>NC_139727.1:12339580-13578597 GCF_964211835.1 Anser anser | reverse complement strand
GTCTATCCTTAAACTGATTCTGTCGGACTTGACTCTTTTTGGGTCTCATTTAAGCTCTCTAAAATAGAATGTATACTTCTAACTCGTCCTCTAGAAAGACATGAATATAGCGTAGCAATACAGTTCAACCTTTCTTCTGCCCTCTTTCCCACTCCTTGCATTTATTTCCAGATAAGACACGTCTCCTCTTCACATTCTGTATTCCTCAGCTTTATTTCTTCGTCTTTACAAAGCAAACAGTATTATTCCATGACTATATGACAAATGATACCCCATACACATGACCAGCAATTCTTGCATGCAGCAGTTTTTGCCAGTATCTCGTAAATTATAAACTAGAGAGAACTTCTTCCTAAGTAATACAGCGTGTACATTTCAGAAGGCATCCTGTTTTTTTGAATGAGACATAAACCCGTTAGCATATCTGCAGCCATCACTACAGTTTATAACTCTAGTTTCAGACTATGAAATGTTAAACTTTTAAGCACGCTTGTCATAGAATTTATGAGATGCCATTTAATATTGCTGTTTCCGTGAAATTCTGTCTAAAATAAAAGTATTAGGAAAGATGAAAATGCATAGCAGTTTGTCATTGAGAGATGGCTCACTAGTGTGGTGTATAAGTTTCTCTGCAGTGCAGCTCATTATGCCAGCTCAGGAACATACAGAACATGTAAGCAGATGAGTCTTTCAAAATCTCAGTCCCAAACCAATGGAGTATGTTACAGAAAAGAGCCTCATGCAGAAAACTAACTCTCTGCTGCTTTTAACAGCTCTTTCAGAAAGGCTTGTCACACAGCTAACACACTGCCTGTTCTCCCCCACGTTAAGAGTTTCTGATTGTAGTGATTGCTGAGAAACTTCAGGTGGTTACAGTGGTTTTCTGTAGTTTGACTACTGCTGAATCCTGAGGTTGCTAAAATAAAATTGGCTTGTCTTTGTGCTGTACTACTTGCTTTTCTGCAGTGACTTGGAGTGTTCTCTGTACATCTTACAGAGTTCGTATCTCACACGCTAGGAACTCCCAAGATGGCAGCGCACCATGTACTGATTCCTGCCAGAGATGGGGTTCTCTGGGGGTTTCTTTTTCATTCTGTGAAGTCTAAAAGGGGTTGTTGCTTCTGCCAGAAGTTCTTCTTATCCAGGTTTGGATATGTATCACTGAATGCATTGAGGTAATACCTATGTTTGTAGACATGTTGCATCCCAGAATGTTTATGACATGCTTTCTTTGCCTACCGAAGCATCCTACAGGTTGTCCTTAACTATGTTTATGCCAAGCTGGGCTGGCTTCAGATGCAAATGTTTTGCATTAAGAATTATTTCCGCAACTCCGTGGGGAGCATTTTAAATGCTCTTGTGCTTTTATGTGTGACTCCAATGCAGGAGACTGGTCAGCCAGGAGGTGATAACGTGAGTGGTGGTTGATTGGCCTACAGCTGAGAGAACCTGTTCCCTTTATCCACCTGCCAAGTCCTACACGTCCACATTGTGCTCCCTTCTGTTTGCAGCCCCAGTGAGTAGGAAGAAACCCGTTCTCTTGCACTGGTAGTGCAGAGCATTGCACCGTTGGCTTGTCCCACACTGGAGCAAGTCATGCAGAAATTACGAGTTTGGTGGTATGTTTAGATGTTTCAAATAAGAATAGATGACTCATAGTTTCTTCTGATAAGCCTATGGAAAGCAGAATTTAAAAATAAATCAGTTATGCGTTTCTAACACAAACAACTGAATCTACAAAACAATGAATTGGATATCCAAGCTACTCTTTCTCTTTGCTGGTGGTTTTTTGTTGTTGTTTTTGTTTTGTTTTTTTTTTTTGTGTGTGTGTGTAATACTTATCTTTGTTTCTTCTGGTATTTCAATATCAAACATCAGGATATGCCTTGAGTATAACCACATGCTTCTACTGTATTTGACAAAAGTGCGTGCAAGGGATGTCTTCTGTGCTCATCTCGGATGGTGCTCTAGGAGGAATGTGCTGGAGAAGTTCTTAAACACTTCTAGGTTTTCAAGTCGGTGGAAATATTTCTTGAATCATTTCTGAATTTTACTGGGAGTTGGTTATTAAATTTCTTTTTTGAAAAAAAGTAGCTTGCATTTTTTTATATACTGCTACAGAGAGAAAGAAGAAAGTGAAAGTAAAACTCATTCATCCTTCAGTGTTGTTCAATAACCAAACCACAAAAAAATGGCAATAAATTAGATTTTTTTAAAAAAATCTTATTCTTTTACATTCCCTGGGAGTATATATTTTTTACTGTTTGGGAAATATTAATGCCTTATTTTAACCTGACAGGTTCTCGCTTTTATGAATAGTTGTCAAACCAAATTTTATACTGGGAAGTTGGCAAGTTGTAAGTGTGCCTTCGGCATTAAAATGAAATGTAGGTTTTTTGATTAAAGTTTCCAAAGGTCCATTTTTGCCAAATGTTCACAGTCCTATGTAGATAGTTAAACTTTCTCACAGTTTTCTGTCTCTGTTTTGTGCTAACAGTGCAAATCATGTTCATGACTTGAATGAAAACTTAATTTCTTGTGATAAGGTGGATGTGTTTTAGGAGCTAGCAGCCCCTGCTGTGGTGCTGGTTCAGTCTGTGACCTCTGTAGCTACCCAGTGTTTTCCCATCCTGTTAGGGCTATTTACAGTACAGAACTCTGAGCATATGCATTTTAAGGGAAAATCCAGATTTTAACACAGGATAAATAAAGTGTGGGAAAAAAAAATACCTCTTCATTCTCCTTTTTACTTCATTCAGAAGGCAGTAAGGAGAAATGTCCTGTTGGTGCAGTTCCTTGTCCCATTAGGAGTTAAAGGTGAAGAAACCTTCCCCCAGCTTGGTTTTGTGGTTGCCCAGGGAAGCTCAGAGGTGACAAGCTGATCAGGAAGCACATGCAGCTCAGCACACGAGCTGACGTGACACTTCTTGGCAAGGGCTGGACCCACACCAGGCCACAGGGCTGCCCTGGGGCCAGTCTGCTGGGTAGTCTGGGGCTGTCCACCCAAAGGAACAGGTCTTCAGCCCCGGCTATCTCAGGAGCCCAGGCATGTGGCCAGCAGCAGCACTACAGGGCAGCTGTTGTCATCTCCTGCTTGCGAGCTCCTGCTGGAGCTCTGTTTCCCTCTGGTTTGCAGAGATGTGATGCTGCATGTCTTGTGCTTTGTAGCGTCAGGAGGGTTGGATACTCAGGACAGCAATTATTTGGCTTAGGTATTAGTTTTTGAACAAGACAGACTGTTTCTCCAGGATGCTTGGTCATAGTTAGGGTTGGAAAGACAGCCAACAGTTGCCTCTGGTAGTTCTGACCATCTTGAATTCAACAATTGACCAGATCAGAATACGTGTAACACAAATTTTTCATCTTAGCGGTTCATTGATTACTCCTTTCTGGGAGCTAAGGAAGTGTCTACTGGGGTCTTGGTTTTATTTTGACGTGACCTTGAATAGAGCAAGTTTGAATTTAATCGATGTATGCCTCAGTTACATAGAAGGCCTTTGTATTGGCTACTTACCCCTCTCTATTTAGCAGATAGCTTTCCACTTTGAAAAGGCCTTGTCTCTAGATATGACAGATGGGTTGCAGTTTGTATAAGGTACAAACCAGAGCTGGAGCATTCCTCTTGCATGAAATTTATGCTCACAGCGGTACCTGTATTGTATGCAGCTATCTTTAGAAACAGTCTTGCTGGATATGTCTGTGCCCTCAGTGAAATGTAAAAAGCAGCACTGAGGAGGTATTTCATTATTTAAAAGGTGAATGTTAAGATTCACTGCTCCTGCTCTGTACATTACACAAACTGCAGACACAACACATTTGTGCTAAATTAAAGAGTAATGGAAGTGAGACATGGTATTGCTGAGGTTATTCTGCTGACAGTTATCTAGGAATAAGTTGACCCCTCAAAATGTCCCTTCCTCTCATTTTTTCTTAAGAGTTTCAATTCAACATTGTTTGTTTTTTGTTTTTTCTTTTTTTTTTTCTCTCATGAGAGACCCAAGAGCTTGAGAACCACTTTGTAATATCCCATCCTAACTTATAAATAATGAAGTTGTCCCAAGTTAGGAATGCTCTGAGACAAGTACTCAAGCATTTCTCTGCATTAGGGCGCTAGCTCTGACAAGTTAGGTGATGGTTTGGTGGCTGAACTGCCAACCTTAATTGTCATACTTACACTTTATAAAGCAATTTTATTTAGTGAAGTACTTTGCCTTTTCCTAAAACCTTTAAAAGCTAGCAAATATTTTCCTACTTGCACTGATTTGAGGTACTGTCCTATGCTGTGCTTTATTTCCATTGTAAATTTATTTTTACTTGTACTGTAGAAGTGGGAATTGCTGTAAATTCTGCAGTAATTTGTCCTTTTAACAGGTTATTTATTAAAGATGTTGGAGGTACCCCTGTTCAAAGGGCATTGCAGAGGAGGCAATTTTATTATCTAAAAGGGTGCAGTAAAGGTATTTCTCCATGACAAGTTCAGAAGAGATCTGTCTGCCTGGGTGGCTGTTCTGAAGTTCTGCCTAACTCCTTTCTATCTCCTAAGCACCAGTGATCTTTGAATTGAAGTTTAGGCTCCCAGTCAGCAGAATTATTTCTCAAGCAGTGACAGCCTGTGAATAACTGTAGCATAAAAGTAGAGAATGGCAAGTTCTGCCTCTCTGCTTATTGCTCTGTTTATACGTGCAGAGATCATCTCTCAGCATTGAGGGGCAGTGCTTCGTTGGGGCGATCACCAACCACATGAAGTTTAACAAAAGCAAGTGCTGGGTCCTGCACCTGGGACGGGGCAACCCTGGCTATACGTACAGACTGGGCGACGAGACGCTGGAGAGCAGCCCCGCAGAGAGGGATCTGGGGGTTGTGGTTGACAGCAAGTTGAATGTGAGCCAGCAGTGTGCCCTGGCAGCCAGGAGGGCCAACCGTAGCCTGGGGTGCATCAAGCACGGCATCGCTAGTCGGTCGAGGGAAGTGATTGTCCCTCTGCTCTGCGCTGGTGCGGCCTCACCTCAAGTACTGTGTGCAGTTCTGGGCACCACAGTACAGAAGGACGTGAAACTGTTGGAGAGCGTCCAGAGGAAGGCGACAAAGATGGTGAAGGGCCTAGAGGGGAAGACGTATGAGGAGCGGCTGAGGTCACTGGGCCTGTTCAGCCTGAAGAAGAGGAGGCTGAGGGGGGACCTCATCGCAGTATACAACTTCCTCGCGAGGGGGAGTGGAGGGGCAGGGGACCTATTCTCCGTTATCACCAGTGATAGGACCCGCGGGAACGGTGTTAAGCTGAGGCAGGGGAAGTTTAGGCTGGACATCAGGAAGAGGTTCTTCACCGAGAGGGTCGTTGCACACTGGAACAGGCTCTCCAGTGAAGTAGTCACTGCACCAAGCCTGTCTGAATTTAAGAAGAGATTGGACTGTGCACTTAGTCCCACGGTCTAAACTTTTTGGTAGACCTGTGCGGTGCCAGGAGTTGGACTTGATGATCCTTATGGGTCCCTTCCAACTTGGGATATTCTATGATTCCTAGGTATGTGGCTTTGTGCTCCCATGCTTTTGTGATGATATGCATAGCTTCTATCAAGCCTTTGCACGAACAACATGTATCCTGATAGTCTGGGTGTCAGAGCATTGTTCACAGCATAGAGTGGAGTAGCTTCAAGCTGGAGTGATGAAAACAGGTGAAGCTACAATGGAAAGCATGCTTGTTGGGTTTTAACTGGTGTCTTCTTGTTGCCTTTCTAGGTCTGATGTAGTTGTTCTGTGCTTTTCAATTGCTAATCCTAATTCCCTGAATCATGTGAAAACGATGTGGTATCAAGAAATCAAACATTTCTGTCCTCGCACACCTGTCATTCTGGTGGGCTGCCAACTAGATCTCCGCTATGCAGATCTTGAGGCTGTTAACAGAGCCAGACGGCCTTTGGCAAGGTAAAGTTTAAACAAAAATAAGAATTAAGAAAATAATTTTGTTAATCAGGTATAATACTTTCCAAAGAGAAATGATAGAGCCTTATATCCCTTTTTTTCTAAAATGTTAGTATATGTGCTTGCATCTTTTTAATTCCGTTGTTTGAGCTGGTTAGTTCGTCAACACACAGAGTTGTTATTATTATATGTTCACCACAATGTTTTTGCACATTGGACATCTAATCTTGCTTGAGTGTCTGGACACTACTATATATAATGATGATTACTGGAGATTTTTGTATATGTCATTCTCTATCCGAACATGTGCATCATGTCCTGTCCTGTCACTACTGTCAGGTACTGTTTTAAACTGAAAGATTCTGTTCATGTTTTCTTAATTCTCAATGCTTTTTTCTTCTGTAATGTAATCCTAGATTGTGCCAGAAAATAAGTGCTTGCAAATTAAATTTTTTAAAGTTCTGAGATAAAGAGAGAGTGGGGGGGTTCTTCTAGAGAAGCTTTGTTTTTTCCCAGATTCAAAAAAGAAGCATTCGCATGTTTCTGCTTGCTTCTAGTTTCCGCATTTTGTATGAATTTAAATGAGACCAGATTAATGGAAATAATATCTAGGATAATGTAATTAAAGAATTTATTGTAACAAATATCCATGAAGGGGCTGAATTAATATTTCATGGGTTCTTACAAAACTTTGCATTGCCTTGTGTTCAAATGCTTGACTTGGTAATATGCTTTTCTTAGGTTTATTTTTTTAAACAGATTACTCCTTTGGGTGGGTGGGATGGGTTTTCTGGTTGACTGTTTAAAAGGGAATCTTTTTTCAAAACTCAAAATTATTTTTCTGCCCTAACCATCCGTTATTATTTCACTATTAATAAAGTTTGAATCAGTATTCCACATGTCTAGCACAGACTTCTGCCACCTGAACTGATTATTAGCTGGCAACAAAAGCAAGCTGTTGTCTGGAGTGTGTTAAGTCTTTGCCAGCTTGTGTCTGTCCAATATGGTGTGTTCAGAGACTGCACTGTTGAGGTCATATCTTCTGATGAGATAATTTTTTTGTTGGGAAACTGAATACCAGCCCAGATTGTTTTCTGGTTTGTTTACCCCATATCATATACTTGAGCTGCTCTGGAAATTCATGAGTTCCCACATAATGCTTCTCCAGCCAAAACAGGGCCTGTCTCTTGAAGTGCTTGTTCAGTTACAACTTTGTCATAGGCTAACGTGATTTTCTTTAAAAAGCATGAGCTTAAGAAATATTTCTCTTTTCATATTTAGCTGTATTTGTGGCATCTCTGTCATGACAGTTTCCCCTTGACCTTAACGTATGTATACAAAGAAAGATACTGATTGAATGGCTGAGTAGAAGGGTGTTTTAGGAAGTTTTTATTTTAATAATGAGAGTTCTCAAGCATTCTATCAATTTTTCTTATTTTAAATTTCCCTTTAATACAGAGAGTGCTTACTCCATTTTGTGAAAATAATTTTATACATATTTTCAGTAACATAGTTGCATTGCAGAGAAACCACCAACCTTGAACAGAATTATAGCTATGTGCTATTCTAAAACTCTCTGATACAGCAGTTCTAGATTTCCAAAGGGCTTTGTGGGCTTAATTTTGTATTTTGTATTCATTTAAATGATATTTATCTCAAAATTGGTGCTGACACATTTTGCAAAATTCTTTGCTTTCTGGCATAACCTTGTGATGATCATAATGTGTGAGGAGATCTATTTTTGTTTAACCCTAGGCCGATCAAAAGAGGAGACATTTTGCCACCAGAAAGAGGCAGAGAGGTTGCCAAGGAGCTTGGGATACCATATTATGAAACCAGTGTATTTGACCAATTTGGAATTAAAGATGTGTTTGACAATGCAATTAGAGCTGCCCTGATCTCCAGAAGACACCTGCAGTTCTGGAAATCTCATTTGAAGAAGGTCCAAAAACCTTTGCTTCAGGCTCCATTCCTACCTCCAAAAGCCCCTCCTCCAGTTATCAAAATTCCCGAGTGTCCTGTACCAAACATGAACGAAGCTGGATATTTATTGGAAAGCCCACTGTGCGCAGACGTCATGTTTGTTCTCCAGGAGCAGGACTACATCTTTGCTCACAAGATTTACCTAGCTACCTCCTCTTCAAAGTTTTATGACCTTTTCTTAATGGAATGTGAGGGAAGTCCAGAGTTGGATGAAACACAGCATAAAAAAGAAAATATGAGTAACGATGTTTTGACAAGTCACCTTGAGACAAATTATGACAGTGAGGAGACATCCTTGAAATCTGCTGATGTTATTAAAATTCGTGCACCAGAAAGTACTGACTCTTTAAACACGCTTGAACCCGAACCTGGTGAAACAAATTCTGCAGCAAGATCTCTGTCATCCTGGGGAAAGGGGTTTGTTAGTATGCATAAGGAAATGCAAGTGAATCCTGTCTCGAATAGGATGTGTCCTGTAACTGTGGTAAAAATGGATTCATCTGTGCAGGCTGGACCTTTTAGAACTGTTCTGCAGTTTTTATACACAGGGCAACTGGATGAAAATGAAAAAGATCTCACAAGACTAGCTCAGATTGCTGAGATCTTGGAAGTATTTGATTTGCGAATGATGGTGGAGAATATTATGAATAAAGAAGCCTTCATGAATCAAGAGATTACTAAAGCATTTCATGTCAGAAAAGCTAATCGGATAAAAGAGTGCCTTTGCAAAGGGACATTTTCTGGTGAGTAAATACACGCTTCAACAGGAGAATTACTAATTCTGTTATTCATGTTGCTGTCTCTTCACAGACTTCAAAAACTGTGACAATTTACATTGTTCTGAGAGGAAGGATGAGACCAAAGCTACAGTGTTACTCAGGACCAACTTTGTCAGCCTAGGATTCTGGAGTTTAACTTCTCCAAATCTATACAGAAGCTTTTAAATAAGTGACCCAATTTTCCAAAGTGTTGAACATCCAATATCTCTCTTTTAAGTGAGGCTTTAAGGTTTTATTTTCACTTAATTGTATAAAAAACTTAGAGAGGGGGGAAAAAAGTGAAAGAAGTCCCCAGTTAAAAAAGTGCAATTGAAACATGCATTCTTGAGTCACAGTTTCACTATAAACCAGACTTGCAGCATGCCTGTTTCTTTGTTTCCATGGCAGATGTGACATTTAAGTTGGATGACGGGACCATAAATGCCCATAAGCCACTACTGATCTGTAGCTGTGAATGGATGTCTGCTATGTTTGGAGGATCGTTTATTGAAAGCTTGAACAGTGAGGTATTTGTCCATTTGCTTATAATGTGTGATGGATTTGGGGCGATCGTCATTCAGTAGCTATTTGAACGGTTGCAATTAATCCCTGGAATGATTCTTTATATTTATTCTTTTCTTCCCTTGCAGACGTGGGTTGCTTTTCTTCTTAAGGCATTAAATTAGGATTCCTAGGATGATGCTTTCCACAAGGCACGAGATTTTCTCCAGTGTTGGAGCATGCACTTAAAACCTGAAATCCTGTAAAATATTAGATATGGAACAAATTAAATATGAATTTCTGAATTTCTTTAGAATAAGCTTTAAAGTTGTGTGAATGTATGTTTATACAATCAGAAGCATTTCAAAGAATACTTGGGACAGGAGACATTGAATATAAAAGGAAAAAAACATTAAAGAATGTGGAAGATAGAGAAGGGAGCTGGCTTCACAGTACTTTGACAGAAACTGAGCTCAGCTTCTCTACGGCATTGGCTTGTTCTCTTGAGTAAAGCAGATATAAAGTGCTGTATAAAAGATCTCAATGCTTTGAATTAAGATTTTGCAACAGAAGCCTTGTATTTTCAGGTGCTTTTGTTGTCTGTTTTTCAAATTCTAAACATTCTGCTAGCATTTTTTTCTCTCTCTGTCTTATCCATAACCAGTTTTTGATTTATTTTGTTATTAATTTTTTTTGTTTTTACTATCATCAAGGGTCTCACTTGTTTGAAGAGTTGAGTTTTTTTCTATTTAATATTCAAGAAGATTATGTTCTACTTGAGTTTTTCTTGTTTCTTCTAATACAGATGTAAACAATTCCTTTGCCAAAGGCATGTTCAACAAGTGGTTCATTTAAAAAAAAGGACATAGTTTGATTGTAGCAAGCAACACTTGGCAATGAAGAATACACATTTATTTTCTACCAGCCTATTTTTAATGATAAACTTGACAGTCTTAGCTCATCTTTCCAATTTAAAATATTTAGCTTCCAATTTTTGTAGAGTTTAAAGCATTCAGTAATGAATTTGGAAGTTTTAAAATACATGTGGATATTAATTTAATGTTCTTCTTTGCTTTACAAAAACAAAATGATCTGCTTTTTTTGTTTGTATTTGGGACACAACATTGTATCAACTCATTCACAGAATTTTCTGTTCTCTGCATTAGCAAAACATATTAATAAGGAATGAGGTTTACAACTAGCTGCTCTTACTTGGAGAACTGAGCATTTCCCAGAGTGGCTGATAGGCATGAGAGCATCCTTTAATACTAACAAATCAGGTCTTGAATCCCACCCTCCCAGATAGAGCTGACAGAAAAATTTCCAAGCCCCCAAAATTTGACTGCAAGCTATATGGGAACAGTGAACTCAGTTCTAGCAGGAATTATGTGCTGACTCCTTCCAAGTAGTCAGATCAAGTTGCATACACATTTAATTTCTCATCATAATTTTATTATTATTTTTCTGCTCTGCTTTTTTTTTTTTTTTAACTGCAAGTTCTTCAGAATACCACAGCGCATTCTTCAGGGCCAGCAGCATCTCTCGAGTTGCAAAGATGTACATTACAAATTGATGATTAAATGAATCAGCTATCTTGGGTATTGAAAGCAGGCTTACCTGCTGCAACCTTGAGACCCTCAAGAATCAGGTTTACCCTGCTCCTTGAAGGAATGATCATGTATGCAAACTGCAGTTGAGGTGCTACAGTGATAGGTTAAAGTGAGGTCTTCTAATTCTCATTCCTCTTTTAGGCGTCCCTTCAGTGAAAAGGATTTAGGGTTGTGCTGGTGAGAAATCAGCTTTTATCTCAGTCTTGGTAGTTTTGTTGCACGATATTTCGTTGTGCTAATTACAGAAATGGTTTGTATTTTCTTTGCTTTGTTTCTTTAGTTCTCAAGCCTTTTCCAACCATCATTTACTTTGATACTTTGGTTATTTTTAAACAGACTGAGAAAGTTTTTTGGTTTTGTGTGCGTGCGCATTTGTTTGTTTGGGATGGGGGGTTGGTGGCTATTTTGTTGGTTGGTTTGTTATCCTTTGGTTTCGATTATTCACAGAATCCCCAGAATATCCCTTGCCAGGAACAGATTAGATTGCATTCCTACAGAAGTCTACCAAGGGAGGTTTGGCATGGAAAGTGCCCAGTGGCTTTTATGTTTCCCACAAAGCTGTCCATTTGCAGGTTAGAAAGCATTGCGCAGATCCACTGTTTGATGTGGGTCCAACTCCAGTAACTTGACAGAGTTGCCTGTACGTACACTGACAAAGGATCTGACTCTGGACACAGACTTAACCTGTTGGCAGCTTCTTGAATGTTAATGATGAATTCCTTAGTTGAAAAATATTCTCCTTATAATCCTAAAATGAAGAGAAATAGAGTCCAGCAAAGTGGCAAAAGTAATATATGGCCCTTCTATGAAAAAACATAAATTATTAACAACTTTTTTTTTAAAATATCTTTTCCAGGTAGTTCTGCCCAACATAAATAAGACTTCCATGCAAGCAGTTTTAGATTACTTGTACACCAAGCAGTTGTCCTCCAGTCAGGAACTGGACACACTTGAATTAATCGCATTGGCAAATAGGTTTTGCCTTCCTCACCTGGTTGCGTTAGCAGGTAAGGACTTGTGACTTTGTCCAATGCAGTGTCTTGTGCAACAGCTTAAACATGTCTTAATGATTTTGGAACACAGAATATTTTTTTTCACATGAAGGAAACTTTTTTTCCCCTGAAAGGAAAATTGTAATGCAAACTCATATTTCCATACATAAAAACGTATTTCTTGCCTTTTTCAGTTTTGTGCAAAACTGTCTCAGAACATTGAAGTATTCTGTGCTTTAAGAATTGGAATAGTAAACCTTCTCTTTAGCCTTGATACAATGTAAGTCCTTTGTAGTATCCATTCAGAAGTTAATAATTTACCTGAAAACAGGATGAACACTGGACTTTTCATCATGTAATGAAGTGAAGTGTTCCTTTACACGTTTCTGTTCAAAAGGGGTAACTGAATCAATTCAAAACTCATTGAGATGGTCATGTTTTAGAAATGCTATCTGGATCTCTTTTCACTACCCAAATGGGAGTTGGATATTTTGGTATATACATGGATATTCAACCTTCATTTCAGGAAGAGGGTTTCCTATCACATGTTTAGAGAAAAATGACTGGATAGGATACTGTTTAGTTTTAAAATTAAATCCATGCATACTCTAGACCTCTGGGATTTATTTTTGTTTGTCTCTATGTATGTAACTTGTCATTGTTCTAAACACATGGTCAAGGCCAAAACTCTCAGAGACAGATGAAGCAAAGCTTACACGTGTTAACATGACAAAAATGCTTGCAAATTTTAATCACATACCAAATCCTAGCTCTCCTTCAGTTGTGCATCAGGAATGTGTATCTTGTCTTCACTGGTTGTGACAGACCAACTCTTTACTGCCTGATTATTCCTTCTAAGTAGTTGCGGCATAAATATACATATGTTATTAATAATATTTTATTCTATTTAATTCTTAATGAAACAATTTTTGAGTTTTCTACTGCCGACAGCTTAACTCAGTAGGGCCAAATCAGTTCACAAAATGCCCCAATAAACACTCAAACCTCTAAGATGTTTTTGCTTCTAGAAAAGGCTTAAGGAGACTCTCTTGAAGTAGCTTTTTGGGTAGCTGGCTCCCTAGAAACAACTAATCTGAGAGGACTTGAAATGAACTTTTCTACATTAGTGCTGTCAGTTTACTCAATGTATCTGCAGCAGTCTGCTGTTGCCTAAAAACGTGGCTATCGCTTTTGTACTACCCAAAAGAGACAGCTGGTCCATTTTTCTAATTTGTAAGTTTGCACTTCGACAGAAATAGGCAACTGCTGAACTTCGTCCTTCTGTAAGTGATTATTAGTTGCAGGCTCATTTTCTGTAAGAAAGATAACAAATGTGAATGAAAGCAGAAATGAATACTTTGGGTTGAGACAAAGGGGCAGGTACTAATGTGGACTATGCTCCGTTGGAGTAAGAGAGTTTGTACCAGTGATGCAGAATATCCAGACATAACTGTAAAGGCCAGAATTTGGCTTTGGTCACATCTGAAGTTGCTCAGAATATCCAGGTGAATGTGCCACTTGCATAATGATACAGCTAACACTAGGAGGAGGAAGAACGTGGCTTCTTGTTTCCTTGTTAGTGGTGGATGATCTGACCTTGAAATGTGACCGTTTCCCATGTGGCTGATGAGTTTTCTTCTCTAACAGAACAGCATGCTGTACAAGAGCTGACAAAAGCCTCAGTGAGTGGCATTGCAATAGATGGAGAAGTACTGTCCTATTTGGAATTGGCTCAGGTTAGTGCGTGCTGTTTTTTAAAGATACTCTGGTCAACTGCAGTACTTACTTTTAGCACCTTATTGGTTCTGAGCATTGCATCTAAGAAACTCAATCTTTAGTTCTGAGAGTGACTGACAATAAAACTGAGATGTATTTCTATTATAAAGGAGGTTTTTACATTAGTTCAAAGATGAAACATCTATGTAAGTAAACTGGGGGTAGTTGTCTTTCAAATACCTGTTTTAATTTGTCTTGACCTCGAAGCTTCCAAGCTCCTCAGTCTCATGCCCATGTTTTAGCAATCTGAAATTTAACATAATGGAGATGCTCAGCTTAGTAATGGTAACTGATTCTTGGGTTCCTCTCTGTAGTTTGTGTAGATACATTTAGGCCTGTATTGTAACATCAAAACTTTTTATATTCTTAGACTTAATGCTTAAACTGGCTACTCAAAGCCAGTCAGAGTGCTTCGTATTCAAACACATTTCAATGTTTTTTGAGTCTCAGAAACCATGCAAACAGAGAGCCCCCAACTCAGTTAAACTGCACACTTCTGTTTTCCAAAATGAGTGCTACAGCAGTCTACCAAATACAAGTAGTATTTGCTATTTAGCTTGTAGTAGTACAAATTAAAATATCTTTTAATCAAATTATTCTTGATTTCGCACTAATGATGTGTCTGGCTCCAGCTTGTCTTAAGCCTGGAGTTAAAGTAGCACTGAAATACAGCAGAAGCTGACCACCATGCAAGATGTCCTGCAGCTGCTTTCAAGTGCCTCTTGCAATATCTTGAGTGCTGTTACAAAACTAGGACTTAACCCCTTCCAAGAAAAGGCAGCTTACATCACTGAATTTTGATTTTATGAAGGGTTCTTCCTTTTATTTTTCTGCTTGAAGGCAGAAGTAATGTGTCTAACTACTGTTAGGATATCCTCTGTGCCCTGTACAGCTGTGTGATGTTTTATAACCTGAGATGGTAATAGACAGTCAGAATGCCAGAATAGATACACATGATTACAGTCTGATTTGCATTATAGTTCTTGCTTCTTTATGACTGTAGGAAGCTTGTACTAGATTTTGTTTTGAGCTTTCAGTAGTGCTTGAATTCTGTCAATGACTGTAGTTTCACAGTGAGTTACTTCAGAGTAGGCTTTGTAGTAACTGACAGGGCAACATAACTGGTACAAACATACCAGAAAAATGAGGTCTAGTGTGCCTCAGGCTCAGATCCTGTGTGGGATTAAGTGCAGTTTGCCAGATAATCTGCATGCTAAGCACCTATTCATGAGCCTTTTGGGCCACTGTGCTCCAGCAGAATTGTCTGACAAGGTCTGGGACATATAGAGGGCAATTCAACCTCAAAAGATTCCCTGTAAGCTTGGGAGAGTGCTACCAGATATATGTCTACTAAGGATGACTCTAACTTGAATTGTTAGTCGAGGCTGAAAAATAAATGGTAACTTCAGGAAGTGGAATATGCTTCTTGTTTTTTGGTTTTTTTTTACAGTTTCACAACGCTAACCAGCTGGCAGCGTGGTGCTTGCACTACATCTGCACCAATTACAACAGTGTTTGCTCCAAATTCCGCAAGGAAATCAAAGCTAAATCTTCAGGTATGAGCAACTTTCCTCCTCAGTTTTCATGAGGCTTTCCCTTCTTTCTCCCCATCCAGTCCATTATATGTGAAGACAAAGATGAGCTCAGGTAGTGCAGAGGTTCAGTCTCATAGCTCAGCTATCTTGTGTAGCATTCATATATTCTTCTGATCTATAAGGAAAGGTCATAGTCATTAGCCTGATTCCTGGGCAAGCATTATGTTCTATACCTATTTCAGTGACGCTAGAAGGAACAGAGCTGTTTTCAGGCTCCGTGATAAAAGATACATGCTGTAGAGGGCTTGCATTTTTATACTCTTCTTTGGTGGACTGAGGTCTCAGGTGCAGCTGCTCTCAAACTCTTTTCACCCGTAAGACATATCAGGAAACTGGGGAAATTCCTGATAAGCCAGCTAACGCAGACACTGGATAAATGATTAGCTGTAGAGCTTTTGGCAGACAATCAAGATGTTTCTGAATGTGTAACTTACCATTTTGTTTTGGGACTTTGTTTCTTTTTAATCAGATAATCAAGAATATTTTGAGAGGCATCGCTGGCCACCTGTGTGGTATTTAAAGGAAGAAGATCACTACCAGCGAGTTAAGAAAGAAAGAGAAAAAGAAGATGTTGCACTGAATAAACACCATTCAAAGCGGAAGTGGTGCTTCTGGAATTCCTCTGCTGTAGTTGCCTGAACAAAGTACATAACTGGAAATCCATAGCCAGCGTCCGAAGTTAGTCTTATTGTTAGAAATAAGATATAGTTCAGGTTTTCAGGAAACTCTGTTCCACATGTGCATTTATTATTGCTAGGGTCAAAAGCACAAGCTCACTGAAAGTGAGCCTGGAACAGCTCCTCAAAGTCATATGTATATTTTTGGTTAGGAAGCAGATAAATGTCTACCATTATTACATTTCTTTTTATACCAAAAAAAAATCCAGCATTAACGTTTCAATCTCCAATTGGGAAATATTTTTATACTGTCTAGTGTATTTTGTTCAGAAAAAAGTCTGGATATCATTTTATTTTACAAACCACAAAATAACCATGTAGCAGCTTTGTATTAGATTTTAACTATTTTTACTATGCGAGTACAGTGAAATAGACAATCCTCAGTCATAAGAGACAGCTTTTAGAGTATCTCATAAAAAGTCATCTTAGGAAAAAAAATCTAGCTGCCTAGTATAAGTTTTGTTTTTTAAAGTACTGTGCATTGGTGATATAATTAGGTGATTATTTTACCTTTCTGAAGTAAAGGGTTAGAATAAGATCCAGTAACTGCAAGTTATAGAGCGCTTGATCTTTGCTTAGCTGAATAATAGGTAGTATAATTACCCGTTCAACTGCAGGCAAATGTATTTCTAATATTTGCCATGTAAGTGCAAATAATTATGGAGTTGTGGAGTTGTGGGCCATGTGAAATCTAGTGATTCTAAGTATTCAGAGGTTTTAAATGTCTAGATCAAAGAGGATATTTCTAAAACCATTTAGAAGGGCTTATTAATTTATATCCTTATATTAGTACGGATGTGAATACAAAAAGCAGTTATACTGCTTGCATTTGAATTACTGCATGGCAGTTACCTTATTCGGTGAAATCTTAACCATGCAGCCACTCCTCATGCCGAATTCCATTTTGCTTTAGTGCAAGCAAATGAAAGGGCTGCAAAACCAAGTAAGAGTTATCTAGTGTTATAGCCTTTTGTAAGCGAAGAATGATCTTCACACACCATCACTTCAGTTTGATCCGAATTGTTTTGTAACTTTTCCAAGATTGAATTCAAAGTGTTAGATTATTTTTAAGTAGGTCATATATTTCCTCTGGAAACAGGTATTCCCAGAAAGCTGAGGCAGAATGATGGAATTCCACATGAGTGATGCAAAAAGGAAAAAGCCTACAGAGTTTTCAAATATCTTGCGTGTTTATGACTTTTTATCAACCATTGCGCTAAAGCTGCAGTATTACACTAGATTACAAAGGGGTGAGAGCATTTTTAAAAGACCAAAACTAAAATACATAGACTGTAGGACATACACATGCAATCCTGTACAGTGTCTCAGGCACAATTCTGTAACCAAGGGTAGTATTGTGTATTAGGTCTGTTAATATTGTTTTGTGCTGGCATCTCAGCATACCACTGTGAAAAGCTGTTTTTTGTTTTTTTCCTGTATTCAAAGGCAAGGCAGTATGGTCAAGCCCCCATGCTGTAGGTCAGGAAATGCTTTGGACCGAAAGCCATATACATCTCTACCTATTTGAGTTCTGACCGGAGTAATTCTTGGCAGATGCTACTGCAGGGTGGTAGAAGCTGCCCAGCATGGAAAGAGATGCTGCTCTACAGACTTTTATAAGGCAAGCAAGTGGCAGATTCCTACCCTGGTAAAGATTTGTCACCGTATGGTGATAAAGAAGGGCTATAAGTGACGGCTGCAAATATAGTCTCCTTAATTCTTGGTCAGTGAAGATGAAAATTGTAGAGAAGACAGACTGAGAAAAGATGCATCAAGACTAAGGTGAGATAAGTATTTGTTGTCATGAAACATTAACTAGTCACGTTTTAAGTATCGCTACTAGGTTTTACACAACCAAAGCTACTGTATGATTGTAATCTTGCCAAACTAATGGATATATAAATGAACCTGAGGTATATGCAATAATATCCAGTTGTGCTAGTTATCAGCTACTATAACCAAGTGGCTGGTTCATTTGGTTAATGCTGTCTATGGCCTTTAATCATGGTGGTTATTTTGTGTTTTTTATTTTGAAAAAAAGTCAATAAAATGGTTTAGTTACAAATTGTCTCTCATCTCTCTGAAGAAGCTTTCTAAATTCGTAAAAAGGATTCCACCCTTTTTATAGCCACTTGTAAGCATGCAGCTGTGATATTATTCATTGAATTTTGCTGAGCTGACTCTTGTATGGCATATTAGGATTTATGATTGGGAATGTAACAAGGAAGCCCTATAGTGTTTGTATATGATGGGGATGGGGCAAGGTCTGTGCTTGTTGCTTACTGTTAAACTGGATAACAAAACAAAAAAAAATCTCCTGCCACTTTTCCACATGATTTCTGATATTTAATTACCATGATATTACCCAAGAGACATGAAACTAATTAGTCATGACAGCCAAGGGGAGGAAAAATGCAGGTAAACAGCAGGAACTCCATAAGGTTCTCAGCAGACTCTAAACTTTCTACAGCCATTGTTTTTCATGCTTTCTCACTACTGTTGTTGTCAGCCATTATACAGAAATCCTAATTACCTGTTAGTGGGCTCTCAGAAACTACATCCTCAAATACAGACTTTATAAATTGATAAAGGTAGAAAGATGGTGCTTCTCCAGAAGATTTTTACAAGATGTCATGCAAAGAACGTCATTTGTGATTTTTTTTTCTTAAAGCTCTTAGGCAATACAAAGGACGTTGCATTCAGAACACAATGTGCATTTCTCCTCAAGTGCAATTTGAGAATGTTATATATGTCAGTGATTTAGAATATTTTTGGAAGCAAAATTTTATTCCTTTGAATTTACCATTAGAAAAGGCTGTTGGATCAATACTGACAAAAAAAAACACAAGAATGATTATGATAAAACTGGCGGCATGAAGGGATCAAATTAGAAGTGTTACTCTTTGGGTTGGTTTTTAGTTTTGTTTTTTAATTATTATGGCCATTTAGAGAAAGTTGCGTATCTTTTCTTTCTGGAGAGTCTCAGCTTATTTCTTAGAAACAGTGTTCTTCTGTTTGTTTTTCCTAAGAGAGAGAACTGCAAGCAAGTAAGGTCTGGCCTAAAGAACCTGCATCAACACTCAAACCGGTGCTTTCAGCCTCCCAACCCACAAATAGCTCACCAGAGCCAGAAATAAAGTGTTTTGTGAGTAATAGAGGATTGGCCAGACCAGCTGCAACTTGCTAATTTCATTTACTGAAGATGTAGTCAGAATTGTCTTCTGGTTGGATCAGGCTTCAAGATGTGTAAAGGAAAGCTAGATAGCACTAAATACATGGATGAATTAAAAACGATTACCTCATAGAAGAGGGTAATCTGGACATCCCTTCTGAGCACTGACAGCGTGATAGTACCAGAGGAAGTAAGGGAGGAGCACCACTGTACTTTATTGCCCTAATTCTTCATCAGCTTACCCACAAATACCCTTCAAACACAGCAATTTATACCCTGAAGGGTTCAGTTTGTAAAATGAAAGTTTTTCCCTGCCATGTTCCAGTAACAAGCGGTGGGAGTATGACTGAAGGCATCTTGGAAATCCTGTTCTGAGGGCCAAGTCTTCCATCTCCTTTACACAGTTATTTAGGTAAAGATTTAATATACCAGATAGGATTGATTTTGGTATCTAAACTCCAGAAAGTGGTAACATTTCATTTCATCAGACTAGTCTTTGTCAGTCTAGAAGAGATTTGCTGTCTTTGTCAGATAAAACCACAGGTTTTGTCCCTCTTCTATCCCTTTTTTCCCTTTTATACTTTTGTCATCAGATAATCTAGCGTTTATTTACTCTGGGTTGGAGCTCAAGGCATGTACTATGCAGTGAGGTGTCTTTAAAGTGGGTTGCTTGCCACTTCTGAATCCTGAAAATGATTTAACAGCATTTACATGAGTCTACTTCCTAATAGGCAAAATTCCTATTGAAGTGGATAAGAGACTCTGCACACGCGCACAGACACTTTGGGCTTTGAGGTACCACCTAATGAACTTAGACATTGTTGCTTGTCTTTGTTCCAAATCTGATAACAGAAGTTTGCTCTGTGTGCTGCATGCATGATAGGAGTGTATTAGCAGCAATAATCCCCATTCTACAGGCTCTACAAGTTAATTCACTGTCAGCTAACATACACCATTGCCTTCAGCTAAAAAAATATAATCTGTGTCACAAATTGATTCTACACTAGCAGACAGAACAATGGGACTATCGTATATCTGTTCAGAAAAACTAAATCGCTCACTGCTGCTTACATAAAAATCTTGATTTCTTGTAGAAATTTGAAAAGCTTTTGGATCAAGGCTGCACGAGGCTAAGAAGAAAATTTGAACATTAGAAATGGAAGAATGATTATGGTAATGTATCTAAGCTCTGGAGAAAGTCAAACTGAGAAGATTAAGATGTGATTCAGAGAGAGCAGTTACCATAGGACAACAGTTGTGATGGCTCCTTTGCAATTGTTTAGCCTTACTATTTCATTTGTAAGCAGGCCATACCACTACAACTTCCTGCTGGGCTGTTTTGCAGCTGTCGCTGTGCCCAGACAGAGGTTCTGCACACACTCCCCCGTACACATTGCAGTGAAGACATATTATATTAATGATTCATCTCAAGTCCTTTTCCATGCAGTGCTGATACCCCCCAGTCAGTCAGCTGACCTACAGAGGAGCCCAGTACCACCTGCTGGACATGGTTTATTTTTTTTTGTCCCATGTCAAAGGTTATTCCAGAACAGTGAGGTCCTTATCCCAACATACGAGGGATCTCCAGCTACTCTCCTCCACTGGGACAGCATATAGCAGAACAGTGAAGCTCTGTGTCAGCCAGGGATTGGCCTGTTCAGGGATTTCAAGGTAGAAGCATTCAACAGTTTCCAAAAAACAAACAGGAAGTCAGAGACGGAGTCACAGACACAGGTACCAGCTGCATGACAGCATGATGACAGCTTTTCAGGTACCATTCAAAGATGATAAACTGGGAAAGGGGAGGTTCCCTGTAGATACCAGTTCTGGTTTTCAGAGGTTAAAAAAAAAATCAGCAGTTTAAGGGTATATAATTAAAAATGCATCTTAGTCATAAATATAAGATGGTCATTCTAAGCAAGTAATAGATGCGATTCTCCCACCCCCTTATAAACATCAGAGTGTGCTCTACATGTTGCACAGATTATTCTTTAGATTTGTCCTGGATCCTCATTTAGATTTACAGCCTGCTTACAAAGTTCTGTAGATGTGAATTAATCAACACAGGCATTCACATTTTCTTTTGTGAGGTGTCTGGGGTTAGTTTTTAGTTGATTAACAAATCTTATCGCATGATAAAACAGACTGATAAATGACATCTCTTCCGCTGGCAGTATGAAGAAAGGGGGTTTCTAAAGGAGCCCCCAGGGGTTCTCTGGGAGCTCTGCATCCTCCCTGTTCCCATGTTGCAGTCTGCAGGAAGGGCTGCATTGGCATGCAGGAAATAGGACCTAGTGTCACTGGTCCTGCAGTCCATAAGACACACAGCACTCTGTAAAACAATCTCAGTTAAGTGCAAACACTTGCAGTCAAGTGTAAATACTTGCTCAGTCATTATTCATCTTTGGAGAGGAAGATTTGCCTCTTACTTTCTAACTGTCCAGCATGGCCAGGGTACACAACTTTTCCTGCCTCCCTCAGACTCACCTGAGGAGACAGGACCTCCTCAGCTTTGTTCCCATTTCATTTCAGCGGGACAAGGACAGGAAAGTTTGAGGATGTTGAAGTGATTCCTGGCCTGATGAGAGTACATCTCTGGAAGGTGCTGCAGTCAATGGAGGACTGTAGTCCCCACTGCTGTATGTCCTTTTCTTTCTCAGGTTACAAATGATAGAAAATGAATAGCAGTGGTAACATGCTGTGGAGACTGATGTCTGCACTTCACACAGTTTTTATGGCAAGTTTGTCTGCTGTAGTCATAGCAAACTTAGTTTTGTGGAAAAAAAAATAAGAGGAATAAAAAAATAAAAAAAATCCCTCAAAAGATTATTGGCCAGTTATCAAGAGGTAATTGGGTAATTAAATTAAAGACTCGCTTTCTTAAGCATCTCTAGTCTCTCTGACCATGAGGAGGGGACTGAAGGTCAGTACTGGGGTAGCCAGGCAGACTTTTCCTAGCTGTTGATAGAACTGATTGTCCCTGTGTAGCTGAGGAGGGGGGGTAAAGAGGCTGGTGCCTTAGAGTTTGTTAGATGTCATAAAATGATTCACCATCTGCTACCTCTTTGCTATGCACTGCGGTAGGTACTGTTGGTCTGAGCTTGCTTTAGGGCTCCAGGAAGGAATTCTGTGGCCTGTACTGACTAGCAGTACATGGAGCAGATGTGCCACGTACCTGTAAAAGATAGGCACTTGCTGCATAAGCTGCAACTGTAGGTGCAGCATTTGATAACCTTGCTGTTCTCATCTAGCTCCATGGCTTTTCCTTTTCTCTAGGAAGAAATACTAAGGAGACATTCCTCACCCTCCCAGTCCATAAAATATGGGTTGGATTTAGTCCAGGGAGATGACGCCAAGTTAGAATTACGTTCTCCCCTCAGTCTTCAAAAGCTTTTTTGTTTGTTTGTTTTTAAACCTGGGTACACAGACATCAAGCAGAAATCCAGTAATTCAGCCTATTGCACCTTCACTAATTCTAAGCTGGTTTTTGAGTCCTGATCAGCCAGGTGCCCATTCAGGGCAGTCAAGTTGCTGAACTTGCCTTGTGACACTGGGAATGCAAAGAGCTTACACAAGTTCACAGGAGATCTGGAAAGGTCCATGAATGAGATGTTTACTGAAGTTAATAAATACATAGACTATGCCTGACTGAGCAGTTTCCCAAGTCAAACAAATGCTGGGAGTTTTCAGGAGAGGTGTCACTACTTAGTCGCAATCTTCTTTCTCTGGGTATTGGAGGCAGCATAAAGGACACATGGATCCTTGGTCTGACCCAGCACTGCTGTTCTCTGTGCTCCAAAAAAGATGGAAAAGAAGGATTCAAGCTGCAGAGGTTGGTGTGTCTTTTCCCACCCAGCTCACTGCAAAGGAGCGTGTGAATACCTAAAAGGGATTTTTCCCTGCCATTTTTGCAGAACACTTTCTGTGGGGCTAGCTAGATCTCTTGATGCACTAGCACTGAGAGCAGTCTTTGTAACAATGAGTGCTAATAATAAATCCAGGTGGCATTGATGAGGGCATGCATAGAAAAAAAAATCACTCACTTTTTTACAGGTTAACATGCAGCACTCGAGCATGCCTTTTCTGCACCAGCTGCACTGAATGGAATTATCGCCCATTCACTAAGCCACATCCCGTCAGGCTGGACACTATCTCCACTTCTCTCCACTGTTCACAAGAGTCTATTGCTGCCACAGGACACTTTTCATCTATTGGATGTTTATCCAAAAGCTTTACCACACTGGCTCTGGATCATTATCTGCATTTCAACTCTGCTACAAAACAAAGAAGTGATTTTTTCAGGATCATGCAACCAAGTAATACCTGACCCAATCTCTCTTTTAGGTGCACAGCTAATCATAATAAGTTCTTGAATGGACTGTCAGGCGTAAGCTACCAGATCAGCTAATTTGCTCCTTCTATTGCCATTTTCTTTCAGGGACCCATCAGTGCAAGACATCTTCTCATTGTATTCCCTTTTGGTCTTAATTGCAATACGTGGGGATTAAAACACAGCCATGACATTTTCTCCTTGTCCATTCAACAGTCAGCTACAATGTCATTTTCTGATTTGACAGCATTTGAGTGGAGAGCTAATCAAGTCAAAACCATCTGATTTGGGCACTTGACATTTCATGAATATCCTCATTCTTTGATACAGGCTGCAATTGGGCTTAAGGAGGGCATAGTGGCACAATCACTATTTTTGTGCTGAGTTGTCTGCACATTTGTGGAGATTGGCACACTCTAGGAAATCAGAAATCTCTTCAGAAAGTAGTAGTCCTTTTTGCCTACTAAGAAAGCAGTTATCTGTATTACACTGAGGGCTGTGTTCAGCCTGGGGTGGGAAAAAAATTGGAGAAGCCAAAACTCATGAAAGGTGGAAAGGCTATCAGGGAATAACTGAGCACTCATCTGCTGTGGCACTCCCTAAGAAGGCTCCCATTTCACTGCAGAAATACTTCTCTGCTATTTCCCTCCCTCTCCTATGGGCAGAACCACTTGTATTTGGATGGTTTAGCCTTACATCTGGTGTCCATTCAGGCACTCATCACTTGCCTGCCGATGGCAAGCACAGACTCAGCATGTGAAGGGGAAAGAAGAGGGATTCATCCCTCATCTGTTTGTGGAAGGCAGTATTGTTCTTGCATAGTTCCATGCAAAGGGTTAGTCTATTAGAGAGGGCCAGATCCATGAAGTGATAGTGCCTACAGATGGAAAGACCGCAAAGCAGAAGCCCCTTTGAGTACAGTAGTTAGACCCAGGCACCATCTCCTGGGAATGAGATGGATAAGTCCTGCCCAATATATTTCATGAATGATGAGATCTTTCCCCACAATCTGCAGTAAGTGCTGGTGATGATTCTGGGTGATGTTCATACTGTGCGTTATCACATAATTTAGCAAGATGCCTGTCAGGATTTTTTTTTTTTTTAAAAGTGCCTTGAATCATATAGCTCTAACCGAGCACCTAAGTAATATGTTAGATCCAGCTTTGTGCTGCAACCCCCCCAGTCAGCTGTGCTGCACTGTTCTTTAGGTGGCCCCTTTGCCTTTTGGGAATTAATCAGTTTCCAGTTCCAGGCTGTACAGTAGCATATTAAGAAAAAAGCAGTGAGCAGTAGTAGTAGGAAGATGTCTTTAAGTGTAGCCATCAGCCTGTTGACCACAGAGGGACAAGGTAAGTACTGTGCCTTGCTAACAATTCTGTCCACCCTCTTCATCTCGCTGCTTACTCACTTTGCTTATTCTTTTCACACACAAGGCTGACAAAGCACCATCACTTCGCACGATACACATTTCTTCTATTGCTCAGGGAATAGCCTTTCATTATTATAAGCTTTTTCAGTTTTCTTAAGGCCTTTTACTACTTGGCCACTGTAGCATAATTTATTTTGTTGAACGGTTTACACACATTAAAGTGTGTGAAGTTGTATTTATATGTCTCTGATGAGTTCTTCACTGGCTGGTGGATCAGTGTTTTCATGGCTTTTGCCTTCACAGTACTATTTTTCACCTAAAAATGGGACTGCAAGCCTTCTGACTCCTGCCACCTCACTTCAATTCTCAGCTCCAGATAGATAGCACAAGGTCTGGCATCATCCCTGCAGTGGGAGCTTCTCACTTCCATCCAGAGCAGCTGAGGACCCTTTAAACAGCAAGCTGCAACTATGCCCCTGAGCTTCCGTCCTGTGGTTTTCTGGCTCCAAGCGCTTAGTTTAAGTTAGACCTTATTTATAATAAAAGCGATGTATGTTTAAATATAGATCTGCCTACAATTGCCTTTATAACTGAAATGGTTCTTCCCATCTTCCCCCAATACATCCTTCTCCTTAAGCTTTTCTTAAGCCATGTGATTAAAGATGACTGTGGGTACACTCACATCAGAGTAGAAGGAAAGCTTTGTTTTGGGCAAGTACTACCATTAGTGTTGAGAGCTCGTGCAGAAGTTCAGATAGGAGAAAATAAGGTCTAGTCAGAGCCAGATAGACTAGCCCTCACTATTTCTCATGAGGAAGAAAGGGCAATGCTCCTCCCAGATAGGAGGATATGAGGATACCAGATTGCAGTCACAGCACATTGCTCCATCAGCCTTAAACACCTTTTGAGTAATTCCTGAGTTCCTCTAACTGAGAGCTATATTCACACAACGGTGTAGTGCCAGTTTTTGATTAGAGACCCAAACCTTAGGCATAACACTTCTGTGTAAGCATTGAGTTTGTCAGTACCTAAGCTGGTTATCAAAAAAATGCTTTTCCCTAAAAATAGACCAAAATTTTAAAGTTCAGGGAGAGTAGTGTCTTTTGTCCTTGCCCTGTGCTAGTGACATACTGTCAGAACAAATGGGCCCTTGAAAATATCACATACTTCACTGCCTTTTGGACTAGGGGGAGGAAAAAGTGCTAGTATTTAAGTGAGGCTGAACAGTAGGTAGTAGACAACACCAAGAGAAACTGAGGCTTGTTTTTAGATGCACAATCACCACCACTAGTGGATTCACCTGTAATTGCTTTAGCTGAGAATGCCTGCAAGCCTCACACACAAACAAAGCTCCAAGTCCTTCCTCTTACACAGCCACCCTCAGACCTCCAGCTGCAGGAGGACACAGGAGCAGCTAGTTGAGCTGTATCACAGGTGAGCTGCTAGGACAGCCTTTATACCCATTGCCCTTGGATGTGGGCCAGCCATGCAGATGGCCTCTTTTTGGCCCTGCTTTCTGCTGAGTGGTACATGAGAGCCTACCACCCACCAAATCTATCTTTGCACAGTTCGTTATGATATATCTCTGTGGCTAGGTAGGAGAACACACACATTTCCTGATAAATGAGGCTCAGCTTCTCTGTTTTGGGGTACTTTACCTACTTGCTGAGGATTTTGAAGGTTGCCAGAAGCAGAGGAGACAGGAAAGAAAAGTGTCAAATGAAGTGTATTTCAGCGTCTAAAAAAAGTAAAATAAGAGCTGAATGGTTTGTTGAAAGCCTCATTCAAGCAATAGGAATTGCTAATCAGTAACATATCTGTAGTATACTAGGTAGGGCTATAAAAGCATCTTACTAAGATTAATTTAGCACCATAACACCTTTGTGAAATAAGCAGATTACCCCACTGAATAGGGGAAAAAACAATGGATAAAGATATTATGTAGAAACTAATTGCTGCACAGAGATCCCCACATCTATTTATCCTCAATCATTGTACCAGGCTGCAGCATCAATGCCTTCTATAACTTTAAGCAAGGCATTTTTCCAGCTATTAATAACCAGCTAGGATTTGTGGTCAAGAGATGTCCCATATAACAACTCATCCCTGTAGTTATTAGGGGTTTTACTGCTCATTCCTTAACCACCTCTTTTCTTTAGCACAATAATGTAGTATAGCAGCAGGAAGCAGAGACTGAAGTCTAAAGACAACAGGAGCTTACAGTTATTTCCTTACAAAAGGCCTCCTGCAGTGTCATAAGCTTGCATAAGGCCAACCCCAACAAAACCAGGAGGAAAAGGCTTCTACTAGACCACAATCTTGGTACCAACACAGAGCAGAGGAAACCTTAAGGAATCCTTACCTCAGTCTGTAAGCAAACATACAAGTTAAACAAATACAGACCTAGATTGCTACCAGAATAAAAACATTGCCTCTTGTAACAAAATGACAAAAATCCCATGAAAAGGAAGAAAGCTTCCCATAGGCCATGTAATGTAACATTTTCTTCCCTAACGTATTACTTCTTACATGACTGAAGAAGAAAACCAATTTAAATCAGGTAAGGGGGGGAAACAAGTTACCTTTGACTTCATTTAACTCTGAGTACTGCTCTTTCCTCACCAGTTACAAAGCAGCCAACTCACCTGCTGCTTCAGCTTTTAAAGCCTTCCTATCCCCAGAAGCCTTTGTGCCATTCCCTCTCCCTCCTCTCCTGGGCTTTATTTCAGTGGGCTTTAACCTAGTGGGAGGGTAAATTTATTTCAGCTGTAGTTTTTTTTGTTTTTTTTTTTTTTTTACTTCTTATTTCTCTATTCTTCTCCGCTGAAGTAGTGCTACATTAAGTGCATTAACATCTTCTTGTTTTCATTCTGCAATGTAAAAGATGTCTCTCAAAAATTTAAATTAAAAATACTTCTAAGCTTATTTCTTAATAGAGACCCATTCATAAACGTTTGGTTTCATTCATTGACGTGTTCTTCTGTAAGGAATCATCTGCTGCAGCTCTATGTAAAATCTGGGGATTGGATCACTAAGAGGACATTGAACAGGATTCTGAGGAAAAAAAGGTAAAATAACTTTGCTGACCAGGAAAAAAGAGATAACACTATCTTTTCCTGTATGCTGCTGCCTCTCCTTCAATCTCCAACTGGAGTTTTCATGAAATTAATTCAAGTATAACCTTTTCTTTTTTTCTCGGCTTTATTAACCAGAAAGGTCTGAGGAAAAGTGATGTTTCAGTTTCATTTCCTTCTGCAGAACATAAGAAGGAAAACATCTCTTCATAATTTTTCTGTCACCTATTGTATAGATGACAGGTTCACAGCTTCCTTGGGGAAGCATTCCTTTAATTATCTGTCATACACACTACATTCATTAATAGCATAAGGTCTTGTGCAGCTTCGTAAAGGATGTATGCATCTGATTAAATACATGGAGAAAACACTAGGGACCGTCGCGTATTCCAAATGTGTTCATCCAAGGCTCTCTGGAGCACTCTGTTTTCTTCAGCTTTAAGAAGGTCTCAGGGATGCTCAGGTGATCCGGTATCTGGTTTGGTTGAATGTCGCTTATGCCATAACTTTACCTTCTGTGGGGAAGATGCCTCCTGCTGTGAAAGTGCCTATTTGGCAGTCTGTACAGCAGATCCGTATGGGTTTGTCTGGAGAGCAGCCCCTCCAGGGCCCATCGCTGCTGTCAGGCATGAGTCCCAGGCACCACAGGAAGAGGGTTGCTCATGAATCCCAGAGCAAGAGCACTGTGGAGGGCATGTGGATGTGGGTAGCTGAGCCAAGCCCTGACCCTCCACACAGAGGCTGCAGGTTCCCGTGCCACGTGTGGTGCCTGGGGCACTTTGCAGAAGGCAGTAGCCGTGTCTTTGCAGCAGATCCAGGTAGCCAAGCCAGAATCTGGTACAGTTGGTTACTCTCCTTGATAGGGCCTTTTGCCTTCTGTTCCCTCTGTGAGGTGTAGAGACTTTGAAATGAAAGAAGCAGCCTTTTAAATGAAAGCTGAGGCACTGATAATCCCATGTGGCTATAGGACATTAAGCCAGCAATATTTATGTCTTAAGTTTGGCTCCTGTAACTGGTCAGAAAGTCTTCTGGGACCAATAGTGATCACACAGCCCATAATTTTATAGCCAGAAATTATTAAAATAATTGTAATAAAGTAATAATAATAAACCCTCACTTATTTTAATGTCAAATATTTCTGACACGACTGATTCCTCCTGCTTGCATATAATAACTCCCATAGCTTGAAACTCCTCTGAATGGGAGTCTCGCACTCTTGTTCCACAATCCTGTGGCTAAAACCTAAAAAGCTAAGTTCAACTTCTAAATAGGTGAAAGGCCCTTTGGGTCTTTTGGCAAAAATTTGCTTTAGAAGCCAACTTACTAAAAAAACAAAGTCAAGCACTGTCAAAATCATGGCAAATGCTGTGAGCCTGTCATATTGAAATTGTAGTGGCAGATGGTGAGAAACTTTCGTGCTAGTCAGGGAACTTGCTGAAGGCTCAGTTACTTATATCAGGCTTTTATTATTATGAATAATAATAATTTGGGGGAGTAAGGAGTAAACTGGGACCACCTCTCATTTATCGTAGGCTAAAGGCACACATCGCCTAGTACAGGCCAGCTGCTTTGTGGTAACCTTTTCATTTGACCATGCCTTTGGTAAAGCAAGGGGGTCTGCGTACTTGGTCCTCATTCTGTGCTCCTCCACAATCTTAGCAAGCCAGAACTGAAGTGCAGAGACATGTTTTTTGTTTTTTCCCAAGAGACTTGAAGTAACAGAATGTTTTTGGGACAGACTTTATGAGACATACAAGAAGACAGTCCCTAGTCAAACACAAAGAATGACAGAAAGAATAACCATTGCAGAACGTGGGCTGGTCACTGAACTGACAGCTGGCAGACTTTGCTGATAACACACTTTGAGGCTGTTAAGAATTTTGGGGGTTTGGTTTGGTTTATCTGGCTGCTGCTGAAGCAGCAGCTTTGCTTTCCTTGGTATTTTAAAGGCATGTGTTGTGACCTGTCGCTTGCTAGATTTGGTTGATGTGAAATTTGATTCTGGCCATAGAAAAGCATGCTGCAGGAAAGCATTTATTTTGCTCTCTGCTGGAGGTAACAGTGAACAGCTTAGTTTCTAGTTTTGTTGATGTTTCAGTTCTGGTTTGTGTTGTAAATGTAATAATCACATTTTGGGAGGGAAAACTGGTATGTGTGGTCTACAAATGGAAGATCTAGAGGCTGCAGCATTGCTTTAGCTTCCCCCAGCCTGTGGCTTTCCATAGCAAATAGGCATGTTCATGTGCAGCTTGTTGCAGAAATAATGCTAGGAACACTAAAGGCCAAGTTCACGGTTAATGTAAATCTTCACAGAGGCTAAAGGGCTTCTCCACATCACAAATGCTAAAAGGATTGGTTTCATCATTCAAATTATTCAATGAATTTAAAGTCCATTTGCTCCTATCATAAGAATCAAAGAAAACAAAGTAATGATGAAAACAAAACACAAACACTTTTCAATGCTGCTTGGTTGCAGAGAGATAGCAAAACAGAATCTTGATTTGAAAACACTCTCACGTTTTAAAATAACTGGTAGGCGTATAAAATGTAGGGAATAATCTCAATTACTTTGAGTTCATATAACAATGTAAAGGTGTTGAGCACTACTTAAAACAGTTGACATTTTTTCAAAGCTTGAAGAGGAAATATCTGTAAGAGCACTGCTTTTTATTATCTGAAAATTTTTTTTCTAAGCCAAGTTTGTTCTTAACTAAGAAAGTATTTTCATACCACGGAACATGTTACGTGAGAAAACTGTATAGAAATTCACTCTTCCATATAAAGTGTATTTCAATTGTAGCAGGCCATAGCATCAGAGCTGAGACTTATTCTTCTTACTGACATGAGGGCAAATGAAACTCCTCTGTATTCCTCTAGTTTTTCTGTTTTGCCTTGAAGAGACCAGCCTAGTTTTTGTTGTGCCTGTCAGGAGCAGTCAGAGGACTCTAATTTAGTTAGGACTCATCATTTACTCATAAGAGGGAAAAAAAAAAAAACACATAATCCATAGAGTTCTTGCTTGTAGCCTTTTAGTTAGGAGTTGAGTGATGCCTCAAGCTCCCCAAACACAGGATATTTCCCAACTTCAGTCCTAGCTAGTACCTCTCTCCTAAATCTGAGTGTGTTCTTCACTGCATTGCAATGTTTAATGACTCAGGACCATTGCCTCTAGTTGTACACGCAAAGTCGTGAGGTTTAGCGCTCCTGTTGGAAAGGAGCACAGCCAGGCTTGTAGGCTGGGTTTCTGAAGATCAGCAGTAGGAGTTAAATCACGCAGCCTGTCTTTGGCAGAGTTTCTATGAATTGAAGAATGATCTATGGTGACTCTAAGTCAATGACAGGTTTTACAAAAGACTGACTTTTTCTTTGCACTTAGTCTCTGTCCTTAGAATTGATGTCACACAGTGAGATGAGTATGTTGCATGTGATTTATTTTACATCTCTCTCACTGAAAAAGCCCCATTATAAAGAGGCAGAACTAGTATTTTTCCACTTACACAACAAGTACTTTGACAGGGCCACATCTCCTAAGAGAAGACACCTGTATATTTACATTTATTTGTTCTTTATCCATGTGTAAAAAATACTCTTACCTAGACCATATTATAAGCACTTGAATGAGAATTGGGAAGTGATTAGTGAATTTTTTCCATTCCAAAGGAGAACTATCCAAGTACATACTACATATTAGCACCTGCGTTCCCACCTCAAGCAGCTCAGTGAACAGGGTTATTAGTGTAGATTTGTGCTATTTATCTTTACATCACTGTATACACTGAGAGGAGAAAAAACCCTAATGATTCATACACCAGCACCAGAGTGAATTTTACCAGGCATATGACCACATAATCCTGTGCCTCAGAGAGTAGGATTAAGTCATCTGGGAAGTACTTTGCCTAGTTCTGCTTTTTGATGAAAGTTTTTGCATTTAGAATATTGAAATAGCATAAAAACAAGATCTTAAATTCAGTATTATAAGCTTAGTTTTTATTTTTACCAGCAAAGAATCAATCAAGCTCTTAGAAAATGACAGACTACAAAACCAAAACATACACTTTTACTCACAAAATACAGAATGGGAAATCTGGAGATTAAATGTGCAAATTTCATAAAATCCAGTGCAAAACTGGCCATTGGTTTGTGGACAACTAAACAGTCTCACAAGTTCCTGAGAGTTTATGAGTTTGGTGCAGTTTAACTATATTGACTGGCACTTCTGTGATACTCACTTTATTAAGAGAAGTAATTCTGATCATTAATTTCAGCATGAAATAGTTTTACAGAGGCTTTTTTGTGTTAACCTAAGTGATTTTTCACTAAAGAAAGAAATCAGTATGTCAGTGTGGTACTGGACATCTTTGAAGTTAGCAAAATTTAACTGCCCAGATGTTTCATGAAAGGCTTTCAATTCAGATAGTATTTTCAGCCTGGCTGCCTACCAGAAAATAAATACCCTTCAATTTTTCATGGAGCCATGAGAGTCTGATAGCTTTTCTTTTCTTCCCTCCCCCTCTGCAGAGCTGTTGCTGGTATTTAGGTGCCATAGTGACACCTCGTGGTCAAGGAGATGAAACAAGGAAATTTTAGGAATTAGAAGGTGACTTTATATTAAATGCATACCAAGGCTTTACTGTTTATTGTCATAGTTCATCTAAAATGATGTCTCCTTCAGTTCCATTGTTTTTCTTATTTTCATACACTTATATATTAAGCCCCAAACATTAATTAAATGTAGTCATTACTGATGCTTGAAGTACCAAACATTTCTGCAACGAGATGAAAAAAATCACTGTCTTTTAAACACTGTTTTTCTATTAATATCAAGATTATTATTCACACAACTTTTAAGAAAGGCTTCCCCATTACACTTTTCCTTATGGATAATGCAAAATAAACTCCCAACCTTTTGCCTGTGTTCTACACTGTTCTGCTTCCTCCTTTCATCATTTTGCCTGTTACTGAAGGATGCTGAGGAACTATTAACTTCCCAGCACATCTCAAGATGAGACTCTGAGCTGGCTGAGGTAATTCACAGAAGCTGTAATTCCTCAGCCTTAGATTGTAGTTTTACACTAATATCAAGGAAATCTAATAGATGAAAATCCTTCTCCCTTTTCTCCAGCCAGTGAACTTAGCAGCTTTGAAAATACATGCCTGTGTTAGGGGGAAAAACAGGCAGTGCTAAGCACAGTTGTAGTGCAAAGCTTTATATGTTCAGACCCTGAATTCAGCTGTGAGTTATTTACACTACTGTCCACAGTTCACACATCAAGGGGTTGAAATGGTGCTTCGAAGCTCAGGGACTTGCTCACACAAGATGAGCAACCGAACTAAGATGACACAAATGTCCAGATCCTGTAGGAAGCAACCAAAGTTGACCTGTGAAGAGGGACTAACAGATACTTAAGCTTTCCCTGCCTTCCTTCAAGTAGTCAAATCCTTTCTGATCCCCACAGGTGTCTGAAGACCTGCTAGGTCACAGCAGTAAGCTGTTCACTGCATGATCCATTAAGAGAGTCTACAGGGTGAAAGGGACTGACCTTTCCTTTTATCCCCTTATGCCACCAATTGGGAGCGTTTTAGAGCCTGAGCTTTCCTCTGATATTACTGAATCAAAATGCTCACATGAGACAACCGCCTGAGGTAGATAACCCTCATCATCATCTCGAGTCTCTGTTGGAAGCAACACAGAGAGGGCCCTTGGCTTGCTTATGATGATCTTCCTCTAATCACTGTCAAGGAGAATGGCCTTGTAAAAGCTCCATCTCTGATCTCTCTTAAGTCAATAGACTCAGATAGCTGAGGGGAAGAAAAATAGCACTGAAAGGACTTTGAATGACAAGCACAAAATATTTTTTTCTTCTTTTAAAAGCAAAAATAACATTGCTGGAAGACCAGTAATTGGCAGGAAGAGCGATAGTTAATGTCTTACACAAAGAAAAGCAATAGATGCAGAGTGAACCAAAATGAGGGAAGCTCCTTTAGCATTCTTGGATTAGAGACCCACGGGTGGTGCTTGCTAAGTGAGTCTAGACTGTCATGGGAAAAGCATTTTCCTTCAGGATTAAAGATCCATGCTGAAGGTTACCAAGATCACAAGTCTTGACTCTCAATCAAGAACATGTTGCCTTGCACATACTGGATATTTTGTGAGTTGTAGGCAGGACCTTCTCAAAATTAAATTCAGTAGGTTACCACTTAAAATAGTTCAGGAAAATATATTTTTAAACAACCCTCCTCCAGCAGGGCACTCCAAACTCTACAGAGAGCAGCAGAAAGACTTGTACTACATTTAAAGATCTGGAGTTATTTGATCTGCAGATTTTTAATCTGTTAACGCCACTGATCCTCAAGGGTATAACAACTTACTTGTCATTTTAGCAACTAGGAAAGACCAGCTGCCCCTTCCAATTCTTTCATTCCAGTTTAGCCATTTATGGATATGTATGTTTGAGATCAGTCAATCAGTTCACAGTAGCATCACTACAGATTGGGGCTATTGATTCAAACAATGAAAATATACTGAAGTAGCCAGCAGAACATTCTGAAGAGAAATGTGCCCCAACAGCAGTTAAACACCCGTTAGTTACCCCACTGACATTTACATGTGAGGAAATACTACGTTATACAGGAACATGCAGTGCAAACAGAACCAAGAGTCATTACCTGAAAACAGCTATTTACATAGCAGATGTAAACCAGAGCAAACAGTATTCAAAGCAGTGGGAAATGTTTATATTGCCCCTATAAGCTGATGAGGATTGCCAAAAAATAAGGTGAGGGTGCTTAGATGAAAATGGATAGTCAGGCTTAATCAAACATGACCTTTATATCAGGGTTCTCCTTATTCTCACTCTGCCTTTACAAAGCTGATACAAAATAAGATCAAACAGAGCCAGTAGCAGTGTCGTATCTTCATGAAGGTCTGCAGACACCAAGCAGGAAATGTTGCCATTCAAAACTGGCTAGTCAGAAGTAACCCCAAGAACTGGAAAGCTAGCAAGTTCTCCATCATTTGTTGCAGAATAGTTTTATTTGCTGTTTGAAAGCCCAATTTTAAGTGCAGCAAATGCAGCTGCAATCTCACTGAACAGATATCTTGAAAGTGGTTTATTCTAGCAAGTACATTTCCTATCCCTTCTGGGCCAATGTAAGTCTCATATCTACCCCATATTTCAACATATAAAGCAAAGGAGCACTTAGTAATGCGTGTTGCAGGACAAACAGGAAGGTTTCTTTAGGTAACTAATAGGAGGGGAGGTAATTTGCATGAATCCTTAGTAGCTTGTCAAAATAATTTGATACTCTTCCTCCTTGAAAAAAAAAGTTGATTATACATACTCCAAAAAGACTTACCCACAGCAGCAAAGTGCCAAACTATCTTTTTTGAGCACCATAGGAAGTAGACCAAATATGTATTTACCAGCTGTCCTGCAGAATTGTCCCAAGGCAGTCCCTGTTCAGCCCCTAGAAGTCTGCTATGTCCCTGAGCTGCTCTCTGGATTTAGTTAACAGTAGCTTTAGTCTTCAGCCAGAAACTGACTTATGCATAAGGGACACTTTCTAATTTTAATTGTTCAGAAGCATCCAGTGTTTTCCTTCATTTTATTAAATCTTTTTAATCATGAACTTACTTACTCTTGTCACACACATCATTACCTTAACATTTTCCCTTTGGCGCTGACTCTGCACTCGGCATAAAGCTGCAGGTACTGTTCTTGTTTTCCAGCAAATTGAGAGGTGTTTCAGTGAATTCAGCTTTGCCAGTTGCAGTACATGCACTTCTGGTTCCATTATGATCAGTGCAGTTGCTTTAAGTGTCAAAAGGTTTTCTTTAACCAATCAAATTCAGCATAGCCCTGTCCCAGTACTGAAAAATTACCATGATTTGTAAACATACCTCTATAGCACCTAAGGTTGAGATTCCCACCTTTCCAGTACAACCGTAATCCACTTAGTGAAACATACAGATGAGATACCATACTTAGCCTTACAATTTGAGTTGAGTAAATTGTAGTTTGGGTTGTGTGGTTTCCTTTTTATCCTTTAAATCAAAGGTTACTAGACAGTCTGATAGAGCCAACAGAGCAGGTTGCAAGTAAGTCAGCTGCAGCTTGCTGACCAGGCTCAGAACAGTCACATCTGAGCCTTAAACAGGCACTGCTTTGTGAATAAGAAGCTAGTTGGCTAAAGCAGACGACAACTACCTCTGCAATGGGTGCTAAAGACAGCACATGGGCACATTTGGACAAGCAAAGCATAAGGATGGTAAATAAAAAGCTGTTGCAGCTGTTCCAGCCTCAGCTCTGAGGAACAGCTACTTTTCCCTCCATGAGGTGTCTCTTGGTTCCCACTGAGACCTAGAGTATTGTATTCTCCTGCTCCTCCCCAAATTAGAAACTAAGTCTGCTACAATACCTTTAGAAGGGTCCCAACAGGTTTGGACCGAAAAGGAGAAAGTGAGTCTCAAACTGAAAGCTTTTTCAATTGAAGTAGTATCTAGGAAGCTTCTTATGTGTGCTTACCTCTATGTCTGTAGCCTTCAGATCACCTTTTTTCTCTTGAATTCTCTCTACTCCTTGCATTTCTTCTGTCTTATGCTCTGAGCCTCCTCCTACTTGCTTTCAAAAACCCCTTTCTCATCCACCACAGTTCCCCCTTCAGATCCCCTCCTATTCTTCCTTTCTCCCCTTTTAAGTGAGGAGAAAGTCACTACATTGAACCAAACAACTTGAGAAAATTTTGTTCTCCAGACAGATCACTAGACCTCGCTCCACCTGGCCCCTGACCACTACTCTGAGATAGTACAAACTAATGCAGAGCATTCCAGCCTATGGAGGGGGCAGTACTAGGTATTAATCTCCCTGGACTTGCCTTTATCTTTAATCCTTCATGCAATTTATTGCATCTCCTACCATACTAAACTACTGGGCAGAGAGTATGATTTATAACACAATACACAGCCAACAGGTTTTAATAATAAGAGCCTGTGTGAGAAAATTAAATAGATATTTGCATTTTCAAAATCAAACATGGCTTGAGAAGTAGTTGATGTATGATAAGGGAAAATATTTAGGACAAGAAAATAAGCAAGAAAGAGGGATACCAGATTTATGATCAAGTTGCTAAGGATTGTAAAGAGATAAAGAGTATGGATAAAAGGAAAATGCATGAACAGATGAGTTCTGCATGTTTGCTAACAGCAATTTCAGGAACAGATATTTAGTGACACTGATCCATTTCCAGGTGCTGTAAAGGTTCATAAACAGTGATAGGAAAACACCCACAAGACAACAAATTACTGGAAGAGAACAGCATACAAATGAAGCATTGTTTGAAACAAGTCTGTGGCAGAGAATGCTTAACCTGTTAAAATTAAAGATGATGGATTTGTAGAACACACCACAGCATAAAAGTATTGCTAGGAAAACTGACCCAGGAAGGACACCTTCTGACCCCGACATCTACACCAGAACATTAAAAGGTATAGGTTTCTCTTTACATCAGCTTTTACTGTAGCTTCCCTGTTCAAGGGATTTAGAAAGTGAAGTTTTTCCTGGTTTTTTTTTTGTTCACTACAGAACCTCTGTTTTTAAGAGTCAGTTATTTCCAAAGAGCAGATAGTATATCATATCCTCGCTAAAATGAATTATGTCCAACTAAAATAAAAGCAGCTGAGCTCAGTCTGCAAGTATCCAGTAGTAGATTGGCTGCTTTGGAAAGTACAAAGCCTGCTAGCACTTGGAACTTTTTCGTTTTTTAAAATCAAAAGCCTAATTTGATCCTATACCAAATCTCAGACTTGTATACCCCAACTTTTTGATCCACACTACTTTTTAATGGGATGGAAGACTAATTAAACAAAGATTTAAGTATCATTCCCTTCTGGGATTTGCCTGTACCCAAGCAGAAAACATTATTGACCAACTGCCATAATACTGATGCAACATTATGGAACTTTATTTCAACCAAGACCAGACCGCTTTTAAACAGTCTCCCCACGTACACACACCTCAGTTCTCACATTAAAAACTATATTGCAAACCTGCGGGTCTTTAACAGGTGTTCTGTCACTATATAAGCCATTAAAGGCAACTTTAAATTCAACAGTTACATTGCCTACTAGTAAGAATAGCCAATTGGCATTTCATAACTTAATTACTAAGCAACTTAGTCCTAAGTCCACTGCGCATTCAGTGGGGAAGCAAACAATACATGAGCTCCAAGTCACTTCAGGAAAGGTAGAGAATGATTACCTTAAAATAAAGAACATTATCTGCAGCTATGAGAAATATGCTGGCTATTGCTTGCTGGGCCCACATCCAACTGTTAGTTTAGTACAATTCAATTGTCCAAATGCCCTAATAAAAGATTATGAACCAGTGAAACCCTGCCAAGCACTACGATGGCCTCAACTGAAGGACAAAAGTAATGTACTGTAGCAATACAGTTCTCCCAATTTGCAGCCAAAGCACTATCAATAAATAGGGCTGCCAATTATTATCCACATAATAATAGCAAAGCACCTCCTGTTTTCACCAGCATAGAGTCAGTTCAGATGGCTGAAATTTCAGCATCACAAGCTTTTCACATACTAGGTCTGGACAGCAGGACAGTTATGCAGTATAGTTTTTTTTAATGCAAATTATTTGCATCACTGAAATGTGTACTGTATTTCAGAACAGAGCTACTAAAATGAGTTACGTCATTGGGTATGATACCACCATATCTGACCTCAGACAGGTAGATGGTAGGCATTACATTCATTTCCCTGTCCTGTTTGCTAGGAATACTACAATAGCTACCATTGCAGCTCTGAATGAACTGTTACACCACCAGTCATAACAGTACTTGGGTAAACAAAAGTTTCAGGCTCATGGCTTTTTTAAACAGTAATGTTTTAGTACATTAGTACAATTTTAGTACAAATTAGTACTAATTTAGTACAATGTTTAGTACATCCTTTTTGTTAGGATAGGCCAAAGCATTCACTGTACCACACAAAACTGAGATAGACACCTGTACTTACATGACAGAAATAAGGCTTTGTCAGTATTACAAACAACAAAATCTGAATTTGCCTAAAGTCTTCCTCTCAGCACATGAAGAACTTTAAATCTGTCCACTACAAAGAGACAAATGTTAAGACCCCAAATAATAGTTTAGAGATTAACTTCTGATTCTCAGAGCAGTTGCTGGCTAGAGTGTTTGTCTTCTATAGGTTCCCCCTCATTTTTCTGTTCTGGTGTAACCATTCAGCACCAGCAATGCTATCCGTTAGCCTGTAAGCTCAAATAAAGTTACTACACTCAAAAGCAGACAAATGAGACCCCTAGTGTAATTTGCCTTGCATCCTATCTCTGATGTTAATAGAAATGAACCAGCCATAGCAATCTTCTTCCCACCTACCTTCAATTAAGAGGTAACTTTCCATAAAAGCAATTTCAAAAAAAGTCACTCCTTTTCGACTGTCTACTGCTAAACGATTCCATTAATGTGACAGTACCCACAGACCTCCAGAAGGGAGATTAAGAACCATCCTGCAGAACAATGCTGACCCCCCAGCCGGTATTTACATCTAACAATGCAACTTGTTGACAAAAACTAGGTCTAACACTAATGCTTTCAGCTACTCATAAATAGACAATAATAAACAGCCAAGTGACAGGATGTTTTCTCCACTGCTTTCATTTCAGTCTCATTCCTCAGTATCTGTAGGAAAGACTTTCAAAGTTCACTGTTTTTGAAGTCTGTATTATTCCTTTCACATGCCTGATTTAGAAACTTAAACACCTTCATTACTATTCCACACTTTGCTGCAAGCTTTGGCCCTAAGCCAGAAAGTATAAGAGCTCCATGGTGCTTAGACTCAATAAAACTTGACGGATGTGACATCCTACAACTAGAGGGTACAGCAGCTACAACACTATACGTGGAAGCCTACAGTTAAGTCTATCAACCTATTTTAATGTAAATAACAATTTTTAATCTTGTAGTCACAAGAGTTCTTTCCATTGCTTTTCTTCTAATCTGGCATCCCGTCCCTATTGATGCATGCAAAAGCCAAGAATAGAGGTAGCAATTGGAAATGTAATCACGTACAATCATTTATCAGTATATAGCTTCATGAATGTTGTCTGAAGGTTTTATAGTAGTCTCACTTGTATAGTTAAATGCTGGGGAGCTTTAGAAAGCTCCTGTTTTAATAACGGAAGAGTCTGTAGACATGTAGCATCTCAAAATTATGATTACAATTCACACTGCAGCCTTGTTAAATCAACATTTACTTGAATATTCCTATATGAAGATATTAGCTTTTCAAGTATAATCCAGAGGGCTCTGCCTTTAATAAGAATCTGATGAGAACCGCACTAGTACTAGCAGTTGAGAGGGGCCCTGTTAATCAGTTACACATTGGTATATAGACACTCTCCCTGTAAAAGTTAAGATCACACACCTTACCTGTTCCAAGAGTTAGAACTATGCTAATTCACATGTTAACATGCAATGTCTAGGTAAATTCTTGGGCCTTCAAGATTACAGAAAAGCACACAGAGCAAAGGTTTTCCAAATACTTTCAGAAAAGTAAACCCTAAAATGAGTTTGGCCATCTACTTCGCTTAAGTAGTAATCTGCAATTCTTCAGCTCAAAATATCTCATTTTACACGTCATTTGGCACATTCAGTATAACATCAGTCTTAAATTTCACTTGTGCAGGACAATGACACAGCTTGATCTTCAGAGGAACTTTAATAGAAAATTAACAGTTTAGAAAAAATTAAAAATTAATTAAAAATTAAAATCAATAGTTTAGAAATTTAATAGTTTTAGTTACCTGCTTTCATAGATAAGCAGTACCTTACCAGCACATTCTGAAGAAGACTGTTCTTTTGTAGAGCACCTATAGTCTGGAAAGAAGTTGAGTCCTTTGCTGCATTTAAAGCTTTATTTATAGGACGTTCACTGCATTAATAGCAGTGATATTTGCACTGTATTTGAACTCAGCACTAATAGGTTAATATTTATATTTAGGTAACACTTAAACCGAAACAAACTAAACAGCCACAGTTTTAGAGCAGACAGACAGACAAACAGACATAAAAGTTACAGACAAACTTAATAGTAAAATCAATCACAATTATTTCACTCTGGTTGATTTAGTCCAAAGGTTTAGAATTTCTTAATCAAATTAGCAGGAAGGGTAGATTTATCCAAGTCATCGAAGTATGGATGGTTCAAGGCCATTTTGCCAGAAATTCTTTTTGCAGGATCATAAATTAACATTTTCTGGAAAAAAAAAAAAAGAAGAAACACTTACTCCCGCATGAAATGTATACTCAAATCATGTTAAGTAGATAATTACTTAACCACAGTAATCATCAGGTAACCATAGAGACACGTTTTTTCTTGTGTTCCACAGTTTCTCAAGGAAGTAGATGTCATTTCCACCTATGAGTCAGAACAGTATTAACACATAACAGAAAGTGAAGAAGCATTTATTTTCATATTCAATAACCAAGCCCATGCCTGCATCAGGGGGCAACACATGCGCTCTACTAAATGCGGAACCAGGCATCAAACAGCAATAATTGTTATTAGCATCAGCTTCTCAATTAAGTCAATAATTTTAGTCTGTTAAAGCCCAAAATGCTTAAATGGGCTTTTAATGCACAAGTGGTCCTACACTTGTTTTGTTATATTGATATATAAGAAGTTGTTGTGAAATTGCTTCCCTTTAGTTTGGTGCAGCTGTTTACAGTTAAAATATATAGTGATTTGTTCAGCTACAAGGTCCACTTAGGACAGAAGTACACCTGCACATGTGAAGCAGGTAGAACTGATTTAAGTTTTAAAACAGTTTTAAGACTTGGACTTAAAAAGACTCTTTTCAGTAAAGTTAATTCATTCAGCTGAAGAACTCAATAATAAAGCTGATAGGAAAAAAGTAGTGAATGCCATAGCCACTAAAATAGTCCCAGAACTTCCTAGAAAAGGCAAGAGAGTTGCAGATACTTCTTTAAACTGCTAGCAGAACAATTTGTATCATGTAGTCAGGTCCAAAAGAGGAAAGGTAGGAAGCTACCTCATTTGATTGAGCAGCCACGTGCTTGCATGTAGACATAGTTAAGCTAGACTGACATGCTGCAGTCTTCCTTCCAAGCCTCATGGGTTACACAGTCCTGAGAGGCCCCCTTAAATTTTCCCAAGTCTGGTAGAAGGCTCCCCTAAATGCTAAGAACTTGCTTAAAACCAGCAAAACCCCTGCAGTCTTTTCCATTTTACTTGTCCTTACTAAAGGAAAATACATTTCAAATTCAAATAATCAGTATTCTACCAGTTGCTTTTCCCCATCTCCACTACTAATTTATACTTTAGAAAAAAAAACAAAACAATATTACTCTACCCTGTAGTCCACCTTGACATTAAACTATCCTTGGACTTCATCTGACAGGGAGTTTGCCGTCCAGGTTGATTTAAACTACAGAATTTGCATTTATGTTCTCAGGGCTTCTGCCAAATGCAATGCTGCTTCTAGATTTAGCTTTGTACCTTCCCAGGTCTAAGTCAAGCAACAGAGTTCCCTATAGCTACGCCCCAGAAGACAAGTATTCTGTACCTAATACTGATATCAAAGATATCACAAAAAGGGGCAAAGTTCCCTAAAAAAAGAGGGGATGCTTCAATATCAAGACTACAGCATTTCAGCTGATAGCTTAAGTGACCATTTCTTTTCTAAGCAATCTGACCTGTCTGATAGACCAAAGCTTTTGGTGACTGCCATTAATTGCTTAGAAATGCTAGCCACAGAAGTTATTTAACTCATGAATGTCTTAAGCTTACAACCTCACTCAAGCAGATGGTTTTAACACAAAAATGGTGCAACCCCATTTCAAAATTAGCTATTTTACTTGTTTCCAACTGCAACATTCTGCAAAAGTGAACGTTTTCATTGATATAACCTGTGCTTGTACTCCAGAATGAGCTATTCATTTTTGTTGCCTTCAGAGCTATGTTCCTGCTTCAGGCTTAAGTGGCATAGGAAACTTAAATGGATTCCAGATGCCCAATAATGCAACCATGCCACTGTTACCAGGCATTAATGGGAAGCTAAATGTTTAATATTAATTTAAGGCAAAACTATAGAAGACTTAACAGAATTTAATATACTTTGAGATTAGTATAGTGTTAACATCACTTAAGTAATTCTTTTTTGTCTGTGTCAAGCGTCCCAAAATACAATCACAGAAGCAATTCTGTTTCAAACTGATTTAATAGTGATGCTGTCAGTGCACACACAAGAATTATTTCCAACTTAAGTCAGTTATTTCTGTACAATACTGCTATAAGCCTTAGAGAGCTGTCCAAAACAACTATGTGTTTAAGAAATGTTGTTCAGTTTGCCAGCCTGAACCATGGCTCTGTTCTCACAAAGAACAAGTGAGAAGCTGTAGTCACTTGAGCTGAATAACACCACTACAGAATACATAATAAACTACTTTATTGTTTCTGACTGCTTAAAACATGAGCCAGCTACAAGGATAATTGCTGTACAGCATTCCCCTTGTAGCAAGGTAGTTCAGACGTTTTGACTTATCTTAAGATGCATACAACACCCCCACCATATGCAAACCTGGATTGTGTAAGTGTAGCTTTAGGAGAGCCGAACAATAAGTCACCAAGGTACATTCTTGTACTCAGGTGCATGTAAGCACACCTAAGAAGTGACCTAGATTACTGTGCAGCATCAGCACATGAGCTGGAAGCGCACTAAACAGAAAGGTCTGACTGAAGAACTTGTCAAGTAAAAGTGTGGCTCTGGTAGTTTAACAGTATGGCCGTGAAACTATAAAGTAGCCACAAAATACGCCAGTTGAGTTAACCCATCACAGCTAAAATCTCTAGCTTGATATTGAAAGGCAACTGACACAGACACTACAGACTGATGTGAACTTAGCCTCTGGTTTCACGGCTAATCAATAAATCCAGCCATTTCCATCTCTAGTCGATTAAGACCACCAGGAAAGATGAATGGAGATGAGCCAGCCACAATTAATCCACATGCTACCACACAGGAAAAAATATTTCCAACTAGATGAGCAGTCATGCAACCACATCACAATTAGGGCTGGCACCAAGAAGGTGACAACTACAGTTTTTGGGCAGGAGCTTTTACTTCGATCTGATGTTTGTAGAACTTCATCCTCACTTTCAAGTTGCACCTGGATTACCAGTATAAAACAAGCTAGGGCAAAACAGCTTAATGAAAACAAAATTAGAGTCTAGTAGTCCAAATCAGGTTTGCTATTATGGAAAAACAAGTCAATTTCACATCAGGTACCAGGTTTGTGAGAATGACTGCCCATACAACTGCTGATGGCATTTGAAGATCTCCATAACCTCCATTCTATCAAGACTGATTAGCATGGCTGCAGATATTCTAGAGTATTTGAAACTACCTGCTCAGTTTCCTTACAGGCAGTTTAAGACAGACTACTTACAGAAAGCAGATCAAGCCCATCTTCATCTAAGTTTTTGACGTGTGTTTCCAGGCTGCCAGGTTTCCATTTGGGGAACGTGTTTTTGTAGTCTTGCAGGGACTCCACATCAGGCCATACTTCATTGTTGGGTGTCCCTAAAGCTCTGTGCAAGCACAAGAAAAATACTGATCAGTCTAGTCTGAAAAGTGCGTGCACTATTATGATTTTGTTAAGTGCACAGCACTCTTCTACAATACAGCACAAGCAAGGGAAAGGTCCAGCCTGACATACCTGAAGATTCTGAAGAGCTGGTCAATCTCTGAGTCCCCATGGAAAAGTGGCTTTTTAGTTGCCAGCTCAGCAAATATGGTACCTATGCTCCATATATCTACGGGAGTAGAGTAACGAGCAGATCCTAGCAATACCTCTGGAGACCTGTACCACAGCGTCACGACCTGTTGAACAAGGATATTTTTTTAAAAGTTTATAGAATTGGGTCCTCTAATCGACTGTAAGCACAATGACTCATTATTAAGGAGCATTCACAGTTTTTTAGTTAAAATAATTGCCAGTGCAATGTTTCAGTGAAAATGTTTGTAAGTGATGTTTGAAGCAAATAAGGGTAACAAACCCTATAAAAACAGCTGCCTGAACTCCTGAAAGAGCAGGAAGCATACGCAGCCACTCTGGCCCATCTGATTCACTGTCAAGGTATCAGTGGAATTCGTAAGATGCATTAGCATTTCAGAGTAAAATGCAGTCAGAAAGCTGTAAAGTCATCAGGTAAAACATAATACGGCCAGTTTATAACAACTTTAAAAGCTCCACAATTCTATTTTCAGCTGTTTCATAGTCATAACCAGGAAGCTAGTAAGCATAGTCCAACTCACCAAAAGGATGTTCCAACTTACTTCATGAGTGTATACCCGCACTGGAATTCCAAAGGCTCGAGCCAATCCAAAGTCTGCCAGTTTAATCACTCCCTTGTCATCTATTAGAAGATTCTGAGGCTTTAAGTCTCTGTGCAGAACTCGTCTTGAATGGCAGAAGACGATACCTTGCAAGATTTGATACAGGTAACTCTGTAGATAGGATGAAGTGGGAGGAAAAAAAAAAAAACACACTATAACCTTCACTACAAGTTAACGGTTCTGCAACATCAAGCTGTTTCCTTATGTCAGGTCTCTCCGCAGGAATAGGAAAGAGATCCAAAGCATTGCAGATATTGAGTTAATATCAATCTTAAACCCACAAAAATTAAGCGTTTACTTTCATTTAAGCCGGTTTAATTTCATAATTGAAGGAATGAAGTTGCATTTGAGAGCAGAATTCTTTTTAAAAGATTCTGTTATCCACAGCTGCTTCTTTAACCTTTCATTCCTCCTCAAGGAATTAAGAATCAAGAGTTGCTTACAGCTTTGTAGGTCCATCTTCTTTAACTTATATATTACATTAAAAAAGTATCCTCTTTACCTTAACACGTGACCGATCCAAATACTGTCCAGATGGAATAGTATCCAAGTATTTCTTAAGATCCATGGAAAGGAATTCAAAAATGAGGTACAGTCTTGAATCCTGCATAAGAACATCCTGAAGACTAAAAATTGAGTCAACAGTCAACTCCATTGCAAAGTGCACGGACTCACTGTTACATTTCCCCTCTCAACAGGGACACAAGCTGACATTTCTAGGCTCCTAATATGAAAATCTTACAAAGCTCTCAGTGTTCAAATGTTACAGACTTAGTGAGTTGCACTGTTGTTTGGAAAAATCAAGTACCTCTGAAACTGTGTCAAACACCCTACATATTTCCTCTTAAACTTATGTTCCTTCATGCCTCGTATGAGATATGGGAAGACCGAGGCAAAAAATAGTTTCTTTTTAAAAAGATGTGGGGTTTTCGTGTCTAGCTTCCATTAAAAGCTGGCTTACTACAGCAGCACCTGAACTACTAGAAGAGTTTAAGGGCTCTACATTAGAATAGGAACCTACTAGGTGCAACAGGACTTGTGCAGGTTTAAGTGCACCTCCTCCATCCTTAACAGGTTATAAGAGTTCCTAGATGCATGTATACATATATTGAGACACTACACAGCTGGAATGCGGCCAGTTTCAAGTCACATTAAATCTACGGTATTTTGCTGCATTAAAGAGCAAGTAAATATTGCCTGGGGAATACAATAGCTGCAACCAATTCTTCAAATCAGGTAGCCACTGATGAAAACTTCAGGCGTAGTTCAGATGTGCTAGCTACGTCAGTGTTATAATGCAATGCCTAAAGCTCTGCTACAGAACAGCAAGGAAGTGATTGATGACAGAGGCTCACATAAGGACACCAACGTCAGACGATCTGTTCCAAGATGGCAAATAACCTTCTGAGACTGGCTAAAGAAATAGCTTTAAACAGTTTTCATGAAGTACACTGTCTCCATTCTAACAATAACCATTCTGAAGATAATTAACATAAATTACAAAAGTCAACAAAGATTTGTTCAATTCTTAGAATGGAAAGGGGCAGCAGAAGAAAGTCTTAATTAAAACCTGGCATAAACACCAAATTTGGGACTATAGTATAATATAGTGTCTGCTTCACAGCAAACAGGCAAATAGACTAACTCTCACTTCATGGGAACAGTGGAAAAATCATTTCTTATCTGAAGAGAGACCTAGTGCCCCGCAAAGAATTTAGCTAAATACCAGTATATGCATACCAGACTATATTGGGATGTTGCAGCTCTTTTAATAAGGAAATTTCTCGGATAGCAGTACTTGGAACACCTTCCTCCTCATTTTCTAGACGTATTTTCTTCATTGCAACCACTTGGCCTGTAGTTTTGTGCCGACCTTTATACACAACGCCATAGGTACCTGAACAAACAAACAGTGAAATGCATGCAGGAAATCCCAGTTTCAGGTGCAGATAAAACAGTACAAATGAGAATTGATAATACAGGCAAGAGTTTTGCAACCAAGTATTTTTTGCTTAGTTATTTGGCTTCATTACAAACTATTACTTTGCTTTGTATTTTAACCATGCAATAGGTGTTTATTTAAAGCACACCATGCATAAAGAGTATTATTTGTTAGGACAAGGCACGTAGTGCAGGTGTAATATTTGAAGATGTAGTTGTAAAATTAGGTATTACTCGAATTTTGGGTCAATTAATTTTCAGACAGGATCACTGTACCTCCTCATGCCCAGGGTATTAAAGCCAGTTGTGTTTTTGATATCATATTAACAGGTTAAAGGTTTAGCTGCCAAAAATATAACAGTGCTCCCTCTGCAAAGATCTATCCACCCATTGGCCAGATCTGTAGTAATACCTCTAGCACAATCCTCAGTGCAGGAGAGAGGGTAGTGCTGGAGGTCTCAGCAGAAGCTAAAACTGGAACCAGTGGTAAATCTCAAATCAAAAATTTTAGTTATCATTCATCGCAGAAGTAGAACCCTCAAACCAAGCCAGCTTAAGTATCCTCTTTTTACACTTCTTGAAACACGAATTCCTCAGATAAACTCAAACTGGTTTCTTTCAGGAAGAAAGATTCACACACAAGGCTTCGGTTCCAAAGCACCTTGTAAGCTCTTAGCCCGTGTTTTGCAATTCATTTAGAGGCTTCTCAGAACGTACTGCAAACTCAAGCATAGATAAGGCTAAAGCATTAAATAGACACCAACTCCTACATTTAACAATGGACAGGTTTTTAGTGAACAGGAGGTTGTGACTAACATCTGCATCAGAGCAATCTGCTTTTACAGTAGTATAAGTAGTAAGTTGACATATTTATTTAAAGTTCACTTCTGCACAAAAGTTTATGATGTAGCCTTTCCCTGGACAAGTGCAGTGACAGGACATAATCCCAGCAAAGCCACTCAAAGCACTGCTCCTTACCAGCAGCTCCAAACAAAAGCACGCCACACAGAGTCATTTCAGGAGCAACCTGAGCAGCTTCCCAAACCCAAAAGCTGATTTCAAGCCTCAGAGAGGAAAGTTATAACATTAGCCGCTGCAGAAGGTAGCTGCCTCTCAGCAATGATCAACTGTTTCAAGCAGACCATGTCACCTTCAGAAGAAAGGCATTCTGAGGGCATTTACGTAGAGATAGCTACTTCGGTGAACCCTTGTTGTGCTGTAACCCGGCCGGCAGCTCAGCACCACACGTTCCATGGTAAGGAATGCCCCTTTGGCCAGCTGGGGTCAGCTGTGCTGGGTCTGTCCGCTCCCAGCTCCCGCTGCACCCCCAGCCTGCCCGCTGGCAGGACAGAGCCAGAACCTGAGAAGTCCTTGGCTTGGTGTGAGCACTGCTCTGCAACGATTAAAACGACAGCGTGGTATCGACATTATTCTCATCCTAAATCCCAAACGCGGCACCCTACCGGCTACTAGGAGGGAAACTAACTCTATCCTAGCCGAAACCAGGACACCCGTGGGCTCGCTGTGCAGTTTAGCCGGATTTCAGCAGTTGCCCCACGGCCAGAGCGCGTAACCCCCGCGACACGCGGTAAGGCGTGGAGCAGCACGAGGCTCGCGGCTCTCCGCACCCACCTTCCCCGATCTTCTCTATTTTGGTGTACTCGTCCATCGCTGCGGCCGTGCCTGAAGCGGAGAGACAAAAGGGAACGCGCGTGAGCGGCCGGCGCCTCGGCACAGACCAAGCAACCGGAACGCCGCCCGGTAACCGCTGCTGCCGCCGGGGCCCAGCGGGAAGCGCGGCGGGCCCGGGCGTGCCTGCGGCAGCGAGGGGGGCCCGAGGCGGAGCCCGGCCGTTGCCGTTACCGCGGCCCCGGAGCCCACCTGAGACGCTGCCGCCGGTGCCGCCGGGTCCCGCCGCGCTCCGCTCCGCGCCGGGCCGCGCCTCCTCCGCCTGGCGCGCGGCGGGCGCTGCGCATTCGAAATGGCCGCGCGGCGCCTCCGCCGCCCCCCGCCAATGGCGCGGCGCCGGGAGGATTCAAAGCGGCCAATCAGCGCCCGCCGCCGCCGCGGCGCCAAAGCGAGCCCGAAAGGCGGCTTGTGCCGCCCCGGGGAATCGGCGCGGCCGGGCGCGTCAACCGCGCCGTGCGCCCGGCGTCCGCTTGGTTCGCGGCCGGGCTCGTGGGGCGGGCGGGCGGTTTTACCCTCTCAGCAGCGTCGAGGGGACGGCGCGGCCCCCAGCCCGGTGCCGGGGGTGCAGGAGGGTCCCCAGGCGGCAGCAAAGCGGGGTAACGTGGTCTGGCAGGAGCCAGAGCACGTCCGGGGACAGGGAAGCCCCCCACAGCCGCTCTTGCACTCAGACCCACTAGTGTCGGTGTTACAGCAGCTGCCCCACGAAGGGCTGGGAGCATCACCAGGGATGTAAAGCAGGAGCCGCGCTCTCCCCTTTCGTTATTTACTCGTTATTTGATTATTTACCCATTATTTACCTCAGGAAACAGGCACGAGGCTACACTGGGGAGCTATAGGACTACTTGGTTTGGAAACAGCTTGTGATCCGCAGGAGAAGGAAAACAAAATACCACTATAAACGTTTATTTATAGCGTTGTGGGCTCACGCTCTTCACGAAGATGACCTCAGCCCGTGTTCACAGAGGTCCTCCATTGCCGCAGTCACAACTTTTGCCAGAAAAGCAGAGAGCCACCCTCCTTGCCCCATTGTCAGGCCCAGCATCACCCATGGGGCAGCAGCGCCATGTTACTTACACGTTACTGTGTTACTTAAAAACTTCATTGTAAAATAGGTTCAGAAAGCAAACGTATTTCTGTCTTTCTAGGTCTATGCCTAAGGGACAATTTCGCTATGGATTCTGTGATTTTGCTGACCTGCTCCGGCCCCTATTTTTCATCTACACTGACAGTAGTGGGCTAACACTCCTTTGGAAACCTACAGTCGCTGCAGTAGTGAGATGTAAGCACAGTTCCACATTAAATTAACTATTTTTAATTACTTTATTGCAATGGTTAACAGCATCCTTGAAAGACAGCATTGCTACTCCCTCTTAAATTTAAGCAAGACAGGCTGATCTCTCTCTCAAAAAAAAAAAAAGCATTTCTTTCAGACAGTGATTCCAGCAGGCAGAAGTGTTTACTGTGCGCTTCCTTCTTTTCTTCCGTAGCCCATGGCAAAAGCAAGATGCAGCTCATCCAACTCCTCCCCCTCCAACATACCTAAGTTTCAGGGATAAAAATCCTCCACATTCCCCTCCCTCAATTTTTGCTGCTGAGAAGCACACAGCACGCATGCTCTCCGGTTTCTGTTTACCCTGTAGTTTGCGTTCCCAGCACTTGCTGGAGATTTACCTGCATAGAACAAAGCTCGTCTCCGGGAAATCCCAGACAGAGGTACAGCCTCACATCTTGTAGGAAATGAGTCCAACATGCTCTGCATTACACAGCCACAGAGAAACTCTCCTATGTGTGTAACAAACCCAACACAGCCAGCACAGACTGACTGCACAGCTCAAGCAAAGTGTATGTGACATGTCCCTCTGGCCTGACTTTGTGCACAGACACTACAGCCAGCCTTGGGAGAGGGCTGCCTTGTATATCCAACACAAGTCACAGCTGCTGCTGTGCTACTAACTCAGCTGGACTAATGCTGGCCCAGAAAACTTAGGAAGGTGGCCAAAGTCCACCTTTTCTTTCAGATAAAGAGAAAACATATCTGGGAAATCCTAGACATATGGTAACCTTAGTTAACTTTATTGTTTTTTATCAGTGTCATGAAAACTTAATATGATAAAGTGTTATATTAAAATACACACTTATATAGAAAATCTGTCTGAAAGTACTGAATATGCTGAGCTCAATTTTCTTAAAAGTGGCATTTTTTGCTTCCATTTTTAACCAACTTTAAAAAGTCATACATTTCTCAGTCACATTCATACAGTCATTTCTGGTAGACGTGTAATGTTTGCTCTGAGTACTCACTGAATTTTCAGACTCAGAAAATGTTCCTTTTTCCATATATTCAAATTTTCATTAATTTAGAGTGGTCAAGACTAGGAGACACCAGAAGGAAGGCTGCTGTAAGGAGAAAAGCTATCTTTTAAATAGCAACACCAGCCTTCAGATTTGCTTCTCATGGCAGACAGCTGCCACCAACAACCTTGTGCCTTTTTTCTCCTCAGCTGGTGCCCAGGATGACAAGTTTGGGCTTTTCTGATACCTTTGTATGACATGCTTTAGGGGGGAGGAAAAGGGGGGAAAAGGGGGGAAAAGGGGGGAAAAGGGGGGAAAAGGGGGGAAAAGGGGGGAAAAGGGGGGAAAAGGGGGGAAAAGGGGGGAAAAGGGGGGAAAAGGGGGGAAAAGGGGGGAAAAGGGGGGAAAAGGGGGGAAAAGGGGGGAAAAGGGGGGAAAAGGGGGGAAAAGGGGGGAAAAGGCCAAGGGTGTGAATGGCTTTGAGATCAGTATCAGCCTGATTGCTGTTGCACTCAAAGCCCTGCATAATTGCCCCTGCCTTATCTGTTCTTGTGATACTGCCTCAATGCATAAATTGTGCTAGCTTAATCACAAGTTAATCAGCTCAGGGAAATTATTTTGCTGTGCTCTCCATGTTCAGTGAGCTAGCAGCTCTGTACCAACACCTCACAGCAGCATGCATGGATAATGCCATTGTGTGGGATGATTTCCTTCAGAGACAGAGGAGGTTGCTTTGCCCTTAACATATGCGAAGAGTGCTTAGTGGCTGTGACAGTATTGACCCAAAGCAGCTTACACGTTTCAGCTTGACCCTCCCTCAGCCCAGCACACCACATAGCTTTGCTTCCACTGATACAGGTGCTACATGCTCCATAGCCACACTCCATACTCACATGCTTTCTGTATAAAAGTTCTAGCTAGCTTCCTTACAAGGCAAAGTAAATTAGTGCCATGACAGGTCTATACTTAAATTTGCCAAATATCAGTTTGACAGTTCTGCTTACCTTGTGTTTTCCTCCCTCCCTCTGTTGTCTGGTTATCTTTAGGATATAAAACATCTCCTTTCTGACTGGATAGTGCTTATCTCATTTAGATAATTTCTTTGGACATGACAACAGCTAATACTGCTTGATGCAAGTACGTACAACTGATACAACTACATTTGTATTTGCTTTTGTGTTTGAAGAGATTTACTGTTCTATTTGAAGGAATAGTAGCGAGCTTGGTGACAACAGAGTCATGAATGGACAGAATTACATTTTGGAATATCTAAGCGTTCCCTAGGATTCCCATTTAAAACAAAATGTGGAATGAAAAGCAAAACTGAGGAAAAACACAAAGGCAAAGACATCTAGTTCTGCCTTGACGCTATAATATCAACATTTTATTTACATAAACGGGCAAAGGGCACATATACTGAAACCTCTTCTGCATTCAAAACTTCTACTTGCTTGAACTGAAATGCTGTTTGTGCAAGGAAGATAGGATCAGACAATGCCAATCTCAGATTATGGTATTACAGTTGTATTCACGGCTAAGAAACCAATGTAGTACTCTGAACAACTCCTATTCTGAGCAGAGGGCAGCTGTGAGAGTCAGCATAGTCTTGTCTTTCATATAGCAGTTATATTCTCCTCATCAAGAACATTATTGTAAAGAAGAGAGTGTATTCTGTCTTTTACATAATGATGGGATTAAAAAAAGTGGACTTATTTGTGAATACTAATTAGGGTATCTAAAATAAATTGTGTTCACTGTAGTCAAAAGCAGATAAACACAAACATTGACTGTCTTCTTTTAACATATATTAAAAAGAAGATATTATTTTAGTAGTATAACAAAGCAAAAGTAAAGTAGGAGTTATTTAGCAGCGTTTAGAAAAGCAAGATAATATTAGAGGGGTGATACCTCTTTAACACATAGCTCAGATGATTAATTTAGCCCATTAAAAGTCTCTTGTTTTGCAGAACAATTCCCACTATCAAGAAACATGGAGAACAACTCTGTTGTTCATATCCAGTGTTAGCATTTTGACAGAAAGAAAAAAAAAAGTCCTCCTAAGAAATGATTGAATATAGAGCAAAAGCATAGAAGCAACTAAGAAAAAAAACCACCATCTCCTTAAAACATGAATATAAATATTTAAAATGCATTTAAAGTACTTGAGCAGGTTCAAATGAACTTCAATATCATTTTTATAGCATGGTGTGTAGCATACATTAAAATACTTCACCTGAAGTGTTGCTGTGATTACAATAATGGAAATATCAAAAACAATACGTCCACCTCAAATAATGAAGTTGTATATAGAAAGATATTTCAGTTTGGTGCTTATTCATATGTTTGTGTCTTCTAGGAGAAAACCTTAGCTGAATTTGAAATCACTGAAGTTTTGTCTTGAGCTTTTACAAAACCATGCATTAACTTCAGTCGCAGATAGCAGTCATGCACCTAACACTGATAAGGTAAATCATCGTAGCACATCTGGATGTAGTGGTATCAGTAAGTATAATTTTCATGGCATAGAAAGAAGAGTGAGGAGTTTAGAAGAGCTCCTGAAAACAAGTGAGAGGAGAGCACAGCCCGTTGGGAGTTTGTGGGAGCAAACAAAAGAATGCAAAGAGTACCTGATAAGTGCATTGAGGTTAGGCTCCAGAAGCTAAAACACACACAATCCCTGGATGTAAATTTTAATACATTGTCAGTCCTGGCTTGGCCAAGTTCTTATCCCATAGTAGGGAATGCTTCGCTACCACCAAAACTCTTCCTTTAGAGTGGAAATGCAGCTGGGTGGATACAAACCTCTGGAGTAATACCTACAAATATCCAACTTAGATTTTGTTTTAATAAGTTTAATTAGAAGAGAAAGATGAAGAGGGTACATGTACCAAGCCAAAAAAAAAACCAAAACAATAACAACAACAAAAAAGCCTTTTGTTTCTCTAAAACCTTTGGGCAAAAATCCAGACAGCTACTAAAGTCATTGGCAAAATTCCTACTAGCTTTAGTAGGGAAAAACTTTCACTCCTAAGGTATCTGAGATACAAACTGAGAAAAAGTAGCTACTTCTTGGTTTTACACTTCACATAGCTTACAAGCCAAGAAGAAAAATAGCAACATCTAATAAATTGCTTTCTAATTGTGGTTGAGAGCTATAGTCAAAGTTACATACCTAGACTTCAATTCCAAACCCCTACTTACACAAGCAGTCTTTTATGTCATTAGAGAGAGACTGTTTTTATGAGGCAAATAAGAAGAGCTCGTTAACAGAATACTTCAACTGAAAAACAAAATCTGAGTCCCCTCTCTCTTAAGCCTTGTCTACATGTAAGGCCCTGTCAATAACACTACAGCCATATGACTATCAGCAATCTTCCTCAGCTGAAGACAATTACACCAGCTAAGAATCTGTTTACTGCTATAGCTATTTGATTTCAACAAATAATACTCCTTTTCCTAATTACTGCAGACTCAGCTTTTTTTCTGCATTCATTATCTCTTTATCCTTTTTCATTTTGTGACAACCACCTGCTGCTGTGCTGTATCAGATCAAATACACTCCAATAGCATATTTAAATTCTAAACCTCAGTCAGGAAAGTCTGACCTGAATCCTCTCCTGAAGTAAGGGAAGTTAACTTTTTTTGGCCCTCCAGGTATCACTCTAGCTGCCAAAAAGGAGGCATACTCTTCTAGATGAGAGTGTGGTTGAGACAAGTGAGGTATGTAAGCCCGTGGAAATGAATGTGAGATTTACATACACACATTACATTTGGACTTGTTTAAAAATTCTTCCTCCTATCAATTGTGTGAGTCGACTTAGAGGACACTCTTCGCATATAGTAAAAAATACATTTTAAGGTGCTATTTTAACATCTGCAAATTCTACTTAAACTTAAAATTTTCCTTTCTAAAGGGTGAAGGAAGGTAGCATGCAGTAACAGCATAACATGTGAGGCCTTATAAAAACAACGTATGGTCCAGCTACAGAGCTGCTAGTTGCTGCTGCCCATGACCGTGCCTCTCTTTGCTTCATGCTCTCTTTTAGTCAACATGTATGTTGCTTTCTTTTTTCCTTCTCTCCTCTGCTTCCCATTTCCCTGCGTGGGCTGAGGAAATGAGTCACATCCGAAATAAGAGGGAGAAAGACATTCTGGGGAAAAACTCTTGTTCTCCAGAAAAAGAAGTACTGCTGACAGGGTTTTTGTGAAATGGATAGAAATTGACAACAATTTTCAGATCTCAATGGCTATCCCAGGTTGGGTTGTAAGTTTAGATTGAAGAATTGGCAAGCTTGCAAAGTTATGCTGTGCCCTATGAAAGTGCAGCCCTATCAGTCAGAGATCAAGAATTAACTCCTTCACATTGGGCACAGCTAAGGTCTCTCTTTAAATACTTTTGACTCTGAATATAAACAAAAGATGTATATATCTAGTGATAGTGACAAGCAATCAATTGCACGGTAACTCAAAGATATGTAAACACCTTCAGTCAGTTTATACATCTGTGTGCTCATTCTGTAAATTGCACCTGCAACACTAAGGTCCTTGATAGTAGAAAGTGATTTTATTAAGCAATATTTCTGGGTAAGTTATGCTTAATGCTTAATAACATTTGTTGGGTTTAACTGTTGTTAATTCTTAAATTATTTTCTAATGGAAACATGAAAATAAATTGGTGTACCACAACAGACTTCTGAGAATCAAAAACAGTAAGAAAATGGCATAGTCATTAAAGTTGCAATTGAAATAATTTGAATAGTTTGTGATGCAATCAATTTTAATGTGATCAATTAAAATAGTTTAATGGGCATTTAACGAGCACAAGTGCTAGGAACAGCTACAAATGCAACTGCTGGTTTGATCAATGCTGCTCATGTGTGAAGGCTGCACAGCCTTCTGCTCTGATGGGGGTGCTGGAATCCAGTTGTATCACACAGGATCAGGTGCCTTGCGAATAAGTTTCAGCTTATCGTTATCAGTAGAAACAGCCCCTGATTACATTCAAGGCGTGAGGTGATCTCATGGTGCCTTTCACGTGTGAGAGTTTGGGGGTTGTATTGTAATGGATGCCGAAAAACTGTGGTACTCGTTACAGAAAACCAACTGCCACCGCTTCACTACAGTAAGGAATTCGTTAACACTAAGCCGGGCGATTTAGTTTTTGTGGGTTTTATTATTATTTTTATTTTTTAACAGACTTGAGCCGCGCTCCCTGCAGAGGGTCCCGCAGGCGGGCAGCAGTCGCCGGCCTCACCCTCAGCGAGGCCGCGGTTTCCAGGTGAGGTGCGCGCGGCTCGGGGGAGCGCCGGCGACTCTGGGGGGAGCCCCCGGTCCCCTCAGAAGGGGACCCTCCCGGGAACCCTCCCGGGAACCCTCCCGCGTTCCACCCCGATCCCGGCGCCCGTGAGCGCACTCGGTGCCCGCAGCCGCCTGGCGGCGCCCCGCTGCCCTACGACGGGGCGGGCCGGGACGGCCGCGGCCCCCGGGAGCCGCTCGCGCCCGCCCCCGCCGCGGGAGGAGAGGCACCGTCGGGCCCGGCTCCACCTGAGGGGGCGGCGAGGGGCGGGAGGGCCGGGCCGGCTCTGCCCCCGCCGGGCGAGGCGAGGCGAGGTGAGGAGAGGTGCCTGGGAGCGCCGCAACATGGCCTCCGCCGGACGGGGCGGCCCGGACCAGGTGAGCGCGCTGCCCCCCGCCGCTTCCCGAGGGCTGCGGCGGCTCCTTCGGCTCTGGGCTCCCTCTGCGCTTCCTCCTCCTCCTCCTCCTCCTCCTCTTCTCGGCTACGCGGGCGGCGGCACCGACGGCGCCTCCGGGCGGCGGTTGTCGGCGGGGCTCGCGCCGCCGCGGCCGTTAACGGTCACCGCCCGTCAGCGGCGGGGTGTGAGGGGCGGCGTGGCCGGCGGCACCCGCTGAGGGAGCCCCGGGGCGGTCGCTGTGGCCCCGCTCCTCGCCCCGGGCTCCTGCCGCTCTCCCCGGGTGGGAGGAAGGCGCTCCTGCCCTCGCACCGCGCCCCGACGGCCGCGGGCGGCTCTCCCTGCTGAAGGGAGCTGAAGGGAGCTTTAAAGGGTCGGGAAAGTGCGGTGAGGGGAGCCGTCGGGCTGTGCCCGGAGTTCCTGAAACGGAAACTGCAACGCTGTAATTAATTAAGGGAGAATAAGCGTTATCCTTTGCTCCTTTGTGGTTTGTTAAGCAAAGTTGGTACCTTTTGAGTCATTAAATCCTCAACGACCGCTTCTACTACCAGTTGAAACGCTGAACGTCTCTGCCCAGTCACAGCCTCCGTGTAGGGTGCCATGGTTTTCGTGTTTCCCCTCCAAATCGGTCCGGTGTTCACACGTGAAGATGCAGCGTGAATTAACACCCCCAGGGGCCGGACCAGGAGCAAAGCACCGCTCCAGCACTCGAGTCCTCCGCAGGCTGGTCACTCACCTGTCCTGGGAGGCTTGGACTCGCTGAGGAGCTCCTCTTCCTCAGCCGTGACTTCTGCATTTCCTGAGACCCCTGTTTGAAGGGCACAGGTCCCCGAGCATATGAAGACAGTACATCTCGGAGTTGTCAGCACACTTTTTTTTTTTTTTATCTCTTTAACCAGCTGGCAAAGTGTGATCTCTCATGTGTTCCCAAAGTGGGCAGCTTCCAGACTTACTCTGATAGGTCTGCAAATGAGGCTGCATTGAAGCACTGAGCTCTTAAAGAAGGCTGCTGTTCTCACCCTACACGCCGTGTATGTTACCTCTTGCCCTTGGAGTAGTCTCACAACTCTTGGGAAGCTTCAACATTTTGTCCTCCGGGATCTGATCCTTTCCCACCGTTAGAGGCAGCAGTTTTTCCGCTGGTTTGAGAAGGATGGTCAGGCCCTACACGCCTAGTGTGTCCTTCTGTGTGCTGGGCTTTTTTCCTTCCCTGAGACACGGGTTTGTAAGATGCTCAGATCCTGAGGCGATTCTAATGGCCGGTGGTAGAAATGGTGGCATGATCTGAAAAAGTGGCGGTATTTTTAGTGAGCTGCTTAGAAGATTTTTTTTCTGCTATCATAAATCTCTGAGGTCCTAGATGATATCTGTGGGAATTTGCTAATGTTTATTGCTTGATTTCTGTTACGAAATGATTGTGTTCTATCACGTGTTATTGCTCTGCTGATATGTGCTAGAGGACAGGGTTTATTGAAAAAAAATTACCTCATCCATCTCTTCTGGGTAATAATCTATTGGTCATATGTTTTTGTTAAAATTGTGATATATATCTAATGCAGCGATTTGCAATTTTACATGAATATTTATTTACTTCTGGATTAAAAAAATAATTTAAGAACTATTTGTTTTCTCATAAGATCAGAGCTTTGCAGAGTGAGTCTAAAGCTACAGCACAGGAAAGAAAATGGCTTGCAATTAAAGATAGTGTTTTATTACTGTACTACTTTGCAGTTAATAATTTAGGATGGCTCTTTATTTCATTTTAATATATTCTAAAATATTTTTTTTCAGAAGTTCATAGTTTAGAAAAATAAGAGGAGGAGTATAATACTTCTTTCTTTAGTTTTTTCTTCATTTGCTATGATGGTTCTGAGTGTCAATGTCGAAAAGTAAGTTAATTATGCCTGGGGGTCACTGGCAGTGCTCTATTTTTTCCTGTAGTGTTTATATCTGGTCAGTTCACAGTACTGAACAAGCTTGGGGGTTGTCTAAAGCCTATAAGATGTCTTACTTTGAATTCCGGAAATTATAAACTTGTATAATTTACTTGCCATTTAGTTTACCGTAAACTTAAGGCCTTCATGGGAAAAGAGAGGAGACAATGGTCTTATTGTTGTACAGAAGAAAGAAACCAAACTGTTCAAATATGAAAGCTCATCTTATTCTCATAAGAAAAAAATACTGCTTAAGTGGAAAACTTATTTCGCAGAATGAACTTTTGAGTGTGATCTGCAAGACCACAATTCCGCTCACAGCTGCTTTGAAAAACAGTAACCTTTTTTTTTTTTTTTTTTCAATTATTGTAAGCTTTGGGAAAGACGGTGGTTTTGTAGTTTAAAACAAAACCATGTAGAATATAAATCAGACTACCTGAGTCTTGAATTCTACATAAACGTTTGGTATGGGAGTTTGCTGCTGCTGTACGTTCTGATTTATCCTACATTTTCATCAGTTTATATTTGCCTTTTTTTCCTCTAATCTAAAGTTCTTGAAGCTTTGTTCTTACATATCCTATTTCTCAAAACTTGCTTTGGAAACTGTATATTCAGTGCTTTTGACAGCATGTAAAACCTAATGTGCTAATCCAGTGGCTGAATACCCATTGGAGGTTATTTTTGCCAGTCTGTGTTGCCTGAAGTGTGAATGTTTCCCATATACATTAGGTTTTGTGTTAAGCTGTTGATAATGGCACTTGGGGTCCTTTTGCCATAGCTCTCTGGGTGACAAAATAAGACCTGGCATGTTGCTTTAATTCTGAGAAAAGCACGGTTTTGCAATCTTTAATCAGGCAAAAATTTCTTAGCTCTCTGAGGGAGTTTGACAATGACTTGGCCCAAGGAAGACTTTTTTTTTTTTTTTTCCTTTTAAACAGCTCTTGGCACTTAATTGTTTACTTCTCTGGAAAAAGCTGAGTGGCACAGAACCTGGGGCATGAGGGTAGCTTAAAATATTTCTGTGGGTTCTGTGGGCATGAATTCTAATCTATATGTTAAATAAGTATTTATAGTGCTGACATGTACGAGAAGGAAAATGAGAATGGTAACATTTGACTTCTTCAAAACAAATCCTTCAAAGTAGATTTAGACGTACATGTTTGTTTGTCTTTTTTCCTTAATGTGATAAAACTAGTTTAGATTTGCATTAATTTATTCCCTGAAAATTTAGGGAAATCAGGAAAAATGGAAATACTGTCTTTTTTCCTTTTTTCCTGTGGGGGTTGGCTGGTGGGGAAATGAAGAAGGAACTCCCAACTCTTACTCCCATCTTCTATGGAGAAGTTCAGTGACTAAGAAGTGGCAGAGTTTTGCTTTTCTTCTGATAACTTGCATGTGCTGCTTGGTGATCAGAGCTCTTGTTCTCAACTTTTAATTTTTTTTAGATTTTGTAGGTGTTCATGTAAATACATAGAAAATAATTTGTTTGCACCATGTGTTTTTGCTGCCTTTGTCATCAGGGCGTGTATGACTGGAGAGGATGTGTCGTGGGTTGAGAATGAGGAGGATGAAGAGGACAGCAGAGAAAATGGCTTTATTAAAATGTTGCTTAGTGTGATGGTGAAATTTGGAGGAGCCTTGCTCTGCCTGAGTCAATCGTTGCCTGTTACAGTCTTTTCCAGTTTTATTGGTATCTTGATCAAAACCGTCCAGTTTAGTCCCAGGGCGGTGGCTGCTGTTCCTTCCGTGCTCCGCTGTGACATCCTACAAAACTGAGTTTAGTATTAGCTGCGTAGTTATAACTTCTTCTATTGAATCATCTTAAAACTTAATTTCCTACTTACTTGTCGCAGAGAAAAAGGTACAGTCTTTCCTTCAGTCTCCTTTTCTAATCAAGGAAGTTATTCTCCAAGGGCATACTTAGGTTGGTGCCCTTCAAAGGAGAAATTGTTCCAAGTTTCCATATAATACCTGATGCATGCATCATGATTTTATCAGTATGTGATACCAATTTTATCTGATTCTGACTTTAAAATGTTACAAGCTAATGGAAGGAGTTCTGCGTAGCTGTAGTGGGGAGAGTTATTTTAAAAAAGTTGTGATGACAGCTTCTTTTCGTAGGAGAAAGTACAATAACATTCTGCAATGACAGAGTAGTTGATAGGATATGCGTGTCATAGAAGAGCTTGTTTCTTATGGACTGTCCTGATGGAGACTTGATTTTAGGTTTTAAAACATCTTTGATAAAACATCTATCTTGGAAAATATTTTGAAAGCAATCCTGATAGAGATCGCTTTCAGATAACTCATACCTATTCTATGTAACTTCTATGATATTTGCATACTGCTGTTAGTAGTACTACATTATAAGGTTTTTTTCTTTTTAAGAAAAGATTATGGATTCTCAACTTTGTAAATTATTTTTCTTTATGGAAAAGTACAAAAAGAAAAGGTTATGAATGACTATGCCCTGACCTAATAATTAAAGTTCTGGTTTTGGTTTTCGTGGGGTCAGAATTTCTGCCTCTTGCTGTATGGAGGCTGCTGATCATGTAGTTGCTGAGAAGTTACACAGAATTAGAAAGATGTTCAGGCAGTTGTCTGTATTTTTCTCCTGAATTTGAGAATTAGAAGACTTAGGAAGACATTTGTGGTGGGAAACAGTCATTTTCATATAAACATTATACAAAACTGAGTCTTGCTTTTTTTTTTTTTTTTTTCAAAATGTACTATCCTGTAGATTTTCATTGCATGTCTTAGTTTTAAAAGATTATCTGCTTTTCTGTTCCTTGCCATCATTTTCTGGGGGGAATTCTTGGTTTTGTTTTCTTTTTTCACCCTGTAATCTCATAGTTATTTCTGTGACTATAATGGTTTCGCACAGCCTCAGGCAACAGAGACGTTTCTGTGCAGGTTCAGTTTCCTCAAAACACCTGTGTAGCTTTAGGACTGGTTCATAGAAAATTTATCCTGAAATTGCTGGACTTACTGTGCAAAGAAGTCCCAATCACAGCACAGAATAGATCTGACAAAGCTGAAAAAAAGAAAAAGACAATTAGTTTTAGCCTCTCCTTTTTTCTTGCAGAGATGAGCCTGGCCTATACGCAAAACTACAATATATACTTAAAAGCACGAAAGCCAGGCTCTTGAAAGCAAGGCTTGTGGGGGTAAGAAGGAAAACTGCAGGCATTGCTGATGGGGCACTGTTAATTTGGGTGAGAATCTTGCTTGTTCATTCATGTTTACCCTTATTTTGAAGCTTTGTGTCTGTGATGTGAGACTCACTGCTTTATGAGGTTTGGGGGGGGGGGACTGATGTGTAAAATCTGTTTTGTGGGCTTGAGAATGCGTAGGGCAAAGCATACAAGGTCAGGTGACCCAAGTGTGCTCTTTAAGATACAGCCTTGGGGTGTAATAAAATGGTAAACACTCAACATAAAAGGTGGGTTAGTGGGCCTTCTGTTCTGAGGATCGATACTGCACTCAGGGAAAGAAAAGACTTCAGAGAGAGTCATGAAATTATAGGTAGGAGTAGCCTATAATATTAATAATAGTAACAAATAGTAATAATCATGTGATGGGTGTATGGCATGAAGGGTAATTAAGTTGATGAAACCAGAAATAGAAGCAACTTTACAATAATTTCTGCTGAAAGAGAAACTCTGGGGATCAATGCATTTGATAACATTTTAAAAACTTAAAATTATTTGTTGTTTACCTTCCAGTGACCTCAGTGCTCCTCTATAAAAGAGGGAGAAATTACATTTTTATTTATTTATTTAATTATTTATTTTAATTTGATAATGGTTTTCCTGGTGTTTTTGAGCTTTCCTGGACCACTTCTTGAAGTGACTGTTGTCATAGGTTAGATTTAAGGCACAGTGAAATGATGTTATTGTTCTCTCTGTATACTTATGTCTCCATTGTGTAACATCTGAGGTACATAAACTGGCACGTATATCATCCAGAGGTGTGGAGCAAGTTGTGTTTAAGGTGAGGAAAGTGGAGAGGTAAAGAAAGTCAACGAGGGAAGGTCCTCTTAGCTACTTGTTAGAACACTTCACCTGTGAGCATCATGTGCATCTGGAGTTGCTCTTTGCGTTGGAGATCTAGACATAATATCTACTAAGTTATGTTTGTAAACTTTGTTGGACTTGAAATTAGAGAAAGATAAGTATCCCCATGACTTGTGAGTATCTGGACTTATACTACTTGTTTTTTGAATCCAGACCAATGTTTCCAAAGTTATTGCTTCCAGTGTCTACAGCGTGGAGCAGTGTCTACTCTGTGCTTTCACTGAGGTACCATAGACAGTTTATATTCTGTTCAACCTCAGCCTCTTTACCTTGCTTTGCCTCATCACATTCACACCACCAAATAAGAAGTTGACCTTTTCCCCTTCGTTACCTTATTTGCAGAATCCAGCTTAAATTCTAAGGGCGCTGTGCTTGCCACCTGACAAATAGATGGGAACAAACCCAGCATGTGTCAGGATGTGGACTTGCTCCTTCTACAATGTCCATTTTTACAAGAAATGACTTGTGCTACAGGCATGACCCCATTTTGTAAGTGAATTATCTGTAGGTGTGATTCAGTGTTTTCCGTCGGTGATGGCAGAGCCAATTTCCTTTCTTCCTCTCTACACCTTCATTTGGCTTGTTCCTGTTCAAACGATATTGCGGAGAGCACACGCGCCCATCTGGGAAGCCAAATCATTTCACAGCTCGTGGCTCTGCAAACAAGTGAGGCAGTCCTGCTGCGGGAGAGTAGCTTCTGGTGGGAAGGTAGGAACTAGCTGCAATGAATATGGAAAAAGCAAGAACCTCCTAAACTGCATCTCACATTTAAACATCTGCCTTGTGGAACAGCAGCAACTGGTACAGGTGCTTACCTGTGTTCAGGAGCGTATGTGGTTCACAGGACTCAGCCTGAGGCTTGGTGCTTGTATCCTTAGTTGGGAACTCAGCACGTAGCTTCAACATCTCATTCCAGTGCCTTAGTTGCAAGTACCCTTACACTGCAAAGAACTGTCTTTTCTGTGTTTTCTTTTCTTTCCTCTGGTGGACCAGGTCTCCTCTGCCCTTATTGGTTGGAATCCTTTGCTTAAAACTTATTTACTGCCTTCCTTGCCTCTGAAATCACTTTCAGAAATGACTTGAATTCAGTAAAGCACTCCCATTCCTGAAGTCACTGTTCTTCTTTATTGTCATGATACACATTAAACTTTTTCATGACCTTTAGTCATTTTGGTGGTGAGGCTGACAGCACAGTTCTAAAAAGCGTTAGGGTTAAGAAAGACTGTAGCAACACTGGCAGGAGGGCAGGTGCTTTGTTACTGGTCTTCAGTGCTGTAGAAAATGTTGTATAAATACATTGAACCTTTCTTCTGTGATGTGTAATGTTATGTTTCATAAATAAACATGGTGTCATTTAAAACTCAGGTGTCAGAGGTAGCAAGCTAAGTATATTCAGAAACCACATGAGAAGTCTGAAGAGTCGTTTTTTTCTTCCAGTGAGAGCTAATCCTGCATCCTAGGGAAACTCACTAGAAACAGTATCTTTCTGGAAGGCTATGAAAAATAATGCCTGGGTTTGATTTGGTGGCTGGAAAAGTCTGTCCTTGGCAGTGTAAGGGTCAGTAAGTGCTAAATAATGTTGTTTTTAATTTTTTTTGAAAAAAAAAAAGCAGCAATGGTTTCAGTATAAAGATCAGATACATAGTCTAGTGTTCTAATTAAGTTGTAAATTAAATGAACAAAAAGAAAGGTGTGTGTGTGAGGGGGAGAAAGCACATGCATCAGTCTGTCAGTTCAGCACACATTCCTGTGTGTGGCCTGTGTTTCTTTTCAAGCTCCATCCCTGCAAAGCCTCTTTGTGATCTCAGCCTTGATGTGGGTCAAAAGGGGAAGATTGTTAACATTCCTCCTGCCCCTCTCCATCACCATCAGCAGCTTGCAGTGGATATCAGTCCTTTGGGCTCGTGTGGGAGAGGACAGTGGAATTCTAGGCTGCTTGAAAAAGCTTTCCAAATATTTCACTCTCCCCCATCTGGACAGTAATCCAGCTCCCAATTTTTGATTGTTATTATCAATGCAAATGTCCCTGGCAAGTTAATGTTTTCATTTTATCACCATTCATGTGCCCATCAGGAAGTTTGACATAGCTAAAGAAAACTTCTCTAAGAATCATAATTCTAGGTAGTGTGCTCTGTAATTTACCCTTAGAAGTTGCCTGTCTTGTCCCTGTTGGTTTATTTATTGCTGTTGCTGATTTATGCAGCTCTTTCCCCCCACTTTGATTGTGCTTTATTTGTTTTCAGATACTAATATAGGTTTACTATGACAGTTTTGGTTTTACAGGTTAAATAGAAATAGCCAGTCTCTCTTTTCGGCTAAATTAAAACTTCTTTCAAAGTGAAGTGTTCTTTGTTCTGTAAATGAATTATACCAGATTGTTATAAGCAGTTTAGAATTGCTTGCTACAGTGATACAAGTAGGTAAGAACATGCTTCTGAAGTGATTAAGCACTTGTCATTTATTCTATGTTGCATTTGTTCCAATCAGCATAATTCTAACGAAATGCATGTTTGCTGTAGCCTCTTTCCCTTGCCTTTAATGTGTCTGTCTTCCTAAAGAACTTGTTCTTCAAAAGCAAGGTGTTTTAGAAGAATAGTCCCTTGATCAAATGGGAACAAAAGAAAATGTAATATTCAATAGTGATCTCAGTGATCTAGAGCTTGTAAAGTGAATGTGCAAAGATTGTTAACCTCATACTGAGCTCACATGCTGAGGGGGCGAGGAAATATGCCACATAATTATTCTAGAGTTTAGACACTGGGGAGTAACGCGCAAATATGCTTAGAAACAGAACCAGTTATATAGCCACTATAGGTAGTATTGCAGGTGGAAACATTATCAGGTGTTGTATATGTAAGAAGATATCCATAAATAATATAGCAAAGCTATGTCTTAAAAAAAAAAAAAAAAAAGCTTGTGCTACGGTTAATGTTTCTTTCATGCCCTGCCTTTGCTGCAGTTAACAAAGCTAGCCTATTGTAGGCAACAAAAAGGAATACCATTAAGATCGCTTCTGTGGAAGGAGAAGTAATTCTTAGACACCTGCAATTTTGTCATCTGCTTATTTTTGTGCCAGTTCCAGATGATGCAGATGATTTTGGCAGTTTAACATAATAATCACATGAAGCTTTCTGCATGAAGGACACTAGATTTTTTTTTTTTCTTACAGGGGGAGGGGCAGACATCTTCAATACTAGTATAAATAAATGACCTTTTTTCAAGTAAAACTATACTAGTATAAATAAATGATTTTTTAAAGTAAAATTCCTTTGTTACTGGTTCTGTGACAGCTGTTGATGTAAACCTAGCAAATCCAGCTGTACTAGTCACTCTGAGCCCTTGTTAGTTTTTTCCATCAGTTAAAATTATATATATTACTCTTTAGTAGTCAGAAAATAGGAGCTCCAAACTTTAAGAATCTTGGAAAACACTGATAAAACATATTTTCAAGTGTAATGTACCAACAAGTTGATCTTCCTGGGAATGTGTCCACACATTGTAGTGATCTTTATACAGGAAATTCTTTTAAAATAATGATAATGAAATGGCTTAGAAATCGTCATAAGTTTTAAATTGGCTGTCTGTCTCTAAATGATGAAAGGAAAATGTTATAACTGCTGCTATATATATGCGATCACTTGCATTGGGTGAAATGAAAATGCAAAGCTGTTATTTCCTAGTAAAGTGACTTTGCGGAGAAGTTGGGTATTTGTGTTTAATGGGATCATGGCCTTTGCTTGTCACCTGTGTTCATCACAGTCACTCACTAGCTTCTTTCTTTCTTTGCTCCTGGTAGTGTGGCAGTCCGTGTGGCTGGGGGAGTGGAGCTGCCTCTGTCCCTTCCATGTGCAGAGCAGGTGACTGGTTTGACTTTTGTAGGTGTTGAATGGCAGTACCTGTCTCCAGAGTTGGAAGAAAGGCAGCTCCTCTTAATAACAGACCGTCCAACTGCATGTTCTAGTGTAGAACTCTAAGTCAGGTGATGTAATGACCAGGGAAAGTAGTGATGGCAATATTCAGGATTGAAACTTCTCAGGAATCAATCTTTTTTTTTTTTTTTTTTTGAGATTTGATTGAAGAAAAGATTGAGATGGAATGTAGAAGGCCTGTTCAGAGTTCTAGGAATTCAGAATTGAAATGTATATTAATAGGAATAAATGATCTATACATATTTAAATACAATTACAGATTTGTTCCATGACACTTCTTCTTCCCCAGTTTTATTATACAAAGGGAACAGATGACCAGTCAGTACATGTGGCTGGATTGCCAGGGTGGTAATATTGGTGGGAAGTCTCAGCAGGAATAACAAATTATTCCTACCATAATATTTTTGGTGCCCAAAATTTAAACTGCAGCTGCTCATCTCTCTCCTATTGCCTTGCATTTTTGGCAGACACCTTGCAGGAGTTTCAACCTGGAACGCTGGGGTGGGTTAATGAACTAAGGTAGGGGCACATGGAGCATGGCCTGTGGAAGATGAGATGTTGAGCAGGGTCAGGACAGAAGGCAGCCTGTGTCTTTGCTGTCTGCCAGCTGTACCTGCTGCAGTTCTAAGTATGCCCTCTGCTAGCATTTGCCAGGTCCTGTGTTCAGTTGCCGGCTTTGGTGAGGTCTGTCCCACACAGCTAATGTCTGCTCTTGTCTGCGTGGCCTTTTAATGTTGGTTTTCACTGTGTGTGATACAGGTGTTACTGTTCCTGCTCTATTCTTAAATGTGTCTGGCTGAGATTACAATTAATCTGCAACTGAAAGCTAGTTGTACAAGCTTTAAGAAGTAGCTTTGTATTTAATGAACCATGCCAAATAAAGCTCAGGCTTGAAGCCTGCTGAAATTGATAGAATTCTTGGAGCTGATTGTGGGTTCTGGAATGGGTCTCGCTATCTGATGTTACAGTAACCTTCTCCACTTCGGCATCTTTTTTTTTTTTTAGATGTTCTTTCATAGTGGTTAGGTAGATAATGACAAAAACTGGCATTATGTGATCTTGTTCTCCTCTCTGTCCTTGAGTTTAAAAAAAAAAAAGTACTTCTGAGTTCAGATGTCTGTTCATACAGAGCCTGTAAAAGGAAAGCCATCTTTGAAGCTATTTTGCTATGAATGCCCCCAACTTCTAGTGAAACTAAAGGCTCGTGTCCTTTTGAAGTAAACTGCAGTGTTACCACTGAATCCCCTTCCAAAAATACACGTAGTGAAGGTTAATGCTTCCCTCTTCTCCGAGATCTTGAGTCCACCCCAGTGTTCTAGGAACCCCTGGATACCAACACGAGTGAGCTCTCTGCTTCCTGGGGCTGCTGTATGCCCTGAGGTTTTGTTGTGAGTATAAAACCAGAGAGGACTATTCACAGCACTAGCATAAAACAAGGAAGGAACGCTTTCTTCTCCTAAAAATCTGTGCTGAAAAAATACTTTCTGCTCTTTGAGGTTTGCAGTAATGCTGTCAAGCACACATCTGAAACTTCTTGTCTGTTTTTAATTGTGATTATTTAACTCTTGGTACTCATCAACAAGAATACCTATATTTTTATTTTTTTTTGTATTTAGCATTGTGCCCAGTTTAGCTAGACAGTTCAGCATGAAATGAGGATATAGATACATAGAGAGTGAGAAATGTGCACTGAATCTCTTGATGTGGTTAGTGTATGGTTATCAAAAGTGGAGGCTGAATTCTTATTGCCAGTCGCTGGCTGAGCAGTGTTGCTAGGGTTGTAGGTCCTCCAAAAACGTCTTGCAGTATGAAGGAGTCTTGCACTTCCCTGACTGAAAGAATGTCCTTGCTGTTTTACTCGGATTTGTAAATATTGCTGCCCCTCTGGCAGGCTGCCAGCCGCTTCGTGTGTGATCTCTCCCACTTACGGTGCCAGTTGGATGGTTGGTGCTCTTGTCAGAATATTTCTAATGCTCTGCTTTCCTGGCAGAACGCTCATGCCTGTCACAAGGCTAGTTATTTGCTGGGTCAGAAAGCTTAGTGGATGCTAGTAGTGCTGTCTGTAGAAACTAGTGGTCTCTCAAAGCACTGGCTGAAGCTTTATGATATTCTGGTCATACTAAATATGAAAGCTCTTCCATTTTGAAGGATGTGTTCTTTCCTATTTTATTAACTTTCCAGTTAATGATTAGTTTGCTTTATAATAGGCATCAATGCCTGTATTGTTTGTCGTCTGATAAATGGAGCTGTGTATATTGATATATGGTAGTTGGAAGAACAATAAGCTTACTGGAATATCCAATAATGAGTAAATGCTCTTTTTAAAGAAGGAAGGGCCACTAGATTGCACAACTCTTATTTTAAGAGTTAGACTTGAAAATGGATACAGGTTTTTGTTACCTTTTAAACCTGTTAAGAGCGAAGAAATTAGGTAGCATTGCATTACTTAACCTCTTTAAAATGTGCATCTAATTTGGTATAAGGACCCTTTAACTGTGTTCAGACTCATAGGTCGCTTTTCCTCCTGAATGACCATAGCTTGTATTTTAAATAACAGTTGCTAAAGAAAAGAACGTGCTGCATTAATTTTTCCCCTTTTCTCAGCCTTTGCCGTAGCTGGGGAGGGGGAGGGAGGTTGAGAATGTATGAAAACTGGTCTTGTTTTGGTACTAGTAAGCAGTAAAACTCCATTTGTCTGCTTTTGTTCCTTTGACATGGCTAACTTCTAATAATTAAGTTCCATGTTCCTCAATTGAGATGCAGTGATGTGTATTCTTGCTTCATAATCACTTTGAAATTATTAGCCAAGCAGAAAATTACATGTTCAGTAGAAAAATAAATTGAAGAAGATAACATTATAATATTACAATCTTCATCGGATTGTAGAAAAATACTTTGAAATGGAAGAAATTTGTATTTTATGACATGTTCTAGTACTGGCAAAAAGTTCTCTCATTTGCATTTGTATACAAGTAGTTTTTCTCCTGTGCTTAGTTAGGTGAACAAGGTAAGTATGTTTTGAATTTCGTATCATATATAATGTTTTGAAGACTTGCACCCAGTTTCTGGTTTGTAAATCTTAAACGTATAAACTATAAATTTCCTAGGTATTCGCTCTCTTTTTGTCGATCATCCCCTCCCACCCCAACACTTTCTATCAAATACCAGATTTAAACAAGTGCTTTTGGTGTGTTATGTATTTTCCCAGAGGTTGTCCCAGTTTCTTTAAGATTCTTGAGGAACTTTATAGTATTGGTAGGAATTAAACTGTCCAGGACTGTGCTTATCTTGGCAAATTTTCCGCTGCTCTTATTAGGACATGCTGAATATCACTTATGTTCTAAACAGATAACTTCAAGGTGCTTTAGGGCATAGATTACACCAGCCTAAAGGCAATGATGTTTATGGCCACAAACAGCTCAGATGAATCCTCTAACCTTCACTTCTCAGAGCACTGGATATTTAGGTCACGTACTTTTGTTTTCATTCTTCAGAAGGACTATGAAGGATACTGCTGTTAGTGCAGGCCTGATTCTGAGTTCATCGGATGGCCTGACCTGATAGCCGAGAGTGATCTTGGATGCAGTGTCTGCACCATAAAATCCTGCGATCAGAGGTTGCCTTAAAACAAAGGTATTGCTTTAAAGAGTAAAATAATTAAGAGATCAATTTTAGATAGTGCATGATACCTACCATTATGACTGCCATAGAGGTACCAACAATTCTCGAAGTCCAAGGGTTTCTAGGGATAAACCACAAGTCTCAGCATTCAGCTGAGTTCTAAAACTGAGGGCCTTTCATCTGGAGCAGCATTTCTTTAGGCGCATGCAGGGATTTTGACTAGAGGGTGGATGCTCATGCCAAATTGATTCAAGATGGGTTAGGAGGGAGCCAGCCACAGGCATGAGACTCAGAAGAGTATAGGGAAGGAGCTGGAGTGCTGAAGGGACCACACTTGTTAAATGGCTGGGCGAGAGCATGGGTAGAAACAAGCTAAAAACCAGAAAACTGCAGACTTGGTACCATAAGAAAGGGTGCACAGGAAGCAAACAGGGCTTGACTGGTGTGAGAGAGGGTGAGAACTAGTGCAAGAAGGAGAAAGGTAAGATGTGAGCACATCTGTAGCTAAAGCCACTCCCTCCTACTAGCTGATGTTCGTGTGCTGGGCCTTGGTCTCCTAGTATGTGTTTGGCAATGGCCACGCTGTCCAGGTGCCATCTGGCCAGGGATCTCTGGCATCATTGGATCATCTGGCATCTTGGATCTCTAGGAACCAGTGCAGGGCAATCACAAGGTCTTCTGAGCTTTTTGAAGACATTATTTTATTTCTCTGTGTGACTTGGTCTCTAATTTCATTGACATCCTAGGTTTGCTTCTTTTTGTCATATGTTTAAAACAATAGTCAACATATGTATCGGATGGAATTTAATTTAATGGTTGTCTTCTGTGGAGCTATTGACTGACAGTCTTGTTGGAATTGGATGTTTTGATCTGTCCTATGCATTTTGGGACATTCATTTTGCTTTTTAATTTCTAATCATGTGCTATAGCAACACTTTTTCCTGTAAGCAAGCATCTTGCAACATGAGTCAGGTCCAAACACCAGTATCTATGGAAGTGTTAGGCAGAGTCTTTTGTTCTGAAACACCTTTGCTGTCCTACAAAACCTAAAATGCAGCTGGCTGGCTGTTGGAGTGTGCTGTCAGCCGGGGTGGAGCACTTCAGGACTGGCAGATGGACTCGATGGTTTTGATTGAGGGGTTTTGGGGTGCAGGGGAGGAGGGAGATTCTTTTAGTCCTCAAAATCCTGCTTGCTTTTTTTTTTTTTTAAGCACCGATCCTGGAGAACTGTAGGTGCAGCACAACTATGTATGCCAGAAGTATATATGTGATTGTTGGCTTCGGATCCATATTTGTAATTGTCCTAAAGCAGTGAAGAGGGGTGAAAAACAAGTCTTGGTGTTAATGGAAACCCAGGTCAAAGTAGCCTAAGTGAGAAAGTTAGGTTCTTTTGCAAGCTTGGATCTTTGTGCAATAACGGAAATACAAATGTTCTGTGTATTTTCAGTGTCTAGTAATCTTATACATTGAAAACCTTTGCTTTCCTTGTATCTTAATATTTCTATAGTATTACCACACAAAAGAACATCAGTCATGATAGCATTAGCAAATCTCAAGCACTTTCTTGCTGAATAAATAAATAAGGAATAACTCTGGAAGGAGCACCTAAAGAAAGATTCTCAAGTTTCTGAGATGAATGGAGAGTGCGACTTGTGAGGTAGTGATGAAAAAAACTAAGCACGCTTGCTAATAAATGCCAACTTAAAGGGGCGTGGGAGGGGAGAGCAACCTAAAAATACTTCACTCACATAACATACCAAAAAAGTTCTAATCTCTACATTTTGAAATAAACAGTTACATTCAATTCTGTAATGTGTAACTTGATGCGAGAGAAGAAACACAAGGCCTTGTTTCTTTTGATCTGCCTTAGTTTTTAATTTTTTTCCCTAACCTGAGAATAAAATAAACCGAAATAAGCTTCCTCCACAGGCCACAGAGGCTAAAAAGAGGGAGATGTTCATCACTCTTCAGTGAGAGAAGGTCCCTTAAATCAGAAATGGAAGTATTTTTGGTGTAAAAACTGCAAAGATGGCAACAACTACTTTATCTTAAATTAAAAACTTTGGCCTTGAAAACTGCTTGACTGTGTTTGGATCTTGATGAAATAGATCTGCTCGATTTTTGAGTTGTATCTCTTGTATTTCCAAATAGTGCTGACAGTTCCCTCCAGCAGCTGCATGAAAAAACATTTTGCAAGCCAGGAGTAATACAAAAGAATACTATACATGTCAAGCTGGGCTTCCAAGAATCAGCTATTGTGGAAGAAAAATCAGTGTGTGCTTCTGTACCTCTTGCCAAGTATTCTTACATCCCCATTAGTTTATTTAGGCTATTCTGATTCCTTTTAATCACAGGATTTGGGGACTAACTCTTCTCAGAAAGTGAGCAAGCAGGAGCAGAGTGGAAAGGGATCAGAAAAGCAAATTCTTCAGAGATGTGTTGACAATGTTCATAAAATATAAGGTTAAATATCTTCCAGAACTGTGAGACACCAGAGCAAGGGGGGAAAAAATAGCATCTGTGTGGACAGTTCTATACCCCAAGAATCTTGGGACATCATAAGAAAAATCAACTGGATTTTTGTTTTATTTTTATGTAGACTAACTTCATATGGAGAGTTTAGCTGTATCTTTGTGTAGTTTTAATGGCTGTGACCACTTGCCTAAAGGAAGCTGAGTGCGGACTGTCAACTACAGAACTGCAAGCATTCTTGCAGGACTGTCTCTTGAAAATTACAGGATAAATGCTCCTTCAGAACTACTTTTTTAAAAAAAAGAAAAAAGAAAAAGAAAAAAGAAAGAAAAACCTGAATTTTGTGATCAAAGTTTACTCTCTTGCTTTCTTAAGAACTACTCAGGGCCGGGAGTAGTGTTTGCTTAGTGTTATGCTTGTATAATAAGTGGGTTGGGTTTTGTGCTGCTTTCTCCTCCTCTGCTGCAGCATCCTCAATAAAAATACCTGCTTTCTCTGCTCCCTGGCAGAAATAGTGGAATAAAATGATGACTACCTAATTAATACTAATACTGTGCAGTTTTTCTTGCTTTTGACTCTTTTTCAAGAAGGCACCTGAGAATATCTATACTTTTTGTTGGACTATAGCACCTGACAAATTGTTCCCTAGAACAGGGAATATATTCCTGAACTGGAGCCAGCAGCATTGTGACTGAATCTAAGTTTTCCTGGAAGATTCAGTGTAAGATGCACAGAAATCGATGTCTAAAAGCAGGAGCTAAAACACAAATCTAGTGCCAAGCTCACTTAGTAATAGGGCTGTTGCTCTGCTACCATGAAACTTTGTTTCAGCTATGCATTGTAGGTGTGAAATATTATCTCTATTTACTTTTGCTACATATATATATATATATATCCCAGTAGAGAATGGAAGGAAAGGACTTATGCTTTTAGAGGAAAAAATAACTAACTCCAGAGGTACCAGGTTGAACAGCTTCAGGACTAGGAAATTACAAGTTCCTTTTCTTGTTTTTTATTGTTATCAGTTTTGTTGGTGATTAAGAATGTGTAAGGATTCTTTCAGGTGAGTACTTTGTAGGTTGTTGAATCACAGTGCCAAAATGCAACCATTCAGCTAAATCACTGTTTTGCTTTGCAATTGTTTCTTTCAGGCAGGAATTGCAGGTGGGAGGTAGAAAGTTCATGGTAATTATTTCTCTACCGTGGTTGAAACAAGTTCTCTATACCCATTGTATGCACTTGCCTCTGAAGTATAAACAATTTATACTGTTGAAATGTTTTGGAAAAGAAGTAAAACTGTTGAAGGAAGGAGGTTTTTAGCTATTTGGAGTGCAGTGTTTAGTTGAAGAACTGTGATTTCACTTCCATTTGTGTTTAATTGGTTCCTCTCCAAAAACGATGCTAGAACAATGTATGGATCCTTATAATGTATGGAATCTGATGTGCTGAGTATATCTTCATTTGCCTAATGTCCCACAGAGGCTGAAGAGCTGAAAATCTAGCATTTTGTTCAAGAAGCTTTTGTGGCAATGCTGCTCTTTCATGAGGAGGTTGATGGGGGCTGAAGCTGTGAACTTCCTTGGTAGCTGCTTCTGTTCCTGTCATCGATGTGTCCAGCCGACTTGCTGCTCCTCGCAGCCTCCTCCAGCTCATCGGCTGCTGTCAGCAGCTCGGTGGGGAAGGCAGCAGACACAGCCAGAGGAGCCTTGTGATAGCTGGGGGAGGGAGGGGAATGCACGGTACAGAACTGCTGCTGCTTGCTCTCCCATTTCTCATTTTCACAGCCTCTGCTGGCTAGTAAGTGCTCTGGTAGGAGCTGCCAGGTGTGAGGAGAGACGAGATGGAAACTGTGGGCAGAGCCAAGAGAGGAAAGAAGCCTGAATCCTAAAACTGCACGCAGTAGCTCTGCTAACGGAATGTATTTGTATGGGGCTAGCTAGTTGAGAAGAGAAATCAGAGTCAAACTATTTACATATCTTCATCTGCTGAGTGTGTAACTGTATGACCTATTAAATACATAACTGCAAATGAGCTGATGATGTTTTTGGTGAGGGAACACACATTTATTTCAGCTGGGTTTTCCCACAGTATCCTTTCTGTTAGCCTCCCCCTACCAACACTCAAGACATCTTGAATTTCTTGGCTGCTTTCAGTTAAATTTTGCAGAGCAGAAACAGTTCAAGTTAATTTTCCATGAGCTTCATGGAAATAGGTGAGTAGACAAAGGAGGCTCAACAAATTCGCATTTCCAGTTTATCGACTGTGGTGTGAGCTTAACTGTACCACTACTAGCACGTCAGAGAATCTGCACGAGTTGGGGGGGGGGGAGGGGGGCAGATGAGGTAAGTTCCAGAGTCCACAAAATGGTGTGCTTAATTGTGTTGCATGCTCATAAAGTGGTTGTAGAACCAACCTTTGTTAAAGTTTACCAAAAAAGAAAATTGAAGGCTGGCTCGGACTGTGTTCAAAGATGAAAAGCACATTTAAGAAACAAAGAGGTTTTTCCTTTTATGTTACATAGTTACTAGGATCATGTGCTCAATGGAAATGCACTTCTCAGCTTCCTAAAAACAGTGTTATGGCACAGGCAGGGACCTCTGATGTTTTTGTATTATTATTATTATTATTTTTAAAGAGCATGGGATCTTCATGGTCCTGCTTTTTTAGACTTTTCTTCCTGCAGCTCTGCCACTGTAGAAACTGGGCCAGTACCCTCCATGGTCTCCAGACCTCCTCCTCTGGGTGTCTAATAGTGCTTTGGAACAAGTACCTGGGAATTCCCCCTTGTTTTGTGTTTTTTTTGAGTTTTGTTTGTTTTTTCCTCATGAGGTTGCAGTTTCTCTCTTGTTACTTCCTGCTCCCTCTCATCTGTGTTTTTATGCTGCTCAAGTCAATGCAAAGCTTGATTAATTTCTGTTTGGTGTTTCCAGACAATTTTGTTTCTTGGCTTGGTTGTTCAATCTATACAGCTGGGCAAGTGGCTTTACAGGGTGAGCAGAGACCCCTGCTGATCCAGGTTTAGGGGGGTTTAAACAGTGGCCTCAGATTCCTTCAAAAATCAGTCCAAATCCTTTGGACGTACAGCAGAAACATGCAGGCAGAGTAACCAGCGCAGAGTTCAGCTCTTAACAGCAGTTCTCAGAGCCCCTGGTCTCTGGAATGAGACAAGTGTTCGGTGTGCCAGCAGGGAGGGACAGGCCTGCTGAGTTCATTGCTGGGTGAGAGGCTGATTGTCAGTCTCCCACCCGGCAACGAGAACTGGATTTTAGTTAGAAATTAGACTGGCATGAGGCTTTGCATATTTATTACAATGTGATATTTTGTTCAGTGGTTAATTATTAGTGAGCTGGTAAGTCTGTCCAGTATTAGATTTCCTTAAAGCCTGCTGTAGGCTGTTGTAAAAACTCGTTTGGAAGAACTACAGTTTTTCCATATAATTTTTGCTTTTATCCATAACAGGCTGCATCCTAAGAATCACATAATAAAATCAGAGTAGTACAGTCCTCTCCTGGTAGTGTAAGATCTAAGCACTTGGTTCTGTGATTTGACTTGTATTTTTTTTGCAAATAAAATGAAAATTTGGTGAAAGAGTTAGTTTTGCCATTTCTGTTAAAGTAATAATTGGAATGTATGTTATCCTGGGATATGTATTAGATATTTGAAATATGTAAAGGGAATGTGTATGCAGAGCATATGAGAACAGCAGTAAATATTAAAGCATTTTATGCTAAATGGGAGGCTTGGGAACATCCTGCTGCCCATGTTATTTGTTGACGTGGCTTGTGCTTACAACTGAGCCTTTAAAATAATGAGTATTGTGCACTTACTTGATTCATAGTGGATAATTGTTTACAAGAGACAAAGCTTAAAAACATGTTTAAGCACATGGAAGAAACTGAAAAGAAAAATAGTATGCCTTTAGTTCATTTTTAAAGCAAATAGCCATTAACTGAAACAATCAATACTGCAGTTGCAATCAATTCTGTGGTCATTTGCCGTAATAATATTACACCTTCAGAATTTCAAATGTCATGCTTTGGGGATGTTTGGTTGTTTTTTTCTATTTTTGTGATGTTTTGATTAGTGTGTTTTAGATATGCCTGTTTGCAAAGGAGAAAGATAACTATAAAATGTTCAGTAACCAAAGATGTTTTCATAAAATAGCATTCATTGTTTTTGTACACAGTTTTTAAAAGGACAAGAGCTCCACGTTTTGCCTTTTAGGTTTACAATTTTGTTGTCATCCAAGAAGAATTTGTGGTAACAGTTTCTGCCTCTGGTGATTTTGGCTCAACTCATTTATTCAGCTTCCTGACTGGGTGCTTTTTAAAACTTAAATGACAAATTTGCATAAGGCAAGTCCATACTAGATCTATCTGGTAGATCAAGGCGATGCCAAAACTTGGTTAAATGATTGTTTAAATTGTATTTGTAGCCTTTCTATTGAATGGACGCTTATGTAGATTCTTAGATCTTTTTTTTTTTTTCTATATTTGGATTCAGAAACCTAACAAATACTGTACTGCATGTGGTTAGTAAGGAACTATGGATTTATTGAACATAACATCAGTATTGCTAAATATGCTTTTTGCATCTTCCTCTTATTTTATATGGTTATTACTGTCCTGGAATCCCTCTAGAAGCCCTCTAATTTTAAAAATTTTCCTAGTTCTTTATTTTTATCTATGACTTGTGTTTCATTTCTATATAGTGTTATATACTTGTTAGGCACAGTTGTCATTCGAATTGCCCTTTCCATGTGTGGAACCACTGGAAAGAAAAGCTATGCCTTATGAACGAAGGGGTATATACTGTTGATTTTAACTTCTAGCTGCTATTTCCACTATGTCAGTTTTGAAATAAAATTGTACTAATATGCTAGTGCCGAGGTAGTGCACGTACAATGTTTGCTTTTGCTCGTGTGAAAACCTGAGGTCCCTGGTTAAGAGCATGGGTAGTAGCATGGTTTTGCTCTATTGTTCAGTTGAGTTCTTAGAAAGAATGTGTTCTTCTGAAGTTGATATACAAAGGTTTGGTGTGGCCCCAATCACTGGGGCTCCTCTTAAAGCTTTGCATTTGTGTATGGCTCAAAACTATGGTGCCCTGCCCTGCTGGTTCCAGTGCATGTGATGGCACAACATACTTACTGCAATTATGCTTAGGATTTCTTTACCCTTAAATTATCTCAGATTAATGCTTGGATAAAGGTAATTAATTGCCCTTATGCTTACTAAATTATCTTTTCTGTAAAGACACAAATGTTCTTCTGTGACTTACATAGGTAACCTCACCTTACTCACCAGAAACTGAGTTCATTCCATGTTTTTCTCCTTCATGACATTTTCACCTTTGAATTTTTTTTGCCTTCCTTCAGCATTGAAGCTCTCCTCTTACCAGCTTTGCTGCTTAACTGCTTCCTCTAAGTTATGCTCTATGTACCCAAGCCATTTTTGGGAAGGAAGCAGCTTTAATTTTCTGCATATTTTCTCAAAGTAATCACCCATTCTCTCACTCTTTCCCAGACATTACTGTATTATTTTGCCATGTTTCACTGACTGTGAAAGTCAAACAATGACTACCATTTTCAGAAAAGTACTGAAATATGCTCTGAGCACCGTGTCCCGGTTATTATTTGTACTTACTACATTATTTCATGAATTCTAGTATTTTTTTCCCTGTATCTTGCATCTTGTTCATCAAGCAAATAGAATATGCTACAAACAGATTCCGTTTTTCACCTATATACTTCCCTGCTAGGCTTAGAATTATATTTGCCAGTACCAATCCCCCAGTGTCTGCAGCAGAAATGTTGCAGATCGCATGGCATATGTTTATATTGTCACAGGACTATTTAAGTTTGCTAAATATTATTTGTATTACCTGATGCTGCACACCAGAGTTCTTCATGTACGATAGCAATACCAGACACTCATTTTGAAACAAGTGTCCTGGAGCCCAGACACATGTACTAAGAGCAAGAAACCGGAGTCCTGGAGCTCCCAAGGGGTGGATGGTGTTAGCAATTCCAGTGGTAATGTTGCAGCAGCCGCACTAATTTCAAGATATAAAAATAAAAGGCCTTATAAACTTGTACAACCTTTGGCGTTTATAATATGTGGGGAAAGAGAAACTACAAGGTTTTAGTTGTGTGAAACATGTGTCTCTGCTTTTCTCTTCTCCCACCCATACCAGTTAAGTTAATAGAAGGATAATACCTCTGGTTTATTGTTGGATCTCATTACTACACAATGGCCCTGAGGTTGGTGTCTTTAGGAAATGAATGAAAAGTGTAGGGGAAGGAATAATTCATTCATTGAATAAGTGAAAACAGTAGGAGCAAAACTGGATGATAACCCATTGTCACTTCCAGTTTAGGCAGGAGAATTTTTGTAATACTGAAACGTTGAGCAAGCACATACAGGCAGTTTTTAAATACATACCTGCCTGTGACAAGGCGTGCCATGCAACACTATACAGTGTTTTCAATCACACTATGGTTAATTAAAAGATACTTGCCCACGTGTAGACGTCTTGAGGGTGTACATTCCCACGGCAGCCTAGCACCTATGGGCTGGTAAAAAGATGGTAAGAGAAAGTACAAAATTGTCCAGTAGATGGCATGTGGGCCCCACAGTTGCAGAACTCAACATGGGGCAATCCATTACGTGCTGTTGTGATTGTGTGCTCATGTGGCCTCACTGTGTTTTTTCCACTTTGGACACTTGCATATGTTTAGATGGTATCTTTGTATAACACCGAAGATGCACTTGTTTAAACAAGTAGTTTAGGGAGGACGCAGTTTTGTTCCTCAACACTATCAGATAACATCAGGACACTACATGGCATTAGGAAAGTCCCTCTGAATAAATAGCTTGACAATGACAGATTTAGAGGTTTTTTTGTTTGTTTGTTTTTTGTGCTTAAAAATGCTATGCTTTTTGTGCTATGTTTTACAGAACCTCTCACCTAAAAGTAATGAAATGGCTGCTCTGCTCTAAAGCATGTGCCTCTGATGGCTGTTCCCACGTATAATCTTTAAGTGATTTGCTGAACTGGCTAAGTCTACACTCAGAAGGGTTATAGCTTTGTGTCGCCTTGTATACTTTTACTTGCATTAATTTAACCAATGACATTTGGAAGTGAATGCCTCGTACCTAAAATGCATCACTAATAGTTTTTTAATATCCCAGTGGATAGTTGTTGAATGAGACATTAGAAAGAACGAAAGCTCATCTACTTGTGCACAAAGCTGAGGTCCTTTCACTCCCTTCTGAGAAATTCAGTTTGTAAATGTGTTGCTCTTGCATTAACGTCCTGGTCTAAGATGGGTATGCTTTAGCTGCAATGAAGATAGCATATCTAAATAATACCTCTTCTTAGCTTTTAGTGGTACAGATTGCCTCTAAGTAGAGGCAGTATTAGCTCTTGTTTTTTTTTTTTTTTTTTTCCTGCAGTGTGTTACGTATGTCTCCCTTAGCTTGCCTTTCTCTGATTATTGGAATTTCCTTTCACAATTTTATGAGCTTAGCAGGTCTCAAGTACCATTTTTCATGTTTATGACCTGTCCCTGAAGTAAAACATCTATTCAATATCTGAAGTATAAGAATGTGGAAAATGTAGGAGGTCTTAGCAAGCTAAATATATTAACTGAGTAGAGGGAATTAAAAAAAAAATGCAGAAAGGTGTCACGTTCTTCATAAACAAGAAAACAAATAGGTAATGAGAAGGTTTAAGATGATTTGAGGTCCAATAGCTCAAAGTGACTGGTGCAGACCTTAATATGTATTTCTACATGGGACTTTCCACAACTTCCTGAAGATGGGATCTTTTTGAGTTTCTGGAATCTCCTCAGTTACATAGAGAAGAATTACTCAGACAGTTTTGTCTGTTATCTCTGGGAAAAGGTGTCTTGTTAATTTTCTCAATTTGCCCCACTTTCCTGTCATTTTTAGCAGTAGAGACAGGTGTGGTGTTTTTTTTTGTATAAGTTCTTCCTTGCATTTTCCAGAGCAATGCAGAGAAGCCTACAGATACTGTCCCACTCCAGTCACATTGTGCGTGCATCCCACATATCTAAGACCACTTTTCTGTGTGTGTGCGCCCTGGCATGCAAGGAAAGTGATAAGTAGATGCAAAGATGCAATCGAATAGTATTCTGAATATGTGGTCTTGGGAACAGGCGTGTCTCAGAAGCAGCCCTGCATGTACATGGCCCAAATGGATTTCCAAAGAGTTCCTAACACTCTTCATATGTAAGAACTGAAATGAACAGTATGTGGTTGTATGCATTTTGCATATGTTGTGCGTGCTCAGTGCCATGCAGTGGGAGAGAGTCAAAGGGTTCCCTATAGAGGTGGTGCTATGTAGCAGGTCACTTTGGCCCCATGGTACAATCTGCTTAAAAAAAAAAAAAAAGACAAAAAACAAACCAACCTATCTTTAATTCACTGGAGAATGTCAAAAAATATTTTAATGAACAAGTCTTTTTTTTTTCTTTTAAGTAGCAATTGCCATTGTCAACCCCAGACTAAAGTAATACTGTATTTTCCTTTGTAGGAGACAATCTTGAACTACCCTTCATGTTCCCTCATATATAAGCAGTTCCAAAGAACGAGGAGTTCAAGAGAACAAGGATAATGAATCAGCTTGGGGTGGGGGAGTGGAGGGAGCGCACCAAAATATTCGAGGATAAATGTGGATTGGAATAAAAGGCTAGCATCTGCAATGCATTCACGTGAGCTGCTGTGTAAACTTGTAACTTAACACAAATCCCTTTTTCCTATCTGCTGGTTCCTATTAAAATTAGGTCTGTAAGCGCTGACAGAAGGAAAGCTGGGTTTGTGTATTACGTATTGTAGTATTTAGTGGACTAAAAATGGTTAAGGACAAAACTGAATTCAGTGCTGTGCAACCAGGTTAGATGCAAGAAGACAAAGTTTGCATTGAGTAATGCTGTGTTGTCACCGCAGTAATGCAAGCTCTGTTCCTCTGCAGAAAACTTTGTTGCTTGTAGGTCCACTGTAGGGTGCATTTGTTGCTTTGTCAAGCAATTTGTTAATCTGCTTTAAAAGCAGTTTGCCTTTTTTTTTCTTTTGTTACTCAATCTATACTAATTGAAGCTTCTGAAACAAAAATGTTCATTTAACCTGATAAGCTCTTTTTTTGTCCTGTGGTACTACTTCAAGGAAGCTGATACTAAATTTAATACTAGGGCCATGGTCTGCATTTTGTGGTGTCATTTTATCCCAAACCTTTTCCTCAGATCTATCCAAATGTGCCCATTATCATTTCTGCAACTCACTGAAAACTCTTAACGTAATAGTAGGCAGTGCTTTCACTAATCTGATAATGCTGAATGTGATTGTGTTGATTTAATAGTGCTTGTATGCACGTATTCAATGCATTGTGGCTGCAGCAGCAGTATCTGGAATCAGACGAGGTATTTGCCATGTACTAGTCCAGGTTAGTTCGATGTTATAGGGTACACTGTTACCAGGAGCTCTGTTTCTGACATTTTGGCCCCCAGATGAAGGAAGTCTCTCCAGTTCAGCTGCGTTTATGGCACTTCTGCAGCAGACTGTAGAACGACATGCTTGTGGGTTACTGTTGTGAGAGAATTGACTAAGTGAATGCAGACCTCTTGGTACGCTATGTCTAGAATTCATAAGCATGTGCGCTTGTAGTTCCTTCTGGCTTCCACAGGCTAAAAGTAGATTAGAAGATGGGTGAAAGCTACTGATGCATCCGATCTAGGTCAGAAAGTTAACTTTTGTCACATGGAGCTGCCTCTTCTAGGCTTGAAATGATTTGCTGAAGGGACAGTGGTTTGGGTTTTTTCACTGCTAGGATAGCATCAGCTGTTGCAGTCATTCCAGAGCAGTAAGAAATCTGACACCTGAGAAGCTCCACAACCATAAGGCTGTTGTGAAATATCTCGCATGAAGCAGACTTCATTATCCCATATTGCTGACCTCATTGCTCTGTCATTTAGGAAATGCATCAGTTGATCTATTTACACCTGGAACATGGCTTATATGTCCCCTTTAAGTACTGGAAGGCTGCAATGAATTCTCCTTGGAGCCTTGTCTTCTCCAGGCTGAATATCCTCAGTTCTCTCAGCCTTTCTTCATAGCAGAGGTGCTTGTTCCAGCCTTCTGAGCACCTTCGTGGCCCTCCTCTGGACCCCACTATAAGAAGTCTGCATCATTCTTGCACTGGGGCAGGCCCCAGACCTGTATGCAGGACTCTTAAGTGGGGCTGCAGAGGGGCACAATCACCTCCCTTGGCCTGCTGGCCTTGCTTTTGTTGATGCAGCCTGGGACACAGTAGCAGTTTAGGCTGCAAGAACACACTGCTGGCTCATGTTGAGCTTTTTGTCCACCAGAATCCCCAAAGTCCTTCTCTGCAGGGCTGTTGTCAGTGAGTTCTTCTCTCAGCCTGTGCTCGTGTCTAGGATTGCCCTGACCCAGGTGCAGCACCTTGCACTTGGACTTGTTGAACCTCATGCGGTTCACACGGGCCCACATTTCTAGCCTGTTCAGGTCCCATTTGATGTCATCTCTTCCTTCAGTTGTATTGACTGCACCACTCAGCTTGGTGTCATCTGCAAACTTGCTGAGGGTGCATTAAATCCCAGTGTGCATGTCATTGATAAAGATATTAAACAGTACTTGTCCCGAGATAGACCCCGAAAACATTGTGCATGAGTAATTGTGTGATACATCATGGGCTGATGGTACTGGTTGTGTGCAAAATGATGCTAACTTTGGGTATGCTGACTCCAGATTTTTTTGTTTGTGGAATTGAACTCCAACCTTAGCATTGCTTTGAAATAGGATTTTCCATTTATGTTATGGATGTACAATTTTTACACTTTGCAAGATTGATGCAAATGTAACATTCTGTAGGGCTCTAAAAAACCATCGAATCTCACACAGGAAATGTACAAATATAGTTTTTGTCATAAATGATACATGAAATATTGGGTCTCCAGACATCTTGTCTCTAGCTTGGTGTTGCCATGGGCAGTCATTAGTATTCCAGGGAGGCCGAGTTGCCATGGAAAAGCGTGTAGCTGTACCGCGTTTCCACAGCAACCCGCACCGCTCTGTACCTTCAGCAGATCAGCTAGCAAATCTGTCTGGGTAAATCTAAAATGATCTTATGGTAGCATTGCTGGGTTAAATAACGCTGCCATCATATCCCTAGGTGATTAGCACTGCAAGCATCTTCATTATGTTAAAATGGACCATTGGGTCAGTGTAACGCAGTACAGTTTTAGATTTAAGGAAACGTGTTTTCAAAAAGCAGCAGCAGGGGATATATCTCAGCCCCTAAAAGAGGCTACAATAAAATTGTGTTGTTAAAGGTATTTCTGTTTTCGCACGGTCTTGTGTTATAATTTGAAGCTGAAAGATTTGAGCTTGCAGCTACTGCCCTGAATGACCTTCATCAGCAACAACCCTTCCGTGTGCATGTGGGAGACCTTTGGTTTTTGAACCTCTGTTTTAGGAAGACAGAGCAAATTGCCTGCTGCTTGCTGTTGTTTTCTTAGTTGTGGAAACAGTACTATATGCTTATAGCTTTGGATCAGTCAAGCTTTCTGTTCATTGCTGGCGAATTTGTTTTGATGTTGGAGATGTTCTTACAGGTGGTAGACACACTAAAATCTATCAGCTTTTTGCTTGAGATGCTGTTTATTTGTCTTTTGTTCTCCATTTGTACAGTTTTCAGTTTGTGATGTACCTACTCAAGGAGCTGATGGAAAAAGCTCTGTGTTTTGAGAAGTGTTCAGACAGCTGTGGCCTATTCCTATGCAGTCTGTTTAGATGGGACAGTTCTGCCCCTGTATGGATGCCTATCCAGTGTGTGCTTTGTTCAGTCATAGAAATGAACTAGTAAAACATGATTGAAATCTGTCCAATTTTTTTTTTTTGTTTTTATTTTTCTCTTGGGGAGGGGGTGGGGGGAGAAGGAGGAGAGTTATGGGGGTTAGGGTTTGGGAACTCAAACCCTGAACCTTGGTAATGCAGTATTCCCACAACATACTGATTTGATGCATCTGGTAGAATACCATGCTGCTTAGCTATAAAGCATAAGGGCTTCTGCAGCTCTAGAGGGCATGTTAGTTCTTCCATGGTTTTGATTATTTCCTTGTCGTGGTTAGCAGATAAAAACTGTGATTTAAAACAAACAAAACTTGTTTGAATCATACTATTTAAAGAGTTAAACTTCAGAAATCATTTTGTCAGCTAATATCCTTATTCTTTTTCATTTAGACTGATAAAGTGGGTTTGCTTGGATCCCTTGGCCTCTTTCCAAACTGCATTTAGAATTTCAGCTCTTTCTTGGACCCTCTGTTTTTTTTTTTTTGTAAGCCTTTTCACTTTTCAAACGTCTGCTGAAAGACTTTTGCTAACCTTGCTCAAAGAACATGACAAACTTAAACTTAAATGTGAATTGGTAATCAAAAAACTGAATTACATTTTCAAGCAACACTGTCTTTTGACATCTTGAAAGCTGATAGCCAGGAAAGCTAATGCTTTTAAAGAAGAAAATGCTTTTTCTTTTCTCTACATTTCTTCAAATTGGGTTTGCCTTAAACTGAGTCAGACTGTGTGGCCTAATTCACATCGGTACTTCTGAAAATGCTATCTCACAGTACTCTAGAACTTGAATAAGAGAAGTGTGCTTTTAAGCACTTGGTTTAAAAAAAATGCTGTATGAGGGGAAACAATATAGATAATAAATTTGTTAAAGCATTTTAAAAATTGCCGTCTTGTTTTGCAGTGGCTTAGGAACCTTTTGCAGTAATTAGCTACTAGCTTTGTTTAATGATTGTAATTTGTATGTAGGTATAGCAGTAGTTAAACACGTGATTCCTTTGCATCAGTGGGTATCTGTAGTGGCTAGGACAGGCTTTCCTTCCACCTTGATTATTATTGATTCTTCATGAAGTCCTTTCTTATTCTAGATAGAATTTTTGTAGGAAAGATTTTTTTTTTTTTTTAGAATTCTAATTAAAAAAAAAAAGGTATCACAGTATCACAGATTTCTAGGTTGGAAGAGACCTCAAGATCATCGAGTCCAACCTTCGACCTAACACTAAGTACTCCACTAAACCATATCGCTAAGCTCTACATCTAAACGCCTTTTAAAGACCTCCAGGGATGGTGACTCCACCACCTCCCTGGGCAGCCCGTTCCAATGCTTAATAACCCTTTCGGTAAAGAAGTACTTCCTAACATCCAACCTAAAACTCCCGTCGCAACTTTCGCCCATTCCCCCTCGTCCTGTCACCAGGCACGTAGGAGAACAGACCAACCCCCACCTCTCTACAGCCTCCTTTAAGGTAACTGTAGAGAGCGATAAGGTCGCCCCTGAGCCTCCTCTTCTCCAGGCTGAACAAGCCCAGCTCCCTCAGCCGCTCCTCGTAAGACTTGTTCTCCAGACCCCTCACCAGCTTGGTCGCCCTTCTCTGGACTCGCTCGAGCACGTCCATGTCCTTCCTGTAGCGAGGGGCCCAAAACTGAACACAGGACTCGAGGTGCGGCCTCACCAGAGCCGAGTACAGGGGCACAATCACCTCCCTAGACCTGCTGGCCACACTGCTTCTTATACAGGCCAGGATGCTGTTGGCCTTCTTGGCCACCTGGGCACACTGCTGGCTCATATTCAGCCGACTATTAACCAATACTCCCAGGTCCTTCTCGGCCAGGCAGCTTTCCAACCACTCATCTCCCAGCCTGTAGCTCTGCTTGGGGTTGTTGCGCCCCAGGTGCAGGACCCGGCACTTGGCCTTGTTGAACTTCATACAGTTGACCTCAGCCCATCGCTCCAGCCTATCCAGATCCTCCTGCAGAGCCTTCCTGCCCTCGAGCAGATCGACACACGCACTTAACTTGGTGTCATCTGCAAACTTACTGAGGGTGCACTGGACGCCCTCATCCAAATCATCGATAAAGATATTAAAGAGGGCCGGCCCCAGTACTGAGCCCTGGGGGACACCACTAGTGACCGGCCTCCAACCAGATTTGACTCCATTCACCACAACTCTCTGGGCCCGGCTATCCAGCCAGTTTCTAACCCAGCGAAGCGTACGCCAGTCCAAGCCCCGAGCAGCCAGTTTCTTGAGGAGAATGTTATGGGGAACTGTGTCAAAAGCCTTACTGAGGTCAAGGTAGACCACATCCACAGCCTTTCCCTCATCCACCAAGCGCGTCACTTGGTCATAGAAGGAGATCAGGTTCGTCAAGCAGGACCTGCCTTTCATAAACCCATGCTGACTGGGCCTGATCGCCTGCTTGCCCTGCAAGTGCCGCGTGATGACCCTCAAGATAATCTGCTCCATGAGCTTTCCTGGCACTGAGGTCAAACTGACAGGCCTATAGTTCCCCGGGTCTGCCCTGCAGCCCTTCTTATAGATGGGCGTCACATTGGCTAGCCGCCAGTCAACTGGGACCTCCCCCGATAGCCAGGACTGCTGATAAATGATGGAAAGCGGCTCGGCCAGCTCCTCCGCCAGTTCTTTCAGTACCCTCGGGTGCATCCCATCCGGCCCCATCGACTTGCGCACATCCAAGTTCCGTAGCAGGTTGCCAACCATTTCCTCATGGATAGCGAAGGCCACATCCTGCTCCCCATCCCCTTCCACCAGCTCAAGGCACTGGGTATCCAGAGAACAACCGGTATTGCCGCTAAAGACTGAGGCAAAGGCGGCATTAAGCACCTCAGCCTTTTCCTCATCCTTAGTAACTAGGTTTCCCCTCGCATCCAGTAAAGGATGGAGATTCTCCTTAGTCCTCCGTTTCACGTTGATATATTTGTAAAAGGATTTTTTGTTGTCTTTAACGGCAGTAGCCAGGTTGAGCTCCAGATGAGCTTTGGCCTTTCTAATTTTCTCCCTGCACAGCCTCGCTACAATCTTGTAGTCCTCCTCAGTGGCCCGCCCTTTTTTCCAAAGATTATAAACCCTCTTTTTTCTGGTAAGCACAAGCCGCAACTCTCTGTTGAGCCAGGCCGGTCTTCTTCCACGCCGGCTCGTCTTTGGTCACGTGGGGACGGACCGCTCCTGTGCCATCACAATTTCCTTCTTGAGGAGCGCCCAGCCTTCCTGGACTCCTCTGCCCTTCAGAACCGCCTCCCAAGGGACTCGGCCAACCAGCGTCCTGAGCAGCTCAAAGTCAGCCCTCCGGAAGTCCAATACAGCAGTTTTACTGGTCCCCTTCCTGGCCTCGCCAAGAATAGAGAACTCTACCATTTCGTGGTCACTCTGCCCAAGACAGTTTCTGACCACCACATCTCCCACCAGTCCTTCTCTGTTTGTGAAGAGAAGGTCTAGCGGGGCACCACCCCTGGTAGGTTCACTGACCAGCTGCGTCAGGAAGCTATCTCCCACGCTCTCCAGAAACCTCCTAGACTGCTTTCTCTGTGCCGTGTTGTGTTTCCAGGATATGTCCGGGAAGTTGAAGTCCCCCACGAGGACAAGCGCCGACGATTTTGCAACTTCTGTCAGTTGCCTATAAAACTCCTCATCAGTCTCCTCATCCTGGTTCGGCGGTCTATAACAGACCCCGACCAGGATGCTAGCCTTGCCGGCCTTCCCGCGGATCCTAACCCACAGGGATTCAACCTTATCATTCCCAGCCTGGAGTTCCACAACATCGAAAGATTCTCTAATGTAGAGAGCCACGCCACCACCCCCTCTGTGCTGCCTGTCCCTCCTGAAGAGCCGATAGCCAGGCATTGCAGCACTCCAGTCATGAGAGTGGTCCCACCACGTCTCCGTGATGGCAATCAAGTCGTAGCCTGCCTGCTGCACGATGGCTTCCAGCTCCTCCTGTTTGTTACCCATGCTGCGTGCATTAGTGTAGATGCACTTCAGCTGGGCCATCGCCTTCTTCCCCGGCCTAGCCATTGTTTCCCCCGGCACAGCTCCAACAAGCCTTGTTTGAGCCCCGTCCCCCTTCTTACCTAGTTTAAAGCGCTCTCTATGAGCCCCGCCAGCTCCTGGCCTAGGATCCGTTTTCCCCTTGGAGATAGGGACCCGTCTGGGGCCATCAGGCCAGGTGCCGAGTAAAGCTCCCCATGGTGAAAAAACCCAAAATTTCTGTGCTGAAAAGGTGTAGTGGTGTAGTGTGGTTAATCAGCAGAGTGAAGAGCTGTCCTAATATGAGCAGATATTTAATCACCATTTTATGTAAATCTAGAACTGAACAATGGAAAGTGGGGTGCTCATTTAAAAAATTTTTCTAACACTTTTTTTCCCCGCTCAGTGACTGGCAAAATAGTTCAGAGAAATTAAGAATAACTGATGGAAATTTGGAAAGAAACACTTTTAGAAGAATTGAGATGATGGAGTAAATTGCCAGAATTGCACTGGAGTTAAGAGTATTAGGTGATGTAACCTGCCATAACAGCCTTACCCTACCTGTGTATCTTGCTCACATTGAGTGTGTGAGGTATTTTTATTTGCTTTCTCTCCTTTCTATTTAGTCCCACTTAGATTAAGAAGGGGGGAGGATATCAGAGAACAAAACATCTCAGTCCTTCTCATGAATAGAGAAACATGAAAATCCCAAGAGACCCTTGTCTGTGACTCCCAGTTGGGCGTTTTTGTAGTTCAGAAGATGAAAACACTACTGAAAGCAGCACCACAGTGTTAGAACATTTCTAAAACTTTGAGCTTTTCTTGAAGAGAACTTGAGTGAGTTTCCTTGTTTTCCTATAATAAGAAATACCACATGCACCCTCAAGTTTTGCCTATGCAGGGCCTTCCCCTGAAGTGCTGAAATTTAATGTGTGAATGAAAAGAATATTTCAAAACACTCAATGCATGATACAAGAAGGCATTACAATTCAACATGGTTAGGTGAAGGGCACAAGAACACTTGTCAGCACAGCTGATGCCTGGCTCTTTGAAATTTTCTTGTCTGTGATCTTTTAATGATCTTTTAAGAGTCTTAACAGTTAACATAGAAACTTAACAGTTGCATAACCAAATAACTTAAACTATTTCTTGGTAACTTTAAATTGTGAGTTTTGTTTTTCTTGACAGGTTGAATACTGTATTGAAAGCAAGAATTAGCCTTGAAATCATTCTAGTCTGTAGGTGGTTCATAAGCAATTGATTTGAAGTGCTTCCTCAGTTCACAAACAGCTCTTGTAGAATGATCCCATTCTCTACTTGGAAGAATATAAACTTTAGCGTTCACATTAGAAGTTAAGCTTAAGTTACAGAATTCAAACTTTCTGAATAGCCTATCATAATTACTTGAATTTTCTTTGCAGATAACTTGTTTGTAGTAATCAGCTGTGAAGGTACCAATGTATGCCAAGTAAACCTGTTACTAGTGCTACGTAAACACCTTTTATGAGCTCTTCAATGATTTCCACTACTAGCAAATATCCTATCACTAAATGCAGCAATGATGAAACGTCTTCATCAATGAAATATTAACAAAACCGTAAGAATAGTGACTGTTGGTGCACTAATATTTGGGATCAGTAGCTCTATATAGAGGCCGTTTGGTGACAGTATAAAACATGTCTGTCCAGGTTACTGTTGAAGAGAGGGAGGCGATATAGTTGCCACCTCCATAATTTGAACATGAAGCCTCTTTAGGTAATTAATGGATATAGCTGGAAGTTGTACGTGACCAGGATGTTATCCAGATCTTTAGTGGAAATACTCAGCATTTATTTGTGGTTGGTTGGTTTGTCAAGCCTTTGTCTGGTTTTTCTTTTGGCTTTTTCCCCCCTGCAGCAGTGACTGAACCATGAGCTTATTTTCTGTCATCTAAAAACAGGTTTCTGTAAACGAGAATGCAAGATTTACTGCATGAAATTAGACAGTCTACTACCATGCTACATGAGCTCTTCCTTTCTATAGAAAGGCTAGGATTTGGGGTGGAGGGGATGGTAATTCAGTGAAATAAACTGTATGAAGTGATGCCCATGGAATTTGCTGTTTGCCACTGTTTTCACTGCCATAATGTTGAAGATAGTCTCATAAAAGTGCATTTTGAGTAGAACCTAATTATTTTCTGAAAAATAGTTGAAATTATGTCACATGAGATGGCTGATTTCGGTTCACTATTCTACATGCTGTGAGTGATCAGCTCTTAAATAGCCAGTGTTAATCTAAATAACATTTCATTTGCTTATTAGGAGCTTTCTGATTAGCTATTAATTAGCATGTCAGAAGATTGCAGTGAAATATTAAACTGGCTGCTGAGGCTACTTAGGTCTTTAACTTAGCAAACATGTAGATTGTCTAATACACACAGCACTTCTATACAAATTCTTACTGCATGGGAAGGCAGCGGCTTGAATCTAAAAAGTGATTCTTTTTTAGTTGTGCAATTAAATTGAAGCTAATAGTGTGTTCTGCTGTTATTGACAGACTGGAGATGTAGTGAATTAAAATGAGGGAAAGGGGAAAAGGCACGGATCTTCAAACAAACCAACCAAGACAATTTAAATCATATAACATACTAGAAATGAAATCATATAATGTACTAGAAATGGAATCTTGTAATATGTTAAATAAGGAGTATTATGTGCATGTGCTAGATGCTACTGGAAGAGAAGTTACTGCTTTTCCTTTGTAATTTTTATCCACAGATGCTTTTTTGTTTGAATAGTGATAGTTAAGGTGGTTATGCTATTTCAGCAATAGCTTTAAAATATTAGTCAGGTTTTAAGTCTCACTGTAAAAGCCAACAATAACATATACTACTGGCTAGTATATGGGTGTCTCTAGTGGCACTTCTGATGATTTAGGTGATCTCCCAGAGGACTATTCCTGAGACAGCATGTTTTTTCCTGAATGTGTGACCTAAGCAAACCAAGTTCTCATTAAGTCCTCTTTGGGATGAGATGAGAAAGTGTGGCTTCTGCTTGAGATAGAAAAATAAAGTAGTTCCAAAGTCTTGGAGTTCAGGCTCTGATTTTTGCAAAAGTGCTCTACTCTGTGTGTATGGAGGAATAGAGCTAAGTCCTGGGCATAGAAGAGAGAATTGAGGATATCTGCCATGAATTAGCATGCAGTTATTTAGAGAGAGTTCAGAAAATGGATGACATCTCTAACTTTGCTATACAACCCCAGCAGAAGTGATGAGCTCAACAGTGGTGAGAGAAAATACTCTGCATTCTGAAATCGTTACACTAGCTGAAGACATGCGTGAAGACATGCATGAAGGCATGTGGCAGAGGAGCAATGCTTTGAAGCTCATCTGCAGAATGCTGCATGTGCCAAAGGCAGCGTAAACAGGATTGGCATCTCTAGTTTCAGCCAGTAGTGACTGTGGTGTGCATACTTCCAACACTGGACTTCAACCCTTTCTTAAGGTGAAGCCTTGATAAGGAGAAATATTGAGGAATAATAAACTTGCAGGGGTCACACTCAAGGAATTACTAAGCTGGATTGTGGAGGCATCCTTTCATCTATGAGACAGTATGATCATGAATGTTTTGTTGTTGCTGCAGAGGTAACCCTGAAAACAGCAAGGATGTGACTTCTGTCTGGTAGCTGACTGCAGCATCCACTCGCTTGGTTCTGGAGCTAGTATTGCTCCTTTGAACTATGTAGACAAGCTGAGGTCTTCAGTACTTTTAGCAGGTAGATGGGTCAAAACTGGTGTAGATCTGCTTACGTATGCTTCAGCTCTCTTGAAAGCAGTGTACAGGCAGTGGGATGTGGCATAGGTAACAAAGGTTGACACAAATTGCACAATCATGTTAGCATAGGTGGGAGGTGGTTGCACATCTTGAGAGGGACAGCTCAAAAAATTGATAAAGTTTTCTGCTGTTTCTTTGTCTTTAAATGTACATTTTCACAAAGGAATACTCTGAATAAAAGGCAATTTTAAAATGGAAATAGGAAAAGACTATGTGTGTGGAGATGTCTAGCTGTAGGGCTCAATCTATTGGATGTGACCTGCATAAATTAAATATTATGCAATGCCTTTATCCTCTAATAAGTGGGAACCTAGAAATAGAAATATGAACATTGTCCCTGCTAACCACTTGCAGAGAGTTCTCCTTTAGTCTAAGTGTTGGACAGTAATGAAAGGAGGCTGTTCCCTTCGGGTATCAAACCCTTTATTCAAAATGTAGTTCAGCAATTGAGCTGAAGGAGAATATCCATTAGCGACCAGTAATAGCACTTGTATCCCCTTTGCTGGATTCTAGCTACTAAAAGCCAAGACATTAAAATGCTACAAAAGCCTGTGTTGTGATGGGACTAGGTATGCCATTTAAACATTTAAAATGTACCAGTTCTGAGTGATAAAGAGCACCTCAGAATTCATACGTCAGCTGAAGGCGATGCTATTGATTTACAGGGTAAATAGGAGTCTTCTGTAGAATGTGAAAATTTACCCAAAAGAATTACTAATACATCAATACCTCTTTTCTGTATTTGGGTTAAAGTATGTGACAGGACTAACCTGAGCCTCTGAGTCTCTCATCTGACTGCAGCACAAAGAATGTGATGTGTCAGCAGGGAATGGGACTGAGACGTGCGTCCCGAAGGACAGGTGTCCTGCAGAACAGTGAGACATCGCACAGTGGTGTTACGCTACTGGCTGTTGTTTCTGAAATGTAGGAGGAGTAAGTCAAACCATTGGCTATCATTTTTAATCTCTTAAAAATTCAGTTCTACCAACAATACTAATAAATATTTTGCTTCATCTGAATCACCACTGAAAACAAGTATTTTTCTCATGTGTTTTTTTAAAAAAAAGTAGAACTTCATAAGCCTGTTATCAAATCAGTCTTACTGTTAGATTGGCAAAGTTTTTATATGTGGCTGTGTATTGTTTTGTTCAAGCTATAAAGCCCCTAGTGTTCTGTAAGTCTGTCTCATCAGAACCATTGACTGGAGGCCATATAATACAGTGTCTTAGAGAATGCAGGAATTTTTACTTCAGTGTGAGAGACTGAATGGATTCCTGTTGCTGAAAGTATTTATATCTGTTTGCATATTGTTAATTAGTACTTACTAGTCACCACGCTGCTGACCGCAGTGTAATAATGCTCCTGCTGCTGCTGTTGGCATCGTTTGATTCTCTTTGGCAACTTGTTAGACCAAGTAATTCTGTCTCACAAAAGGTCTTTCTTATTGGCTGCCTGATATAGTGCCCAGGCAGGTTTTGCTGAAGAATGTGTGGAAGCTTGGTAGGTCCCCAAATCTTTGTCCATGAGATCTTCTGTTTATTTTCTCATTGATATTCTAGTTTGACCAGTATTCACTGGCACATTTAAGAGTGGTAGCAGGTGTTCAAGGTAATGGGAGGCATGGTATTTCTAATTCCTCCTCATCACAGAGAAAATGATAGAGATCTTATTTGTAGTGCCTAACCTGGAGCCAAATTCTCTAAAGCTGGAAGTGATTAAATTTCTTTCCTCAAAACTACTGTTTTACACTGTTTGAAAATGAAGTCTAACATCTTCAGGTCTTTTATTGCAGACTTAGAGGTGTCTTTTCATAAATACCAACCTAAAATCAGTATTGCACAGTGACATACACAACTATATGTACCTGAGTTTGCATATAAGGACTTAGTTACCTAGACATGTGCGCGCACAAGTATTAGAGCACCATTCAACAGAATAACTTGCAGTGAGATACTTTCCCTTAACCATCTGCAGCTCCGTATTTCTGTGGGACCAGGATGTTGTACATCTGTATTCTGTCAAACTGTTTATTAGATAAGACACACAAGCAGCTGCGGAAAGAACTGAGTGTTATAGTACAGTCATTTACAGAAACTTCAATGTAGCCTTAGAGTAAATGGATGAGAAAAACGAATCACGAAAGAAGAATCCAATCTATTAAAAATGAAATCATTCGGAGGACTCCTTGTACCTTATGCTGGTTACGGAAAGTACAGATATATTCCACTCCTTCCCTGCCACCCCTCACTGCAAATCTGTAACCCAAATCTCTCAACTTCCAATTTGTCAGAAAAGGTTTTGTGAAACTCTGAATGAGGTAATGCTTGGGAGCCTTGGTTATTAAGTCTATTGTCAAAGTTACCCATTTTTCCTAATGCTAATTTTGGGCAATGTGGAAACGAACATTCCTGTGGAGTGTAAGAAACATGGTTAAGACCTAGAAAAAACAAGGTATTTTTATCCTGCTGGCTGCTACAAAGACACAAGAAATTTGTTGCTCCATAGTCTTGCTTAAGGTACCAGTGTTCCAAAAGTTGACAATCTTGATTTTGTCTAGCCACAACTCTGCAGTAACCAGAATCTTGGATGTGGATACAAGAAGCTAATATGAGCATTTCATTACTTGATATGTTTTACCATACAGCTGCTTCATATCTTTTATCATGCCACTGTCACAACTTTTTAACTATTGGATTCATTTACCTTATATGCCAGCTATGGAGAAAAGCTCCAGTTCTTATCAGTCAGATGTTCATGCTAACTAGTTAGTAAAATTCATGTTCTGCATCTTGATGTGCTATGGATAAATGTTTTTCTCTCCTCTGTACATCATCTTCATAGTACCACAGGCATTACGTTTTCACACTTCTGTTCGGACTGCAGAAAATACTGATTGCTGAACTATTGTTTAGCTGTGTCTTGAGTTTCTCATGTTTTCCATTATGCAAATTGCAAAGATACAGCAATTATTCTTCATATTTTTTTCTAGTCCTTTTGAAGCTTTTCTTCCAGTTCCATGGAAATAGGTCAAAAATTCAGTGCCTTAACAGGTCTGCATTTTTTTCTCAAATCTAATGTGCTGATTAGACTATTAAAACAAAACAAAGCAACAACAAAAAAAAACACACCCTGTAATAACTGCCAAAGCAACATACGTAAGTGACATGAACAGTATTGTAGTAAGCAGCCAGTTACACTGGTATCTTAAGTCATCACTCAGTATGGGAGTGACAGTTTAGCATATGGCCAATCTTTTCAGATCCTGGTTTGATGTTTTGGATATATCTAGGATTATTTAGTTCTTCCATTTGGGAATTCAATTTGGTATGTGAAGCAGTTTCTCCTTGAGCATTTTGACTGTTTTCTGGTGATGTTTTGACTTCATGAAGTCAGGGCCATAACTGAATTAAAGGTGCTCCTTCTACACTGGGAGAGAATGGCAAAATGGAAACATGAATTATTCACTAGGGATTGTAAAGACCTCTTCAGGTACATTAAAGATGAATTGTTGAATGAGATCAGTGTAATGTTTTGCATAACTTAAGAATTAAGACTGGAACATAATATTTACAGAGGTGGAACCTATTGTTTGTTTAGAATTGTAGCCAAATAATTGTTAAACTGGAAGGTTGTTTTTTATGATGGGAAATTTTAATGAATTATTGTACAATGCTATTTGCTGTTTTTTTTTTTCTTTCCCTGTTTATTACTGCAATGTTCTGTATTAAAGTTAGGTCTTTGAACACAAATTTGAGAGTTGTGATGTGAAAGTATTTTATTCTTCGTTACTAGGATTATTGGACAGAATGCTTTTTCTTGGGAAAGGATTATCTCTGAACTATTTGGCTTTTCATATAATACACAGAATTAGCTGACCTCTATATAGATATTGGTAATAATTCATTCTGAATTACATGTTTAAAAAGATCATTACATTCCCACTGACAAAAGAACAAAAAGAGTATGCATCTCTTGAGCTTAGTTTCTCACAGGGATTTTAAGTACCTTTAAAAATAATAATAGAATATGACGTAGGTGGTTCTTTTTCAGTGGGACTGTTTCTATAGTAAGGTGGTTGTTTTGCTTAGTTTAAAATCTGGGCAGTTTGTGACAGCCAATGAAACAGTTCTGAGTAAATTTTGTGATTCTGTGTGCTGTATTCACTAACAGAAAGCAGAGATATGGCAACAATTTAAAGCTTAGCTATTTATTATTTTTTGTAATGGCTTTGTAAATCAAGCAGCTCGAAGTGAGTGACTATTCTGGGAAGGCATAAATTATTAAAAAAATAAATATTTTTTTCTTGATCTGAGTTGAGACAGGTGGACCTTGTCGTCCCCCCCCTCCTCCAAACAAACAAAAAAAAAGGACTGTTTCATAATATTGACAGGTTCTGCTTCCTGCTTTTGCACCTGAAGAACTGAAGAATTAGATAGTCCTAACTCTGTGGAGATCCAAGAAAGTTTCTGGAAAGCTGTCATAACTCTATGATATCTGCTTGGCCTCCTTCCTTCACCCTGCCAAGAAGTCATCTTTTACCTGGTCGTGTCTCTGACTACTTTCCTCACTGAAAAGCATTTGGTCAAGAACTGTAATGTGTGGCATCTAGAATGTGAAGCTATACCAAGATGCTTAAAACTGAAGTGTGCTGATGAAAAATATAGGCGGTCTCTGTTCTTGTTACTTTCCAAGTAGATGAAGCAGGTTTCTCTGCTTATTTTTTTTCCACAGACTTCATCCTGCAGGTTTTCCTGGCTATCTGTAGGTTTTGGCAGAACTGGAAGGAAAGCTATCAGAAGTTATGGGATGATCCTGTGCTCTTTCAGTGCTTTGCAGGCTTTTGGTTTGCCATTCCCTTCTGTCTCATGTCTCAGGATTCTTCAGTCCATTTTCCCCAGTTTGCAAAGGACTTGATATTTTCCTTCATGGTAATGTGTGGATCTGTTTAGAAAAAATGTTTAGAACACATTTCTGGGATACGCTGACGTTTTTAGGTAGGTTAAAAACAATTGGTTTGTGTAATATCCTTGTGAGATACAATGAGAAAACCGCATTCTGTGGGATGTGAAATTTGTGTTGTGACATCAGTCAGTTGTGGGGTGTAAAACATGTATGGTAACTTCATACTTCTGATGATGCTGATATGCCATGTTGTGTGTGTTTGTAAGGTGCAGGATGAGTATTCCTGAGACCTTCACTACAAAGCAATGATGGTCTTTGGATTGGTGCACAGCAGACCCCGCATATCATGTGTTTTCATGTAGACACTGTTTGTACTACCATGCAGATTGTTTTGCCTATCAGTTTTATTTTTTTTCCTATTTCTTTGATTTTTAGGTATACCACAGATTCTACCCTCCAGAAAGCCCTCGAAAGGTAAAAACTTTAAGTTCTACTTTTGTTCATTCTCTGAGTTTATATGTCAGTTTTTTTGTACCGCCCTATGACGTTAATCAATAATATTAATCAATGGGGAAAAAAATGCATACTGTAAAATCTTTGGAGGTGTCTTATCTTCTTGAACACTCCTTGAGAACGTGTTTATCTACCATTTTGCACTTTTGTCTTCACTTGTTTTGGAGTCTCTTCTAATTCATCTGTTTCTGTAAGCATCTGTGTTGCTGTTGTGCACTTCTTTAATGTTCCATATTATAGATGTTGCTTTGTTTATGTAAGCAAATAAACAGTAACTCTTCAAAAATTATACGGAAAGCATTACCATTTAGCATAGCCAATTTTGCATGTCTTTGACGTGACAAAGCTTCTTGACTAAGAGCTTTTCCTACAGAACTTGCTTATTCCTAACAGACTAAAATCCTCTGTTAGTCACTAGAGCTGTGCACTTGTGGTTGAATGTGATTTGGGTCGATGTCCTTAGAAAATAATCAGGAATGTGGACCTCTATCTCGGTAAATCCTTGTCGGTTGGATGTTCTATTCAGCACTTTAAGAGTACAGCGCATCTTAATTTCTCACTATACATATTAGCAGTGTTGGCATGAATCATTGTTCCCTTTCCTTCTAAATTACCACCTTAAACCTGCATAAGAAATTTACAGTCTCCAAATGTTACGATCTTTGTAGAACTTCCCCCTAATTCCTGCATGGTGAATTTGTAATAGTCTGTGTACACTGTTGTCTGATGTTATGTCAGGTTAGAACAAGGTGAACAAAATAACCAGATTCCAGGAAGCTTGGGATAGGAATAGGTCTCCTTCTCTTATTTCCTTTTCCATCTGTGTTTTTCCTCACTGGGTATCATTCCTCTCAGATATAGTTGTTCACAAATTACAAGGCAAGATGTTGCACAGAGAATAATTTATTTCAAGTCAATCTTCTGATTTTTGTGTTGTAGCTGGACAGAAGTTTTTCCTTGTCATTACTTTGTCATCAGTTGAAACAAACGTGTGCACTGGGGATGCTGTAGTCAGATATTTAAAGACCTGTGATATCATCTGATCAGATGGTTGCATTGACTGCCTCTCTCTGCTTTGTCTTTATTCCCATAGTATGTGGAAATTCCGCTCTTTGGATGTATGGAATTGCTTAATTGAACAGATGCCTCTTATTGTTCACTTACATTTCATTTCTGTTTTTTTTTTTTTTAAAAAAAAAACACATCTGACAGAACTGTCTTTTGCTTCAGTTTCATATTTGCTGGAACTCGTGATATGCAGAAATTCTTTAATAATGAAAACAAAGGCTCAATGTACAAATCTGTCATCCAATTTTTCATAGTATGTTTCTGTTCTGTTTGAAATACCAAGGTATAAGAAGTACTCTGAATTTTGCTGTTACAAGCATCATATGTTGCTTTCAAAGCTACTGTGATTCAGCTGAGAAGGACATGAACTGGTCCTGAAAATGCCATCATCTTGGTAGAAAATAAACATTTTCAGTCATACTCATATCTTCCAGGTGTCTGAGCTAACTATGCTGTCCTTGTGCACGAGGCCTGTGTGTTTGGTACCTGCTGAGCTCTGTTGTAATGCACAGTTCCTATTTTTGTTCCCTTAAAGGCTTAAAGTGAAGGGCTTAAAGTGCAGTGCCTACTTAAAGGAATGGACGCGGATGAAATTAAACCACTGTATGAGTTACTGTATGTCTTAATACCAGAGACAAATAGTTTTCCTTTAAAATGTCATCAGAAATAGTTAACAAACTTTGTTTTTCGTTTTGATATGATGAAAGAAAAGCTGAATGTAAAAACATTATAAATAAGGTGAAGCTTAAAATCTAAGATGGAAAAAACACTTTCTTTACATTGTATATTTTTAAACTGTCAGTCCTTATCTGAAAATGTAATTGCTTTCTCTTCTGCTTGACATTAAGGATGTTCTTTTTATTGTTGTTCAGAAGGTTATTTCTTACCATTATAGCTTTAACTTGTCATGACTCAATCCAAATTCCAACGTTTTACTTATTTCAAGAGCTTTGAACAAGCTGATGTTTGAGACGAAAGCTTTTTTCATTACTTAGATTACATATTTGTGTGGGATGAGAATCAGATGGCAGCATTTTAGAAATCTAGTTCACCATTTCAGTCTTTGTGCCAGTTATCTGTCTGGTCAGGACTTTGATATAAAGCCTTGGAAATTAGAGGTGGCATCTGTAGCCCTTTTTGTTTAAAGCTAAATTGAGTTAATAGAAATAGCCAGAAGTCAGGGCTGGGAGTGGGCAAGAAACAAACTCCAAAGTTGAGATTCTGTCAGCTGGAAGACAATGGCATGATATTCAGGCAGGAGCACGCAACACGGTGCATGCAAAGTTGCTGCAGGAAAAAACGGTCTTTACAGAAATTATGTGGAATTAGTTAGTTAACTGCATCTATTCTATGGTGTTTGCTAATCCAAATATATGCAATGCCAGACTCTGGAATTTGGGGGGTGCAAAATTTTCCTTTTAACCTTGCACTTAGCAGATGATATAGGAATAACTGAGGATTCTGACTTGTCTGTGTGATTGCTTTTTTATGAGCATCATGCCAAAGATAATTTACCTGAATTAGAATCCATGACATGCCTTTTCTGGTTGTTTTTGTTCTTTCACAAAAAAGTATCAAAAGCAGTTAATCTATCAGCCACCGTGGACAGAGAAAACAATTCTTTCTAGATTTTCTCGGGGGGAAGAAAAGATAATTAAGGGATTATGGTTTAGTTCTTCATAACACATCCACACCTCTCTTCATATATATGTAAACTGTCCTTTTTGTCTTGCAGAAGTTTGAGTCAGATACATGTGCACTGGGATAGGTGAAGTACTTTAGGTGCAATGTGCCAGGCGGCAGAATGGGAGAACGTTCCAGAACTGTGACTTTAAAAACCACATCATAATTGGGATTTCTAATTTAACTTTTCTCTGCAGTGTAAATCTAAAAGTTGATAACTATGGGGAGGAAGAAGCTTTTCTTTTCTTTTTTTTTTTTTTTTCTTCTGGAATACAAACCAGTCAGCTACTACAGCTATTTTTGGCAGTCAAATATTGCTTTAGCTAGGAACCTATTGCACACTATTCCTTCTAGAACATTTTCATAAATACATAAATCACAGTAATGATTCTGAGCAAGACAGATTGTTCTTTCAAGATTTATTTAGATCTGTTTTGCCTTACTCTGTGCAGATAGACAATAAAACAGTAAATAGAAATGAAAGTGACAAAAACCCTCAGTAACCAACTGCCACCATGATAGTAGTAACTATCAATTATATCAGCAATCAGTAAAATTCTACATATTTCAGTTCTCTTATCAGTGACCTATTTTTTCCCGACATATGCCATTTGATTTTTTCTTTAAAGTTATCTCAATTCTGTTGGAATTTACCTCATTCACAATGTAAGAATAAAAGACTCAGACTTTAGCCTGAGTCAATTCCTAAAGGATTTTTTATCAGTAGAAAGAACATTAACAACTAAAACCCAACTTCCTTGCTACTTGTGTCTTTCTCAAAAAAAAAAAATAAAAAATTTGAATTTCTTATGTATTTACAAGAAAGTTGGTGGGTTTGTTCTCTCTACCTGCTTGATGCAGCAATTTCTTATTGCAAAGTACCAGAGAGGAGGTTTGAGTTCTAAATATTGTATTTTCCTGGCTTCAGAAGTTACAGGCCAAAACGATGCCTCAGCAGAAGATGGCAAGAGCTTCTGGGCTTATCTCCAAACTTCCATTATGCAATGGCTTTGTTACATCCGTACAGCACCTGTTGGAGTAGGAGTAATAAATGAATCCTCAGTTCAAGCAATGGCCACTCACAGAAGCAGTCATCTAAGGACAAAGAAAATTATCAGACTTGAGCAACCCTAATCTTTAGCAACGTATAGAGATCACTCAAAGGATGGAGCAAAGGAAATGAGTGAAGTTATGTGCCTGTAGTTTCTGGGGTGCCACTCTGAAGCAGTCTTTGATGAAATGACGATGGCTTTGTACTTCTCCTTTACAGAAACTGTGCGGTTTTCTATCATCCTGCCAGTAGCAGAACTGCCTGGTTTCCCTGGGGCATAAGACAAGGGATTCTTCTGTCTGAGCAGAAAGAAGCTGTTGTAACAGGAGATGTAAACTTTAATGGGGAATTTTCTTCAGTCGGGTCAGGATGAAAGGATTTCATCCACTCCTATCCCTCAAGATAAAGGTGGGGAAAAAGAGTCTCATACAACAGTATGAGAGATTGAAGGGGTATGCTCCAGAAGGGTTCAGTACAGAGAATGAACCAGAATACCAATATACCAATACACAAAATATCGTGTATTTTCCAGGAGCCTGGAAGATATGAAATGTGGGGTAAAAGGTACTGATTAAGCTGTTTAGAAACTAATACCGGGAAAAGTAATCACGCTGGGTTAAATAAGGGTGGATTGTGAGGAAGACCTTGAAGGCTGAAAACACATGGGAAGAAATAAATTGGGGAACATAACAGTCTAGAAATTGAAAAAGCAAATAAGATGGTAAAAGACTCTTAAGGAAAAAAAAAACACACAACTGGGCAGATGTTATGTGCATGAGAATGTATTATTTGTGATGTTATGCAGAATGTGACAGAGGCTGAGGTGTAAAAGTTGAAAGTGAGCAGGTATTCACCTGTGCCTGGAAGGGAACGAAACAGTATGTCTAAAAGGGAAGTCTTGAATCTATCAAAATTGTAAAGGTGGGGAGGCAGGTGAGTGGCAAGAACCAAGAAGCTCTCGAAGATGGATGGAGAAATGAAGACTGGAAACCACAAGTGTCTCATGGTAAAATGGATGAACATCACAGAACTCTCATGAGCGCTGATCCCAGAGGCTGGTATGTGTGCAGAACGCAAAGTCAGATCTACAACCAAGGTGGCATGTGGAGGGAGCTGATTTGTATACAGAAGGCACATAGAAGAGGCAGGTGAGAATGGAGGAGTCTATTCAAAATTTGCTGGCTGGTATGAAGCTTCAGTTTTGCTGAGACAGAACATTGCACCCAAATGAGGAAGCATTAGATTAAACAGTGGAGGAGAGAGCGGGGAATAACTCATTTAAAGGGAAAATTATAGGTAAGGGGAGTGAAATGGAGGAACCTCAAATGAAAAAACTGACAAATAGCAAAGTTACTTTTAAACTGCTTTTGAAAAGAATAGCACGTGTACTATGCCACAGAAGAGAAATTAGATGGCAATTCTAACTCCTTGTGCATATAATGGAATTGGATAAGTGTAATAAAGTGAATAAAATTTTACTTTCAGAGTAATTCCTCTATCCATGTTTGGCATGGTCGAATGAATCAGTATATAAGCTGTCAAAGTGAATACTGCTCTTCATCTTTAAATTATGAAAAATATTCACAACTTAAAATTGTTTGCTAGCTAATTTTTGCAACTTGAAAATGAATTGTTACATAAATTGGAGCTATTTCAGTGCATAAAAAAATGCTATGTATGCTGTATGTACTTTGGTGTTTTATGTTTTTCTAAAAACATGTTGATAATGATGTCTCTGTGAAGCATTTAGGACGTACCCTGGAGTTTAATACTCAAATGGTGTTAATCAGTTCACTTGGTCAGCCACGAATTCTTTGAAAAAGGTCGTAAGTACAACATTTCTAGCTAACGGTCGTTATGGCTTGCATGTCATGTTAATTAATGAAACTTAAACTGCTTTTCTGGCTATCAGAATTGTATAAATAGAAGCTGAAACTTAGTCTGAAGAACAAGGCCATATGCAGATAGCGAGGTGTGAACTTTATTAAAGCAGCATATGGAAAGCTGTTCCTGCTAATGCCTCCTGTTATCCGAACAAGTATTGCCATTTCTGTTGAATACTCTTGTGGTCCTTTTTCTTCAGCAAGAAGATGCTGCAAGTATTGCCATATAAATAATGTGGAGATGGCATGAGGCTGATGTGCAAGGATTTGTCCTGAGCAAACGTTAGAGGGCATGACTGCTGAACTAGAAAGATAATCTAGATAATCTTTGAGCAAGAATGCTAGTTTGTGTGGCACATAAAAATATCAAGAATGTGGGGTTATTTTTCTTGCAGTGATCCCCTGGAATTATTTTGAGGGCTTAACTAGTGAGTAGTGAGTTAAGTGAAAAGTAATACTAAAACAAATTGTCTTAAGGTCACAGTCAGAGCTTTCAGTCAGGTTTTTGTTGCAGGTGTTTCTCCTACTTAGAACAAAAGCATGTATTTAAACATAACCTTTTAGCTATTTTTTTTTTGATACCTCTACTTGTTTTTGGTGAGATCAAAGCTATTATTGAGGGCATACTTCTCTTGAGAATTTTCAGGTTAATGATAATGCAGCTCAAAAAAGTGAACAGATGAGGAAAAATAGGGAAATGAATTTAGGAGCTTACTCAATTTGTCATTATTATAGTGAAAATGTTATCTATAAGTCAGTTTTTATGCTCTATTGCAGTCTGGGTGGAAGGATCATTTCTAAGATATTTTCATGGCTATAATAATTCACCAATTTTGAGCTTGAAAACTTTCTGCTAATTTTCTATATTTAAATTTTTAGAAGAGCAGTATTGTATTTGAGGAAATTACACCTGAAAGTTAATTAAATGTATTTTTAATTTGTGAAGCTAATTACTCAAAAAAAAAAAAAAAAAGAGGGCATTTGTAATTGTAGTGGAAAGTGTGCATATGAACTGCACATGACTTTAAATGGAAAAGATGGCAGCCCTGAAAAATTCAGTTTAACTGTTTTTTGGGAACTCAGTCTATGTTGGTGCTGAAAAAATATAACAAACAGTTATATGTTGGTCTTGAAAACAATGCTAGTATTTTTCTTTATGCTATCATATGGAGGACTTGTACCTGTGAATTACTGTTTATTCAGTTTTGACTAGAAAGCTGCAAATTATACACATGGTTGCTCTAGACACCCTTGTGACTTTTACCTACCATGGAAAATGGCAGTAAATGTGATGGAACACTGCCGTTTGGAGACCAGAGGAGCAGGTCCTTTCAGAGTATTTCACATATGAATCCTCTCTGGTATGGCTACAGAAGTGCAGGCAACGAAGCTTATGCTAGCAGCTCTCCAAATGGGAATGAGATGGTGGGAAGCCCTTGGAGGTGAGGAAAGCTAAGGATTCTGAGACAGTGAGCAGGAGAGAGCCCTTCAGCTTCTTGCTGACCTCTCCAGTCAGTTTTCTTATGTTATCTATCAGCTAGGGGCTGTTTGTTCTATACTTCTTTAGCAGACCTCTGATATCTGCTGTCATATTAACGGGTTTAGACTTCTAATTCTCCTGTACCTTGGAAGTGTCTTTTCCTACAGTAGTCTTTTAGACTAGTACAATGATTGGGACTGCAGATGGGAGACGGAAATACAGGAGTAACTGACTACAAGCTCAAGAATGATGTCTGGAAAACAAAACACCAAAAGAACAACAACGAAAAGAACAAAGTGAGCTTGACTAGGGGCATTAAAGGCCACCTCAAAGGAAGGTGTTTTCTTTTTTTTTTTAAAAAAAAAAAGCTGGCTGCAATGGTGTGCAATTAAACAAATGTGGTGAAGAAATACACTGAAGAATGCATGCAACATTGCTGAATGCAGCAAAGTTCTCTCTGGAAGAGTGCTTTTGTTTGACTTTAGGACTGGCAGTACAGAAAATTCTTAAGAGGGCTTGACATACATATTCCTTGGATAACTGGTGAGCACTGAAGAGTATTTGAGTAAACGTTTTGCACAAAGAAGTAAAATACAGTTTAAAGAGCACTAAAGAAAAGAATATGTTCAGTTGAATAAAACTAACAGTGGTGGTTGAAAAAGCAAACAGTGCTTTTAAGCAGGAAGCAGTGACCAGAAGGGACTGCCTATAGCATCTCTTCACCCTTTGGTGGTGAGATGAACATTTCTGGAAGAGGGCAGGTTGTACATTAAAAGTGCAGTGCAGATTCTTCTCCTTTCCAACAGCTTGGTAAAACTGTCACATCCGGAGTCCTTTCAGTTGTGTGACTTGTCATGTCAGAGCTGCAACGTTTGCAAGATGTGAATCACTACAAATTCTTCTTTGTGCCTCATGAACCAGGCTGCATGCTTACAGAAAGACAGTTATTTTCCCTTTCTGCTGCTGCTTTGCTTAGGATGAGTGTTTCTGTGGTACCATTAAAAAAAAAATAATAAAAAAAAATGCACAGGTGTGGAACTCTAGGCCTTAAGTGCACGTTATGTTTCAGTTCACATATGTAAGCTTTATATACCATCATGACAAAGAACATCTCACAATTTAGTTGTTTAAATGGCTTCTTCCTCCCAGTCACCTTCCAGCTGCTGAGAGGAATAGAAAAATATGTTTGGGATGAAGAAAACATTGTGGTGGTAGTTATTTTTTACTGACTTCAAGGACTTCTTTGCCTTCAACTGTTGAATACTTCCATACACTCAGCTGCCCTCTCACTCCTCATCTCCCACTTGAGAGAAATCAAAATGAAAAAGCTAGTGTGTTAGGATAAAGACCATAAGATCACTTACCAATTCCCATTATGGGTAAAACATACTTGATTTGGGGAGTTGATCTATTATATCTCCAATTAAAAATTAGGATCGGAGGGTGAGAAAAATACTCTCTCCACAATGGTTCTTTTCAGTGGGGTATAATTACAGTTAAAACTAGTAATGAATTACAGGGTCTGGAATATGAAATAGGAGAACACCCATGTTAAAGGACATTTTTTTTTTTTGAGTATAGCTTGCATAGGTAAAACAATCTTTCGGGTTTCTTGAATTTTTAGTTAACTATCTAGGAGGCATTTTCTTGGTTCTCTCCCTTTGTTTAGCTTTTCCTCGCAGATTTCAATAAAGCTAATCCTGAAGCGTGTAGAATAGGAGGGAGAAGTTTTGAAGCCTTCAACCTGGACAAAGCTGAAACTTTGATCCTATGGATACCTCCTATTATATCCAGTTGTGCTTTATATATAATGTAAGCATTGATGAATTAATTGTATGAATTATAAAGCTTTATCTGATCATTTTGAGAAGTTGAAGATCTTCCTTTCTTTTGAAGCTCTTCTAAACTACTAACAACTCAAACTCAGATTGGCCTTTGGCTAAAATTAAAAATCCATATTCTGCATGACGGATTAGATTTGTGATTGCAGAAACTGAACTAGGATACATTCATGTACTTCACTTATTTCTGGGGGCTGTTTTTCCTTCGAATGAGCTTAAAGGAAAGGCATTTTTAGCTGGTGCTAGTACATGGTTTTGCAGCTTTTTTGTTTACATGAAACATTTGTATGTTTTTGACTTGAGAATGTTTCATGTAGTTGTAGGTTTGAAAAGATTGTTGGACATAAGAAAATAAAAGGTAAAAGACAAAAATTATAATTTACAAGTTTGTTTTAAACCTTTGTGTTTTAGATATAAATCTCTATATTAAATGGTGTTATAGATCAACAGATTGTATGAAAAAATTGTTAATTTTGATTCAGCTCTGTTTAAGAGAATATTTGACAGACCTTTATGGGTAAGAGTTTTTATTTTTGAACTGTATGTAAATTACTTTGATAATTGCAAGTGGAAATGGACATTTTAAATTGATAGACGCTAACCCAGGGCAGCTTAAAAGCAATCCTGATTATGTGTGTGTTTAAATTGCTGGTCTTGTAAAGAAAATTCTTCCTTTCTGGTAGATGCAGTGCATATTGCCATGTTGGGAACAAGATGAAATTCCAAACTATCGTTACATACGTGAGACTTCAAACAACATATCGCCTTCCTCCCCCCCCACGTGCACACACATTTGTTGCTCATTTGATGCTCAGAATCTCTGGGACACTTGAAATTATGGGCACAGTGATAGGGACTGTCATAATTATTTTATTTCTTTTTTGATATTCCTGAATAATTGAGTTTAATGCATTTATTTGACCTCTTGTGCACTCGCTCTGGTCTTGTCTCCCCAGCCGCTCCATTATCTCTGAATTTATTCCCATCCACGTAGCTTCTAATGAGAGAAATCTAATCATGGCTAGCATATGGCCTTGAATGTGAAAAAGATGTGGCTTATTTGCCTCTCTGAAATAATTATGGCCATCATTTCACCTATTTTGTATGTGTTATAGCTGGTCAAAAAAAAAAAAGCTGCTTTTCTTGTTGGAGGTTTTCAAAAACAACAACAACAAAAGTTGTGTTTACCATGAAAATGACTTTGTTTCAACTTCTCTCTAATTTCCTAAAACATGAAGCAGGAGAAAGATATTGCACACTTTTCGGGCTGTTTTCTTTAAAAAGCTCTGGGGCAGATGACAGTTAAAGTCTTTTTGCTTTGGGGGGGGGGGGGGGGGGGAGGGGAAAAGAAAAAACAAATAGGCAAGGGCAACATCTATCTTCTCAGAAATTTCAGATATAGATTTATATGCATGTATTTCAGATATCCAAACAAGTTTATCTAAACGTGTTTGGAACACTTCTGGAACAACTTATCAGATGCTCTGAAGGAAGTCTTCAGGATAATGTTTTGATGTTTCTCTGTTTCAGGTATGATTTGGAATTAAAACAGAGAATGTCAAATCTTACTTGTTTCTGATCTTTTTTTTTAATGTGGATTTGCCTCAGCTGAGACTTGAGTTCATCTTTCTAGCCTTCATTCCTGCTTTGGTCTTGGTTCTTCACACTTGTTATTTCTTTCTGGGCCAGACTCGCATGGGTCATTGTAAGTCTTCTAGCAGGAGAGATTTTTAAGTCTTCTAAGACCTCCCTTTGGGAACAGGTGAATGAAAGCTTCTTGAAAACCCAAATATCACCTTCTGCATACACTTCAAGCATTGTCAGGCATAAATGAGACTAAAAATGTTTTGTTCTTACATTCCCCAGTGGAAACTTCTAGTTTGAATGTTACACATTTTTCAGTTACTGCTACCACTTTTCCAGCAGTTTTAAGGTGTTTTTTTTTTTTTTTTTCCACAGTGGGTACATATAATAGGTTTTAAAATAAAAAGAAGTGAAGAAATTGTTACCTAACGGAAATGTCATGACTTGCATTTTTCTCCCTAATTAGGGAGAGAAAAGACTAGATATTCCTACTAGCATAACGTTCCCACGTTATGCTCCAAATGTGGTCCCAAAGCAGAGCTTCTTCAATGTTATAACTTCTTTTCTATTGTTTAAAAGAGAACTGCTCAGCTTGCTGCTGCTGTGATATTATCAGTAAAATTAGATGAGTCTGGATTAAAAAAAATAATAAAAATAAAATCTTGCAGACTGAGGCCTTTTAAATCAATGCTAAATTCAGGTTGTTCAGTACTTACTAGTTCATTGAATTGTAGGATTGTGAATCATCTGTAATGAAGGCTTATGCCATTTTTCTGGCTTGTGAAGCTGCTGCTGTTCTTTTTTTCTGTTACTGTCAAAATAAGCATGATTTTGAGGAACAAAAGGCTGCACGTGCACTTACGCATAGCTACCCTTCATTTATTGCCTTCCATTGTCTCACATACTTGTCTTAACTGGGTTGATATTAGCTTGGACTTGATATACACCAACCACAAAGATGTGCTGTTCTGGGACACTGTTGCCCGATGACCAAACTGGTGACCCCCTGTAACGATGGGAGAAGGGACAGCCAGCCTGATGGCTCACTGAGGAGAAAGCAACATGGGAAGGTGACCTGCATCTTGCCTGACCACAGCACTGCTACACAGCATGGTCAAAACCAACTTCAGGAGAGGCAGCCTCTCAGCTGGTTTGTTTCCTCTTCTTTTCTAAATGTAAACGTGGTAAGATGCTGTGTGCTGGGAAGCTCCTCATACACGCTGAGCTGGCAACTTCCAAATCTTGCCATGGTTTCTGACATAAAGTATCACTGAAATATGTGATTGGAAGTACTGTTTGTAGGTTGGGGCTTTTTGCCCCCATGCTTGTGGGGGCAAATCAGTTTGAAATGGGCTGTTCTTGTTCTCTCTCATCTGTACAAAACCTGCCATCTTAACTCAGTAGAACTGTCTGTTTTATAGGTTGAACCTTCAAAGAACCCCCTATAAAATACATTCATAGTCTTGCAAAATTCAAAGAGTAAAATCAAAATCAGAATCTGCCCTAAGAATCTATTAGCATGTGAATAAGAATTTATAGAGCTTGGATATAAGGTATGTTCTTTCTGTAACTGTTTTCAAACACAGCTGGTAGAGAACTAATTTGCACTACCTAACACATTTTTGTGTATGACTCTGTTACATACCTAATTTTTGGTTTTGTATTCTCTTGTTAGTGAACTGAAATTCTTGCAAACCTCATTTGCTGAGGGTTGTTTTAAAGCAAGCGAATTCCTCTCTCAAGGGAGCAAGGGAAGCAATTTAATCTCTTAGCTTTCTCTCTCCCACAGAGTAACTTCCCAGTTACTCTGGGCTTCACTCCCAGACTCCCTTCAGTTCCATCCTCAAGGGATATGTTTGTCCTCAAGGCTCTTAACTTCAGTTAGCTAACATATGTTAAAGTAACTGTGAAGACAAGACAGCTTGGGTTTGATTCATGTGAGTATCTCATGTTCAGCCCTTCAATACACAAATTAATTTTAACTACTTAACCTGAGTTAAAACCTGGGTTGCCATGTCTTCGTTTCTGTTTTATTTTCAGTTAGTTTACCTCAGGTCAGACTACTTTTTTTTGATATAAGTATTTGCACTCCTCAGGGAGTTGCAATAACTTCTTTTCTCATAGGGAGCTGCAAACTCTCCTGTACTTTGAGAATTTATCAGAAGACTTTTCCTCCCTGTGTCTTTACTTCACTTCTGCTTCTCTCCTAGAATGCTGTTGTTTGAGGTCTGAATGATTGCTACGCTTCCTGTTAAAAGGAGGAGGGAGACTGAGTGGGTCAATGCCAGCCTACAACATGGGATTTTTAGGCCAGAAAACTGTTCAGTTTGTTAGTTGAGTTTATATTGAACCATGCTAGGAACCAGGTATGGTTATGAAGTGGTGACCACCATTCTATAGTTTATCATCAAGCAAGTAGCTTTTATTGGGTTTGTTTTTTCTCTTTGTATGAGACAATGAATCTCTACATACAGGCACCTTTGCAAACGAGCAGATTAGCACATAGGCTGTGTGTTTTCATCAGAATAAAAGTTAACAAAGTCAGTAATGGTAGTACTTAAATTGTGTCTTTTTAAACAGATGAAAATCAACTAATGGAATTTGAAAATGAATTCATATTGACCTCAAAACTTTCTTTTAGCCTTTAATGTATTTTCAAAATGCTTTTTTCACAGTTGTGAAAATATACATAAAAGGGGATATGACTCATAATTGTACTTTTTTTTTCTTTTCTTTTGTAAGAAACTGGATTAGAGTTCATTTGCCTTCCAGTCTCAGTGCGTACTCCATACCTATCTAACTAATACTGGATTTAACCTTCAATTTTGTCTTATTGTGATAAAGAACATTGCTTGAGATGCAAGAGAAAGTACTAGGCAGTCAATCTGTAAAGTGATTTGACAGTAAACATTGAGTGCTGTAAGTTTCTGTTAAATTATTTTTGCAGACTTCTACCCAGGTAAAAAGCAAGCTGGCTTTTTTCCTCTGTCCTGCTTTCTACAAACTAGTAGTCCTTTAGTTGGACTGTGAAGTTGTTCAGCTATTTGGATGTTTGGTAAATCAAGCAACTCTGTCATAGCTGTTCTTTTTAAAACCCCTTGCACACAGTTACAAAACAGGTCACCAATAACAAGTTGCGTACCCCCTTGGTTCTTGCATGCAAGTCACTCTAATTTATAAATAGAAGTGTACTGATAGACAGAACTTGGCCTATCCTGTTGTCCTCTTATGTGAGTTATTTTGATTTAAAAATAGAACTGTCCTAGTAGATATGTATCAACGAGGTTGTGAAAGTTCACTTCTAGACTCTACTGTAATTAAGCAGTAGGTTAGAGGGAGCAGTGTTCTCATCAGTAATCTGAAGAGTTTTAAAGTATGGTAGTATTAATTTCCTTTTTCAAATAGCTATGCAATTGCAAAGTGTTAACTTGTTCCTTTGCTGTAGCTTATCAGAATATACCTGAACATACAGATGTGTTTCCAGAAAGAAGTAACTTTTGTGAGCATTACTTAAGGACCATATAGACAGTAGATAGTAATTGTGATTTGTCATTTATTAGACTGTTTCTTTGGTCATAGCAGCGTTGCTGTATGTTTAAGCGTAGGTTCTTTCTGAATGGCTGTGTTTCTTTAAAATACTTAATATAATTCCGCATGTGTATTGCAGTCTTTTTTTGAATTGGAGCTCACTTCTGACTCTTTAAATCTTCCTTGATTTCTGCTCTGTTTCAGAAATCAGTGTTTTTCTTGTTTTTATTTTGTTTTTACTCAGGTATTTTGTACCAGCAGCAATTTAATATGTACAGGAGACTTTTCCTGGAATTGGATGCTAAAGTCTTTATTTTTTCAGGCAATCCTATTTGATTTTTTTTCTCACTTCATTTCTATTACCTTAGGTGTTTAAATATGCAGATATGCTCAGAATATGCTGAAAGCCTGGGGATGGAAGATTAATTTGAATAATTTCTGTAGTATAATTTTATGGATGGACAAATGTCAGCAGTCACTAGATAGTTTTACTACCAGAAAGTATTTTTGTGGACTTCAAATCAAAGCATGATTTGAAGATTTTTTTTTTTTTGAAACCCTTTCCTAATCTAATATTTAGCTTCTCCTGCTGTCATATTGACTTAACCTGGAGTAAAAACTTGGCAATTCTTTTAAGGTAAGGAGGAAATGAAACAACGCATAAGAGTTTAATGTTGACATGTGAATGATTCCTTCAAATGGCAGAAGATAGATGCGATAAAATTTCAGCAGGGTTGCTATGGTTAACTGAACAATATGAGGGAAGAGATGTGAGATCTTTCTCTGAGTGTCTTGTGACTATAAAATCCATATTTCTTCATCTGGGTTTTTCCTTCTTGTTCTAAATATACCTATGTTGGGGAGATTATTCATGTTTGTGAAAACAAAAGAAAATGAGAGGAAAGGAAAAATAAAAGGGATTATGTAATAGGTAGCCTGTGAGAGTATTGCCATTTCAGAAATAATTAAGTGCCCTGGAAGTTAGCAGCAGGGCAGAAGAATCCTAAAACCTAATAAACATCTTCATCTCATGGACCGTACCAAAAGCTACACAGCTAAATAACCAAAGTTCAGCAGGAACCCGTGACATTCCTCAGCCTGTATACTTGAGCACAGTGAATAGTTTTCATGTGTCAACTTCTTGAGAGCTAACAGGTTGCTGTGGAAAGAGGACTTTATTTCTATTTATGCAGAAGCATGGCTTTATTTTATGACCTTTTCATTTAAAAAATGACTTTACAGGCATATAATTAGCTAAGCATGCCACAAATTACAGATGCTTTCTTTTAACTAGTCATTTCAATGTAGCAGATCTTCAGCTTAGTTTTGGAAAACACACTTATATTGCACTTGATCTCTACCTATTCAGACTTATTTCAGAAAATATTAAGCGTTGCCCAGAGGTATGCACGCAGGGTAAAAACAGTCGAAGAAAATAAGTTTGTTTTTCATGTGATTAGGATAGAGTGGTATTCTGAGTGTTTAAGCATTGTTTTACCCACTGTTATCCAGCAGAGAGCACTTCAGTTTACAAGATAACATTAAAAAAAAAAAAAGGCGAAATTGGGAAAGGCTGGGGTTCTTTTTCTTTCTCTGAGACAGCCATTAAAATCCAACTGCCTGGGAAAATCAAACTTCTGGTTTTGTTTATCATCAATCTTGTTTGCGTTTTGTACAAAAATACTGCTTAAGTATAAATTCTATTTTATGCTCATGAATTAAGATTCAAAGTAAATTTTATCAGTTATCAGTGGTCTCTTGATCGTGTTTGTTTAAACTTTGCATTGTATGAGGTACAGTTCCTCAAAACATCAACCTTACAGGGCTCATGTGGGGAACTGTCCCTAGTTTGGAGCCCCAGGTTCAGGTGGTGCAGGCCTGTTTCCAGTACATTCAGACAGCAGGCATGAGGACTTGCTTGGCAACACACACACAAAACAGCCTCCATGTGATGGTGCTGTTGTGGTTGCTCACTGAAATTATTTGTAGAGAATGATACAAGCTTTGAGGCAAACAGCATGTATTAAATCTTTTTCTTTTTTTTCTTTTTTTTTTTTTCTTTTTTTGTCTGTGGCATGTTTGTTGGTTGTCATGAGTAAAATGCTACAGAAATGGGAGTGAAAGGTGGGGAGGTGTGAAGATGGGAGAAAGAGGATTCTGATGTTGATCCCAAAGCCCATCAGACCAATCGTGTGAATTGGTAAAAATAAATGAACAAAAACTTCATTGTTACTGGGTACCTATGATGTGACCAGAGTTCTCAGCAATGGGCAGATTAGAGTACTGTTAACTCAGTGGTATGAGAGCAGTGGATGGGGCTATTGCGTGACGTCTAATACCTGTTCTGTATTTTCCCCCCCCTTCCCAGCTCCCCTCTTAGCTTCCTTGGTGGGAGGGGAGCTCCTAAGGGGGAATGTCAACATAGGAATCTGTCCATGTATGTATAGAGAAGTACACAATTTTAAGTGTGGTAATGACATAAATGAGACATCTTGTGAATGACTGCTGTCATGGCTGTTGGTAATGCATAGGTTGTGTGTTACATGGCTTAATGGGCACAGACTGGAGAGAATTATTATGAAGTCTCTGACCTCTCTTGATTTTTTTTTTTTTCCATGAGACTTGTAGGGAAGTAGCCAAACTGTTCAGTGGAGTAGGTCAGCAGCATGTGGAAACATGATCTGAAACCTGCCAGTCATGCACACATATGAGGCACGTAATACTTCTGTGAAAGAGCGCTGCATTAGTGGAGAGATTACAAATTCTGTCATAGGAACAGGCATACAAGGGAGGAGCAAGCTCTCACAGGCAGGGATAGTTGCAAATACGTGTTTTGCTGAAATATTGCTGCTGCTTTTATGAGATGAATAATTAATATTTTAAACTGTGCGTTCAGAGTGGTAATTTGCAGGTCCTTTGGATGGGTATATGGAGCTGCTGGAAACGTCAACGTCTCATCTAGCAATTTCTTCAGCAGTGTGTTGTGCCTTTTATTGTTTGAATCTGCCTGGGAGTGGCTTTAAGATCCAGTAACCTGATCTTTTATCACTCTCGGAGGCTTCCTTTTCTGGTATGCCCTGATGCATTCAACACATGTCGGTATTGTACACGACCGGCAATCAGAGCGATTCAGGCTCGCTTTCTGCGTCTGCAAGCAACGGCAAATCATCCGCTGGTGAACGCTTCTCAGACTTGTCAGCCGTCTGCAGCTAATTTCTGTGTGGCTCATCAACCCCATTTAAGAGACTGGAAGCACCGAGGATGACCAAGCTAGGAAGCATTGTCAAGATCTTATCTCAGGAGTGAAGACTAGTTAAGAATGAAAGAGGAAAATGTTTTCTCTTCTCTTTAGAGGAATCACAGACTGCTTGATGTGAGAACACCCAGTTTCTCACAGAAGAAAACAGCAAGGCTATGAGCAATTCAAGTCAGTGCAGGAGGAGCAGAGACTAGCTTTAAACAGCAGTTATTCTGTTACTTGTCTGAGAAACGTCAGCAGATGGACTTTGGTTTCACAGCTGTGAATATTTGCAGTGGCTTTGCATGTTGGAATACAAGCAGTGATCTCTTCTATTCCCCTTCCCCTGTATATTTACCTGCTGAAAAATGAGTGAGGAAGCAAAGGAGAAAAATGCTAAACCAGCTCACAGGAAAAAGAAAGGAAAAAAGGTAACTCCCTGTACAGACAATCTTCCATAATGCTTTTTTTTTCCTCCAGTCATTTTGTGTTCTAAGCAGTTTGCTTCTGGGTGTGGAGTGGCTTTGGATAATAGAAGAAGGATGATGGTAGAATCGGGATGGTTTTGTTTATGCTAGATGCTGATGGGTGTGTTCTCTGCTAGAATTAGTATACCACCAAAACTCAGTTATTTTTACATTATTTAAATACCCCAGTGTTTAAATATGTTAGTCATAGAATTTCAATGTGGCTGTAGATTTCCTAGTGTATTCCAAACCCAGGATTAACAAGTAAACAGGTATCTAAATGAAAGACTGATAATCAACATGTGTTCTTGGAAATGAATATTAGGGACATCACTAAGAAAATCAAGTTTTACAAGAAGTTTTTTAAAAAGACACATTATTTAATTGTATGTCACTGCAATTGGTTTTATATATTTTGGGGCTTAGAAATTTTGTGGCTAAACTAAACTCTGGATTAAAATTCCAGTTTCAATGGAGACAATTTATGTTATGGCTTGTCTTTTTTGCCTGAAACTGTACTTGGATGCATTTGATAGATTATTGCCTTCTGTGTTGCAGTTTTTGCTTTCCTGATATCCATTTAATTTTCTTCCTTCCATTTTGAAACGGGTCATTTTCATGTGTTTACACTCAAGAGCCAGATTATTAAACCTAGGAAGCTGACTTCTTCATTTTTTTTACTTATTTTAAATATTAACTGAGTATATTAATTTATAATGTGAATTACCTCAATTATTGTCAAAAAAGGCATCTGAAAGGTGTATTATTGTTGTAGATAATATATTGAGACTCCCACCTTTTATTTTCTGAGTGTGTTTGCCTTCCTATCATTTGGAAGTGTGTGACAGCCTCACACTTAATCCATTTCCTTGGTGAGGGACTTAATAGATTGTCAAAAATGCAAATTAAATCAGATTGGCCTCTCTATCCTGCCAGAAAAGTAAAGAGCAGCTCTGGAGAGGAAGCAGGGGAAAAAATACAATTTTAAAACACTTTTAATGGTAAATTAGGATACCTTCCTGACATATCAAATGTTTCCGTCAGGCATGATACATTGCCTCAGGGATAGAAGAGGTGTAGAAGTAAATTCTGGGATGGGTTTTAAGCTTGGAACATGTTAATATTTTTACTATGTTACACACAGTATTTTTATGGTATTTAACAATCTAGCTGTGGTTTTATAGTACATAGCAAATTTTATCACTTATCTTGCATATAGATCTATGTCTTCCAGAGGACCAACCAAATAGCCAACGAGAGAGAACAGCCCAGGTGATTTAGGATGATGCCAAGTTGGGAGTCTCATTGTTCTAGCAGTGGCTGGTGACAGTTCACCTGTATCTTCACCTTGTAAAGGTGGTATTCCACCTGTGGGAAGGAGGCTACAGATGTCCTGTCCAAATTCTTCCTCTGCTGACTGGTACAGTGTCACTGCTCTCAAGGGAGAGAAAAACTGTCAGACATGTTTACATTCATGAGTTACTGCTGTGAGCACTGAAGGCCAATGGCATAACGCTTTAGTTGATGCCTTCTGAGGTGATGTTAAAGCCCGTCCTTCTGTGCATTGAACCTTTACTGCATGAACTGTAGCAAACACTGGTGTGTGATGGCAAGCAATTACATTTCAATGGGGATGTGGCTAGAGCTTTCTAAACCTATGGAAGGTGTTGTTTCACTGCTGTTTGATTTTCTTAATGCTGTTGGAATTGACTGTTGCTGGGCTATGCTGTATCAGGCTTAGGTGTGTCCCTCGTGACTACTGCACATCAAAGCTGCTTATAATGTCACTGTTAAACACAGGCTTGTGCCAGAATATTCCCAATGGAAAGGGAACTGCTTTGCTTTTCTTTTCAACAAAGAGCAGCCATTTCTTCTGGTCCTGGCAGAAATTTTCCCTGCTTTTCACAATTCATTGGAGAAGTAGTTTGTTATTTTGATTCAGAAGATGAATCTCTGGATGGCCAACAAAGAAGCACTTTGTTAAGTCAGAAATGTTCTCCAAGAAAAATTTGATAAACAAATGATGTTCATTGGCCATAAACCCCTGAGACTGGTGAAAACTTAACCGAGTCTGTGATTCCAGTGAGTCAAGTCTCTTCTTAGAAGTGTGTATCCTGAAATGGGTAATTCCATGGTCTTCTCCCTCTGCTCTTTAGATAGTTGCTTTCCTGGTAGCTGTGTTGTCTCCGCATTTAGCCTTTCCTTTACCTTCTGTCTTACCTTCAGAGCTGAGAGGTGGCAAGTCTTCCTTCTTCAGCTGCTGAGGTACTCATTTATATCCTGTTCCCCCATCATCAACTCTTGGTTTTCCTGTTCTTAGGCTTTTTCTGAGCAGAAAAGCAGGAAAAAAAAGATGCTGAAAGAGCCTGGGGGATAGCAATGGAAAGCTCATGGTCTGCTATAGCAAAATCACAGTCAGAAATGTGCTCTGAATTTGCAGTTTTATCACCAGTAGGTACACCACAAAAATAACCCTTAACCTGATGAACACAAAGGCATACAAATACTGTGCGTTTAGAACAGGCTGGCAAAAGCCTTTCTGCAAATGCGTTAAAAATTTCAAGCTAGTCTGAGAGGATGAAGAAAAATCAGGTGGTGGTGCGGAGATTTATTTTGAAGGATGGACAATTCAGATGAAAGCAGAACATACTGCCTTTAGCCGTGCAATATTAAGGGGGGATACAGATTTCAGAAGATGAAGGTACCACATCAATATTTATTGCTGAGGTTACACTGAACAGGATTAGTTCTGATGGAAAAGGAAGCCTAACTAGTTTTATCTTTATTCCACCCTTTGGGGTTCCTTTCTAGCAGCAGCCTGTGCCTCCTATACTTGACATTCAGTTGTCTTGCAATTTTCAGCCATGCTCTTACCAAGTCAGTGTTTTGGAGCTGTCAGGTTGAATCCCTGGGCATTATGGAGTAGCTTTATCCTGTATGTTTGTGTCATCACTTTTCAGTATATTTTGGATTGTCAGTGGTAGAAGAGCATTGAACTCAGTTGTCACTAGAGATTTAAGATGTTTTGATATATTTTTTTTAAACAAAAGATAAGTATTCTTCTCTTGTTTCAAACTACCAGAATGCAATTATCCATGAAAATGCTGGTGGTCCTTTGAAACTCTGAAAGGTAATCAGAATTGTAGGAACAAGAAACAAATCAGACCACCTCAAAACTCCTGTAGTGTATTATCCTCTTCCATTTACTTTTAGTTATCTGCCAGCCACCAGTTGGTTCTTAGTGGGAAATTTCTCACTGAACTCTCATACCAGAAGCTTTACCGGAAATACTATTTTTGTTGTGGGGGATCTTTTGTTCTTCTCTTTTGCTGCTCCCTCCAAGATGTTGAAACTGCACAATGGATGTTAACAATGCATCTCATGACACGTGTAAGGCACAAATCAGCCATGGAAATTCCAAACAGAAATGCGTAAGTTTTCTTGAATGTACACAGGTGAGAGCTCATGCTGAGCTCTTAACGTGATTCTAGAGTATTCTGTGTACCTATCCACTTCACTGCCTTATTAGTTAGTTGTTAACTGTAGTATCACTTTCAACGTTGTGTTCCACTGTTTTATAGAAAATGTAAATATGCCATACAGAGAGGAATGAGCTGCTAATGCAGCAGATTGAAAATCTCTGCTTGGCATCACAAGGTTTATAGCTGCCAACATTATGATTTTGGACTAATAGAGGATATTTAACTCAATCCACTTTTCTTGAGACAGTAGCCTGGGCGCACTACACTGGGAGGGCTCACTACAATGGGAACACACTTGTAATTTCTGCCAGGGGTTCTTTGCTCTGTTGTATCTCCAAAGTTTGACTTGGCAGAATTAGTGTCTGTCTTTGGTGGGGGGGTCTTCCATTATCAGACAGCTGAAAATCTGGTCAGCAGTGTCGTTACTGGGATGTGAAACTTTAGGGGGCATTTTGGTGGGGTAGAGGCTGAGAGGTCAGAAGTTCTCTTGGGTATGGTGAGACATTTCCCCACTGTAGTAAAAATGTAGTGTAAGTAGTGGTATGGGAGACAAGTTCTCACCGTCTTTTATGGGAACCGGGTGAGATCCTTTACAGGCAAAGCCTACCTTGACTAAAATAACATCACAGACCTCACTACTGAGGACAATATTTAGGGGCTTTAAGTCTTCGTATTTCATCTTTATATGATCGAATGATTAATCTGTGTATGAATTATAGTGGGGCTTCTGGTGATGGCAACTCAGCACCTGTGAGGTCATGATGATGAGAAACGGTGTTTTGTTTCTGAGATACGTGGTAATATCAAATCACTGGCTTTTTTTGAGCTGTTGCTTTTACAACTCAATTTACTGATTTGATTGGTTGCTTTGACAAACCATGGTTTATCTGTGTTCAGTTCTTATACACATTATGGTTGTTGGGAGAGAACATTCACTGCTGTTTACTCCCAGTGGAGAAGTATTTACTGCTAATGGTAAAGAAAATGTTTGTGGTAGATGTTCCTACATTTTTCTCGTGGCTTTTAATTTATTCATAAAAATAAACTTATTTATTCGAGTGTAAATTGATTTCTAAATTTGTTGTTCCTCAAAAGCTGAGAAATTAAAATCTACTTAAATTTATGAAATAAAATGCAAAAAAGTTCTAGAAGGAAACCATCTCTCATCTTAGCATAAACCTTATTTGCCATGTTGTTATCTTTGGGTTTGTGTGGAGGAGAAATGGTTCTCAGACTTAAATTTGACTGTATGGTGGTGTTCGTAAACCTTAACATGTCAACAGATCCTGTGCTGAGAACTGAATTCAATGACATGATAAACAGATTTGTTTTGGCCTTGCTTGCAAATATCTACTTGTTCAGATTGTAGTGTCTGTTTTATCAGTAGATTCTTAACCCCACATTTTCAGTAAATATATTAAAGGAAAAAAAAAAAGAACAAAAAGCCCACAAAACTTCTGGAAGATACTCCTCATTTGCATGTCCAAATAGTGAAGCCCCAAAATAGTAGAGAAAATAATTTTCAATAATTATGACTATTCTCAATTGCTTTAAAACCAACCAACCAAAACAAAACCACTTAAGACTTTGAAATTCTGTTCCTCTGAAATAAATGCATTTACATTTTCTTGCCATCTGCAACTTCCTGAATTGCCCCAGAAAATTAAAATATACTGATTCACGTCACTTTGATTGGAAAATCACTTTGGTACATGGTAATATTGTCTTAGCTTTCTTTCTATCAAACTGGAACAAAATAATAATTATATACATATAAAAGCAAGTCAAGTATCTTATTGTTTTGAAATGAATCATTTCAAATGTTCATTTTCCCTGGAAAGAATACTTTCTAGTTGACATTTACCTGGGGCTAGGAGCTGTTGACTAATGCTACTGAAGTCTGATAATGTGCTTAAAAAAATTGGAAGTAGATGATACTGTCATTCTATATAAAATGAAACAGCAAGGTGTTATGTTATTGAATTTTTAACATAATTCACTCTGTAGATAAGTGACAGAACTTGTAACCTGAGTGACAGTCATTCCATTTGCTGTTAAATTAAAAAACTCATGCTGAAATGCTGAACAACACATGATTTTCTTTTTAAAGCCCGCTGTTTTACAGAGGAACCCTGTTGTTTGGGAGAATATGAAACTTGAGGGCAATTCTTGGATCCTATGACATAAGGTCATCCTACAGTTTTCAACTTTTTCCAGAAAATTCAGCTGTTGAATGGTTTTGGCCTTCTGAGGAATGGGTGTAGGAAGTATGAAAAGTGCAATTGTCTGAAGTGCTTTGGCTGATTTTTGTCTTATCTTCATCTTATAGTGAATTGCAACAGTAATTAAATATGGAGAAAACAACCATGTTAAAAGAACCCAAATCAGTTTCCTTTAAATGGGTTTAAACTGTAGGAGTTTACTGCACTTTCCTAAAAGACTTCAAGTGAGTAAAAGTGAAGCAAAGATCAGCCAGTATCAAGCTGTCGTCACAGAGAAGGGGTGTTAATGACTCACTACGCTGAAGGTTTGTACATGGGTCAGTTCTCTCAGTGCCTGAAGTAGTATTGGAAGTAGTATTGGGTGCATTTCCCCTGGTCTATGAGCTTTGATCCTTTGGGTAAATAATAAAATATTTTATTCATGTGTCTTCTTGCAGCTGTCTATTAGCCTGTGGCTAAGATTTATCCCTTGTTGGTAGGTTTTTTAGTTACAGGATTTACCAGTTAGCCAAATTTTGCTTCCCTTGTACGGTTTTTCCCATTGCTTAAATGATCATGTTCCTAGCTATAGGACCAGGTGCTTCCCAGCATTGCTTTCTGAAGCCTGGGTTGCTCTTCTTTCTTCCATTTCTTTTCCAGCATTTCCTCACTGGGTTGCTGAGCTGTTCCTTCCTTTGAATGATCTTGGCCGTCACCACATGTCTTCCAACAGCGAGTTGCTGGCCAATCTGTTCAATCTGTTTCTGGGTTGAATTTTCTATACTCGCAAGACTTTCCTTGAGTTGAACCAGATACCTTACAGTGGGTTTCACTCTTCAGAATGGAGCTTGTATGTTTTCAATCACACCATCACCTGAAGGACTGAGTCTGTCCGTCCCCCCCCCCCCCCCCCCCCCGGGGTCTGGTTCCTTGGTGGCCCCTCCTGGGTTCAGCGTGGTAGTGCGAGTGCAGCAGGCAGCGCTCCAGGCTGGTTTCTGTGTGGGTCACTGTCAGTGCCTGGTGCCTCAGCTGGAGGACTTAGAGGGTCATCGCCTCCAGAAGCTGGACAGTTGCAGTCCAGATCAGATTGTTTCCTTTTGCAGTCAATTGTTTTATGTACAACTAAGTTAGAGTTAGATTGGGTTAGAGAAAGTGAGCTTGAGCTACAGGAGACACAATGGATGAGCTTCAGTTACATACTGCAGTTCTGCAGTCATCAGGAAGTGATATAAATGTTTCTGCAACAGCCTTTGTATTAAACCACTGCATAAATTTTAGCTTGCTTCTTAGCATGGAGGATTTCCTTTTGCCAAAGTCTGTGAATGATGTGACTATGGAATTCATTAGGTCTTAACAACAGCACCTAGGTAGGTGTGGCAGGTGTTGAAATGCTTACCACGCTTATGTCTTGAAAATAAATGCTTTCAGTCTGTCAAATATAGATTGAGAAAAGTAAATACATCTGGGTTATCCCCCTTTCACTTCCAAAGAAGAGCCTGCGTACTTGCATTCCCCTTGCTGGGGCATGGGCTTGTTCCTCAGTCTCTTCAGCTCCCTTGCGCTTTGTGGAGGTGGTGGTGGTAGAACCTGCAGCCTTCCTTCACTTCTGGCTGCCTGCAGAGACAGCAGCAGGGATAGCGCTGCAGTTTCAGGGCCTAGAGAACCAGCACCCTGCCAAGAGGGAGCTAGCTCAATCACATTCTTGGTGAATGTGTACCAATGTATCTTAGCAATCAAAAGAGATGATTACCACAGTAGGCAACTTAAATTTTAATCTTTGTTTTTTTTTTTTTAAAGTATTTTGGAAACTCAGTGTTTGTTGAAAACTCTGTAGTATGCTACTCCGAACTGTTCAACCTTCCAGTTACCAAACAGCTTCAGGCTTTAACTCTTAATGATATATAAAACATTTCATGAAACTCGTAAATGTTAGGTCCTTATTTCAAATGATGATGTTTGCTATCTGATCAAATAAAAAATGCAATGAATTCTTTCGTCACTCTCAGATGCTGGGTCACTCAACTGAAAGTAGGTTAAACTGAAACAGGCACGATTTGGTATCCTTTCATTCCCAAAGAAGCTCAGGGCAAACCCTGCCTTATTCCCTTTACGTTGAAGAAGACAAACGAGCTGGCTCAACTGGGGGAAAACTACAAATGAGACATTTTCTTTAGCATTTCTCTTGATATGTAATACGCACTGTTTTGTTATATCTAAATTAAATGCATAGCTAAGTATACTTAAGACACTTAATTTAAAGTGTTACCATCACTGACTTGTTTCAGGTTTGTGCTTACAAGAGATTTTGGCTGCTGAGAATTCTCTATAGCGCATTAGCAATTTGTGAATGTAAACAAGGATTGACTTGAATACTTTTTTTTTTTTCTTTAAGGAGCTATTTTATCATAGGGAATTGGAGTGCTTCATGATGATCGCCAGTGTTTCATAGTTTTGTTTACAACTATTGTTGGGGTGGGTAATCATTTTTTGGGAGGTAATGGTTATATAACTTGTATATTGCTGTCTTGTGTGTGTTGGCCTCTCCTAGTTTAAGGGAAGCTTACCACAATGTCAAAATTAACAAATCACTGCAAGCTGTTTTCCTCCTTTTAGCATACGTCATTCATGGAATAATACCGTTTGGCTTTTTTTCCTAATGAAATAATATGAAAAACAGAAGCTAAAAAGAACACCAACAATTTTGCTTTACTAGCTGGTATTTGTCTAACTTCCCCTAATGGAATTTTAGGGACATCCTCTTAGTCAAGGAGTGGTTGATGCTTTCAATTGAAGTTGCCTCACTTATTTCTGTTGGTTGGTTTCTAAATGAGAAAGTAAGTGTTTGTGAAGAGATCCTGAGCATATACAGGTTTCACAGTATTGATAAGATACGTTTAGTCTCAATGACTCTAGTGCTGTGTGAATTTGTAATTCTCTTGCACTCAGTGGGAGAGGGAATGGGATAACCTGTGAAAAGGGGTGGTGGTGAAGTGGGATTTTTTGGAAGATCTGTCAAGGGTTGCATTTCCTTGGTCAGGAGCAGGGACAGTATATTCACCACCTTCAGCTGGCTTCCAGTTTTTTACTTGCTTTCTTACCTTTGGCTGGGTGTGTGCCTGGGCTTGTTCGCATATGAAGAGCGTGTGGACATGCTGATCTTGCAGGCCATGAGAGTAAATAACATTTGCTAAAATACTTCAAAATGAGATGCACTATATGCAGTGAGGATGAAGTTTATCCTGATGGGAGATGATCATCTTCAGGCAAAATCTCAGCTGCACGGGAAGGAGGACGTAAACACAGAATATGCAAGCCCCAGGCAAAGTGCTGTAGGATTCACAGGAACCCTAATCAGATGGGACTAATGCTGTGCAAGTGGTGCAGGGGGGGGTACTTAGCTCTCTTCCCTGCTCCTTTAAACAGACTTGTAACTTCATTTACTTAATTACTGTTGTGTGTGGTTGGGAGGCAATATCATTAAAGTATTTGTAATACAACACCAGGGTGGAGTTGTAGGGGAAAGCCTTAGTGAATAGAGCAGTGTCAGTCTGAATGGTTTTCAAAGAGAAAACTTATCAAAGATGGGCTGCGTAATTCTGGTAGCTGGTTCCATTCTCCCTCTATAGAGTTGGAGGGAAACATTCTAGAGAGTGGCTTCACTTAATTGTCCTTTTATTATACAAAAATCTAAATATGAGGATGGCAGTCCACCCTAAACCACAGTGGGATTCAGCTGTTCCAGTCATCCACGCACCACAGTTGTTACAAAGTAGTTTCTTATATAAATTTTTTTGTCAAAATTTCAATTTTTCAGATAATTTTAGTTGAGAACATTTCATGCTCTTCCTATGTTTTCATTACACAATTTTTGTGTCACTCATTAAAATGAATTAATGAACTGATGAGTACCAGAGACAGTGCAAGTAACCAACCTCTCTTCCTTTCAGAACTACATATGGTGCACCGCACCCCTTCTCATTAGTTTCCTTTCCACGCCAGTTGCACACAACTTCCTGGCATTTCCTTGCCACCTGGTAAGGAATGATATTCTGTCATTAGGAACATCAGCTGAAGTAGTTTTGGAAGGGTAAAATGCAAAGAAAAGTTTTGTAGGCGAGTAAACATAGTAGTTTTTCTTTCATAGCTAGGGGAGTCATTCTATCAGACTAGCGGGTACCTAAAATGTGCCTTATGTAGGGAGAGGAACAGCCCTAGGAGAAAATTAAGAGTACTGTTATTTTAGAATGCATTTATGGAACACAAAAATAATTTGGGCCTTTCTTTAAAAAGAGAGTGGAAGTATGGTGAGGGTAAATCAGTGATAGTTTCAAGTAACAGAAAACAGACAGCTAATGGGTAGAACAAAGATGTTATGGCTCAGTCAAAATATGCTTCGTTAGCTAATCCAAAACTGATGACTTTACTGATATTTTAACAGGAAGATAAAAGGGATTGCAAGGATAGTACTTCGGTAATCTTGTAAACAATTACGAGCAAAATATTTGGGAGAAGGTATCAAAGCAGACATAGTAAAGTTGGGTTAAGTATGGTCTTCACAGTCTTGTTCTTGAAGCAGATTTCAGTAGCCAGCTATGTTTTAGATATATGGTACAGGAGAAATACTCTAAAATTATGAAAATTGTGAAGTGTTTAATAAATAATTAGTTATGGTATCTCATATTTAGAAATGCAATAAAATTAGTAACTCAATAACTTTTTCAATGAAGGTATCTGATGATCAACATCTCAATGAAAATGAAACCAACCAATGCCTGGTCATCCATGGCTATTGATGGAACCCTAGAATAATGAAGTGTTGTGTTTGCAGTAAGGCATGTAGGGGTGATTTGTCTGGAAGCAGAACTTTTGAAAATGGAATAACAGAATGAAACATTCTCTTTCGCAATGCTATTGAAAAGAAATTGAGGAGAAAATCCAAGACTAAATCCAAGACTGACTCTGTTCAGGGTAACACTTAAACAGTAGCATAACTTCTCTTGTTGACTTTAGGAGCATAGCTGAAGTCAAGAGTTTCAACCTTTGTTTTTACTCTGTTCTCAAACGTACCCATTGGATTGAGTAACCACATGAGTGGTAGCCTGACCAGATGCAAGCTGAACCTGTTAGCATTATAGTAGTACTGGCAAATTACTGGTTTTTTTGGGGGGGGGAATAAATTGTTTTGCTAACTATGATCAGTTGAGAAGCACAAAAAATTCTTTCAGGAGAGACATTTGAAATTTTCTTTAGTAAGTTCCCAAGCCCTAGAAACAGTCCATTTTTGTTGCATCAACAATATGTAAAACAATCCCAGAGCCTGGATTATGCAGGATGAAGACGACTACTGCTATGCCCCCTAGTGTTTCAATAAAAAAAAAAAGTTTCCACCTTGTTTCTCTAAGTCAGACCTTCGTACTTATTACCAATGCTATTTGTCTGTGCTGTTTCATGAGTCCAGCTGCATGCTTAGTTGCTTTTTCCTCTGAAGTTGGCTATAAAATAAGAGCCCATGACTACATATATTCAGTTTACCTCATACTTCACAGGCATCTTTTATACCCAAGATCTGACTTACTGATACAGGTGGTTTCCTCCATATCTTCTCCCTTTCTTTACATTACAAAGATGTATGTACTTTAATAGTGAATGGTGTCCTTTTTATTTCTTCTAGGCTTTTCAATTATGAATAATGTGAAAATTTGTAGTTCTACAAAATGAAAATGTCTTTACAATTAAATAGTTTACTCTGGGATGTACAGTTATTCCTTCTGACATTTATATTTGCTCACGCTTCCTTTTTGCAGTTGTTGGTTACAATAGAAACTTGAAAACAAAATCAAGATGTTGCTCAACACTCTGGCTTTTTTTCTTCCTCATTTCTATATGCATGCATATGTATTTCTAAGGAAGATCCTTAGTGGCAAAACTGACCCCGATGTCAAACTAAATGCAGAGCTGGCAGGGTCAGGTTGGAGGGGAGGCTAACCCTTTGCAAGAGCCTTGACAGGAAGAGCTTCTGTGGGATGTGGCATCAAGCTATTCCCTGTAGTGGAAGCTGATTGAGAGGGCAGCATGGATTCTGCCTAAACCCTGGAGTGGGTGTTTTTATCAGCAGATAGCAAAGCATGGCGTTTACAACAACTCATTGTAAACTGCAGCTAAATATGGCTATTTTTTGGAAATTATATTTAAGGAACCTATGTACTTGATACTGATAGACTACTTTCAGTGCATACCAACAAACGTCAATTGGTCATAAGCAAAAGGATGCTACTGACCAAGATAAGTTCCAGGCAGGCAAGCTGGCTGCCTTTTAAAGAGTTCATCTAGTTCTAATCTTAAAAACAGAAGAGGGGAAATGTCACTCCATGTTTTGGCAGACCATACAGCACAGGAAGAGCAGTGCTTCTCTGACTTGCAGTGTTGTTGGCTGTGACTCCCACTGTTGTCAAGGTCATCAAGGTCAGTGGGGAAAGGAGGGGTAGGCACTATCCAGCTACCTTTGCTCTTGTGCCTCTTTTAGAGGTTCCATAGTATATTATAGTTACAAAACTGATTTAAAGCAGTGGCATTTTCCTTTCCTGGTGATTTTTGTGGGGTAGTTGGGGAGGGTGGGAAGGATAATGGGATCTGGGGTGTGGGTCTTGACTATGGGGAGTAAGGCAGGGCAGGAGGACAAGAGTCCTCTGTTCACATAGTGCTTACCTCACTGCTTGGTTACTGCTTTTCCTTCTTGGGTCTTGCATATACTTTTAGTTCTACCATTTACTTCATAGTGCACTTCTCTTTAGAAGTGTAAATCTGACTGGAAAAGGTGCGTCTAAAGTGTGGTCAGCGTATCCCTTATTGTCCTCTTTTTTTCAGTTTTACATTAGACACCAATAGATCAGTTGGGTCACTTTGCTATGTTACAATATTTTGTTTTTTAAATATGGTAATAATAAGATAGCTTATAATAAATTCAGGAATAAACTTGTGTAATGCATCTCAGGTCTTTTTTTCTCTCACCTTTTGAATTTACTGAGTACACTGAGAAGTCAAAATGAAAAAGTCCCAGCTGGTTCTAGTTGTAGTGGTCCTGAAATAATCCTTTTTCATCTTGTCCAAGTCTCTGTAGAGCAACCTAAAAGGAGAGCAAATTTCAGTAAACAATTAAGCTGTTTTGAATTACAAATGCCAGCGTTTCTTCTTTGTAGTCTTTTAAACTTTTTATAGGGTTGCTGTACCTTGCTTTTTAGTGAATTTAATTTTTTTAAAATGACTTGGGGGGGGGACGACGACGACATTATTTTACTAGTTTGATGTTTATACCATAATATTTACTTAGTTGAAAAGATTATAGCATTTATTTCTAGGCATAATGGGGCATGTGGAAAAAGTCTAGATGCATGCTTCTCTTTTCAATATCTACAGTGCAAACTGAAGAGAAAGACGCTGTATGAAGCAAATTGAATTTTTTTTCTTTGAGTATGCTAGCCCCTTAGAATCCGATGATCATGAAAGTGTAACAAATACAAGGATGAAGCTGCAGAAACATCTGCTTGCAGCGTTCAAATATTGCTTCAAACTGTAGTAAGCTTCTCAAATCTGGCCTGATTGTCCCTAGAACTTATGATGCCTCATGCATACCAAAACCTGTTAATGGCAAAACTTACTGATACTTTGAAACTTCAGTGTTTTGTCAAACCTTCCTGCTTGCTTTTCTTGTCAATAATTTTTTGCCACCTGTGATACCTTTCATAGTTAGACACTAACCTACATTGTCAATGTTGAATCGTATGTAAATTGTAAAATCATTTAAGATTGTTTTTCAATCCATCAGCAGGAGTTTTTATTGAAAAAGGAGTCTTAAATTAGCCTTTTGTGGTGTTGAGTGTTCATTTGGTCATTTTTAATAGTTGATGGAAGGAACTGTGTAAAAGAACTGTAGTGTGTGCTGTGATTCTGCAGAGACTGCTTAAGATTCAGAACACAGTTTCACTGATTTAAAAATTTATTGAAAAATGATAACTCTTACTCCATCTATTTTGTTTAAAATGTGCTCTAGCTCTGTATTGGGTTGATGGAGTGCAGACAACAGTACAGGCAATTCTGACTTCTCTCAGCCTTGTTTAATTCAAGGACAATACTACTTATTCTTATAGAACAAAAGTTCATAAAAATGGAAGAGTTCATACACTTGTCTGAATAAGGAGTTGAACAGGTGCATTTCATCATCTCTGCTCATTTTCCAAATGTTCTCCTCAGCTGGGAAATAAGAAAGGGAATTTAGATAGGCACATGTAATATTTAGGTATTTTGAATATTCAGTCTACTGAGTACTGGAAAGGTGAGGACTAAAACTAAAATATTTGAGTTTATGATATTCGGGATAACAGGAAAATGCACCACTTTAACTGCCACTCAATCTAGACAAAAAAATGCAGTAATGCAGTGTCTGTGAGACTGTAAAACATAGTTTGCGGGCTTTATGTCAAGTGCAGTTACTTTTTTGTCTTCTGATGTTTGCTACTTTTGCTTAAAGCTATTTCACAGCTTGGAGGCACAGGACTCATTCTAAAATAGGCAACAAAATGTTAATCTGTGAGGAACTGGAGTTACAGCACAAAATGTAGAATAAAGACCATAAAAAAACTGCTAAGAAACAAAAACAAAAAATCTAAAAACAAACAAAAAACCACCACCACTAACAACTACTGCTTAAGACTCAGAGATGCGGTTCATACTTAAAAATTTCTAGTGAAACAGGGTTATACAGTAAGTACTCTGAAGGCTACCTTAAGTTATAGGGGAATAGGTTAGAATACAGGTCTGTAATACAGCTTTTTGCAACTCAGTGCACGAATCTTTGTTCATTTCACCTGCCATCAAATTTAAGTCAAAACTTTATAACCAGCACTACACTATGGTAAGTACCAGAGTACCACAAAAAATGTTTATTTTACTGCCATGGCAGTGTTGAATATAGAATATATATTTGTATAAAGCCAAAAATTTCAGAAGGCAAACTAGGAGCAGAGATTATGGAGTGCTCAACACTTGGGCACTCCACATCATCACTGAAGAGTGGGAGTTGCTTGTCTGTTTAGCAGTTTTAAATTCAGGCTACTTGCTTAGCCTGACTTACCCTGTGTGGTTTTTTAAATGCATCACAGCACGCTTCTGTGAATGACTATTACAATGCCATTACACAGTTCTTTGCCGTTCATAATGAAAGGCATACTGCGGAGTACATGCACAGATAAATTCAACAAAACTAGGGATGAACTTTTAATTAGAGCATGAGGGAAGGAGGAGTAGCTATTTGGGACATATTTTCACCTTGTCTTTATTTCTGAAAACGTGTGATGCTTCCATCTTGAGCAAAGCAGTATTTGTGCATAATCTGTTGGGAAAGGCATGACTGAATGTTCTGATGAGCCCCTTCTCCATGCAGCTTCTGTCCCTGGAGTAACTCTCCTGTTACTTGGCAGTATCAGTGATCTGCCTAATAAACCGAATCAAGATCTCTGCTGTAGTTAGCAGACAGTCATGTACAGAATAGAAGAGGCTGAAAGATTCAGTCATAGTGTTAGCTTCATCTTTTCATGAATTTTAATAACATTTTTCTTTTTTTTGAACTTTTCTGTCACTACTATATGTGGTCTTGCAAGTGTTTAACTTTTCATCTTGTTACTGGTCTACATTTCAGCAGAAAATGTCTTAAAAGGCTTGGATGTGTAAATGTATAAATGAAGTGTATTAAAAAAATCTACAGCGATAAGGTTTGCATGTCAGAACTGTTTTCCTTTTATAACCATGATGCTGAATGTGTAATGAAGTAAAATAGGAAAGAAAAAAAAAGAAAACCCAAACAATAAATTCTGCATTTTTTTTTAGGGGCTGAGGATGTAAGTGGCCACTTCTTTCAGAACTGTACAGAAAAGAGTAGCCTTTTGCATTATTTTCTCGTCTTTCTGAAGTAACTTGCAGATACTGCATTAATGACAACAGTAAATGATTCTGTAGATTGGTGAGGGCTATTAGTGTTAGGGAGATGGCAAGTTCAACCCTTGTTGCATTGTGGTCTTTTCCCTAGCACTGGAAAAGACACCACCTTGTGCTGAGCTGGTTACAACTGTTAAACTATAAAGATGATGCTACATGAAAATATTTCAGGAGCATTTCTATTGCTCTTGGTGAGACTGGAGTAGTGGTAAACTCCTGAGAGTTTAGGACTGTATGGGCAGGGGAACCCAGGCCCCAGGGAGAGAAAGGTGGGGCACACGCTGGCCATTGGCTGGACATAGGAGCCAGCATCATTCCACGTACAGTGGTCCATACCAGCTGTGCTATGCTACTGATCTGGATCAAACGTTGAGGGGAGCAGGTACAGAAATCCTGGCTTCTTTCCTGATTGGAATTGCTGTTTCTTCACAGCTAGTGTGTGGTGTAGCCATGTGAAATATTAGCAGGCACCCAGCTCTCATCTCTAAACCAAAGTCATGAAGAACTGAAGAAGATCGTGTTGTAGGATTGAGACTGCCTTGAAATTTTACGTAGTCTGATTCATTTTATCCTTGGAACATGCACACCCTGGTGGGATTTTTAAATAACCTTTGGATTTTTTTCATTAAGTTAATGCATATTAATTCATGGCAGAATGAATCACATCTTGATTCATATTGTACACTGCTTGGATTTAGTCACTAATGCAGAAATTAAAGTGGTCCAAAAAATAAGTAAATGTCATCTTATTCACTCAGTACTATTATTATGCATTTCTTCTAAGGTCAGGTTTTCATGTAATGATAGCATGATACAAATAAACACATAATTCCTCTAGTCCTTTAACACTAAATTTAAAGGAAAAACTAATCTTCTCACCAAAAAGAAATGCAGACCTATTGTAATTGTGATGCGACATGAGATAGGTGATCTATTCATGAAAACCAGTTGATGGGAGGAAAGTATGGAAGAACTGAGCCCTTACTCTCTGCATCTGACTGCATTGTTTCCCATAGTAATGCAGTACCAAATCCCAACTTTAGGTGATTGTCACTCTTCCTTTGCCAGAAATGTGACTACCGTTACAGCAGGAAAGCAGCTGTAATATCCACATTTTACAGAACAGTTTTAAATGATTGTCTTCAATAGTTCTATACTTGCCCTACTGAGCAGGAAAATACGGTTTTGGAAATATGTGTAATTAGTATGCCAAATTTAGTGTTTTATCTTTTAGCTTTAAATGTTTAAATGTTTGTGTGTTTTTTTTAAGCTTTTGTGGTTTTTAGGTTTTTGAGGTTTGTGGGACCTTCACACTTCATCTGAATTGAACAGAGCCTGTTAACAAGCTTCTGCCTGAAAAAAAAAATAGTTGAGAAGTAAAAATGTAGTCAATGAGTTTTTTTGGGGGAGTAGGGGAGTGAGGGTGAGAGAAGAGGAATTTGGGGCATCTGCCTTGAAAGTGGGTTATCTAAATCTGGCATGCTATTGCCTCTCTTTCTAAATTTATTGAAGTGAAAAGTAGATACATACTGTTTCTAAATCCAAATTTGCCATTCATTTCCTTTGTACTTGTGATGAATGGATATAAATGGCTACCAAATGTGCAAGGTATACAAAGGCTGGTATACTAGCATTTGCTTGCCCCAGTTGTGGGGGAGATTCTGAAACATGTAGCTCATAAAAGTAGAGACGAGGCCCTGTGAGAGTGCAGTCTTTCAACTCAAGGTAAGTTTTTTTTCCTCAAGTTATAAATACCTGGAAATGGAGTTTCTTGTATTTGCTTAAAAATCATCACAATTATACTTTCATGACTAATTTATATAGTGTTCATTTGAAGTTAAAAGGGTCAGTGAAACCATTTTTACAGGTCTTATGCTGTAGTATTTGTGCCTTCATATCTGAGCTGTCCATTAAAGTTAAAAGTGAGTATGCAACAATTGCTATGAATATAGGAACAACCATTTACTATATGGAGAGAGATCTATGGTTTTCCCTTGCAGGTTTTTGATTTTATAACCACCCAGGAAGCAACAGCTTGCTTACAGCCAGGACCTCTTATGACTTGTAAACATGATATGAGGGTGTGTAACAACAGTGAGTTTAAACTCAGCTGATAGTTCATCCGGTGAGGATTTACATTTTTGACTGATCTCCAACACTTCCGTTGCTTCACAGGGGCAAGGGTGCGCATCTGAGGCAGGCTATACTGGAAGGTGATAACTACTGCAGAATTTAGTCACACTCTCCAGGTGTTGTATTTTAGTACACACCAATGGTTGTTAAGTACCTAAATAGTGCTAAGTGAATTAGTAGTTTCGGGGAATTACACGGATTCTGTACTCACACCTTTTTTTTTTTTTTTAGCATTGCTGTGTATTCGTTTTTTTTTTTTTCAAAGCATTTACTTCATAATCACTATTGTAAAATTACACACCTTAGGACTCTTAAATAACTGTTTAACCAAGGCCCAAAGTGGCTTTTCATTTTAAATGTCTTGGTAGCCTCTAAGCAGATTTTGGTTGACATGACAACTTTGCTTTGATTTTTGCTAGAAAATGTATACATCTCTGCTGAACAAATGATTGGCACTTCACTAATCTTAAGTAATTCAAGTAATAATTGCAAGCAAATTTATTCAGTAGCATGATCTGTTGCCAGGATAAGCATTAGCACTAATGGCCATCTCAGCAAAAACTTCTGTGGCAGCACAAAATGGCAGTGCTGGCAGCCTTTTTTTTTGGGGGGGGGATGAATTACATTGTGAAAAATGATAGTCTGCATATTTGTGGAGAAGCAAGAAAAGTACGTTCAATTTCAGCTGAAATTTAGGAACCAAACCGCAGGCATATAAAAACCTCTGCCTGCAAAACGCCTTCTCTGGACTATAGTAGTCCTTTATGCAAGTGTGCTGGGTTTGAGTTGCGTACCTACGTAGGGCCACAGTCCCAGCTATGTTCAGGCAAGATGTGATCAGAGGGGCTTGGCATTGCTTTCAGCCCTCAGCATGTCCTTCCCAAGGCACAAGCATTCTCATCTGCTCTAAGAACCAGGAAGCCTGATGATAGTTCCTGGGGTGTGCACCCCTCCTTTGACCCCATGAGGGTGATCCTTGGTGATACCTTCTGTGCTTTATTGCACTGGATTGTTGCACAGATGCTGGTGTACATCCTCACATTTGTCAGCTTTAATCCAGCCAAAGTGAATAAAAAACTGTTCGTTTTGTTTTTGTGAGGAATTAAGGTTTGTCAGGGGAATTAACAGATGGAAACCTGGACACTTTAATGTGGTGGTATGAGCAAAATAATTTTACACGATGCAAGCTGGAGGGAGTGATTGAAGCCTGACCTTTCACAGTAAGCTCAACACAGAGTACAACCTCTGCAGGTATGTATTATACTTGTCTGCATAACTTGTTCTATAATGAGAACTTATCTCAAAACTTGAAAAGAAATCAGAACTGTGTTCATTCATGTATTCACTGCAATTTATCTGTTTGTTTTGGCTACTGGCTGTTGATTTATGTATGTTTCAGTTATATTTCAGTTATAAAACTTTGGGGAAATGGTGTTTCAATATAGCATCTAAATATAGACAAATACTTTCACTAGTATTACTATATACTAAAAAAAAACATTGCTTACAGATACAGGAATATCTATGAATATGTGAGGGAATGGGAGGTGTATATCATTTTATCTATTATAATACTTCTGTAGAAAGAAGGCCTTGAAAAATGTGTGAAGATACTTTCTCTGACCCTCTCCTTTGCTATGTATGAAAAACATTGGTTTTTTAGGTTTTGATTTTTTTTTTCCTCCAAAGAGAAGACCTTCACCCAACGGCACAATTATTACAGAAATAGAGAAAAATGTTCCAAACAGACATGCTGAATCTAACAGATACAGTCATTTTGGCTCTTCTCATTACTTCTGTGAGGTCTGTGGAGGATGCAGGTAGCACATCAGTCTCTTTACATTCTTCATGCAGGCTGTTTTAAATTTCCTAGGATCATTTACAAGCTGTAATTATATTAATCTATTCATATCCTCTTTCCCCACTTCCTTTGCTTTGCAGGGTAAGCCCCTTAATATAGATTGACTGGAGAAGAACAGATTTGTCCTTCTTGCTGCCTGTCTTTAAGAGCGCTGTGTGACTCGAGAGCAGGGCTATTGGGGGAAGGATGACCTAATATACTGCAGGCAGGAAGCAGAGCTGATTAGTCTCCCTCTGAGATGCCATTATAGGGTGTAACTAGAGCTATATAAATCTAGTAAGTAAGAGTTTTCTTGGAGAAATGATCATAGATGTATCCAAGGGGGGAAAAATAAATCTGAGTTCATGTTCATCAGTATTTGATTTCTTATTGACATGAGAACAGTAATTCTTTCCACATATGATGACAGGAATCTCCCTTTCTACTCTGACTTTGCTATGTCAGTCAAATGATAGTTTCTCCATTTAGAAACACTGTTTTGCAAAGCAAAATAATTCACGTAACAATGACCCATCTCAGGATAGTGTGGAAATTCTGTGCTTAATCCACCATCTGCTGGTTCAGGACAGAGATCTGAACTAAAATCAGCTTTTGTCTGGTGACTGGGAGACATGTGGGTTCAATTCCCTTCCCGGAGAAAAAACAGAACTTGTCTTTCTCAAATTATAGGTCTGGATGCAGAGCTACAATGCCAAAAGGAGATAACGCAAGAGTGTATCAGTCTACCCTTATGACTGTCTTCCAACTGAATTATTTGTTGAAATGCACTAGCTTTCCTTTTCAAGTAAAGCATCTTTATGTTGGATAGATAGTTGCATAAACTATTTCCCATAACGTGATATATATGGCATTACTGTTTTTGTGGATGCAAGCTTATTTAATATTATTGTGTTAATGTTACTACAGTTTGAGCATCTCTGAGTGGTTCTATGGTGTTACTTCTTTCCCTTTTTTAAAAAATAAAAAGCCAAAACAAAGAGAAACTAGTTGTCAAGTGCAGTAATTAAAGCAAAGTCAACTAAAACCAAGGTAAAAATACAATGACTTGTTTTTTGATCCCTAAACTTGTGTGCAACAATAGATTAATCTTTGCAACAATTATGTGAGCATAAATGTCTCATTTTTGAACTACTTAGCTTGCTTTCTTTTGTCTACGAGGACTGTTGTGCTTGAAAGATTGGATTTTAAGGTAGAACAGAAAATAGAAAGCCTCAAGAAACAGGGAAGAGGCAGTAGATGTCAAGGCTCTGAGAATCAAGGGAATGTAGAACTCACAAGGGGACACTGATCAGCAAGAGGAAGCTTAGAGCTGATGTGGTAGCAATAAAAACAATTCAGTTTGGAACCAAAACAGATGTGCACAGTAGTGGGCACCACCACCAAAGGCTAAAATGATCAACAAATTTGCATCGTATCTACGTTCACATAAAATGCAGGATACCAGTTGCTATCTTAAACAGAATACTGCACGTTATGTACAGGATTTAGTAGTTTTCTATCAGTGTTGTAAAGTTGCTATTGATGAATTGTTTCTGTACTGATGTAAAAAGAGGCACATCTCCATGTGTTTGACTTCAATCTACGCACCTTAACGGAGGCTATGCGGTTACCAATGGCCAGGATCCCTGCATTCTATTTTCTACTGCAATTCTCCACATTGTCAGGCCCCTTGATTCTTCTCTGCACTCTCGGTCTTGAGTAGTTTAGAGTTGCTGTAGTGCTACTTGTTCCATTGGCAATCACAAATAAAGCTGTGAATAAACTCAATAAGGATCAATTTGTAGTCCGATGCTGTGGCATATGAACTGCCCTCATTCACCCAGTATAACCAACCAGCAGAGATGATCCCTGATTGACCGGATACTGCAGAACATCATGGGTGATGAATTTCAGAGCTTGTAGTGAAGCAGTTTCCTTTGAGGTATCTGCATCGAATGCCATTACATGTGGTACGCTGGCTGCAAAATAAACATACCATGTAAAAGGTATTTAAATTTCCACAGCACTTAAGTAGCTGAAGTAGGCATTATAGGACTGTAAAAGTGCCCTCTGAAAGCAACTGATTTTTTGTAGACCAACAAGAATACAATTTTAACAGTAGCAAGCTCCTTATAATTTGTCATCATGTAGACAGGTACATCTGATCATGTGAGATTTTCATTAAACAGGCTGGAACTGGGTAAGTGAAAGGGTAAACAAACTGGAAAGAATCAAAGAATTAACTGGTAAGGTAAGGGGGGTTTCTGACTGTTGTCTAGCTTAGCTGTAGTAAAATAGAATGAGGCCAGCGTGGCCTAAGCAGAAAATGCCAGCTACGAAGGCCTGTCAAGCACTTGTGTGTTTCTCGGCATGAGCTATCCAAGACTGACAGTATCTCAGGATTAGCAGCCATAAAAGCTGCTGCATGTTCTCAGGGCATGTTTGGCTACCTTGCTGTATCTCTGTTGTAGTAGGTAATATTTTAATTCATACTTCCTGGTTTTGCATTTGTTGTTTTCTCTTGTACGTCCTATTACCTGTAAGACACTGGCACTGACAGGATTAAGTCTGGGTAGTTAGTTGTCTTCTTTCATCACTTCTTAAAGTCAATCTGGAAATGCTACGTTTTTTTGAGAAAAATGTTAAACGAAAAATGTGAAATTTCTTAAAAGAAAGTAGTACACCAAACACTTTCTATTCTTGGCTCTTTCAGTAGAATTTTCAAGGAAAATAATGTATTTAAATTAACTTTATGAAAATCTTTGCCTACTTTTTAGAATGCATGAGCTAACAAGTGCATTTTCCTCAGACCCACTGTGAGATAGATGTGGATAACAATGTCCATTTTACAGCTGTAAAGTACCACTAGTGGGAAGAACTGATTATTGAAGGAGTTGCTCCTAGAACTACTGTATTTGTAAGTTTGAACTTATGCACACAGGGACTTAGGACTGGAAGCTTCCACCTGAAATTATGGGTGACAATTTGTCAATTCTTGTTCTGTCCTTTTCAAGACTGTTCATAGAACATCTGTCATACTGGAAACATAGGAGAAATAGAGCTAATGGTTAACCTGTTTTTCTGATGAGCTAAATCACTAACATCCACTTAAACTGGTACAGATGTGCTAGCAAGCATAGGTTGCTGCAGATTTTATGTACAGTTTTGAAGCTTTTTATGTTGCTAATACATATGTATTATTTCAAAGAATCAGGTACATCATTCTGGAAACATTCTGAAAATGACTGGCTTGCTTTAGGGATGTCTAAGTATGGAAATACACCAGAGGATGAAAAGAGTAATTGTGTCGTCTTTGACTGGTACATTGTGTCAGGTGTGAAGATTTCAAGAAAGACCCTGATCTCATTGGAAACGAAATCTGCTGGTTCCTCTTTACAATGAAGAGCACTCTCTGTGAAAACTTTCACGCTATGTTGTACTGTATATGATGAACTTGATAGAGGTAGAAACATACTTGATTAACACTTTGCAGTGTTTAGGTATTCAGTAACAATTTGCCCATCTTCTCCTCTACTTTATTGCCTCTGTTTACTGTTCCTCAGTACTACATGTGATTTAAATGCAGGCTCTGACTCTTATGCAACATATTTCTTCAATGTAATGTTTTTTCAGTACAATTCATAGAGAAGATTTGAGCTTGGCCTCTTCCTTCATTTATGAGTCTTAAAGCATGCCACTTGTTGAAGCAGACATGTTAGGAGCAGGAAGCTAATTTTAGTCTACCCATTTAAAAAAGGTGGCTCACATGTGGCTTGTCCCCAGGTGGCTGATGTGCCAGAACTTAAAAGCACATGATAATGCAGGCATGATGGCTGCTGAGTAACTGGAATTATAAACTGTGAATTGCAGACCTTACTAGGTCTTTCCAGGATATTTTTTTAACAGTGTGGTGGAAGTCTTGAGAGGTGTAATCTTTGCCTATCTAAAAAATCTCCCCCAAAATTCCCACTCCTCTTAATTCTTTGATACACTGACTGATTTTTCTGCACTCTGGCATGAGAAGGAGAAGGCTGGGTTAGTGGTGAGTCCTGGTTCTGTGGGCAAAGCTAGCTCCTGCTTTTAGGACCATTAGCTCTGGAGGGGCCCAGCTGGTTTGCAGCCTTTGTGAATAACCACTTCCATGAATTTGAGCTGAGTGGTGCAGGTAGAATTTCAGGTGTGTTCTGTGTTCAGGGTATGTTTTTCCTGCCACTCAGTCCTCCTGTGCCCTGATGTGGGCTCATGGAATTTGGGTTCCAGAATGAGAAGGTAGGAGGACCTTAAGAGTTTAGTCAAAATTACATTATTTTTTTTTAAAATTTTTTTCCTGGGATTTCTGATGCTGCTTTGAAAATCTCAACTCAGAAATGACTGCAATTGTTGTCTTCATTGCAAATTGCCTGTGACAGAATAAGCTATAGAGATCACAGCAAGGGAATCACAGCAATATGTAGGCAGAGGGTTGGTACCCAGGTCCGTTCCTTTCACTTCCACAAGCTGGTACAATTTGGGAGCAAGTTTCTAGATCTCTGCTGTGCAGTGGAGTAAGGCGAGATGAGAGACTGATGCTACCTCATACAAGAAGGACTGTGTTCCTGTCTGAGGTGTAAACAGAAAGCATTTTGTCCCATCTTTCAGTATGTGGAGATAACTGGCAGAGAGAGAATGCAGACTTCCAGGTAACACAGGCAAATCCTAATACGGGGGGGGAAATTTCCAGTATGTGTTCCAAGATACAACTTTTTGTTGCTTGCTGATGTGTTAATTTTCAATCATGTCCGGGCAAATGAAAGAAGCCTACAAAGGACCCAGCAGTGAAAAAGCAATTGATGACAATCTAAGAAATTGAAAAATCAAATTCAGTTTTAGTCACCAGTTAAAGCTGAAATGGTTTAATTTGGGGGGGGGGAACACAACTCCATAGTTCTGGCTTATCATGCAAATTGCCTTTGCATCATTTCAGCTGCTTTGAAAGCCAATTAAAAGGAGATGGGGAGGGGCACTGTCTCTGTTTACTATACAAAAACTCTTAGTTCTCATAATGTGTTCAAATAAGCAATTACACTGTAGGGAAGGGACGTGATAGTTTAATGCAAGATGTCTTAAAGCTCTGTCAGTCTTTTCCATCCTCTCTTGCAAGTAGAGGAATTGTTGTTTTCTTCACAGGTGGCATTCAGCCAGCTGAAAACGACTAATTATTTGTTGTCATGGTTATCTTGTGCATACATGCTACTCACTGGATAGCCACCGTAAAATATTAAACGTTAATGGAAGATGGGTCAAGGATGTTCTTGGGATAAAATGATTGTGTTTACAGTGAGAAAGCAGTCAGGAAAGAATACAGTTTGAAAAATAGCAGCTTTCCATTTGGTTGTTGTTTTGGGGAGATGTGGAGGAGTCTGAGAGGAAAAGCTCCTGTTTAATAAGGTATAATCATGAATGGTTTCTCAATAGTTGAATGGAAGTCACAATTACAATCAGAGCGCTTTTATGTGAGGTAAGGACTTGATCCTTGTCTTCAGACTTCTCACCATTTAAAGTCTACGAGTTTGTGGAGCAAAATATGAAAGCAAGCAAAGGAGAATATAAATGACCACAGTAGTTCCATGTCTCCCTAACTTTTAGCATTTAATTAGTTTTGCCAAAGACAAATCCAGAAGGCCTGTAAGGATGGGGGTAGTAGTAACAAAAATGGAAATTGGAGAGCTAGTAGGGAGAAAACCTGTTTCTGGGATGAGTAGGGGTTAGGGGGAGCCAAGAGTCAACCAGCCCCTGGGAAGGGCTCAGGGTTTGGTGTAAGGCAACAGCAATGCACTGCTGCTGTTCTTGTATTTTGACAGTCTTAGGAGCTGAATGGCTGGACTGTCCCTCCTTCTGCTCCAGGGCAGTTTTCTCCAACTGGATAAGGGTTTTGTTCAGGCATTTGCAAGGAGTCTATAGGATGGAGAGGCTCTTTAGATTTTCCTGTTTTGTGTAGCTGCTAGGTAAATGCCTGCTCCTGCCAACCCAAGAGACCTTGGTCTGATCTCCTTATCCTCTGGGGATGCTCTATTTTCTCCCTCAACAGTGGGTGTAGAAATGGGGGACAGAAACCTTCCCCATATTCTGTCATTTCTGTAGCTTTTCATATGAAATCTTACATTACCTACTTGAATTATATCCTAGCTATGAACTGAAAAATCAGCTGTTCCACAAGCTGTGAACAGTGAACCAATAGCCATTAGAATTAAGTTCTTAAAGCAATGGTACTTTCTTCCTTACCATGAGCAATGTGAGGCCTGGAGTTAACTCCTGTAATGGCTTCCTGGCATATTTCCATGCAAGCCTTTTCCCAGGTGTCTCCAGTAGTAATACAAAATGGGTTTGGTATACAACACCATAATTCTCAAACATGCTATGGAGTTTCCCACGTAGTTTTTGCAACTTTCAGAAGAGCAGTCTGACACGGGGAACTGAATCTATCATGCCTAATTATTTTTCTTAACCTTCACTATCTTCCTGTTCTTCCCCTGTCAAATAACTCTCTTTCTAAAGTTCTGTGTGTTTTCATGGAGCGGTGCAGATGGTTGTGCATTCAGACTGAGCTGGCTGATGAAAACCAGTCATAGCGTGGAAGGTCTGCTGCTGTGTTAGTACAGTGTTGTGCCCCTTCTGAGAATCCTACGTAAACTCTTGAGTATCCTGGAAATAGTAAAGATTCCACAGTGATTTCCATGCATGTGGGAATGTACAATATGGTTGAAAATAGAAGACCTTGTTAGGTTGCTTTTTTGTGGCGTGTTGCAAACACTGGTTTATTTTTAAAGTATTTTTCCAGCAAAGTTATGGTAAAGGTGTTTCATGCGTCAGAAAAGCAAATCCTAGTAAACTGCACCAATCTTCCAGAATCACATTTTCGGTTGCTTTGTGTTCTGCTTCCATTAATAGTAAAGGTCAGTTAAGAAAAAAAAAGTTTAGCAGACTTTTTTTTTCACACTAGCCTTCCCAAAGCATCTTCTAGTGTCCTCATATAATACCCTTATTCAGTCTAGTTCATCAGTATTGAAAATTCCCTTCAGAGTTTCCTGAAGCATCAAAATAAGTATTCCTTTCTCATTGTTTATGAATGCAGGTAACCACGGTAAAATACAGTCAATAAATTATTAACCTGATTCTTAGCATCTTTAATGCTTTCCTTTGTGTAATTCACAATAGCATAATGTTGTATATTTCATATCTCTGCAGGACTTCTGAGGTGGATAAATGATCTGAGCTGAATCCACCTTTCGGGGAGGATTTAGAAGGAAGATCAGTTTTAAATCTGGGTATAGAGGTGCCAGAACTTAGTATCTCAGAATCCTTAAACCGTTGCCCACTTACTCTGAGTAGCTTCCCTGTTCTGACACCTTTGTGATCACACCTTTTTGAGATGGGTATAGTACCTGCCCAAGTTCTAGCTGGCTTCCAGTATTTGTGCTAATACCCCCAAGCATTTCAGTCTCTTTCAGGATCGGCAAAGCATGCCTGACTTATCTGAAATTCATGAATTCACAGCACAGAGCTTAGAAGAGTTATAGTGATTAAACTCTTCCACAGCATGAAGCAGAAAATTTTACCCTGTGATTTCTTTAATCAGCTCCATAATTTCTAGCTCAGCAGAAGTATGTTTTTTAGAAGGACGTCTGATTTTGGTTTTAAAAAAAAATCAGTAAAAGTATTTATTGTAGTTTTTAATAGTTCTTTTCCACTAAATAATTTCCTTAAGTGTCAGTTGTTGTTTTCTCCATACTCTGGTATTAGTGTAATATGTTATGATGTGCTTGTGCTTGCCATTTAATGAGGTTGATTTGATATTTATTGAAATAATTGTGGGATATATAACACTTGTGCATGCCAGTTCCATGAGGTAAATTTTGGTACTTTTAGATAAAGTGCCAAGTATTGCCTTGATGCCAAATAAGGCATGGTACTTCATGAAAAATAATGCCAGTGTTGTGACTGAAAGGGTATTTCCTTTCATGAAATAAGTAGTGGATCAAAAGCAGGCTCTTTGTTATCATCTTCAGCTGTGGAATTAGCTGCCATTGTACCAAAAGCAACAGAAATTATTTTGGTGAATAAAGTTTTTTTTTAGAACTACTGTGGAAGCCACTGTCTTTTCTAGGGAAGAAAACAACACCACTCCTAAAAACACAGGAGGAAAAACTTCACAGTGAATGTGCAAAATTTACTTATCAAATTTTGCAGTATGTTTTTTATTAGCCTTTTCAGGCAAGTGGAGATTTAAGTATGCTTAATTGAGTTCTTGGAGAATCCTTTGTAACTCCCTGCAGTACCATTTTCAGTCTTTACCTTCCCAAAATATCAGAGAGAGAGGCCTAGCAAAAAGGTGTGGAGTTTGCTCAGAAACCTTTAAGGATTCAAAGCATAGGTGTAGTGACCATGTGGAAAACCTGATCTCAGCAGCAGTTTTGTCTTCAGTCTCCTCACTTCAGTCCAACCTTATCAACTCCCTCCTTGTTTTACTTGAGAGTACTGGACTAATGATACCCAGTGAAGAGATGAGATGGACTGGGGGGGCGGGGAACATCTGAAATGGTCAGATGATTTTCTATGAAAATGCAAATTAAGATTCTCAGTGTTTTTGGAATTTCATTGTGAAATTAATTTTCTCATGTCCTAACTTCTCATAGTTACAGAATGATATAATCTTGAATAAACTAAGGTTGGATCCATCTGCAATCATTAAAAAATTAAATTCCAAGAGATAACAGTAACAATCTGTTTCAGTTTGTACATCTTATTGTTACGTGCATTCACAGTATCCTTGGGCAGAAAAAAATACTTTCCTTCAAACAATAAAGACAGCCACTTTTTAATCATTGCCATTGTGAACTGGAATGGCATAAGGAAAGGTGTTATCCTCTAAAAGAGCGTTTGCCGACTTTTTATTGTCAAAGAAATTAGATATGGAGTGAGTTTCAGTTTTCAGAATTATTGTTTTATTTTTTTTCCTTTGGTTGTAGGATTGGTTTATTTTTTCTTTGGACCTTTAGTCTGGCTTACAGTGGTTCACAAGCAACCAACCCATCTTCTAGGAGGATGAAATGTCACATTGGGTACTATTAATGGCATCTTTTGCTTGGCTGTGAACATGTTCATATGTGATAAAAAGAATTAATAGGGTGGATGTGTGCTTTAACTGTAGTCTATCTGCTCAGTGGAATGAGGCCAACAAACTATGGATGGAAACATTTTAAAAGAGCTGCCTCAGTTACTTTTCAGTTTAGTTGTTTTATCTGATTGTAGCACAGCTGTTCAGCAATTTTGCTTCCGACAGCCATGATCAGGAGTGACCTCCAGGTTACTTTCATCAGATGCATAATATTTTTGTTTTATAGATGCTGCTTCTGGAAGTAGAATAGATTTCTTGAAGAATGCAAGTCTTCCTGTTGGAAATCCTTTTTCCCCCAAAATGTAACATGTCACTTTAAATGTTGAAGTGTTTGTTTTGTCAAGTACTCTCCTGGATGTCTGGAAATCCCTTATTTCTCAGTAGTCTGTTTCTTAACAGTGAATTGCAGGGCATGGAAAATGATGCCTGAAAGATGTAGCAGATTGTTTTGAAATGTTGAAATGTAAATGGAACCAACACACATTTCACAGTATTAGTATTATTCACTTCTGTGCAGAAAAAACTTCACATTTACATAACTTTATTAACTGCAGACAGTGAAAACTGGAACCATACTATGTAGTGTCATAGAATCAGATGCTTACATGATAGAATTCAGATCTAGAATCCCACTTAATGAATCCACTTCTCTTTTTTTCCCCAGCATCATCTGAGCACGTGACAAATTTTATGTGAGTGCTTCAAGATTGGGTAGTAGGCTCCTTGCAGTTTGCCCTGCCAGAGTAAAGCCCAGGTCTGTGCCTAGCTCGCTCACTGCAGAGCAATAGGATTTGACGTGCAGGGACATGAATTCAGAGAGAACTGATATTTTCAGTGTCTTACATTCTGGGACAGAAAGTTGATCTTGTTCAGATGAAGAATCTAGACTGCCTTTATGGTCTCTATGTAGGTCCACGTTCATCTGTCTCTTTCTCCAGCTTCCTGGTAGGAGGAGTTCTTGAGAATTTGTGATCAGTTTCTGTAAGTGAAGGTGGTTACCAGCACTGCCACCAGTTATGAAACAAGAACCATTGCTCTTTAACAATGGGCCCAGAAACTGAATTGATCTGTGGCTCTTCAGAAGTGTCTGGTGTCTCTGGTGGAGTGCTGATGCAAGGCTGCACTGACACCTGCTTCTTTGCAGACCAGAGAATGTCATATTCTTTTTTGGACTGCTTGGTTTAAACACTGTGCAGAATCACCACTTTGAGAGTATACTACTGCATGTAACAATGATTTTTTAGTTTCCTGTTTGCTGTGATTAAGGAAAAAAATCAGTTGGGGGGGGGTAGCTAAATTTTTGGCAGTAGAATGTTAACAGTGTCTTGTGAAGAACAGTGCTTATTAAGATAACAGGCTTATTAGAACTGATTTTACAGGACATGTATGGAGCAAGCACTTTTTTTTTTTTGCTAGTGTTATAATTTACTGATTTGGATCTTTTTTTCACTTGATCCAGCAAATACTTCCTAATACCACCATATTGTAGAACAGTGGGTCAGTCTTACCTGCTGAGGGAAAAGTAATGTGTTCCCTTTTCATAGAAATCATCGGCTAACCTTGACTGTGCCCTGAGAAGTCTCCCTTCTTTCCTATCATCATTTGGCTTTATATACTGCAGAGTTCTGAAATCTGTCATTTTCTGCTCACTTCTACTGACACATAAGAGTTGGCTTATTCCATGGCTTTCTCCTGGCTATGTTTGTTCTAAGCTCATTCTCTTCTGTAAGCTCTGAGTTCCTTTTTTTTCCCATGCTAGACTTACTGGGAATTCAGCAGGTGTTTTTTGTGCTTTTGCCATGCTGCCATTTGCCACTTTCTGCATGTAGTTAATATTCTGTATCCCATTTTTTATAAGACTTTTGCCCAGCTCAGTCACTGCCTCTATCCCACTATCCCATTCTCTTTTCATTCACCTCATGCAGTATCTTTTAGCCTGCTGTTTGTGCCTATAGAGACCTTATCAGAGGTCTGTAAAACTTAATTACTTAGGTTTTACCTTTTGTTCTCTTGATGTTGCCTAGTGGTTCAGAATGAGGGGCCAGGTCTTTTGGTTCTCCCCTCATCTCCTTTACAGAACATACTCAGGCAAGTGGAAATGTAACAAACTTAGTGCAGTTTTTCACTATTGTCTTTCTGTGGCAAGTCAGGCACTGCAAAGGGTACGAGAATTCTTGGTTTTTGTCTTGTAGGCAAATATGCTCACTTACGTTGTAGTAACTCACTTGTAGTCGAACTAAGATATCTGAGTCCCTTGGCTTTTGTAATTCCCTAGCAGACTTATAATGCAGTTTGTTCCCTAAAAATGCAGCAGTTGCAGATGACTTCATTTTCAGTCCATTTAATGTAAAATGTGAGGTGTCCTCATAAATTTCTCCTTGAATTAATTCACAAATTTTCTTCTGTGCTTCAGAATATCTTTTGACAATGATCTATTTGTCTGTGTTTTTCTAAGTAATGCTTCTAGTTTCCTCAGAGAGCAGAACTTTGATAGCAAGGAAACTTCCCACTCATAACTCTTTGAAGGAATGGCACAAGCACTTGGTTGTAAACACTGAACAAATGTTGTGCTGTAATTTGTCCAAGCAGCTGTTTTTCTCTCCAGTCTAATGATACACTGCAAAAATTGTCCATGCATGGATGAAAGACTCCTGATGCAGGAGGTCTCACTTCACATTTATTCTTTGGCATTCTCTGGATAAAATCAATACTGAAGAAGGCCATTTACCCTCATTTTCTAATAGCCTTAGGTCATTCCGGTACAGTTGCGATTTTTCTTTATTTTTTTTTGTGCTTTGGACTTCCTCGATGCTATTGCCTCTTAAAAAGTGGTAAAGAGTATCTGCATACTTCGTCGTCGTCTTAGCTATTACTGTCAATTGTAAGGTCTTGATCAGATCTGTCGTTGTTTTGCAGAAAAACCCGAAATGATATTGCTGCCAGCCACCTTGTGCATCTGAGGTTAAGCCTGCAAAACCCTTAGCCATTGCTTTTGTCCAGCTGAGACCTGTTGTTTGATCTATCCAACAGCTTAGGGAGCACTGGCTGTGCCTATTCTGGTGGCTTAGCCCACCCAGATTCTTCATGTGAGCAGTGGTTGTGGAAGCTTTCAGATGTGCTGTTAAACAGAAATTAATTGCTGCTAGGACTCCAACCAGAATCTAATTTTCAAGAAAATGAAGGAAATGACCTCATGAGGTGGTTGCCCCAGCAGCTGAAGTGATGCCTTGCTCACTAGCAGGCTGATTGATGTTGACTGATTTGCTCACCTAAGGATGGGCCTCCTAACGCTCAATGCTTCCAACTGAAGAGCAGTTAAAGAGAGTGCCATCTACTCAGAACTGGATTCCTGGATCTGCAGATAAGCATGATATAGCAGTTAAATTCCAGATATGCTGTGTATCTGGAAGCTACACACCCTGTATCAGGAGAGGTCGAATGAGATGATCTGATAGGTTACTTGGGCTGTGTCTGCACGACACAATACAACATTATGCAGGTGTAGCACAGACGTCTCTGTGCAAGTTATCTCAGATGCTGCACAGCTGAAAAGTAGATTGACTCAAGGTCTGTGTGATGTGCTGAGGCTGTTTCTGATACCCAAGTTAGCTTTTGTACTTCATTTCTTTCTTTAATCATGAACTGCATTGAGAGTCCCTTTTCAACCAGACATTTTTGTAGCTCTAATTCACAACCTGTAAAAGTACAGTTCCAAATTACAGTAAACCTCTGTACTTGGCCTAAACAAGATGTTGTAAGACACTTCTTATTTAGTGAAACTTTTAAAATGAAGCAGATAGGATTTATGCACATGCAAAACTGCTTCTAATTTTAAAACTGAATTTTACATTTATTCAAATAAAAACTGATATAATTGTGTACACTTTTATGTGTCTTATAAGGTCCTTGTCTGTTTTAAAAAGGTGTCTATATGAGTAATGTGCTTACTTATGTATTTCCTTGATGGTTTCTCTGTAAAGAGATGGTAGGAGGCTTTTAAAATAAATTTTGACCGTATCAGTGTAACACTGACATAAGTTAACAGCATGAGATTTCTTATGTTTTGGTTCTGTTTACATTGTTAGCAAATCTATGCCTGCTGTTACCTATCGTCTGAACTCTGTGTTTTAATAACTCAGGGAATACCCTTTCCTGAAAGGATATACATTTTATATTAATTCTAGCTTTAAAATCTATTTCAATTTGATTTGCCAAGAGGACTCCTAAGTTCTTCCCCAATCCCTCTGAGTATACAGAGAAAACTAGCCATTGTCCAATAACATCATTTTATATAAACACAGAGGGAACTCGGATATGAGCCTACTGTGTAGATAATCATTTATGAATGTCTAATATTTATTCACATAAGTAATATTGTGTTTTTACAAATGAGTTTCAAGGACAATTGCTTAAGAAAATTAAAAATTGTATTTAATGAGCAAACATGAATGACGAATTGTTTTTCTTAGAGAGATGAAATTAAATAATATATGAACTTGTTATTTGGAACAGCTGACAGTACATTACTCATTCCAGGTTTTTACTTGCTGTTTGTCTTACTGAATAAAATGCATGAGTGACCTAAGTTTAATAAATTTAAGATTGTGTTGTAGGCTAAAGATAAGCAAGCATATAATAAATCATCATAATCTTTAAAATATACAGAATAAATTTTCATTTTCTCATGCCTGAGGAGCCCAAAGGGTCACCTCGTAGTACAGCAGTCTATGTGAATGCTGCACTGTTAATTGAGATTTTTTTTGTAAAATCTATCAAGTTGGAAAGATTTTTATCAGCTATTTGCTTATTTTCTTGGGAATTAAGAATCTGATTTGTGCGTTAGTGCCAACATTTGTGGTTGTAGTATGTTAAGAAAGGGAATATGTGATTTTTTGACCACCCATACCTTTGTGGGATATATATTTTTTGCATGGTGAATGTTACAAGTGCAAACTGCTTTGAGACTGAAGTCAGGAGTGGGGTTTACTGCTTCTATTTGTGGCTCCTTTGAGCAGTCAGTTGCCTAGGAGATCGCTGGCAAAACCCCAGCAACTACTTACACCACGTTAGCCTATAAAGTAAGCGCTGCAACAGATCTAGTGACAATCATTAGACACTTCCTGAGAAAACACCCTGGAGGTTTTAGAAGGGTTTATATTTCCACCACCTGTCTCATTGTCACATCTGCTCTTCAGAAAACAGAATGGAAAATGTTTAATGATATCTTGATAAATATGTTTGTTTCTTTCCCCAATATAAGCAATCAATGTCTATTAAAAACAATTTCTTTTTCTGCCTCATGTAATCCTTCTTTGTGTCAGAGATAATCAGCAGTCATCTAAAAAGATTAGCTAACTCCTGTGATTAGTGAGCTCAAACCCTGCGCTTTACAGGTAAGTGAATGTGGCACTGAGGCATCCCTGTCTACATTGTTATCACTTTCTTTGGCTCTTATTTGTGATCCCAATTTATGGAATGAAAACAATAAAGGCGATAGGAGAATGCTGACATGCAGGGACTGTGGATGCTATTGGAGTATATGTTCTGAGGAAGATGGTAAGTGGGATGTTTTCAACCTTCACATCCACCATGATAGCGTTTTTACTACTTAATCGCTGACGTCTAACAGCAGCCTGTTGTGCTTCTAGAAACCAGATCTGTGGCACTGTTGAAAGGAGAATAAAATGGGAAGGAACTGCCTTGTAGAACTAATGGATACTAGTTTTCTGTGGAGGTTTTTTTTCCCGATTGCAGAATTTTTGGACATGCTTTTCTGAAAGGTTGTTAGTATTTTCCTTTGTATTTGAACGTTTCAGTTTGTAAACCAGATACCATTTCAGTATATGTTGAAGGGTGGTGTAATTAAGCATAGATCCTCAAACTAGGAAGAGAGGAATACACAACCAGAAATGGATGTTGTGTACCTTGCTGAAAATGATAAGACTTTTCAGCAGAGTATGTATCCAGAAAATATTCTTAGACCACTCAGAAGCTTTGCAATTAAATCTAATTTGAACAAGATAATTGCATTACTTTTTATAAATTGGAAATTAGTCAGTCAGGTTTTACAGGTACTTAATTGTGCTCCAAGAGATGTACAACGCAGGGGAGACTTTCAGAAGAATGGAAATATACCACGGTGAACTAATGTTTAAAGAAAAAACTGAAGAAGGAGCTTGTTCGTTTCAGTGTTATGGCAGATGGAGTTCCAAGTGAGCTCGGTATTATGCAGCATTGTCAGAGAAGGGAAAAAAAAAAAAAAAGTATTTTGCGTTCTATAGCAGCACTTAGTAGTAGTGTGACGTATGAATGTCTTTGAGCAGGTCTACTTAAATCCTCAAAAGCAAGAGCTGTTACTGGGAACGAGTTTTAAATGACAAGTTTTCCATTAAGTGTCTGGAGAAGCATTGAGTAAATGACTTTAATAGGTAACGTCCCCTTCAGTCCCTATTATGCTCACGGATATTCTGAGGTGTTTCAAAATATTTTCAAAGGTACATATTACTCTTCCTCCTCCAGGGATACAAATTCCCAATTCCTCATTGCCTTTCACACTTGTGGATGTGTCTCAAAAGCCAGTCTACCCATAAGTCTGATATTTTCTGTACAGTTCAGTGGCTGTGGCAAACAACGAGTTTGCCTGGTGGCAAATCAGTAGGTTGAAGGCATCTCCTGTCATGTTGATGCATTAGTTGTCTGGCATTGCTATTGCCTTATCACTCACAACTGCACGTACCCATATTTCTACAAATTGAGTGGAACCTTATCCCTTACATGAAAACATTGATGATGGGAAGAATTGGTGAGATTTGCTGTGAGGAACTACTAGTGAGTTGAGTACAATGTATCTTTTGATTTAACAGTTCATTCTGGGAGAGAGCCAAAACGATTTCCTACCCTCAGACCATAAAAAACAATGAATTCTTAGGCTTTATTTGTGAATGAATTTCATCACTTCTTGCAACATCTTTCTGTCATCTTTAACATATGGTAAAATAGCTGAAAACCTGTTTACAACATTAGTTCAAATTAAATAACCATTTCCCTGAATCTTTATGGAAGATATAATAAAAAAAATAATCAAATACAATACATGATTATAAATAAATAAAAGAAGTATAGGTACTACATACCTGGTTTCATCATACCTGAAGGTCTTGTAACAGTTCTCCCTGGATGATCATTTATTCATAAACTCTGCTTTATGCATTGGTTTTTCTTCCGCTTACAGGCTATATGCATATGTAAATATGTGTATATATTCACATAATACATTTTTCTATGTAGAAACATTCTAAACCATCCTTTTAGATATACATGAGAATATTTATAGTACTAGAATGTTAATCTGTATTTGTTTAATAAGTGGCTTACATTACATCGTAGGTTATGGTATTAGCTGTTATGATAGCTCCTTGGGTGGAACTACTGTGATTTGCAAAATACTGTAAGGTGTGTGTGGGGGGGGTTATTTTTAACATTGCTTACACACAAGTAACTTCTGTAACAAAATCACAAAGATATGGAGACTGACTGTTGTTGACTGTAGAAAAAATCATTTTGAGCTTTGTGAAGTTATCTTTTTTCTGTGGACCTGGGATCATTCTAATTTATTTAGTATTTATTAAGAGTCAGTAGAAAGGAGCAGAAAAGGAACAAGAGACACCAAACAAAGCTGGGGCCAGCTGTTATGCTCTCTCCTGTGAGATGTCAAAAGAAAGCTGTTTCAATGCCACTTAAAATGTACATCAGGCCAAGGGCAGGGTTTTTAAACATCTGATGTAGTGAGACAATTTGAGAGTGAACGTGGATGAAAACTAGCTGTCTTGGTCAACAGAAACAAGACTGAAGTAGTATTGAAAGGCAGAAAAACAATTGGAAAAGACTGTAGTGATATCCAGACCAACAGAGCATTTTGTTACTCGGGTACCATCATCTACATATGTCTACTCGCTGATATTAAGGCCTACAATCTGCAGGAAGTTTTACCTCAGGCTTTTTTCAGTAACTTACATTGGTGAGCATCACTGGCTCACCTGTCAATCTGTGACATTTGGAAGTCAAGTTGTCACAATGTCTTTAATCCACCCTGCTTTTCTTATTTGGACATTGTAAGGTGGTAAATTACTAGAAAGAAACTTTATACTGTGTTATCCTAACTATGAGAGGATTTCCAGGGATGGATGAACTATTGGCTCTGTTTCATGGAAGGAAACTTCTAACTTGAGAACTTCTATCTCTCCCCAGCAGCAGTCATGGTGAGTTGTGCTCATCAGAAGCAACTAAATCAAGAACTTCCAGAATAACGGAGATAGGAGAATTGCATGAATGCCCTAGCTCTTTTAGGTTGGGTTTCCCGTAGGGCTTAATGGCTAAGTCATACACTTGGCTTTGAATGATGAGGACTGGCTGACATGATGCAGCTAGGACTTGATTTCTATCATTTTTGCAAAGCTCCCGTAAATACTGGGGCTAAATTATTTAAATTTGAAAACAAACTAACAACAAAAAACAAAACAGCAAGTTAAAGATTTATTGGTACTCTTACTGGATAACCTCCACAGTGTGCAGGTGATTCCAAATCTCTACAAGTAAGAAGACCCTCCCAAAGGAAGCCTAAAATGCCTCCGTATCTCTTCAGGATTTCCTTGTCCTCTCTCCCATTCTGTAGTTGAAGGTCTTTGGGGAGTATAGGTCATTAAAACTCCTTCATAAAGTAGCTGATTAATACGTAAAAATTTACAACTTATTTTGAACCTTAGTGCAACAGGTGCACTGTAACATGTTAAAATAGATATATTGAATATTTCTTACCTATTTATTAGTTATCTCTAGAACAGTGCTACCAACTCTTCAAAATAAACCTGATAATAGGCTCTGGACTTGGCAACTTGTAAGGGTAAGGCTGATGTATGTCATCACTTGACACCTTTTTTTTTAAGGTATGGCAGAATCAAATCAAAGTCATTGAGTTTATTTCCAGGACCTAGTTCTAAACTACTATTCCTATTGAAATGCATGTGCTTATTGAAATAAGCTAAATGGCATTTATGGTGGAAATTCTATTCGTGTGTATATATATATATATATATAAACGCACTTGAAATATATTTTTATTAAAAATGCAACAAAAATACTACTTATATTCAAAATGAGTAGAGTTATCCTCTTTGGCTCATTTTATGTTTCTAAAAAGTATTGGTTTATTACCTTGGCCTAAATTTTGACTAATAAACTTATGATTAGTGGAAACAACTATTTTGCATCAAAAAACTGTAAATGGGTATTTATCTCGAAACTCCACCTGCTCTTCATTTATGCTTATGTTCTCATGCTATTGTGCTATTTGTGGACAATTGATAACAGAGTATTAAATAGCCATTAACTGCTTTGCCTCTGAAATTGTCAATTTGTTCAGGAGTCTTTTACTTATCTGATAAAGTATGCATATAGACACAGATTCTACAATTGCTGGAAGAATGAAATCCTGACAAGGTTTCGTCACTGGAGGAGGATGGGCTGTTTATCCTTTTTTTGGAAAAATTCCAGTTTGGCCACTTGCATTGTGTACTCTATGCACTTTCCAGTGGAAGCGGAAAGTTTTTTTGATGGTGGCATTGATGGTCAACATTATCTTTGCCTCAGAAGTGGTAAAATTTGCTGAGGTCATCAGCTTCATACCTGAAATTTTTGATGCTGAGCTTTTGAATTGCTATAGATGTGTGGCCATGTGTGTCACATAAGGCTAGACTGAACTTACGTGATGTAGTATTTTCTTCTTGGTTCTCTTTTGCTGTTTTTTGAGTTCCAGAAGAAAATTTGCAGACTTGAAACTAGACCCCACAAAGGCTGATCTTTCAAGGACAAGCAAATAAAGCAGCAGTTAAATTTCATTCTAATGAAAAATAACACCCCTTTCTCCAGGTGAAAATCACTGGTTAAGTATTCTGCAGAAGTTCTATTTAACTGAAGTTCACTGTAATTTATGTTGTAAACTGTCTAGCTAGTAACTTCACAGATTCTTTTCCACTATAGTCAGGGTTTTTCCATGCCCACAGTAAAAGTACTATTCTTTTATTTATTTATTTATTTATTTATTTATTTATTTTCAGTAGAATAAAAGCAAGAGGTGGCCAATTCAGTATGTTTTCCAGTTAGCTTCTAGCCTCCAGCAAAAAATACTGACAAGTCCTTGTTTATCATGTTGGTCTTTGCTAATGCTGCTGAGGTGAGAAAACCTTATCCGTGAACTTCCCGTGATGTGTTTTGTATCTCATAAAGTAGTGCATGTGTATATCATACTTATTTAGGTGATGATTGTAAAAACAGAAGAATTATATGGCTGTAAAAATATCTTTATAGGTAGGACTATCCTCAATCCTTTATATTTCTTTGCAAAAGTTTTGCAGGGTTTGTTCTGTCCTGATCGTCACCAGATTCTCTGTTGTTTCTCCTTTTAGCCATGTGAGATTGTGGAGCAGGTAAGGTGAGCACTGCTCAAGTAGGTTGGAAATCCATGCACAATTCAGGGCCAGGCTTGGAAAACTCATAACCTGTTATTTGGCCATGTGAGACTCCACCTTATTATGCCCATCATTCCTGAGGCAGAAGTGCTAATGATTTCCATGGTGACTTGGACTCAAAATGTGTTTCAAGGCAGAATTAACGCTTGGCCCTTTACATTTCTGCTCCTTCACACTGACTTGTTCTTGGTTAAAGCTCTGTCCCAAGATGCACACAAAGGCGGTTCCCTGATGGACCTTCCACCGAAGGGGAAAAGCTGCCAGGGTGGGATGGCAGGCTTGCACTTGCACAGGTTTAGAAAATCCTGTCAACTCATGTTGAAAGAGGGAAGGGCGTTCAGTTCCAGTATTTGACAGAGCTATGACTCAAATTTTTAACTTTTGTGGCATTTTGTCTCACCTTTAACTTTTTAATTAACACAATTCTTGTGCTGCTACCACGTCACACCCTCTTCACTGCTTTGTGATTTTTAACATGGTGTAAGATACTGGCAGTGGATTTTTTTTGGTTGTTTTTAAGTTAGCGCACTGCAGTCTGCAGCCGGTTTTGTCTTTTTTGTTTCAGCTTCCTAGTTACATACTTCCCATCATTACTGATAGCGAGAAAAGTTTAGTTATATGATGATGGCATAGCATTTGCTAAGGTGTCCAAATACAAGTATAGAGCTTCTATAATGAAACTTGTATTTGAGATGTCTTACTTTTAGTACTGCAGTGCTTTGTATATGGTATTGCTATCCCAGAAAGATAGCCTTAGCTATTTTGGCTTAGCCTAGCTGAAGAAATGTAAGTTCAAGGAGATATTCCTGTAAGGTATTGTTTTCGTGACAGCAACATTTCTTCATCGTTACTAGAAAGCGAGTCTAACAAATACAGGCATCGATAATCATGAGGAGCGTTGTGTAACTTACAGAAGTATCAAGACCATGTTTCCACAGTTTCTTGCCAAGGACTTGCTTATTTGTGGCTCATCTTTTGGGCTAGTAGAATTAAACTCCTGGTTAGATGTGGGGTAAAACTCTAGGGTTAAGAAACCTGAGGGTGTTTAGACTAATGTGGAAATGTTTTTGCTACTAAAGTCATAATTGGCAAAAGATACAGTATGGTTTGGAGGGATGTCAAACAGGACAATGTTTATGCAAAGCTAGAAATAATGTGGTGTCTTCTGAATCATCCCTTAGCTGTGGGAATGAGTTTAAGAAATACCGTAAAAGGTCCATTCTCATTTAGCTGCACTGGATATGAAAATAACCGTTACCTTTGAAGAGAAGATACAGTGCAGAGAATGTCTGCACTGAATAGATACTGAGGCTTAAATCCACCAAAATAATTACTTGGCTTTTAAATGCATTGAGAAGTTGTATTTGTGTTTTGCATTGTGAATAACACAGCTTTCCTCTCATGGAGGGAGGGTCACTGTACTTTTAGGCCTGACATGGAAAAAAAAACCTAAGCATTATAAACAAAGAGGGTTATAGTTCACAGTAAACAATGAGAAGGAAATCAACTGTAAAAGAACCATCTAATAACATTGCAAAACGTAGTAATGTTATAAAAAGTTTGGCATCTGATATTGGAAAACGCATACAGCGTTCCTATATAAGATTTACTTGGTTTTTAAGTAAGGATTGTTCTCTTCATTCTGTCTCATTTTTCTGTAAAGCAGAAAAGCTGTACATAATGCCCACGATTTCTGGTTAAATTGCCATGTTGTTTTGTAAAGACAGTCAACCTTCATTTCTAAGTTGCAAGTGACCGAGTTCATTACATACTTTGGTGAACTATTTTGTTGATGAAATATCCTGCTATAATTTTGCCTGGGACATGTGCTCTGAATTGTGACATTAACAAGGTGCATTGTTAATCAAATTTACACAAAAAGCTTTTGACTGTTTTCTGTCTTATTACTCTGGAAACCAAAGTAGTATGTGTTTTGGAAAGGCTGCTCTTGAAAAGAAGAGCAAGGGAAATCACATGTTCACCACCTCAAAGGTATTATCTTACTCAGATAGATGCTTTTGCTTTAAGTACTCAGCTAATCGCTTACCTGTTTTTCTATCATGCTGAAGAAGGTATTTTCTTTGTCAGGACTGGCTTTTTTGCTTAGGAATCTTGTTGTCGAGGGGCTTCAGGTTCCCTGTGTAAATATGAATGCACAAGGAGCTTTTCTCAGTTCTTAAAAATAGGCCTCTATTTCAGAATGCAAAATTCCACCCTCAGTGATTCCTGCAAGCTCCATTTGGTGCTCAGAAGTATATTTGAAAGTGTAAGAGAGAAATGACATATGCTGTTCTTATAAAAAAGCATGGATTCAAACTGAACAGACCTAAGTTTCTGATGTGCATCTGTGGTGGCTGTCCTGCTGGTACACGACACGAGGGGGAAACTTCTGGATCCCCAAGGGCCGAGTGTGTTCCTTAAGGGCCTGTACCGCTCCGTCCACCTGCACCAGGAGTACTCTGGAGCAGTGGTGAAGCAGCGTCTCAGTTTTGGGTGGAAGGAATCAGGAATTTAAAGCTTAGTTACCACAGACGCTGAACTGGAACTGTTTTCTCTGGGCACAAGGAGCCCCTCTTACTGCTGCGCTCCTCACCGGGTGGGGGCAGGCGGTGAGGTGCCCCAGCCCCTTCTGCCCCGCTCCTCTACAACACGGGGAAATGCCATGGCGGACAGAGAAATCCCATCCCCGCCACCAGTAACAGTCTCATCTTGGGGAAAGTTAATTTAATTCCTGCCAAGTAATGCACGCACGCTGCCTTTCAACGGCCTCGAGCTCTCCTCACCGCTGAGGTGAGCCCTCATGCTGCCACCGGCCATGCTGATTGGCTGAGCTCTGCTTGTGGGCAGGGCCGTGGGCACCTTCTGGAACTTTCTGAAACCTTCCAGAAGCATCTGGAGCCAGTCCTGTCAGGGCCTGCCTGCGCCTCATGGGGCTGGCTCCGAGCGGCTCCGGCTGTGGCGGGGGGGGCTCGTGGCTGGTCCTGAGTCTGCCGGCAACATGACTGGGGGATGCTGCATGTCCAGGTATGCCAACTCCACTCAGGGTGCCCATGAGGTAGAAATGAGACCCAAATCTCATTCTGAAACGTTTTCATCTCTCTGAGGGCAACGTGGCGATGCTTGTGAAAGCAGGAGGTGCCCCGCTGGGCACTGGGTGGATGAGCGGCTGCCCCGGCCTGGCCTCACAGCACTTGGGGGGGGTGTGGTGTGGGGGTGAGTTTGTGGAAAGTGAGTGCGGGTCTGGGGAAGTCCTTGTGCCTAGGGTGGCTTTACAGCAGTTGGGAATCTGGCCCAGGATTTTATTGGGTCCTTTAATATTGCGTGCGCATGAAAACGTGCTTTAAGCCTATTCAACCACACTAGGCCTGACTCTTGCCTCGTGCTTATGGTTTGGTTGAAAATGTATCTGCAGGCGAAATGTTCCCATGTAAACCAAACTTTGCAACATACAACAGCTCTTGCATTTGTGCACACACAGTAAGAAACCTCCAGGGCTCTTTCTGTGCCAGTAAGTACTGGCCCAATATCCTTTTCTAAGGTTCTCTGAATTCAGTGTTGCACCAGACACATTAGCTATTCTGTTGCCTCCCTTTCTCACCTATGTTGAGAGTCTGCTGAGTATGGTTACCCTGCTGGCTGGCAGAAGGGAAGATGGACAGACTCATTTCCTTTGGAACTGCAGAGATAAAACTGCAGAGAGCCTTGGCTTTGCTTGTTTTAAGTTTTACCATTAGGGTGGCTGAGCGGGACATTCCCTTCCTGACCTTAAGGGACATGTGAAATACATAGAGCTTTCTGTATTTCTACTTAATGCTAGCACTTCATTGCTAAGGGTGAGAATACACGTTACTTCATGCAGCTCAGCTTTAGGTTATTCTCGTCTGCATCTCAGGATAAAGCAGTCTAACAGGGCAGGGTAATCGGGCCAGGATGATCCACTCCTAAAATTTGCTAGCAGATCAGAGACAGTATCCTTTATTTAGCCATTAGAACATTACTCCATGTAATTCCTGCAGCTATTGTCTTAGAGAAAACACCTTAATTATGGCAGACAAAAAAAAACAAACCAACAAACCATTGCTGGAAAAGAATGAACAGATCAATATTTGTTAAAAGACATAATGGCTTATTTAATCAAGGGTGCAAAACAGCATTTCAATGCTTACTTCCCTTTAAAAGCAGAAAACTGTTTATATTATAACTCTAGATATATCCAATTAGGAGCAGACATTTAAGACTATGCATTAAAATTGGGTTGAATTTACTCTTCCTCACAGTTTGCTGGAGTCGATAGATAGGATGAATAGCATTCTTTATCTAAGTTAGGGCATTTTAAAAAATTCCTAACTTGTCCCTTTTCTTTAGTTTTATGTGAAAGCAGATGTTTCTGTGTATGTGTTTGGTTTGTGTTTTGCTTAGGTCTGGCTTAAAATTTCTTGCCTTCAGTGTACATTTGCCATCACTGTCAATCAATTTTAGCAATTCATGAACGTTGAAGTCAAATGTCAGTGCCAGCTGGAGCAGCTGCGCGACTCTAGTTCTTAGCCACTGAGACTTGGTTTTAGTTTCTTCAAAGTGAGTCTCTTATTTCCAAAAACTTCAGCAACCTTTCATCTTTCTCTGTCTTACCACCTCACGTGTCTGTGAGACCTGAGATATTTAAAATTGACTGTAATATTGTTCCAAGCTTCTTTTATAAGACTTTTGTGATGCATTTTGTATGCAGTTGCTATGCTGTATTTCCAAGTCACCAAAGTCTGCTAACTACCCAGTAGTTGATTACTACTGTGATGTTCAAAGCTTTTTTAAAAAAAATTATTAGTACACATCCAGTGCAAAAAGGAAAATTTCTCGGAAAATGTCAGCAGTGAGCTATAAAGTTGAATAATGCAATTATAGAATGATTCTTCTGTGATGAATGGAGGCAAGAAGAAAATCGTTAAATCATCATCATGCTGTTCTCTGTGCTACTTGGTCAGCAAATGGAATCACTACAATAACTTCTACTTGTACTGTCCTTTGACTAGGAGCTGTACATCCTGATTGCAAACTATATATAGCAGTAATTTAATTCAGGACAAAAATGTAATAATTGTTCTTACTGGGTATAGGACTGAACACATTAACTCAAACAAGATGGGATGAAGAGCGTAACATACTTTGTGAAACCACACTGTTTATGTTTATATTAATCAGGAGAACTTCCCAAGCAAGAAATTCATCTGTGTTACTGAAAATGGAGTTCAAATATCACGGAAACTGTAATGACCACAAACGGTCAAGACCTTGTCTTGTATTTCATTTACAACTGCTGCAGTGTATTTATGCTAACATCACACTGGACGATTGGTTTAGCACTAACTTATGTTTTTTTAGAATCCAGGTGTTCCTCAGTGCCCTATTAAAGTACCAACCCAGCATGATTACCCTGGTAAGACAGACAGGATCACAACTCTGATAGGGGTATGGCTTTAAGCATATTTGATTCATCATTATTTACGGTTTTTGAATATTGATGTGTTGTGAATAAAGTGTCTGGATTTTTACAAATCGAGTTATTCTCACTGAGGGTGATTTTGCTTTCCTGAACAAACAAATCATACAGAAATTATTTTACATGGTAAAAAAAATAAAATAAAATCATGATGTGACCTGTGTAGAGTAGAAAAACTGAGGTCATTCTGACATTATCATGACTCATTCCTGCTTAACATTTTGATTTTACTGTGGCGATTGTATTTGCAGATTTTGACAAACAAAGCTTGACAAGCAGTAAGCCCTGATATATAGAAGTGAGTCACAGCTGAAGCACCTGGTATTTTCAATGTATGTGTGAAACACCTTCAGGTAACTGCCATCTTGAAAACACTGATTTAAAAAAAAGTCTGATTATATTTTTGATGGGCAGTTTTACATTAGTATTGAATCTGTCGTGATAAAGTTCACTGAAGTTTTGTTTTCAGGGCTGTGGTGTTGTTTTTAAGTGTTTTATAGCAGGTACGTGATCTACTTTAAGTTCAATAAAATATCTACTGATGATGAGTATTTGTGCAGAACTTTTAATGGTTAGACAGCTAAGTATCCAGAGTGCGTATATGGTGTTTGTGAGAAAGGATGTATACAAATTGAATTTAGTTGACAGAATTAAATATCTGTATGTTAGAGCTGTTACTCTACACAGGTAAGTCTATGTTTCTAATAACTTAGTAGGAGCATGTGCCTATTGGTGGGAAGGAGTGCAAAGAAAAAGCAATAAAACCCGAAAATACCGAGACACCACAAACATGAGGTTGGTGTCCTGAGTTCACTAGGAGTTTATATAAAGTGGCACTAATTATCAAGTAAAAGAACAAATAATTTTATTGTACTGTTTCTGCTGATGTTTAGAGAAGATGTTAAGCAATGCCTTCAAACTATTGTAGTAGTCAAGACTTGTATTAAAGCTCTATATAGTACAAAACTAAAGGGAATACAGGATCACGGTCTTGTATACTAATATTGTTATCAGATTTACTTAAAAACTTTACTCTGCGGTGCATTGTGCTGAAACCCTTGGCAGCTGCTGAGATCCTGCCTCAGAGTGTGTGTGTGGATGCGGATGAAACAAGCACAGGATTCTGAGGGAAGTCAATAAAGAGCTTTTGTTCACTAATAAGAGACTCCAATCATTTGACTCATCCCTTAGAAAAAGAACTATACCTGAAAGAATAATAGTATTTATTCCATCATGGTTTCACTTCAGATATCCATTGTCAGATTTCAGTAGCTTAACGCCATCATTACATTAATAAATGCCATTAGTCAGCTTTCGTGAACTGCAAATCGTTTATGTTATCCCTCTGGCATCATACAGAGAGGTGCTTAGACAGCTAAGAGCTCTGGTCTACTGACACCCCAGTAAGATGCTTCTCTTCTGTGTTACACATTGTTTCCAGTACAGACTTATTACAGCATTATACAGATCAGCACAATAAATGTCTTCCTCTACTGTCCGCAAAGAGTCTTGACACAGATGTCACAGCTGCTCGCTTCTGGTATTTCTCTTCTGTGTTTGAGCCCCCTGGAGGAACAGAAACCAGTCAGAATCTCGTTTCTTCGAATCAGCGAAGGGTGCCAAAGGATGCAGAGTTGCACGTCTGTTATACGAGATGTCTGAAACTTGGATTGCTTTTTGTATCTCTTCTGAAAATCTTTGATTTCAGTGAGGCTCTAATCAGAGCACACAACTTACTGACAACAAGCACATGAGGAAAATAATCAGAAAATAGGGTGAATGGTTTGCTCTAATCCTCATCTATGAGTTCTTGTGCGGTCTTGAAGTAAGGATTTCTTAGCACCTTGGTTTCAGTGTAGCTGTCTGTAAACTAGGCATAACATTTATTTCCTTTACAGGAGGTTGTTAGGCTTAATTAACTGAAGACATGCAAAGCATCTTAGGAGCTTTGTGATAGGAAATGCTGTGTAAATGCATAACGTTGAAATACTAATGTGTAAAATGTAACTTCTATACTACTTTTCTCAGAATTAGACCTTGCGTTATATTTTTTCCTCTGGAATAGGTATTTTAAGGGTCTTACTGTGCAGTAGTGAGCTCAGTAAGACAAAGTTCAGAAACAAAATCTTCAGCTCCCATTTGAGCGGCCATTGGAAGGAATTTAGCAAATATTTCCATTTTAAGAGTAAGAACTTTATCACCAAATGACAAATAAGCTTGAAGATTTGGCCTCTTCATTTAGATACCTGAACGGGAACAGGTATCTGTTGAAAACTTAGCCCCATATCTATTTCCTGTCAGATTATAGTGCACCTCATTAGCCACCATTGTACGCAGTAACTTGATTTGCTTCTGCCAAGCTGCACAATTTTAGTTGCCTTGTATTTTAATAGCATGTCATTAGGTTTCCCAAAGTCCTATATTTCTTATGTCACTCAGGAGTCCTCTTAATTTTTGGCATAAATTATTAACAAATTCTGCTGTCTTCATATTCCATACAGAACTCTATTAATAATCTTACACAATAATAAAATTTTGAGTAAATACCTCAAAAGAAATGATGCCAGCTGCTGAATTCTTGCTCCTGCTGAGCTAATATCCCTTTGTTCTTTACAGGGGAATCCCACTTTGTAGTTAACTGTTTTGCTCAGAACTTTAAAATGAGGCTTCATGTTCAGGACCTGCATGTTCTGTCCTTTGCTATCCTGTCTCCCAGGAGGTCATGCCTTTCTGCATAGAGAAGTCACTCTGACAAGTATTTGGAAGGAGCAGTCCATAACGACTGCTCTGTCCTTTCCAGCATTTGTGGGAAAACAAATGTTTTGTCACGTCAGTAATGTGGTCATTTAATATTTCATTAATCACCCAGCTAAGAAGCCATGCTCTTCTCCATACGTGTTTTGAAGATGAGAAGTATTCTGTTGCTGCTTATGTGTTCTGAATAGTTGAGAGAGAATGGATATGATGGCTCGGCAAGGCTTCTATGTTTTCAGTTTGGTTTTGGCTTGTGGTTTTTTGTTTTACTTTCCACATGCTTAGAGTAAACATCGTTTCAATGCTGTTCACCTTCCTTTTCCACTCTTGCATGGGATGTAATTGCCAGCTGCAGGCTGTCCCTCTCAGCTGTGTCCTCCCTTGATCAATACCAGAACAAAAATCAGGGTTGTGTTACTTGGGCCATCTCTCAGTTTATCCTTATTGCACTTTAGGCATTTAGTTTTCATTTAACTGTACAGGCAGTGATGAAACACACTGGAATGCAATTCTATTGTTAGACTGGTAGCGCTTCTAGAAATATAGCTAATGTGTGTACCTGGAAATTACTGCAGGCAAGAGTTCCCAGCGAAGAAAAACTAATCCTTTGATTAGTATTTGTAGAGCATAGTACTTCAAAAATGAAAAGCTCAGTTTAAGCTTTAACTTGTCTTGTTATAATTATTCCTTGCAAATATTTTTTTAAATCTCAAATAACTGAAATGTTAATCTATATGGATATTTTAGAAAAAAAAAAATAGAAAAAAATGGTATAATTGAAAAGAAAATAATCTCACAAGGTAAGTTTAATTATAAATATCTAACATCCTTAGGTATCCAGGATTTCTTTGCAGACATCTAAAATACATGCTGCCTGAGCTGGGGTATGAGTAGAGACACTAGGGCAGTTGTTAGTGTCTGAAAAATGATTGTGAATGGTGTGTTCCACTTTCTGATGTGACCTGTAACATCATGACATTTTATGTAGCAGTTACTGTGTAAATTGTTTCCTATATGTTTGACGAACCTGATCTCCTTCTATGACCAAGTGACGGGCTTGGTGGATGAGGGGAAGGCTGTGGATGCGATCTACCTTGACTTCAGTAAGGCTTTTGACACCATTTCCCACAACATTCTCCTCAAGAAACTGGCTGCTCGTGGCTTGGACTGGCGTACGCTTTGTTGGGTTAAAAACTGGCTGGATGGCCAGGCCCAAAGAGTTGTGGTGAATGGAGCCAAATCCAGTTGGAGGCCGGTCACTAGTGGAGTCCCCCAGGGCTCAGTGCTGGGGCGGGTCCTCTTTAATATCTTTATCGATGACCTGGATGAGGGGATCGAGTGCACCCTCAGTAAGTTTGCAGATGACACCAAGTTAGGTGCGTGTGTCGATCTGCTCGAGGGCAGGAAGGCTCTGCAGGAGGATCTGGATAGGCTGGAGCGATGGGCTGAGGTCAACTGTAGGAAGTTCAACAAGGCCAAGTGCCGGGTCCTGCATCTGGGGCGTAACAACCCCAAGCAGCGCTACGGGCTGGGAGATGAGTGGTTGGAAAGCTGCCTGGCAGAGAAGGACCTGGGAGTACTGGTTGATAGGCAGCTGAATATGAGCCAGCAGTGTGCTCAGGTGGCCAAGAAAGCCAACAGCATCCTGGCCTGTATAAGAAGCAGTGTGGCCAGCAGGTCTAGGGAGGTGATTGTCCCCCTGTACTCGGCTCTGGTGAGGCCGCACCTCGAGCACTGTGTTCAGTTTTGGGCCCCTTGCTACAAGAAGGACATGGAGGTGCTCGAGAGAGTCCAGAGAAGGGCGACCAAGCTGGTGAGGGGTCTGGAGAACAAGTCTTACGAGGAGCGGCTGAGGGAGCTGGGCTTGTTCAGCCTGGAGAAGAGGAGGCTCAGGGGAGACCTCATTGCTCTCTACAGTTACCTGAAAGGAGGCTGTAAAGAGGTGGGGGTTGGTCTGTTCTCCCACGTGCCTGGTGACAGGACGAGGGGGAATGGGCTAAAGTTGCACCAGGGGAGGTTTAGGTTGGATGTTAGGAAGAACTTCTTTACTGAAAGGGTTGTTAGGCATTGGAATGGACTGCTCAGGGAGGTGGTTGAGTCGCCATCCCTGGAGGTCTTTAAAAGACGTTTAGATGTAGAGCTTAGTGATATGGTTTAGTGGAGGTCGTGTTAGTGTTAGGACAGAGGTTGGACTAGATGATCTTGGAGGTCTCTTCCAAACTAGACGATTCTGTGATTCTGTAATTCTATCCTGAAGATTTCTTTTTGGTGAAAGATACGAATAGCACAACTGAAGTAGGTATGCTGACTCTCGAGCTTATCCATGATATATTTGTCTGCATCTTCATAATTGCGAGATATCAAAGTAGATTGGTCTTAGTTTAAACTTAGATTGAGTATGTGTGTATATATATATATTTAAATTATTTTTAAGAAGCTTTGACTATCAGTTAGATTTCTTCAGTTAAAAGAAGAATCCAAGAGGCTAGGCTGATGGAGCCTCGCTCTCAGAATTGTTGAGGTGGAGAATGAATGTTGTGCAGGAGTTGTAATAGACTGAAGGGATTTCTCTTCTGGCAATGATTGCTCCAATTTAAAGCATAAGTAGGTATCTCTAAAACACATGTTTTTCAGCATATTTAAAACATAGAAATTTTTCTATTGTACTGTTCATTATTTTGTCTTAACTAATGATTTTTCTTCAGGAAGTCTAAAGTAAAACAAGGTATCCTTGAGCGTTAACAGTGTAGGAAGAATTCAGAGCCTTTTACAAACAGAGGGCCACTCAAATGGATCTCTAAAATAAGATTTCTTTAGCATGCCATCTCGGGGCCAGATCTGTAATGGAGCCATCTTTGCTTTACCAACGAGAAAATTCTGAGGTGAAATCCTACCTGACTCAATTCCTAAGCCAGCATTGCAGCTTTTGGCTTCTGAAACACCCAGAGCTTATTTCTTCAGGCTGGCACAAGTAAGACTGATGTCTCTCTCTCCCTCTACTATGGAGGCCTGGCGGTAGGATCTCCTTGGAGTCCCGCTTGCATGCTGAGTTCCCAGAGGTGTGTAATGTGTCTCTCATCAGTTCATTCCGCTGCACACGTGTGCATCCTGGCCCAGCTGGACTGTCTCTCATTTTCCCTGGCAAATGATACTGACTGTAAGCTTGCTTTATTGCGCCATGCCTTGCTTGTCCAGCTCACATGCTAGTTTATCTGTGTGCATCTCACTGAGCCAGCTTTCATTTGTTTGTTTTTCTCTAAATCCCACTCAGCATTAATAATTGCTCAGTAAAGTTCAGATAAGGTATAAAATTCAGTTGTTTTTTCACTCCCAATAATTCTTCATTCAGCTGGGGGCTTGCTTTGGTTCTCTGCTGCTGCTGGCTAATCTAGGCATGGGATATTGCGTATGTGATAAGGATCTCTTTGAAGATGTATTGTTTGGATTTAAATTACCATGCCTCTCAAATAGCTGCAAGGATGGTGCTCCACTGCTAAACACATTCCATTTGTTGTCACCATGGGTCCTCACACGCGCACAGAGGAGCCCGTACTCACCTGTGTTAGCACATAGAGGTACGAAGGCCATCCAGAAATTGGGACTTCTGAGGTTCTCCATGCAGTGGCCAAGGGAGTCAACTCTTCATGTAGGCCCTCTGAAGAGTAGCGTACATTGGGATAATGATGTGTTTTGCATGATATTTTTGAATCTGGGTGGAGGAGAAAGAATATCGCCCTAAATAAGGATTTAAAAACGCAACATTTGAACAAAGTGCACAAACGTGTAAATATAAATGGCTTCGAGGTTTCAGCTGCTGACTGAGATGAACAAGGCTGTTCGCTGCTGTTGGACTGCAGCAGCAAATAGTGCTTGCTTTCACACCCTCTCTCACCTATCAGTGAGCCACTGATGTCAAGGGGGAGTGTGGATCGTGTCTGCTGCCATGGGCAGCGCTGTATCTGTCAGCTCTGGTGTGTTGATGTGCATGGAGATAGGACTGCCAGTATCTTTCAGATGGCCAAGTAAGAACTAGGCTGCCAGATTTTTGAATCCTGTTTTCATAAGAGTTCCTTAGAAGCACAGCAAACTAAATTTGAAAGTAATAACTTTTAGTTATTTAACCGGGGAGTTGGTTGGGGTGGGCTGATAGCAACTCACCTAGCAGGTGAGTTTTTGAAATGTTTAGATGGAGTCTTAACTTCTCTGTCTCTTAGAGTGAGAATTGCAGTTTATCTACTTCTGGAAGATTCCTTTGCTTTTGGTGAATTGGGATTTTTGAAGGGAAGGGCACTCTAGAGAAAATCCATCATTTCAGTGAATGGTGTATGATCTGTAAAGTCCCGGATCTGCAGTAGCAATTAAGGCGGCCCTGCACTTGACTTGGCACTTGGAGTTTTGTCTTTGCAGAATTAATTGGTAGGCTAATCTGGTTTTAGTCTTTCACAGTTTTGTTTCCATTTTACCTGTATTACACGGTAAGCCATGAAACAACATGGAGGAGTTTCACTAAGTAAGAAGGGTGACATAAAATAGCTTTTTATTTTAAAGAATTAAGTTAATGGTTTCTATTAGCATCGTTTTTTGTAATGTGAAGACAGAAGAAAGCAATTTTGTACCAATTTGTACACAGTCACTGGTTTTGCTGGTAAATACATGTCAAATGTTAAACAGAGCAGTCTTACTATGAGCATGAGCTTTTTTTTGTAAGCTTTAGATTCTGCTTTTCACAAAAGATTTGCAATTAATTTGTCCTTTAGGGATAACTGAAAACTGCTTTTTAGATTAAACAGCAAAAAGAGCTCCTTCTTGAAATATCTAGAATCCTAGTATGTCAAAGGAGATACACAGCAGAAAATAAATGTGCAGATGGGGAGGCCTGAAAAAACATCAAGTGCAAATCCTGAATTTATGCACATTTCTGACATTGTTGGATGAAAAATGCTGCTCTTATCTTCTGTGGGTAACCATGGCTACCGAGTGATGATTTTTTTCCCCAACATGAAATGAAATACAAGTGCAGGAGATGGTCTTGTCTCAGCTTGCACCATGTGTATTTGCGTGATAAGGATTATAGTCAGTGAATGTAGTTATCAGCATGGCCCATTTGCTTCTTTAAAAATAGGTTCAGATTTACATCTTCATGTCTCCATTAGTGCTGTAGAGGGGAAAACGGTGCAGTGTTTCCATAAGTACTGTTAGACGAGATTTGGACCATATCCTTTTGTGTTAAAATATGTGTATGCTACCTTCTTGTATTTGAGTCAGGACCAAGTATAACTGGGGGGACTCAAAAGGCAACACAAACTTGAATATAAAGCATAGTAGTTTAAATGTTTGGATGGTACAGTGCTACATTCTTGATTATCAAATACTTACTCCCTGAAAGTTTGTCTACATTTTATATTAATATGTTTCCCTGCTTGATCTGGTTCTGTTTTCATTCAGATTTTCAGCTTCATCATGAGCTTTGATAGGAGCAGAGTTGAGCCATGAATTCCTAACCACTGAAATCTCTGTAATGTTAGAAGGGTTTGTAGAGAAGCTGATCACTTATGCATGAAGCTAAGAATACATTTATGTTTATCTCAATAAGTGCATGAGTTATACTCCCAAGAATGGTGGCTGTGCATCAAAAACACTTTCCTCACGTGGGCAGTGAAGTAGCCTGGTAGATCCTTAATTCTCTCTTCCTTGTTGCCAATCACCATTTTGAGCAGTGTTCACTAGCTTAGTGGCACATCAGTAATGTTGTACCTACTGATACAGGTAGTTGTCATATGGAGAAACTTGCTAAAATTGCAGTGTGTGATTTTAAACCTTTATAACTGATTGGTCTACCAGTGGGAAATGTTTGCAATGTAATCATTGGGATTATGGGTGCAAGTAATCAAATTTCTGGTAACATTGCTTTTGCTATGATTTGAAAATACCTGAACGTGTATTTACTTCTACATTTCTTGCCACTGTAAGGGATTTTGTAATGATAAAAGAAAGATATTTTTTCCAGACAATATATCAAAGACTGAATGGTACCTCAGTGTTTTATCTTCCTTGCAACAAACTCTTGCTGGAGCACAGCAAATGTTCTTTTTAGATGTGATATGGCTCCTGAAGGTTTGCAAAATTAAAAAGAATAGTTTTGTGAATCACACCAATTAATTCAATGCTGGCAGCATGCTGGATGTCAGTCCACAGTAGCTGAGTGAACAATACAAACCACAAGTAGAACTATGAAATTCTGGGGGATTGGGAGGAGGAGAAGAAATAAGAACAGTTGCTAGTTGAGATGGGTTAAAGTTGGTGCATGATTCATGAGCAGTAGGCTGGGAAAAGCTTTACAAAATTCAGGAAGACTTCTGCAAATGTCCTAGTGTTACATGAGATTATTTTCAAATAGTCTTGTGTTAAAAGAATTGTGACAAAATAATGTACTTCTAGATAAATGTGTACAAGAGAAAAGGTAGAGTTTCTTCAACTGCTATAATCCACAACTGAGAAATAGATCATTACATTGCCTTCTTTGGACAGAATAACTGTTTCAGGCAGTCATGTCTTCATGAAAGTTAAGCCAATTCATGGAAAACAGTGATGATGAAAAATGGAGAAACGAGACTGAGAATGCAAACAAAAATTCTTCTGAAGCTGCTGAGAGGGATTGACTGAGGTAAAACTAATGATTTAACCAATACCCAAACACAAGGGGTACAGCAAGCACAAAGTATGGCAGACGGGAATTTCACAGAATACTGCAGGGTGAGGATGAAAATGCTGCTGCCTGTCTTTTTTTATTTGTTTTAAAGAAAATACAAGTGCGGAGCAAAACAGACACTAAGAATGTATAGAGGTTGGAACCTTGACCCAGTGGAGAAAAACATAATAGCTGAAGATAGCCCACAGAATAGAAGAGTAGAGTAATTGTAGTAGAAGTCATTACGCTGAGGAGTGCCTTATTTTCAGGAGGCAAGCGGTGACTCACAAGGATGAGATAGCATGTATGTGACATGAAAGCACTTCAAATGTAAACTGCAAAAGTAAATGATTTGTTAAGCTCAGATTAGCATTAGATGCAATGACAAGTCAGCGACATGCAAGCAAACAGGAAATTGAACGCCAAATATGCGGTAGGACAGTGACTGTGCTAGGCTACCAAGTCTTTCTCAGCAGTGGGCAAGCAAAAGCAGAATTGCAAGCAAATCCAGGCAAATTAAAAATACATGATGGCTTCATTCTTCTGAAGAGGTGGCTGGGAGCAGTGTCATTACCGCTGGCGGAGCATTTGGACAGACTGTGCATGAAAATCGTGTTGCTGTCAAATGAGAGGAGAAAATAACCGATGTCGGAAGCCGTTGCTCATGCTCTTGAATACAGAGGTAGCCAAACGCTTGCCTGGGAGTTGTTCCTGACCATCCCTATAGAAGGGCTATGACTCACTGGGACTTCTGGGAAACGTTGTCAGACAGTGACACTGTGACGGCCATAAATTGTGCAGACAAGCAAATTGGCAGCCAGGCTGTTTCAGATAATGGACTCTAGTTCTCTTACAAGGAGCTTGCTTGTGAATGGGAATTTGGCTATGTTGCAATGTTAGCTTATTGCAGCCAATCAAATGGTTAAGTCGATTAACTATTAATACTATTTAATGATCCTCTTCAGGAAAGCTTAAAAATTCAGAGAAACTACATTAAAACCAGTTCACTCCCTTGAAGTTCTTGTGCGCAACACTGCAGGGAAAGCTTATGTGAATAAAGAAATCAAACGTTGCCTCTGGCAACTGAAGGTGTGATTGCCAAACACAAGAAATGTACCTCAAGCCGATCATCCTTAGGAATCTATTTCCGAACTACAGCTTAGAGACACTGTTTGGATCACATTATTATTTCTGAATGTGGTACAGAAGGAAGCCATATATGTTGAACAGATAAATCTTAGTTAATTACAGACAACTTGAGAAAGTCATGCTTACTAAGATTACTTGCTACAAGTCTCTGGATAAAAAAGTCACAGATGAAATATGGGAAAACGTGGTGAAATACTCTAATTTGGTGAAAAGCTTGCTGTGCTGGATGTGGTCATCAGAAACCCATGGAACGTCTGGTGATAAGAAACTAGAGGAAGTGAAGAATGATTTAATTCAAAACAAATGTACATACCCAGAAGCGCTAGCATGTGGCAGTGTTCTATTCACAAGATCCACATTTGATCTTAAAGAAAACCAAAATGCATACATGTTATTTTGTAAGATAGAAAGCCATGACAGAACAGATCTCATCAATTCGGAGGTAAAGATTCAGGTTCTCATTTTTAGAATTTAACTTTTTATTTTTGTATGTGTAATGATGATTGATACTTTAAGATCATATAATGGAATATTAAATATGTAAGAAGATTATGCTTTTTGTGATTGATTTGGCAAACTGAATTAAGTATGACTAGAGAGATACTATAATAGATAGTTTCCTAATGGAGGACACAACAGGATATGAATGGGGAGATTAATATCTAGAATCTTGGAACATGTGAAGTACTCAGTGAGAGAAGATGATATGCCTAAAGGAAGGAATATTAACTGCATGCTGAACTGTTTCTTGTCTCATGCTTAAACACTGACCACTTGCCTCACCTGCCTTACTGTGATCCCAACTTATCTTCTGTTTTGGAAAATCCATATCACTTGCTCATTTTACTGCTTTTTCTTGTTTGCCTTAAAAAAATCATTTTTAGTAGACTTGGGTTTTTTTTTTTGGTTTTGTTTTTGCTTTCTGCTTCAAACAGATTCATCTTTTTTTCCTCACTGTGCTTTAGGTAAGCCCCGCCCTGATCTCTGTTTTGCAGCAGCCTCAGGCTTCTCTTGTACTCCCTTCTGAATGTAATCCTTCAATTTTCCTCTTGTTCCTTTTCTTCATGAGGGTTTATTTCCCAGATGCCCAGTGCTGTACATCAATGTTGTTTTCACGAGTACATGTCATGCGCTTTCTGACCCTTATGCCTTCTGTTTGCTCTTTACTGGTTCTTTTTATCTGGGGTTTCTGAGCTCCTGCTTATAATGTACAGGCTTTTCTTTCTGCAGTGATTGAGCTGGGAAGGATGATTGTCAGGTGCTGGCAAATCTGTTTTTCCTCTTCTAAAATGATTCAGTGGGCTGGGAAACTGTGTGGACCTGTGCTCTGTTAAAGAGCCTGTGCAAATAAAATGGGGAAAGAGTTGCCATCATTTCACTTACAGTACTAGAATGGGGTAGGAATTCGTTAAAATTTGCTGGGTGAAGGGAAAGAAGCCAAAGACTTCAATTCTATGAAGAGAAGTTGTCATATTGGAATGTTCTCTTGCATTCCTCAACACCAGCTATCCCATTTTCATCTTCCCCAGGCTGATAGTGAGAGCTCGTATTCTATTTATCTAGTCCAGTCTTGTAGTTGTAATGAAACAGGTTGCATTATAGTGAATATGTATTTAGGAAAACTGCCTGTGCTAACAAGGTGTTAAGGCATCCTGAATGACGAAGAATACTTCTCTCTGATGGGAGAGGTCCCTCACGTTTTACATAATATTTTGGCTATGAAGGAGGTCACAGAATAAACCAAGTTATGTGGTTAATGGTTAAACAATTTTAGGGTGTTTTGTCTGTTGAAGCCTACTTGGTAATAGGCTTAAAAATGTAGAGGAGCTGCTTGTATGTAGGATATTGTAGGAGGTACTGTTTGACATCTGCCAAGGGAGTATTATGCCTTTGCTCTAGGTTTTGTGAATGACATCCCACTTATGGAGGCGGGACTGTGAGATACTCTTACGGATTGCCACTGATAAACCTGAAGACTTAGTGAGGGAGGAAAAGTCCATAACTGAGATTGTTGCATCCCAGTAGAAGGTAATTGGTCTCCTGGAGCTCAGTGTGATTGTGCATTGCTTCCTTGCGGCTGTCCCAGGTGCAGACTCTTCCTTCTTCCGGTGCATTCAGATGTGCTGAAGTCACTGAGTCTCACAGCCATTTTAACTTGATTTGGATACAGCTGAAAAAGACTGTTCTGCCCTTACCCTCCTGCTGCTTTCCAGCCATTTATTCCTGCCTGCTTTATGCTGTTACTACAGTTTGTGCAATTGTTCCTTGGCTTAGATTAAGGAGCTGATCAGGATGAAACTATATATATTTTTTCACATTAATTTCCAATTGATCAGTTTATTGCTGCAGCTCAGTGCACCTCAGGCTGTGTACAGAAGGCAAGAAGGAGGACAAAGGCATCTTTTTTCTTTTTTTTTTTGGAAGGGGAAGGGAGAGGGAAATTTATTTTTGGGCAAAATAAAAAATAGTAGTGGCATCTCTCCATCATTCTCTTCCTTCTTCCCTGCTGTTGAAATATGGTGCCTTTCTTTTGTGTGTTTTTTTTTTTTCTTTTTTCTCCCCTTTGGAGCTTTTTAAGTGGCAGTTTAATACCGGAGACCTCTACAGTCTGTTGTGGTTTGACACAGCTGCGATGTCTGCAATGTACAACACCCAGAATTTCTCATTTTCCCGGACGGCTTGTTAGAGGTGATTGGCAGTAGGATTTCTGGCCCTAGCCCAGTCAAAGTCAAAAAAAGAGCGCATGATTCTTTGAATGTTTCCTTGAATGATTCTTTCTGCGGGAAAATGATATCCTTGACATGCTTAGCTGTTATCAGTGTCTCAAGTAATATCATAGCACCAAAACCAATATAAAATAGCATTAACAACGAAAATGCCTGAAGCTCTTAGATTAAATGTTCCCTACCCTTAGCATTTGTGCATTCTGAATATAGTGATAAGCCACAGTATTATTAAAGAACTACTGTAGGTCTGTAACTGTTGAAGACACATCGGCTGTGATGCTGTATATAGCATTTTCTGTGAATTAAAGTTAATAAATTCACTGTTAGTGGTATGTGGCTTCTCTTATGTATCTATTTAGTAAATGCCACTATCTTTAAGAGCTACTGGTATGCAAAAAAGATGTACTGACACATAATAACTGTAAAATAAGCACCAGTGTGTTCTTTGATATGCATACAGGTGAATATAGCAAGAAGAGTAAATAGGGTGTATAATATTTAACGTCTATAAAAATAGTGAATCATAATTTAAATTCATATTCCTTCTCCTTGCAACTTGAGTGGAACCATCCCTTCCTGCACGACAGTTTCAAAATGTCCTCTCTTATTGATCTTAGTTTCTGTGTGCCCAATCCTAACAGTGGCTCCTCTGCCTTCATAAAAATGGCTTCGTAGAGCTCGCTCTTTAGAAAGAGTAGCCTGTGAAAACTGGTTCTGTAAATTACTCTTCATTCTGTGAAATAACGGTACAAATGAAATCTTTTGTTGTTCCTGCAGAGGAAGGATACATTTTCTTGTAGTGAGGTTGCTGAAAATGTGTTTTCTTCAGTTTTAATTCAGGGTAGTTAATTTCTGCCTTTTCAAGTTTTGTTGCCTGTAGTTTCACTTAAAAAATTGCACAGAGGCAGTTTTTGTTAACGTACGTAGCCAAAGTTTTTTTAATCATGTTTGCATCTTCCACTTCAAAGAGTGTAATGTAGAAATTGTTTTCTAATTGTTCCTGAACTATGTTTAGACCAGAAAAGGCTGATGAAAAAATACTTGAAGTGATCCCACTTCTGCCAGTTTGTGATTACAAAATATAAATTTGAAGCAGCTGAGATGCTTATTCCTGAAATTTGAGCATGACTGTTCAACAGTAATTTTCTGATTTTGTTCATTTTCTGCTAACTTGTATTCTCAGCAAGGTTTCACCATTGTGGTGGACCTCCTGTGGATTTAACCAAGTCATAATTAAGTAAACAGCGTAGTGAAACGTAGACTTGAAATCTCGTTTTTGCTGCTGGTACCTTCTGTTCTGTCCTGTTCAGCTCACTGTTCGAGTCCAGCAGCAGTGCTGTATCCCATCATGCTGTTGAGATAAAAGTTTCTGTACCACTTATTACATTACTGGTATCTGGAACTGAAAGCTCATTCAAGTGGCAAAGCTGAATCAATCTGCCTTTACCACTGCAAATATAAGTGTTTTACCATACTTTCATTAATTTCTTTGTGGATACTGCAGCGCCAAATGTGACTTGGAAAATGCTGCTGGCAAGACCAATGGGTACTGGGAGAAGATTGATTGGATTTGACTCTGTTTTGTCTTACACTTAAAGTAATTTCCACAGCACATGCCACTGCATTTTAAACAAAGGAATCTCTGGGCACCAAGTTGGGTAGGAAGGTGGTATGCCAGGGTATCTCTGTATGTCTGCAGATTTAGCAGGTGCATAGATACTGTTGCTATAATTTATTGTCTTAAGCCAGTATATCCAATTATATTCAGTATATCTGTATTCTATCTTTGTAAGTATTCTTATACCAGAAGGATGAATTAGGTTCTTAATTCGTACCCTGTCTTGGCACTGAAAGTACAAGGACCCCCTTTAAAGAACGTACTTTCCTTGTTGCTTTTCTCTGCCCACTTTAAAACAGTTCAGACTTCGGGGACCACTACCTGAGAAATGGTGTTATGTACATACACAACATATTTCTCCCTTTCTGTTTTTAAAAATGTGGGTGTCTAACCACATAAGACTTACCCCTTAAGAACTTGAATTAATAAGACACCAACCAACTAATCTTGATCATCAGCAGCAGAATGAAATGACTTACTTTCCTGAATGAATGACATAGTTTGCTATAGTTTTCATAGTCATCACGTAGCTGTGAAGTGCTTTGGTTTTAAAATCCATATTTGCCAATTCTTGTCAGCAGACTCCAGGTCTTATTTTGGGGGATTGCAAATGTACAAAGCTGCACATCCTCTATACTGTATTTTGCTGTGCTGACTGACTATTAGATGGGTAGGACTATTCTTAGACCTCTCATTCTTTTCTTTTCCTCTTGAATCTCTTTAACGTTTTTCTTTTCCTCCTGTAAGAGTACTCTGAATGTGAGTTTGCAGGGAAGGGTGCATCCCAAAGAGGAGCACTGGCCATGCATGTGAGTTACGTGCAAGTACAGCAGCAGAAGAATGGGAGGAGGAAGTGAGCGAGTCTGATGGCTGACAACAGTGATGTGCCTTGGAAAAGTTCCCTTTCTATTCCCCTTAGACTTCACTCCTGTGAAGCCTTAAGAGTGTGTAGAAGCCCCACTGAATTTAGTGTTCAGAATCCACATGGAACGCTGTGGGCAAGTAAGGTTTTGCAGGCCTGGGTTTCACAGAACAGCTGCTATTTTATGGCTTGGGTGTAAAAAGGAGGTTTGATCTAGACTTGTAGATCTAAGTGACTCTTTTTTTTTGGTTGTATTGAAAAATACTAGTGTTTTTATGGGAATCTGAGGAACCTGCATACTTAGGTACAACAAAGAACCCTTGCTGCTGTTCTATCTTGATGTCTCAATTCCAGTTGGTTTGAGCTTTAAAACAAGTTCTGATACTCTGCTGGTGCTAAATCTTACTGTTAATAAGCATTGCAGTGGACAGTCAAAATGATGTATGGTATATTTCAGATATCTCCATTTACTTTTGTAAAGAATTTTTCTGAAAATAGGTTGAGAAATCTGGTAAAATTAGTTATTATATATCATGTAAAAATGATCTAGATGCAACTTGATCGGAGAAGTCACTATGAAGATCATGCTTTTTTTCTTCAAGCAAGTTCAGAGAGATGATGCCATGAACAAATAACTGTTAGATAGCACTAAGGACTTGAGGGGAAAATGGCCACATGCTTGCTATAACCAGTGTTTCTGTGAGTGTGCTGTTTTGCCTGAAGACTTCTTTTTGCTAACCAGAAATGTCAGTGAAAATGATGCAAATTGACAAGATGCGGCAGTATACCCTGTAGTTTACGGAGATGATTAGGATAATGCATCATCATGTTTCATTGTGAGCCATAATGCAGTGAAATATTGCTGGCTGGATTAATGGTGACTGCAGATGTGTTTAAAACTCAGTCTTATGAAATGCCTCCACTCTTGTTTGGCTTTTTAGTGCCACCAGAGAAGACCGTGCTATCAGATGACTTGGTTTGGAGAACCGCATAGGGAGGAGGATTCAGGGGCTTTGCTGTGGCTAGTTTTGTTTTACCTGTGCTTCTGAATTTCTGGTAGCTCCACAAATATCCCAAAGAATGTAGAGTTTGTCTACGCAGCTGACATAAGTATTAGAAGCAACTTTCTGCTAATTTTTAAGGAATTGTTAGTACATGCTGAGTCAAGAAGCTTCTTAAATTTGTGTGAGTGGGGAGTGGACAGACGACTCAGGAGATCAATTTAAACTCAGATACCTGAGATACTGACCTTTTTCTTCTTTGTGCAGCAATGTATGTGTGATGAAGATTGGTCTACTCAGGTTAAAATAAATAAAAATGGAAGAATAATTTCTGCCAGAAGCAAACATTCAGGGAGAAGTGTTCTTCACATTCTTTAAATAAATTCTGTAAATGTAATGTAAAATGTCATGTACTGGAACTTAGGATATATAGCAATAGAAATCATTCCAATATGTTGCAATATCTTGCAAACTCTGCCAAAATGGTGTGTATATATATATGTTTAGGTTGCATATACTCAAATAGCTTGATAAGAATATTATCATGTTGCATGAGAAATGGAAGATCTAAGGGCAATTTGGAAGCTGTTACCCTGTTTAGGAATTAGAAAAAATATGGAGGGGAGCAAAGTTGCATACAATTACATACTTGTTTGTAAATGGTAAGGATTTTTCTATGAGCAACCCATTTTTGCCACCCTGTGGACAGAAAATGTATGTCATGATTTTATTTTTTAGTTCTTCAAAACCTGTGGGAGAGGCTGAAATCAATGAAGATCAGTTACACAAATTCTGACCTATAGGCTCTGTGGCATTTAAAACATTATTTAAAATTGGAGTTGGCTGTTTTTATTTTACATTGTATTGGCGAAAGTCTGAGATCAATTTTTTGCTGTTTTCAATAACCACTTCAAAGCAGCTCTTCTGTCAGTCCAGTATCAAGGGTAATTCCCTGCCACGCTCTTTGCCAGCATGTGGTGGAACCATCCTAGGAGGTACAAAAGAAACGCTTATAAATGCTATCCCTTCTGTCATGTTGTTCCTCCTTCTCCTATCTCCCTTTCAAAACAGAAAGACCAAACCATACACATAAGTGTGTGTGCACACAAACAAAACCAACCCCATCCCACAAAAAAATCCTCCACGAACTATAAAAGCGAGGTCAAGGTCATTGTTTGAGGTGTTTTTTCTTTGCCATGTCTGGCTAACTGCTGACTGGGGACCAGATGTGAGCAGCCTGTATCCTCCTCCTCTGCTGTTCACTAACCAAGAGGTTTCACTGAGCAGGTGTTGTGGTTTAGCCCGGCCGGCAGCTAAACACCACACAACCGTTCGCTCACCCTCCCCCCTCCCTCTCTGGGATGGGGGAGAGAAATGGGAAAGTGAAGCCTGGGAGTTGAGATAAAGACAGTTTATTGAGACAGGGAAATAATAATAACAATAATAATAATAATGATAATAGTATTAATAATAATAATGTTTGCAAAACAAGTGATGCACAATGCAATTGCTCACCACCCGCTGACCGATGCCCAGCCTATACCTGAGCAGCCGGCCCCCCACCCCGGCCAGCCACCCCTATATATTGTTTAGCATGACGTCAGATGGTATGGAATACCCCTTTGGCCAGTTTGGGTCAGCTGTCCTGGGTCTGTCCCCTCCCAGCTCCTGCTGCACCCCTAGCCTGCTCGCTGGCAGGACAGAGCGAGAAGCTGAAAAGTCCTTGGCCTGGTGTAAGCACTGCTCTGCAACAATTAAAACATCAGCCTGTTATCAGCGCTCTTCTCATCCTAATCCAAAACATAGCACCCTACCAGCTACTAGGAGGAAAATGAACTCTGTCCTAACTGAAACCAGGACAGCAGGGCAAACCATCAAGCTACTTATTCAGAGGAGAGAAAAAAAAAAAAAAAAGCTGTAACAAATACTTTTTCCTGAAAAGTATCCCCGTGATGGACTAACTGTGAACAATATTGCACAAGTAAGCGAGAGTCTCAAGAATTAGTGCTGACCACAAATGCACAGCAGCTTATGCTGCATCCTGCCTGCCTTCAGTGAGCAGCCTGGAAAACCAGTGGTCAGCTCCTAGGCTGCTAAAGCATTCTATTTTTGCAAGGCTGGATTAGTCCCTGCCTTGTGCCTCGGCATTGATTTGGATTTGCTGCTGTTAAATGGGCACAGACCTCACCCTAGCCTCCCACAGGTGCTCCTGTACTGTACTTGTATTTTATAGCAATATTTTTTTCATTCTTTTCCTAGTTATTTGCAGGGCATTCAAGCTGATATTTGCCCATGAGAAGCAGACTTACTCTGAGGTCAGTCTCATTTGTCTGTCTAGCTTTGTGGACATGATAAAAACATGGAAGGGACGATTGGGTTTGAGGTCCAGAAAACAAAGGAAAAGAAGGTGTTCCTTATCTCAAACCTTATCTTTATGCCTTAAGATAAGGCATAAAGAAGGCATTTATCTTAAACACAGTTCTGCACTGTCACTCTTAGCTCAGTGCTCATAGTCATCTCTCCATACTTCCCACAAACCCTAGCTACAGCAGAAACAAGATATTTTGATACTCGTGACACGATGTGTTCTGATATGGTGGTTGTATTGCTGACTTGCTTCTTAAACTGACAAGGGAGTGTTGATTGTGAGTCCTGTCTAGACAGATGTCAGTTTTTCTTACTAATCATCAGCAGACAAGATCCTGGGTTTGCATCTTGCCTGAAAGCATGGGACCTTGGATAACAAAAGGAAGATGCATTCTACTTTTGTTAGTTTCTTCTGCTTGTTTGTTTTGAGGTATGGAAAAAGTTGTACAAAAGTCAGGGAGAGAGAGGAGCAGTGGTTCTGGGGAAAATACCATCTGTTCCTTATTCTGAAGTAATTCCCATGTATTTATATGTATGTTGGGAATTCTTAAGTTTGAAGTATGCCGTTTGTGCCATGTTTTCTTTCACCCCAGTCCAAATGATGAGAAAACAGTACTTTCTATGATTGTTTTTGAATCATCACATTGACCCATTTAAACTACTGGACTAAATTGGCAGGCTTGAAGGGAAGAACACTGCTTGATTACTAATAGGGTATCTCCAGATAAAGCTATATCCAGCTTGCCTTAATTTATTAAATGTAAAGTTTTAAAGTGTTGAAGATTAAATGCAGTCTTCCAGTCTTCGGTGGATATTTCATATTGCTCCATAATGATTATACATATTCTCATAATAAACCAAAGATTGTTAAAGTTCTATCCATGCACTGTTTAAATCTTGACCTCTAATTTTGCTGTATCACAGCAACAGTATCAGTATGTCCTGAAATGTAAGAGCTAATGGTCATTCTTACTGGCTTTTGCTTTTTACTTCCTTCTCACAGATGATTCATTCCCACAAAAACAGTATGGCAGAGAACTGAAACATGCAGTGTGATCAATGCCGTTTGTCTTGACTTGTGGCTAAAAGGAAGAGAAAAAAACTGTAGCCATAAGCCAATCTACGGATAAAAATTAAATGAAAATGAAGTTGAAAAATGCATTGTGTCAGGCTGCACCTCCAGTTCTTCTCTTTTGCATGTTTTTTAATGCTTCACATACAAAAAGGGCTGGTGGAAAAAAAGAAAACTTTTTACTTTTTCTGGCAAGAATTGTAGTAAAGAATTCGTAGTTACAAAAAGAAGCTTTGGTTGTAGTCATAGTTGGAACAAAAAATATTTTAAGACACATGCCTATTTTGCAAAGGTTATTTAGATCAGCTGAGAGCATGGGATTTCTCCCTCAAGCTGTTTGGTAACTGGGAGGCTAAGGTGTGGGAATAAGAGCTGCAAGAGCAATTCTGATACAAGAAGCACAGAAGGTGCTTAGTGCTCTGGTGCCCTGGGGCTTAAGCCCTAGGCAGCCAGTCACAGTTGGTGGAGCTGCCTTGCAAGCAGCTTGAGGAGTTAGCAAACTAAAGTTAAAAGAAATTTAAAAACGTGCCTAGCAGGCAGCACTCTAGCTAGAGTAAGAAGTCGCCTCCCCACAGGCAATCAGAGAAAAAGAAAAGAGAGACACCAATGGGTGTATGCCTGAAGTATTTGTAATTGTTTAACTATAGAAAACTCAAAGCATTAGTATTCTCATGCAGTGTCTCACATAAAAATATACTGCATAAACTGTGAACGTAGAAGTTCAGAAGCAGAATGTTGTGGTAATACATGTGCTGCAGAATGCTGTTCCATGCATTGCACCAAGGTAGATCTTAGTGTTCAAGCATTGGCTTTTGGCATTGTTGAATTCGACAGCTATCTAAAGGCAAATGGATATTATCCAGGCTACCTGAAGGCTGGCTACCAGCCTGCACACTGGTACAGTTTCTAAATCCTTTGGCTTAAAACAGGCAGCTAATAAGCATGGATGCTGTTTTCCTTCCAATGCCCCCTCTCATCGTGACTGTCAGACTATTATTTCACTTGTCAAACTGTTGTTCAGGCAGCTATTTATTTACATTGTGTTTTTTCCTGTCCAGACATCAGCAAGGCTAGTGGTCATTTCAGGCCCTGCAGCTACTCCTCTCTGGTGAAGATAAACAGAGATTTTGCAGCCTGATGATGTCTGTGCCTGTGTAACAAATAGTCATAAAAAAGAAGAATATTTTCTAATACTAGAAAGGAAAAGGTCTGTATGACTGTTATTACAGAATTGAAATAATATCAGCATACAGAAACTTGTTAGGAATTGAAATACCTGACACTGGCTGGAGGTGAAGAATGATAGCATTGTTTTAACAAAATCTGCACGCCTTTGTTCCCCTGTGCAGTCTCGATGTGTGCTCTGGAAGGATGAGATGACTTCAGCTCATGCGCTTGGCTACCTGTAGCTGAAGTTAATACAGAATGCAAAGAAACAAAACAGAAACAAATGTTACTGGTAGTGGAAAGGAATAAATACTTTGAAAGTATAGCGGTCCAGATCTTTAGGCAATAGATGCTATTTTGCAATTGATTGTTCTGTTATAAATAGCAGCAGCTAGGATGGGATTATTTTTTTTTTTCTTGTATAACTTGTCTCCTATGCTTTTTCTGGGGAAACAGATACTGCTGCAAGGATTTTTTTATTTTTCAAATGTACTGGCCCTTAGTGTCCAAGATGAAAGCTCTCGCATAATCAGCATTCAGGCTTTACTTGTATATGATGACCTGTTATAGTCCATGCAGTAGTCATACAGTGCTTTAGATAAAAAAAGGTGCTTTTAAAAGTTCAGTTTTTTAATGTTTGTTTCACGAATCCCAAACAGAACAAAGCAATAGGGCTAAAACATGCTTATTTTCTTCAGAGCTACTTGCATAGAATGTGAGTCCAATTCTAGATTCATCTGGTCTTTGTCTTGTGTTATTTTGTTGCTAGAGTTTGCCACCATTTTAATGCAGTGAACTGTGACACAGCCTGCTTTGCAAATGTAGATGGGGGATAGAAATTTGGATCTTCAATTTTAAATCCTTGAAGGAAAGTTAAAGCACATGATTGTATTCCGTCATCCATTTTGTAGCTTTTTCCTTTTCTCGGCTTAGTCTGTGACCTTTCTGTTTAGAAAGGAATGAATAAATTCTGCAGCATTTCCCTGCTGTTTATTAGTTGCCCTTAGGTGCCATGCGCACTCTTCCCCTCACCCCTTTTTTGATGATAAGCTCAGAATATATTTCTGTGTGAGCTTCAGCTGTAGGGTTTCAGATACTTAGTTAAGAATTGCTGAAACATCTTGTTGCTGTTGTAAGCTTGTAATAATGTCTTTCTCAAGAGTCAGGGGTGTGAAATGACGGTTTTGTTTTAAACCTGCTGAATATAAAATTGAACATATTTATGGATATAAATATCAAGAGACAACATTTGTGAAAATTACCCCCAAATGAATGTGAAGATGGGTTATCAGGCTCTTTTTGTCATTTGCAGTTAGAGGTTCTATAAATGTTCTGCAACTATTATATTGCTTGTGGTTGTAGAAATTATTCCTCTTCCCTGGATTTGTGTAGCCTGTTCTGTGTCGTTTCTCATGTTCTATAAGCTACCATGTATTTAATGGTGAGGCTGATTTATTCATGTTTCCCTCATTTTCCTGGGGTTTCCTACTTTCAACCCTTTCAACCTTTTTGATTGTGGTTGCATTTTCTTGGGGGTGGTGGCGGTGTAAAACACATCAAGTACTGTGGGCTTTTTTGTTTTTAATCAAATGTTTTATTTTACTTGAGAGAGGACACTTTTTTAGTACAAAGTAAAGGTACCGACCTTAGGAACATTATTTATTTATTTTTTCTCTCTCTGGTTATGCCTGTTGCTTAGATCCCTGTTTATCAAGGGTGCTGTTTAGATGTCAGATAAATAGACACTGCTCTTGAATGAAGCTAGCGTTAACTCCTCTTGCCTGCACCTTCAGACATTCAGCTCCAGCATTACAGCAAAACACAGGAGACCTAAGACAAGTGTCCTCTGAAGGAGGAAACCGTAAATTGTGTCACCGACACCTTATGAACCTAAGGATTGAGCTCGAGTTTTCCTCCCTGGTGCTTTAATAATAATAAGGCTTTAATTACTGCATATTCAGCTTTTAAAAAGAAAATAAAGCAGTAGATACTGACTTTCTGCATTTTTTTTGTAGATGAACTCGAATCATTTCTGTGTTGTTTCTTCAGTCGTGGCAAGATTTATATTTAACAATGTTTTCCATGTTTCAGTCTAGTCAGTTTCTTTTTAGCTGTGTTCAGTTAAATACTGATCAGTCCGTATTGGTTCTTTATCTCTTGATCAGTAGTTTTCTTCACTACTTTGCAGTAAGAAACGCTAAATGAAGTTAAACACAATAAAAATAATCTGTCAGTTTCTAGAACTGGCTTCCAGATTTTTCTCTGTTCACTTCACTTGCTCTCATTTCCATCTCTTACTTAAAAGATGTTTTATAGCTTTTTATAGGCTTTCCAAACATTATAACAATTGATAGCTGTTTTTGTAACTGGCCCTTCAATGTTTCTGAAAAGTTTCAGGTATTTTTGTGCTATCTTTGTATCTTGATAACTATCAGGTGTCAAGATCTATCTTAGACTCCACACAATTGTCCCTATTCTCACTGCCTGCTGTGATGTCCATTTGAATGGGGGTACTTTTTCAGATCCAGGGCCAAAGCAAGTATACTGTTAAAAGCAGCTTGTCCTTTTAATGAGAAGACAAAAACAGTGAGTAGGAGTCACATAACCACTGTAAAAATGACCATGCAGATAGCAATAACCTAATGATTGAGCTTGGTTAATTTCCGAAGTCCTATACTGGGACTCCTGCTTTGCCAGTTGTTTAGCTGTCACTCTATATAAAGACAAGAGTATTAAAACGAGCTCAAGTCTTAACCAAGTAATGTTCCTTGCTGTAGAATATGTGTTGACTCCCAGTTTAGTTATTTGGAGATTTTGAATGAATATAATTCTTCTGACTGTGAATTAAATATGCAGTATATATGTAACTCAACAAAATTATTGAAAGAGCTTAGTCATGTAGTAGAATTTTATTAATTTGTAAATAACTTTGGTTTAAGAACAACTGCACCCTCTAGTGACGGATAGCGCATGTGCAAGATGATCAAGGCAGATTTTGAACTGCGATGTGGCTTGAAAGAAAAAGAGATTTCATGTTATAGAACATGCAAGCTTTGGAAATAAACCATTAGTTATTTTTAAAGATATATTGATGAAGTTCTTAGAGCACTGCCTTTGCTGTTACAGATTTCCTAGCCTGTCACTGAGTGTCAGACACAGCAAATCGCAATTTATGTTGAGCACATTTGATCAGAAAGGAGCTGTCACATTGCTTGTCAGTGTGTCATGTCATGCTTTTGGTTATTGCTAAGAAGAACTTCTTGTTAGGAATATCGTTAATAAAACACTGTATGTTTGAATGCTGTAATGTGACAGTATGTCAAGTGTGCTATAAGCAACATCAGCTTTTTCTGTAGAAACGAGCCCTGCTTGAGTTACTTGCTTGAATATATGAATATATATATATATATGTGTATGAATAAGAAACGCACAGCTTCTCTGAACTTATGCTATCTGCAGTCTTGGTGTTACAGTGATGCTGTAGTAATATTTTCACTGAAATACTCTGAGGAAGTCACTAATGAATTAAATGCAATTGCTGTCAGGGGTTAAAGCGGAAGGTTGAAAATGCATCTGTTGATATTTAAAAATATCTTTTAAAAGATAGCTAAACCAGAAGTAAATAAAACTGGTTTGGGTGACTCTATTCAAAGCAATTTAGATACAGACGGTATTTTGTTTTTAGGCTGCTTAGTTAGAACCTAGGTCTTATCTGGACTCTGCCATGGTTCACTAAACAATCCTGATCTTTCTTGGAAACACTGCATTTCTTGCAGCATGCTGACAGTGCATTGGCAACGCTTTGCTTGTCACCTGCTGATTCATCAGTGTAGCTTCCTGCCATCCCTTCTTATCTTTGCTGGTTTCCCTCTGGCGACCATTCCTTGCACGTAGCGTATGATAGCTGGTATTCCTTCAGAGGGAAGGATGCTTTCATCAGTGAGCTAGGCTGTGTTGTGTTGGCTGGAAGAGTTTTCAGATGTCTGAATGTGCTGGACTTCCTGTAGAGACTTCCTAGTCATTGTGAGTTCTGAAATGTTAATTGGCAATGGTACCTTGTGTTTCTTAACAGTGAGGTATCTTCTTAAAATAGTTCTAAAATGCATTGAAGTTTTAGTGTGAAAGTTACTTCCTTCATTGTTTTTTGGTGGTTACTAACTTTTGTCTATTCTGATGTTACTGTTGCTTAAGCTAGTAAATAGCAATGAACAATTTCTTTGCTCCGGAGCTACTGATACATGCTGAGCATAGATCCATGGATGATGTATGAATTTTCTGCTTCAAAATTTTAGTTACTGTAAACATCACTATTAGATCATACTTACTGTAATCTCTGGGGCAGAAGACCTCATTCCCAATTTTATTTGTATTTATTTAAAATAGGGAATTTGGAAAAAAACAAAACAAAACAACTTTTAAAAATATTTAAAAGATCATACTTAACTCATCAGTTAACATATTTTGAAAAAGACAAAGTTGCAGATGGCAAAATTCAGCAGAGAGGGGCAATGAGAGAAATCACTTTTCACTTAAAAATGAATAAATAGATTTTATTAAAAAAGACCACTTTTTTCTTCTCTAAACGATCTTATTGTTAAGACATTTCCAAGTCTGCCTGCATTATGTGCCCTATTACACTAGCTATGTCAGTATAGAAAGGATTAGAGTAACTATTGAGATTAATCTATTATACTTCAGTTAATTGTTTCTGTTCAAGGACATTTCCATTAAGAGCTCAGCAGCACAGTACAGCATGAAATTGAAATCAAATCAAGAGTCTGGTTCAAATCCCGAGCTAAAATTTTTATGGAATTTTCTTGTTAGATACAAATCTAAATTCCAGTGGTGTTCCCCAACATCTTTACAGCTAAATGAAATGAACTGACAGCATGTGCAAGTGTCTACAGGCTTCTGAAATAATAAAGGTCTCCTCATACATACTAGGGCTTTCTCACATTTGGATCCAGGACAAGGTTCCTTATAGGACATGCCCTCACATTTATTATAGTAGCTCTTGTATAACGTATTTCTTGGGGTGTCCCAGACCAGCCTTCAGTTTTACGGTTTCAGAAACTGTTTTAGTAAAGCAGATGTCGTTAACTCTGCATTAACCACTGAAAAATTACTTTTGAAGGAGGGTGTCTTTTAGGCACCACCATATGTGATAGAGAGAAACCCCCATAAAGCTGTATTTCGTGAAGTGCTGTGGTTTTTGTTTTTGTTTTCTTTTTTGTTGTTGTTGTTTTTTTTTTTTTTTTTTTTACAAAAACTGTACCCATTTTTGATGGGTAGTGCTGTGAACCATGGGCAAGCAAACCATTGCTTTGAAATTGGCTTGTCCTGCAGTGGCTGATTCATGGAACAGGCCCAGGATGTGTGGTAACAGTGAAAGCTCCTATGGGAGCCAAGTATTTCTCTTCTGCTGCCAACAGCCAGCTTCATCTTCACTTTTTGGATCTGTATAAATCTGCCAATCAGAACTGTAATTTCAGATTGGATGGAAACTAGACTGACTAGATGAGTAGGTTGTTTTCATTGTCTCCATGTCTGTGAGTGCTGTAAATGCTTGTTTTTTAAGAAATGCATTTGAGATTTTGCTTTAGTTCAATCGTGTAAGCCAGCTGTCAGTAGATGTTGATTACCATTGTTTTTTCTGGCTTGGATAAAGCTTAGGAGTCAGTCTGCATTTTCTCCCTAATCAGTATCCTAGACCTCAAGTTTTCTTACCATTCCTCTTCCAAAGAAAATTAAATAATTGAAACATTTTCTGACTTGCATCAAAAATGATACTTGCAGGGATTATGTTACACTTTGAGTTGCTGCTGTATTTTCCTGCATATAAAGTGAGAATTAAAATTAATAAGGTGGCACTAAGTTTTGTTTTCTGTGATTTCAATCTCACCTTTAACATTTCTTACTGTTTGGTATGTCATTAAAAGTAAAAAGTCACGTTTGTGTATCAACATTCATAATGGTACCTTAATGACAAGTGGTGACCCCTGTAAGCATTTGATCAGTTACACAGCTTGTCAGATGGCTCATTACACACGATAATCCTAGAAGATTTTTTGCATGCTGTGGAAAGGCTGGTAGGTATGTTTTTAATGCCTAAGTTGACATTGGGAAACATTTCTATAATGCTACCTAAATGTCATTTCAGGAACAATTGCATTTTACTCTGAAATAACCTTTTAGTTGTGTTATTTTTGGTAATATGTGGAAGTTAACAAAGCTACATTGATGCAATATCATGTTTCTTTATGAAGGTTTTCATCTTTTTGATGCCAGTTTCAACCCTGTTTATATAATAATTTATTTTTTACCAAAAGTATGCTAGTTTTGATTTTCTTCTTTTTAGAGTCTGAAAGGATGCCACTCTAATAAAGCTATGTAGATTTATAGTATAAATTGTTGTCACACCTTCCCCTGCCCCTTTCTGTTCAGAAACTCTGAACTGGAATTTGTTCAGCTTGAAGTAGGAAAAGTGTGGTGTTACTGCTACAGTTGATGTGATTTGGAAAAAGAAAGCTTGTTTTTTTTCTTAAAGTGCACTGATTATACATGAGTTCTGGGCATAAATTAAGCTGTCATGCTCACCAGTCTCATGGAATTTGAAAGAAAAGGTCTGTAGTATTTAGTCATTAATATGAATTACAGAGGTGGACAGCTTGGAGGCTCTGCTCATTCACAAGCTTCCTGTCCTCCCCTTCACCTGAAATGGGGCTTGAGGAAAGTCATCATGGAGAGAGAAGGTGTTAGGATGGGAATATCACCTTGACGTTGGGGAAGGAATTAGTTGCCTGTGTTGTAGTCTGAAATGCGAGTCTGGTAGTGAAGGCTGCTGAGTGGGGAGCACGAGTTCGGTGGTGACTGTGGCTGGTTTACACAGGAGGCACAGCCATGTGAAGGAGTGAGGCAGCTGTGCAGGTTTGTGGTCTGCCCTTGCAGGCAGAAACTATGAACTTGGATTTGCTCTGGCTTGGAAAGAACCAACTGAGGTTATTTAATAAAATTCATCTAGTCCTGCAGTATCTTGTCTTTGTCTTTGAGATACCAGAATTGAGCCTGGATGATGGCCTTATGACTGGTACTGGATGGTATGACTGGTACTGGATGGTTAGACACACATCACAGGAAAACATAGAATCACAGAATCGTCTAGGTTGGAAGAGACCTCCAAGATCATCTAGTCCAACCTCTGTCCTAACACTAACACGACCTCCACTAAACCGTATCACTAAGGGCTACATCTAAACATCTTTTAAAGACCTCCAGGGATGGCGACTCAACCACCTCCCTGGGCAGTCCATTCCAATGCCTAACAACCGTTTCAGTAAAGAAGTTCTTCCTAACATCCAACCTAAACCTCCCCTGGCGCAACTTTAGCCCATTCCCCCTCGTCCTGTCACCAGGCACGTGGGAGAATAGACCAACCCCCACCTCTCTACAGCCTCCTTTAAGGCACCTATAGAGAGCGATGAGGTCTCCCCTGAGACTTCTCTTCTCCAGGCTGAACAATCCCAGCTCCCTCAGCTGCTCCTCGTAAGACTTGTTCTCCAGACCCCTCACCAGCTTCATTGCCCTTCTCTGGACTCTCTCGAGCACCTCAACGTCCTTCTTGTAGCAAGGGGCCCAAAACTGAACACAGGACTCGAGGTGCGGCCTCACCAGAGCAGAGTACAGGGGCACAATCACCTCCCTAGACCTGCTGGCCACACTGCTTCTTATGCGAGCCAGGATGCTGTTGGCCTTCTTGGCCACCTGAGCACACTGCTGGCTCATATTCAGCTGCCTATCAACCAGTACTCCCAGGTCCTTCTCGGCCAGGCAGCTTTCCAACCACTCATCTCCCAGCCTGTAGCGCTGCTTGGGGTTGTTACGCCCCAGGTGCAGGACCCGGCACTTGGCCTTGTTGAACTTCATGCAGTTGACCTCAGCCCATCGCTCCAGCCTATCCAGATCCTCCTGCAGAGCCTTCCTTCCCTCAAGCAGATCGACACACGCACCTAACTTGGTGTCATCTGCAAACTTACTGAGGGTGCACTCGATCCCCTCATCCAGGTCATCGATAAAGATATTAAAGAAGACTGGCCCCAGCACCGAGCCCTGGGGGACTCCACTAGTGACCGGCCTCCAACTGGATTTGGCTCCATTCACCACAACTCTTTGGGCCCGGCCATCCAGCCAGTTTTTAACCCAACGAAGCGTACGCCAGTCCAAGCCCCGAGCAGCCAGTTTCTTGAGGAGAATGTTGTGGGAAACGGTGTCAAAAGCCTTACTGAAGTCAAGGTAGATCACATCCACAGCCTTTCCCTCATCCACCAAGCGCGTCACTTGGTCATAGAAGGAGATCAGGTTCGTCAAGCAGGACCTACCTTTCATAAACCCGTGCTGACTGGGCCTGATCGCATGGTTGCCCTGCAAGTGCCGCGTGATGACACTCAAGATAATCTGCTCCATGAGCTTCCCTGGCACTGGGGTCAAACTAACAGGCCTGTAGTTCCCCGGGTCTACCCTCCGGCCCTTCTTGTAGATGGGCGTCACGTTTGCTAGCTGCCAGTTGACTGGGACCTCCCCTGATAGCCAGGACTGCCAATAAATGATGGAAAGCGGCTTGGCCAGCTCCTCCGCCAGTTCTCTCAGCACCCTCGGGTGGATCCCATCCGGCCCCATTGACTTGCGTACATCCAAGTGCTGTAGCAGGTCGCCAACCATTTGAGGGCCACATCCTGGTCCCCATCCCCTTCCACCAGCTCAGGGTACTGGGTATCCAGAGAACAACTGGTCTTGCCGCTAAAGACTGAGGCAAAGAAGGCATTGAGCACCTCAGCCTTTTCCTCATCTCTTGTAACTAAGTTTCCCCCCGCATCCAGTAAAGGATGGAGATTCTCCTTAGTCCTCCTTTTTGTGTTGATGTATTTGTAAAAACGTTTTTTGTTATCTTTAACGGCAGTAGCCAGATTGAGCTCCAGATGAGCTTTGGCCTTTCTAATTTTGTCCCTGCACAGCCTCGCAACATCCTTAAAGTCCTCTTGAGTGGCCCGCCCTCTTTTCCAAAGATTATAAACCTTCCTTTTTCTCCTAAGCTCGAGCCACAACGCTCTGTTCAGCCAGGCCGGTCTAGTTCCGCGTCGGCTCGTCTTTGGGCACGTGGGGACAGACCGCTCCTGAGCCATTAAGATTTCCTTCTTGAAGAGTGCCCAGCCTTCCTGGACTCCTCTGCCCTTCAGAACCTCCTCCCGAGGGACTCTGCCAACCAGTGTCCTGAACAGCTCAAAGTCAGCCGTCCGGAAGTCCAAGACAGTGGTTTTACTGGTCCCCTTCCTGACTTCACCAAGAATAGAGAACTCTACCATTTTGTGGTCACTCTGCCCAAGACAGCTCCCGACCACCACATCTCCCACCAGTCCGTCACTGTTTGTGAACAGAAGGTCTAGCGGGGCACCTCCCCTGGTAGGCTCTCTAACCAGCTGCGTCAGGAAGCTATCTTCCACGCTCTCCAGAAACCTCCTAGACTGCTTTCTCTGGGCTGTGTTGTGCTTCCAGGATATGTCTGGGAGGTTGAAGTCCCCCACGAGAACAAGCGCTGATGATTTCGCGGCTTCTGCCAGCTGCCTGTAGAACTCCTCACCAGTCTCCTCATCCTGGTTTGGCGGTCTATAACAGACCCCCACCAGGATGCTTGCCTTGTTGGCCTTCCCTCTGATCCTAACCCATAGAGACTCAACCTTATCATTCCCAGCCTCAAGTTCCTCAACATCTAAACACTCTCTAATATAGAGAGCCACACCACCACCCCTTCTGTGCTGCCTGCCCCTCCTGAAGAGCCTATAGCCAGACATTGCAGCATTCCAGTCATGAGAGTGGTCCCACCACGTTTCCGTGATGGCAACCAAGTCATAGCCTTCCTGCTGCACGATGGCTTCCAGCTCCTCTTGTTTGTTACCCATGCTGCGTGCATTAGTGTAGATGCACTTCAGTTGGGCCATCGCCTTCTTCCCTGGCTTTGCCATTGTTCCCCCTGGTACAGCTCCAACAAGCCTAATTTCAGCCCCATCCCCCTTCTTACCTAGTTTAAAGCCCTCTCAATGAGCCCTGCCAGCTCCTGGCCTAGGATCCGTTTTCCCCTTAGAGATAGGGACCCGTCTGCGGTCACCAGGCCGGGTGCCGAGTAAAGAGCCCCATGGTCAAAAAACCCAAAATTTCTGTGTTGGCACCAGCCTCTGAGCCACGTGTTAATCAGGTGGGCTTTCCGTGTCCTCTCGGTACCCCTCCCTGCCACTGCAGGGATAGATGAAAACGCCACCTGTAAATCATAAAGATGATTTAACCTACAGCAGAAAGGGACTTGAGCAGTTTCTAAGAAAATGGCGTGAAAGTGTTTTGGCCATTGTTCTATCTGTATTGATTAGTCTGCCTCACCCCTTGCATTGTTAAGGGCTAGACTCAGTGAAATCGATACCAAAAAGGTAAGCTATGTCTTCCGTTAGCAGTGAGATCCTTCTAGCCAGGAGATAGCTTTTGAGAAAGGGCAGAGTTTGGACTTTACTCATGTCCCAGAGCAAGGGACTTTGGCTGTACTGGGCCCTGGGCAGAGAAGGCCAAAGAGAAGCATTCTGAATCACCGACTACCTAAAGAGCTTTGGAAGGACCCTCATTTGGCATTGTTGCTATGAAATGTTGGGATTTCTTTGGTGGTTTATCTTTCACATCTAGAGAGTGGAAGTACCTTGTTTAATTCTGTGTATTTTCAAAAGTACTTTCAAGTGCTACCAAAAGTTGTACACAGGAATTGAATGAAAGTAGCACAAGTAATTACATTCTTGCACTGTTGTGTTTTTAACAATAATACTGATGTTATAGAAATACAGATGAACTTTGGCATGTTAATATGTTTTTCAGTTATTTTATCTATGTGCAGGTTATGTCAATGAGGTGTTGAACATTCTTAGCATTCATTAAAAATACGCCATTTAGAAATCATAGAATCATTTAGGTTGGAAAAGATCTTCCTTGATGGTCGGACCATCCATTTAACACTCCCAAGTCCACTGCTAAACCATGTCCCCTAAGTGCCACATCCACACATCTCTCAAATAGATCCAGGGATGGGGACTCCGCCAGCTCCTTGGGTAGCCCGTGGCAGTTCCTAACCACCCTTTCTGTGAAGAGATTCTTCAGATTGCCCTATCTAAACAAGGCTGGACAGGGCTTTGAGCAGTCTGCTCTAGTGGAAGGTGTCTCTGCCCACAGCAGGGGTGTTGGGACTACACGATCTTTAAGGTTCATTCCAACCCAAACTGTTTCATGATTTTGTGATTAAACTCCCCTGGTGCAACTTGAAGCTGCATCCTATCACTTGTCACCTGAGAAAAGTGACTAACACCCTCCTCTCTGCAACCTCCTTTCAGGTAGAGTGATGAGGTCTCCCCTCAGATGCCTCTTCTCCAGACAAAACAACCTCAGTTCCCTCAGCTGCTCCTCACGTGTCTAAGTCTAGTTCCTTCACCAGCTTTGTTGCTCTTCTCTGCACATGCTTGAGCAACTCTGTATCCTTGTAGCGAGGGGCCCAAAACTGAGCACAGTTCTCAAGGTTTGGTCTCACCAGTGCTGAGTACAGAGGTACAGTTACTTCCCTAGTCCTGCTGGCCACGCTTCTGCTGCAGGCCAGGATGCCATTGGTCTTCTTGGCTACCCGGGCACACCACTGGCTCATGGCTGTCGACCAGCACCCCCAGGTCCTTTTCTGCCAGGCAGCTTTCCAGCCACTCTTCCCTGAGTCTGTCCCACTGCATGGGGTTGTTAGGACCAAAGTGCAGCACCAACGTTGAGCCTTGCTGAATGCCATACGGCTGGATGTGGCCCATCAATCCAGCTTGTTCAGATCCCTTGGCACAGCCTGCCTGCCCACAAGGAGAACAGCACTCCCACCCAACTAGGTGTCGTCTGCAAACTTACTGAGGGTCCGCTTGATCCCCTCATCAATACATTGATGAAGATGCTGAACAAAACTGGCACCAGGAACTGAGCCCTGGGAATGCAACTTGTGACCAACCAGGTTTAACTCCATTCACAAAGACCATTTTGGCCTAGCCAGTAATTTGGTTCATTATTAACAGGAAAACTTATATATAACCAGGCAGTGAACTGAACTAACATAGAGAACTATGTGTTCTCTATGCATTTGTTTCATTACACGGAGTTAAATTCGAAGATCATGCTTTTCTCCATGGTCTGAAATTCGTTAGCTTATTTCTGGATAATCACAAGCAATATCTAGGAGGAATACACAGGAGAATGAGTCATTGTGGAGATTTAACTATACTGCAGAGAGAGGCATCAGTAACACCCACAATAATGAGTTGCAGAAGCGATAAAGGCACACTCCATAATATTTCACAGTGGAAAGCTCCAACTGGTCATTTAAATGTTTTAGTAAAATGTTTTACTAAAAGCTTTTAAGGGAAGATGACAGGGTGAGGGAAATCCTTTTCCCAGTTTAATTCTGCCGTCATCATTGTAACATGTGAGTTATTTGTGTAGGACATGACTCTTAACTGTGGGGCATGTGTCATGCTTTGTACTTGAACATGTTACAGTATATGCATGGAGTGAGAAAACTGTACATTTCTGGTGCTTATAGACTCTGTTATCTCCTTGTCCCAGCTTTTCTTGTTCTAGTCTAATTTACTTTCTCAGGTAATTTACCTCCCTGTCCTTCGTTGAAAAATTACAAATAAAAGGTGAAACTGCCCTTACTATAATAGTCATATTAATGAAGAATTCCTGGGTGGCATTTACCATTATATATTTGTACTTTGCTATAAGTCATTAGACCATCAAGGGTACAATACACATCTTCCAGGAATTCCCATTTTTCCACCAGATGACTTGGGCCTTCAAAACTTTAAGTAAGAAACTTAATTCAATGTAAGCATGTGATACTCTGTCTCACTTGAAAGAAAGCTGAGCTTCTTTCCTCCTCTTCCTTTCTTGTCATGCAATCCCCAGTCATTTAGGATTGCCTTCCAGCCTCTAGTGATAAAGGTATCTCAGCAGCAACATAAAGAGCTCTGAATGTCTCCGAGTTCAGCATTTTCATGCTGGAGAAAAATGTTCAGATGCCAGCCAAAGTAGCAGGACAACCAGAATATGTAGAGAGGAGAGGGGGGCATGTGCATAGTTTGTCTGGGAGCCATTCTGTGATTGCACTGGGGATGTTAAAGGGCACCGTATCTGACTGTTGCTAGTCCTTGAATGGTTAGCTACCATAAATTTAATTTTCTCCTTAGCTGCAGGAAAAAGCAGTAACGTTAATCACAAGTGGGCATCTGCCTACAGTAACTTTGGTGCAATCATAAAGTGCTAATTATTGCATGTGTAGGTGAGGTGGAGAAGGGAGGTGCATATGTTTTTAAAATATATGTAGAAATCATGTGTGTGTATGTACATATATCTGTAAACAATGTATATATTTTATACGCATGTAAGCAAAGTCTTAGAAGGCATTTTTGCATATATATATGTATATATATATACACACACTTGTGTGTAGGCATGTATGCATGTATGAAAATGCTTTCTAAAACATGGCTAACTTAACCAGCCTAAGCAAGTCCCATATACTGGCATTAAATACCAGGCTATGAGTTTATCCTTCAGGCTACAAGGGACAGCTGTGCCTACAGGAGAAATTCCCATGTGTGTACAGGTGAAAGCCATGGAGTTGTGCAGCAGTGTCATCTGAGCCAGCTGTATATTTGATAGATCTTCTGCAGCTGCTCTGTATAATCTTGGGGCTTTGGCAAAACTTTTCTCTCTGGAAATGCTGATGATGTCATTGCTGCTGATGATAGCATTATTAGCAAATTGTCCAACAAAAGTTGGACAAAAAATAAAATCTGCAAAACCATAAGAAACCAATGAACTGTTCTAGTGTAACATATACCTAACTCAATGTTAGGACTGTTTTCACAGATCAGTATACTCCCTAAATGTGAGTTGGTTGTATATATAAACTTCATTTCATGTTTTTCCTAGATAGTCCACAAGATGGTAGTGCACCAAAATCATGTCTGTGTCTGTACGTTACACTCTGTATTGATTTTTTTAGACCTCGTTTCAATTTGCTGGTGATTCAACAAACAAAAGATTGTGGGCTTAGCTAGGTTAAGTACATTTTGAAAGCTGATGTGCTGGAATTTATCTGGGTAACTCCTATTAATGCTTGTCATACAGTTAAATACCCTACATCGTTTCAAAAGGCTTTGTACATCTTTGAGATGGATTTCTTTTTCTGCCTTTAGAAGGGAAGCTTACAATTAATTCTTATTTTTCTAGAACCTGATTGGACTTCTTATATTTACTGTCTGGTTTCAATTCTCCTTTTGTTATACAATGTGTGTCGGACCCTTATTTTATTTATTTTGACAATCTAATATTCACTTGATAGTTAATGTGTATCAAAAATGTTAACTTTAAAAATGTTGGTGAAATTATTTGATGTCAAGATGGGTGTGAAAGATGTCATAGGGAGCCACTTTAGTAATATCTGCCAAATGCAGCTTCCACTTGTCAGGGAAAAACTATTGATCATTCTATGCATGTACAGTTTAATTTCCCAGAAACTATTGTTCTTAGATGGATGGAATCATGGATGTGTGTAAACTCTGCTTTCTCCCCTTATTCTAAACTTTCAGTCTTATGCCTTCTTCAGCCAATTTTGGCTTTTTCTTGACTCCAGTAAAGCCAATCAGCACTTTCTCATTGGGGTTATGGTTGCACCCCACCCATGTTTTTAGCTGCTGTGAGCAATTGGGCTAAGCTAGTTTACTAATGTTCAGCAAGGCTCTCCTGACAGACCCGTGTCTGTATCACTGACTGATAATTCTGCTTTAGATCATTGTTAGAGGGAATGGGCTATTATTTCCATTCACATTCCACACCTCTTGATGATCTTAAGTACTACAAGGATAGATCATTGTGCTTGCATACAGGTGGACAAGGAGTCCCAGGATAGGTTATATGAGGAACGCCAGAAGAATGCATCCTGATGAGGTGCGACTTAAAGGTGTTCTCAAACTTGTAAGTGCTTCTGTATCTTTCTGGGCCTCCACTGGGCCTAGGTGAAATTGTCTTCTAACCTGGAGTTGAAGGAGAGGAATCCCATCTCATCTTATAAATGGAGTTGCCTTTTCCAGCTGACTTTATGGGAAAAGCATGGGAATGGGTGCTGTTGGTGTGAAAGGTCCAGGCCCTCAGTTCCCTGTCTGGCAGCTTCATTGCTGAACTGTCAAATTAAGCTGTCCTAAAGCAGCCTGTCCTATTGAGTCTTGCTCAGATTTGGATCAGTGATTGTTCCCCTCTTGGATGTCGCACAGGCATTGCCTCCCTCATACAAAATTGCTGTTTATCTCATTCTTCCAAGCAGCTGAACTTGCAGTTGTCCCCTACTCCAAGGGAATTTGGATGGGTTGGACAGGGTTACATGTGCCTATAGGGAAGGCTTTTCCACACCATTTCTACAGCTACATAGAGGCAGTGGGAGGCTGCGTACTGTTGGCAATTCTGTGCTTACAGATTGGCCCAGGTTTTTAAGCCTTTAAACATGTTTGGACTGGAGTTGCAGATGTGGGGAGAGTTGTTTTAGTGCTCACCGGGCCTGTGGATGCGGTGTTCAAAGGATGGGGTTATTACTATTATATGAACAAGAATGCTGATTTCTAGACCTGCCAGGATGTTTTTTGTTTTAAAGAAAAACAATATGTTGATTGTTGATAATGCAGGAAATTAAACAGTAAAGCTGATTAATAAAACAGTGTGCATCACTCTAAAAAGGTAGTGGCTGGATTAGATGTAAACTTTTTGGATTGGTTCAGTATTGGTTGTTGTTGTAAGCTTTTTTCATTATTTTTTTCCCTTTTTGGTTTGTAAGATGTTTCTTGTTATGACAAATCTATTAACCCACATGTTTGGCGATGGTATTTGCCTGCCAAATCTAGTTTTAAAGCAAAATCAGGTTTTTGAGCAACTGAGGCATAAAATAGTCTGTAATGAAAATAGCAGCGGACATTTAACTCTACCTATTCCAGCCAAATGTCATAATAATGTGAACCATCAAAGTGAAAAATCGCTTTTGATCAAAGGTATCTTGAAATCTATATTGACAGAAGGTTGTTGGTATAATAGGTAATTTTATCTTATTCTTACTGTGTTCTTTTGAATCTTGCAACATAAAACCAGTTATTTTTATCAGATTCTCTCATAAGCTATTCTCAATTCCTTATTTTTTGGTTAGTCTAAAGCACCAACCGGAGACATTCTGTTAATTTAGTTCTTCAGAGAGAATGTCCTTAGGGCACATTCTGACATGTTGGACTCCCTTTGCTTCCTCCTCTCCCTTCTTAAATGGCCTTGACTTTTGCCTATGGTTTTATCTGTGCCAGGTATGACACAACCCTTTTATGGCTGCCAATATGAACAGCATGTCCTAAAAACAGTGATATAATAATAAAACAAGAAGAAATTTTCTGTTTAGGGCTGGGTCTTCAGCATCTATGTTGAAACCTAATCCTTCCAGTTAAAACGGTTTTGCATAGTAGGCATTTGATACATTATTGCAAATTGAAGACATATCCTTTTGGGGGAATTTCATCATTTATTTATTTATTTTTTATTTTAGATCCTTGGTGTTCACTTTCTGTGACCCCAAGAGCAGTAATTTTGTCACCATGACAAACAGTTGACCTGAAAAGTCAAATATTCAGAGGATGGGGTCAAGTCAGCCTTTTTCATTATCATATGCATATGTGCAGTCTGCATTTATTAAAAATGTTGCTGCGTGGATTTCCACTTGCGCTATAACTTTAAGCCCTGTCAAAGAGAGGACAAGAAACCAGAGCCTCCTGTATTCAGAACTTCCATGAGAAAGATATAAAATATCACTGAAACAAAACACCACCCCTCTTGCTGGTTGGTTTTAATAGTAACAGTAATAATAATAAAATACATTAGTAACTAAACCCCAAATATTGCCTTGAAATTTGAGAAGAGAATTGCTTTTATGTACTTCTTACTACAGTGCTGTTTTATGAAGGGAGTTTGAAATCCTATTAACAACACTAACATTTTCTTCTCCAAGTGACACAGACTTGCATGATGAAGTGAAGAAATTCTGGGTTGGATTTTTTCAATTTAAATGTGTAGTTGAAGTTTGCTCTGTCTTGTCATCCTTGGCTAGGGTTAGGTTTGTGGAGATCTTCATACTGGAGAAGGCAGAAGGGAAGCACCGAGGTTCAGGCAAATTCAAGTGTAATCGCAAGGAAGAACTTCTGTTTTGTACCCGGCAGAGTACCTAAGGTGTATGCTGAGGGGTCAGCAAGTAGACACATAAGAGCCATCAAATCAGGAGGAGTAACTAGATGGAACAGTTATTGTTATAAAGGCTAAAGATAGCCAAAACAGTAGTTATTTTGGATTTGTCTCTTACACTGGTAAAGTTACAGTTGAATTTAAGCAAGGCAGGCCCTACCCAGTTAGGCTGTAACATTTTCTTCCAGTAATTAGTCACAGCCCTCTGTTCTCCCACTTTCTTAATGATACTGGCATCAGTTAGCTTTATTTTTTCCAGTTACAAAGAAGCAGATCTGAAGTTTTAAGAAAATAGCTGGTCAAGATGCAGGATGTCATTACCATAAAACTGCAGCAACTTACCGTAAGTCTCTGGAAGCAACTCAGAATGATTTCATGCTCAGTCGTTCAGAAGTCAGATATTTGCAAAGCCAGAGGATTGTTTGTAGAATAAGGGCTGAAGTTTATCATTTACCTTTTGAAATGCTTAATCACAGTTCTTTAGATGTGTTGCGTCCTGCTGCCTGTTCCAGCAGATCATTGGGAAAAGAAGCCTTTTAAGCTGTAAGGTGGCTTTCCAGCTGGGCTGTGTTGTTGGAAACTGATGGTTTTAACAATATAAGCAAGTCCCAGCTCTTCACTGGGATGCTGCCAAACCCCTGGATTGGTGTATATCTTGTTGCTCCTGTCTCTGCCAAGATGTCACTAGCTTCTGTTGCTTCATTTCCAGAAACTCCAGCTCAGTCTTGTCCTGAAATAAATGAGTGTTCATTTGTCTGCTTCTCGCCCTTTCTTCTGTAATGTCATTTCCAGGTGACTTCTTTCCTGACTTGGTGGAATTTCTGAGCACATTCATTTAGGCTTGCTTTGCCCTGTTTAGTATCGGTTACTTAAATATTACTTCATTGGGCTCAGTAGAATGAGCCCAATATCCTTTGTGCAGAAAAGGATGTAAGAATTTCCAGCAATTCCATATCCTTTGTGGAGCCTGAGTACTTCTGGAGATTACATTGAAGTTTTTTGAGAAAAAGAATAGGTTAATTTATATCACAACCGTATAAAGCAGATATAATCTGAAAATAAAGTTCTTTACTGGGGGAGTTGGGCAAGATTAATGGATGTATTACTTCATCTCATACGTTACAATATCTGAACAAGGCTGTGATGTTTTGGATTTCCTTACTTTTTTGTTTAGTACCAACAATCTGGAACATGCAGGTACCACTTTAACATATCTGTTTGTTGTCCAGTTGTATGATTAAAAAAGACAACATTAGGAATGACTAGGGACAGAAGAAAGACAAACCAAGATTGTATTCCTGTATGAATTTGCAATGTGCTTGTGTTGGGAAGAGCTTCTGTTATTCTATCACCCCACATCTCCTCACAATAAGGATATGAAATTAAGTGGGAATAAAGACGAAAAGAAGGGCAAAAGAATCACTTACATGGGGGAAATGGAATAGGTCTCTATAGCATGGAGAAGAATGAGTTAAGGGGAATATGCTAAAGGTAAAGAAAACCATGTTTGCCTCAAAAGCATCTGTTGTGAGTGAACATATCATTTGCCACATCATGTTTATCTGTGATGTTGATACTGGTAATTGTGTTTCTAAATAGTTCTTCAAAACTGTAGTTCTTTCACCTATCAGATTTATGCATAGGATTATCAAATACAGTGAAGAGGTACTTGCTTTATGTAGTCTTCTTTCTGGTAACACTTTTTTAAAATGCTGGCAAAGTTAGAATCAAAAGTATGGTACCATTTTGGAATTGAAAATTTCAGGTCTGTCCCTGGATTGCATTGCTGGAATAATATGCTGTGTCCTCATCTAGCATTTTAAAAACAGCTATATCCCACAATCTTGTCAGTTTCTTGGGTTTCTTGGGTTTGCTGCTTACCAAATACGGGTCCATCAGATTGATATATTGCTTAGCAGGCTTGATAACACTTGATAACAATGGTGAAGAGCATCTTTGATTTGTGATTGGGAACTTTAAAATAAAAAAGAAGCCTACTACTTAGTAAATATCCCGCTGTGCAGCTGTAAGGATTCTTTAATCGTAATGGACACTTTTGCACTGTGCGGTTTCTGTTTTTTTTTTAATACAGGTTGTAATTAGAATTTTGAAGAAGGGTTTTGAGATGCCAAAACATCTGGTAGAGAAACACTGAAGTACAAAGGAAAATCATTTCTTTTTTTTTTTTTCCACAAAATATCTGTTTTTCCATGATGCCTCTGCTTTTTGGTTTGTGTGTGTTTTGCTTAAGTCTGATTACCCAAGGAAATGAAGCTTACACAATTGTAAAAGGCATTTTTAAAATCATAGGGGATGTGGAGGAGGACTGGATGCTCTGGTGCCTTTGGGACGTGGGAAATGGTGGAGGCATAGGGTGAGCAAACTGGGGAAAGGCTGCAATGGGACTCGCAGGGGAGCTGTGGCAGTAGCCTGAAAGAAATGGTGGGAATCTAAAGTGGTGCATGAGGAGAGGGGAGAGTCATTGTCCAAAGTTGGGATGGGAAATCAGGTCTAAGATGCTCCACTTCTCAAGGAGCAATTCAAATTTGAAAATGATGTGGGGTTTTGGACAGTGTACCTGTAGAACACATGGGATGAATTGAAATGCACATCCAACTTGAACATGTAATTCATATACTAATTTATTATTTTTTTTTTGAGGTTAAATGTGTATTGTTTGGAGTGGTTTCTATTTATATCTGTCAAGGACTGACAGGCCTGCATGCACGCCAGACAGGGCTGCAACAAACAGCCAGAGAGCTTTGCTTTTTTCAGCAAGCAGCCAGCAGTAGCCAGCCCTTGTTGAGGAGGTCAGGCTACCCTGGAGCCAGTTCCAGCAGCCTTCCAGGAACGGGCAGCTGTTCTCTTCTGCAATAAGACTGCTTTCTGAGGTCTCATTCTGGAGGAAAAAAGAAAAATAAAAAATGGTATGCACACTTCTGTGAAGTGCCTACTTTGGAGGGAGGTGCAGAGGGCCCAGTGCTTAAAGCAGGTGGGAATGAGGCTGGAGAAGGTTGTAGGGTAGAAACCCACCTGGCAGCAGTCCACAGCCTGCCCTGACAGCAGTCTGTACTGATGAAAAATCTTGTCCAGCTTTTAAGATGTTTCAAGTTAAAGTGCTTCCTTGTCCCTTGGTCTTTATCCCTGTGTGTGAACTGAGTCATCACACTAGATACATGAATATCTTGCAAAGCAAGAAAAAAAAGGTTATGAGGGTACACTGTAATCCCTTCATCATGGAGACAGTAGTTTCCTCCACATTTTAGAAGAGGCAAACAAAGAAAGACCATGTGTCAGTACACAGTGTGAATACACTGCAACAAGTGTGCTCTTCTTCCATTTATTTATTTATTTATTTATTTTGGTTTTGGACAGGTGTTGATGGAACACTGGTAAACACTCATTTGCTGTTGTTCTCAGCTTAAACAGTGAACCAGACCTGGTTAAGTTGGGGTTATTTTTCACTGCTTTATTAAACTAGAACACACAGTGTAGCTACATTTTAAAATAGATGACTCCCAGGCATATCCAGTAAGACAGGAGGGAGAGGGAAGTGGTGGCAGAAGGCATATTTTATGCACTTGGTCCCAGTACAGAATTCACTGTAAGCTGCTGTGTTTGCAAAGTATAAAGGAGGGGAAAAACAATCTATGTAAAATTCCATCTTAATTTTTTGAGGTGCACGTTACTATTTTGTTATTACTGCTATCTCTGTTACCTGTTTTGAATTAATGACATTGTGGGAGATGTCATGACTGGAACCAGAATTTCAGTATATGCTTTGTCTCTACTGAGAAAATCCATAGTTTTTGTGGTTTAGATGTGAAGGCGTGAAAAATAACAAGATTACAACCTGCCTGTGTTAACAGCCAAGAGTTGAAGCTGCAGAGTAGGATTTGCTTCAAGTGCAAATACTGAGTATGCCTTGCATTCACAGTAAGGGGCAAAAGAGGCCTTTTGGATCTTTGAGAGTGGTGGTGAGATCATGATTGTCATAAAGGCTATTATCCTGATAAAACAATTACTCAGTCTGCATGCTGGAAGCCAGTGTGAACTTGTTGATTGTGATTAGTGCTTCGTTGTTACTGAAAAACATGGAAGTTGTTCATTTACTATTAACAAATACACAATTCTTGTGATATAGTCCAAAGCTTGTTTTTCATTTTCAGTGTACCTGCAGCATCTACTGAACTACATAGCTACTCAAACTGTGCACTGAGCATGGCCTATATAACTGGCATGTTGGTTAGACAGACTTCATGCAGCCTGAGAATACCCTTCACATTCTACGCTATAACTCTAGGATGGAGCGCTAGGGCTGCAAATGAAACTTAAACAAAACAACAGTAAAATTCTCTGCTGTTATAAATCATGTAATGTTTATTTCAAAGACAGATGTTATTAATGAGTAATTACAATATCTTTAAACAGCTGTAATTTTATGTATGGCTTTTGCAATTTAATGCAAACAGTGTTGCAGTCTGTAAGTATATATAAAATTACAGTTCTGTGCATGGGTTGGTACTGAAGAAGATCTTGTATAAATAGGAAAAATGGTGCCTAGGACTTGTACTCACAGAAGTAATCAAAATATGACAATGGGATAAGAGATGGGAAAAGGCCAATTAGATCATCTTATCCATTATCCTGACAATGAAGAATTGTTCTTTACAATTCTTTTCTGTATTTTCTATGTCAGTTTTAAATGGGTAAGTAACAGGCACTCACCACTTTCTTTAGAGTGAAATTCTGTAATTTATGTCAGGAATTCTGCTGTATTGTCTGTTTCTATATAGTTTGTGTTTAATTTCTCTTTTTTTTTAATATATGAACTAATTGTAGACTTTGTTTTTATGTTATTTTAGATATACTATCAAAATATATTTTTAAGACTTTAAAACTCAGTAGAATAATTCAAGCACACCACTGTTCACTTTTGATTTGGATCTTCATTTGGAGCTCTGGTGTCTGCAGCAAATACTTCTGATAATTTATAACGTACTAAAGGCCTCAGGTTTTATATTAGAAACTGAAAATGTATTTCTAGCTGTGCTACTTTAGTAAAACATAGTTAATTAAAAATTAATGAAATTAATAAAATAGTTTTGTGCTGTCACAGTAAGGTTTAAGTACAGACTTTTGGAAGCTGGGAAGTTTGTGGTCCTCTTGGTACAGGGGTCATATAATGCTTGTGAGTGTCACCAACATACGTATTTTCAAATGGATCCAAATAGGTATTTTAAAAGGGAACAGATGTAAAGTTTCTCTTTTGGTTATAATAACAATTTAAAATTACAAAGATCTTATAAATGGCCAGATAACGAGCCTTGTAAATTCCTAGTTTATATTTCCTCCAGATTTTCTGTCTGGAAGGAAAGAAGGGAGAGACAGTAGTTCTCAGTTTCTTCTAACGTTTATACATTTGATAATATATTTGGTACTTCTATGTATTAGACAATTACTTATGCATTAACCCTCTAGTGCTCACTTATGTATTAAGTGGAATGGCGTAGATCATGCGTTTATGTAGGACACAGGAATGCCTTGATTCAGAGAGCACTTTTTAAGGGGTTATCTGACTCACAAGACAGATTTAGGGCTACTGTTTTTATTTCTTTCTGCATCAAACCATTCCACGATATGCTGCTTTATTTACATGTGGTTGTTCAAAGGATTTTTAAGTACAGATTGTATTATTGATTTCCCAACTTTGGATGTATTACAGGAGCTGTTCTCATAAAGTGGCCAGCAGTTGTCTTCTGCAAATGAGCTATGCACAGGTGTATTCTTGCTCTTGCAGTGCCCTGCTGACTTTCTGGGGCTTCTGTAGTAGTATGGATCCTAGGTGTTTTGTCAAAGCTTTTCCTACAGGTCAGTCACAAAGTTGCCAAGTTTCTCCTGCGTTCTGTTGCAGAAATTCATTATTTTTATTGTTAAAATTTTTCATAATGTTTTACCCAAATCTACTGTGCTGCAGTTTATACTACTATTGTTATCTGTACTGACTGTGGAGAACAGACTGTTTTCTTCTGCATTTTGGCAGCTGTGATAGACTTGAGGACTGTTGCCCTGTTCCATTACTCATCTTTTCTTTAGGCTAAATGAGGTTGTGTTTTATAGGCATCTGATTGCTCTTGTTTTCCGGATATTCATATCTTACTGTAAGTCGAGTAGCAGAAGTCAGTCACCATATATCTGGAGTTTTGCAAATCCTAAATAGAAGAGAAAGGTTGGTTGTTTTATTTTGCAGGCTGTATTTCTGCAGTCTACCTGCTGTTTGTCGTTTGTCCCATGTTCAAGTTGTAATGTTTTAAACCCTCCAGACCTCGTTGAAGAACAGTCTAATGACTTCTCCAGCCTCTTTGCTTGTTTTTTTTTTTTCCTCCCTATCATTCGTGCTGAAATTCATTTGTTGTTCTTGTGTTGTTGTGTTTCCCCTAAACCATTCTTCTAGTCTTACATTTTATTTAATTTGACACAGTTTCCTCTTGACAAATCCAGATTGGTTTTAGTTCATATCATTACCTTCTGGGTGATCAGAAATTATTTCATGTGGGAGTCTTCAAGGACTGGAAGTTAACTGGTGTACTGGGTTTACATGGCAAGATTTTAGTAGTGGAGAGCTGCAGGAGTGGCCTCTGTGAGCAGAGGCCAGCAGCTGCCCCATGCCAGATCACAGCCGGCTCCAAAGGGAGCTGCTACTGGCCAGAGCCAAGCCGTGAGCGATGCTGGTTGGGCCTCTGGGAGAGCGCACTGAAGAAAGGGAAAATCTGTTGTGCTACAGCATCTGGGAGAGAAGGGGGAGAACCAGCCCCGCAGCCACCAAGGCAGTGCAGCAGGAGGGCAGGAGGTGCGCCAGGCACGCCGCAGCAGTTCCCCTGCGGCCTGTGGAGAGGCCCCTGGTGGAGCAGGCTGTCCCCCTGCAGCCCACGGGTCCCACACGGAGCAGATCTCCACGCTGCAGCCCGTGGAGGAGCCCCCGGTGGAGCAGGTGGATGTGGCCTGGAGGAGGCTGCGGCCCATGGAGAGCCCCCGCAGGAGCAGGCCCCGGGCCGGAGCTGCAGCCCGTGGAGAGGAGCCCACGCAGGAGCAGGGGGTCTGGGGGGAGCTGCCGCCCGTGGGGGACCCGTGCTGGAGCAGTTTGCTCTAAGTTAGATTAATCTCCATATGCTGATTCTGTTACACCTGTGACAGTAATGGGTGACCGATATCCCTGTCCTTATTTCAACCCTTGAGCCCTTTATCATTGTGTTTTCTCCCCCCTCTTCTTTTGCAAAGGGGGGAGTGAGAGAGCAGTGTGATGTTTAGCTAGCTGTCAGTGTGAAACAATCACAACTGGACTGGCACAATTTTATCTCCTCTTCTTTAAAGTGCTTTTTATCCCCACGCTGTTCTCTCAAACTTAATACCATAGTTGCCCTTCAACAGACTTTTGGTATCTTGCCACTTTTCCAGGAGGTCTCAAGAAGGCTATAGCGGTTGAAATTTTAGCTGAAGCCTGTCATTCAGGTGTCCTGGCTTGAACTGCATGGAGTCCACCTGGATGTGCATATTTTAGTCCTCTGTAAGTTGTTCCACTTGGTTCCAGGGTGACATTCTGCGTATGTTTTCCTGTGTTCTACTTTGTGAAGTATTGACTGTTTAAAAGTTTAGGTTTATCAAATATTTTGGATAGAATTAGTGCTATCTTTAGAAGAACGCATTTATCTCTGCACAGAAGTGCTGTGCAGCCTTCCTCCTTCCCAGCCCCTCCACAAACAAATTCTATTTTAAAGCAAAACAAAATACAAAGACTGAAAGAAAAAGAAAAGAACCTTTAGTTCTTACACAGGTTTGAATCAAATCATACTTGTTTGTCTGTTACTCTTTTGTTTTGTTTGCTTTTTAAAGGGTGAGACCAGGGCGCAAATAAGCAAGTTTGCAGTGCTGACTGGTATTTGTTCATGCTGTGTGTGTACATGCATGTCCAATGCTATTCACTGCTAACTGGCAAATTAAGAGAAACATTCAGCCTTGTTTTGTGGAGAACAGTGATTTCAGAGTTAAAGCAATAAATTCTTCCCATCTCCAGTTGACAACTTTTCCTAGAGGTTTAGTGCCTGAAATAGGACACGCTGCTCCAGCTGAGACCCAAGCAAAGCTGTATAAAAGAGATTCCTTCCGTATATCTTCAAGGCTGTTACTTCTGTTTATACATCCCTGGTATGGTATTTGCCTTTTGTTGACTTAGTTCAGCATGTCATACAATACGCACAAAACAGCCCCCTCACCCTCATCATCTCCAGTTCACAGTTACCCTGCTCTAAAGCAGGAGCAATACAATCCTCCTCATCCCCTGTACTCTGTGTGTTTAGTTTACCAATAGATCAGGGCAGGAATTGCCCTTGTGTTGATCTGCATAGGGCACTAATATTACCTGGCTTTTCAGGCATCACTTTGATGCAGCTATTCTATGATAATTATAGTTACTATATAGGTAGATATTTATATATATATGTGTATTACATTGCTCTTGCTAGGCCAAGAAAGAACTGGGTCTCCTGTGGACATTAATAGCTTTGTGAAATTTAAGCATCCACAACATTTCTGAATTCTTATAGTGGCAGTGAATTTTTGTTGTTGTTTTTGACCAGTCTGTGATAGTTACCTTTCCTGCGCTGAGGGTTCATTCCTACAGGTTTTTAGTGCTGAAGTTCCAGTAGCCAGACTTTCACTGTTTTGCCAAACAAAATGTAAATCTGTGTTTCTCAAGTGACCCTACACGATCTTTGATGTTGGTTTTTACTTTCAGAAAACTGAGAATTTTCACATGCCATTGTTTTCAGTCAAAATCTACAGATTGATACTTGTGTGTGAATTTACTCCTTGGAAAGTGAGAAAAACGTCATCTCTAAAATAGGTGTTTGATAATGTCCTGCCTCTTGTTATTGATTGTTAATGACTCTGCTTTTTAGACTTTTTCCCATAAAAGTCAAGTCATTGCTGCATGGAGTGTGCAGAACACTTACAATGCTGAAATCTTACTTGGGCAGCAGGTTGAGATTTTAGTGATTCCCTAACTTAATTATGCTGAGGACCCTTCCAGAATGAGACAAAGATGGTCATTCACGAGAAGAGGAATAATGAATAATTAAGGAGTCTCACTAAATGAGTTTCTTATGCTGAGAGTATTGTTTTGTTTGTTTTGTATTTTCATTTAATTTTTTTTCAGAAAATTAAGGATTTGTGTGTATTTTGGTGGGAACTAGGATCTTCACTGAAAATTCTGCATCTAACTTTGCTAAAATGGGACGTCTGTAATTAGAGTTAGAGGTAGAAATTAAGTCCTTTGCACTTGTCGAGAGAGCTCAGTCTGCAAGTGTTGTGCTGGAAAGGGAAGGAATTGAAACTACTACTCCTTATTGGCTCATATGCACCAGTCTTCGTTGTCTTAGGAGTATTGGTTGTTACTAGTAGATTTTTTTGCATGTGAAACTGCTCCAGGGAAGTCAAGACTGAAAAATACCTAGCACACAGGTCAGTAAGCGTTTGTTTTTTTTTTTTTCTTGTGATTTCTGTGTTTATGCAGGGCAAAAATTCAACAAAAAATTCAACAGTTGGAAGTCTCAGGGCAATTGAGAACTGATGAAAACTTCAGAGAATGCCTTTACTGTGACCTTTGCAGATGGCTTCATTTATTCGGCAGTGTTTTATTGCAAAATAAAACAAGTAGGCTGCTCTCTGTGTGCAGAGCTTAGCAACAAGAAAATATGGGGACACTGGGTCACATTGTGCAGCCCCCTACTGTCGAAGGCAGGTGGGTAAAATAATGCACTTGATACAGCCATCAAGCTCTGCTTCTGCCCAAAGTTCCAGATGTTTTTCCTTTTGTGGCTGTGTCACAATGGGGAAGGTACAACAAATTTTTCATGGTCACAGATCTTCCTAAGGGCTATTAGCCCTTGATACATATTATGCAATGATTTGTGTGGAGGCTCGTATAGTCAGCATTTCTTTTAACCCAAAGTGTACATTTATGACTGCAACCTAATAAAATCAAAGCTGACTGGAAAATGACCCATTAATCGCAGACAAAGGTGTTGCATCTATTTGTGAGTGGCTCATCCCCCTCTTTGTTTGGCAGCTACATTTGCTTAAGCAGATTCATTTATTACACTGCTGCAGGTGTCACAGTTGTGCAGCGGGATAGCTTTTTATGTCGCTTTTAATATGAGGCTGCTGCTGTTCCAAAAAAGGGACAGCAGGCGTGGACTCGATGCCGAGTAACTTGAAATACCGCAAAGACGTTTCCTGCTGCTGTTTCGTGTTATTTTTAAACTACTCTGAGACAAAGTGTTTTCCATCTGAGACAAGCAGGGAATAATTCCTCTTGTCTCAGTTTGGGAACTGGCAGAAGTGCTTCTGAAAGCCACCCAAGGCCCGCCTTGGGCTCTGCTTTTGTTGTGTTGAAGGAAACCCCTCTATGGGCTCAGAGCAGACCTGATACAAAGCCTACTTTTAAACATAATCCCATGTGCTGGGATAACTTTTCCTGGCTGTGCAGGTGTAATTCGCAGGGGCATCTACCAGTTCCCCGAACTGAACTCTCTGTTTGGTGCCATGCAGCACCATCCCGCTGACCTCCCCAGTGTTCTGGGGCTGTGTTGGTAGAACTGGGGGAGCACGGCTGGCAAGGCAGAGCACAGCTCAGAAGTTAGGGATCTGGGAATGTTAACGTGCTGAATTGCTGATTTCAGAAAGGTATTCAAAAGTTCCAAATGGATTGAGAATTATGTCACTGATCACGATATAATATCAATCTCGGGTACAACTTTCAGTTGTTAACATGTTTGAAACCAATTTACTACCTTTTCATAGTGTGAGTGATTTTTGTTAGCATCCCTAGGACACCAGTACTCGGTTTGTTTCAGGCCTGGTTGAAGGCTGTTATTTAACTAGTAGGGAAGAACGTACAAAAAACTTTCAGAAAAGTGCATGTTGGTATAATTTCAGTGGTTCCCAGTAAATGTAGGTTTTTACCAATATTATTTTGGAGGAAAGAAGAAAAGAGAGAGGTTGTTTTGTGTATTAGCTCAGCAACAATTCAGACTAGAAATCTTACTGTGCTCCTTGCATCAGATACATTTCTTGGGTTCCTCCACAGTTGCATGTACAAACCCACTCAAAGTCTATATTCCAATTCATGTGTCTCTATAAATAAGTTACACCAGTATTTTTTTCTTAGTTTGCTGTGAGTCAGACATGAAACTTTCTTTATACTGTTTTTGCAGTACAATTAATATTAATTTGTCACTTCAGGCTTTTTGAGGCCAACAGAAAAAAAAATCCTCTTTCACAAGTCAGGGTTTGCAATCTCCAGGTATGGGGTACTCTGCAGTCTTCTGTATTCAGACTTTCTCCTGTGTTGGTGCACAAGTGCATTGTTTCCTCTGTCCCAGTTTGCAGGCAGATTTACCATGCCTGTATGGTGGCCCAGGACAGCTGAAGATTTACTGCCCCATTTTCTTTGCCTCTTAGGCCAGGGGTTTGAGTCTCAACTCAGCTTTTGAATTGTCCCAGTTTACCATGCAAGTCTTAAAGGCAAACCAAAATCGGTAGTTTTCTTTAAATGTTGTGCCCTAAACTGGGAGTTAGTGAGGAGTTTGCAGGCAGCTCAGCCATCCTTGTACTGGGAGTGTGCTGGACTGCGAGAGGTGCACCTTAGTAGTAAGCCATTGTTAGGAATGAACAAATATCCTTTGGCCATTAGTACTATGTCCCCAAATTCATGTGATTTTTCCAAAGCTTTCTTAAACATATGCCATAAAGAAATTGAATAAGAAGTAATTTGTAATTCTATAAGATTCCAAATTTTGTAGTGTAACTTCAAAGGAGTTAAGGGACGAGCACTATAAAAGTGGTCTATAAAATGCAGTTTAGAGTTTTCCTTGTCTCCATGTACTACATGCATCCCTTTTTGACTGTCTTATGTTTCATCATACAGTTTCTCTGGGATTGTTACTGCCAAAGTAGAATGCTGATAGAAGAGGTAGGTAGTTGGGGAAACTTTACTTGCAAGGCAGCCAAACAGAAAGGCAGAACAAGCCCTTAACTTTAATTTTCCATGCATTTGTTACTCAGTGACCTCAATGCTCTTCTGTGTGTTTGAAGACTGGGTCCATCCTGCCCTAACACCAAATGTGTGAAAAGGAGGTAAAAGTAGACAAAAGCAAATGCTAAATAAGCTTTTAGTCTCACTTGTTTTTGTTTTTGAGATGCAAGGCCTGTTAGTCTCACATATGAGTGCTGCCTGGTCTTAGGAGTCTCCTCTGAAGGGCTATTTTACGAGGTAACAGAGTTTCAAACAGCTTTTTTATTATTATTTTTTATTTTTTTTTAGCTAGAATTCTTATTTCTTTTTTCCATTCTATCTGTACAACTTGTTTTAATGTTTGGGAAAATGTACACATACCCTGTTGACCAGTACTCAGAATGACCTTCTAGCACTGGATGTGTTTATAATCCTTCATTGATCCATGGTGATCTAAGCAGTCCAAATTTTGAATGTTTTTAATGGTGTTATGTCTACCATAATTTGTACCACGTATTTTAATAGATCTATATTTTTTAGCAGATTATTGGTAAACCAATATTTTTATGATTGTCATTTTTTTGTGTTGCATACTTAATGTAAATATGTGATGACACCGTCTTTGCTCTATAAGCGTCTGAGTAATCAATAAATTAACTCCATTAATTAGACCACAAGCATGTTTTTCCCTGTAAGTTCCTAGGTTTTTCTTAACATCTGTCTCCATGTTGTGTGCTAATGTTGTTTTACAGTCTTTTGAGGGTAGTTTTAACAGTGTGACTACTAGGTTTAACTAATCCAAGTGACACATTTCACTTTCAAGTTGATAAAATCACTTCCTAGCTACTGTTACAATTTTGTGAGCTGATGATGCTAAGTAGACATTGTTGTTAGACTAACAAACTTTAATGTCCCATTGTTCAAGTAAGATACAGTTTATCATTCTCCATAACTTTATCAGGACCCTGTGGACTGTAGTGAAGCAGTCATTGGCATTTCATTAACTTTGTAATTAAGGGTGAAATCAAATAGCTTAATTATTTTACTGAAGTCTGAAAAGAAGCGCTTAATGAAGTTTTCTAGTACCTAATTCCCTTGAAGTGAGTTATGACATCTGGCATGAAAACCTTTGCGCTTCATCCAACTATCAGTCTGGCGGTGCCCTATCACCTTCCAGTGAATGATGCCAGTTCACCATTTCCCCAAAAGCAGAAATTCTACTGCATACACAGTCTCTTTTCCATAGGAGTCTGGATCTTTTATTCACACCTTTTTCATAACCTCTTTTCTATTTGAGTGTTTCAGCCTCTAAGCTACACAGAATCTCCCTAGTACTACTTCAAACTAGAAGGGATCTTTTTTTTCCCTTTTTTTTGGACTGTTGCTTTAATAGCTAAGATGTAATTTCTTAAAATCCTAGCTTGAAAAGCCTTTTTTTCCTCCAATTCCTGAAATCTAATTCAGGGGTTTGGAATCTACAGTTCAAGCCAGGGCTGTAGTACACATAATAAAAACATCTACGTGATTGGTCCAGTTGGTTAATTAGCTGCAAAGATACTTGGGATGATGCAGGCTTGCCTGACAGATAAAATCCTTGCACTTATGCATATCTCAAGGGATTGGGCAAGTTCACTTATTATCCTCATTTATTAGAATAATTGTCATTAACAAAAGCTTGAGCTACTTTCCCTGTGCATGGAAATACAGCCTGTACATAGGTGGCATTAAGGCTTTTAACCTGCCTATGCACTGGTTATTTCTCTGCCAACATTTCAAAAAGTATGCTTCAAGTATTTTAAGCATACAATGCTTTAGAATGCATTATTTGTATTTTCATTTAATGAGGTTATTTAGACATAAATTACAGGCTAATGTGGTTAAAAGGTATATGGAACATCACAGGATTAGCGTGCAAGTGGTAAATGACAGCAGTATTCACTTAATTTGTGGCTCGAATAAGAAGTTGGTTTTGTAAGGTAAAGGCTCGTGAGTCTTCCAAATCCAGATGGAAATGTGCTGGGAATGAAAGAGACCCAACTCTCTGCAGTTCTGTTGAGTTTATTTTCAGTTCCGGTCCTTCATTAGTTTTTGAGCACTTCACAGTATCACAGTATCACAGTATCACAGATTTCTAGGTTGGAAGAGACCTCAAGATCATCGAGTCCAACCTTCGACCTAACACTAAGTACTCCACTAAACCATATCGCTAAGCTCTACATCTAAACGTCTCTTAAAGACCTCCAGGGATGGTGACTCAACCACTTCCCTGGGCAGCCCTTTCCAACGCCTAACAACCCTTTCGGTAAAGAAGTTCTTCCTAATATCCAACCTAAACCTCCCCTGGCACAACTTTAGACCATTCCACCTCGTCCTGTCACCAGGCACGTGGGAGAATAGACCAACCCCTACCTCGCTACAGCCTCCTTTAAGGTACCTGTGGAGTGCGATAAGGTCACCCCTGAGCCTCCTCTTCTCCAGGCTGAACAAGCCCAGCTCCCTCAGCCGCTCCTCGTAAGACTTGTTCTCCAGACCCCTCACCAGCTTGGTCGCCCTTCTCTGGACTCGCTCGAGCACGTCCATGTCCTTCCTGTAGCGAGGGGCCCAAAACTGAACACAGTACTCGAGGTGCGGCCTCACCAGAGCCGAGTACAGGGGCACAATCACTTCCCTAGACCTGCTGGCCACACTGCTTCTTATACAGGCCAGGATGCTGTTGGCCTTCTTGGCCACCTGGGCACACTGCTGGCTCATATTCAGCCGACTATCAACCAATACTCCCAGGTCCCTCTCGGCCAGGCAGCTTTCCAGCCAGCTTTTGAGCACTTCCCTGCTAGTAACTGAGTTCTGTTGGAGAGGGAACTCATGTCAACTCTGTTTTAAAGAGGAAGAGCTGAGCTTCAGAGAATTACTTCCAAGGTCACGTAGACAGCTTGTGAGCTAGAAAGCAAAGCCCGAGGTGTAATTTTTATTTTATTTTAAGCATGAGGCAGTCTTCCATTTCCCATGAACACCTGACTGTTTCTCCACCAGCCTCCTTGAGATAGCTCCTCCAGCCCCTTAAACCAGCAATTTTGCCCAGTTTCTGTCTGCAGTAGGGCTCCTTTGGTACATACAGTGGAATCTTCTCATTGCTGTCCTGTGCTTCACTGAAGAGCTGGGCCAAAATCCAGATAAACGCCTGAATGTGCCCTTTGACTGCTTGCAGTTATGTTCCTTGCACTACAGTTGAAAACATGTTCTGAGCATCATTGAGATACTCTTTTCATCTTTAAAAGCAGAAATGTGTTTATTCAAGCTTCTAGCACATGGAGAAGAGGGAATTTGCTACTTCTGATACAACACTAGGCATTGCCAAAGTGCAGCATTTCTCCTTCCACAACTTTGACGAGGCAGTATGTCAGCCTTCCAAAGAGGTTCGGAGGGGAGGAGTAGGGAGAGGTACATGGTGGTATGTGGGTACAGTGAGTTTTAGATACAGGCAGTAAGCTGTGATTTTACTGTATCAGAAGGAAAGGTCCCTAAGGTCACATAACTGTGGTTGGTCTCCATCCTCAAGCATTCCTTAAGAGTTGTCCCAAAGCAAACAACTTCTAAAACCTAGTTTATTAGCCTGTGAACAGTAAACAAACAGTGCATTATGTGCTGCCTTCTGGATAACGTACAGAATGCTCAAAGTAGTTTCTGTTTCGGAGATTTAAAAGGTTATTTTGCTCTTAGCCATGTCATGTGCAAACTAGTGCAGTGGATGCATGCCATTTACTGGACCTCACAGCCTGGATTCAGAAAACATCTCTCAAGTTCCAGGGAGGAACATTGACAGCCTCATGAGACCGCTCTGGATTTTGTTCTAAGTTCTGATGGTTCAATATGATTTTGCTAATTGCACTTAAATTCACATGTAACTGTTTTTGTTTTGCTTTTTTTTAAAATGAATTTTGTGTTCCTTCCCTCAGGAGAGGAATGCTAGTATTGTCTAAAATATGCTGATTCCACTTTCAGGAACTTTGGTTCTTACCTAAAATAAATGAGACTGCCTTAAAATGCTAGTCTTCATTACTACGAAGCACACTACTAGGAATACCGGGAAAGGTTAAAAACAGCTTTTTTTTTTTCTTTTTTGGCAAGCTGCTGATTGTTCATATTTGTATAGAAAAAATATGGTTCCTTATTTACTAGATACTTGCTCTGTGTTCATACTAGTAAAAGATCCTCCTGCAGGCCTGTAATACTGCTGCTATTTTACCTCCCATAATGAATATTCAAAAGCTGCAGTCATTGAGGACTCAGGTGGCAAAAATAGTAAGATGATTGAAGTGAGCCTTGACATAAAAGCCTAAAAGTACATTCCTAACTACATGGAAATAGTGCTGATTCCCCTTTCTGACCACGTAAAGGATGGTGCCAGGAAATCTCCCATGAATTAAATGCCTCTTTCACATACTAGCATGATCGCATCTTTCTGTATGATGTGTTGTAATAAGTATGTTTAAAAAAAAGGAAAAAGACAACAGGGCTTTCTGTAATCCTCTCTCACCAAATGTATCGGAATTGAAAAATGGGTATAAAGGACACAGTGTTAAGATATGGCAATGCATGCATTGTTTTCTACATAATGCAGTCAGGGTCTCCATGGTAAAAAGAAATTTTTATTTTATTTTTTTTGTCACCATCAGCAGTTAACCTAAAGTAGGAGCTGCTCCATTTCATTATAGGTTAAATGACTTTCCACGCAAAACTGGCTGAGAAATGTAAATCATTAATGCTATTTTTTTTTCATGCGTTTTTAAAATGTGCTTCAGGATTAGTGAAGAAAATGCAGCACAGTATATGTTATTGTTCTGGAATTTTTTTTAATAGAAAGCCCTGCTTTTCAGCATTCCCCCTTCAGTGGAGTCACTTAGACACTTCCAGCTGGTGGCAGGGGATACAGCCATAATACAGCTTTCTCTGTCCCAGCTGTCTTTTTCATTACGTTAAATGCATTACGATGGCTGCAGTGTTTTATAAAGGTTCAGGTACAGAAAGGTACAGGAAGAAATCTGCAACTATGTATTTTTGTAGTGACTGCAAGCTTCTGTGAGATCTCTGAATCCTGAATGTGTTCCTGGCTCTGGTCACAGATTTCCTTCCAGTCATTGGAACATTTGCTGTAAGGGCTGGTTAAAGGTGCCCGAGGAAATCACCTTTTACAAGGGAGCATTGTTGTAAAGGATTTCTAATGCATTATGGCTCACGCAGCATCACAGTTAAAGAAAAACAGGGATTTAGAAATTAATGCTGATGAAGAAACTGAGAAAAAAAGAAAACACAGGAAAAGATCCCGGGATCGGAAGAAAAAGGTATCTAGATCTGTGCCAAATTGTGACAGGGTTTCTTTTGTTTCAATTTTCTTACCTTGCAATTGAACTATCAAAACTCGTTCTTGCATGTAACGTGATAGCTGTCGTAGTAATTTGTTAACATTATAAAACGGCATTGATAACTACAACTGGGGGGTTTGTAAAGCAATTGAATGTTTAATTGGATATTAGTTGAATGCAGTGATGATGCAGAAGGTGTGCATTCATTTCACAGATAAATCACTTGTGTTACCTTGATATGCAAACTGTCTGTGAGTTGAAAGTAGTTTGTAACCGTGATGTGAGGTAAAATGCTGAGCTTTCTCGTGGGTTTAACAGAATAATAGTTAAGCCTTACATACATGTACTTAAGGGGAACGTGTGTGGAGGAAGATTTTTTTTCTTTGTGTTGGGACTGTGTCACATGCTTGGCTTCTGAAACATCCATTTTTGGGATAATGTTACAGAAATAAGGTGTCTTATTGTTTCTATTTTTTCTTCAGAGTGAACTGTGTTACAGAATTCAGCCACAACAATCTGTTATTAGCAACTTTCTATTGTTAAGGAAATAGGTGACAGATCTCAGAGCCTGTTTTTTTTCTTTTCTTCTGTAGATTTGTCTTAGATGCAGAAAATCCTCCAGCATACTAGGACCTGAAAAATTCAGCAGGCACTGCATTGCTCATTGTTCAGTTAAGGAGCTTCTGTGTGATTCAAGCCTGACTATTTTTCTCCGAGGTATCAGGCAAAATAGTTAGTTTGTGGTGTAATGACAGATAATGAGGACAGCCAGTTTGACTGCTCTGTGGATGTCCTTAAAAATGACACCTTATACCCTGCTCCACCGAAATAAGGCCCTGCCATGATTTTTGGTTGTGTTTCATGGCAATTTTTTAAGAAAATATCAAGAAGCCTGTTGTCTTAAGAGAAACCTGGGCATGTAGTATTTCTGTGTGCCTTTGTGAAATCCCCCTAAGGGGGATTGGATAATCTTCATATGCTTAGAGAAGCGGTGCATGTGCTTCCTAAATGACATGTAGATTTCCTCTAACATATGTGCATCTTTTGGTTGGGTGAGAGTCAGCATTTCCTTGCCCTTTTCTCTTATTCCTCTGTGGTGGCAGTGCTATACATAATGAAAAGCACTAAGAAACCCACTGCCTTCTGTTCTAGTGAACACATTAGGAGACCGTTTAGATGGCTGCAGTGAATGTACTGCAGCAAGTTAGCTGTACATATTTTTTCTGGGTGAATGTATATGTAAAGATCTTCTGAATCATCTCCCAATATAAACGGAAGTGTGAAAAATAAGATTCTGTCTTGGGGCCTTGCTGTTTGAAACTGGCCCGAATTAGTAATATTTTTTTTCTCTGCTGTTTAGGTTCTGTGCAGGTCTGTAATGTAGCTGCCGGGGTGGGTTTCCCCACCCCAGCTGAAAAGGACCACAGCAGTTGTGCATTTTAGGAGCTGGTTGTCAACCCATATTTATTTACCTATGGGTTGTGAGTTACAATGTATAGTTTGTTACCTCTGCTTGTGGTGTAAGAAGCCCACGTTGTACTTGATGTACTTAAGTTTAACAATAGTATGCTTGCCAGTATACATATACTGTCTTTGTGTGAGGGTGCTTTGGCACAGTTTGTAATTAGAGCAATGTAGAAGGGATGTGGCAGTGAGAGGCACTTGATTCAGTGAGGTGAGACAATTGCTTTGTGGACAAAAATGCTTTATTGTTTATAAAACGTAGTGCTGTAAAATGGAAATCTCTTAGCAACCAGAGTGGCACATGGATAAATATCAACCTATTAATCTCAAATGCCTGGATTTTTTTTCAGTATTTTATTTCTGCATCTTAAGAGTGAGATAAAATAGAGTTTTCACTCTATCAAAGACTTTCATTGTTTTTTTTCCTTTGTGTCATGCTGGAATTTGGTAGCTTGTTCCAATTTCTTTCTGGACTTCCATAGCACTCGGCAGATTCAGGGTGGGTAGAGGCTATTAGGAGAATGGAGCAAAACCCAGCAACTTTAACATTTATATATTTGGACATCAGTATACCTACAGCAAAAAACGGTTTGCCAACCGGTATGTGGGGCGTAGGAAGTCCAGTAATTGTGGTTTGTCGTTTTGTACTTTCCTGACTATTTAAAACATTTTCCCCCCATTTTTTCCACTATGAGTTGTGAGTCACTTCTTGTTCCTCTGCACCACCCACAAGCAAGCAGTACTCGTGGTTTTTTTTTGTTGTTGTTGATCACATGATACTGCACAAAGCTAACCCTTTGCCTAAGCAGCATACAGAGCTTTAGGGTCTTCCAGGCACATTGGTAGCAGCAATTAGTGCTAACATTTCTGGATGATTTATTCAGCAAGGTGACCGAGGCAACCAATGGTTAGAAAGTAAGGCTGGTGGGAGCACGCAGTGTCCTAGGCTGGATGATGCCAGCAATGGTCATGCTGATTTGTGTCCCTGAGTAGTTTTAGCATTGCAGTCTGAGGTTAATATTTCACAGGTTTTGACTGGTTAAGCAACTTCGAGTGTAATAATGTTTCTATTAAGGCTTCCTTCAATACTTGTATGAGAGAGATGACCTTTTTAAAAATATGCAAAACAAAACCCTGTATTATATGCAATCCCACTTTATTTCAAGCTGAGATTTTCCGAATTGCTGCACTTCCTCTGTAGAAACACAGTGCTTCTGTGCGCTGTGGGCCCACTACGGTGTGTGTTTGCTTGAATTCAAGACGTTTCTAAAGATTCAGAGTCTAAATAGTTTAGTTCATACAAGAAAAAGATGGGACCAAGAAATGCAGCAAGTACAGTGAAGGATCTGCATTATACAGTTTCCAGTTTATTCTGTTCAATTTTATTTTACAGCTTCAAGCAATCCTGCTTCTGGGTGGTTGTGCAGTGTCCTACACTGCAAGTATTTTGAGTATACCCAAGGACAGACTGCCTTAAATGACACCTCAGAACAAGCCAAGACACCTTTAATAATAAGTGTTTGATATGGTTTGCTTGATTCCTTATAGTTTGGTTTGTGAAAAGTAGAAATTGTTTATCCTGTAGTAATGTCTGGAAGGAAGTTACTTAGTGTCATTCCTAAAATAGTTTTTTTTTTTTTTTTCCTTCTGTACATAATAGCAGAGAAGGGTAGGTCTTGGCACATACTCAATGATTTATGTTTTATGCAATATTCAATAAGACTGAAGTGGTTTCCGTTTGCCTGTAGCGTTCAGGAACTAGCATGTTCTTTGGGGACACAGAATAGCACGATCATGATGCAAGGCCTGTGTGCTGCTGTCTCTGAGATGTTGAAGGCTGCTGCTGTCACATCCACTGCTACTGCAAACTTGTGGGTAGCAGGGAAAGTAATAGATGCTAATGTTCCAAGTCTTGGCTATTTCATCTTGAGACTCGTGGTGTTTGAAGGTGTTACAACTTCCAGGTGTGCTGGAGAAATTGCTCAGGACTATCCTACTGGTTAAATTTAAATGCTCTCAGCAGCGATGGACCTGTAGGTGTGTGGCTGCTGGCGGGGCACAGAGGAGCTGGCCCACCTCCTGGGCTGGGCTGCTGCTCGCTGCCAGGGCCTGCTGGGGCTGCTCAGGTGAGCAGGGCTGGGAGCACCCCTGGGTGGTGGGACCCCAGGTGGGCTGCAGCACGAGGGGCTGCTCTGTGATCTTAAAAAGCAGTTGGTATAGAATTGGTGCGGTGTTCACGTGCATCGAAGCCTAATAGTTACCAGGTAAAGCTAGGAGGGTGAGCTTCAAAGCTTTAAACTCAGAAAGCAAGTGCAAATCACCATGTATTTTAAAATTTTTAATCTCATGATTTTCAAACAAATCTGCGGAACAGTGAGATTTACTTTGTGGTTTCTGAACAGTTGAATTTGATAGTAGCAAATCTAAACATGTAGGGCACAAATGATTGTGCCTTAACTCGTTCGTGTTAAGGCACAAACCCTGAAGGTATTGCGCAAACGCACCTGGGAGCATGATGTCACAAAGGAGAGGATGTAGATTAGAACATGAAGGAAAAATTGTTGAAGTCGATGGATCTTGCTGAGGTGCTAGGAAAACTTGGATCATGTCCTTGATTTTGGACATGATGCTCCCTGTCATAGGCAAATACTAAAAAATTGCAGGACATTTTGGTAGATATTCAGGATCACTGGTGGACGTGGTATCTACTAGCAGCAGTGAGTTCTTAGCAGCTGGAGTTCTGTTGGTGAAAGAGTGTTTCTATTCAGCTGACAAAAACAATTATTTCTTTGAAGATGACCCCCCAAATAATGAAAAGATTGCATTGTATTGTGTGGGTAGCACTACAGCATCATTTGAAGTGGGCACTGTGCAGTGTTACTTTCTTGTTTATAAACCCAGAAAATGTTTTGTGCTGTTAGAAAATTACATTTAATCGAGGCAGGTTTTAGAACGTTCTCACCTCTTCCTCTGCCTCCTTGATGTCTCAGGATTGGGCAACTGCCATGGATGGCTATTAGTTATTATGGAAATGTCAGTTTGGGTTATAAACCACATTATATTTAATTAATGTTATCAGCTCATGGTGGGAGGAGATGGGGAGGACATAGGACTTAACAATAGGTGATCTTTCCATTATAGGAAGATTGTTAAATGACTAGATTTAGAGCTGGACTCTCAGTGAGTGTAAATCAATACTGTTTCAGCTACCTGGATGGTATTAATGGAGTCTTTTATTCTTCTGTCTTTTCCACCTAGGCTGGGCATTATTTGTACTTGGGGGGGGGGGGGGGGGGGGAGGGCTGAGGGCTGAGAGGAGGAGGGGCAGAGGGAAGTGTATCTTCCAGGGAAAATGGATGCTTTTGAAGAAGAAGAAAGTTGAAAAAGGTTATTTGGTGAACAATGGCTAAAAAAAAAAAAAACAACAAACCAACAACTCTTGTGATTATGAATATTCAGCACTGTTCCAAAAGTCAAAGCCCTGCTAAATGTTGTGCGTGCTATAAAGTTGCCTGAACTGTGTCTTTGGGATGAGTCCCAGGTACTTTGATACAATTCCTTGCCTATTCAGTAAATATTTGTGACTGTGAGTCAAAATATTTGTGACTAGTGTAACTGACTGAGCACCTGCTAAAACTGGCTGTTAGACTCAATTAGCCCTTGTCTGACTTGGCTAGGGTCTGCGTTATTGAGGTGTGGTGTGGGTAGAGGCAAGAAATGGAGAAGAAACAAATTTGAGTTGAATTTAACTTCCGCTCTGGCCTTCCCCCTGACTTAATTCGTTTGCAAAGCCTAATGCTTTCCTGTGTTGATTTAGATGGGAGTCAGAAGACAGGGCACTGCTGTTCAGTCAGTCATACAGCTGTTGGGACCACCGGTGGAGTGGTAATGGGGACAGCTGTGGTGCTAGCACAGGAGTTCTCTGCGAAGGGGATGGAACCAGGCCCAAAGATTTTGGTTGGCCCTGTGGGGTTGGAAACCTCTTAGCAACTCTATGAGGTAATGCCTCCCCCCAGCTAGACTGGGATATGTGGGCGCCCTTTTAGCTAATGAGCTCGATTTGGACAATACAGCTGCCCCACATTGTTCCTGCCTTCAGTTACCTAACATAGGCCATAGCCCTTTATATTTAATGGAAAAAGCTAGGTGCCTTCAGAGGATAATTCAGTGCATGTAAGTAAGACAATTTACAGCAGTGCCCTCATTTTCAAATGTATGAGTATCCTCCAGCCCTTCAGCTTCAGCTGTGAGCTATGGGCATTTGGGCATCCTGTAAATCAAGCCCTGGCATCTGTGGTGCATGTTTGGGATCGTATACCATGCTTAAAAACTGTTCTAATATGTCTGCTGCCTGAGTGGACTGTTTTTGTGAGCTCAGCTTTGTTGGCTGGCACGTTGGTTAGTTAAAGCTAACCTAGAAGAGGTAACGTAGAAGAGGTTAGCTTTTGGTTTTATTTTTGGAGAGATGGAAATCACTGTATGGAGTCTGGAAAGGGAAATACAACGGAATGCTTCTTTAGTATTTATTCAAGTAAGACTAATGTGGGCAGGAGAACTAGAGTGAAAGAAAAGGCTTGTTTTGCTAATTGAAAAAGAAAATTGCTCTGAAATGTGTTTATTTAAAAAAAAATTAAGCTGATGTTTCCCATTATTTACAAAGCTATGACTTAAGTATTGAGTTCATCCCAAGTGTGAGGTTATTAGTGCTCTGAGATGTTCCCAAGTAGTTTAACACCTTTGTGTTATGTACCAGAAATAAAACTTGATACTGCCTTTGTAGTCACAGAAGGATGCAGGACACATTGTATTGCTTCATCTCCTTCATCTCAGCAAAATCTTAGAAAATTTTCTTTGGTTTATTTGAATGAATTGAAATATAGTTTACCCAACTGTTTGTTAAGCTGTTATATTCTGTTAATAATAACTGTTTTGTTAACAGTTTTGAATTTTAGTTTATTGGGCAGGTGAAGGGTCTAAGATGTTGTGCTATAGCAATTTATGTATCAATTTTAAATGTTTGTAGTTCATTTTAATATCTTTCTAATCCTTCCTTGGAAAACATCATTAAAGAGAAAACGACAAGGTACAAGGGATTCAATTATGCTGTGCTTTTTATTGTACAAATGCTGATCTCCCATTTTAGGCAGAATATAGCCTACTCCCTATTTATCCAATTGGAATTAAGAGGATTATAGAATTTGTTACTTCTTGTTAAAGTTGGTGGTATCCTAGGCATCTGTTAACACATTGATTGTGTTCATGAGCACAAGAAGGAAATGAAGTTCTGTACCTTAACCAGGTATTTGCTACCCAATCATGGCAAATGAAACAAAGTCAGCATTTATTTTGTGAGTGCGGCATGCTATTTATCATAGTGCCTAGTGGGGGGCTCAGCAAAATCTGTCAGTAGTGTTAAACATGGTGTGTCTGGTGACCCCTTCTCTAACCGGAGACAGGAAGGCTCCTGAGGTGCCTTATGTTTCACCCATGGAAGCAGTCCTTTGCACAGTGCCAGAAGGCTGTGGTCTTGCTGCTTGTCTCCCTTGTGAGGGAGGGGATGGGTATGTCATGTTGATACCTGATCCACTGTCAGTGGAAATCAAGGAGAGAGCCTCTGATTTTTCACTTTTCCGCAGAACATTCAGTGATGGCTTGGAGAAAATTGTGGTTTGTAAACTCTGAGCAAGTTCCTGAATAGCTGTCAGTTCTGGTGCTTATTGAGGGAGAAATCACTGGGCACTATGTAAGCTTTAATTATGTTCATGTGTTCCACATCCATTTGTACTACCCCTTTAAATGCATATACGTAGGCAGGATGAGGCTATAGTATATCATTACTTTTATTTTTGAAAGCAGGAAAGTCTATCCCTTACTTTTTTCCATCCTGTGAAAACTTGTAGCTCTGAACTACAGTCCTATCTTTAACCCTGTGTCCTCTGTCTTTTGAAAAATGATTTTAAGTATCCCAGCTCTGCTGGAATAAGAACTGGGAGGGAAACTGCTGGATTCTGAAGTGCAGCAAAAGGATTTCCAGTAGCTGCTGAAGTAGTTGTTGCATTATTGTATTTAAAAGTAAGCACAATGATTATGCAAATCTTTGAACAGTGGTAGGCTACAACAACTAGTAACCAATCTGAATTCAAGTACTCTCATAGTTCACCAGTACTGAGGAATAACCATAGGGTGTAACAAGTACTTTTCTCCCTAATGATGTAGTGATCTGCCAGGCTGAGGATGGTGCTCTTGTAAACAGCTCTTTGCATGGCAGCTTTGTGCTCTGATCACAGAAGAGTTCTGAGTACAGAAATTCACTCCCTCTAAAATTAAAGGATTTATATACAGCAAAACACGTGTGTAATGCAACCACTATGTGAGTGAATTTGCATTTACATGGGGCAAGTGGCAGTCAGGGATTCAGTTGTGACTCCCCATCTGTGTGCCTTTGCACCAGTCCATCCATAGCCTCGAGCTGGGCATCTCCAAACTTTCCCTGTTGCCTACAGAGAGCCTGTGTCTGTGTTAAGCAGCACTTAGGCTGGGAGAGGTTGCATGGTGCTGCAGGTGGTTTCACTTTCGAAGCTTGTTCCTTTCGTTCCTGTGCAGCAGCTCCTTGGATGCCAGGCTCATCCCGTTGCCTGAGCTGTTGGCCAGGCTGGGTCCTGAGGGAGAAGCTTTCCACAAAGTTGTTAGCGGGGTTTTCAAAAATACACAATATGGTGGAGTATATAAATAATTTGTTTCTCCATGAATGTAGTTTATAGTGGGATTCTGTTTCTGCTTTAAATGAAAATATAGTTTCAAAAAACGAATCGTGAAATAGATCAAGAAGTTAAACAATACTTTTCAAGCATCTGCCACTTTCCTGAAATTTTTCAAATTAGAGCATCACCAGAAATTTTTACATCATATTTGGAGTTCAGAACTGCAACTCCTAGTACCTGCCTTCCAGTTAGAGCACGACGATGTGCATGTTCTAGAGATCTTTCTTAAAGGCAGTATAAAAACGAGCAATCAGTTATGCTATCCTGTCTGTACCCTATAATAAGCTGTACTTTTAGATGCACTTTTTAGTGTTGGTAGAAGATACAGTAGTGGAATTCACTTTGTCCACCACATCAGTTCATTTTCTGGGGGATTGCTCTTAAATTTCAGGACCTGGAGTAACTCTGTCGTTGACTTCCTTCAGCTAAGCGAGGCCATCCCATCTAGCTGGGCAGTTGTCCTTCACAGTGACGTGTCCTGTATGTTGTACCCAAGCTTACCCATCTGGAGGTGGCTTCCCATGTGTTCTTGCAACCTGTAGAAAACCAAAGCTGTGCAACGTCCACTGAACATATATTCCCACTGCTTGTCAGCACAAGTTTACGGGGCATTATAGCAACAAAAGGCAAAGGAAAAATTGAGCCACTGACTCTAGCTGCGGTATGTATGATTACAACCCTGAAAAAATGACTTAAAATTAGTTTATCTTATATATGTAAGCATTCATAGCTCTGGGCGAGATTCTTTCATGGGCTGAATAATTTTATTTTCTACCACACTTCATTTTCTTTTTCCTCTAACTGCATTGTTGCTCCTTCTGGACACTACCATGGTATCTCTGAAACTGCAATGATTTCCCATTCATTAATCACTAGCTTAATGTTTAGCATTTACAGCCATCTCATCAGCTAAATTTACCATTGGCCTGCGAGCAGGTATCAGCATCTGGGTGATCTGAGTCTCTAACCTCTTCTCCTGCCCACTTGGGATTTGTATGAATCCAGCAATCATCTCTGGTGCTGAAGCTCATGTGTTTTCATGCCCAGGCTGCAGTAAAATTAATGCAGATATTACTCAGATATAGATTGCTGACTAGATAGTGAAGTGAATAAGCCTGAAGTGCTCTTCATGCCTGAGGATGGAGATCCCCCAAAAGAAGAGATGCATATACCAAGCCCCTCATGATGCAGCAAGTTTAAAAAAAAAAAAAAATGGGTGGGGGCTCAGTGTGTGTGAGTAAATGCAGCATTTTCCTGTACTGCTGAGGAAGCCTCTCAAAAGAGTTTTTTTTTGGCAGGCAGTAGCAGACTTTATGTTCTGGAGGGTGGCTGTGGACAGTTTCGTTTTTCTTATACAAGACTCTGAAAAGTTAAAACATCCCACTGTGAAATAATGCTGAGAAGTGGGTGGGAAAGGTTTCCTTTATTACATTTTTACCATCTAAGCAGAGAAAACATTTTCAAGGAGAATCAGTGAATGCGCTGTATACCTGCAGTCCTAGTTTTTCATGCCACTTGATTTAATCTGAAACCACCAGCACTTTGAAGCTGTTAAACATCAAAATTCTGATAACTAAAGACTGCTGTTTTTCTACCAGTCTGAAAAGATTAAAAAGATGTTGAGAGGAAAGCGTCTTATGACAGTGGGTGCGCAATCAAAGTTCCTAAGTAGGGCAGCCTGAGGAACAGCGAATGCTTTTTAACTTCTATGGGAAATTGTATTTTGTTTGATGTGCATATCTTATGTTTTCCTGTCTACCTTTTTTGTAATATCAGAATGTCTGGTAACATTAAAAAAAAAGCTTAGTAAATGTTTTGCACACTCAGCACACGCTACCCACATAAAAGATAAAAGTATGCAAACCTCCAGGTTGTTGAAGAAACAAAAAAGGGCAGGGGCTTCTCCCACCGACTCTTCCACTGGTTTACTCTTAAGCAAAGTATTTAATTTCTGGTTTTCCAATCTAAAATATTTCCATATTTTTCTACTTCTGCACTTTAAGGATCTGTTTTCAAATAACAAACACCAACTATTTTTCTTTTCCTGTTGCGTTTTGCATACCTCATGTGAGGATGGTTGCTACTCAGTCAGGCCCATGCACAGTTTATATTTTTAATGACCTAAAAGCTGTTCTGTGTTGCCCTGGTATGTGACTTCTTGGTCGTGTCCACCCAGGGACATCTTTGCTGGTACCTTGTCATGCTTCTGGAGGAGGAATGTTTTTTTGTTTGTTTGTTTGTTTGTTTGTTTTACAGAAGTGTGTGCTTTTTAAAAATCTTTTATTGGAGTGGAAACGTGTGGTACGCTATACCAAGACATTGGCTGAAAGGCTGCTTTAGTTCCACTGATCATATAGCCAAAGTTTCATGAGAAACACATTATTTGCAGAGATTTTGTAAAGCTTTCCAAATTGTTTCCATTTAACACACCTGATATACGGAATAATCATCAGAATTCTGGTATTAAAGTGCATGAATTTAATCTGAAATGGTTAAATGTACTGGAGTTTCTAATGTTTGTAACTTCTTGTTGACCTATGTGCCTGTTACGCTTGGAGCTAAACTCGTTGAATTGTGGTCAAGTCATAGGTCCAATTAGAAGAACCACTGAGCATAAGCAATAAATTCAGCTTGAAAGGCCACATGCACAATCTGCCTTGGGTCGGGAAGCCAAGAGACGCTGTGACCAAACAAGATCCGCAGGGGAGCTGTTCAGAACTGTAGCCCGTTGTTCCCAAAAGCAAAGCTGCACATTTCTCCTTGTTTACTACCAAATGCAAATGAACAAAACTGGTGACACTTCTAAATCGATTTGAAGGAAGATGAGAATAAAGGAATGGAAGCATGAGAAACGGCCTTGATGTTGGGAAAAGGGAAGTTATGCAGGAGTGGCTGGGACAGCTGGCCCAGTTTGTTTTTGTAGGGTTGTAAAGAGCTGTTGGGAGCTGAAACCCTTGTTACGAGGAGCTCCTTATTCATTTGCGACATCTTGCACAGGTGAGGTGGGTAGATAAAACCCTGGCTGCAACAAACCATTCATCTCTTCCATCTCTGTTGGGGTCTGGGCTGCAAACCTTGCTGAATTTAGGAGGGTCTGCAGCTCCTTGTGGGATGGTGCAGATAGGCTCTGCAAGCACTGAAGGTGTGATATGTGGCCAGTAAAGGTGGCTAAGGGATGGCTTTCCTCCTTGCGAGCAATAGTGGCATTACAAGCAAGCATAGTGCTGCCTGCAGGACCGCTGAGCTCTGATTTCACTGCTGCTGTGGGATTGCAGTCGTCTTTGTGAAACCCCCCTTCCCTAGGCAGAGATGCTGGCCTGTTAGGGGCAGAAATTCAGGCGTGGAACGAGACAAATGATAAAATCCTCTAGCTTTATATAGCAGGGTGAGAAATTTAATTGGTTGAAGGACATCCAGGAGATTGCATCTGATTAAGTCCTTGAAAATATAAGATCTTTTATCCATTGCCTGGTTATGTGAATTTACACCACAGATATACAGCTTATTGCACTGTCAAGGTCTGCTTACAGAGAGGTAACCACAAATTAATCAGGGCTTGTCAGTTTTAAGATACTTCTGATACGAATTTGAGCATTTCGCTTACACCTACAAAATGGCAATTGTTCCCTAAAATAGCAGGCTGCTAAGCAAAATAATTTTTAACCCTTAAAGTTTAGGGGAGAAAATGAAATTCATATTCACTCTGCTCTTCTTTGCTTTGCAGTAAAATTTTCTCACATTTTCTTGACAAGTTAGAATCTCTGTCCTAGTTTTAACAAGATGCTCTGCTCTCTGTGACTGCCTGTTTCCTAGAAAACAGTTTCTGAAAAAGGAGCAAAGGTGATATCCTAAAAGAAAAATAAAGTCATGGGTTATCTTCATATTAAAGCTAGACAATATCTTAAGGAAATATTGATGAAATATACAAATAGGGGGGAAAAATGGGGGTTGGGGGAGATAAAACTTGTGAAGCTAGCAGCAGAAAAAATTATCTTAGCTTTTTGAGTCTTCCAGTGGGATCAGATTTGTCTCATTTATTCAAAATATTTTTGTTTGTATTTTTTCAGAAATATGTATGTTAACTAGTGGCAGTTGATTTTGTTAATGTCAGTTATTTTATGCATTTCTTGTTCAGATGAATATTCAGTCCTTTGCCTCTTGGATAGCTTTGCTCATGCAAACGTAAATGGAATATATGAAGTCTTATTAATATGAGGACTGCCTGGAATCAGTTTTGTTTCATGGGCAGTCAGTTATTGTGATGCACTAAACGTGATTTGTCTACAGTTCTTACATTTGGCAGTTGCAGATTTCAGCTGCATAGCTTTAGGGAGGATTTTCTAGCAGTACAAGTTAGGTCTAATGTGTAACAACCTTATTTTGAATACATCCTGCTGTTTGATGAAGAGACATTTATGGCTGCTCAGAGGAACGGTGGTGGCAGGAGAGGTCAAGGTCAGAGGTAACTCAGGGAGTGCGTGAACAAGCCTGCCAAAGACAAGGGGCACTTCCTGCAAGGGGCAGAACCGCAGTGTTTAGTACCAGAGCAGTGATAGTGTTTGATGTCAGTTTTTCTTCCATAATGAGGAAGTGCAGTTACATTTTGTGGGGGACTTGGTTGATGGCTGCACTGGCATTGTGTGGTAACCCAGTGCAGGGAAGCCAGTGGAGGAAAGCTGTTGTCCTTCAGCCTTACTGTTATTAGCATACTTCCCGTGTATTTAGAGAACACTTTTCTTCCATTCTGAAGTATTGTAAACATTAAGATTGGGCTTAAAAAGAAGCTGCATGTCTTTTACATCCAGTCACTGTGTACTTGGAATGACTTCTAAAAACATGTCATCCACGGGCCATGGCGTGTGCTGCCAAATGGAGTGGGAGTGCATCGAACACCTTGTAGTACAGACCGCAAAACGAAGGGAACCCACCTATCTCATCAGAAAGAGAGAATTTAAATATATTTCCCCCCAAAGAGCTAAGTTCCTTTGCCTTTAATCAAGGAAAGCTTCACTTTGCTTTGATTTTGAAAACCTCTAGTTTCAAAATATGTATTGGATATTGCAATTAAAATTCATAAGGAAAAGCACTGCTAAGTGCTGGCCACAGATTCTAGTTTTCAGAAAACAAAATATTTTGCAACTTCATAGGCTAATCAGCTTTATGTATTGAGCTGACAGAAAAGCAAAACTTTGTGCAGCTCCTGCTTCCACTTTCAGCCAGAGAATCAGATACTAAGAAGGTATACCGCTGTTCCTTAAAGCTCACAAATGACTAAGCAGACAGCATGATATCTTTGGTTCTGTTGTCATGGGTCTGGTTAGTCAAAAGTGCTAAATATTCTGGCACTAATCCAGCAAAGTACTTAAGTGTGCACTTAAACTTAAGCCTTTTTGTAATTCCACGGAGTACATAGGGAGCACTGTGTACTTAAAACTGAGTCTAGTCTTAAGTGATGTGGTGAATGGAGGCCATAGTGTTTATGCTATCAGAAAATGGTGAGTTTTTAGAGGAAAAGGTCCATACTAAAATGCTATCAGTTCTTCCAGCTCTGTGCAAACTGTCTTGGGTGTTAGCTCCTGCAGGCTGGAGATGACATCTTTAACTTTGAATATTGAATTAAAATACTGGGGAGTCAGATTAAATTATTTTCTTCATAGGTGCTCTAAGCCAATATTACCAGTATTTGTATATCAGTAAACAAAGGTCAAGAATTGACAGTGAGTAAACCTTGAAGGTGAGAACAATGATAAATCCATGATTTAAGGCAAGGAAAACCACCTAGCACTAAGTTACAGCTGAGAATTGCACTCACATTATTGATTTAATCATGCTTATTAGGCAGCTAATTAACTCGTTATTTGGCTAATGTTACAGAGGTGTTATTCCATGTTACTTATATATAACATATAAGTATATAAATTCTCCTTTGGGCAGTTATTTGTATGCCACAAACCAATGCAAATTTGGAACATACTGGCCAAAAGCGTAGCAACTAATTCAGGCCACGTTTTTCAGATAACAGTTTCTTAATTTGAAAACCAGAGTATAATACGCTTAAACTCACTAATTTTATTTAAGCTCAGCAAATGATTTAAGTCAATAGCAAGATGAGTACATATTGGAAAAAAAAAACACAACACAATAAAAAGCTGATTTTAAATTAGAAAGTGAAAAAAAAAATCAGTCCCTTGAAAGTTCTGATTTGGCTTCTTAAATGATTTTATTTTAAATTGTTTTGAAGTTTCTTTGTAAACGGTTTAGAAACCTTAAAATTCTGATTACAGTGTGTCACTTATATTCAGCAAGGGATTTGTAAAATAGTTTATGTATAATCTGGTGTTCTATCCAGATTTTTTCGTTGCTGTGAGCAAAGTGAGCCATTTCATTACTTACACTGCTCTCTTTGTGACAGCCTTCTGAATACATCATGACTATATAGCCACATTCAGTCTTGTGAAAACTATTAAGGATCAACTTACCCCAAGACAGCAAGTGAAATGAAACACAAACCCATGGTGATGGCAGTTAAGCATGTGCTGTCATTCTTGACACGTCCGTGATTATGGAGACTCAAATAAGCACTAAAATTGCTAAGTACCAGTGTTACTCAGATGAGCATGTTCTTTGTGACATTGTACAAGTGTGTATCATCTTGGAAAGTGAAGTTAATTACTTAGTGTTTTCCTAAATCCAGGAGTGAAACATGAACATCTCCTTTATCAATAATACAGGCATTTCATGCTGTGCACTCTTTTAGCAACTCTGTTGCATTGTTTGGAACTGCAGTAACACTGCTTGCAAGTACCTGCAGTCTGGGCTGCCCATTAAACTGGGGATGAAATCTTGGCCTGGAGGTTCAAAGCCCTCCACCTTCCATGCCCTGCAGGGGGAAAGCTTCATACACAGGAGGCCATCAGGGTGAGGCCCAGTGCTCGCAGAGAAGTATGCAGATTCTGTAGGTATGTTGACTCACATGTGAGCATTTTCTTTTTCAAGAGAACGGACAATTTTTTGATGTTTTGAAACCTTCTAAAAAGTATTTTAGGTCAATGGATTCAAACCTAAGATTGCTAAGAAGACTATTTAAAATCACAGCTATTATCTATTTTAATTTCCTCTGCTGGAGAGTACCCCAAAACATTCATTATGTGGAGGGTATAATCTCTGAACAAATGATATGGTGGAATTAATGAACAATTAACTATGATCATACGTTATAAACAGAGCTGATTAGAATCCACACATGCCTGGGTTTCAGAAAGACACTTTTGACTCGGCTTTGTATTGCTGAGGTAGGACCATGCCGCTCTCATTTCTTATTCATCGTGTAAGCATAACATCATTTCCTCTGAGGTAAGGCTCTGTCTCTTAGTTTTCATGGCAACCAGGCAAAGAATTCATCTATTCTTCAACTTGTACGTGTGAAGAGGAAAATCAGAATTCTTCTTGTTAATTTTCCTCTTATCCATTTTGATAATATACTTAGGCTAGAGACTTCCTCCCATATCCTGGAGAGCCTGCTCCATTATGCCATGTGGTGATTAAATCGGAGAGAATATTGTAAAGCTAGAAGAAAGGGATTATCTGTCCCCAGTAGATGCGGCTGCACGGTGGCGTATGCAGCGTGGAATGCAGTTACTGTGCTGTGCGATTTACTGTCTTCATTAAATCAGACAAGCGTCAGGTGAACCGTACAAATTCCATCTGCATTAGCAGTGGGCTTCGTGCATATTATTTACACTTTTTTTCCCCTCTCACTTTGTTTAGCTTCCACATATATGTGTTTAGTAAATGAATACCATTATAAATCACAACAATTCTTTCAAAGCAGTAATGTTACATATTATGATCAATAATATTTTCAACCTTTAAAGGAAAATGTTTTTGTCATTTCAAAATAGAAGCAGGCCCTGAGTTCTCCTAATGTCACTGGGGACACGCAAGGATTTGTTTCAGAAGCTGCAGTGCAGCACTAGGCAATGACTGGACATGCAGCTTGATGATTTTGCGTCACATAAAAGCACTAGCTTCCCTCTTATCGCTTCAGTGCTCTGATCATCCTGAAAGTGAGACAAAAGAAACGTTCCACTGTATATTGGCCTTCATTGTAAGAGCAGAAACCTTTCATTATTTTATCACATTACTCAGTACCCTCAAGGGCAATGCATTTGAAAGTAGGAAATTTCATTTAAGGGAAGAAAGCATGCAAAATTTCCATTGCATAAGGAGACGTGGAGTTTTACACACACACCGGGTGTGTATTTGAGCTTCTCAAGATGTGTGTATTTCAGAGGTGCTTAAGCAGTAATTTATATAACAGTTCTACAGTCAGAGACCACTGCCTGAATAATTTGTTTTGAAATGATAAAAAGTTATTCCTGAGGTAGGAAAAACTCAGATACAAAACTATAGGTGGAGAAATGTTTTTAATTGCACAGAGGTATGTCTAAATGGCACTTCCTAGCATGCTCATCAAGCATTTTCTCCCAGTAGCATTCTACTTCATTAGGGACTACGTGCCACCTGTTAAAAAATAAAGATATCATTTGGAGGTTTTGTTAGCAAAGTGCTCAGAATGCCAGGGTTATTCACATGCATGACATTAAATGTTGGTAGAATTGTATTGTTTGTAGGTTCATTATCTGATTCTTGTGCATTCGTTATCTTGCCTTACTGACTACTTTGAATAGTGTCTGGACACAAATAGGAAGAAATAAAAATTAGGCAGGTAAATCCCCAGATTTTCTGGTGTGACTTATTCAATTTTCAAGTGTCTTCTGCTCTTAGCGCGTTCCACTTTAAATAATGATTTATTCTAATATCTGTGCCCTTATAGTGATAGCATGAGACAGACTATTCAAAATATACCTGCCTTTAGATAAAATGCTTTTAACTAAGAATCTGAAGTGGTATTTGAATTAAGAAGTGCTAAGGGCTTTGGCCTCTCTTCTCTTTGCAAGGTAAATGTGAAGTCTGTGAAGCCTGTCTGCTCATGTACAGGCACTCAGCACTTACAGGGCTGCAGATACAGTGGCTTTAACCCAGAGGTGAGCGGTGAGCATAAGCAGGCCAAGGCAGCCCTGGGGCCATGCTCCTCCTGGGAGGTTGAAGAGCGCAGTCCCCAGCCAAAGGACGCTAAACAAAGCCCTCAGGAGCCTGGCTGGAGGTTAAGATGCTCCAGCTGCAGAGAGCCAAGGGATGGCAGAAAGTGTTAACTTCTGCGTGAAGATACAGGGGGAGTGTAAGGGTTTGGAGGTTAGCAGGCTTTGTCTTTCTTTGTGCCTACATGGACTGAGCACCAAGGAGGAGAACCTGGGTCTCAGGTATCCTCTCCCACGTGTTCAGTTTCAGAGCTGAGTGGCTTTCTGCAGAGCTGCAGCTTTTTACAGCTCTTGTGGATGTGACAACCTGGTATTAGAAAGGATTCTAATTACCTTTGGCATGAGAGAGAATGAAATTTTCTGTGTCACAGTACTACAGATTTTGAAAGCAGTAGGATTTGAAAATTTAATGTTAAGGTATGGTTTGTTAGAGCTGGTGGTGAGTCTGCAGTGAAGGCTACAGGGTCCGACTCTGCAGGAAACAGAGCGTTGTTGCTTCAATGGGATTGAAATGGAAATTGTTGTAGAGGGTGATTCCTTCTCTCTCAGAGGTGTCTGTGCTGCACACAAGGTAGTTTCAGAAACAGTACAGTTTTCAGACCATTGCTGCATATAAGCTAGTTATAACAGCTTTCCCATAGCGCTGCATTGCTGTAATTAGGACACTGCTGTCCTAATGCACGTGTTCTACTTCGAGGATCTAAACAGCCCTGTCTTCAGGGATTTTTGTTATTCGCTGTAGACACACTAGACTGTTCAAAGCTGATATGGCCGTCCTTCTTGCAGTTCTGCATGAAGTTGGGAATATGCTCTAGGGCTTCTAGCAGCCAAAATAACATGCAAGGTTTTTGAGTTGAACTAAGTCTCCTGAGCAAGCTGAGGAATGTCTTCCTTAACATGCAAATTTTTAGTTCTAAGGGATAAACAGCATAGTTGATATGTGTCCTCTGCAAGCAGTTTAGTTCTCTAATATTCTTTTCTAGGATAAAATGAATAAAAGTCATGTCTTGATGTGTTTTTTTTTCTTTTTTTTTTTTCTTCTTTTTTTTCTGCTTTCTGTCTTTCTAGACAGAGAGTGGATGTCTGGAGACCAAACCAAGAAAGCACTGATCAATACAGCCAAAGGAAACCTGCAGCCTCAGTTCCTCAGCCAGTAATGAAATCTGCTTAATAACTGGTGACATTGATTAGTGAGGAACTGAATAATGTGTGCTAAAAAATGAGAATATAGATTAATTTACAACAAAGCGGCTCATCTGTCTTACGTCTTTCAGAGAATATCTGTAACCATACAGTGAGCTACAACATGTTGATGTCTCTGGAGAAGCAACAGGGCATTGAGATGGATAAAAAATCAGAGACCTAGTCTCTATGTGATTTTGGAGTGTGGCCTGGTGTTTCTTGGAGTTCAGTCTGTTTAGACTCATTGAGCTAAAAGCCACTTGGTACTGAAAGCTGCAGGGCTTAACTCCTCTTTCTCGCCCATCTCAGTACCTGAGGTGTTCCCATGTTAGCATTGCAGGTATTCAACTCCTCTTTAAAGGGATAGCAACGATTTGGGGCAGCTGAAGTGCTGCCCTGATGGGAAGGACAGGGAAGGGTGCATGAGCACCCTTTTTTTGGCTGACAGTTGTCACCTTAACTTTACAATCAAACTGCACCCTCAGGACTTTCATGGATGGCTTCTTTCCATCGAATTGAAACAGAAACACCTTCCAGCCTCCAACGCTTAGCTGGATCGCGGATGTCTGAGAGGTCTGGTTGGTGCTGTACCTCGTGCTGTTGTCCTTTGTATTGCTTGCTGTAAAAGAGTAAGGTAGAAGAACATGTTTTCAAAACACTTTATCATTGTCTTTATTTAGCCTATAGATGTGGTGTTTTGTTGTTTCCTGTTTTTTTTTTTTTTTTTTTTTTTTTGTACTTAGGAAGTTGTAGCACAATCGCTACAACATCTCTAGGTTTTTAAGAACCTTACCAACTAACAGGACAGTATCTGTCCATTAAAAGGTATTATCTAGTGTGCACTCTGTTGTTTTATTTATGGTAGCAGATAAAATCCTGGTAGAAATAACAATCTTACTTTCCAGTTGCAACCGCATATCTGTGTGAATGATTATTGTGGCTTCAGTTTGACTACATAGGATGAGAGAAACTTCTGTGAGCTTAACTCAGGCTTTCTTAATTCATTCTCCCCATTGCCATCAGAAACTGAAATTGCTACCCATCTTGGTAGGAAATATCCAACAGCAAAAGCCTTTTTTGACCCAGCCTGTCACACCATTTATCCTTTCCTGCAATTAGAAGGGAAGAGAAGAGAACGCTGCTGAGCTGAATTCCCAGAACTTTATGGTTGGCAATGATTTGCATTTAGCTTTAGGGTTCTCTGCTGTTCTTCTGTTTATGTGCTGTGGTGGATTATGCAGGTGTCAGAACATTAAAGCCCAGTTATGTTTGTTTCCACAAACTTTATTGCTATTTTTGTCCCAGAAGTGGCTGTGAAATAAAGCAAAATGGTTTGGGTTTTGAAAACCTGACCTAAAAGACTTGATGCTGTTAAATCTCTGAGCTTTAACATTAAAATATTTTAATTTTCTGTTAAGAAGAAACTGGAAAAAGACGGTTGATAAAGACTTGACAATGGTGTGCTTTTGCTACATATAAAGCATGAGTCACAGCATCAGCAACATCAAAGCCTTTGCTGAGATAGAGGTGATATGTGGCTTACAGGTGTGATAGATGTGTTGCCTCACTGTATGGCGAATGCTTACTGATCAGGATGTTTAAGCTCAAGAGAAAGCTACAGACCGTATGGATGTAACTGTTCTCCCAGCACTGCAGACGGATGTAGTACAGCTGAGGACAAAAATGAAGTCTTTGGACTTGATCTTTCATTGAAAACAAAGTGAATGACACTGTAGATTGACTTTTTACCAATACTTAATGCTTTCTTCCTTCTTTCCTCTATCAATCTGAACATATGTTGAGTTCACTTTGTATGTTGCATTTGGCCATATGTTGAACAAGTCCTCTAGGAATGACTTAGCAAGTGCCAGAAAATGCTCTGCTGTGGCAAATTGACAGGTAGACTGATGCTTTTCTGTTACAGTGATAGTTGAACATACTCAAAGATTTGAGTGTGTTCAGGAAAAAAAATGGAGAAGGAGGGATTAAGGTTTTTTTGCTTTGACACAAGAAAAGAAACAGTGGTTTAAAAATGCCCCCTGCTATGCTGGGTGATTTTTATCAGATGAGAGGAGAGCTCAATTTCTTTGTTCTTTATGTAGTTATGTAACTGTTTGGAAAGAGTGTTAAAGACTCTGCTCTGTTAATGGTTAGTTTCTCACCTCTTTTGATTCAGATGTCCTTAGTTCCACTATGGACAAAAACCCAGAAAAACAGGCCCTAGCAAACAGGTTTATCACATGGAGTATTTAAAAGAGAAAGTTAAGAGCTTTCCGTTTAAGCCTACCAGCAAACGTGCACAGCCTTCATTGGCTAGGAAGAATCAGAATAGCCAGCCATAAAGGTTTCCTCTGATTGTTCAGTCAACTGTAGCATGTGATTTATTTACAACCATACAACTTTTCTTTTTTTTGTTGTTTATATGAAGAGTATATTAGCTTTCACAGTCTGATCTCTGTATTTGAAAGCATCAATACATTTAATTTCAGTTGCATCATCTTCTGAGACTGAACATTAACGTTTCTCAAAAGGAACCTGATTTCCAAAGGATTCCTGATTTCCCCAAAGAAGAAAATCGTGTAGGCTGGATTTTCTTGCAGTGTCATAAGGAAGCAACCTTCAAATGGAGATGGGAGTGTATATATACTGAAGCCGTAAAATAGACACATTTTTGCATGTGAGCAAATACGAACTCTTACACTGTTCAGAAACTGAAAATGAAAGTGACAGGAATCAGTCTGGAAGCCTTTGTGCTCTGCTCCTGTCTGTGCCAGGGTCATCTTGATAATTATATGAGAGCATGATTTATGGTTTATTTTGGTTCATTTGTTAATTTATTTGTTTTAAAATGAAAGTGGAAAATTGAAAATTTCTGCATGTTGTACTGAAGTCCTTAGATAGATAATGTGTTATGTGTTGTCTGTGGCTTCTCAGGAGACTGAGCAGAAGGGAGGCATAAGTAGCAGATCTTTGGAGAAAATTTTGGCTGCAGAGCTCACCAATATGTGGTGGTGTTTTTTGTTGTTAGCTATTTTTTGTTTCCTTTTTTTTGTTTTCTTTGTTTTTTTTTTCAAGATTGAGTTTCACCTTTAAGTATCCTTAATGCTACTGTAGTACATGGAATACACCTGCAATATTCAGTTTTCAGTGTTTCAGTAAGCACAGAATATCTGAGCCAAATTGTAACACTTTTACTTACTTTGAGGGTTTACATTAGCCATTTTTTTAAGAGAAATTTTTTTTATGCGAAACATAAAATTGGTGTTAGTTTACATGTGTACATACGCTTAAGTTATTGATTATGCTGTATATTTTTCAGAAAGTACCAATGAAAAGATACAGCCAAAATGACATAGAAACAGTATTAAATATTTTTCAACATTTGATTACAGTTTCCAGCATTTCTTCTGCAGTGCTTTCTGTGCTGATAAAATGAATAGCTCATCAACACCTTAGAAAACACAAACTGCAGCTTGCAGCTTTATTTTTCCTTCATTAAACAATTCACAATGTGTTCAGTATCCCAGCCCAGCTGATCATGAGATAAAGTGTGACTAAAAAGTAGATCATCTGGTGGATGCTCCAGTGTTTGATACGGCACAAAGGGCTCCTTTCTCCTATCCAGCGTGCCTGAGCTACTGCAGTTGGGGGGAGCTGTGCATGCCCATTTGAGACACGTTGCTATATCTGAAGCACTTGCTCCATTTCATCATTGAAATTAGCACAGCAATAGAGGCATCCAAGCCAAGGACAGCCTCTTATTTGTATATTCAGCTGGCTGCATTGTTAGGTTTAGTGGCTGAGCTTATCATTTTGCTTTTGTCCCCACTCCTGTAGTTTTTGGCATGAAGTGTCCGTGCAGCATTCACGTATTGTATGGTGGAAGATGCCTGTGGGTGGCATTAGACGCACCCATTAACTCTGTCTAGAGTCTTCTTTGCAGAAGGACTTTCTTTTTCCTTCTTTCAGATGACCCTTTTTTTTAAAAATTGCTTTCCTGTAGATGAATGCCTTGCAAGTAAGATTGACAACTGCTGAAGGTGCAGCTTTGGTAGTTCACACCAAGCCTGTCCTGGAAGGGCCATCCCTGGGGCACAGCAAGCAGGTGCTGCAGTTGTGTGCCTTGACCAGGTGGTGCTGAAGCCATGAGATGTGATACACAGACAGGCAGCTTAGTACTATTTCTGAACGCATGTGGGCGCATGAAGAGGGAACTGAGCCCTCCAGATCTCTTTCACACTGCTTTCAGATACAAAACTGCAGAGCTAGGATGAATTTGGACTAATGTCTGAGAGGGTTTCCTTTGGAAGACTCCTGCCAAATATTACATTACTTTTCCATGGCTGTAGTTGCTTTATAACAATTTAATTATTCAAGCTTTGTGTATTTTTCAGATGTGGTTTCTGACTGTGTTGTAGCACAGGCCATGGAGATGGAAGTGGTCTGTTACTGCATTCCTCTTTGCATTAGTGCTAAGGCAGGGCTGACCCCTGTTGGCCTCTCTCAGTGTAAATGCTTTTCTGTATCTTTGGGCATGGAAACTTAAGAGCTTTGCTTGTTCTTAGTACCTGACAAGGGACCAGAAACCTGTGGCTCATGGGCCAGATACTGCTGGAGGCTCTTAAGTATGTCATGTTGTGGGTGCCTGGGCTGCCAAAGACATTTGGAAATACTCAGCTCTCTGCAAACAGACAGCTTCTCGCATGTGTGCAGGAATTCACTGCAACTCCTTTCTTAGCCATCCCTTTTGTAAAATAAAAAAATAAAATAAAATAAAAATGTGTGTCTATATGGGCACAATGTTTAAACTGCTATCATAAGATTGCCTGTATGCCCAGAACTTGGAAGTATCCATGCACAGCCTTTGCTCTGGCTTCCTGGCTGCTGTGCAGACCACCATGAATGTGCCTGCATGGCTTTTTGTGTAGGCAGACCCTTGTGTTCCCTAGTCTGCTGGAGTTAATGTGGAGAGCCATGCTAGAAGCACAGCAAGATCTCAAGAGGTGAGGTGGCCTTCACAACAGAGTTTATTCAGGTCCATCCAGCCAGAGTCAAACGTGAAGACTGTGGAGGTCTGCTTGAGAATGCTGCCCATCCTGCAAATGGCCAGTGTATTACAAGCGTTGATATGAACTCAGTTTGGAAATAGAAATCAGAGAGAGAATGCTTGAACAAGTATGCAACATTTCAATCTTATTGTCCCAGTTCTCATTCTGTCTCTTCAGTGTATATATATATTTTTTTCCCCTCTGGGCTGAATTTATTTGTTCAACATTATTCTTCCAGGACTTGATAGAAGTTGATCATAATTGGGAGAATTCTTCTTATTTAAATGCCTGAGCTGCATACAAACAACTGTATCTTTCCTGTACACATGTATTCCTCAGCTCAGGTATGATCCAGTCCCCATGGAAATCTATGGTGTTTTTGTTTGTTTGTTTTTGCACTAACCCCAGTGGTTCTCGATATTTGGTAGTTGTGGGCTACTGTAAACTTAGCGTTCTGCCTTGTGCCATGAAGGTATCATGTGCTATTTGACATGTACGGCCTAGAAACTGTTCCTTCCTTTATAGCACAAGGACATAAAAATTGACAAAAATGCAGTTAGGGTTTTCGTGAGCTGAAGGACTAGACCATGCACACACAAGTACACATACAAGGGGGTGCTGATGACAATAGGCAGTGCGTCTGGCTCAGAAAGCTTCAATTGTCACTCAGTTCCCGCATAAATTGTAAACGGTCCTTTTCCACAAAACTAACCTTTTGCATGCATACATGAATTCTAAATCAAACTGATTGATCTGCCTCATAAGTGTAATTCTGGTATGTTCTGTTTTCTTATAAAAAAAAAGCCTCTGATAGCACTGAAGTGAATAATTCTATATTTGGCAATTATTTATGAACTGCAGATCTCATAAACACAGCAGATGCATTTCCTGGATGGCAGCCATTAGTGCATCTGGGGACTTATTTACTAGTTATTGAAAATATTGGACTGGAAGAGAAAAAGAAAAGATGCTACCACCTCTTCCTAATTTTCACCTCATTTCTGAGGTACTGCACAGCATTCTTTCCCTTGGATATGTCAAATTACAAACATCCTTCGACATCTTTCAAATATTTAGTTGTCTTAATAAACTGTTGTTCAGTCTTCAGACCCAGTGCTTCCAAAATAATCAGCTGCTGGGATGAATTGTAGACCTCACTCCTTGGAGATTTCTATCTGAACCTATTTAGGACATCACCCACTTAATTTCTTCGAAGAAAAAGAAGAAATCCTTGCAAAATGTTCTTAAAGGCTTTTCCTATTGTGCTATGTGTGACTTAACATTAGAATGACTTTTAGAGTAGATGAAAAGTAAAATTGGATATTTTCAATCCCCAGAGATTTGCTGTGATCTACAAGAAATGTACAAACCCAGGTCAATAAAGCGTGTCTTGTTCCCTGTGTGCAGAGGCCACTGACAGGAGCTAAGCAGCAAGCTGTTTCCGAGTTTCTCCTGTTGCAGGCTTGGCTGCCGTGGTCGAGGCTGATGGTAGCAGTGCCCCGTGTGATGCTTCCCTGTATGTCACTAATACACCTCTTCAGCTGGGCGGGTACTGGAGCTCCAAGTCATTTCACAGGCACCGGCAAATTACAGCCACGGGTGAAATTTTGAAGAAAAACAACCAACCTGGGGCATAATGAAATCCTTGCTGTTCTTTGATACTTCGCAAATGCAAGTGTGCATGTATTCTTGCTTTCAAAACTAAGTAGTAATATAATGGAAGAAAGACCCATTTTATGCTAATTCTGAGGATTTCATAGCCAATATCCCAAAGAACAAGATCAGGTGAATGTTACAGTTTGTCTAGTTTTTCTGTATTTTTTTTTTTTTGTTGTTCAGAACATGCCTCAGTGGTCTGGGCATGGTACTGCTTTTTCCAAATTCATTGGAATGAATTTTGTATTCTCATCTCCTGTCCTTCATTCTTTCTTTTTTTTCCTTCTCTAATGCCTTTCTTTTGAGGGGAGTTTCAGTCTTAATAAGGATAGATCAAAAGAACGGCATTTTTCTGTTTTTGATTATTTTTTGATTTGCTTTGTTTTTCTTCCATGGTTGAAGCAAGAGGAGGGATGATCTCAGGCTCTTAAACATGCAACAAAACTTGTGTATCTTTGGACTTAATATTTCCTCTCGCTGAAATTTAGAGCCTCAATTTTAATGTGGTCTTAGTCTGGGGAAGAGCATGTTCTTTATGATGAGCATTTCGTTCAGTGTGTGTTCGAATTTGAAGTGTAAATCTTTATAGCATCAGGATTGAATCCCTCTGACCTCCCCGAGAGGCAATGCCAGCGAGAGGGTTTGCAATACCCACTTCTGCTCAGGGAACATATTTTTCTTTAATGGAAGAGCAAATATCAATATTTTTTAGCAGCACGTGATCTTATTCCCTCTACGTACTAGCTGTATGTTATATTTTATATATGAAGTAAAACACTCTAAGACATGGATAAAGATGTGCCGAGTCAAATGCTGATACAAAAACACTTCTAATAGGCTTATGAGAGCATATCAATCTTGAGTGGTGGGTTTTCATGCTTGGTAGGTTATTGGGATTTTCCATAATGAGGTGAGACCAAAAGAAAAGCAGTGTAGCAAGAGTGACTGAAAATTTAGAGGTGTATGAAAAAAAAATCCACTTGTGTGCTGATTGCTTACTATCTTCATGGTGGTTGGGAGCTTTAGTCTTATCAGTACTTGAATATTTTTGAAGACATTTTTGGCTTCAATTTGTTTTTAAAACAGTATTTTTAAGATTTCTGTAATTGCCCTGTAAACAGCTTAATTGTAAATATTTATTCCACTAGTCATAATAGAGTTTGTCATTTTAAATATGAATTCATTTCCAGTTTTCAAAAATGTCTTGGGGCATATTCGTCTACAGTGTAGATGTGAATGTCATTTTTGATAATTTTCCTCTGCTGTATCTTTCCAAGAAGCATCTTGAAATTTCTAAATGGCCATTAGGATTTGATGCAAGATAGCAGACATTGCAGTAGCTCATAGCTCTTTGTAACCTATCTTTTTTCTTCTGTGCAAGACAGCAGTGTTGAGATGCAATCTTCTAAAGTGTCCCGTGTTCCTAAAAATAGGTTAATTTTTCATTAAAAATGGGTGGAAGTGGGTAAGAAAAGGGGATTCTTTTTCTGCCATTGGGTTTTTACGCATTTCTGTTAACACTGCTTATGTTCTGGCTTCCAGATGAGCCCTTAAGCTTGAGGATACTGCAGAATACATTACTAGACGTTTTAAGTAGCATACTGTATATAGCATGTGCAACTTCAGGGCATTTTGTAAGGTAGCAGTTTGCTGTTAAGACATATCCTTGTGTGCTGGCTGCACATCTGTCAAAACCAAGCTTTTTTTCTTGTGCGAACTCCAGCCTGTCATTTTATCACAGTCTCAGAAGTTGAAGTTTCAAGTCCAAGTCTGCAAATACTCTGTGGTGGAAACTTCTACTGATGTCTTCCTGTCATTACCCAGAACGCATACTGAGCCTGTAGATTAATGGCTGTCAGTCACTCATGTGTGAGCCATTAAAAGTCCATAGAGTATTTGCTGCTGAGGTGATCTTATCCTCTTTTTGCTGCTTTAAATGAAAATAAGTGGAAAATACTCGATTTCTATAAGCATCATAGAGTGTGTTGGGTCACCTATAGGGAGCTGAGGAGTATATATGCAGTAAGAGGGAGATGAGTCAATGAGATGATTGGAAATGATGAGAGAAAGCCATTGGATGACCGTGTCTACACTAGAGTTGGAGACTGAGCTTGAAGGGGACATGGTGTGACCTGAGTGCACCCGTTCTGCAGGCCCTTTACACACCTTGTCCCCTGTGTGAGGAGCAGAGTTGAGTGAAAACCATGCTCAGCCCCAGCTGCCCCCCTGGTATGGATCCTACTGAAATGTTGTGGGCTCTGGAAATGCTGACCTGGTGACACAAGTGGTTTCCTTGCACAGCCTGGGGAAGGCAGGCTGCATGTGCATTGTGCAGCAGGCAGCATTGATCTTTTGCACCTGTGCTGGGGAGAGCAGGAGCCGCAGGAACACATGTTGGTCAGCACATTTACTGAAGTCTCTTGCTCCGGAACAGCTCTTCTGAAGTCCCTGGACTCAGCTGATGCTGGGCTTGACTGGTCTCCCTCAGGTCAGTAGGTCCTGCCTCCCAATGTGGGTCACTTGGCAGCTGTTCCTTACTGCCAGTGTCACTAAGGGTAATGCCACGTCGGTAACACGGCTGACATCAGCAGGACACCTGCACTGCCACTTGCAATTACACTCTGTGGCCCGAATCGTCCCTTCCAGACTTGGACAATGAAGGGACTTCTCGTGTTTCCCTCCCTCTTTGCTGAAGAGAGTATTGGACACCAGAAAGACACAGCTTTGTCCCCTGATTTGGCAAAAGGTTTTCCTGTTACATAATAAATAGGCTGCAAAACCAAAAGGTTTGCCTGTATGAGCAGGGGTAGTCTGGTGTCTGGTGAGAATCTGTTTAGGGAAGGCAAAGCCCTGTCAAGCCCCAACGGGATAAGCCTCAAACCTGATGGTTCTCCTTGGAATCAGGGACAATGCAGGGACTTAGGAGTGGGTCACTTTCCATCTGAAGTGACTCAGGAGGACAGTGAGTGCTTACCTGCGGGTGCTTTTGGTGATGGTTTCCACTTGAGGCCCACACATTGGATGGAAATGTCAGGAGCAATGGGAGAGTTGTGCACTAGTGCTTGTACACGTGCAGCAACCAGACAACAGCATCGTACCCATTTCTGGGGACAAGAAAGGGCAGCAACCTCACCAGTCCAAAGCCGCACTGCTTTTATTCCTTATCCTCCGCAGAGTAGCAGAGGAAGAGCTGGGCATTTCCCCTGCACTTACTCAGTTACTCACCAGAGGAAAGGGGCCTCGTCAGTCAGCCTGAGCTAATGCTGCCCATGTCGGGGCTGAGCACCCCAGAAGCTCCCTGGCAGATGTGGGCTGTTGCATCCCAGCAGCTCGCTGGCAGCTCTGGCTGCTGCTGTGCAGCTCCTCAGAAAAGGATCTCCAAATCCCAATCTCCAGAGAGATTCTGTGTCAAAACCTGATACAGCACATCAGTTAAATTTTGAACAGTGCACTCTTGACCTGAGCAGTGAGAAGAAAAGTACTTGCTGAAAAAGTGTTCCGTAATTGCATGTGGTTTTAAGACTTATCGATTGTGTTGCATTGGTTTACTGAAAGATCTTAGTTGATGCATTCCTATAAAAGTAAAGAAGCTAATATCTTACTGAAAAAAAAGCAAAGTAAAAGTAATCCAATTATGCTGCTGCACATAGCTGGGATTTGTAATACTAATGTTGTCTTAAAATTGGCTGTCTTATAGTTCAGTAAAAGCTGCAGTGGAGAAGATATATTTAGCTGTAGTCGCTCTGAGATATTACTGTTCAGTATATTTTTTTAAAAGGTACACAGAACAGATTTTTAAAGAGACTTGTTTTTGCTTTACCGAGCACAAATATAACAGAATATGTTTTTAAATTAAACATCAAAGAAATAAATAGAGGGACTTGGCTGAAGCATGCCTGCACCTGTCTATTGTTAAGCTTCAGGGAGATGGCTCCTGTTTTTAGAGCTAAGCACATGCGTGGTACTACTTGTAAGATTGAGGCCAAAACCAAAATGTTTCCTATTGCAGTTTCCCCAAGGAAAGTCCACTTACGCTTCTTATCTTGCCAAGGGAAAATATTTTTCCACTGTGGTTCCTAAACCAAACAACAAAAAAAGAAATGAAAACCAGCAAAACCCCAAAGCACTTGGGCCAGCCAGGTGGCTGCAGCTCACGTATGCAAGCTCTGTCGATGAGGGCTGCAGCATTGGCCACTCGGCAGGACGTGGGATGGCTGCACAGGCAGCCTGATCCAAAACTAGCTAGAGCTTTGGTTCTAAAACCAGTGCTTTCAAAGTCAGCAAACAGGCAACAGCTGTAGCACAGTGATGCAATGTATTAGGAAAAGATAAGGAACAACCAGGGTGCTTTGCGCTAATCCAATTTAGAGGCAATATTAAAGCCATGGATCACAGTAGCAGAACTTGTATCTGAGAGCAAAGGGACATAACTTCCTCTATAGACAGATTAAAGAAGAGGTATTGATTACTGTCACTGTTATCAAGCATCTGGGACACTAATCAGCATCTCTGTTGTGCATTTTAGTAATGAAGGAGAGCCATGATTCAGCAGCTGGGAGGCAGCAGGATTGAGCAGGGAGGGAAGGGAGTCATTACTGCTTTTATTCAGCTTCTGTCCGAAACTCAACATTAAAACTGGTCATGATTAATTTTTATTTTTTTTTTAGGGGGTGTATCTAAAATATTAGTCCAGCAGGATATCTTACTTTTTAAACGTAACCTGGTTAAGTTTACTATTTCCCATATGTTTTTTTAGAAAACAGCTTGCAAAGTCTCATGTACTCTCTGAGTAAGGGCTTTGTGCCAAGGAGGGAATTAACCCATTAGTCATTTAACAGTTAAAAGTGTCTGGTAAATGAAATCTGTAAATCCCTATGAGATACTTCAGTACTCAGCATTTGCTGCTGCTGATTTGTGATGCCAGTACAACATAAAATGGAGAAACCTGGGTACTCTGTTGGGTCAGATGTCGATCTAACATGTGCACAAAAATGAGGAAAAGGACTGTTCTTGAGCATCTTTTGAAAGTGAGGAGGCAAACATAGCTTTCACTAGGACAAGATTCCTGGCACCTGAGTTAGGACCTGCGCTTCCCTCAGTAATGAGCAGAGAGAAAGCAAGCGGCATGTCCAGAACTTGTCTTGGGGGCACCTTCTTGAAGTAGTTTGGTGACTGTTCCTGCCAGTGGGATGTTACTGGCCTTCTTTGGGGGCCTTGATTCAATGTGTAAAACTACCCAGGATGAACCTGGGTCATCCTGTGCTGGACTCTTCTGTGTGCATTGCTGTTTGGCTTGCCTGAGTTCAAGCTGTGACAGCTCATTCCCAGGCAGCTCATTCCCATGCAGTCAAATTGTATCCTCCCAGCGGGTATCTCATGGTTGTGCTGACCTGTGAGGAAGCTTATCAAAATACTGTGATTTTTGCCAGTGCGTTTGTTGTTCAGCATAATGGAAGTAAACCCCTGTGCTGGAGTTCTATAAAGTACTGGTTGGCAATGATGCTATTTAAAGCACAGTCAGATGACTGTGTTAATAATATAAAATATTATGGCTGAAAATTCCAGTTTGCCCTTTCTGTATAGTACACGTGAGGAACTGGAATCTCATCTCTCTCACAAAGTTTTATTTCTTTCTGCAGTTCTTGAAACCTCATTGATAAAATTGTACGAAAAGCAGAAGGGATACTCTTTTTGCATTTAATCCTCACAGGTTTCCTCTGTTATCCCCTGGCTTCTATTTATTATATAGCTGTAAAGCTGTCTTTCCAAAAATACCAAGAATATCCTTCCCTATTGCTAGAAATCCAAACCAGTTAGGGTTAGTACCTAGCTTATTGCCTGTTGTAGCTGAGATTACCCAAGCATAATTTCTGATCATACTGGATCAGATGGTAGACTGAGTTCATTAAGTTGAAAAGCAATGTAAAATGTTACTTGAACATGTGGGGCTATGTACATGAATTTTGCAGGCAGATGTGTGATTATGAATGTTCAGAGCCACTGACCTGTTGACATTATTTATATTTTCTTGTGATTTCTGTCATTATACATTTTCACTACATTTTCAATAAAAAAAGCATTTAATTTGAAGAATCCTGAAGGACTTTGCCAAATAAACAAAGTAATTCATAGCATGTTGTGTATATCCAATATTTTTATGTGGATGAAAAGTAGAAGAAAAAAGTAAGGTAAGAAACCTCCAATGCTGGCACTGAAAACGCCAAATGTCTAGCAGCAAATGTAGCCAATAGCTGATGTCAGTGGATAAAGAAGAATACTATAGGTAATTGCCACTGCTTTGGGAGCTGGCTTAGGGAGAGTTTAATTTGCTGAGCTGGAATTTGGCCATTGCATCCATTTACCTCTAAGTATGCAAAAGGCAAGCTGGGATCTTTTAAAGCTGTGAGGTGCTAAGGGGGTTTTGTACTTGGTCTAAGCTCTTACTGGTAATAAGTGAAATAAAACTGTATAAAAATGTGGGGGAGCTTTTTAATGCACATATTTGTGCAGATACGTTTGCATATATAGTGAGATGCATGTACTGTATTAATGTTCAGTGAATTTCAAAGTGATAATTGCATTTGTACAATCGTCTTGCAAATTTAGCACCCAAATGTAACTCCTAATTTGAACCAGTTTAACTCCCAAATTTTGTTAATGTTTGAAGACGGTATCTGTCATCCTAGTAGGCCCACGTTCTTTGTGTGTTTATCATTCCTCTACAGTCCAGTGATTTTCCTGATATCACTGCTAATTATTTTATACACTATGGATTTACTTGATAGGCTAGTTAAAGCAGAAGAACAATACCAGGAGCAGCGCATCCACCAGCAGTGTTGTCACAAGAATCAAAGCTGCTGCCCACCTTTTTGCTTCTGGCTTTGTAAGCTTTTAAGTCGTGTTTTTTTGACTCTGTATGCACATGGCAAGATAAGATCCAAGTGCTGAAGTAGTTGGTAACAAAAATATAGAATGCTGGTTATTTACATTCCACTTGTATCTCTACTAAAAATTGTAACAGTGAGGACAAGACTACTTAATTTTTCTTTGGGTCATACACACTGATTTGCTGTTAGAAATATGGATTTTTTTTTTTTTTAAAAAAAACATTCTTTTAAAGATGGTTCTTTTTTAAAAGAACATTTTCTTACCATTAATTTTAGGAAATATGATTCATGTCAGTAGTGACATGGTTTTCTATCCTGGAACAGTCTATCGGAGCTCCCATGAGGGTTCATTTTAGTTTAATATTCATAGATGAACTGGCCCTTGTAGAAGAGCTTTTCTCTTTTTTTTATTTACATTTCAAATAGTTCCATGGAATTGTGTAGGAGCAAGAGAATTGTCTGATGAATGCTGATGGATACAATAGTATTAATGTCATTAGCTGTGCTTAGGAATTAAAAATAGATCACACAAGTTTGCATGTGACTGTCCTTTATAAAATTTTGTAGTCACATATTTTTCCTTCTTTTACACCGTGTTTATTGCTATTTTAATCAGAAAAGAAAATGCCTTATCATCCAGTCTGCAGAATGACATCTGCCATAACCCAAACACAACACACCCCATGGAAAAGGTTAGCATTGTGCATCTAGTGTGGGTTCTTTTTGCCAGACTAATATTTTACTAAGTGCTTGAGCTGAGCTTTTGTGGTAAGTACCCTCTTCTAGGGAGAAAGACATTTGCTCTGTAAATCAGAAATGACAGTTTATAATAGTACAGTGAGATAGAGAGGGAAGAGAAGCGGGGGAGATGAAGCTGAACTCTACATTACGTAGGGACTGTAGGTTCTCATTACAGCCTCAGGAATCCTGATCTACAATTCTTTGCAATGAATACATCAGCTATGCTACCCACAGAGCTTTGTATGCAGGTAGGTAGGGACAAGATTTCCTTAATCCTGTGGGTAGGAGCAAACCTTCTGTTGATTTTTATGTGGGTCTGGAGCAGGAGAGAGAAATAAATAGCTTTATTCTTGTTTGTTCTTTGTTTTACATCCAGGTGACATTCCCTGTCAGCTATTCAGAGAAGCTTGTAAACCACTATTTTTCTAATCGGCAGGCTTTATAGTTCCACAAGATGGTGCTTGCAACTCAAATCAAAATGGAAGTCATTCCCCTCCTCTTGAATTGTCTGTTGTTAAATCTCAAATGAAACCCAGTGTTATTGTGGAGAGTACTTGCATGCTGCAGAACATATGATATTTGTTAGCATGAAAAATCCAGCTGAACATAAAGCACAGTTACTAAAGTGCATTAATAAAGAACAATTTCTGATGCATTTGTTTTCCCTTTTGATTGTGTTCATTGCTTTAATTTATACAGTCAATCTATATTGCCTGTCCTTATAATTAATGAGGTTCCTAAATAAATGACATGGACATTTGCATCAGATTTTGTATTCAGATGCATACGTGCTTTTCCCTAACTTTGAGCAGGAGTGGCACGTGCAAATATAAGCAGTCTTTACTAGTGGTGAAAAAGATGTCTTTTACTTAGTGGTTATACTGGTTCATGTCTCGAGAGTGTATTACTTCTGTAGCCAGTAAAATCCAGTTGATGAGGACCATGACTTCCTTTTGTTTAAATTCAGGATCAACACTATTCTGTGCATTTTTCAGACCAGTAGCCTAGCTGTCTGCATGTTGAAGTGCATTGGACTGGGGAATATTTTAATAGATCCTTATTTATTAAGGATGAACTGTGTGTATATGTGTGTAGAGAATTGTTTGGCTAAACACAGAAATGCCTTTGAAAAGATCTGTAATATTTCCTACCATTACAAAAAACTTAGGTAAGTTATTGGAGAGCTGACTTTATCCAAAGAAAAGTTGGATCGGTGATACATTGATGTCTTTTAAAAACCACATTAAGCCTTGGCTCATCTGAAACAGCCTCAGAACAATCAGAGCTCGTTAGCTACTGCCCTGGAGAAGAATTGAGAAATATAGAAAATTTTTTGATTCTGGGATTATTCGCAGAATTTACAGAGAAAAGTTTGATGGCTTGTCCTGGAAGTTCACAGGATGTAGTTTCATTTTTAGTGAGTAAAATCCAGCATGCTATTTGGATGGGATAATCATTTTGGGGAAAGCGCTGGGCTGCAATAAAAACTATTGCATACTAAAATTATATTAAATACCACTTTGTGTTTTTTGTTGAGGGGTGAGGGAGAAGGGAAGGAATTAGAGAATGCCATCTCTGTGTGTTCATGATATTTTAACTATTCATGTCTTGCTCAGAACATGTTTTATGGTAACGTAAATGTTTATAAATAGGAAAATTATAGGATAAGTAGGAAGCTTCAATGTACTTACCAGGGGAAAGTCGTACTGAGTTTGCTGGAACAGCGTCTTAAATGCTTGATTTAGTCTACTTGCAACATTTTATTTTATAAAACTGTTGATATTTATTCCAAGGAAAAACATAAGAGTATTCTGCCTTGTGACTTTAGCCATGTGTTGTCAGCTCCCAGCACCAGAGCACACACTCCTGCCCTGCACCAGTGGGTGCAGCTGGGCTGCACTCCCTGCTGGGCTCCTTCCCCTCTGTTGTAGGGACTGTGCCCCGGAGGGTCCCCTCCCTGTCTCAGCGGGCTGGGTGAGGTGCCACCCTTCTCTGGGACGGCTCCTCTCACACACAGTGAGCCAGTGAAGCACCTTCTCAGCTGGCCCCAGCTCCTCTCAGTGCTGCTGTGTGTGGTTTTTATTTTACTAAGGCAAATAGATAACTAGAGGAAAGCGCCTACTTATTTAATGGTCAGCTTGTCAATTAAAGCTAAGAAGGATTTTGATCAGTCAGAAGAGGTGTATCTGCATCAGTGAGTTTTGAGATCTGTAAAACAGATTTATAATGGAAGAAGATATTCAGTACCCTAAATATAGCAGCTGCTGCCTCCTCCATAATTCAGTGTGAACACTAGCTAGTTAGTTGTGCCAAGGGACTGCTTTTTGCTGAAGCATCATGTTGGTAATACAGATATAAGAAATACTACTGCTGTACAGTGATTTCAGAAGCTCCATGAAAGCAATTTAGCATCAGATAAGAAATAACAGTTCACAAAGAGGAAAGGAAATGTGAGATCTAGCTACAGTAGTAGCTCCTCCCAAGGAAAATAAATGCATTGCTAGTAGGGCAAAGCTAAGCAGGTTAGAGAAAATAAAATATGGCCGTGTATGCTATCGTAATGACTGATGCTGGCATTGCAAGGTGCATTTGTGCATCTGTTCAAGACATTTGGTATGAAACCTGTTACCAGAAAGTCATGAGCCTGTTTTCACTAGCATAGCTGTGTCATCACTGATTATAATAATCACTAATTGTATCTGCATAAGCCAGGTCAAAAAGCAGTAGTAGTTTCACCTCATGCAGGGTGTGCAATGCTTTTTTATAAGTATAACTTGACTATTAGATACAAAATATGAGGCATGTGAATTAAGGCAGTGCAAAGAGAGGTACATAGTTTCTTCATAGACCTTTAATAGTTGTGACTTTCTTGTATTTTGCCTATAAAGACAGGAAAAGGCATCCTTAATTTTTGAACAAGGTTTAAGAGAGCTGCCTTACTGTAAAATGAAAGGTCTCATGTTGTAGCTTAAAATGCCTGTAGTAGAGCTGGAAAGTATCATGCTACAACGCAGTATAATGCAGTGTCAAATTTCTATGCATCTTGAAAACTCAGCTCTGTGTTTAGGAATTGTGTATCCTACAGTTTTGTCCTGCTCTCCCATCCTTAATTCCTAGGGAGACATAGGAACATTAATGTACTGAAGCTGCCCTTTTCTGTTCCTTTTTAGTGCTAATGTGACTTCGGAAAGTGTCTGGCTTAAGTGTGGCCAGCATCTCGTGTGTGTAATGCACATAAAGAGATGCAGAATCAAAGAGATGCAGTAGCAACACTTCAGGGATAGCGTTAATATTTCGGCAAGCTGCCAGCGCTAGGGTGAGAACTGAGAGACACTTTTACGCATCTGTGCTGACAAATGTACGTCCCGTTTGGAATGCAATTTGCGCAGCTGTCCTCGTTCCCCCACAGTATGTCAGCAATGATGAGCTTGATGGGAAGAGTGCTTTTTAGTCGATTCCCTCTGTTTAGGGGAAATTCCTGCATAACCCCAATGCAGAAAAGGCAATAATAATGACTGTTGTTACTGCCCTACCTAAGATTCGAGGAGGAAGCAGCCATAGAGGTTTCTTGTATTTGCTACTCAGACATTTCAGTGTGGACTTAAATATGGGGGACAGTTTCATACCTGACCAGAACACTGACCTCAGAGAAACTGGAAGTTCAGTGCATTATATATATTACTTCGTAATTTGTGCACTCCTTGATTTTACACTGTTCACAGAAAAGCCTACAGGTAATAATTTACGTAGCTCATGGTGCTTTCCCCTTGATGCACGTTTCCTTTGAAAACGATAGTGCCGTACAAAAGGAAGTTGATAGGGAGGAACCTACTGAACAAAGCACTTACTGAATGTCGAAGCTGGGCTTTGGGCATTTTTTCATGACAAATAAAAGTTAATATTTTTTTGTTGTTGTTGTAAGTATCTGTCCAGAACTGTGAATGTGTCCTGTATAACACACTTTTGCGCACCGCTGACCTGTTTGCATGTGTCCCAGCACGCAGTGCCCTGGAGAACAGCAGGCTGTGGCCCTGCAGGAGCAGTACGTTCTCCCATGCTGCAGCTGTAGGCAGAGCTCAGGCTAACTTGAAGTTCAGGGGTTTTTGTGTTCAATGGCATCTTTTTTTAACCTCCCTCTGCCTCCGATGCTGAGTGCAGTTTGCCTGCAGGGGAGCTTTGATGCTTCTGTATCTCACAGAACCATTAGAAATTCGGATGCTCCCTTCATCTACCTCCTTACCAAAGCCAAAATCATCTTCGCTAATCTCTTCCTGTTGATGTTTTTAATTCTGTTTTTTAGTCCTGTGTTCTTAATGTCTGTATGTGTTAGAAATCCAGTCACTTCATGGGCAAGCTATTCCCATATTTTACTGTTAGGAAGTTTCATCTTGTGTTGGCATGTAAATTTACAGTGTAATAATTTGGCTGTAGTCTGTACATCTGGAATGAGTAACAGGCTAATTGTTGTCTAGCAACCTTGGACATAATCCTGCTCTATCAAATTATCTTCATTTCATTCAGGAACAGAGTCAAATCATTAGTTATAGTTAATCCAGTGGTTCCATTTTTCTTTTATTGAATAATGCCCTGCACCATCTATAAATGAATAATAGTAAGCCACTGCAATATATCCTAAATGATGAACGTATAGGTAGTGTTAAATGGATGCATTAGGTTGTGTTTATTTCCCAGGGCATTGGATACCTCATACGACATACTTCCCATGGTGAGCTGGTACACTTGAATACTGCTCTTGGTGTTTCCTCCTAATAAAGGAGGAGAAAACTTCTGTTTTCATTTCAATAGTTCCTTTAGATGGAGGAATGAATAAAGTCAAGAAGCAAAGTCAAATATTTTGTTAACAGGGAGGCGTGGTTTTTATTTGTTTTGCTAAGCTCTTATGGAGACAGTCAATTGTCAGGTGTACTGGACAACTACAGCTTTTGCAGTGTTGTTCCTGGAGCGTATTACATGGTAGAAGTCTCTTCTTCTGTGCAGGAACCATGTCTGAGCGTTTTGAAACCATCTGGCAGTTCTGTGGCTTTGTATTGCAGTTATGTTCAGAATAAGCAGAAAAGATAGACAACAGAGAGAGGGAGTGTTTGGAATGGCTTATTTGCCAACAGTCACATTTCTGGTGCTTAACTTCAGTATGAAATACTTTGCTGTTGTCACCATGAATCGTATGGTTAATTCTTTGCTCCTGGCAATCCTGGAATATTGAATATTGCTAGAAATACAATCCAGACAGAGCCAACTTTGTGTCACATGGCTACCATATACAAATGGACAGTATACTTCATGTAACATTCCTCTGATACTTTCATATTTTTTCATATATTCTTAGAAATGTTTTTATGTTTTTATATACATATGCAGCTATGGAGACCATCAGCAGCCTGTTAGTAGTATTTTTTATTTTTAATGTTTTAAACACAGAAGTTCCATATTTACTGAAAATGCTGACTGTTGCTGTTCACATTCAAGGAATCTCCACTTTCTGGGTTCTATGCTCCAGTGAAGTATTTCAAAGGAGTAGCCAAGGCAGTTACTGTTCTCAATTTGTATAAAATCCCAGTTTTCAGCATGACTTGGAACAAGATGCATGGCATGCAACAAGCCATCTGATTAATCAGCAGAGAATTTGCAAACATCAGCAATGCTTCACGATGATATAGGAAGATTTTATATTATGTCTCCTTGTGCTTTCCATATATAGTACTTTGCCCTTGCTTTTCTCCTCATCTCCAAGAGAGTTCATGCAAGGTTTGTGGTTTTACTAAACATAGAGCTGCCTGGAGTCTCTGCCTTTTGTTTTTTCCCTTCCTAATTGGCTTTTAGTAGTTATTTTTCAAGCATGATAGTGTCAAGTCAATTTGTCCAGGAGTCGATCATGTGATTTTTATCATGATGATTATGTAAACACTTATTCTAGCTTGCAGCTTTATTGCCCCAGGTTCTTCCAAAGGCTTATTGAGGTGCTCTCCATAAAAAAGTCAGTGACATGGGTGTCTTCTAGGTGGTGAAGGATGCATTGGTGGAAGAGAAGGAAATACTAATAAAGCCAAATGCTTGTACCTGGCTTAACTGAGGCTGCTGCTGTCGGTGCTTACAGGATGGGTGTAATGAAACTGCTGCTCTCCTAGTTCTTTATGATTGTAGAGTGGTCTTGACAGCAGGAAGTTGCCTTGATAAGTATCATCTTGAGCTTGATTTTCATACAGTGGCTGATAATGGGATTTCTGTGATATGGTGGCTGTGGTTTTGTAAAGTCTTTCTCTAGGATACAGGTTGGAGATTCACCTGTAGAATCAGCATATTGAAAGAGGAGCTGGTGCTACTGAGGAAGAGAAAAAACTGTGTAAGTCTCGGTGGCGGAAGCTTTGATTGATATATTTTGAACATTTTAACGGTAAGATTGGGTTTTATCTAACTGTGTGTTCCACTAGGTCCTAATAGTTCTCATTCACAGCGGTCAGAGTTATTTTTGGGAAGAGTCTGCTGGTGTTATAGCCCCAAGGTAGATGCAAGTTGGAGGAGCTTTGGAACTTAGGCATGCAAACTACAACTAGTGGATGAAAATGAAGGTGCTCTTCCATGAAGCTTGAGATGATTAGCAGGGCAGAACACAAGTAATGTAACCATACCCTGAAAGCTTGAGGGAAGAATATAGGGTTAAGAAATGGAATTTGAAGTGGCTTTGTAGATAGCAGTTCACACTCTTCAGGCATACCACTCATACTCTACATGTATCACTTATTTAGTCCATAATCCTGAGAGCTCCTTGCCCTGCTGTATGTATCGTGGAGGTGACGCACTGATGGTGAAGTAACAGGAGCTGTTACGGATCTTGACAGAGTAAACACTGCAGCACTTCAGTGTGTGTCTTTCATGGGCATTTGGAATATCTGTAACATACTGAATTTCACAGGTCACAGCAGGGCTGGCTTAGAGGCATGCTGTTTCGAAGTATTTGGAGACTGGTGAAATTACTTGAGGCTATCCTTTAAAATGATCCCATTTCAGTCTTCGAGTTTTGATCGTAGCTGCTCTTGAGGAAGAATAGGATGAGACCGCAGGCTTTCTCTTCAATCATTTATAAAGCTGCTAAAGATAAATTTTAAATATTGTGGCAGAAGTTACAGGATTTTCTTTTTAATTCTGCAGAGCTTTAGATTATTTGGGGTGATGGCAGATAAGTATCTTTGTCAGAGTTAAGAAGAAAAAAATTTTCTAATAGATGAACTGAGCTGGCAGCTTTTTGAAAAAGTCACATACACAAATGATGCTGATTGTTTTGGTATTTTGTAACCAGGAAAGGATTTATTTATTTTGCTGTGGCTGTATGATCTCAGTATCCATAATACTAATAAAGTATAATGAGTAAATGTGCTTTTTCAGGTTAGTAGCTTTGTAGAAGCCTGGTAGCTGTCCGTAGGGGTTAACAATATAATGTGTTTGTGGGGTCTCCTGCAAGGAAAGGGGCTGTCTGTCTGACGAGGTTCATTGTTCCCCTCTTGTTCAGTGCAGTAAGCATCTTTTCTGGTCTGGCATGTGAACCTACAGCTTGTGGGTCCCACCTGCACATCTGGTTGCTGCGTAATAGCTGCACTCGAACTGCTGTTATAAAGTCTCAGCAGCCAAACTGTAGCGATAAGAAGTTTTTAGATGATTATTTTCTGTATCTTGGATACTAACACTGGCTCCTGTCACGTATGAAGCCTCTACAACTGAGGACTCCTCTTAGGTGTAAGTCGCATAAGCACACATCTGTAATGATGCTGTTTGTCAACCATTTGTTCTCTGGAAGGGGTGCCCAGAATACCACAGAACCGTAAGTCCACTGCTCTGGTGGGCTTTGGTTATATCTTTACCTTTCAGAATCATTTGAAATATCATCATGCAGTTGGGAGGGCGGGACACCACAACCACTATTTTTTCTTGAAAAATCTGCATCAGTAGTTCCAGATTGTTTTAAACTATTTCAGCTTGTCTTTCCCATTCTTGGGAATATATTTATATTGTCTGTATCTCACGTCAAACCATGTTTTTCTTTCTGCTGAATTCTGCCATGTGTTGCTTTGTTTGTAAGTTGCTTCCAAGCCAGTAATCATAAGCACTCCATCTGGTTTGGGAGCAGAGTACTGATAATGTAAAAGGACATTTCCACTATTCTGTTTAAAAGAACCCTCCATCTGTACCAAATCTGCCATTTTACTGAGATTGTAAAGGGTTTTTGTTAGTAGATCTTTTTCAAAGAGGGGAAGAGATTGAGATTTTTTTTTCTTGCTTATCTACTCGTTACGTGATTCTGTGTGCAAGGCCCTTTCTCTTTCCCAAGCTAAGAATGACTATAGGAATTTGCGGTTCGTGTAATTTAGGATGCTTAGTAACAAAAGGATCCTGATTTTTTTTTTCCTGATGTCTATAACAAATTGATTTTGATATTATCGTTGAGCCTTTGCTTTATTACCCTATGTTAATAGCATGCCTGTGAGAACCCATCCTGAATTCTGTAAAACTGATCCGCAAGGTTAAAAAAAATACAGTGTCAGTATGATTTATGACATGAGGTGTCAGAGCTGAATTGATGGATGGGAGTGTGCTCGGATGACTTTCTGGTACTGTCAGGTTTCAATTTTTCTTTGCACTTTTCCTTTGTAAATCTGATGATTGCCCTTTTAAAATTAATGGAGGGAGAATTAGGTATCTTCTCTTGTGGGAATGTCACAGCCTGACCTCGGATGAGTTCGTGGAGGTTAATAGGCAGCGGCCATCCACCGGTCTCATCAAACCAAGGTGAAGCTGAAGAGCCAGGAGCCAGCGACTGGAAAGGCAAAGCAGCTCTGGCAGATGCAGTAGGCATGGGACAGCGCTCCTGGAGGGGCTTCTGGAGGGAGCAGGCTGGTGCCTGGGCCCCACTGGCGCCATGTGCAGGACCAGGGCCATCCGTTGGGAGCAAATGGCACAGGCTGCTGGTGAAACAGGCGCACAAAAAGACTGTGTTGAATCTTTTTCTGCAAAAACTTTGTTGCTCCTTTCCAATCAAGCGGTGGTGTAGCTTCAGGAGAGCTGTCGGGTTGCCGGTTTTTTGCCAGCAGTTAAAACACCCAGTGGGCCTTGTCTGTTGGGCGAGCTCTTGCAAGTTTCCATAAAGCTGTGCAACTTAATGTTTTTATTGACAAAGAGAACTGTTCTGCAGGTTTAAAATTTCATGTGATTCCTTTGGATCCCATTGCAAAAATCGTATTTCCTTTCTCCCTGTTCTCAAGCAAATTTTTAAAGGCAGAAGGAAGGTACTTAGGCACCTGTTTTTTTCATTCAAAGCCATCCACTTTTCAGTTAGAAACAAGAATTTGGCCACAAGTTAGTAACCCTGTGCTCTTGGTTTTCAAAACTGATGTGTTTCCTTTTGGTATTTTGAAATGATAGTTCTCAGTCTTCAGGACACATAGTAACACCAAATCAAAATTCAGTTTTAAAAGTTGGATATTTCAGGAGGCTGTATTGTGGCAGCTCCCAGTGACACCATGGCCGAGGTGGCTGAAATCTCTGCTTGAAATTGAAATCTCTGATACAGGGAGCTCGGCCACAGATGTGTCAGAGAGGTAAAGACATTCAAACTGACTTGATCATTGTCTTGTACTTAATTGAAGGCTCTTCCACCCCTGCAGAGAACTGTTAACTTCTCTGGGTTTAGTCGGTGACAGAAGTGGGTCTTAGTCTCAGATACTGAAATGCCATAAGCAAAAATGTGCAGAAGCAGAGTGTAGTTGGTAATAATTAGAGTGCATCATCAGTAATATTAATGAAGTAATTTAAAGCCTGATCACCTGAGCGTGTGGCCTACGTTACTTACTAGTGATACATTGGGGCCTCAAATTTTTTGCCTACCTAGGTACTGCCGTCTCTTGGAAGCAACAAGTTCGGCATCGTAACCCAGGGGCACAGAGCTGGTGCCCTGTGTGTGGATTCTCATTGATGCAGACATGGAGGAATGTTCCTTGAAAATATGAAATTATTCTCAAAAACTTTAAAGAGGTTATTTCTGTATTTCTGGATGAGGCATTGGACATATATGGTCTGACGCAAATATTACAGCTAGATCATTTTTCATCATCTTACCCCCTTGTTCTGCTGTACTGGGGTCTATCAGGGTACAGCCTGTGTAAGGGGGAGCAGGATGTGAAACAGGCAGCGTGGATCTGAGCAGTGCGATGTGTGCTGTGCAGGTGCTTGTGGAGAAACGAAGATATGTAAGTAATCCCTTTCTCAGAAGGTGGACATTCTTTGTAGCCACTCCTAACAGCAGTAACTGTAGGAAAGCATGCAAGAAAATTCCTACTGTTGGTAGGGAAGCATGCAATAAAATTCCTACTGTTGGCAATAGTTTTCATTGTAAAGGAAGAAATCTTTATATTGAAATTGTGAATCTCTCTCAGGCTTGCCTTCCCTCTGGGGGAAAAAAAAATTGGTCTTTATAATGCTTTTTATTTCTGTAATTTTGGAACTTGAAGTATATAGAGACCAGCCTTTTAGTTCAGGAAAATAGCCTCTAGAACCAACAACTTAAATCTATAATAATGAGTCATCAGAAAATCTGAATAAATATAAAATTACCATGGAGTAGGAGGCAGGCATATGTGGTATTCAAAACACACAGAGTGTAAAATGATGTTATTGTTTCCTTTAGAAATAGTTCAAAGTAGTCTGCATTAGAAAGAGCTGATAAGCAGAATGACAAAAGCTTGTTTCATGAGTGATTCCAAGCAGCGGTGGTTTTCTGATCAGCTGATGCTGCAGCTATTTTGGGTATTCCACAGATCATGATTGCATGCACGGGGAATGATTGGAGGCTGCAAATATGGTAAGTGAGCCAGGAATCCTGGGACATGCTCTGTTACTAACTTAACAGTCTTACAATCACTTGTCCTTTGCCATTTAAATAGCCAGGGGAAGTCTAACAAGTGAGTGTGCTTAGTGCTTTTAAAAAAAAAAAAAAAAGAAAAAAAGAAAAAAAAAAAGAAAAGTACTTCCTGAGGCTGCTATTTTTAACAGTGATGCAGTGTCCAAAGTGTTAACTAATTGAGTCATCAAGTTTCATATCTGGCCACAGAAAATGGCAGTGGAAGAGGGAGAATGCTTTCCAGAACAAGTAAGCATTTGTAGAGTCTGCATTAAGAGTGAAATCTGCATATTGAGTTTCTTAGATGAGTTCTTTAAGTCTTTGATTGTATGGAACAAAAGTGGATGTAGGAAAAGGTATGTTTCAGCTTGTGTATTTTGTGCTCTGACGTTTGGGTTACAGCATAGGCTGCGGCAGCAGTCAAATGGTATATGGAAGTATTTGTTCTCTCCTTATGAATAATTGCATTCTGTTCAGGGCACTCTATAGAAGACGTGTTAAAATTGCAGAAACACTTTGTAATGTTTTGTTCTGTCATTGGGGCCTTAAGTAACCTGGGTATGCGTAACAGTTTTCTTCACTGAAATGTTTTAGCCAATCCTGCACATTTTGAAAAAAATACATTTTTTTTAAGGTGTATTTTATAAAACAACACATCTGTTTCAGTGATAATTCATAGGGCAATTCAACTGAAATGTAGCCTGCTACTCTACTACGCTGGTAGCCTCCTGTAAGGAGGCACCCTATCACTCTTACTCTCTAGGGTAGTCGCACTGACCTCCAAGGTGCTCCTTGTGTGCTTTAAAAATTCCTCATGTGAGTAAGCTGCTGTGAAACGGCATCCCTGTAGCCTGGGAGATAGCCTCTGAAGATCTTCAATAGCTTGAGTTATTCATGGCAGTTAAAAAACACAAAGTTAGAACAATTATGCTTCATGTGGCTTTACTGTGGAGTTAAAATAGAGGTTCCCAGGAAGCTGTGGTATCCTGTTACTAGTATTGATGAGTGCCAACCTTTCTGGAAACTTCAATTAATGGCAGTATTTTCTGTAGCTGGAAATGTTACTTATGATAGCGCCCAGCAGTTTACTAGCTACTTTCCATGTCAGCAATATCTTTGTGCTCTGAAAATATACCCTAATGAGTTCTCTTATGTATGTTTGGTTTATGTATGTATGGTTTGGTTTACCTCCTGTCAACACAGGACTGGGTTGTTGCTCCCTGTTAAAAACCATCTTGGAAATGCTGGTTGTTTTCTGGTGATACTCTCATTGTTTGTAAATTTGTTTCCACTAGGAATTTCAAAACTGAAAACATTTATTCCGGGGTTCTTCTTTGTGAAGCAGTTTCTTGTAGAGAAAGTTTTGTTATATTCTGATGTTTTATGATACTTTGTTGAATCCTTTTTTTTTTTTTCTTTTTTAGTCCTGCAAATAATTTTTTGCACTCCTCTGTCTCTTGGCACAATAATATCAATCTTCTGGGTGATAAATATCTTTGCTGATGCTTTATATGAGTCCGAGTAGTCCAGCACTCAGTGAAGCCCTACTAGTTTGTGTACCACAGCTTGGAGAGTAGGGTGAAATGGAAATCTCGCTGCTGCCAAGCCAGGGGCCGGCAGCGTGCGGGTCGGCCGGCTGCGCTGCAGCAGGGCAGAGTTTGCTCTTGCTTCTCGGGGCTTTGTTACGAGGCGCCTAGAAACTGGTCGTTCTGTTAGTGTGTGCACTGCTTGTTTATCGAAGGTGTAGTAGCTACTTGAAATGGAGTTGAGCTATGGAGAAGGGGTACAGTATATACCGGTTTTGTAAGTTTTCTCTTGCTGGCATTGCTTATGGTGAATTCTGATTCTCATTCCATGTGTATCTAAATCTCCTATAGGTTGCTGTGTATGTTTTAGGCATAAAGGAGAAACAAGGTCTGCTTCACTCTGTGTTTATCCTGTAGATTTGCTACTCAGAAGTGATATCTTTAACATTGTATACTAATGGCTTATTTTATCATCAGATCCTAGGAAAAATTACTGTATAGAGCTGCTAGGTAGTATTGTTGGCCATAGCTTATTTCTGTAAGCATATAATAAACTGGTCTTCACTTTAATGATTGAAATAAAAACTAATTCTAAATTTGTGCTTATTAAAATACTAAAGGTCAAGTCTTTAAAACCATCTTGAAAAGTGTTAATTCATTAGGGAAATACAATTATTTTATTTGATTAAACAGTGGTGTTTTTCAAACATACTTCATGACCATGCTAAGAAACAGCGGTCATTTTCACATGATAATAGACTGTGAAGTCTGGTTAAGGTGAAGTAAAATGTTCAAATGGTTCTGTTTTTTTTTATTTTTGTCAAAAAAAAAAAAAGAAAAAAAAAAGCTGAAGTACTTCCCTTGATATTCAAATTAACAGAGTTCTTCAAAAGGACTCCAAACCTGTGATTTGTCTGTATACTTGGTCATCTTTTTCTCACTTGAAGAATAAAAGCAAGCAATGTTATATTCTTTTTCCCTTTCTGTTCACCTCAGAATACCTGTAGAGCTAAGATTGTTCTCGGTGTTACTCACTGGCTTCATCCAGTTGGTACCTGTAAACCCTGACCCTAGACAGAGCCTGGTTGTACTAGCCTCTGCGGTTGTCCAGGCAGACAAGGCAGCTGCTGCCCCACTGGTGGGTCAGACTCCTTTTTCAAAACAGAGCTCTGTGTTTAGAAGCAGTGCTTGATTCTAGTTTAAAACTGCTGATAACAATCGAAGGGCTGTGTAATTTGTAGTTCTTGCTTGCTGATTTCAGTGCTTAGGCTGGGAAAAGCAATTTTCCCATTGGTATCTGGGTTAATTCTCAAATCTGAAATGTGCGGAGTGAGGAGCAAAACGTACTGTTTCCTCTGTGTGCAGCAGACAAGCACCCTGCATAATTCCTGCTGTGGCTAGCTCTGCTGTGCCTTTGTGGTTGATAGCAGCGGGGTGGATTCAAATGGATCTGGCGTTACTGGGTCATATCCACGACAGCAGAATCCCACCAAAACAAGATAAAGGCAGGTTGTGTTTGGTGGGGAAATTCAGCTCCCATAGAACAGCATGGCCAAGACAACGCCACCCAGGGTATCCACTGGTGCTATTCTCTAACAGGACTCAGGCGTCTTTGGCCTGAACATAAACTTGTCTCCCGGCAGGCTGCTCAGCTCCTGCGTTTAGGAGCTGTTACCTCTCCTGTGTACAAATGTCCTCATGAGTTTGAGAAGCACTAGCCAGGTTTTTCTCCTGAACTGAGGAGCCTCTGGCTCTGGGGTGTGTTTGAATCTGTTGGTTTATTGGTTCCATTGATAGCTTTTCATTGTACCAGGACATATATATTTCACAGCAGGTCTATACAAAGAGGCCAGGACAGATTGTTCTGTAAATGTTACAAGCTCTGCTAAACTGAACTGCTATTACAAAGCTCATGTGATGCCTCTAACCAGCCCTGCAGAACTGACTGTTACCAGGTTTATGTGTTGTGTTGCAAATCTTGCCCTGGGAGTCATCTTAGTATCTGGAAGCTCTTTGGTAATTCCCACTGACCCCTCGGATTCTGTATCTGTCACATGAGCCACATGGGCTTTTCCAGCCGGAAAAGCAAGGTATGCAGGTGTGTAAATTGGAAGATGCTCTTTGCTTCTGTCAGAGGTTATAATCCCTGCTAGGAAACCTGTACGGTTGGCACTTATAAACTGGTGGAGGTTTGTGAATCCTGTAAGGATCCTGAGTGAAAAGTATCAAAGCTTTTAAACTATAATATAATAAACAAAGCTTTACAACTAGCCATTCAAATGCCTCTTAAGCCCACAAAAGTGCACACTTTAATTGCATGTGGGATTTGTGATACTTGTAGTGTAAATGGGTGTGTTGGTGCATATATTATTGCCACTTCAGAAATGGCTTGACCAGTTATCCTCAAACAATCTTTTGATTTAATAATGATCAAACATCCAAGGCAGAATTATTTTGGTTTGAATGAGGGTATAAAATGGAAAAGTAGAAACAGAGCAGGAAAATTCCAGCTTCACTGTAGTAAAAGCTCTTAGTTTGTCTAAAAGAAGTTCAGTAGCCTGTCCATATAGTTTATTTCCTGCAGTTTATTTACAGAAAAGTTGTATTAAGCACTGACATGCAGTTCACTCTACTTTATCACCAGTAAATTTCACTTAACCACGTCTGATTGAAGCATGTTTACTTAGTAGTCTTGCAGAGAGCTCACTTTGACCAAGTAAAATCTCCCTCCCTAAAGTCAGCAATATTATCTGATTTAGGCTTATGCTCTACCATTATTTCTACCATTAACTTCAGAGGGGATGTATCTGAAATTACAAGTAAGTACACTTTTAAAATGTTTTAAATAGGGTTGTTTATTTTTCTCCTCTCCTTTCTGGATCCTGATTCTAAAACTAGGTACACAGGTGAGAACAGGAGGTGGACCAATGGTCATAATTCATGCCTTCATTCAGTGATCTGAACAATGTGATTTTGGCACAGCAATGGCTTTAAATTTGAGCCTGAGATGTGCTGAAATTACCTCTGTGCTCATTGTGTACCCAGTTTCTGAGAGAAAAATAGCAGGGAATGGATCAGTGGCGTCTCATCTGCCTTGACATATAAGAGAGTTGTTATCTTGTGGTGAATATAAACATAAGAAGAAACCCTCTGAGCATATCCAGCCTTTCTCTAGCTCTTTGTGACTGCAAAAGCAGTTAGGAAAGTCAGTGATTTACTTCATACTTAAAAGTGCATGAAAACAAAACTTCAGAGAGTAAGAGATGAGTCATTACAGACTTAGGAGTTGCTTCCCAGAGTTTGAAACAAACTTCAAGAAGCTGAGGCTGTCAGACCAGAGAACAAATTTTGAATTTTAGATGCTGAAATGTTTTTGTCCTAAACTATACTGGATGCTTTTCATTGGTAATATATTTGAGTTGGTCCTAACGTAGTACATGGACTCGCTGGTAAAACCAGTGATTTCTCTGCTTTTATGATCTTGAACAGTGTGTCCCAATTTACCTTGTTGTTCAGGTTTGTATTTTCACACAGGGTGGTCTCATAGCTCAAAAGTCAGTACTAAAGGGATGATATTTTCCCATTAAAATAAAATTTTCATGATTTATTGTTTGCTCATGCATACTCAGTCTGTGTAGTTGTGCAGATGTATGTCAATTTGTAGTCCAGAAAAATGAGGATCTTGCTTTTGGTGTCACTAATTTAACACATTCATACTTGTAAATGTTTTCATAAATTCTTCAGGGGAAGCTGACACATCAAAATTGTGTTTTTAGAGTCTGAAAACCTCATCAGTGCATGCTGGCAAAGAGGATTGCAAGTTGCATAGACCCTTGCCTCCTGTCTGAACATTGGCCCTGGGGGATTGCTTTGATGTCATTTCAGGTGCTTTTTATGGGGTTGTCAGACATTAATTAGAATTCCAGTTAAATTGTTCTGTATTTGTTGAATATCTGTGGTGACAAGTAACTACTATGGATGGAAATGGCAGCTTTAGGGGGATTTTCAGCAGGTATAAACATGTTGAACGTAACATCCATGTAATGTGGATGTTCGGCAAGGGTTTCCCATTTAACTCTGTGCATGTCTTTTGTGCCTTGGAAATCACACACCTTCACTCTTTGTAGAAATAGAAAGAGTAACAGCTGCTTTCCATTTCCATTCTGTGTTTGAGTTCCCTCAGGAAGCAGTCATTCAGACATTTAAAGACACCCAGGGCAGGATTAGTTGCATCACAGTTCTCATGAATGGCTAGATTTATTGTCCACTGGAGAAGACCGCATGCGTAAAGTCCAGGCAACTTGTACAGGAAGAGAGCTGCGTCACAGCTTCACAGGAGATGTTTGTCATTGCATGCAGACAACTCACCCCAGGCCTCCTGATACTGTTAAAGGCAGTCATAAACACCTCTTGCACTGGGAGGTGTGAAATGTTCTTGTGTGCCCCAGCCTGACCATCTCTGGGTCTGGGTCCTTTTCAGCCATCTTCTGCTCAAATACAGGTGGCTCATTTTCAGTGGTAGCACTGAGCACAGATTCAGCATTTTGCTGAGACAGCTAGGGTTTTGTAAATGATCTTCAAAAAGATACATGCTAAATCTGCATGTCAGCCTTACCTTGTCTTGCGGTCCAATAAGGAAAGAAACTTCTTTGTTTGCGTTGTTTTTTTTCTTGTTTTGGTCTAAGATTTCTAGAAGGGAGGAGCAGAATCTAAAATACGTCTTGAAAACTGCTTGGACTGATTAAATGTGTTATTTTTCTTGTAATATTTTTTTTCTCTGTAAACATATTAGGTTGGCTTCTGCAAAGGGATAGAGCCCTTGTAGTTGCAAGTACTGTTGATTGTGGAGTCAGGTGCAATTGCTGCAGAAATATGAGATACTTTAGTCTCCACAGGTATGACCAAGAAGAGGGATTTCACACAGCCTGAAACCAGTGTAATTTTTTTTAACTTTTGGAAATTGGATCACAGTTACATAGTTCAAATAGGGCAAGTTATGGGGACATAGTAAATAGTACAGTATTTTGGCTAGTTTATCATGCATAGTACAATAATACGACCAAGAAAACTGACGATTAAATTCCATGATAAGACAAACAAGTGGAGGGATTTTGTTTTTTGACCAGTAATTAAATCATTTATAATTCTACAATCATATTTAAAATAGCTAGCTTTCCCTAGCCAAAGGATGTATCCTTTGAATTTTCAGGCAGTGGGAATGGAGCTTTTCCTCTTGCCCTGTGGTTGTTTTTAAGGCTGTGATCCCAAGAGCATCTCTGAAGGATAATTAACAGCAGAACTGCAGATAGCAGTTGGCCCCAGGCTGTCACATTCTTATCAGAAGAAAACACTGCGGTGTGGTATGTAAAGCATGAGTACAGCCATCGTTGTTTGCACAGAGAACACTTTATCATCCATCCCATCCAACCAGCCCCTTTTCTACTGAAGAAGATGCAAGTGAATTTTTCTAATGCAGATTTAGTTACGAGGTAGGAGGGTGAATGGATGAAGAATCTCCCCTAGAAAATCATATGGCCAGCTTAGTTCACTTGGTTCAGTTATTGCTGTTAACAGGCCAGTATAATTTAATTGAAATAAATTTTGATCCCTTACCAAGTGAATGTAAGACATTTGCCTGGAGGAAAATTCTAAATTAACATAGGAGCAAAATGTAGGAAATGCTGAGGACCTCCAGTTTCCAGTGTAGTTCTTACCTGTCAGAGCTGGGCCTTGCACCAAAGAAAAAAACTGTCAGTTGCAGAAAGCCCACCCTTACCAAAATAAGCACACACGCTATCAGCTGTTTTCTCAGGTCTTCTCATGCTCCTGCAAGGCTAATTTTACTGAGCACGTTTCCAAATGGAAGTAACATAAGTTCATCACTTAAAATGAGGTCATTGCCTCCCCCCCCCCCCCCACCCCCCCAACAAATGTTAGGCATCGTTAGCATCTTTTTGTTGGGACTCAAGCCAGAATGCATCCTGCTCCAGCACAATGGGAACCTGCTGGGGGTTTCCCTTCACAACAGCTACTGTTAAAGATGGAGTGAAAAACAAAACCCTGCTCTCAATGAAAAAAAAAAAAAAAAAAAAGACCGGATTTTTAATCTGAAAAAGAAGTCACTGTAAGCAGAACACAAAGGCAAAAGGGATGAGCCGTAATAAAAATACTGTCAGTATGGGAGAGGGGCTGTGCATGTTGAAGATAATGGCTTTACACCGTAGGGGCCTGCTAAATAATACATAAGCTCTCAGTTTTCTGGAGGGACCCTCTCTATTCCCATGGAAAAGCCAAGCCAAAACTTGGGCTGACAGTCGGTGCGATATTTGCTAACAGATTTTGTCTTTACTCATGATAAATACCCTCTTACTTCACTGTGAGCACTTGCAGAAAAAGATACTGAATATGTATTTGCTAGTGTGAGTCAGCATCAGCATTTTCTGTTTTAAAATGGAGGCTTAAGGTAGTATCCAACTGACTTAAGAATTACTCTTTCCTGTAACAAGAGTGTTTTTAACTTACTTACATAGCTTTTCTTCAAAACAGGGCAATGGTCTCAGGTCTTACCCTTGCATGTCACAGGGACTAGAGGGCCGTAGGGTAAAGAAGGGCTGGGAAATGGAGCACTGTTGCCAGCACAGCTCATCCAGCCTCAGCCCTTTCCAGAGACATCCCTGGGATGAATGCTGTTAAAACGAGCTCCAGACTGGGAAACCTCCTCAGGGCTGCAGGCAGCCTGAGAGTTCATCATCATGCTTTGTGTTAGAGAGGTGAGTTGCACTGTAGGACATGGAAGGGGAATACACAAAATTAAAAAGAAAGTGTGCATTGCATAAGCGCTCTGTTCATTAGCCAGTCTGCATTTATGCATTTCTTAAAACCAGAAATGGTTCCTTTTTCTTCCGGAAAGTACAGCGGGGAAGAAACAAGTCTTAACATCTATGAAGAAAATGCTTGTTATTATGCACGCATCAATGCTGGTACTCTCATAAATCCACTATTTATGAAATACTGTCTGCCATTCCAAAACTAAATGCTGTGCGCAGGATCTGAGGTGTGTGTCTCCAAGAATGAAAACAATTGTAAGAACAATGATACTAATTTAGGTCTGGATATAGAGAATGAAAAGGCAGTATCCACAGGGAACACAACAGAGAGCAGTGAAAGGCTTTAGGGGATAAAGCCTGCGCCGAATGCACAAGAAGAAGGGCTGCAATCTTCGTGGCTGAGTGTAAGAACATCTGATGTTCAGGGTGTTTTGATGTATATCCCATGCCTGTTGTTCTCTTGGTATTTGTCAAGACTGTGGAGAATCACAAGCCAATTCTCATCTTCATTTCATATTGGGATTGATTAAAAAAAAATAAAAGGAAGTGGGGGATCTGAATAGACTGCTAGCATACAGGATGCCTCTTGGGAATATTGAGGTTTGAATAATTAAGAATGGAGTTTTTTTTTTAGTCCGTTAAGGAAATGCCCTGTAGATGTGCTGTCTGTAGGCAGCTTGTCTTTCAGACACCGGCTAGGGTGGGAAGTGGAGGTGGCTGTGAAAGAGCAGTGACCCACCAGGGAGCACTTACCTGCCTGACTGTCCCACGTGTAAACCTCTTTTGTTCCTTACTGCATTATTTAATCCATTTAACATAACAGGTCCTTGACCAGCCTTTTACATGGGCTCCCAGGCATGATGACAATCTGGATAAATAATTACTAACATTATTGTTAAACTTATTTGGACTCTAAAATCCTTCAGTGATTTGAGCCTCAGCTCTGATGCTGTTCCTGCCTATGCAATGCAGTGGCAATTACAGGCTCTGTCAGGGACTCCAAGAGTCTCTGTCCTAAGCAAAAAAGTGCCAATAGGAAACGGCAGTTCTCCATTTCATTGCAGTATTTGGAAAACAAAAGAATTTTAAATATCGAATTTAGGCTTAAAATAGGAATGTAAAGTTGAGAAAATTTTAGGCCCAGAAATGTGAGTGTTATGGTTTGATGTTTTTTGATCAATTTCTCTCTCTCTCTCTTTTTTTTTTTTTTTTTTAAGTTTCTGTCCTGGTCTGTGAATCATGGAAGTGGTAGTTCTGTTGCCTCGTACCCTTGTTTGCCTCTGTCGGCTGGTTCTCACTGTTGAACTGTGTCACCACGAGTCACTGAAGTATCCCTGTGACTTGAAACTCCCAAACGCCATGTGAGCTCTACTGCCACAGGGGCAGAAAAGGCACGTGAGGCTTCTGAACTGTACGTAGCAGCTCTGCAGTTCAGCTGTGGACTGTCAAAATACAATATTGCCCTTTTATTGAATAAAGTAGTTCAACACAGGATGACTCAGAGAAGTCTAGTGCATGTATTTTCTTACTGTCCCAGTGCAAAATAAAAATATTATGATAATACTAGAAATAGATTTTGTGTAAAAATGTTTTTTTTCATTAGAAATCCAGATGGATGATTTCTGATCAGCTATAATAATCAAACAGCTTAGACAGCAAAGTTCACATCTACTGGTCTCACTGCCATTTTCTGGGATGGGCTTATTTGCCCTGGGTTTGGGGAAGGATGGGATTTAATTGATTTGCGTCAGTTGTAGCTGATTTATTTTGGTGGTTTTGCATCTTGTTCTATTTGAAACTTTTCTGTATATGGCTGTGTTCTGGAAATTCAGTGGGTTTGGCTGAAATGATGGTGGAATATAAAACTGAGAAGTGACCGTAAACTGTAAAATATGTTTCTCCAGTCCACAAGCAACAGTAGATACCACTTGCAAGTCCCAAGACTTAGAGCAAATTAGGAGCTTAAACCGTATTATTGTAATACCGCACTCAGCATGCAAATCATAGAAGGTGGGAGAGTGCCATTAGCACTGCAGGGTAACCCATATTTAAGTGGAATTTCACCTTCTGATTTCGCCCGCCTTGTTCAGGTGGGAAGTTGGCTGCTGCCCGTTATTCTGGAATGCAAAATCTTTTTGTCGTCTTTGAAAGGTTGCTCCAGGTGCTGTGGAGCTTGTCCCCATGAGTTCTTGATTGCAGTCGCTGAACAGTATTTTCCTCGTTAAAACTGTTTTTGTGCATTTGCTTATTTAATTGGAAAAGGAGGTGATTGACCTCTGTGCTTAGCTTTTGTAAAAGTTGCATATGGTTTGTTAGTTCTCCTGGTTTTTGGAAATGGAATGCCTTAAAAACAAGAGTATTCAAGTCATTTTGTAAGATAGAAAAAGCTTGTAAGACTCTTCTCCATTGGAGTAGGTCTGAAATAATGTCTTAGTCGTAGGGAAACTGGAAGCTGGCAGTGCTGCTTTTAGAGAGGCTTAAACTGATTTTGGTTTCCGAAGATGCTGCCTCACTTTTCTGTCTGATGTTACTGCATGTTTCTGCTTATGGCAGAGACCATAATGGATGGAGAGAATCCCAGAAGCCCTAGTGAACTTTCTGCACAATTGTACAACCTCAATTTGTTGTCTCCTCAAAATTTCTGTGGTTGGTGCCCTAGAAAGGGTGAATTTTAACTCAGTCTGAGGACTTGGGAGCTTTGGCCAAGGTTAGTGTACTGGGTCTGGCTGGGATGGAGTTAACTTTCCCTGCAGCAGCCCATGCAGTGCTGTGCCCTGCACTTGTAGCTAGAACAGCATTGCTATTGCCTTTCTCAGTACGTAGGGATGTGTTACACCCTGGCTGTGAATGCAGCTCGTGCAGTTTCACACGAGCTCCATCACATTCAAGCAACTGGAAGCCATTAGTGTGGAAGCTGGGAGTGCCAGCTCAGACCACCTGAAGCGTAGGAGAGTTTTTGTTATCCCCAACGTGTTCTGAGTGGCAATTTCTCTGGGTGCTTCCAGGTGCTTTCTGCAGTGCCTCTGCACGTCTGCACTGTTTCTCCTGGTTTGCACAGTGAGAGCTGGTGAGCGTGGCTCTGTCCCCCCCAGCCTGCCTCCCCTGGCTGCTGCTGGCAGGGCTGTTGCTGGTAATTTGAGCAAAACAAGCGAGTTCTCAGTGGTGACTGGCAAAGGGAGGCATTCTCTTGGCTTGAGGGCTTTCAGGAATAGATCGGTGCATCACTTAGCAGCACCTGAGCTGGCTTGATTTGCAACATTTTTATACATCCCCACGCTGGGAGTGTGACCTAACCTTTGTCCTCCCTCTTTATAGAACAAGTGCTTCCAGGAGAAGTCCTTAAAAGACACCAGCACTGCTTTCCTCTGCAGTGAGACAGCAGTTTGCCATTAATGTGAATATTAGCCATTTATCATTCCTTCTTCCTCCTTTTTTTTTTTCCATTTCCCTGCATTTCGCTTGAGCAGATAGAAAGGTTCAAATGTTTCTGAGTACCAGCATGTTTCTTGTCTGGCAGGAATTAATGTGACTAGCTGGAACTGATTTTTCATAGCAAGCTTGTCTGGTGCATCGCTTCCCCACCCAGAAGCAGCTGTAAACAGCTGATGTTAATTATCGTCCACCTGCTGACTGTGCCAAACAGACATGCCATTGCGCTGTGACAAAAAAGGCTCCTGGTCTATTAAGCCCTTCCTCATACCTTTGGTAATGCTGATAAAGTGCTGACCTGTTTTTTACCCCAGTGACTGCTGTTGCTAAGCACTGAGAAAATGGCCTGTCTCCTGTAATAATCTGCATTGCACAGTTCAGATGATCTTCCAAATGCCATTGTTCTACTGTGTCTCTCCAGGCAGCTATTTTTCCCCATATTCTTTACAGTTCTCACCGTGCAGCACCTTGTACGTGTAGTAGCACCTTGCTTTGGATAGAGCCGAACTGAACATTGGTATTTGAGGACTGTTTTTTTGGAAGCATATCACAGAAATTGATTTGTATTCAATTGTAATGATCAGCATGGTGTGCTTGGAAAATAAAAATTAAGAGCAGAGAAGATCGTACATTAGTGATTAAACATCAAAAGTATAATGCTGTGTGGACAGAACTTAGAAGAAAATGAAGAGTCTGTAAGTAGTGGTTCTGTCCTTTAAAGAGAGAGCTTCTCATATTGAAAGTACTAGTGAAAGAGCCTTGTAGCTTGTCCCTGTGCAAGCAGGAAAGCCGTCTTCATGCAGCTTGCTGTTCTGCTGTCATTATGCCCAGGATTGCTTCATCCTGCATGAGAAAGTTACTTCAGATGGGCTTGGAGGCAGTGCTTGAACAGAACATCCAGTTTGCAGCAGCTGCATTGACAGGAGAGGAGAAAAGTCTATAGCAAATCTAGAAAATGCGGAATGAAAAAAATCAGTTAAGTGCTGGATAAGTAACTGAGTATTGGTGCCAGGATGTTTTATATTTCAGCAGTTACTGCCTTTATTTTGTTCCGCTAAAGGTAATCACTGCATTCTTTTGGAGCCGTACAGGATCTTAGAGCATTTAAAGCTGCAGCAATGGAAGCCTGTGATGAAATGATACTGAGAAAAAACGTGACAGTTCCTCTCAGGCACAAAAAGATGCGTTGACTTCCCAAGATGGCAGGGGAAGCTCTGGTACAGATAAAATCAAAGATTATATGATTTTGTCCCTCTTGAAAGCTAACACCGTTCATTCCACTTGCTCCAAGGCAGGATCAGCATTATCTAAACCATTCTTTGTGATTATTTGCATAACTCATTGTTAAAACCCTCTGGGGATGGGAATTACTTTTCAGTGATCTCTTTCATGACTTAACCATCCTTTCTGCCATCCTGACATTCAAGCTGAGGTCATAATAAAGCAAATTTGAAAGCCATCTTGAAAAGAAGATCTGAAAAAAATAATAATATGCAGTGAAGAGATAATGGCATTGTACCTAGGGATTTCCGATTACTTCACTGAAATGTGGACAAATATCGTAAATAAAATGTGCCATAAAGTGAGGGAGAATGGGGAAAATAAAACATTATCAAGTCACTAGATTGTAAAATGCCTTATCTCATAGAATCATGGTTTTCATTCAGGTAGTCCAGCCTTTCAACACAGAGTATTTTGCTTTTTAATCTGTCATGTAAGATCTCATAGTACTGGTCCAGTCTGTTCAGCTTGGATGTTGAAGATGATGCAGCTCTGTTGGAAAGAGCAGAATGGTTTCCATGGAGTCCTATCCTGAGTCTCACCATGTTTGTCTTCCTTGCTGAGTACCAGATGTGTCCCTGGCTACTAGACTTGTGTGTTAGACAGTGCTGCATAATTGACGTTTATATCTGAAGTCAGACGTGGTGCTGCCTAGTCAGGTGGAAAGCCTGTTTACACCACAGGGAGTTTGCATAAGCAAGGAGGGCAGGATTTGACCCATATTTGATAACTCAGTTTGAAATCCTTCCCTGTCTAGTTAAATGTGTGCACAATACATTGTGTCGTAAGTAACTTCTTTGTCAAGGGAATATATTTCTATATGGTGCTGTAATTTCTAACAGAATTTTTCCTTCTTTCTTCTAGTCTGACACGAATGCAAGTTACTTGAGAGCTGCTCGAGCTGGCAACTTGGAAAAGGCTCTTGACTACTTAAAAAGTGGAGTGGACATCAACATTTCTAATCAGGTTGAAAAATACTTTCATGAAATTTGCTTGATATGCTCTCTCCCTCTTTCTCGCATCTGTTTATATATTTGCGCTTCATGTCAGCGATAGCTTATGTTTGTTTTTGATGAGCCAAGTTTACGTATCTTACCCAAGTGAAACTTTTGTTTTTACACCTTACCAAGACATCATTTCAATTCCACTTACCGAATGTTGTGCTCTTTAACATTCTTTCATTTCATTTGTTTTACATCAGGTCATGGGACAGCATTCGGAACTTGAGACCCCAGAACTAGCATGTCCTGACTTAGTTCATACTCTGTCATTGCTATCTAGTTGTAAAGTTCACATAATAATAGTTTTTGGAAACAGCCCTCTCACTGGGATGTAATCTTTCATCTCCTGATGTGGTGTTTGGTGCAACGGAAAACCTGGTTCAGTCTTTTGTGTTTCATTTTCTTTTTTTCCCTTATATTTTTAAATAGAATGGGTTGAATGCTCTCCATCTCGCTTCCAAAGAAGGGCACGTAGAAGTTGTCTCTGAACTGATACAGCGAGGTGCCAGCGTGGATGCAGCGACAAAGGTTAGTCAGGCCTATCTAATTGTTCTCTTGTTCACGCTTATGCCATGGGTGCAAGGTGTTGGCCAACTGATTACAGACATTACTGTAGCACTAACTGCCCATTTCCCACTGGTGAAACGGTCTCAAGGATCCTTATAGAAACATTTTAGATTATAGTAAGTGTCACAGATTATTAGGGATGCAATTTACTCAACAAATTGTACATTTCTGTTTAGGTCTCCATGTGTAGGTTTCTGTATCTTCTAGAATTAACTTAGTCATTGGAAATATTCAGTAAGAGTATTTTATCCAAAGAAATACTGTATATATTAGACTGGACCATGTTCTTGAAAGCATTGTCATGTTTTCAAATTTTGTACTCTTTTCAAATATCACTCTCTCATTTCAGAAAGGAAACACAGCATTGCACATAGCATCCCTCGCTGGGCAAGCAGAAGTAGTCAAAGTGTTGGTTACAAATCGGGCCAATGTCAATGCACAGTCTCAGGTAAAGTAGTATTTCTGGGTCTTGGTCTATCAAAAACATTGCTGACATGAAAATCCTTCTCCCCTTACAGTGTTGTTAGGTTTGTTTGGTAGAGTCATAGTATTAATGCTGGTCCTTGAATGTATTTGATATATTCAGTAAGATTAATACAATCCTGAAAAAATCAAAAAACATCCTTTTCTGGCTGTTCCACACAATGCAGATAAAGGATGACAGGTGCAAGGACAAAGTTTAAACACACAGCTGCTGTTTTATTACTGAACCAGACATTTTATTGAGTGTAGTGCTGAGTTCACTCCCACCTTGTAACTCAACATACAATTAAAACTTCAAATGCTTCCAGCTCTTCTGCTCTACCCCTCACCAGGTCGTCAGCTGTGAGAAGCATTATGGAGACATCAAGTCTTGTTTTCCCCTGCAGACACAGTGAAATCCCAAATTGTGTTTAGGTCTTTTCCCACATGGTATGTCAACCATGAGGTGGGATTAACTCTGAGTTGCTCACCTAATTCACCAGCAGAAAAAGCATAGAAATAATATCTCCATTTTAAGCTGTCTGGGAGCCACACAGACACACCCCTGGAGATGAAAAAAGCACATCCATGTCCAGGGGTGTTTGCAGGTTACTTGAAGTCGTTCTGTAATAGGCAGCACAGAAAAGCATTTACCCTTCAGCCTTAGATCTGCCCTCCAGTGTCCTATGAGCTGCTAATTGTTACAGAGTCAGAGGAGATACTGATAAAACCACAGTGGAAGAGAATTTACTCAAATGAGAGGGATCTTGTTTCACATAATCCAGTGTCTCAGGCTTCACTGAGCCCTTCTCCTTTCCGTGTATGAAGAGATACTGTAAGCATATGCAGAGCTTTTAAGTTTTGTGAAGTCCTTTGAGTGAACATTTAGGTCAATTATAGAAAATTTGAAAAGAGGGAAAACAGTGTTGGTGTTCAGAGCAGCAGAATGAAACAGAGGAAAATGCTGGTTCAAAACATGCATAAACCACAGCCAGCTGGAAGCTGGGTGGCTCTGTCACAGGAGGTGTCCTTGGGTGCCTGCCCTGTTTCTGTTCTTGCTGCTCAGGGGCTGGCACGCAGGCAGTGTCAGAGAAGGGGGATCGGATTAGGAGGTGGCCTTATCTGGCCCAGTATTGCCATTATTCTGCACTATAAAGATGTGGGCATGATAGACGCTATTTTTTTACAAAGAAAATTTAAAAATGAACAGTAAAAATGTTGTGTAGTACATTTTAAAGAAACGTTCTTAATGTCTCTCAGATAACACAAACAAAAATTTAAGAGAATATTTCAAGCATATTAGTTATTTGTGATCTGTATTTCATGTTTCTCTCACCCAGACAAAGGAAACAGGCTACTTGGTTCCACTTTCTCGCTCCTTTATACTAGCTAGATACAGTAATATTTGGTTTCAGGCTCTACAGAATTTGAAGAGAAGAAAAATAGTTTCAATTTAAATTGTGACTTTTAGAAAGTAAAACAAAGCAGAAACATTTCCAGTGGTTTTCCTGTTGAAGTAGGATGGCTATGAAAGGATTGTCTCTTCTTGTGGCGCAGAACTTTTGTATTCAGCCCTGAAACTAAAAATAATTTGAGATTGTAAACACCTTACATAACTGCATTGTCCATATACCCTGAGGTTTGGCCACATTACCCTAATTCTGCTAGCATGTGAGAATAAAAGATTTCCCTCCTCCATTTGAAGGCCAGTGATGTGTTTGCTTGAGAGACATTTATATTGGCCATTTCACACCAGTACCTGGGAGTGATTCCACCTGAGATCAGTCTTCCTGGGGAGATCTTTGTTGTCCCTGGAGCACCCTGTTAACAAACTGCCCCGCACCAGCTTTGTCTGTGGCTCTGCATCACTTGAGCCTTTCTAAAGCTTATAATAACTTTCTGTTGAGTTTGGCTTACCCACAGAGAGACCACCCAGAGGTTTTGGTTGTTTATTTCTTTTTGATGCTGACCCTGTTTTGTGTGAGTTGGGCTTTGTTTCGTCTTCCCTTGAAGATAACAGTTCTACCTTCCTGATAGCACTAGCAATAGTAATGTTAGACCTTTTTTAACCAAATCTTCCTGTCCTTAAAAAAAAAAAAAAAAAGTGTGAATTTTGTACCACTTCTTAGGGCTTGTTGACTGTCTGGCAATTTCAGCCTCTTATTTTGAGAGGGATGAAAAAGCACAGTATGGGGGGAAAGATGATGAGTACTGTGCAATAACTTTAGCTTAGGAGAAAAGGTTCTGCTCTGCCTCCAGATGCTATAATAATACTTGGTTCTGAGAAATTTCACCTATTAATTATTTTCCAAAACTAATAATTAGGAATCATTTCCTGCTTGCTTTCTAAATACAAATGTTTAAAACTTAAAAAAAAAATTAATCTTAGTTTCCAGCTGAGTTAGTAAATAGATATTGAGTGTGCCATGAAACAATAGGGAAAAATGCCAGACACTGTTGTTCACTATAAAAATAACCTGTAATGTGGCATATTAGAGTCCTCAGCAAGCACTTTCTGGGTTCTTTCGTATTCATTAAACAGAATTTTAACTGTACAGTAGCTAAACTGTTAGGCCTTGTTTCTGGAGAGTATATTAACACATTGCTTGGACTCTGGAAGGACTTCGGTGCCCACCTTAGGCTTGTAGCTGTGCTTTACTAAATAGACACCAAATTACTCAAATACCGGAACAGCCACAGACCTTGCAGCCTGTGTAAGCCTTGTAAACATGTGGCTTCACAGCTGCTCAGTGTCTTGGTGATTGTAAAATTCTTCTTGGATCAAATGTCCAGTTCACGCCATTTGTCCAACTGTCTTTTTTTCTGAACTCCTATTTGTTTCTGCTGCCAGTGAAGCCTGCGTGCTTGGCCCCAGGTCACCTGCGCTCTCCTGTGTGCTCTGGGTTGGATGTGTGCCATGCAGCTCTGCCCCATTGCTGTGACAGTCAGATGTCTCTCAGCTGTTTTTACTGTGGCTACTATAACTCAGACATAATTCACTGCTGCAAGTCTTAGACTACAATTTGCCTTCATCTCTCCAGAATTCAGGATGTTCATGTCTTTGATGCAAATACATGGCCAGAGTTGTTACAGCTCATCTCTGTTTGGCTCTATTAGTTTCCTGCAGAAGCTAGGTCAGAGTCCTTTGTAAGAGTTGCAGCTGTAAGAGCTGCTTCCCCTGCTCCTTTCACTCTGCCGAAATGTCTGCCCTGGCCGTGTTGCAGACCTGAGAGTGCTGACACCATCTCAGCCAAACCCGGTCATATGGAAGCACTTCCTGAACTTCTCTGTTACTTAAGCCAGATGAAATACCTCTTCTGTTTTACCCATTGTTTTTAACTACCCCTTACCTCTTTGTTTTATTCTGTTTACTTCATTGACACTTTCAGACTGGGATGAGAAGTTTTCATGTCACTCAAAATCCATCTTTGCCTGTCTTAACTGTGTTTCAGCCTTTCTCTAGTGTTTGGACTTGATAAATCAGAGGAGAAAGGGATTGTTTTTGGTTGTTTCAGCAGTACCAAACAGTTCAGTCAATATAATATGAATGTTTTAAGTTGTTACTGTAAAGTGTGTTTATCCACATGATGATGACTGTTGCACTGTGGGGAATGCAGTGCTGCAGGAAGACCAAGCAATTTCAGGTGCAAATCAGCAACTTTCATGAATTTCTTTAGAAGTACCTTGAACCCAGGACACATTTCATGATTTCATTTTGCTGTTTTGGTTTTGTGAGTCATGAATTTCAGAACTGTGTAGAACAATAGAGAAAAATACAATGCTGTAATGTTAAAACCCAAAAATCCAATTCCTGAAAGGCTGCGGCCAGTATACAGTTAAGGGAAAAACAAAAACATTGACAGTAAGTGGAAAGCAATTGCCAAAGAATGAATAAAGCTCTTCAGTTTCTAATACTTGTAATGCATTGTCTAAAGTCACTCACTTAAGCATAGTTGGAGAAATGCTCTAATGTGGTCAGAAACAGTGATAAAACTCTATCAAACTACTGAGAACCAGCTGTCGTTGGGATCTCCTGGTGCCTGAAATAGGAAGTAGCTCAGTGACTTAAAGCAGGCTGTGCACTAAAGGCAGCTTTTTGAGGAGACAGAAGCTGTAAGTTGGAGGCAGAAGTGTATGAGAAGTCAAAGGTAATGGAGAAGAGATTAAAAAAACTGGAAAGTATTCTGAAGAGTCATTGTCCTTGCTGTTGCTACAGACTTGCCTTGTATTTGCATGTCTCATTTTGCATTTCCATTGCTGCCGCTGTATTTACCAAGGATCGGAGTTTCTCTCTTCCAAATGGTTTGTTCAAGCTGTTTTTTAGTTTGACTTCACATTAGATGTAAAAGGAAGTACTCTTGCGTAGCTGTGGTAATTGTATCTGAGCAGCTGAAAGATTCCATTGCGTCTTTTAAAATAACAGTACCCTTCTCCTATCTTCAGTTAAATCAGTAGTGATCATGCCACTAACCTGTATGTGAGCATGCAATTTACTTGTTTTCCTGCTAATCTACCAGTTTGGCAGATTTTTGGTATGTTTAAAATGTTTGTGTTTACACTCTTGTTTTCCTATTTCAGAATGGTTTCACTCCACTGTATATGGCAGCCCAAGAAAACCACCTGGAGGTTGTTAAGTTTCTTCTTGACAATGGTGCCAGTCAAAGCCTTGCCACAGAGGTAAAAGTTTGAGTTTTACAGTTCATGAACAAAACAAAATGTGCTTCAGCAGTGATCCTTGCCAGCTGATACCAAACTTGTCTTTTAAATACAAAATCAAAGAGCAGTAAAAATTCTCTTTGCGAAGTGTGCTAATGAATATCGAGTTACTGGCTTTTAAAGATTTTTAAACCTTCTCTTGCCGTTTCTAAAATAAAAAATGACTCTAACTAGAAACAGTTCTAAAAATAGGTGTGCTCTTAGTCATTACTGGTAATCTTTCAGGTTATGTACTCAAAAAGGGAAGCTGTGTGCATGATACAAAAATTCTCCACACTTTGTTAAAAGTACTGAGTGATGTAGGGGGCAATCATAAAGCGAGAAGTGTTCATCTATGCTTTGAAGCCAGCTCTGGGATACCAGTAAAAACCCAGGGTTACTTAGCGCTTGGAGTATTTTCTGAACTATATTTATTACCATGTTGATACCCTCTCTGCAGCATTCAATTATCCTGTCTGGTCTTGCAGTGATAATTTCAAGCTGACAGCATGACAGAAGATCTGTCCTTGAAGGGTGTTCTGTGATCTTTCTACAAAAAAAAAAAAAAAAAGAAAAAAAGTTTTTATTTCTTAATTTAAAAAGTAATTCTAACTCAAGTAAGGCAACTTGGAAGGAAAAAAAATACCGGTGATTATAAGAATAGCAAACAGTAATAGGCTTAAATTTAGTCTTAAATAGTACCTAAATGTACTGAATTTAATCTGGTTTAAAAACAAAAAGAAGTATTTCAGTATTTGCTCTAACCTTTTACTGACATCTGATTGCTCTATCTGAACTTAAATCACAAAGGAAATAATGCTAATTTGAGAAGGTCACACTTCTTGCAAAATACAAAGTGCAAAATCGCTTCATTGCATCACTATACACTGATACATGTATGGAAAATTTCATCTCTTTTGAAGACAGTATTATAGCAATAAATCATGGATCAAAATAAAGTTTTCAAAATCACTAATCTTTTCTTACAACTAGCGATGTGCATCAGAGAGTACTTCCTGGAAAAGCTCAAAGACACGAAAGCCAAGAAATAATAAAACAAAGTATTTTAAATGTAGAACATTAATTGAAAAATACAGCTTTCAGAAAACTAATTTCTCTTAGAAACAGTGAAGTCATTAGACACCCAGAGACCTACAGCAGATTCTGACTTTTGAAAATATCCTAGCCACTATATGATTTTCTAAAAATAGATATATACAGTTGTGCACAGGTACTTGGTTCTGATTGTTAGGTATTTTTACCCATGAGCTTTTTGTGTGTCAGTCTAGGCTGAGCTTTTCTCCAACTCAGCCTGATAAGGCGTGATCTAATTTTATCCTTGGAGAATTCCTTTGAAGATAACAGACTACAAAGCAGTGTTGCCTTTATTGCCCTACTTGTTTGTGGTAGTTGCTTATAGGTGCTTTATTATTTTCTCTTGGTCAAACCTTTAATACAAAGATTATTGATCTCTGTCAATTTAAGTTCAAAAGCCTTCCTTATTAAACAATTAATACGTAGCTAACTATTCACTAATAATAACTCTATAACAAAGGTGTTTAAATAAAAAAAATAGAACCACCTGTTTTCTTTAAATTGTTTTTATTTTTAAATTAATTATTTTTTTCCAAGGGTGGGCTTTACTTTATATTTTAAGGTACATTTACTAATTATAGTACTTGACGTTAAGATACTTGCAATTGCTTTTTGTAGGTTGGCATCTTCAGATAGCATGTGGTGGAAATGCATTTTTGTCATTGCTAATATTCTTGGTCACAGTTTGATTGGCCATGGCACAGGGATCCCTGCATAAACTAAAGCCACGGGCAGCTCTCATCAGAGTTAGGAAACTGGAGTATAGAAGATGGCAGCTGTTCTGGTGTTGAAATGAAGTGCTCCCCTTTGTCCACTCCCTTTTCCCTAAGGAAAGGAGAAAATGAATTCCTAGGACTTTTATTTTCTCATGAGATTTTTTTTCTCATTTTTATCAGAAGAGAAAGCCTGATAAGAAAAGATGATGTTGGTAGCTTGTCGTCATGAAGCACTGACTGTGCTGCAGCTGTTGGCTGTATAAATAGAGAGGGAAGCGGGTGCCTCCAGGTCACCAAGGCATGTGCTGTCTCAATCAGGGTTCCTCCAGGCAAGAGCATCCATTTGTGCAGGTACAGTGTAGCTATATTTCTGGAGCCCTCTTTGCGGTGCTCATGATGTTTTTTTGGCCTCCAGAGCTGTGCAGCATGTAAAAAAGAGGAAAGAAAAACAAAAAAAAACAAAAAAGGAAAGATAACTCCCTGCCGCCCCCACCCCGCCCAAAAAAAAGGGGGTGCAAAAAAACCTTGTTAGTATTCGAGGAATTTTAGTGATATTTTCCATCTGTTTTTTTCCTCCAAAATTTTGCAAAAATGCCTTTTTTTTTTTTTTTCCCAGAACTCCCTTCTGCTCTTAAAATGCAGTTTCCCCAAAAGTTAACATTTTAACTCCGCACTTTTGACGTGGTAGGGACCTGCATTCTTCTATGTCATTGCTGCACTTCTGTTTCACACTTAGACATACAGATTCAACATGACAGAAGTGGTTAAAAAGTCACAGAATGTGTTTGCCAACCAGACTGTAACAAAGTTTGCTAATATAAACTTCAGACATATTAATCAAGAATCACAAGTAATAGTGAAATAAATATCCCAAGTAGAGTAATTTGCATTTGTGGTTTTTGAGGGGTTTATGGGTATTATCTTGGGCAAATCTGTGTGTTTTTCTGGGTTGGAATGCTACTTAAATGTTGGGGAATCTAAATAACAACTCTTTCATTTTTCAGTTTTCTAAAAATCCATAAAAATAAAATTATTAAATCATCTCAGACTGTATTTTTCCTGTGTTTGAGGAATCCACTCTAAAATCTTTTAAACAAAAATTCTATTTTTCAGGTCTCTGATTCCAGATTTCTTTGGTTGGCTATTTACTAGTCTGAAAGGAAATAATTTCTGTTTATAAGTGGATTGTATGTCACATCTATATTTTCATAAGTGGAAATGTGCTCTTTGGTGTTGTAGTAAAACAACTGGTTTCGTGGGAGAAAGTGGAATTCCTTTTCAAGTGTTATTGAAATGTATTATTAACAGATAAATATATTGATAATTTAAAAATATATATATATGTTTAAAAAAGCATATATTTATGTTTTAATTGCCACATTTAGATATTTAAGAGGATAGAGATGAAATTTAAAAATAAAATAAAAATAAATGGATGCTATAACCTGTAGGTTTGCGGAAGAAGGATGATAATTTGTCTTGGAGACATCATCGCCACATATACTTATGTATATAATAAAATGTATTAAATGATAATGAATAATTCCATGCTTTTTTCCAAGTCCTAGTCAGTTTTGCTTGCTTGTGTCTTGTAATTTTACTCTCACTAATGCTGAGATTTCTTCCCTTCCAATTTCCATCCCCTGCAAAGTTCAGGATAGGTGTTGAGAGTCCCCATTGTATGTTGCAGGATGGTTTCACACCTTTGGCAGTAGCTTTGCAGCAAGGTCATGACCAGGTGGTTTCGCTGTTGCTTGAAAATGATACGAAGGGAAAAGTCCGTCTTCCTGCTCTTCACATCGCCGCTCGGAAGGATGATACGAAGGCAGCAGCTTTGCTCCTGCAGAATGACCACAATGCTGATGTGGAGTCAAAGGTCAGTTGTAAAAAGAAACAACTTTTGTTGCTGTTAAGTGCTGACCACATGTATTACGTCCAGTGAAGATCTCTCTTAGTGAGGTACTTTGCTTATGAGTTACGTGTAAATTTCTCCTATAGTGTGTAACTAAAAATAATATTTACTTTGCTTCCCTTGCCTCTTTCTCCCTCACCTCAGTTTTATTTAAATCAGGGTTAACTTCTCCTTTAAAATCTTTTCAAATGGTAAATAATAAACAATATATTATTACAGCTGTTCACTTGGAAATGAAAGACAATACTGTAGTGGTGTGCTTTAGAGGTCATCCAGTTAAGTCATTTGATTAGTTGTTTGTGAAATTGCCACTTAGAGAACTCTGATAAACATGTAACAATTAACATTCAAAATACTTGATCATTCAGCTTCCATTCAGTCAAGCTTCCTTTGTGCCAATTGTGCTGTCATCCGAGCTGCCGTGCCATGTAGCAACCATGACGCTTTCTGCATCCATATCACCAGTGGTGAACTAACCGTTCATTTTTTCCCCCTCTTTGCTTCCAAATGTGTTAACCTAGATGATGGTGAATAGAACAACAGAGGTATATATAAATATATATATGCATCATCACTCCTCCATGACTTAGTGCTTCTGCATCATTTCTTCCTCCTTTTTGCATTGCCTTTTATAGGATAGACACCCGCTTTAGGTGAAATAAAGTAGCATGTGCTAGAGAAGACTGTAGTTTAGATACCAGGGCTTTCTGCAGCTGAAACTAGGGTTTAAAAATGAGAGTCAGCATTCTTGGGAATTAATTGCCATCATAAAAGAGCTGTATTACGTAAGATGGAGTTTTCAGGGATTCTCATGGAGTAGATGTTTACCAGATGTGTCAAGAGCTGCAGACAACCCTGTCGTGTTGTGCATCCAGGACTGATTTCAGGCTTCTGCATGACACTTACCTTGATGGTGTCAGCAAATAGAGCAATCTGAGAGTGGTTTTAAATCTGCAAAACTCCCGAAGCAAGGCAGTGGCAGCTAGCATGGCTTGCTAACAATTTAGAAATGCATCTAGTTCCCATAAGGTTTCATACTTTGCAGGACTGATGGAATTGCTGCATGTTTTAGCATTATTTTAAAAGGAAGTAAAACTACTTAAATATGAAAATAACTCACTGAAGTGGTGTTATCAGTAAGGCATCTTCTAATTAGGTTGATAACTTGTGGTGTCTGAACATAACCCAGTGTGATCGCCCTCAGTGGGAGACTGATCTTTATGGTACTAACCCTTGGAAAAAAAAAATCTATATTAATCATTTAAAATGGTCTTTGATGTTGTTTTCATTTGCATCTACTTTGAATTTATTTTAAAAAAAAAAAGCAAGTATCATCAAATGACTTCTATCTGAACTTCTGCAAAGAATCTCTAAGAGATTTAACTTGCAAGACTGACAACACTGATAACAAGTAGATGTTTATATTAGAAACTATTTTCTTACAAAAGATCATTACTTTAATACTCACATGTTTTGTTGCTGTTTTTCTGAAGTAACTGAAAGTTTTGTCCTAGTTCTGGTCTTCTAGAATAGTTATGCTTATTTTTTTCCCTTCTGCAGAGCAATATGTTTTTATTTAGACTCAGTGTGTAAATAATTGTCAGTGAGTAAAAACTAGTACAGAATTGGAATGGTGACTTGCAGCACACTCCTATTACTAGCTTTTGTCAGTGATGTGATACAAATTTGGGAGTACCAAAGATATATATATATAAAAAAATTATCAATTGTTTGTTTGTTTGTTTTTCCAGAGTGGGTTCACGCCCCTCCACATAGCTGCTCACTATGGAAATATCAATGTAGCTACACTGCTGTTAAATCGGGGTGCTGCTGTGGACTTCACTGCAAGGGTAAGAGTGAAATCATAGTTACACTTAAGTTTGTTTCATCTTTACTTTGAAACACTTTTTCCACAAGGTATAGAAATGCCCATTGTGCAGCCAAGAGGCCTGGCCTGACAGCTCTCGTTACCTTAAGGTGTATGGAGCAGGGTGTCTGTGCTTCTGAACTGAACCTAAGCTCTAGTCCTCACTCTTGAATACCTCCATTTTAATCAAAACCAGCTGCTGATTTCATAGTGTTGCAAAGATTCAGTGAGATGAATGCCTCCACCTGTAGCCTTACCATATGGCAGGAATGCTGTCCCTGTTGAGTTGTCCTCAATATGCAGTTGTTTCCAGTGAACATGGAGGGCAGGTGTTGGTGGTGAATAAAGCAGCTGTGCCTTCACTGCGTATGCGAGTGTCAGACGATAAAGGAGATCTGAGAAACAAGACAGGTAGAAAATGAAGTGAGGTACAGAAATGAATGGGAGTCGATGATTTGAGCCGTATGGCAGAAGTCACGGTAGAGTGGGGGAAATAACTCTCCTGATCCCATAAGCTATGCTTGAAAGTCATGACCACAGCCCAGGAAGCGACAGGATAGTTCCTCAGATAAATGGAAAGGAGAGGAAGCCAGGAGGGAAATGGTGTGGGCTTCCCAGGTGTCTCCCGGTCCAGTGTAGAACAGCATTTCAATTAAAGTGTGTGTGTTCTGGGGTGATCAAGTGTGTATTGGAGATGGTATTTATGAGGGGAATTACTTGGAATGGTATCTGCGATTAGACAGAACTGAACTGGAAAATTCAGCAGCTCCTTTTCAGAGGTTTTGAGTATGTGTTGTTTTAATTGCTTTTGCATGAGAATAAGTACTGTGCTACTGCTTAAAGCATTTGCCGCGTAGCAAAAAGCAAATTGTAATGTTTTCTTTTACTTCGGATAATTGGTATATCTAAAAACTTCACTGTTTCTATAGTTAAAGAACATATTTACATAGAATTATAGAATCATTTAGGTTGGAAAAAAAACATATCAAGCAAAACGTTTGATAAACATTGCAAACCCACAAAACTGATAAAATAGTATCACGTTTATTTACTGGGGAAATTATTTTATTTATGGGACTTGGAGTTAAACGAAAAATGAACATTTTTTGGTAGTGTTCATCCATGGTTAATAAGGGGAATTGATGGAGGATGTAATAGACCAGGAACAGAAATGCTGGGGAAAGCACCCTCAGTGTTTTGACCCAGAATGTTTTTTCACTATAAGTAGGAGTGCAGGTGGAAAGTACAGATGCTGGCCACTATTCACTCAACATAGATCTATGAATGTAGTTAAATGATTTGTTAATGGAGATAAGTCCCCAAAGCTAAAAAATGCTATTATAAGGCATGATCTAGCACTTAATATTGCTGGTGAGAGGAATGCTAGTAGATACTGGGTGAAGCTGGTAGGTGCATATCAAAGGTAAGGATCTACTCATATATTTCTCACAAATTATTTTCCACATATGTGCATCACTCATATGGATCTTCTGTTACTGATGAAAGAAAGTCTGAGGTTAGATCCATGTGAAATTCAGAAACTAAAGGTAGATTTGGGGTGTAAAGGGCTTCTGGGAAATTTCTAACTGCATGCTTGATTTTCACTGATAACGTTACTCCCTCTTACTCCTGAGGCCTTAATCCAACCAAATTAGAGCATTTTAAGTCATTTCAAACTGTCATAAACTTTGGTGTTCAGTGTTTGATAGGTGCTAATCACAGGAGCAAGGAAGGTGAATGGGTTTGGGACAACTCTTTCTCACTCAGAAGCAAGATGAGGGGTTAGCCAAACTACTACATTAGCAATTAGCAGTGTTTATTACCAGTATCACTAAGCATCATCTGCATATGCTTATTTCAATAAAATAATAAATCCTGGGCTTCAGCAGCTCTGTTTCGGATTAAGAGCACTGTTGGAGAGTAGATCCGAAATAATAAGGGCATCCTCACTTCCTCTTGAAGATTTGGAAATCCCAGGTTCTGCCTCCATTAGTTGTCATCGTCAGAGGCAGACTGCTCAGAGAACCGGGAGGTCCAGATGCACTGACATCAGCCTGAAGAGCAGCGGGCTGATGCTGTGACTCAGAGCACGAAGCAGCTTGTTGTGCTTGCGGTAGCTGGGTGGGGGCATCCGCAGAGCACATCTCTACTGCATGGTGGCTGCAAATTTAGGTAAGGCAGCTCTGATGGGAGGAATAGTAGCATAAATAACAGTAATAATGGAGTTGAATTTAGTTCTTCAGTGCTTATCAGACTGATGAGTCAGATTCTGGGAGAGCAGTGAATTTGTAGGGAAATGAAGACAAATGTAAATGGAGTGTAAAGTATCGTTATCAGCACCAGGTAACAGACCTTACTTGATCCTTGATTGCCCAGAGTGCACAGCAGGCAGAGGCACTACAGCAGATACTAAAAAGGACCCGCAGGTACTGCCTGCCCACTGCCACCTCATTGTTTAATTTGTGTAACCAATATCCACAATGTGCAGCATGTCTTGCCTGGAGGAAAGCCCCTTGTTTGAGTTGCTCACAATCTGGGAAGACAAGCAACGAAGCAAAGTTCTGGAAGGGATATAACCCAAATAAAATCATACGGTGTGTCTGTACTCTTCTTTCAGAAGTACAAAGAGCAAACTGTAGGATGGGGGTATCAAAAGGACTTTTGACAACCAACTCTTCTCCCTTTGTTCTCGCTAAATAAATACAAATTGACACTTCTCTATCTCTAAATTCGTGTTAAAATGTTTAGGGAACTATCAGTTCTGGGGAGGGATTTGAACAAGAGCAGGGGATTATGGTAATGGTACACTTGTGTGGAAGGTGATAACACGAAGACACCTGACTGTCAGTGGAGAGGGATGGAGGTAATGAGAGGGACATGTAAGATGAAGGCAGAGCTCTGAGCTTTAAGGGGAAGGGCAAGTGTGGTGAAAAGAGGAGCTGGTGAAATGATGTAAGAAACAGGAGGTCAGATGGGAGGCAAAAGAGATTTCTTCAGCTGGTATGTTTTCAGTGGGTTTCTGAGAGGCCCAAGGGAAGAAAAAGGTTCCAGCAATGAAGGCAGGGAAAGATGAGAGCTTGATGATGGCTCCTGGTGTGTGTACAGGAGGTGAGCAGTGGTGCTGTATTGTAAATAAATGATGTCCCCAGTGATACACAATAGCAGCTGCTCCCCTCACCCCTGCCAGTGTACACCTGCCTGCCTCTCGGCTGTCATAAACTCCCTTGTTCCTTTCTTTCATTGCATCTAAGAAAAATAGGCATAGGTCCAGGAGCTCTTGCAGGTGTGACAGCACCTGCTGGCCTATGTACCTGCGGAACATAATGGCTGGGAGGGAGGGCTGGAAGGGTACCTGCTTCTGGTTTGCGCTCTTCCAGACCAGCAGTTGATTTAGTGTCAGCTCTTCCACTGAACTGTGTTTGCTCTTCTGTGCCTGTGCTTTCTCCTCCAACCTTGTTGCAAGTGCAGGGAAGATGGCACAACATGGAAAGTTCCCTGCAGGATGGATGGAGATGACTTCAGTAAAATCAGCTTTGTGATACCCCTGTTTCCACCCATTTATAGAGAGGCAGCTCCAAGGTTCTTCATAACCTCGATCCAAATGAAACAGAATCTCTATATTGGGCTGAGTCTTTGCCACTTTGTAGTGAAGGAAAAATACTCACTCCAAATTGCTTGACTTCTTGGGCTCAAAATCTACTGTAAACCTGTTACAATTACTGGCAGGGTACACACTGGCTTGGACATAGCAGGCATTTTACATCCGTTCATCATCTCTCTCTGTAAGAGACTTGCATGTGTGTGGCTATGCTTCTCTGAAACTCTTCAAAGCTAAGGAAATTCCTTCATCACGTTGCCTTGTTTCCCTCTTGCTTAACTGTGAGATAATCACATATGGGCTAAAGAAGGGGAGGAATAGAACAAAGGGTAACTGAGGGTGAAGTTGGTCTCCTTTGTAACAAAGCTAACGTGAGTATGCTCACTACTTGTGCTTTGAAGGATTGCAACAATTTGTTGCACCATTTCCTTACGAACAAATATCAACCACTTGTAGTTTCGAATCAAACTGTATCTGGTGTGTTACCCAGAGTTTTGATGGTTTTAATATCTACTTTCCATCTTCTGGAACTACTAATCTACTGGTTAGCATAGAGAAATGCAGTCTGCCAAGTGGGCTCTGCTGTTCCAGGCTTTCGGTTCAGGAGACCTGTTGCTGTGGCATGCAGTGACCAAACGCATGGTAATAACTGCCATGCTCCCATCTTAGCTGCTGCTTCTGGAGCTGGATGCAGTTACAGGGGCTTTGTGCCATCTGCTTGACTCTGATTTACCAGGAATCAGGTCTCCTTCAGCCTGAGGGCAGGGGACTGTGCTGGACATAAAGGACAGAAGGTCACAGAAGGTTTCCGTTCTCTTTTTGTCTCTCTGCTGCCCCCATCAAATTTGCTGTAGACTGCTTTGCACTTTGCTATCTAGGACTTGGAAAGATGCATCGAGGTACATGCTAAAACCAACTAACAGCCACTGGAAGGAATGAGAAACCAGTTTCCTTAGCAGTTCTGGTTACACCTACAGTATCTGGTGCAAGAAAGCTTTTTTTATCTAAATCAGCTCTAATCCCTGCAGAGTGCCTGCGCTTTCCCATTCAGGCCTTGCTCGTGCATCCCTGGGGCAGTGTGCAGGGAGGGCAGGCAGTTTGATCTGCTGTGCTTCATGGCCAGCTGTGATGGAGCTGTGGTGCCAGATTGCCCTGTGCGAAGTCAGCAACAAGAAAGCACAAAAAGTGTTTCTCCATGGCTGCTGTGCAGACCAGGGAGGCGGGAAAGGTGCTTTGAATAAACTGTATTTTCTGAGAACTGTAATTAGGCAAAAAGTATCTTTGGGGGGTTCGCAGAGTCTTCAGGTATCATCCTTCTGTCTCAGATTGTCTTCTAGTAGAAATATCTGTGTAGCCCAGGTAAGGAAATGCCTCACAAGCTCTGCCCCTCTCTGAGGAAGTGTAATGGCTAGAAAAGAATCAAAAAATCATTCTCTGCAGCTTCCAGGGCAGTGACTGAAAGAAACTTCTGTGACCCTCACATCCATTCCATACTTGAGCAGGTCAGAAGATTCAGGTAGCAAAGTAATTCTCGATGTGAAGGTGATCTCTACCCTCATCTTTCTTGCCAAGCAGATGGGAGGTAGTCACTGTGCCGTGTGTCTGCATCCAGCCCTGTGAAGAGCCTCCCAGATTCACAGCACTCCTTACTCTAGAGCAGATCTCAGTTCCACTGGGAGTGGGCTTTGCATGCAGAAAGGAAGGATTTGGTAATCTTGAGAGGGTGGTGTGAGGACAGCATGCATTAATGATGACCCTGAGGCTGAGGAGCAGAACACCATTAGCCCGTCAAAAAAAGCAGGCAATATGTAAGTGACAGTAACATAAGAGAAGAACATCTTTTTATTTCCCTAGTGGTAGTTTCCCATAACAGTTCCTTGTTATGTTCTTCCTTCTTTTCTTCCAGGATTCATTTTATACATCTCAGTCCTGAAGAAAGAGAAGTACACACAAGAATTAATTTAGCACAATATAAGATTCATTAACAGTAAATAGAGGAGAAAGAAGCTGAAGATTCTTTGAACTGTCTTAAGGTTTCCTGAAGAGCATCTGATTGTGTGTTTGTGGTTGTATGTCTAATTTCTTTTATAGTTGAAAATCCCGTGCAACTCTCAGTGATCCCAGTAACAGCTACTAGAACATAATACTTTTATCTGCAGGGGTTGTACTGAGTTTTAGCTCCAGTTTTGAATTACAGAAAAATATAGGAGGAGAAAATACTGATTGTTCTCATATAAAATGTGTTGTAGCTGCATGGTTACATATGACAGTCTTCACATACACGGCACAATCCTTCTCTACCCACACAAACTGGCAATGCTAATAATAGCCATGCAGGATTGTTGATGACAATTCCAGTATATGGCAATCAATGTTAAGCTCTTTTCTTAAGGACTCATAATGGTGGAGAGGTTTTCCAAACTTTACACTTCAGCAGTCTGCCTGCTTTCAGCTTCTATTTTCTTGATGCACTCTTTGTCAATTCTGAGTCTGCTCTCAGTTGGGAAAACTGAGGACAACCTTACTAAATTCCAGCTTCATCTGAACATTTTGGTAAGAAACTGTATTTAAAAAAAAAAATGAAGGTAAATAAATGGAGTTTTTTATAAAACTATTCTCTGGTGGGGGTCTGGGAGGATTGCTAAGCAGTGGAGGTAAGCTCTCTCACTGGTAGCAGGGAGAAATACCAATTTCCTACAAGACTGGCAGTGGGTCTTCACAGTTCCCTGCGTGGTCTGCCCCTGGCAACAGCTGCAGTGTGGGAATGAAGAAGGTCCTTCAAACCAACCAAGCAACCAAACTGCTTGCACTATCCATAGCCAGTGGCTGGCCCTTGCAGGACTGCGAGAGGGACAGTTCCCCCTTCTGACTGTGGTGGAGGTGCCTGGGGAATCAGTTGGGTATTGTGTCACTGGTAGAGCACCATTGCCTCAGGGGGATTTCTTGTTCTGTTCATCACTGTGTTACCAAGCTTATCCCATGCAAACAGCATTTAAAACAATGTAAGGCATGAACAGGAAACTTTCACCTGTTGTTTGTTTGTATTTAGAGTTACACTTCAGAGCCCAATATGATACTTATAAGTGGAAATATTTACTTTTCTTGTTTATTATTGGCATCCTTATGTTTGTAAACTCTGACAGCTGACACGAGTAAAAGGCAGTCTGTAGGATAGCATATCATACCAGAATCTAGGGGGGAATTCTTCATTTTCTAAAAGCATTGAAATAAAGCCCCAAGATACATAGTGTTTGCACTCTGTCCATTTTAAGTTTCTGTTTTTTTTTTCTCCTGACTTCCTAGCCATTTGTGTTGCTAATTTGTAACAGGAATAATTTGGACTGCTGTGGTGAACTGTGATGGATGATGGCATGTGTCAGAGAGGAGTTGATCTCATTTCAGATGGGAAATGTAGGTTGCCCAGCATAGGATAACTTGAAGTTTTTTGAATTTTCTTATGAAGCTGTAGATAGAGATGTAGTTGAAAGGGCTTAGTGTCTCCTCTCATCAGCCATGAGCAGAAGCCATCAAAAAAGAAAAGCAGATCAGTCTTCACCCATCAGATTTCTGAACGTTGGGAGACTCCAAGGGAAGGCACAGGCCCTTCATAAGAGGGTAGCAGCTGCAGCAGACAATGGGTAGAGATAAAGGGAAAACAGCCGTCCACAATGCTGTGAGGTATAGAAAAAAACGCATGCATATAATCCATCATACTTTGATCTGTATACACTTTCAGAATACTTTGAGTCGTGTACACCAGGACATCTGCCAAGGGGGAGAGAAAAGGCCATGTGCTGCTTCAGAACGCTACAAACATTTATTTACAATTTCATGTTGTTGTTCTCACAAGTTACGTTATATACTCCTTACAGAATTTGTTAACTCTCAAGTTGGATGACAAAGATCTCGCTGTCAAGGGGTCTGCATGAGACATTATCCAGCATTTGATTTTTCAACATCGAGGGCAAGGAGTGCTCCAATAGACATTCTAGATCTGAACCGCATCTTTTTCTGGCTACTTTTTGAAGGCATTTCAGCTTTGTTACAGCAGGAAAACATCTTCAAAAGTTTCCTGATTTACCATTCTATCTTGAGAACAAAGGGAGAAATTTATAGATCAAACAGTTAAAAATAGACTGAAAAGACAGCAGACGCTGTTGATTTAGTGAAGAATTCAGAACCTTACATTTGGTGGATATATTGTTTGCTGATACCACAGTTTTAATAACCTACACCCAAGCTGTGCATATTATTAAGCTTTTTTTTTTTTAAATCTCCGTTTTCGTGTGACAAGTACAAACAACTGGAGTTTGAATTTGCTTGCTTTATGTTTTGTCATCAGAAATATTAATGATGATGATGTCTGAGGTTTATTTTTATCTCAGTTGTACTTAATTGTCACAAATGTATGCTGAGAGGTGGGAGGAGCGTAATGCATCTGGGTGTGATACTTTAAGCCTTGAACAAACGCAGTCTTGACCAAGGAAGAGTTACTCACCCTAAACTTCAGTGTGCAGTTGCGTGAGCATTCACATAATGCTTCCCTTCTTCTGTTCAGGGTTCAGGACTCTCAGCATGCACAATTATTACTTCATACTGTTTGCTAACAGTAAAAGTGCAAATAGCTAAATGCCGAACTTAAATTCTGGATGGAGAGCTGTCCCCTCTCTTTTTTCCCTTTGATTTCCCCACAATATTTCCCTGAGCTGTTAGGGCTGAATAGGGCCAAATATGCTTTTTCTTCTTCGTCTCTTAATTCTTTTTATGAACTGTCTGAGTAGATTAATAGTGTGTGATGAAAACTAGAGAGTGAGGAAATACTGCTCCTGCAGTGCTCTTTTCCCAGGAAAGGGGAACTGATCTCGTTCATTCATAAGGACAGATATTTCACTGGGTATGTAAGGTTTCGTTTCTTTGATTCTTCCTGTTCAGTTCATTATTTCAGAGTAGCTGTGTGAAATTTGTTTACTTAACAAACTGTCTAAAGTGAACATATCCTTTACTTACCTATCTCTTCCTAGTGTGATCCTGCTGCCTGTTTTCAACCAAATGTAATTCAGAGTTTCAAGATCCTCAAGACGTTAAATTTATATGCTTTTTTTAAAGACAGTGTATCAGATGAAAGAAAGATGGATTGCTAGCTCTCCAGCAAAGGAATGAAGTTAGTCCCTATTAGATGCTGGAGAATTTCCTCATGTTCTCAGCCAGGGAGCTTGTCCCCTGCCAGAAGCTGAGACCAGCTGCACAGGGAGCAGGTCCTGATATTTCAGTACTAACCTGAAATGCGAAGGTCTTTTGAGGAGGACTCCTCTCTTTGACCATGAAAATGGATATTCCCCCACCTTTACTCTTGTTTCTAAACCATCTTGCAAATTGCATGTTATGCAATCACACAGTTTTACATCCCTGGGAGGATCAGGCTGAGCATACTCTTTGTTTAATGTGTTAAGCAGCCTTTTGTTTTATTTCATGTTTTAAAGAAATCACAAGTTACCCTGGAATAGTAACTTAGATGCTCTAATGGTGATTATTATTAGAGAAAGAAGTTATTTCTTCTTTCTAAAATGTGGTTTGCCTCTGTGGTAGTATTAATTAGTATTTTCTAGTAGCTGTAGGTTAGCTTTGTAGTGTAATTGCTTGTAAATAAAGATAGAGCATACTGGGTTAGGTGCTCAGCGTTACTATTAAACTGTGAGTCAACTTGTCACATCAGAGAGGAGATATTCTTTTGGTACTGGTTCTCTATCATTTCACTCACCTGCGGTTTTGAGGAAGTGCTGTTTAACGGTCTGTTGGCCAGGTAAGACACTTGTACAGCTCTCCAGCTATTCAAGGTGATGGGTGCCTTTCCAATTCAGTCAGCCATAGGATACATGCTCACTAAAATTTACTGCTTTCTGCTCAGTCATGGGGAAGCCAGTTTTACACAGCCAGCTGTTTGGCTGCCCCTGAGTGCTCAGGAACATGTTCTTGATAATTCTGTTTGTCTCCATACCCTAGCTGCATGCTCTGTTTAAGTTATTTTATCTTCACTTGGCTCCGTATGATCAAATATATACAGGATGTGGCCTTCATACACCAGAAGATAAAGGATTCATCAGAGCATGAAGAAATGTCCTAGCTACATCTTGTTAAAAAAGCATGTTTGTGTGCGCACGCATTGGTTATGTAACTGCCCTCAATGTGCAGCACAGCTACAAGCTGCCATCCTGCAAGGCGTTGTTTAGCAAAGCATATCTGCCTATTTACAGTCTCACTTGAAGAAAAGTATTACATCGATTGGAGGAACAATTTGTGTAGAGGAAATTAGTGATGTAACTGTGACGCGAAGGTCCTCAAGAGGCTATCAGAGATTGCTGACAGAAATAAATGGCACTGACATCTTGTTGGTTTTGAATTACACCTGCAGATGTATTTTTTATTATTTATTTTTCATGAATTCTAATTGACCAATGAAGTTTTGAGGTATTAATCCCTATCACTAAATATTCAGAAACAACTGTAGCTAAAGTAAATTGCTGGGGTTTAGAGAGTAAAATTGATGATATTTAACTCCTATACAAAAACTGAGGCACAGTCAGGATGTCTCATTTGAACTTCAACCACAATTTGAACATTTGCCTCGATAATATAAAGGTTGTAGTCTCAGACCAGTAATTCACATGTGTGGAAAAGAACAGCTTCCTTTTGCTTGCATGCTCCCAGGGAAACAAAACTGTTTTACCCTTTAACAAAGTGTGCATAGTTCATTCTGTGAGCAAAACTGATCATGGAGGTCCTGAAAGACGGGTAGATGAATATTTGTTTTCATGTGTTGTTTTGTGTTTTTTTTCTTTCACAGAATGATATCACACCATTGCATGTTGCATCGAAGAGGGGAAATGCAAATATGGTCAAACTCCTACTTGATCGAGGAGCTAAAATTGATGCCAAAACAAGGGTAAGCTTCAGTGTGAATGCTGTAAGTGACTGTATGGAGTTCTTGCCTCTGACCTGTTAGCTGCTGTACAGCTTAAATCATTTGTCTTCCTGGCAGGCTACCAAAACCGTAATGCATTTCTTTTTTGTAAAAACGATTTCAGTAGGATGCTAAGAATTTACGTCTCTTAAAACTCTGTGTGAAATACCATGCATGGCAAAGCTCAGACTCAACTACTTTCCATGTTCTCAGAGCATTTAATTAGATGCTGCTATGAGCTAGTTGCGATTAGATGTGAATACACTAAAAGCCAAGAATTCAGTTCAGATCTTTCAGAATTTGAATATTAAAAGAGTAACGTTCAACTGCAGCGTGGTTGCCTTTCTTTCACCCACAGGGCAGTGTCACAGAGCACAGTACTGCTGATGAGTCTCACCTCCCTCTTGCAGGGCTGTGCAGCAGCTCAGCCTCTGCCTGACTCAGTGCTTAGCTGCTGCCTTGGATTTGTCACCAAATGGGCCAGGTGTAGTGATGGTTTCCAGCAGGTTGACACCTGACTCGAGTCACTGAGTGTCCTGGAAGGTCAATGCAGGTGGTTATACCTAATTGTTGTTGTTAAAATCCAATCTAATTAGTTTAGGAGTGTTTTATTTACACACAGTGGTCTAAAGAAAAGGAAAGGTTCCGAAGTTTGGAGGTAAACCCAGAACAAGTGCTCTGGGCTGTCACAGCAGTCTTTGCAACATGCTCCTGTGCATGGGGGGAAATCTTCAATTGTGACACTAATTTTTTGACAATTTTCAGTTCCTCAAAATATTAGCTTGTCACCTATCCATCTTCCATTTTTAGTTATTCTGTATAATTTCCACCAGAAAAAAACTCTGAACAAATAAAAAATATAAAAAATATATAAAAAATATATAAAAATATTATAAAAAAAATATAAAAAAATATAAAAAATATATTTAAAAAATACCTTTTCTGCATTTGTTACTGTATCCACAGGTTTCTGTTTGGTTTTCCAGTGTTTCAGCAGTCTCTAAGATATCCTCTGGTGTTTGTTGAGGCATGTTTTTTTTTTTTTTTTTTGTTAATTTCTGTCAAATTTAGAAACTGGGTCAACTTACTTTCTCTTCACTCTGTCCGTGCATTTTTTATTGATTGTTTTTTTCCATTTTAGCTTATGAAGTCATTCATGATTTCCTTGTAAAATGTGTGGTGTTTTTTTTTTCTAATTGGGGGATATGGAAGAGATGATTTGTCATGGGTAACATGGAAAGTGGGTTCTTCTTGTGCTTGGCACTAGCAGAGGCACAGTATCTCGAGAGGGTTTACAGAGCAGCTTGCATAAAGTCTTCAGTCCTATGCACAGTATGATGAAACTAGCATGCATAGAATTGGAGTCTTTACAGCATCCCAAAGAAGCCTGTACTCTTGTCAGGACATAGTACCCCTTGTCTACAACATCTGTTTTTTCCTTTCATGTTACTTCCCTTTACTTTCTACCTTTGTGTTTCAAAATGACAGTGTATATAGCACTTGACCAGAATTAAACTTCTTTTCCCCACTCTGCAGTCTTTGTCTCGCACCTGATTTTTTGCTTTGTTAGCTTCTTAGAAGCACTTTGCTACCTCTCAGGGGTAGGATTGCCTCCTGGGTTTGTTTTGCATGCAGGCATGTGGCTGTTGTTCTGAGCAGCCGCCTCCTCTCTTCCTCTCTCTTTCTTCCTCCTTAAAAAAAAAAAAAAAAAAAAAAAGGCAGTTGTACTTGAGACATTTTTCAAACACTTCCATCCTTAACCATTCAATGATTCTGATTGATCTGTTCTGGACTAAAATACCAGCCTCCTATGTGGCACACTGGGGCTGCCAGGTTGAGGGGGCAAGTTTGCCTCTCCTGTCACATCCTGGACTCGGCTCACCTTGTGTTGGGGTGGGCCACGTTTTGGTGATGTGGCAGATGTGCATTTGGTCACAGCAGGGAGGAAGGGACCTGGCAAGGGAATCTTTGCGTCCTCTCTGCAAGAACTTACGTGGCCCACTGCAGCCAAAATGTTGGGACCAGGACTTTAAATAGTTTGAGTCCAGCTTGTTCTTTTCCTGTAGTTAAAAAAACTCCTGATATGTTTCATTTTTCTGTATCACAGACCCCAGGGTCAGATACTAGGATAATTTCTGTAACTAAAAATACAGGCTGCAACGGAAACAGGATCCAGGAAGAGGGCAGAAGCATTAACAGCTCTGGAGTCTGGCAGAGCTTCCCAGTGAGGCAAAAGGCAATGGATGAGTGTGCTTCATGAAGGTTTTGTTGGTTTTAGTTTTTGTTGTAGTTTTTGTTTGGTTGTGGTTTTTTGTTTGTTTTGGTAGTTTTTCTTTTTTCTTGTCTAACTTCCCCAGACACTGCCTGTTTCTCCAAACACCCCTTCTCCCTATAAATCAGAAAGGATTTGCATAACTTCTCCTGCTTGTGTGTCACTCATCATTGCACTTGTCTGACATTACCAGAGGCATCATTTTCTGCCAGTTAGTGACTAAGTGGAAGTTTAGCTCCCAGCGTCACTGACTCATCCTGGCAAGGGTTTACCAGCCCCTGGTCTGGGCAGTAAGTGGCTCTACCAAGGAGACTTGGAGAGGCAACAGCATCGCTGGAGTAGATCAAAACGGATTTATGAATCAGTACAAGAAGGAAGAGAGGTCTCAGAGTAATGTGGTGTTAAAGTTAAAAAGAATATTGTTTCAGGAGTGTCTGCCTGGCTGTCGTATTCAATACCAAAAATTAATTGCTGTGAGCCATTATAACACATGTTCCTGTTAAAGCTCTCTTTTTATTCCTACCTGACCCAATGTTGTTTTCTAAGGCAGAACAATTGAGGTATGTCAACTTTGCGGACGTTTCATTTTTTCTTAAGTGCCATCTGTTTTTTTTCAATGTCTTAGACTTAGAACGGTCTTAAAAAAACACGAGATGACAAAAGCTTCAGTCATATCTTTTTGCAACAGTATGACCACTTCTAAACGTATTGGAAGTCAAAGCAGCCAGGGCTGTGTTTTCTGATACTTGTGTCAAGTCACATCTATCAGCGGGATGCCCAGTCTGAGCCCAGCCTGGTAGTGCTCTGCAAGGGTAGGGGCATGTGCTGAATACACACACAACTTGAAAAATAGATGTGATTTGCATGTGAAAATAAGTGAGGATTCTGTTAGCAGATTTTTAAATGCAGGTGAGACCTCTCCAGGAATTTTAAACGAAGCAGAATTCTGTAGCTTTTTTTTTCTGCTTTAAATAAAATGTGTTGGACACATTTTATTATACTATTTAATATAGATACTATTTAATATAGATGTTGATTATGGAACACAAAATAACTCCTTAAAGATGAATGACAAAGGTTTTGTCCCCACATGAAAGGAGAACAGTTTTTGAAAATTGCTTGTTTCTCTTGCTCAGAGGCAGGAATTCCTAGCCCTTTGTTTCTCCTTCATCATGTAATTCACCTTTACATGAGTATGCAGAAGATACTGTCTTATGTTGTTGACCAAACACAGAGAAGACAAGGATTTGCTACTCTTGGATGGGACAGGTTTAGCTATTCAGCTGTCATTCTGTGATCTGTGCTCGCAATCCATTCTCTGGATGTGGTACTGTAAATGTTCTCCATGTAACATCAGTTTTTATTTTTCTCGAACATATTTTATAGATAAATACACACACAGTCTTTTCTGAGCATTAAGTTAAGTTGGGGTAATCATTTCTTTTCCTTAGTCATCTCCATGAGCATTTGTGTTTGCTTCTGGCAGATGGTCCTGGAAACTGCAGTGCTGAAGTACTGTACAAAAGGTTAACCTAAAGGGCTAAATCCTTATTCTGTTAAAATTACTGTAAAAGACATCTCTGGACTCCAGATTTCTCTGTATTCCTTAGGAGGAGGATTTGATGAGCAGCATAAACATTGTCATGCACCTACAAACTGCAATTAATTCAGATAAGGTGTGAGCATATGAGGTTATTTCCCAAAATATCTATTTTGAGGCTCAGCCATGTTTTTTTCTTTTAGTTCAAACTTACATTGACTTGTTTATTTTTAACCAGCTGCTTATCTTCTGTCTGTCCTTTTTTGTACATGATGTCTAGCAGCTGGCAGTTGGGGGTTTGTACTGAACTCTAAAGTGTACTCCTCAATAACTAACAATGCAAAGTCCTAGCTATGTGCCACTTCAGTCTGCCCAGGGCAACTTTTATCACTCTGTTGTTGTTTGTTTTTTTTTTTTTTTAAATAACATTCAAGCAAAGACCTACTGATGCTTCACATAACATGTTTACTGAATGTTGCCCTAATTACTTTTTCTGTCTTCCAGAAAAGACTTTAAAAATAGTGTAATTAGAGAGCTTGATTAAATTAGCTTGATTTGCTTTGGCTGTCTAATACTGCATATGCCAAAGTGAATTTGTCTGAAGGCAGGCAGTGAGCACATTTTAGCTTGGATTAACAATAAGTCTTCATAATCTTCATTTTACTGATTTTGCAGCTAAATAACAGGCCAGTACTCATATCTGCATGAGAATGTGCGGGATACACTCTTTTAAGATGCCTCTGATCATACATAAGCTGCTCCAGAAAAGCTACATATAGTAAGATATAAAATAATGACAAGAATAACACTGACTTGTTAATGTAAGTGCATTTTGCATGTGTAGGCAGAGCAAACCTCCTTTGTTCCCCTGCTGCACTGGGGTCTCTTTGCAATAGTGCGAGTGAAGTGAAGACTTTGGGAGTTTTAGGGCATGGAGGCACCATGCGATGCAGAGCCCTGCTAGGCTGAAGCACCTGCTCAGAGGCTCACTAAGCAGCTATGGGGATGATAAACCCTGGAGGCAGCAGTAGTTGCCCCGCTGGGGGAAGGATGCCTTCTGCCTCTGACTCAGGGGATTTCGCTCGAAGTCTGCCAAGCTCTTGCTGAGTATTGGCCTCACAGGAAACTTTTTACTGGGTGCTTGCGCTTCATTTCATCACTTACACACTGGGTTAAAGCTGCTGCTCACTGGTGCGAGCGCTGTGGTACTGGATTTGTGCTGACGGCCCAGTGGATCCTGTCATGCAGGGGAGCTCCTGGGTGGGCATTAACGGGGAAGGAGCCCTGAGGGGGACAGGGAGGCTGGTCTGTGCCAAACCACACTGCTCAGGGGTCCTTACAGCCACATGTAGGGGCAGGGAAACAGCAGCTAGGAGGCCCAGTGACCTGCACCAGCATCTGCTAAACTCAAGCCATTTGTGACCTCCATGCAAGTCTCAACAGGAACCAGAGATAGGAATTGTATTGCACTTATTTGGGGGATGGGGACCTTTGAAATAAAAGCTAAAGAAAGAGCTGCGGTCCCAGAGACAGTTTGTGCAATGTTTATGGGAAGCCTGTGTCTAAGCAGAATTCTTCCTATTGTCCTCCTGGCTTTTGCTGGAGCTGCTCTCGGGCTCTCTGGAGGGCTAGATAATACAGATGATATGATTTATTATGTCAGCACATACTTAGAGAGTCCTTAATCTGCAGATTATTGTCATAATCGTTTGTAATGGTTTTTCTGAGCCATTGCAGACTATCATATTAAGGCAAGTTTGTTTCCTAATCCACGTGATAGATTTTATGCTTCACATGGTATAGTTTATATCAACAGTAAATAAGCAACGAGAAAATCTCCTGACATAATCAGTAGAGTCTTGCTGAGTTCAGAGCAGTCTCTTCTAATCTCAGATTCTTTTCTTTTTTTAAAACAAAATTGTATCTCTTTCTCATCTGTTTGTTTGCCTCTTCATTTCTTTGCTTGCTTTTAGGGACGTATAGCAATTGACCATGCCAGGTGAATAGAGGGTTCCTTTTTAAATTCCAAAAAAACCTCCTTTGCAGCCAAGTGAGCTGTCTTGAAGTGTATTTGCTTTTTATGGTGGGAGTCCTGACATTCTCATAAAAATAGCTTTAGATGTGCTGTCCCAACAAGAACCTACAATGCATTGTAATGTTGTGTCATGCCGTGTGATGCACCTGCTGGTGGTGACTGCTGCAAAGACCAGAACGAACTCTAGCTGGCCGAGCATGATGTCCTGCCACCTCCTGGGCCCCAGTAACCTTGCCAGCCACAGGAAGGAGCCAGAGGGATGGCACCATGAGAGGGCTGGGGCTCGGTGCCCTGGGGAGCACTGAGGTAGCTCTGAGGGGTCTGTTCCAGCCTGTGAAGATGAGCAAACGTGTTTCGTTCTCTGTGAGCTTGGTGTATACTACCCCTGGCACGTTTGTTTGAATGAATTGTGGGGGGTCATAAAATGTGAAACATGTAAGAACATGGTGAGTCAAACTGTGTTTGTCTGGTGTGAACAAATGGCTCCCTCAGTCCTAATCAAGTTAAGTCTGAACCAAGAATCTTTCCTTCACCTACATCAGAATCCTATGCCTTCATTTAAGTGGAAAAACATGCACAGTGAGGGCCACATGATATTTAAATGAGAATAGCAGGAAAAATAAATCACAACAATTACAGGCTGCTATGTTTCAAAGGTTATTAGGAGAGGGCAATGTAGAAGCAGAAGAGCTTGAGGCTCAGAATCAGTACCTCCATCTCCCCAGCGAGCTGCACTTTATGAGTCTTAAACTGATAATCTACCAGAGAGTAATGGATTAGGAAGTATCAAGGAAGAATATTGCAATTATGCATGGCAAAAATGGGTCTAAGGAGGTAAACTGGGACTACTTGTTACCATACAGAGAGGGTGTGTGTGTTCATGAATTAACATGCACAGGATGTATGAAAAGAAATTTTAGATAATACTTTTTATTAAAACGTTGTAAAATACTTTAGACAACATAAAATACTTTTAAGAGTGCTGAGAGGCACTGGAGAGAGCCCCCTTCCTTTATGGCCTGTGTTTGGAAAATTAATATTTATCTTGCTGCTTTATTCATTTCAGTCTTTGTTATAAGGGCTTCTCCTCTGACATGTTTGATGAAAATACAATGTAGTTCCTGTCTGACAGTAGCTCCCGTGTATTTGTTTTGCTTGTAACAAAAGAAGTGCTTGTTGTTACTAATTCCAAAACCACAAATTTTTCTTCCTATTTTTTTTCAAAGCCACGACTTCCCTATTTGCAACAAACCATTATGTCATATAGTGTTTGAAGAACTCCATGTGACTTTACTCACAGTTGCTGAAGATGTGTGCTATCTTTCGTCATAGCACTCATGTAAAACAGGATATGGGAGTATTGTAAACAGGGTACAAATCAAAGAATAAATTAATTTGAAGTAACTTGGTTAAAAACTATAATAAGCATTGAGAGTAGACTGTGACTAGACCCTATTCAGCTGGAATTCACATGATTATGGTCTGCAGTACAAGAAACAGGAGTTAATCCAGCATACTTTTACCACCTGGAGTTAAGATGGTTTACTCATCTGCTGTACACCTGTCAAAATCAATGTAATAAAATCAAACTAAATAAGAAAGATTTTTTTTCCCTCCGATATCGCTATCATCCCTTCACTTTGATTCATACTGACAAATGAAATACCCATTTTTCTTAAAGTCATGCAGGCAAAAAGTACCTGATGTACAATTTCGTCTTTTTCTTGTATGTGCATTTACCACTTCAATGTATGTAAAGTGAGGGCCTGGAAGCAGCCCATTGCTTGAGCACCAATGTGATATGACTATTTACCTGTTTATAAAATCAGCCAAAATGTACTTTGTCTATTTGTAGGAACAGGTTTAGCTGTTCAGATATGCAAGATCAGCATCCTGCAGGGATTAATTACTTTCTTTAGATGTTGTAGGTTTTTATAAAAGTGCAAAAAGTCTTCCTGTGCCTAAAACTAATAGGTTATAATGTTTGTGTCCCACAGGATGGGTTGACTCCCCTCCACTGTGGAGCAAGAAGTGGCCATGAACAAGTTGTAGAAATGCTGCTGGATCGTGGTGCCCCTATTCTTTCCAAAACCAAGGTAACTGATACTGTTCTCTTCTCTGCTAGGATAATCCTTGTACTTTTTTCAAAAAATGTAATTCTGCATGTTTTTGATATTTAAGGGCTTGACAATAACTTTCCTCTTTCATAACTATTTAAAGTAACTGTGTGGGAGGTCTCCAGAGTGGATGCCGTATGTAGTGGTTGTCTGCATATCTAAAATATGTTAAATCAAGATACACAATAAAAGGCTTCTCTGCCAACCAAAAAGGCATGTATGGTAACACTATGGCTCAGAATTTCAGTAGCTAGAAAATCTCTGTACCCTGAATAAATACATGATGATTACAACGTATCTTCAGCTTGCACCAAATTACCCTAGAGGTAGAGTAGAGATAAGAGATAAAAATAGAGTAATGTCTCTTTGCAGGAGACAGCTCGTATTTCCTTAGGAGTTAGACTGATAACCAGTTTCTCCACTTCTTATCTCTCTGCAGTTTATCACACAAAGTTTTACATGGAAATTGCAAATCACCTGCACTAGGGTGTGCAGATTGCTTCAGAGCCAAGGGCTGGCATTAAAGCACATTCTTCCCAGAACTCTTCTGGTGGTGGTCTGTGCTGCACAGTTATTGCTGGCTTTAAATCTCAGTGCAGCAGCCTTGTTCGTAGCACAACACAATCCGTGACTTTCCCATCCAGGTCTGACAGTTGGATTGTGCAGTTTGCTGAGGTTCTTTCCCAAGATACTTTCTACCACATTTTTCCTCCCAGGCTGTAAGCCATGTATATTTCAACGTGTCTTGTTTCCTTCTGTTATTTTTTTTTCTATTCTGTCATCTTGTCCTATTCTGTCTCAGTGCCCTTCTATATTCTGCTGTTCTCCTCCCTCTTCTTTCTTTCTTTTTTTCCCCTCACTGGAATATATTTAGCATGTGTTTGGGGAGGTTGACACCAGCTTTTCTCTGCTCAGTGAGTCACTGGCAAGTGCTGTCATGGGTAATCTGACAGACAGGACCCACCCATCCTCTGCATGCGGAGTTTCCTTGGGCTCCCAGAGCCCTGACTTGCAACCTCCGCAAGCAGAGGGAGACAGCAAGGGGCTGTCCAGGAGCAGCCTGGGGCACGTCTCCGTGCCACTACCATGCTCAGAGCCTAGAGCTCATACTCGAGGCAGTCAGGCTCTTCCACACTCTCTGGTAGATCAATTAATTACTTAAAGGAGAAAACGTAAAGCCCATTGCTCTAGTTTTCACCTTCTTAAATGAGACCCTCTCCTAAGGAACTATGTTTCTTCACTATGCAGATTTTGTGCTGACAGGTGTTATTCTGAAGCTTAACCTGCCGTTCAGGGCCTGTGGGTTTTGAATTTGTTCCTCATCCTGGGGAGTTTCACACAGCTTGGCCCAGAGTTCACTAGCCAAAATTAGACAGATGAGAACATAGGATGGTGGGTTGGAAATAGCACAAGGCTGGAAGGTGCACTTTGGGTGTTGACCTGCAGAAGCTTGCGTGAACATCTACAGCAAAATGGGAGCTCCTCTTTGGAGGAGGGAAAAATATGTATTAAAAAGTGAGCAGAAGAAAGTGTGGAGCTTCCCGAGTTTCCCTCTGATATGTTAATTCTGCTGTTTTCAGAAGGTATGCTAAGAAGTAGAGGTACCTCTGAATGACATTAATGAAGCCATTCATTTGGCACTAAGCTGTGGTACAGTTCTCTGGAAAAATACATGGCTCCATTCTCTTCAAATGAAGTCATATATTATTGGCAATAGGACATATCCTTGAAAGAATTTTAACTTTTCAAAGTTTTCCTCTGTTATATGAAACTATTTAAAAAGAATACAGACTGCGGTTCGATAGCTATTTCCTGTTAAAGAGTATTTAGGGTAACAATGGCCCTTTTCCACACTGGAATAACCTTAGATTTATTTTCAGGGGTGTCAGTGACCTAATTGGTTATCTAAGTTTTCTAAGAAGAAAAGGAACTTGAATTGTAGTCATGAATATGCCAATGATTTGCCGTGGAAGCTATGACATCTCTTGTATCAGTTTCTGTCTTTTCTCATTACTGTTTTTGTCAGCTTATTTGGCTCTTTTCCTTTTTCTTTTTATTTTACATCAGAATTAATGACTTTCGTTGATTAAAATCTGTAGACACAGCTATCAAATAAGCTATGTATCACAGATTTTGTCTTTGCGAAGTCAGGCATTTGATGCTCTGCTTAATCTCTGTGGTCATGTTCTGATTTTTATTTAAGGTATCATATGGCCATCAATCTCTTTGAATCCTTTTAAACTTCACCTTTTAATATTTTCTTGGCAATCTGCATGAAAACAGTAATAAACTAATTATATAGTAGCTCCATCTCGTAATACCAAATCACTTCTTACAAACATGGGTGGATTGTCTCACGACATGGATATGGTACAGGAGAACGTTGTTGTACATAATATTTTTATTTTATTACTGGGAAGTTGAAGGCATTCAAATTTTACCTAGCTTGTTTAAGATCGCAGTATACCTTTATCTACAACAGAATTAAGAGCAAGCCTGTTTTAGATTGTAAGAAAAGACAGTAATCCTTTGTCTTCATCAACTTCTTTACCATCTGGTTCTGTCTCATGCTGTTCTGCAAAAAATCTAGCTATTTTTGCATACACAACAAATTTTTGTCAAGCATCTTCTTGATTTTCTGGAATGGATGTGTGACTGCTCTCTTTCTTCCCTTCTTTTTCAACACTGTCAGCCTCCATCATATAAGTCTCCTGTGAGGGAGCACCATGTCATCATCTTAATTTCGTACTCTATTAGTAAGTGTGGTTTACTGGCCGTTGTTAAATGAATGACACTTTTCACCTGGAGGTTTCTCCCGATGGTGGAACAGAATGATGTATAAACTTTCATGATATTTTGCTGTCACCTAAAAAGCATTATCAGTTCATAAACTGTTACAAGGAGGGCTTGGTGATTGTGGGAAATGAATGATTTATTTTAATTCCGCTATTTAACTAGAAGACAGAGAAAATATTTAAAATTCAATGCTTGTATCCAGCTTCCACGTATATAATTACTGTAGTAGCCTTTGGGCATGGGAGAGAGGCTTACCCAGGCCAACATAAATCACAAGTGAGATGCTCATGAGATAATTGTATTTGAAAGATAAAGCTGTGTCCAAGAATCTCCGCTTTTCAGCACTGAATGTAAACTGCTTTCAAATTATGACAGTATTAGCCTGTTTGTTTTTATCATCCTTCTTCCATTTCACTTTAAAAAATTATTTCACTCTTTGTATTTCCCCCTTATTTTTGAGTGCTTGTTATGCTATTATCCTGGTGTGTGGGAGAGGAAAGAAATCATCTGTTTCAGGTAGCCTGAGATCTCAGCTGGTTTTACAATGCCAGTTTGCCTTTGCTAACTGTGGTCACATGAGGGCACTGCATCTGAGAGCAAGTTTTTGTTTCTCCATGATGGCAAACAGTGTACTGTCAGTAATTTATAGTTTATATATTATTATGTGTTACCAGAGTAGCTCCTGAATTTGAATTTAATTTTGGCATTGGAAGGACTAAGTAAAAAAGAATACAAATGACAGAAGGTGTGTTGAGGTTTATCTAAGTAAGGTACCTCTGGTAACAGGAACTCTATGATTCAGGCAATATTTTTTAATCTTTGGACACGAAACAGAATCAGTCCTTTGAAGTTCTCGTAATTATTTCTCTTTGCGTTTGACCTGTTCTTACTCTGCAAGAGTAATATATGCAGCAGCTTGTTCATGAACTGCTGTAAGCAGTGCAAGCAACAAGTCTTGATAGAGATTTAGAAACATAAATCTTTCAGGTATTTCCCTGGCAAAATAGAGCTTTACTCTTTCTGGTAGGTCACAACATGGTTGTCTCATTCAGATACTATTTTTGTCCAGTTGCATATGAAGATTTTGCTCTTGTAAAAATGTTAGCAGGGAAGAATGGTCTCCACAGGTGTGTAATGTGATGTAAGGCATGTGTACAACCCAAATTTAGGAAAGCACTAGTGGAGGGAGCAGGGAAGGTTATAGCGATTGCTGAGTGATGCTCTGGCCTGCTTTCTCATGCCCGGCACAGGCAGGCTCTATTACTGTGGTGAGTTTAATGCAGCTTTTAAAAACAGCAGATTTCCTGGTTAGAGTATTAAAAGTCACAAAGTGCTGTTCTTCACATAACTCATTTAACTCTGCCAACTTGTCTGTGCTATGCTAGCTGAAATAAGCTATGCTTAGAACATTGCTGTTATGGCTGTTTTTTAAGGTAGAGCTGTCTATAAACTCTGACAACTCCATTATTCCATGCGGCTTTTGCCAGAGTAAGAACTTTCATTGTTACACTGAACACATTTAGTTCATTTTGAGTGCTCTATGGGCTTGTAAAATGCTTTTCATACAGGACATGCTGTAAGGTGAGAGTTTAATTTCTCTGAGCATCCTGTAACCCATCAGTGTTGGGTCCTTTTTTTTTTTTGCAGAATGGTTTGTCTCCGCTGCACATGGCAACACAAGGAGATCATCTAAACTGTGTTCAGCTCCTGATCCAGCACAACGTGCCTGTAGATGACGTCACTAATGACTATCTGACTGCGCTGCATGTTGCTGCCCACTGTGGCCACTACAAAGTAGCCAAGGTTCTCTTGGACAAGAAAGCTAATCCTAATGCCAAAGCACTGGTGAGTACACAGTGGGTTACTATTTGCAGCTTAACATTCTTCCAAAGTTGCCATGAGATTGATTTGAGAGTTTTCTGCCTGCTGACTGTTGACAGTGAGGTTATGTCGTGTTACTACAGCCCAGGAGATGATGCTCGAGGTTCAAAGCTTTGGTAATGTGTTTCGTGAAATCTGAGCAGACCCTTGCTTACAAATGATCAATGGATTTATGTATTTCTAGTATAACTAGAGCACTTTTGCCTCCTGGTATCTCATTATGATTCTGAATAGATGAAGCAGCTGCAGATTAACTGCTGTAGTTTTTAGTATTGAGAGATTTCTTACTTTTAAATGTTTGTAAATAAAAAATAATTACCTTAAACCTTAAAAAAAAAAAAAGAGAATTTTTATTAGCTCTCAAAGATGTGAAATGGTAAAAAGTAAGAATGAGTTGCATAAGGATTATTTGTGGTATATTGTAATTATATCAAAGGAGCCACATGCCCTCTTAGTTCAAAACCAAAAATAAAACCTGTTAGTGTAATGAAACTACATACAAACTGAATTCATTTTGTTCTAAATTTTACTTGCAATCCACTGTCTTTAAAATGTTGGGCTTATTTGAGGGGTCTTCAGTAGCTGTTCCAAACAGTCTGAAATGAATTGGGGTGATGGGTTTCACAGCTAGTAACTCATTCAGTACCTGCAATGTTACATGAGCTTCTGAAACCCTCAAAAGCTGGGTGGGATTGATTCTGTTTTGAAAATAGCACGGACTCCAAAGATTGGTTCTCACAATCCCTTTGTTTTCTGTGTCAGATTAGGTGTCTTTGGTCAACGTATTACGGGTTTTGTTCTCTGTAACTGGCAAGTGAGGAGGCTTGTGGACCTGTAATATTTGTTCTGGCCTTGTGTTATAATCAAAGCATTAACAGTTTTAGCTTTTCAGAGTTGCCAGCAGCGGCCTATGATTGGTCTTGTAACATAGCCACAAATTTCCATTTCACCTAAATCATTTAGGGTGTCCTGTTATTCTGTCTGATCCCCACTCAGGATGATTAAGCAGAAGGTAGCTTGAGTGCAGTACCTGGAATTTGGGCTCACCCTTCCCTGAAACACATCTGAGCTTACCCTGGATGTTGTCCACTGTTAACAGCAGAGTTGAGAGCTGCTCACACTTAACTGGAACAGACAATTGCACTGACCCGATGTTACAAAAGCATATGATATTATTTATCATCTGTCAGGTAACAAAGCTATTTTTGATCAGATCTGAGCAGTTTTCAGAATTACTTTGTGAAGACTTTTTTGATGAGTGTATAGAGTGGCATCAGCATTCAGTGACTAGTGTTGTGGTACCAGTCTTGGATGCTGTGGACGGCTTATTTTCTTGTGTTACTTGTTTTTGCTGTATCATCTCATGCTAAATAAGATGGTAGTTGAAAATGTTCACACTGCTGTACAAGCAATATTTTTTAATGGAGAAGACAAAATAGTAAAGTGGTAAGTAATGAAAGAAAAAATAGTAGTAAGATTAGTTTAGAAAAGGATCCAAATGTCAGAGCTTGTAAATGTGAAGTGCTCTTTTTCACCAGCAGTTCTGAAAAGTCCAAAAAAAAAGTAAACACTTAATAAATTTAAGCTAAAATGAAGTTTTTGGTAGCTTTAGGTGAAAAGATGTTTTTTAGAAATATTTTTTAATATGAGTGGACAACGTATTTCATAATAAAAAGTGGTTGTATAAGACATGTCTTTTTCTTCTTTAGAAGTTTTTTCTGTTTTACACGAACAGTTTGAAGCCAAAACAAATCTGGGAGGTGTTTTGTTATCACAAAGGAATGTTCTATATGAACTCCATAACCAATTCTACTTTTTAATGACATATGCAGTATCAAAAAGTATGTTCTTTCTCATTTACAGAATGGTTTTACACCTCTGCACATTGCCTGCAAGAAGAACAGAATAAAAGTAATGGAACTTCTTCTGAAGCATGGTGCATCAATCCAAGCTGTGACTGAGGTAAGAAGTGGTCCTTTCACATTTATCTTAGGTTTTCTTATATTGATTAATATTTGAATATTTCTGAAAGAGCATGTGCCATTCAAGTGAACAAGAATTTTCAGATAGATATCCACAAATAATAAAACTGAATAAAGTCAGTTGCACTAATGGATCACAACACCCAATTAATATGCTTTGGGAATACAGTGGCGATAACAAGTGAAACATAAGAGGCAAAATTTTCTACATGCTCATTTCTGCTTATTTCTGTCTGTAATTACATGCACAGAAAATGAAATTCACCCTGTTAAGGAGATGAAGGTGAAGACTGTGCTTCATTTCTTCATGTGCTTCAAGTTCTAATTCTAAAGGTGATTTAATTCACAGACCTTGTTTGGCTTTCCACACAGAAGTGATACTCAATCACCGTCACAGGTCATCACAAATCTGTTAGACAGCAATCAATATGCTGTTATTCAGTGAGCATGAGATCGTCAACAACCCTGTTATTGACACAATTCAGAGATGAACTAGGAACATGTGGCAAAATTTGGGTTCTTTTTATATGTGTGTTCAGCTAAGTTAGGAGCAAAGGTCACATAGATGAATGTGTGACCACTGTGGAAGAAGGCAAATTAGAAAATGATAAACAAGGTACAAATGGAAGCAGCTCATCTCCCCAAAATGGAGTTTCGTTTGATCCATGGGGTTTTGTTCTAGTTATTCAGTAGCAAATCACACAGTTCACTTCCTGGCTTTTCTGAGAGAACTGAGCCTTGCTACAGCTCATGTAGCTCCAGACCAGTTTTTTTTTAAAGCCACAGGGCTTGTAGATGCAGTTTGCAGAAGTCGTTAGCAGATGAGTGAAAGGCACAAAGAGAACCTTAACAGAAGAGTTATGTCTGTCCTTTATATTAATCAGTCACCCTGGATGTAGAAAAGCTATCTGTTCAATTTTATCCCTTTTAAATACAAATAATTACTGAAGAATAACAGCAACACATAACTACATTTTCTTGTGTGAATAAACCAGGTTAACCATCTGATCATTACGCTCTGAATTACGTTTTCAAGCAAACTTTCCAAACGCAAGAGCTCTTCCTTTATTTCCTGCCGCTACCTCACCACATGATCTCATACCACATTTGACTGAATTTGTTGAGATTCATCATGGTACTTTACTGCAGGGCTCTGCCTGTCTTCCTGCCTCTTTCACTGGCTGGCTGTACTGCAACAACCTTTCAAGGCAGAATTCAGAGCTGTGGTACTCAGCATCTGTACCTTACCAAATGTATTGCAAATAGCCATTGATGCATATAAGCTGTGTGCTAAAGATAATGCTGTTTATCTTCTTCTATGGTAAATTCTGTTTTCCAGGTAGATTCCATACTTTCATTCATACATTCATTTTCGGCTGCAGGCTCGAAACCCTGCAGTGTGAGTTAGTGTTTATGGCCAAATATGACACGTGTTCTATTTTCTACAGTCTTATTTTAAAAGTATTTACAAAATTAGTGAAAGAGGAAAAAAGAAATAACATACTCAACCAGTTATTCTGCCTTTCTGCTCATGTTTGCTGTTCCGCCTGAGAAAAGAACAAAAGCCTGTTTTCCTCACGTCTACTCTTCTGGGACTTGTCTACATTAATGGTGAAGTTGCCTAATCAGGGTATTTCCAGAAATCCACTGAGTTTTCTCCTTCTCCTGGTAGCAAAACTCCCTTTTGCAGGCTCTGGCTCACTTGCTGCAGCTGTGCAGGAGCATCTGTGAAGAGACTTTAGGGTAATACTGTTTGGAGAAATATTAAATATTGATTGGATCTCTGAGGCAAAATCCTTGAGGTCATGCCCTGCTAAATGACTACTCTTTTCTTCTCTCCTTCTCCCTATTTCTCTGTCTCTCCAGTTGGTCCTTTTTACCCTGTAGAAGGGCACTGGTACAGATTTACGATGGTAATGGTGCTGCAAGGTGCTAAGGGAAGGGGGAATTCTCTTCTGTGCGTGTTGTTTGTGCCTCTCTGGCTGGATGCCATGGTTTTGAATGCAATTTCTCATGAAGAAACAGTAGGGGTGGAGCTCACCACTGAGATCAATAGGCCTTTTTGTTCACCCAAAAGCAACTGGATTTGGTAGGGACAACGGACTCTGAATCTTTTTTTGCATTAGCTGTATGTTACAGGAAGTCTTCCCTTTGTACTGAATTCCTATAGCGTTCTTTCTGTTTGCTTATGAATCATACTTATAGGTATTTCAAAATCTGCCCTTTAAGGATGTGTGTATGTTTTTAAGTCAAGATCTTATCAGCTCTATTAGTAAGTATCAGCTGTAAGAGTAAGTGCTTGGGTTTACCGATTTCAGAGTAACTTGTTATTTCCCCACATCAATCTTGTAAAAGAGTGCGGAAGTAAACATTTATGTCTGATGTTGATTTGGTTTCCAGTCGGGCCTAACTCCAATCCATGTTGCTGCCTTCATGGGACATGTAAATATTGTATCACAGCTAATGCATCATGGAGCATCACCCAACACTACCAACGTGGTGAGTAACAGGTTGCTTTTCAGCATGGCAGAACTGCAAATGCATTAGAGTATCTGTGAGCAGTGCAGTTGTGAAGTGCCAAAGTCTGGTGTTGGCCGTCCACCTCCTTTGCATTGTAGCTCCTGCTGGAGTCATGGGAGAAGGCAGCCTCTGGCTCCGGCCTGGGAGGTGCTTGACAGGTTGAGGACACCTCACAAGAGGTTGACCTTAAGCAGGCTCTATTTTCGTTATTTTCTGAAGTAAAGAATGAGAATGTGCTGTAGCTTCCCTCGTGTGATTTCTGAGATGTGTACTTGACTGTTGAACACTGTTTTCCCAGGACCCCGGGGGCCTACCATTTAAGGGAAGTTCTGCTGTTATCAACAGATTGCAGCAGATTGTTGGGACATATTGCCTGTGTCCATACAGCCATACAAGTGTGCCTTTCTACTGGATGTGCACTGTGTGCCCAAGGGCTCCTGGGGCACATGTAAGAACTGAAGTCATTGTTAGATGGTACTTGAAAGATGAGAAATGGGAGGAAAGTCAAAGCTTGTTAATGGTTTTTAGCATTTTGGCCTCAAAAAACATTTTGGTGCACTTAGAGAGCCCTTTGTTAAAGTCTTCATCTGCTAACTGTATAAATTAAATAAATTTGCAATGCCATTTTTTTAAACTAGGTATTTGTTCCTAAAGACACACTGACGTCCAAAAATCTAGAAAGCTGTTTCCTTCGTGAATTAATTCTGGTTTCCATGAATTTTCCTTTAATTAGGTCTTTGAAACCTTAATGTAATTAGTAGTGATTTTTTCCCCGTGATCTTTCATTTCAGTGCTTCTCAGATAACATGATCCTAGGGACATAGGGCATAGCAGGAGAAAATCCAGGAAAAATATGTTTCTAAATATACAAAATTTGAAAAAAAGAAAAAGTTGGACCAAATTAGGCTGTATTTAAATGGTCATAAGTTTTAACGCTGTTAATAATGAGGTAATAAGTACAAAAATTGCGCTCTCTTTAAAGCAAAAGGCCTAGGCATACAGGCACTGTTGTTTTGAGCTTTGTAGCATACAGCTCAGAGGTCAACTATTGATTTTGTCCCCCATCTTGCTCACAGGAAAACTTGTATCAGATATTCTAGTGGTGATTATTCTGAATTGGATCTCCAGTATGTTAGTGTTTATGAAATATGTTGCATTTGTTTTTCCTGTATTTTTTCTCTGCTGATATTTTGTTTTTGCTGCTGCGTTTTAGAGAGGAGAAACAGCGCTGCACATGGCTGCCAGAGCTGGCCAAACAGAGGTTGTTCGATACCTAGTACAGAATGGAGCTCAGGTGGAGGCTAAAGCTAAGGTAAGGCAATGATCCAGGTCTACTAACCCCAGCTTATTTATATTTAACAAAGCAGGGAATTGCATTCATCTGACATGTAGTTTGGGAAGAGAAAGACATGTGAAGCCAAGGGTCTTAGCATAATGATCACTGATGTTTTATCACGTACTTTGTTACTGTAGTCATGAGTGAGCTGAATGTAAGAAGGAAGTCTGGAGATGTCAAATTGATACCATGTCTCCTTCTTCACCAACTTTTAATATAGAATATTCTGTCTTGGAGATTTGTTTTGGGGTAGGAGGCAGGACAAGGTGGGAGGAATGCCTCAGATCTGTTTTCATTTTTGTAAAACTGTAAACCCTATTCTGCCGGTGTCTGCTGTCATGTCGCTGAAGCATCAGCCTGTATGCATTCAGAAATAGTTATGCTTCTAAAGAACACTTCTTAAAGAGCCCACCAGAGAGATGGCAGCTCTGAAACTCCTTAGAAAACAGGTGTGGGAGCTTTGGGGAGAGGATACAAAGGAAGAGCTGGAGGGGACTGTCTCAGGTAAGCTGGAAATGCAGTGATATCAAAGGAGAAGAGCGAGTTACCTGTAAGAGTTGCTCAGTAGCGGATGAAGATTAAGGAGAGCAAGTTGAGTAGTGGGTGGATGAACATGGTAAGCTGTTTCAGTTGAAAGATCACTGTTGTGGATGGATGGGAAATGTATTAATTTAAATTATTTCTCTGCATCTCAAAGAGTGGAATAAAAAGGAGGATATTTTGACAGTTCCAGATAGGAAGGAAAGAATTTGGAAGACACTGGAAGAGCAAATTGTTATTACAAGGTGGCTCAAACACTGATGGGCATGTTCAAGAGAAAAGCAAAACTCCCTGTGTCAATACAACCAGTGACTTGATGTGGCTGTAAGATGGGTTGGTCTTGATGGGTTGTAAGATGGGTATGGGAAAAGCAGGCTTGAAAAGAAGGTGTGGGCACAAAGTCAAGTAAAGTTTGGAAGGCACAGAAAGGGAATGTGGTATAGGGCTGGAAAAAAGGAGCAGAAAGAATTAACAGAAACAATTGCAAATGAGGAAGGTAACGGAGGAAGAAAAAGAAACGGTCAGGAGCCACTGAAGAATCATAGAAAATTACAGAAATTTTAGAAATGATAGAGTTCCAGGAAACACAAACGGAAAGGCGATTAGGACTGCCATATATTGTGTCTGTTTTTAAGTCAAACCAGGAAAACTTTTTTTCAAATAGTGGTTAAATGCATACAATTTCCAATAAATCTGTTGGCGCTGTGAAATTATTGTATATGAATTGGCTCACAAATAAAGTTGCTAGTTAGAACATTTACTTATGAGGAAATCTTGATTAAATATTTATAGCAGACGTGTTTCGTATCAGGAAGCAGTCTGACAGCAGCAGTGAATCATGGGGTCTGTACATCTACAAAGAAAGTGACCAGCCTCGAAGGTGACCAGCTTGTACTCAGAAGTACTGTCATGCAAATAGTCTCTAAATAATTTCACAAAATGAATTAATCTGTGCAAACTGCCATTGCCTGTGATCAATTTGTTGCCATAAATAACAACTAAATACAAGTAATAGATTATACACCAGTGATAGCAGTGGTGAGGAATTTGTGGGAAACAGGTGTAAACTGGAAGTGTTTAAGAATCATAAAGGCTTTTCACCAGCTGGAGGAGAATTTCCCTGCAGTGAAGCAGCATTCACATCCTGACACTCTCTCGATCTAAATCCCAAGGATGTAAAATCAGCGTTTTGTAGGGTGGACATGGGCAGAAGTTTCCCTGTCAAAGAACACCCCAGAACATCTCTGTGGCAGGACATGGGGCTGCACTGCTCAAAAAGTAGGGGAAAAAATGGGTAGAGAAAGCTGTTTCAATAGATTTATGAGGAAGGGGAAAATGATAAAGTCACAGATTTCATTGGCCATGCTGCTGTGATAGTGTGCTTACTCCAAAGATGGTACAACTAGAAGAAGGAGGACAAAAATACAGAATCAAATAATGAAAAAGGAAGAAATTATCAATTAGATGCTCCAAACACAGTCACAAACTACAGCAGTATTTTCACTGAAAAAAAAAATATGCAGACTCACAGCAGTACAACCCCTACACATAGAACCATTAGGGTTACTGTGTTTGGAATAAGCAGTCAGAAAGACAGGGAACTTAAGCATCACAATTTTTTTTTTTCTTCCTAGTCTTTTTTTTAAATAGTTGAATTTAGTAATAATACGTCTTTAAAACATTGTGTATAGGTTAACTTTTCCAATTTACCTCCAATTGCCGCTACTGTAAAGTTATCTGCGAAATAGCAGTGATAAAACAAAACCCACAAAATACAGTACTTAATACAAGTTAATAGGTAGTAACATGCTAAGCACCTCAACTCATTCCGGACAACTAATGTTGTTGGGATCCTAAAAGAGATCAAGATGTGAGGAATGGAGCTATATATTCTCTGCATTTTGAGGAATTTCAACATTAAACTCAATGCGCTTCAGTGGCAAAGTAAAGCAAGGCAAGTCCAGATTAATAAAGTTGATCAGTTTATTTACTGTTAAGGATTATGCATCTGTCTGGAATATTTTGTGATGCATCAACAAAGCATAAATGTATCTTTATTTTATGACAAAGAGAAAGCCAAGGTTTGATACTCATCAGGTACAACCTCAAGTAGAATCAATGTTCATCTGCAATTTCAAAAAACAATGAATCTGAGCATTTTCTGTCAAAGTATGGGCTCAGTTTTCTTATGTAGAATTGTGCTTTTTCCTTTATGTTTAGGATGACCAAACACCACTGCACATTTCTGCTCGACTGGGAAAAGCAGATATAGTACAGCAGCTGCTACAGCAAGGAGCATCTCCAAATGCGGCTACAACGTCTGGCTATACGCCCCTGCATCTTTCTGCTCGAGAAGGGCATGAAGATGTAGCTTCTGTTCTTTTGGATCACGGTGCATCTTTGGCTATCATTACCAAGGTAAGGGAATTGCAAAGTGATAGCTTCAGTAGTAAAATGCATTCGTAAGAAGTGCTTCTTTTGAGTTAAATATGGCTAGCATCATAAACCTACACAGTGATATACATGAGCTGCATGTTGTTAAAAGAGTACAAAGCTTCACATTCTTACCTCAGTCTGATGTATAACACATCCTAGTGGTCAGCCATGCATTTGCTTGGAATGAAAGGAATGCAGGGCAGAAATTCCTGGTAGGAGTTGATAAACTCTTGCCCAGCATTGTCCTTGGGTCTTTGGTGGTGTGAAGAAAGGAACTGGCTCTTCCCTTTTTACAGTCATTTTAATGCAGATGGGGCGTTTCCTTGCAAAAGAGATCCTTCAGACCTGCCAGGGCAGTTGGGAAGCTGCAGACTTGCTGCCTGGACTTGGGACTTTCTAAGGGGTTGGATAGAAATAATATCCTTGTAGGTCAGAGGCAAACTTTGAATGCCTCTGATGTCTAGGCACTTTGGGAAAAGAGTGCTAGTGGATATTATGTAATTGATTTCTCTTACAGAAAGGATTTACTCCTCTACATGTGGCTGCAAAATACGGGAAAATTGAGGTAGCGAACCTCTTGCTTCAGAAGAACGCATCTCCTGATGCTTCTGGAAAGGTAAGACAGAAGAGGTCACTGCCACTTGCACAGCACACATAATGTTCTAGTAATATCCTTCTACCATTGCATGCACTAATATCCACACCCTGGGTTTCACTGGAATAGGCTTCTTGTAATATTCCAGTCCCTGTTGGGTCTGTCAGGAGTCTGCAATCTCTTTAACAAAAGTGACTTTTATTATCATTAATTGACAACAAAATTGTTATGCTCTCTCTGTATCCATCCAGGGGAACAGAGACAAGCCATTCCTCTACCTTCCTGCCCAGACTATTTATAGTCCTTATTGGAGTACTCAAGCAGCTGGCTCTGCTCCCCCAGGTCCCGTGACAGGGGGCAAAGCCCGGTAGGACCTCAAGCTTTTTAAAACAGCCCAGCTCAGAGTTTTACAGATCCAAGGGAAGGTTTACTTTATCCACTGCAGAAAAAGAAAACATTGCCGAGGTTTTGACCTCAGGGTCAAAATTCCTTACTTGCTCTGTCCTGGGGGCAGCACAGATGTGTGTTTCTCTGTTCACCTTCCCTGGGAAAAGTAAAAAGGGGTTTCACAGCTCAGTAAAGATTTTTAAATCCCTGTTTTGTTTTTTGATTCAAAATTTAACAAAGACTCCTGATACATGAATGAATAACAAATGTATTTTTTCACCTACCTGCTCTAATTTTCCAAACTCCTAAATTTTCTCTGAAGATCTGTAACAGCACTTGTTTGTTCTGCATGTGTTTTTAGAGCGGTTTAACACCACTGCATGTAGCTGCACACTACGATAATCAAAAAGTGGCACTCCTGCTGTTGGACCAGGGAGCTTCACCTCACGCATCTGCCAAGGTACAAGTACTAGCCACTCTGGGGATCAATACCTAGGCCTTTTGCCACTTATTTCCTATCTACCTCTGCTCTTTCTAGAATGTGTGTGCTTGCAATTACAGGGCACCCAGTTACTGTATCAATGTCTCACAACCAAATTTCTGTAAGTTGCTAGAATGATTCTGCAAGTGAATAAAATAGTTGTTTTACAAAGAAAAAAAAAAGCAAGCATAGGCATAGAAAAAATCTGAAATACTTAATTTCATTGAAGTTCAGTCTCAGTGAGTAGTAAGTCTTGCTTTCACTTGTCTAATCTCCTTAATACCTCAAAGCCATCTTAACATCTGTTCAGGGCTTGGAGTGCTTTGCTACACAGGGGTAGTAATGCTCATGTATTGTGCCAGAGGAAGTGTGAAAAGTTTCTCAGTATAACATACAGTATTATTAATGTGCTTCATGGTATTTACACCTCAGTGTAAGGGCACTGTTGAGAAAATAAAACCAGTCACAGCTCTGCTTGGTTTGTAGTATACTGTAGGCAAGACAACACAGTGTAAGATTTCAAGGGATGTGAAGGAATTTGTACTTAAATGCATAACAATTTGATCAACGGACAAATTTAGAGAAGCTTAAAGTCTCTATTTTCTGTGGATCCCAGTTTTAAATACTGGCCAATTGTTGGACAGCAGTGATAAATAAAAAAGGGTGGAAAGCTATGTAGGATCAGGTGGGGTGCATTGTAAATACCCCATCTGAAACAACCCAGATACATTCCTAAAATCACCATGAGGAAACACTGTGTAAAGGGAGAGCTAGTGGAGCAGCTAGTTTCGTACACAGACGGCTCTCCTTGATTGCATTCCTCTCACACATGACTGAGTACAGCCATAATAGAGGAGCCCTTCTGCATGGCTAAAGAGGAGGACAGTCTGTCATACATGGTAGGTCCCCAAGCTTATGGTGCAAAAGAGAGGAAAGTTAAACAAACATGGACAGCCAGCAGCAACGGCACAGTCTAAAATCAATAATGCCAATAGTGGCAGTCTGCCAGAGCAATGTCCCAGGAGATGAACTGGAGTGATCTCTGGTCTTTTACTGTTGCAACACAGCACTCTTAAATGTCACTGTGGAGAAGGAAGGACCTTCTGAAAGGGACGAGAAGACATTGACCTGGTTTTCATGGAAAGAAACTGCCAGAGGAAGCTATACATCATGTAGGGGCAGGGATTGCAGCTCCCGCTGCCAGGGGCTTGGGAAGCCCAAACCAAGGTGGAAACCCTATAGACTACAATATAATATTACACAAACCCATGTGTCAGGTCACGTTAGCTTCCCTGCCTGTTAGGGAAGAAAAAAAATAAATAGTTTTGACACTGCCACTTTGTGTCTTCAGTGCGAGCTGTAAACTTCCTAAAAGAAAGCATTTGTTACTATTCTGCAGCAAGTGAGCCACAGCAACACACTGAGCAGAGCATCAGTACTAAATAAAATTAATGGCAGCATGTTTGTTGCTGTAGGCACTCACAGTGCAGTCATCTGAAAGAAGATGTTGGTTTACAGCAGATGATTTCCTATTCCTTCTGTAAATGTGGTCTAATAAAAAAATGTGTTACATCAAAGTTCTCATCATTAGCTCCACAATTAGTTTCATCGGCATTTGTTTTCTCTGTGATGTTCCTCTGTTTAATGCTCATCTTAGGAGTAGCTTGTTAGCTAGGCCTTGAAGAAGAATCAGTGAAAGGGGATGAGAAGTGGCCAAGTACAAGTACAGCACTGTGATACAAACAGTTATTCAGATGAACCATTCATTCTTACAGACTAAAACAAGGCTTGTGCCCAATTTTAATTGGGCATTCATTGCCTTGCAATGTTTCCCTTCCTTCCCCTCCATCACCACAAACCTCAGTCTTTTTCTCTGTCCTTCCATCTTTAACCTTTTTCCGTTTTTACCTCTTTACCATGGCAGCCAGAATAACCCAATACTCGCCCTCCAAACTTCTCTGTTCCTTTCTGCATTTATTTGTAGTGACAGAACACAGCCCTTATTAAGAGAAGGTACAGTCTGAGACTGAGATGAATTTTAGTTTTTGTTTTTCATCTCTTTTTGCCTTTTCTTGGCAACCTGCTGTTTTCCATTCCACTGAAAGCAAACTATGACCGTTTCTGAAGAAAAGGCTTGAAACTGCATTTGTTATCTTACAAAATACACATGAGTTCCATTTAAATTATACAGGGTTTAGCATATATGCAGGATTTAACACAACTAACAAGTGCTCATGTGGTAATGGCTGTTCTACACATCAGTCTTGTGCAGGAAGTCTGAGAGAGGGGATTGTTTTTCCTGATATGTTTTATCTTCAAAGTGAACATTAAGTGATTGTGTGCTTCCCTCGTTAGCCGTGGCACTGCACTACATTTCCTGGGTGTCATTTTGGCAGCGTTGCAGCCTGCTTTGCTGAGGTGCCGAACACTCTGACCCCACTTATTTGGTGCATATTGTACTTTGAACAAAGAGCATGAGCTGTGTCATGCTGACTGCCCTGAAATATCTTAGTATCTAAGGCCTAAACCAAATCTGAAATGAATTTTGAAGGTTTCAGAGACTTTTCCATATGGAGTTAGTGCTGTGCAGCTCTCACTTCCAGATTACTACTGATGCAATCTTGCACTCATTGGTGTACCCCTGTGTATTTATTCTTTGCTCCTACCTCCATCACCCTCCATCTGTTATGTCTAGCCCTGGTGCCCTGTGAGGTACAGGGAGGACACAAGCCAGGTAAATGCTTTGTACATTTAGATTTTATTGGACCGTGTAATCTGAAATGCTCATGGTAATTATGATACTGTATGAAATGGTTTATGCAGCTAAGGTCTTGCGCCCTCCCACCCCTTCTTCCTTAGTCACATGCATACATGTTCATGTTTACTGTTTGCTTCAAACTGAGGGCTAATACATACCTGAAAGATAGAAAGTTCTTGATTAAACAGGTATTGCAATTTGTATCCAAAATCCTGTCATGCTTTGGTTAGTGTTTTGGTATGTGCGTTCTAATCGTTTATAAATATTCTTCTATTTTCTGTCAAATCCATTCTCTTTCAAAAGTAGAAAATTTTATCATGCAGTTTCATGCAGTTTCTGTTCATGGTAGTGGACTTGATGGGCTCATGTATTGGAAGGAAAAAAAGGAATGCAAGACTAAAGTGATATGTTTTAATTTTCTCTTGACCTGAACCAAGAGTCTCAGTAAGGTTAGAGTACATGCTGCAAGGAAGGCTATATTTCATATACATAATGCTTTCATTCATACTGAGAGATAGGAAAACAAAAAACAAAACAGCAACAAAAAAAAACAAAACAGCTGTTCTGAGTTATGTACATGCATCCTGCTCTTCTCTTTGTTGAAGATTGTATCACATTGTTTAATGAGTAGCTTGCAATGAAGTGCTTTCTGTTGACAGAATGGCTATACGCCACTACACATAGCTGCCAAGAAAAACCAGATGGACATAGCAACTACACTGTTGGAATACGGTGCTGATGCCAATGCTGTAACCAGACAGGGTATTGCCCCTGTACATCTGGCCTCTCAGGACGGCCACGTGGACATGGTGTCGTTACTTCTTTCTAGAAATGCTAATGTAAATCTCAGCAACAAGGTAAGTGTTTCCCCTGCTTGGTGCTAAGACAATAAACATAGCAACATGACATTTGAATGCACATCATCATTTCTTCTAGCAAAGAGAGCAGTTTGCAGCAAACATCCATGTCACATTGGATAAACTGTATTTTGTAGTACCTAAGTTTTGATGATGGCTAGTACCACGTGCTGCAGAGGAATTTATAAATCCATCTCCTTTCCTTCCATATCATGCTAGTCTGCCACCAGAGAAAATGTCTTCTTCACCCTAATGGTTAGCGGGGTAGGAGTGTGTCTTTTAGGATCCTCTAGATATACGCCTCCCCATTAAGCAATGGTAACAACTAACTTGTTGATTTTTAATGGGGTAGTAACAGTGAGGTTGTCTGAGATTTTGTTCATTAATGTAAGTGATTTTTCCTCCCCAGGGGTTGTTCCTCAGAGCATGGTGACTTTCAGTGTAATTTCTCCAGGGGGCATGAAAAAGAAGCTAGTAGATTTTAGTTTCTGTATATATGACTTTATAGGCTATTAAGTCTGCTCTATGGTAATGTTTCTAGCAGATCTGTAGCCTTAATTCTTTAAATGCCCCTCTAGCCATCCGAGATACTGTAAAGTGCAGTTTCAGTGTGGATTTATGTGGGTAACATAGAAGGGCAAGAGACAATTTTTTTCATGGAGAGCGTTTCTTGTTCTCAGCAGGGAGAAGGACTCTGTGTCCTCTGAGGCTGTGGGTGGTGCTGCACAGGGCTGCTCTGTTTTCCCATTTCTAACTTTAAAGCTTAATTATTTTTGGTCCCTCCTTCAGGTAGTTTCTCTTGCAGTTGTTGATTTGCCCTTGTCTTACTCAAGCAAATACTGTTGTGCAGTGCTGAATACACCTTGTATTCCCATAGTGCAATTTGCCGTGGGCACATTCTACATTACATTGGCTAGCTTGGTTTTGCTACTGAGGCTAATACGGAGAGCACAATTACTGTTGCTTGGCATTTTGATTCAGCCCCACTAGACATTAATTATCTGCAACATCCTTCAATCTGTTACTGCTCAGTTACAGTCTCTCGTTTCTCATTATACAGATAACAGCACCTTTTGAAAATAGTTCTCCTCTACTCACGTAGGGATACACATTTCCTCTGAGCTCAGCACCTACATTTGAAGCCAGATATTTAAAGCACGCCAACTTCTGAGTTTTGCCATGAGAGTAAAAGGTCATTTGTTTTCTTCAGGGTCCACAGGACAGTTGGGAGCTAAGTACTCAGAGCCCCAGCTTGGGCACTGAGCACTTAGTAAACATTTTTAGAAGGTTTGGCCCATAATATCCAGGTCTCATTAGGTAATTTGCAGTTGGTTACTTTTACATGTTTATGCAGTGTGACCCACCTAAGTTGTGTTGTCATCAGCATTGCCTGTTCAAGAGCAGTGCAGTTACTGCTATTGGTAAGGAATCCACACTGCAAGATGTAGGGGACAGCTATGCAGTTCTGTGGAGATGAATTTGGGTTTAAGGGTAGGAAACTACTATCAGTAAAAGGTAAAGTTAAAATCTGAGTGAATATTGGTACTAGAAAACTTATACAAGTCTGAACAATCATTCAATATTTCTTTTAAAATCTTTCTTACTCTGAGGAAGTGAGCTCCCTAGGAGGGGGAAAAAATGCTGTGTTTTTTTTTTCTTCAAGTGCCGTAATATAATTTGGTATCCCACATTTAACGTTGCATGATGAATTGTTCCTTGTGTAAAAGAACCATTATGTTCCTGGTTTTTAAATTTTAGTTTCTTGCAATTCAACAGATGTAATCAGATAGCACAATACACAGCTTGTAAGTGAAGGTAGAGTTTTTCATTTATTTATTTAATTTCAGTAAGACTTTTTGAATCTTACTTATAGTTGATTTTGTGTTTAATATTCACGTGTCACCTCTGAAGATTGTTACCTATTGCTCCTAATTTACAGAGCGGGCTGACACCACTCCATCTGGCTGCTCAGGAGGACAGAGTCAATGTAGCAGATGTTCTTGTTAACCAAGGAGCTGCTGTTGATTCACAGACAAAGGTATGAACACCATTATCGATATGTATTGTTTTCTTTCAGGGAAACAAGAGCCTGTAGACCGGTCTAGCAATCAGTTTCAGGGTGAAAATGAAATAACAGCAGTGAAATGTTTCTTGTAATAAATTGCTATAGAATATATTTTGAACACTGAAGACCTTTAAGCTTGAGTGTTTAGTGTTATGCTCAGTCTTTGAGCTATAAGCTTATTTCTTTCTTCTGTGCCAAATATTTAGATCAGCATAGCTGTATCCTACTATTTTACTGAAGGTAAGTGGGATTGATCTGTATTTTTATGTAAGGAAACTTTCAGAAAAGCTCTCTACAAAGAGTCATGTACTCTTTTACCATATGCATACTCTCGTCTGCTTTTGGTGGTTCTTACATGTTGCACATACTTCCCGCCAGCTGACAGTAGAAACCAAGCACAGGAAAACTGTTATATAAAATATCTTTCTTTACAGAAAGAAAAGCAATGAAAATGCAAAGTAGGCATTTCTGGTTATTAAGTGATTAATAGTTTTTCCGGTGACTTAAGACAATTTATGAAATGAAGTAGTCTTTTACTGAGCTGTTACTAAATACCCATCCATAGGCACAATTCTGCAAGTACAGCCATTGTTCATTTGTAAAGACTTACCCCTACTCTTAGAGCTTGAATCAGCCTTCAAGACTGCCTCAATTTCTAAACCATATTGTTTTGCAAAGCATGGTGGATTGGGCTGTTTTATAATATGGGTACATTTAGGAAGCAGACATTTTCTTGTATCCCAAAGTGAGACTTGGCCAGTGTTCTCCTGATGTACACATTAACCTGTTAGTTTCTAGGTAAATATTGCTCTATTCTGTCTTCAAAAATAGTATTAGGGATGAACCAAATAGCTCTTTAGGACAAATTCGATTTTTTTTATTGCTGTTACCTAACATGAAATACAGATACATGATGGTGGTCCATTTCAAACTTACTTGCCTAAAAATACTTTTGTCTAAAGTAAATATTTGGACTCTTAAATAAGAGACTTGACTTTCCAGGGTGTTTGGGGATGGATTTTGGGATTCCAAGCAATAACTACTCCCACTTCATGGCATTGGTTTGAGTGTGATGTCTGTGGCCTAATTCCAAGAGCCTGCTTAGAAATTATTTTATAACTGAGGGTACATACAGTGCTCAGAATTTAAAGATTCCCTCAGTGTTCGTTACACCTAGATTCTTCACGCATTGTCGGTATCTAGTAGATGATCATTAGGTGGATAAGAAATCAGTTGTGATCAAGTGCTTGAACAGTAGTTGATCAAATCAACTAAAATTAACTCAGTCTCACAGTTTGATCTGCAGATTGTAGAGAGTTGTGCAGCTTTCGCAACTTGTAGCAGCTTTCACAACTCCGTTACGTGTGTGTGCTGAGTTAACTGCTGTGCTTGCATCCCAGAAATATCCCCGTGTGTCAGACTGTCCAGCAATATTAGCATTTTGTCGTCACACTGACATCTCAAAAAAGGCTGAATCCATCATCCTTTCTGTCTGCAGGTTGGTTGATTATAATCCATGGTAGAGGGAAAAGTCATTGGTACCTGGTTTTGTGTTGTGTAACTCTAGCTGTACCTTTACATTAGGCTGTTGATTTCGATTACAGTATTCTGGCGTGAAAATTAAATAGTTCTGCTGAAATCCCAGGATTTTGACTGTCTTTATACTTTTGTAACATGTCTTCAGCCTCTGTTTTGCAGATGAATCAGTGTGGATTCTTACCAGCTGCTAGATCATCCAGCAGCAGATGAGATCTGTCCTGGTTCGTTCTTTGCATGATTTCCTCAAATGAATATGGTTGCCTCTCTGAAGAAAGGAAACCTTACCTGGTTTTGGTTTCTGTAAAATGACATTGCAGAACCTGCTCTTTTACTTTGGTCCAAGAGCTGAATCACTTCCTAATCTGTGAAGCTTGTCTGTTTGCCTTCTACTATTCCCTGTCCCACAAATAGTAAGTAGTCTAAGGAGACATTTACATCAACAGGTGCAGGCAGTCATGTGTCCCCTTTGCCTTCTCTCCAGCGTCCAAATCGTATCCAGTTCAGGGCTAATGGCCTTTTAGTCACGTTAGCATGGTGCAGTTTGTGAGATGCTGTCACAGCTGAGAAGGAGGGCATGTTAGTTGGGTCTCAGGGCTTGGCAGTACGTCTGTGTGGTGGAGCGGGCACGAGACTCTGTAGAGATGCATGGGAAAAGGGCTTCAGTTTCCTCATTCAGAGGTCTCCTCTGTGTGGAGCTGAATTTCTTAATAGCATCTCTGAAAATTGAACTAGTTAGTAAGTAAAATCATGCACAAGTTTAAAGAAAAGTCGTATTTGACTGCAGCTTGAATCCTATCATCAGTAATTCACATCATTTAAAAAAAAAAAAAAGGAAGTTTGTTTGTGTTTTACCTTCCTTCTTCAGTTACGTATGTAACTAGTGCAAGTAAAGAACAGTTTACCAGTATACGCTTGTTTCCATGGGATTTCCCCATAGTTGTCAGGAAGTGGAGCAGGGATTGATAGATCAGGCGAAGTCCCCAGTGTACTTAAGCAGAATTGCTTTGCGGTGTAACAAATTGCATGTCTGGAAAAATGTGAATTATTAATGCTGTAGGCCTTCATGGTGAAGAACGCCTGCAATGGCTTTATCCTTCTGCCGACCATGCTAGCTGACCTCTGCTGTAGGGGACCGTCTGCTCCTTCGGAAGAAAGCATCCACATGCCTTGTAGGATTGCATTAGAGTGGGGTGAGCTTGACGCTTTTTCACTGGCTTCAGCAGGGTCCCATCTGCCAGGTTTGCAGTGGGTGAGCCCTGCAGTGCTGTCTCCAGACTCCACACAGTCAGCCACATGGAGGTCCTCTGTCAGATATCCACTCACTGTGGCCTGTGACAGTGGGCAAGTGACAATGCAGTGCTATGTATTTCTGCATGGGATAGTTTCTGGATAAACTGATGATCATCTTGAGTTCCTTATGATTAGCTGGCAAACTTTGAACTGCTGCAGCAAAGGAAAAAGTGTTATGGTTTAAGAACTGCCACGCCTTGACCTCTTGTTCTATGCAGGTGAGGTTTTAGATGACTGGCTTGTAATATAGCAGCTCTGTAGTTGCAGGCTCTCTTTCTGAGATGGATTAACTATGGAATTAAAATGTCTGGGAAATATAAAATGTCCGTGCATGCTGTCCCTAAGAACAGAGGCACTGGGGAGCAAGATCCAGCAACAGCTGAGTGGGCTGCAAAAGCACTGTTGCTATGCTTGTGTGTTTGCACAATGCCATCCAGCATATACAGTTCAGATTCATGACATCGGGCATAGAGTGGCAGAGCTGTGGCCATCTGTGCCTTAAGTATCAAAAAGTCAAGCCACACAGCTTAGTGGCATTGTATTAGGGATCTCTGTGTGCCACCAGCAGTGTCAACACTGACCTTTCATTTTCTTCTCTCCGTTTCGCATCCGTATGTTTTTGTTACCTCATTTATTGTAGGCTAGGTGAGTAGTCAATAGTTTTTTTTGCCTTTTTTTTTCTTTGAATAGATTCTCTCATCATCGTGTTTCCAGGTTAGGTAAGTGTTGGTTGTGTCACTCCTGTACAATATCTGTCAATGAAGGGAGAACACAGTATCTCAGTAGGTCATTAAACTTGTTGGGTTTGGACCAGTGAGCTATCATCTTCCACTTCTGGTACATGTTCTTTAATCATCATTTATATATAACTTACACTCCCTATGAAAACATGTAGAGTGTGCAGCTGTAACACATGGAAACACTTCTTATCCCTGCCTCAAGTTCAGAGAGCCACACACATGATTTGGGGTTATTTGGGGATGAAAAGGGAAGATTGGACAGAAACATATTTGGTACCTTCAAACAATAGCAGAGAAGAAAAAGAATGTAATACTACAGAAAATCTCTTGTGTGGGAGATTGGTCTGTATGATTAAGATCTGTTCTAGTTCTAAAACTTGAGAGCATTATACAAATTACTCTCAGTAACCTTTGCAACTGTGGTTCTGACTTGGGGTGGTTTCCCTCTCAAGAAATTTTTTCCAGAACTTCGTGGTTGACCACTACAGGTGGTGAAGCTTTAGAGTCCTTCACATTTAAAAAGGTTTTAAAAAAATAATTAGTGTTTACAGGAGGCATGGTAGGGCCCTGCTACAAAGGCCGCAGTTTTTGTCAATTCTGACATTCTATTCAAGTGCCTGAATTTATGTTTGTAAGAGTATTTGATACTGAAGCTGCTATGTAGTATCATGCAAAAGCAAGGAAGTTAAAGCAAGGAGTGCTCATCTAACACATCATATTGGGAGTTAAAAATGAATTTGAAGCCCTGGTTGCAAGCAGATGTTCGTTCTGGTGATCATATTGAGTGCGTAAAAGCTATACTGGTACATGTGATGTTGGTTTTTGTTGCAGGGCTTATGTGCTGAGAGTTGGCACAAGTAAACACCATTTCATGGATCAGCAAGTCTCCACATGTTATTTTTCAACTCTTTTCCGTGTTGGATAGTGTTATGGTAGGATACAGCATTAAGGTGATGGATTGGCCAAAGAAGCCCAATGGGAGAAGAGCGCTGGTTCAGTCAAGGATGAAGAGCAGATTCGGAGCGTTTATCTCTGTGCAGGTCATTTTAGCCAAGCAGTTGTTACTCCGCACTTGGGCCTCTGCCAGGGGAACTGATTGTCTCATAGTCCTTGGCTGACGACTGTCTGGCTGACAAAGCCATCATAAAACTGTGTTTGTTTCTAAAACTGTAATACTGGTAGGAGATAAGGGTGACTAAGAGGTCGTGATGTTGTTTTGCAGGTTGGGCTGGGCCTTTTATTTCAGATTTATTCAGCTCTGCCTGCTCTCTTCCAACAGGAACTCTGTACCAGCCTGAGTGCTACAGTGGCTTATAACTGTGATCTTATTTTTCAACTGGAATACCTAATTTTCAAGTGCAGAAGAAGATGGGAAGGAGCAGGGAGGGTGGGAAGTGCTGTCCAGAAGAATCCCTTTCACATAGAACAAATACTCAGACATGGTATCTTCATAGTACATTATCTGTCTCTCCTTGGCTCTTAGTGCTCATTTGTTACCCAGGCGTTTATGTGGAAATGTCTAGCCTAATAATCTGAGATAAAGAACCTTTGTAAGGTACTTCAATACATTAGGTCCCGATTCAGCAAAGCTGTGAAGTGTGTATGTACATACAGGTTTGTTTCATTGGATCAAGGCTGGATGCCTTTGTGATCTTTAGAACTAGAGCATTTTCAGGTCTAACCAACGCTAATACTGTAGCTTCATTGTCTGACATTTATAGCAGAAAAACAAAAACAGAGCAGCTTGAGAGTCAGCATGACAAGAAAGATGCAGTAATTCAAGCTGTTAGGATTTATGGCTATTGCCGGTGGAGGATATTAAAGCAATATACTGACATGATATACAAGGCTTGTGATAATTTCCCTCAAAAAATGCTAGGGCAAGAAAATAAGGGGTGCTCTGTGTTTGAGTGTTCCGTTAGAGTAGAAAAGCTAAGTATTTCTGATCTTTTTTGGCACTTACTCTTGTGGCTTTTGATAAACCCTTCCCAGCTGCTAACTCCTGTATTGCTGCTCATTCTTAAGAACAACTAAAAGCAGCATGGCAGCTGACTACCAGAAGGTGATGTGCTTTAGAGCTGTATTAAACAAAAGGCCTGATTTTCTTGGAAGTCACTTATTTATATAATTGCAGGCTTTTTTTCTTTTTTTTCCTTAATAATTATTAGCAGTTCTTGTAGCAAAATATTTTAGCCTCCCGGATACATTTCTGTAGAGAATGAAAGTAGCATGCTCAAGTAGCAAGAATTACTGCTTTTATAGTTAATTTGGTTGCATAACCACAGAATCTGCCATTGTTTCAGAAAAGTTAACAGAATATCAGTTTTCAGTGAGGATGTTGGGATACAAATACATTATTTTTTTCTTTACTTTCCTGAGATAGAAACAGTTGAATATAGCAATCTGTGCTGTATCTGAGAAGCAAAGGATATCTTTTCTGGGTCTCAGGCACTGAAAAGACATGCTAATAGCGTTATTTTTGACCAGTGCCTTCACTGGTGACTGTTAACATGAAAGATGTCCTCTGGTGGCTGAGGAGGTCTAGCATGCCCAGTGAGATGTGACCCGCTGTGTCATATCTCTGTCACTCTGCCATCAGTGACTGAGTGCTGCATCAGGCACTGCCTCATCAAACATAATGTGATGTGACCACAGGGTACTTCAAACTTAAAAAAGAAAACTCCCAGGCTCCTCCAGGGAGTTCAGATGGGGAAACTGGTGTTTTGCCACGAGTCTAGCAGGTGCTCACATCACTACCCTGGACGTGCATGACTCCTGTGCAGAGAAGCTGCCTTTCAGTGAAGGCGTCTCCAGCTGCCAAGTCAGTGGTGCCAAGGGCTTCAGGAAGAGACTGCTTCAGCTCTGGGACACCAATGGTTGTGGTGGGAAGAATAGTGACTGTGTCACCACAGAAATGTCATCATGAGGCTTTTTAAGCCTCCCAGTTTCTACCACACATTTAGAGGGGAAAGAGGGAAAGCTTTCACTTAATCTCAGATTTCAACAGTGGGCTGGTCAGTAGTAACATAGAACATCACTAATTACTCTTCTAGCTGTTTATGGAGGTACCACAAGTAAACCTTTTATATGCCATTTGTAGGAGGAAATTGATGTTGTAGTGCAGTGAATACCAGGGTTTTGATAGTTCGTTCTTCAATATTCATTGTTACAGGCTGGAGAGAGGAGCCTTTATAGATCACTTCGAAGGGAGAGCTGAGATCAGCAGTTCTTGGCTCTCCAACTCTCTCCAGATTTTAATGTTTTAGAGTTATTAGCAGAGAGTTCCCAGCAGGTGGCCCTTGACTTTGGATTTCATCTCCCCAGTTGGTCTTTCAATGTATGATTTTTGTTGACATTGAAGGTCAAGAGGCCTGTATTTTGAAGGGTTTGTAGGGAGTTAAGTTCCTGTATGAGGAGGTTTCACTGCATTCTTTTGAACTGATGTTTTGATAGTTCGCCTGTTTTAGTCTGAATTTGTGTTTGGAAGCTGTGTTTGAGGTACATTAGTATGTTCTGAGCCCTGTCAGACTCAGATCCTGGGTACTGCTTGGAAGCTCTTAGCCCTGTAATAACAGTAACTGCAAGACAAGGTTCCAGCATTCATTACACGATGACTACTATTCTGGGGAAAAGTTCCTTGTAGTCATTTGGCATCTGATCCAATGTTCGTATAAGTCAGTGGAAAAAATCATTCTGCTGATGCCAGTGGAATTTGTATCCGTCACTGTTTCTTGCAATGATTAACTTGTCCTGGTTGTCAGTGCTAGTAGTTTCTTTAGATGGCAATAGGTATGTAATTAACTGAAGAAAATATAGACACCATAATTTCAAGTAGGTGGCACTGCTACCATCTATACTATCATTGCAAATATAAGTGAAATTGGGTGAATTGGGTTCACTACTAAGTGAAGTAGTGTCAGACGCAAAGCGACACGAAGAAAATGGTGCATCTAAACCCACAGATAGCTGAAACTTCTCTCTAGTGGAAATAGTTCACATCTGAGGGGTCTTCTTTCTTTAAAACAGCTTGAACATGTAGTGTAGGGCTGGCTCCTGAACTCCCAGTAGACCTTGGACTTGCCTCCTCAGTGCTTTTGACCAAGGTGTCTGACCTGGCCACACCTCACTGAGGTGGACACACGAATGAAGGATGCCAGGCTATGGCTTTTAACTCTGTGCCTCTTGGGCACCTGACTTTTCCCCTCGGAGCAGAAGAGCGAAGGAGCTTGGTCAATATGAGAATAATCCATCTTTCAGTGTTTCTATACACAAAGTTGGCTTTTGGATCTAGTTCCAGGTAGTTCAGTCTCAGTGTTAAATCTTCTGGCCATACGGCTGTTTTGGATTCTACTAGGAGCCAAGGCATGCATCATGGCCACATTTCTCCAACAATATTATTACTGATCTTTCTGCCACTGGAATAAATATTCTCAGACGGCCCCACCTATTGCCTTTTTCTGAAAGCAGAATTCTTACAAATTAACAGCACAGCACATTTGCAGTGTATTTTATGAAGCGTTCAGGGTATTTGTGTTCCTCATATCAGATATGATTTTTGCAGACTAGCAGTTAATTTTTCCATTAAAAACTGGTAATGGAGCATGGGTCCAATACCACATTGGAAGCCCCACTGAGTAGCAAAAGGACATACTGGACTGGCAGTGTAGTTTCATCTAGCTCACAAAATGGTGAATCTCTATGTGGACGCTGGCTGATATGACCCTTCTGGCATCTCAGAGCCAGTGGGCCCTTGAAACCTGACCTTTCCAGCGTAAAAGAATCCTGATGACTCACCTTCAGAGGAGGGGAAGCGCATCTCTGGGAGCCAAGCAAAGCATCTGCTGGAAAGCCATTGAGCTATCAGTGTGAGCTGGGGGGGAGATTTTGGGAAAAGCAGCTTCTCTCCATGTGGGGAAAAACGTAGCAAGTGTACTGTTTAGAGGTGGCCATCTCCTGAACTGTTGTTTGTGCAACTCTAGATTGATTGTAAGTATGTTTGCTAAGGAAGAAGAGATAATGATGTCTTGAAGGGAAGATAAGGCAGGAAAAGATAATTACTTCAAGATAGATAATCTAATCATTTCTACTACGTTAAGAATCTCAAATAAGTCCAGACTGTTCTAAACTGTTAACAGTGTTCTCAGTAATTTAAGAGATTAGAAAAAGAGCAGTGAAAGCAAACTTTGATCCTCTTTGTTTTGTTTTATTGTATGTTAACTCTTGATTCAAGTGTTTATTACAATTAACAGGTTTCGACCTGCTGTTTGACTTAAAGTGTGTGGATTTCAAAAAGAGCAAATTCAGACTCAGCCTAGCAAGCCCTCGTTTGCTACCCTTTTAGTCATTTTTTTTAAAGTGATACGTAATCTCCTTCTATTAAGCATTTTTGGAAAAAGTTCCAAACACTTAACTATAAAAAACCTTTAGTTGTGTTTAGAGCATTTGATAGGCGAGTCCTAATATTGACAAATGATTTTAGCCTGTTCACTAGTAATGAAAACCAAGTAGCAGGGACTAATAGGAAACATTCAACTTTCCCATCTTCACAGTTGCCACGAAAAAGCAGTTTCTTCTATTTTGTGTAACACAAGGCCAGACACATGAAAAAATTAAACCTGGTTGTTTTAGAGGCTTAATTTAAAAGCTGGGGTTCCAGTTTTGGTAGGATTATGTTGTTCTTGCAAATATGGCACATCACTTACATGGTTTCAGATTTACCTTTTGGATTTTTCAGCCAGAATGGATGGGCTGCACATTGGCCTATATTGAGGCAGCCCTCAGCAGGCCTGGTTTTTAGTAAGTTGCTATTACTTATTTACTTATTTGTTTGTTATCACACTGTAGGAACACCCATCAAGCATGAGAACCTCACTGTGCAAGGCAGTATACACACATTCATTCAAAAAACAGGCTCACCCCAGGGACCTGATGATCTTAGCATTGGAGAGGAAAGCAAATTGTTAATCAACATTGCATATGTTGAAGATTACAGAATTACAAGGCAGAGAGGTTCACAACAAACGGGACTTGAAATGGTATTGTTGGGAGGCATATTTTTCTGTAGTTGCATATTTCTTCTCATGGGAAAAGAAAGACAAAGAAATAAAGTTTGAAAGACAAAGAAATAAAGTTTGACAGGATTTTTGCTGTTTCATTTCTTTTTTTTTTTTTTTTTTTTTGTCAGGGGATGCATGGGGTTAGTCACATTTGCTATTTGCTTACATCCATTCTAGATGGGATACACTCCTTTGCATGTTGGCTGCCACTACGGAAACATAAAGATTGTTAACTTCCTTCTGCAACATTCTGCAAAAGTCAATGCCAAAACAAAGGTGAGTTTTCTGCCTCTGCCTTGCTCGTTCTGTGAGGGTGACAAGCGTGCTGTGCCCAACGCAGCTTCTCCCTTTCCTTGTGCCTGCAGAACGGGTACACGCCACTGCACCAGGCTGCACAGCAGGGGCACACCCACATCATCAACGTCCTGCTCCAGCACGGCGCGGCACCCAACGAGCTCACTGTGGTAAGTGCTGAGAGGCCACTGCTCAGGCTTGCTTGGTCATACCATCCTGTATAAAGCGTTGTGCTCCCGCTGTGTTGGAGCAAGGGAAATGTGAGGAGGGAGAGGAAAAGAGCAAAGGAAGCATATTCCCATTGCCTCTGTGTCCTCCATGTCCTCCATTGTCTCTTCCAAAACTAGGACAGCAAACATCTGGACAGTGTTTTTCCTTTTCATCCCGTTTCTGTAAAGAGTTAAAAATCTAGTTACATGTCCTACTACCCCAAATGTATTTCTTTCAGTCACTGACATGCAAACATTTATGTGGCCTTTATTGTGCATTTTTCCATAGCTAATTAATAGTTTGTACACTTACTATTGCTAACATTCAGCTTTTGTTTTACATGTTTCAATTGCTAGAATGGAAACACTGCCCTTGCCATCGCAAAGCGACTTGGCTACATTTCAGTCGTTGACACATTGAAGGTGGTGACAGAAGAGACCATGACTACAATTGTAAGTACAGCTCGCTTCAGTAGTGGATGGAAGGGTTTTTCCTAAGCCAGTGTATTCAGTTTTGTTTAGTTAATTGTCTACTGAGATTTCAGTCTAGTTTCTACCTATCCTTTTAGTGCTTACGGAGTGGATATTAAATCAGGTAAAACTAATACATTTTTAAGGTAGGCATTATTATATGTCTGTAATATATTTTAAGACAGACATACCAACAAAGCAGAAAATGGACAGTTTAAATAACTAGTCATAATTACTGTGTTTCTAAGAGTGCGTCTTGTTTATGTCACAAATGAAGTGAATTGGGGCTGATTTATAGTCGTGAAAAGACATTCCTAGAGGCTTCTGTAAACTGAAGTTGCTTCTCCCTTTTAAGAGAGTGCAGTTTGCCAAGGAATGATGTGTATTGGGTTGTATTTGATCTAAGAGCAACTATTTCAACCAAAAAAAGTGGTTGGAATTTTCTTAGAAGCTCCCCTTTGCCTAGGATCTGATTTATTCTCAAAGATGGCTAAGGCCTGTTTTCTGTACTCAGCCAAAGCTCCGCAACCCCAGCTCCCATTCACTGACATGTACATGATATCCAGGTCATCTGTCCTGGCTTTCAAGAAGGCCTGCTGCAGTGTTAGCCAAGGGAGATTAGAGGCAGTGGTCAAATATTGCCAGCAGAAAAATGGCAATTCACAGAATGTAAAATACTGCTCAGAGATACTTATTCACTAACATTTTGCCAAATTGCTTTATGAAGACTGTTCTAGTAAGGTGAGGAGCTTTCATGAACCACCGTAGTAGTTAAGCCAGAACAGAGTATTAAGAACATAAATTCAGAGCATTGTCTCCAAATTGAGTTTTTCCTTTCTGCAACTTTTTTTTTTTTCTGATTAAAAAGAGAAATATGTGCATGTACGTATTTTTAGGCATCTCTGAGGTGGAAAATGTTTACTGTATGTCCTATGTGTTGTCATCACCTGTTTGTGTGGTCTGTTGGTGCAAGCAGGTGGTTGCAATATAGTGAACCTTTGGGAAGACAGGCAGGTTTTAGTTCTACTTCATGTGCCTTTACTTCTTGTGACTTTCCTGGCTGTGGTTTGTAATACAGTAGCTTACATAAAATCCACCACATAGAAGATAAAATTGTGCCACAATAAAATACAAAGGAATATGCCAGAAAATAATAATGATTCTTTCTCACAGCCTCTCTTGATTTTCTCAAGGAGATCTTTCTTTCTAGTAAGATTCCAAAACAATTTTCTACAACCTGACAAATTTGTTGTTGAAAGTTATCCAGAGTAGCATAAACTTGAATGATTGCCTAGTATACAACTAGATAGCTGCAAGAGAAGTAAAACCATGTTGTTAGCTAAAAACTCCCGATACCATAAGGTCACTCTTAATTTGCAGAATTTATAAGCTATGTGAGTTTGTGCCACAAAAACGACATCATTTATTATGTTCCGTAGATGTAGAAGAGTAAAAAGGTGGTAGATCAAGCTGTGAATTGTTTTAGAAGCAATGTTAGAAGCTGCAAGGCCTGTATTAATGCCTGTGAATGTCTACTCTCAAGCCCAGAAACATTTGCATGAAAACCAAAATATGCTGCTTATCAGTCAAAGTGTGTAATTGGCAGACTTTGGAAGCCTAATCATGAAATCTGATTTATAACTGAGTATCTTAAAAATTCAAACTATTGAGGGTATTTCTGGGGTAATGTGGCTAAACAACTCTGAAAGGTAAGTTCAGTGAAACCAGGGATGAGCATAGTTAGTTTACTCTGATTTATATTCAAACACCAATAAAAATCCAGTAGTGCCTGAAAAAAAGTCCTGTGATTTTACCAGTTTAACAGCAACATGTTAAAAAAGCTGTGCAAGTAATTCTGACAAAATGAAATACTGTGAGGCTTTTTATAAGTTTTGTGATGTTTGAGCATGCAGGCGCTCTTCTGCTGTTTCAAGTGATGGCAGTAGCCCAAGAAACATGAACTGCCACAAGTAATTATGAGGCTATAAAAAATCTGAAATATTTTAAAAGAAGATAGAAAAGCTGTTCTGTCCTAAACTTACAAATGATTTCTTATTTGTATATGAAGGATGAGAAGTGATGGTGGTTTAAAAATATAAATAAAGATGGAACTGTTTTGTTTAATTTTTTTAATGCCACTACTTGAATGTTAGCCCCGCAGTGTCTCCTGCATGATCTAAAACTTTACCAAAGTGCTTGTTGCACTCTGCCCCAGCTGGAGAGTAAAATGTGCATGGTTGTGTACTTTGTGGGATGCATGGGTATTCTAGGAACAGATTTCAGGCATTCAGAATATCTTTTTTTCTGCTTCTAATTTTTTTATATTGGTTTTTGAGTCTGAATCAACGTAAACATCAGGATTAAAACCAACCACTTCTGAATGTCTTTCATGCACAAATTCCTTAAGGGGAATCATTTAGCCTGCATGTGGTTACAATTGTTCTCATTTGTGGGGAAAAAACACACGATTACTGACGAGGCACCTCTGATAATCTTCACATGGAACAACCCTGCTCCCAAATTACAGCATAGTTGGTACTTAATGATCTTAAGGGTCTTTTCCAACATAAAAGATTGTGATCCCAATGAAAAAGACGAAATAGGTCCCTCAAAATGAATAACATTACAGTTGAAATTTAGACGATGCATTCCTGCTTTAAATTTAGATGACTTTTTAGAGGGTTCTTATAAAAACCCTTGACTTATATAAATATAATATTGCATATTTCTGTATTATTTCAATGTAGTCTTTTTTTAATTTGTAGTTCTATTTATCTATGAAAAGCAAGGGAATAAAAAGCTTTAAAAAAAATCAAATCTCGTCTTGCTAACTGCAGATAAAAACGCATCCTACCTTGTGTTTAATTTTTTGAAATAACTACAATGTTAAGAAAAATTTAGTGAGCTCTGAAATATTTTTTTTCTTTGACAGACTGTTACAGAAAAGCACAAAATGAATGTACCTGAAACGATGAATGAAGTTCTCGATATGTCTGATGATGAAGGTATTTGAAAATAAAAAAAAAAAAAAACTTGTCACTTATTTTTCAGTCTGTTGTTTTTGGAAGAAGTATTTGTTTAACAACAAACAAAAAATGTATGAGTTGGATATGGTATCTGCACATTCATTGTTTTACATTGTTTTTTGACTCATTGATAGTCTATGCTTTTATTTAATTATTTTGTTTATTTAAATCATGCAGTTCGTAAAGCCAATGCCCCTGAAATACTCAGTGATGCTGAATATTTGTCAGATGTTGAAGAAGGTATTTGTGCATTTTTGTATTGCAGTGTTACTTAACTTAAACCTCTTCCTCTTATTTCCTGTGACTGGAAATTAATCCTTTCAGATAATTTTCTTGTTATCCCACTAACAATTTCTACTTCACAATTAAGAATGCTTTCAAAAATTCTTTGAGCTGTTGCTGATAATCCTCTAATTTTCTGAGTGTCTTACTCCCAGTTTTTAAATCAAATTACCTCCACTTTCCTGGAATAGTCCTTTTGCTGCTGCTTCTGTGGAGAATAGTTATATTATTGAAACTAAAAAAATTAAATATCAGACAAAAGAGTCAAATATCAAAATACTTTGGAAGAAATAGCTGATAGTGAAAGTGAAGACAGGAGGAATGAGGTGGGTTTTTTTTTGTTTTTTAAATTCTGCCATGTGTTCAGCTGTGGAATGATTGATTTGCATTGATAGTCAACTCTTAGTCTGAAAAGAAGTATTTTTAGGCTTTAAAACAAAGAAAATTGTATTTGAGTTGTCATATTCAATAAAACCACATCAGATTACTTTTGTGTTGAGTAAAGAGGATGCTGCATCGAATTTAGCATGTTATTTGTTGGGAGTAAGGTAGAACTTTTTAGCTGAGATTTCAGCTCTATCATTCTGCAAAGTGGCATGAAATCTGTGAGCAGGGTAATAAAACCTTATGGTTTCAGTTCCTCTAAATAGGATTTATGTGCTATTGGCACTAGCAACCTGCACATCCCAGCTCGATCCTTGGTGCTGGTGGCTTGGTGTGGCTTCAGTGGTCCCTAGCAATCTAAAACTCATTTGGCAGCTGGTTCCCTCCCTTCTACCAACAGCCTCTGCTAGGTCCGACCTTCTGTGGTGCGGATGCACAGGAGTCTGTGTGAGCCTCATCAGGAACTGCAGGTTTCCAGAGGCCACAGTGGGATTAGGTTCCCGGGTCACATTTGGAAGTAGGAAGGTCTTGAGTTGATGAAGAGAAGGACGACAATGTCCTGAAGGTTTTTTTGTGTGTGCCCTTGGTCACTAGCATTAGAGCTGCATTTTTTTCTTCTGTAGTAGGTAAAGAAGTGACCGGGTCCAATTTACTTGTGGCACTTCAGTTAGCCTTTGTGCCTAGCAATACGTTTATTTTTAATGTTTGTAACACTTAAGCAGTGAGGTGTAAAACCTCTTAGCTAAGCTCATTGTGTGCAGCTTTTGTTTAATTCATGCATTGAGGCTTCTGTTTTGTTTTCTGCTCGTCACTGTGTTCATATTGCTGCATTCTCAAATAGATCATGTTCTTACCATGCACCTGTGTTTTCCAAATAACTCTTCTAGGCTATTGTACCGCTCAGAACAATGTATTGTTTTAACTGACCAGAACACTGAAGTTAGTTAATTGAGCAGCAGCTATAGCCTCAGCCCATGGTGCAGATGAGAAATGCCTGTGTGGAATCAATATTAGATATGAAGACGTAAAACCTGTCTTTAATATATGGGATCACTTCTTATGGCCAAATGCAAAGGCTGAAGGGATGTGTGAGCTTTGTGGGAGATTTTTGTAGTCACTAGCTCTCATTTTGACAAAAAAAAAAGTACAACAACAACAACACAAACATATATATATAGAAGATATGGGTAATATAATCAATTCCTGACCTAGAGACTGTATTCTGCAAGTGTGTCGTTACTAGGGGACCTAAGAGACTGGTTTATATGTAAAAGGTCATTTTCAAAGCCTAATGCTGAACAGGAGCTCTCAAATTGAATAATAGGTATTTTATTAATCCATGCTGAAGCATTTCGGTGTGCAAGGCAGGCAGTGAATTACAGGCTTTGAGATAGTACCCGTTGGCCTGTCTCTCTTCTGCCTTGTGCGGCCATGAAGATAACATACTGATGCATTTCCCCACAGCTCCCCAGTGCTGATAGGGCATTTATACACAAAGCACCCGCTTAAGCTAGTTGAAACAAGTGTGTTCAAGGTGGTAACACACTCTGACAAAGCCAGTACCTGAGGAATGAATTCCCAAGTGCGAAGGGCACTAATTTACATCCCAAACCTGAACTCTCCTTCACGGAACATTCATGCCCTCATGATGAGCATTCATCAGCTACATTGTTAAATGAGAAACTTGTTCAGTGATTTCTCAATATGCCACAAACCTCAAGGTTTCTCTTGTAAGAGGAATTGAAGGCTTGGAAGGTATTCTCAGAGCTTGGAGACAGGTGTCAGCAAACTATTTCCTTCTGTTTGTTTCTTACTATGTCTGCTAAATAAGTATTTACACAGAAATTCTGTCTCTTCCCTGCAGAGGACAATTTAGTTAGGAGTCAGACTAGATTAGAGGGGGACATCTTCCTTCCTTTTCCTAGACTACCTAATTACACCTAAATGAGGTTAGGTGCTGGGAAACTGCTACACCACAAAAAAGAAATGGTCTTTTTTTTTCTGAAAGATTTCAACACGATTGTGTGGGAAGAAATGAAAGCTCATCTTCTTACATAGCAGAAAGTTTGTATATGAATATAGAACACTTCTTTTTCCGCTGCACGCTGAATAAGTGCTCTGCTTTTGTTTCTGAAGAGATTTCAGATCTTACAAATGTGAAGTCTGAGGCTGCCAGAACGAGGTCTTTCCTCTCACCATCTCCAGATGGAGCTTGCACCCCACCCGCTGTGCAGCTGCCAGCAGCACACCCTGTGGCTGGTGGGGATCCAGGGGGGCATCAGCACAGTGAGAGCCTTCTGTGGGAGGCCCCGAGGGAGCCTCCTCCTCTAGAGTTGGATGCTCAGCCTCAGAGCATCCCTCTAAGAGGGTGCAAGAGATTTGGTGGTGGAAGTTGGAGCCCTGCTGTGACTGCCACAGAGTGACAGTGAGCTCTGTCACAGCAGTCCCCTGTCCCAGAGGCGAAGGAAGCAAAGGAAGCTGATACAAAGAGGGGTGAAACTATGTGAGCAGTAAAGAAGAAACAAACAAAAAAACACAGCAAAAACCAGCAGTAGTTCACATGCTGAGAATTTAGATGGCCATTAAAATACAATGAGCTCTTTTTTTTTTTTTTAATTTGGTCTTTAGTAGATAACTTTATTTTGGTGTAAATAAGGACAGTGCTTTAAACCCACTTAATGGATATTCCTCTCTCTTGGTAGGAGTAAGTATCATGCTAATCAGTCTCTGGCAGATTAGGCAGATGTCCTAGGAGGACATGAGGACACACTGCCTGATCCCTGAATAGGTGCTGGGTTACCAAAAATGAGCTCCTTTCAGACAGGTCTGGACGTCCTCATGCGTTAAAGTCTGTTACTGATTTTAGGAGGGATGGATTTATTATATTTTTATGCTTTGTTTTCTGAGACTGTCTCCATAAACTTTTACAGATTAATAAAAGTTTCAGTGGTTTGATACTGGCTTTTCTTCATCCTTGCGTGAAACCAAAACCTTGGCTACAGCTAGAAGCACCCTGCTCTGCCCTGTGGCTGTACCTCTTCTGCCATCAGGCAGCTCCTGACAGGCTGTGAGGAGGGAGTGGCGAAAGCTCCAGAGTTCTTTAGCAAAGCCAGTGTCAAATGTCCATTTGGATCCCAGGCTATGATTAAATTTTGTTTGGGACTTTTCCCAAGCCACACGATCCCTTCAATCCTGCTGCCAGAGAGCCTGTATTTCTCACTGGCCTCTAAAAAGAGCACCTACCCTGTGGTTTTGCAGTTCCCAACTGTATGAGACAGGCTCTGATGGATCAGAAAAATGGGGAAAGTGTGGGAAAAGGTGACAGAGGTGATCAGAGATAGGGAAAAGCTGCTAGGGAAGAAAAGAGTAAACAGAATGGGATTGTCTATCACAGAAGAAAATCTAAATGAGGGATAGGCTAGAACATACGAAATAGTGGGTGGCAAAGTGAGCAGATAATGGGCTGCTTGCTGCCTCCCCCGAAGTCCAAGAACAGGATGCACCAGTGAGACCAGCAAGATGCAGGTGAGAAGCGCTGCTCTCCGTGCCACAGCTGGTTACATCCTGGGACTCCTTGTGCAAGTCCTTGCTGTGGGGAATGCAAGAAGCTGATGCGAGTTCAGAATGTAACTGAAAGAACTAAAAAAAGGAAAAAAAATAGCCTTTTTTGACTATACTAACTTCTCCTGGGTTCAGAAAATGTGTTCAAATCACTGCCAGCTAGAAAGTGTCCTGGAGGACTTTACACTGTTTCATGTTCTCGTATTCTTCTGTGAAGCGGGGCTGCTGTGAGAGAAGGGATATTCTTGACCAGACAGACCTTTGCTGTGACCTGCTGCTGCCATTTTTCCGTGGACTTCATGGTTTCCTGTAACTGCCAAGCGGTGCTTGCCCATGGTGTACAAGAACATCTTTCTGCAACACCTAATGTACGGTGAAGGAAAACAGAAGGATGGCAATTGAAAAAAAAAAAAAAAGTGATGCAATTTTCTTTTTATTTTTCATTGGGGCCTCACTTTTGGGGCATTTCTGTGTACTTTGTGTCCAAGAGGCATTTTGTCTTCGCGTTTTGGTGGGACGTCTATGAGACTGCAGCGTGCTGAGGGCAGCGCTCCTGACCTGGGAGGCAGAGGATGAAGCAGCGTGGGGCTGCTGCAACGTGCACCGCCCGTTTTGCCGGAGCCTCCCACGATCACAAAGCAACGCGGGGAATTCTTTGAAATCACCACTCCTAGGTGCAGCTCTCCCTTTGAAGGGAGCACCTCTCCAGCGCGCTCCAGCAGCTCGGCAGCGGCACGGGCTAACAGCCCGCAGCCGGCGGAGGAGCCGTGTCACCGGTCCCACCTCACCGCGAACCGGCGCCACTCCGAAGCAAAAACCTCACCGGCTGCCAGCGCCACAGCGCTCGCCTCACCTGCGGCAAGGGCAGGAGATTCCCGGCTCGGCTTGGAGCCGCTCTCGGCCTCCCCACCTCCTCCGCCGGGGCCTGGGGCCTGGGACCGGGCCGGGCCGGGCGCTGAGGGGCCGGGGCCGGGCGCTGAGGGGCGGTGTGAGCGCGGCGCCCTCCCGCAGCCCCGCTCCCGGCCCAGCCCCGCTCTCGGGTTACGGCGGAGCTGCACCCTCACAGCACCCCGATTTACATACAAATAACCCGAGAGCCTGCGCCTATGTCACCAGGCGAGAGGCTTGCCAAGGGAGGCTGTAATCCAATCAGCAGGAGCTTTAAAGGGATGTCTGCGGAGTGATTAAAAAGGGATTTTTTTTTTTTTTAAACCGTAGTCATTACTTTTCATTTTGTTTCATATTTGAAAAGAACTTTGATCCGAGTTGCGAGGACAAAGATGCACATGGCCTAAAATACACGCGAAGAGATCAAGATGTTAAGAAGATCTCAGTTGTGTGGGAAGCGAATATGACCCACAGGGATTAGTTTGCTTGTGCTGGTTTGGAGATTAACTCTAAATCACTGCTTTAAGGACTAATAGGACTAATAGGAATTCTTGGAAACATCAGGGAAAAAGTCTTCACCAGGCTGGTGAAAATGGCTTTCCAAAACAGTAAGACTTTTTAAAGTTTAACTTCATATGTAATGTTTCTGTTTCTGTTTTGTTTTTGTTTTTCCTTCCAATGTTTTATGGTATATTATAAACTATTTTAGCTTTTAAAGTGTTACTTAAAATAATCGTTGTTGCTGGGTTGGAGGAGAAATTGTCGTTTGTTTGCCGTTTGCAGAGCAGTAGCCGAACGGGTATTTTTAGAATTGATTGTTAGTTTAAAACCAGAGCTCGCCTGTGGTTTCCTGAGTTAAGTGAATGGAAACCAGCCGAAACTCCTTGAATGAAAGCTGGAACCGGAGCCGGGCGTGCAGAGTCGCTTACCTTTGCGAGTCCGCTGTTAAAGTTCTCTGTTGTGCAACTCTTACACGCCTAAAGGATATTCACAACAAAGGAGGAGAGCGTGAGCGTAGGCAAGTAATGAGCTTACAGGGAGCTCTCTGCTCTGCATTGTAGAAGGAACAGGGAAAAAAAGCTCCTTCAGCCGCATAAGGCATATTTTGGACTTGCTCTGTCAATGCAGGAATGTAGGTTTTGCATGATGTAATGGTATGCAAATGCTCCCAGCCAGCGCGAACTGCTCCGTTAACCCTTTGCGACATCTGCCCTCCTCCCCCAAGACTTAACTTTCCTATCCTTTTCTCTAACATGCTGATCTTCTACTTCTCAGCTGATGTCTGTGTATCAAACATGTCTGACGGTCTGAGCTCTGCGAACAGTGTCACTTTGGTGAATTTTGGCTGCCAGATGCTGCCGAACAAGGAGCGCTTGTCTGGGGCACGGCTTTGTTCTGCTCCCCGCGGGTGATATGCAGGAGCCATGCCCTAGCCCCTTGCCCCCCAGCTGGCTGTAAAGTCCAGAGCCTTGATAAAGTGCTTGTCTTACCTGGATAAAGTCAGTCAGGGCGTGTAGAGCACTGCATTGGGAAAAACGAAAACCAAAACCCTCTTACATTGAAACTTGCAAAAGTTATTGAGAAATATCAAAGGTGGAGGGCAGGCCTCTTGTATTACTCAGTGTCTGTTCAAGCTTCCTGCACTTTTCAGTACTGATGGGCAAGCGGGCTGTGCCTCAGAGCTCGTTTCTTTTAGCATACAGAGAGACCCAACGTAATTCGTCAGCTCAGGCTTCTTGGTAAGAAAAGCAAGAGTGAGTGTAATGGTTCAAAGTACAGAAGAACCTTTTAGCTCGCTTAAATGATTGGGCAGAAGTCATCCCTTGTATAGCTTTATTGGCTTTATGTCAGTGTGCAGACTCGCCTTTTACATTTGCCCCCAATAAAATTATTTTCTCAGGCCTGCTCAGAGGGTGCGTAATTGACGGTCTGCATGGAAAGAGCCTTAGGGAAAGTGGGGTTGACGGGATTGATTACTTGTTGGCAAGCAGAGAAGGGCGTTGTGAATTACTAAGCACACAAACATTTACGATACATGTAGCTTCTGATTTCAGCTTGGCTTTTCTTCTGGCAGGTGAGGATGCAATGACAGGTGATACGGATAAATATCTTGGACCCCAGGATCTAAAAGAGTTGGGAGACGATTCTTTGCCCGCTGAAGGATACATGGGCTTTAGCCTGGGAGCCCGCTCTGCCAGGTATTGCATTTGATGTTTCTTGTGTTTGTGTGTTACCACAGTTACAAGTTCTTGCAAATCAAGAGTGCTCTTTCACACAAAACTGGAGTCTATTTTGAAACGAAGTAGAGGGGGTGTATTTCTGTGTTATGATAATACTGCGCATTTAATGCATATGTTCATTGCTGTTTTATTTCATAATCTTTATTCATGTTGGCTTCTTATGGCAATGATACAGAAAAGTAACTTCATTTTTTCTGGTATCTGCTGATGTTCTGATCCGTCTCCAAGGCGTGTCTTTCCTGTCAGTTTGCAACTGGTCTAGAAATTGATCAAGAACAGCCAGGTTTCTTTTCACTACCACCTGTCAATTTGATACTCGTGTCTGAGTATTCTTTAATAAATTCATTTAGCTAAGGAATGTAAGTGCCAGAAAAACTGAATGAAATCATTTTGCTATTTTACTGCTTTTATTTCTTTAAAGGTGACAGTAAGTAAACAGAGATAATCAATATTAAAGAAATTGCTCCCAAAATTAAAAATAATAAATAAATAAATAAATAGGCATACCCTAAATTTGTAGTAGGGTTTCATTTGACAGGAAATACTCTGCATGTTGCAGCAAACAAGCCAGAGTTTCTGTGAACCCAATAAAATATTGTAGACTTAATGTAATGTCTGACTACTGCTGATTTAAACTCGTGTTTCTAGATCAACATTTTAGATTTCTTCTTTGAATCTTGCTAAAGCCTGCACTGTGCATTGCTCAAAACAAATAAAACTGTATGAGTAGAGATTACCTCCATAGTTGTGGATTTGCAATGTGTTTACTGACAGTTGGATTGTACTGAAGCTAATAATTAAACCTCGTAAGCTGGAGCCCCGAGGACTTTTTCCTACACTGTAGTTTAAAGATCTATTTCAAAAAGTGAGTTCATTGTCTAACAGTGAATGGCAACTCCCATAAGGTAAAGCTTAGATGTCTGCTCTTCAATCTTGTTTGTTATGGTTGCATTAGAAATGCAAGCATGCAGTGCACATTTGCTCCTTATAATAGCCCAGCCATGTTTTGCTTCACTTACAATTTTTAGGTAAGCTAATAAGTATTTATGTGATAATACATTGGCAAGGAATGCCAAAATGCTTTTAAATAGTCTTATAGCTAGAAAATCAGCAGAAGAGATCTGAAGTGAGAATCTTACGTCTCTGTAAAGTTAATTAGCAAAGTTGGTGTGCTGCTTTTAAACACGAGCTGGCATGAACAAGGTCATCACACACAGCCCTAACCGATGGGGTCAGTTCTGAAGTACTGCAGCAATGGTGGAGAGTGTGAAGTCTGTGTACAGAGCTGGGCACTCTGGTTTACAGGACACCTTCCCCACATCACACTGCTCTTCCTGCACTGGCCTAAATTCTCATTCTGCAAGTGGGAGAGCAGAATTTCACTGTTACGTAGATTTGAGGGTTCAACTTCATATTATTTGTTTCTTTGAGAGAAGTCTAATATTCCCATGCTTCTGATTTTAGCAGCGCCATTACTATTTGTTGCTGCGTAACTCATTTTTTACATTGCACATATGTTATGCTCAGAGGAGACAAATACAGTGTTTTTTACTTAGCAAAAAGTTTTCTGGGAACGTATCTTACTACTGATTCTGAGTGTAACATTAAGAAATAAACACATTAAATATATAAGCCATCCAGCCATAACATCTTGCTTTTCCCGTCTGATTCTTTGCTTTCTATTTCTCCTGTTTCTTTTCCACTGTAAATTGCTTTAGTCCAAAAGTCAGGTAAGAAGGCATGGCATCGTGTTACATCCTTCCGCTGCTGCCATTGCTCATCTTCATTTTATTCAGCATTAGAAAGTGACATGCTTTTATTTTTGAGTGGAGGGTGGGGGTAGATTGCTCAGTGTTAGAGATTATCCCTATGTTCTAACAAATGTAACTTGATTTCTTTATACCCTTTGTCATGTAAGAGTTTGCTTAACATATGTCTACAGTATGTAATAAAGATCCCAGTTCTGCTTCCAGCACAAGGAGGAACGTGTGCTAAGGGACTAGAAAAGTTATACTAACAACTACGAAGTGCATGAAACAAGTTGTAGAGTTTTGAGTCTGAACAGTGTTGCTAGTTCAAAAGTGTTAATATGTTGTTGGATGTTGCTTCTTATTAATTCACATTTTTTACTACTTTATTTTTTGTCACGTAGCAAGCATGTCTAGGCCTGCAGCATGTTTTTAGCACATACCATTATGTATCTTCCAGGGTTAAGTGTAACACACTCCTACGTTGATTTAATTGCAGCACATTCAGAGTGATCATTGTTATTTTTGAATAGTCTAACATGCACAAAATAATCCCCAAAGCATTGGCATTTGTATTTAATCATTAAGAAGCAAATCTATTTTCTTTCTTCATTTTTTTTTCAAAATTCTTATCCTTTTTTTTCCCCAAGTGAGTAACTAGGGCGTTTACAACAAAGTCAGGAGTGGTTCAGCCACAAAGAGAGAACACCACCGCATAAAACTTACTCATGGTTTAACCTGATGCAGCAATCAGAGCTGTATTGGCAGTCACTGTAACCTACCCACAGGTCCCCTAGGACCTGCCCTCATGGGTCTTCTTGCAGGATTAGGACATGAAGACATTTATCAAAGTTCACCTAAATACTCGAATACACTTTTGTGGACTTATTCTAGAGCCACAGCGTTGCTGCCAAAGCAGTAAACATCTGTTGTGATTTTGCTTATGTATATTTATAGGGAAGGAGATATTGAAATAGAGTCAAATACTACTTATTCCATTTTTCCCTTGTATTTATTTCATATATTATGTATATTTTGCCATCTTATGCTATCCCTGGAAGTTGCATGTATTAATTTTTTATTTTTATTTTTTGTTCATCTCATTGTCACCTGCACTTTCTATGATATATGGTAAATACAACAGCCTCCGCTCCTTCAGTTCGGATAGGTCCTACACGCTGAACAGAAGCTCTTATGCCCGAGACAGCATGATGATCGAAGAGCTGCTGGTACCAGCAAAGGATCAGGTATGTGCTGCCTCTCTGGCACCAGGTATTTGTGCTCCTTGTTTATAAGGAATGTCAATCTGTAGCCCTCAGCCATGCTTGCAGCAGCTGTCACTACTCATTGAAAAAGGAGAAGAGGAGAGCTGAAAGAAAGAAATCGTGGGTTTACCACATTGTGGTTTTGATCCTGCAAGAGACAGGATGATGTGTTCCCAAACCAAAAGTCTACAAGGGACCAGTTACATTTCTGAATGTAAGACTGTTCATTCAAGTCGTTGGGAGTATTCATGAGCTTAATGTTACATGCATCTTTAGAGTGCTTTGATAAGCTGAGAACAATAAATTTTACATTAAACAACCTTTGTCTGTACTGTATAGACCATGGATTATGTCTGCCCATTCTGTCCAAGTAGACTGGACTCCCACTGCTGTTCTTGTTTTTCCACCCTTGGGAAAAAATTGGCCTTGTGAAGATTAAGCTAATATGCACTAACCAGTTTATGTATCTTCCAAACATTTGTGCAATGACTAATACAGCAAAAGCAGAATCTTTTGACCTGACTATAGCGTGGGAAATTATTTCTAAAAGCTAATGCTGGAGGTGATAGGGTGCTGTACGCTTTATTTTGTGAGTTCCTCGGTGTTTGGTAGACTTGAGAGAATTACTCAAGAGTTTCTAGATCGTAGAAGCCAGAGGTCTGCTAGGAAGCTGGATAAAAATTCACCATAAAGTCTTTACTTACGAGTTAAAGGATTGTGAAGTGGAAATGTTATGTCGTGGAGGAGCTTAAGGTAGATTTTAATGAAACAGGTTTTCTGCTGCCCTTTACACAGAGGTACCTTTCAGCAGCGGCAAGTATTTCTGCACAGGGGTTTATTGATCTCAGAGGATGCTATCATGGGGAAAAGGGTCCACAGGGTGGGACTCTAGCATTTTAAGTCATAGTTGTATTAATCTATAAGTTCCAGTGTAGTGCAAATTATCCAGTTTTATTACAGCTTTTGCACACAGTTTTATTAGCATTCTGAGAATGGCATAAATTGGATTCTCTAGCAATTAAACTTTTAATAATAGGTTGCTACTTTCAAATGAAATGCTTTAAACCTCCAATAAGCTTAGAACAGCCAGCAAAAAAAAATTATTTTGAAGCTGAGAACCTAAAGTTGTTTCGACAGTTACTTCTCCTAAGCCTTCATTAAATCTTCTTGATATGATAGATGTAACAGAGGAAAGGAAGGCCGTCTTGTCTGAGAACATATTGTATTGTTTAATGGTTCTGGTCATTTTTGTGATTACCATCAAAGCATTGATTTAGCACTAGGTTGCATTTCATAAGTGACAAGACTTAAAAACAAGCATTGCACTAAATAACTCCATAGAATGTTGTTTGTTCATAATGTGTATTGTTAACCTGCTTTGTATTACAAAATAACTCTTGAAAATTAAGAATGACTTATCTGTACATGGAGGAGTTGCAGTGACGCCACATCACATACAGGAGCGAACTTAATATTCTGTATGAGTGGTTATGGACCTCTGTGCTTTTTGGAGAATCCCTTGCAGTGGTGGCTCTTCAGCTAAAAAGCAACAGATATGAAAACTTCCTAGTGTTAATGCTGAGCAGTAGAGTTCAGGCTGTTTTCGTTGCATTTATAGTCTTCATATTTCTGTAATTCCAGTTTTCATCCAGCAATGATTGTGCAATTATTGCAGTTCAGCTCTGATCCAAATTTGTCATGCAACATGAAGCCAGGCTGGAAGCCTGGCTGACAGTCTAATTCTAAATGTTATTTTAATCTTAATGCTCTAGACAAACTTCAAGTTTCTCGTATCCAGGAACAGAGCAGGAATGATGAAGGTAATAGTGGGAACAACGTCAGTTCTAGTTCTGGGCTGTCTTGAGACATTAGTAAGACCATGAATTCCCTGAAAACAAACAACAGTTAAACAAAGAATTACCTTCATGAGAAAAAAAAAATGCTGTGGCTTTTGCAAGTCTTAAAGTCCTGGCAAAGAGATGCATCTGTCCTCTGGAATTTTCTTCAGCCCAGCCCAAACATGTGCCAAAGGGATGTGGTAAGCTTTATGGTGCTTTGGCTGAAGCAGGAGGAGTACATCTGGGCAAAGGAGAATACTCCTGCCTCTACATCCGTCATCTACATCATTGGGCTTCCAGATAATCTGCGCTGTGACAGGAGAAAGTGAGGAAAAAAAATCCTGTGTTCCAGCCATGGAAGTCATAGGAACAAAGATCATGATGACTCAAAACCAATATCCTGAAAGACCATCTGGAAGCTGATAGTTGTTAAGGCTGTGTTTTGGGGCACTGGACAACTTTGAAGAAGTAGTGAGCCATTGCCTATCTGCGTATTTGGTTTCTTTTCTTTTGTAAACCTTGTAATTGTCTGGAGTTCATTACGGCAGCAGCAGTCTCAGAGTAAAGGGAATTAATTTTATCACAAAAGTGTATAAAAGAGAAGGGGCAGCTGTCGGCCTCTTAGGTGGAATCAGAAGATCCCATGGTCACTATTTCCCAAGATCACTGGGAGACTTGGAAGTCTAAAAAGAGTCAAATGAGGAAGACTTGAAACTATTCTTGGCCGAACCTGGCTGCCAGCATGACATGTTGGGTGTTTGAGAGGATTTTATAATAATAATCCTGAGAAGTCAAGACATTCCCTCTTGTTTGCATTTAGTGCTTTAGGTGACCTATTCAACAGAGATGGCTGAGCCCAGGCCATACTGTGCCTCATAACCAGACTAGAGCAAAGTTAAAATTGCTGTGTCTAAGTGCGTTACCATGGATGCAGTAACTCAGACCAAATCCAAGCGACTTTCCTCTGTGGAATAATTTACATGAGCCAAAGGCAGGATGATTCAGGCTGTCCATTGCATAGCAGCTTGCTGAATCTCTTCTGTCTGGATAAATTCATCTGGGAGGAAGCATAAATTCTTCCGTTTGCTGAACTCTGGCATTACACAGCCTGGATATTCAGTTATGCAACCAGCGGGATTCTTGCCAGCAGAACTGTCAGTATTTTCATACATGCATTTGCATCTGACAGCGCCACACCCTGTAGCAATGCATGTTTAATCTCCCTCAGCCCAGGTAGGGAATGCTGCGACCTGACCAAACGCAGGATCAATCCTGCGATTTGGTGTCAAGTATGATGTACCATCTCCTGGACTGCTCATATTGCAGCTTGCACAGGAAGATTTCTTTGCCTGCCTGGAAAATTCAACACCTCAGCAGATCGACAAAATGAGATCAACAGATGTGTGCTGTGTGTAAGATTCATTTGTTCAGCCATTAGCTTTTACTAGCCTGTTTCTCTGCCAAAATTATTGGCTGCAGGTTTTGTGCTTTTGCTGGCTGTAAATAAGTCCAAAAAATCTGTTTGAGTGCACTTTGTCAGAAAGGAATGCATCCAAAAAAAAAAAAAAAAAGGTCATCTCATACACAGACAGTGTAGGAATAGAGCAAGGAACCCTATGCATACATGGAAGTAAACTTACAGCAACTTGCATGGATATAGCAGCGTCTCTATCTAGCACAGAGTATCTTAGAGGGGTGGTATTTCCTTAGAAGTTATATGGCCACATTGAGTTTTCTGCATCGCACTGCTGGGAGATCTTAAGCATTGTTCATTTGTTTACAGTAAATGTGATCCCCTCTTTGTCGACGTGTGTGTCCTGGTACATGTCTGGGACTCAGCGCAGTGACACTCTTGCGGCTCAGAAGACGTTTCAATGACAAACTCTAAATTATGTTGACCTCCTTTTTTATGCATTTTTTACAAAATTTGTGTTGTCCTGTTTTTGATGATAAAGTTCATCGCTGGGCAATGGAATAAATGTATTTTTGTTTATCTAAATGTTTCAATTTTGATACCAGCTGTTTGGTGTCAAAAGCGATCACGTAGTCCGTATGAGCTCTTATGGAGTTAAATCACTTGGAACAGCAGAAATCCACAGTTGTGTCTTTCCTGCTGAAACTGCAGGCCCTTCAAAAATGTGGAAGAATCCCTGATGTTTTACTGAAAATTATAAAACTGTCTTCGGTAAACTAAATTATGATATATTTTTCAAAGCAGTGCTAATTAAATCCACTGCCATTGTTTAATTACCATTGTTTTTAATGGCATTCATTTTATCTTTTATGTCTCTTGGTGTATTTCAGTATTTAGCGTATGCCATGCTTTAGCAGTGTTTGCCTGTTACTGTTGTCTGTGCTCGTACCATCAGGCCTCGGTACCTATCTTACAGCACAAAGACTGATGGAAGATCCCCATAAAAGAGTTAAAGTAGCAAAAGAAGGAGGTATCAAAAAAATGTGTGCTACGTATGACAAAGCAAAGTTGTACCCTGCAGCTAGTACTACTGATGGGCAGAAAATGATAATATTGATGGGTTTTGGAAGTAAACCTGAGATGCTCATTTGAATTGCAAGGAATGTTTAAAGAGAAATTTTCTGGAACCCGGAGTAATGTAGGAAGGTTGCATGCTCTGGCCAACACCAGAGCACTGTCTGCCTGCTTGTCTTGTGGAAGCTTTTGAACAGAAGTATTTTCGTATGCTTATGACTGGCTTTCTCAGATTTACTACTAATGCTGATATTTCCATTTCAAATAGTTCATTTACAGTACCTCTGCATGCCAGTACATAATAATACATAATACAGTAAAATTAAAAAATAAAAAATAAAAGGTGGAAGTTATAAAACTTCCCTGTGTAAAGAGTATACATTTGGCTCAGGTTTGAGTAGAACGGTATTTAATTTGAAAACAGCCCACGAGGTTTTCATCTTCACAGTGTATGAGGAAAAAAGCAGATAACTGCTCTCTCTAGATGCATTTACCTGTGAGCAAAAAATAACCTGCCTAGAGGAAGCATGGACATTTTTTTAACACTGTCTTGGCTGAAGATGGTCTGTGCACATTGCATGACAGTATCTTGACTTAGTCTTATTGATGTAACTTCTCATGGTGCTTCCTTAAAAGGTTCAGAAGCTTTCATATTACCCTGGAAATATGGCCGTACAGTATTTACAGATGTAATCTGTTTGATTTTCTAGGGGGAAAACTGTATATATTTGACTAGAATGGCTTTGCTATCCAGATAAGAGGATGTATAGCGTGAGACCTTGTTGTGGGACACAGGATGCCTGCATGCGCGTGCGCGTGTCCACAGGGAACAGTCAGAAACAAATTGCGCCTTGATGTCTGTCAGATGGGGCAGTTTATTTATAGCACTGCTGTGCCAGTGCTTCACAGGGTTAAAACTATTTTTATATAGGTGAGTAGGGACTGTGGCACTCCAGAACAGTGTCCATGGTGGTGATTGTACAGATCTAAGTTCTGCTTTTAAAGGGTCGATCCAATGGCATTTTCTGTGTGGGAATGTTATGATGCCTGTCTGTATGGTGTATGATTGCAGTACAAATTGTAATAATCTTCTCTAACTTTTCACATGTAAATAAAGATTGGAGAGAGACACAGGTGTAACTGAAGGAAGTGGCAAAAGCAGACAAAAAGAAGGTTTGAAAGTATAAAGATGTGTAAGATTAATTTCTCTGTGGATTCCAAATTCCTGTTATGGGATTTCTAGTAATTTAACACCTGGGATATCAGCACTGTTATGTGGAAAGGGGACAGATTGAATTTTAATGGAATTATATTAACAAGCTTATATTTAAGACAAGCATTTTACATCTTAATTTTAAATTTCAATGTTGTGTTTCTTTTTTTAAAGCACCTGACGTTTCAAAGGGAGTTTGATTCTGATTCTCTCAGACACTACAGCTGGGCTGCAGACACCTTGGACAATGTTAACCTTGTTTCAAGTCCCATCCATTCTGGGTAGGTCACTTAACAGATTTCTTTTATCTTTAAATGTGGAAATGTATTGTTAGCTGAAGAATACAGCCTGCTGTAATGGCTGATAACATGCCTATTCCTGCTCTGGTTGAAGCCAGTGGCAAAATTTGTACTGACTTCAATGAGGGTGCTTAATAACAGGAGTCAGGCTAAATTCTTGCATATCAAACCAGAAGCTTGCTTCTGCACTTAATTTTCTGAATGCCAAAAACATTGTAATCCTACAGGCTTCTCTTTAATAGTCTTGTTTTGCTTTTTCTGTTGCTTATGCTTTGCTTTTAAGTGTCACAAGGTCATTTTGTTTGAATTGTATTAAATTATTTGAAGTACGAAATCAGAGATAGAACGTTATGATTTCTGTTCTTTCATACAGGAAAAAATAGGGGGCTCTAACTTCTTATTTTATTTATACCTCCAGACTCCTGTTTATTCTCCAAAATATGTAGTTCGAGTTCAGTTATTTACTCACGAGTCATCACTGCACTTACAGTGCTTCTTGAAAGTACCACATACACTTGATTTAAATGCAATAGGAGTAATTTTGGATTGCGTGTTTTAAAATTTACAAATAAATACATAGCTGAAAGGAATCATTGCATCTGAGATTGTCTAGTATAAATATTTGTTATAAAATTTTCAAGATCAGGACATAAATTTCATATCCTTTTTAATTTTGACTAATTCCATTCTTATAATGAAAATGTGTTCAGCATATACCAAAAGATTTCAGTTCAAAGCAAGTCCACAAGTTCCACAGAAAATCTCACAGCTCCAAAGCTACAGTGCCACAGTTAAGTGTAAGCACCTGATAGAGCTGAATAGAACTAAAAAATGTTGGATTTGTAGGTCCTGATCTAATAAAACACTGCATATGGTCAATGCTAGGGTTGAAATATCAGGAGCTGTGGAATGGAAAGCTGCAATCTGTTGGTTAGCACAGAAGGGTATGTTAGCAAAGGACCTCAGAAAGCCGGTAGGCCATCCACTTGCATTATAACAGCATAAAATGTAAGCAAGCCATTCCTGAAATACGTTCAATTTCTTCATGGTCACTTAAAATAAAAGAGGGTCTATAGTCCCTCAGCTTCAGTGGCTTGCTATCCTGTGCTGCAATATTCCTTTTCCTGATGTTCAACTTAAAATCTCTTTGCTGTGACTTAAGCCTATTTCTTGTCATGTCCATGATAGTCATGGAGAATAATATCCTACTTGTCTCTTTGCAATGTCTTTATTTTGCAAGATGCGTAGTTCTCTCTTTTGTAAAGTGTAATTTTCCAGGTTTTCCTAGGTGGTTCTTTGCACATATCACCAGATTCTTGCTTGCTGTCTCCTGGTTCTCCCCTTTTTGATGTTAGATTATTTCTAAGCCAGTTTTGGCACCAAACTCCCAAAGAGATGGCACCAGTACTGGCTAGGTAGGGCAGGACCACTACCTCCTTGATCTAACACATGACACACCTAGTCTAAATCCCGCAGTGAGAATTATCATTTTGGTAACTATAGCTCCTATTAACTGATGTTTGTGATTTGCTAGAGTTTCTTAGTTCCTTTCTGAAATTCTGCAGTCTTAGTATTTTTTCTATGTTTTGAGTTTGTGTTTGGATTCTTCCTTATGTTTGCATTTACCTTTACTGCCTTTCAACTTGTTGGTTTCAGAACCCTTTTCCATTTTAGCAAGATAGCTTTTAATTTGGATCCTCTTTTCCAAAGTAGTATCAGCCCTTTCTGTCCAGTCCTCAAACCATGAACGAAGATGTTATCTCAGTACTCGGCCCAGGACAACACAGTGAAATCCCTGGTGGAAGTTTTCTTTCAGTTTGACAGTAAAGCACAGATGGTAACTCTTTTGAAGTAGTTTCTCTGGTGATTGTACACTTACCTTATCTGTGCTGTTTCGTTTGCGTACTGAAATAAAAATACAGACCTTCCATACATCCACTGAGTAAGTTACCCTGTCAAATGAGTTAATTTGACAAGTTACGTATATTTTGTCTCTTTGTTCTTTTGAAGGACATGGGATCTTTTGAATCAACTACTTCAGATCTGTTCACTTTATACATCAGTCCTCACTATTGCAGCCATGGCCTTAGCTGCTGTCCAGAGGGGAAGGGCTGCAGACCTGCAGCAGTGGGGCAAACTGGGGAGCTGCAGGGGAGGTGGTAAGGGAGAGAATCTGATCACCAGAATATTCTGCCATGAGGTATAGCTTTTCTGACGTACCACATTTTTCTTTTGATGGATAAAGTCCATCAGAAGTGATGTTGTGATGACTCAGTTCCTTTCTCAGAAAAAAAGTCACTGTTTATTTTCTTTCTATTGTGGCTCCCTATTATAATATGATACTGTTTGATTTTCCTCATTATCTTCATCTAGGGGCAATCAACATATGATGCCTTCTCATCTTCCAGTAGCTCAGCATATCTGATATGCATAGGATCATGACTCCTCTTTTCTGAAAAGCAGCTCCTTTTCTGCTTGGTGGCGGTGCTTTATCCCCTTGCCTTGTCCCTGTCTGTTCTGTGGCTGTAGGCAATGGTGTGGCAGCTAGGGTCACCAGCCATCAACAGTCCTCATGGTCTGCTCTTTGCGTTCCTCATCCCCCCAAGCCCCGCAGTGTGCCATGCCAGGGGAGCCCCTCCGCAGTGTGTTCCCTCGGGTTGCTCCTTTCCCCTTGTACTCACTGTCAGAAGAGAGCATCAACATTTATTCCCATCTCTAATCTGAGGCAGAAGGGGAATTCTGGAGAGCCAGGGTGTGGATATCCAGGAATGTATCAGTGAAAGAGGAAGAAAGAAGGAAAACTTGGCAGGAATTTTGATTCTTCTGGTTTTTCCTTTTTTTAAGCCAAGATGGTGCTTCATGTTTTGTTTTTGAGTTCAGATAAGTTGTTTTGCCAGTATATGCTTTGAACAGGGTCCATTATAAGTAGTGCACTGAAATGTGTCAGGAATCTTGAGGCCTCTGGAAAGGTAGAGCTCCATCACCAAGGTGGCCTTCAGCTTTCAGATGTGAACGTCCTTGTACATCTTGAAATGTGGCTGTGCTCTCTTCATGTTGCCTTTTTTAACTCCTTGGTTTCCTGAGCTCAAAGAAATAAACTAATGTGTCATATTCTCTTCCATACTGAGAAACTCAGAAATGCTTGATCCACTCTTGCAAGGTGTCATACTTGAAGTTAATTGTAGTTTACACCAACCTCCTGTACACACAGAACTTTTTTGAAAGCAGTAGCACGAATGGCAAGGATTCTATGATTCCATGATTGATACTCCCTTCAGGCATCCTGCTATACATATCTTACACATCATACTCTGGGAAATAAAACTGTAAGAAAGCACAAGAACTGATTTTCCATGGTGCAGTGAACCATGTTTTGGGAATTAAAGAAGTTCTATTACAATAAATTCTCTGTTGACCTGAATAAATCACAAGCGCTCTCCTCTGTTCCATGTACTTCTGCACTTCCCAGAGAAATTACGGACTTGTGCTGACTAGTAAAAATGAATGCTTCTTTTTTTTTTTTCCATGGGTAGCATATTTTATATGACATATTTTACAATATGCAAAGCAAAAGCCAAATCATTTCTAAAGTTGGCCTTCAAATGTGTTGCTTTTGTTATTTTTCTGATTGTTACTTTTCCTTTGCGCTTATTATTGATATTTTCTGTTGCTTGCCTCTAATTATCTTACATTAATTTTTCCCATTTGCTTTCTAAATTATTTTGCAGCTATTCCTCTCCACTTCCCCAGTATGATTCAAGGTGATAACTCTGTGCTTTCTGTGAATCCTCATTTTGTGTTTTTTTTAAACTTGTTTCCCACAGTCAGAGTGTATGTAGATGTTCGTAGTGCATCCGCCCACATCCTCATCCCTTCCATGTATGCAAGTAGAAATTGCTCACCAGCATTTAGCATTGTGTTTTAGAGATCATATTGTAGTTTCCATTATTAGTGCAGCATTAATTTAGGCTACTAATCTTTGTGATAGAAAGTGCATGAAATACTGTTTGGAAATACTGTTACTGTTTCAAACAATAAAATACTAACTTGAAAACTAAACAAAGAAAGAAACGATATGCTGTTGATAATGATTACCTTTATGGCATCAATGTGTATAAAGGCTGATCTGCTAAGGGTTTTGTCTTCACTGGAGGCTGCAGTGTGGTGTAGACACCCAGGCTGGCTGTAAACGGGCTAGTTCCTGCGGTGGGGAGTGAGCTGGTGTGGAGGACTAAGCTCCCCTTGCTGCGAGTAGTGCGTGTTAGCAGTGCTGAGCCCCAGGCTGCCAAGGCTGGACCAGTGTAAGTGCCTGTCATCAAACCCAGCGTAGCTGTCCCTGCACAGCCTTGAGATCTGCAACATAAATGTTCCTGAGAACTCTGGGCCCAAATTTCATGCATACTTACTTCTGACTTCCACTGCTTTTTGGTTAATTTAAGTCCGTTGATTTAGGTGCCTAGGTTGTTGAAAATCTACTCTTACATACTTGCATCACTTAAATAGTATGGATGCAGAGGCATCTTATCTGAGTGGGAGCTCTGGCATTTTTGCATGAGATGAAAACCTTTTTGATTAATTATGAGCTGGCATAACATGCCAGTAATCATGTACGCGATAGGCAGCTCTCCAAAACACTGCCTTGTACTGAGCCATCAGGCCAGGCCCAGATTTTCCAGGCTCCCCGGGAGGCCTCTCTCTGCAGCTCTGCGGTGCACCGTGCAGATGTGCCTCCCTGAGCTGCTGCCACATCAGCCCTGAAGGGATGGATGCTCCAGCCAGCCAGGCCCCTGCTGCCCTGTGCACTTCCATCTAGTCAGGGTTGGCCCTGTCTTCTCTGCAGACCAAAACCATATACAGTTAGTTGTAAGAGGACGCCAAGGCACAACTGTAACAGATTCCTCTCAGTATTTTCCCAGTGGTGACTAAGGACTGCGAGTCCCCACTTAGTATTTTACCTGGCTTCATAGTAAATTTTAACGGATTGTCTTGAACTCCCCTCACAGCTAGTCACAAGCTGGCTCCTTGCCAGCTCTGAAGACCAACATTGGCCCACCTTTCAACATGCTCAGAGGCAACTGTGTTATCCCCTCAACATTCACCACCCACTGTATAGAGCAGTCGTAGGGAGGACAAAAAAGCAACATACACAAGCTGACAGGCTCATAGCACTTAGTGAGCAAAGAGAACCAAAGGTCCAGGCTCTACAGCTGTTGTCTCTACTTGTTACAGCCCCTTTGTAGCGAATGGAAAAGGTTCCAGTCAACAAAGTGTGCAGGACATCTAAGATCTTGTATCTATAAATAGTAACATTAGCATAACTTACTTACGCTGTAATTTAAAGATCAGGAATACTGCCTTTGATACAGATCTTATATTTGTAGAAAGTGGTTAACCATTCAGCAAAGATCCCCTTCCACTGAAACATAATTCCTCTTACCTGGAATTGGGGTACCCTAGTGGCAACATTTTGGATTTGTTCAGTGGTATGCATGGTGTTATCTAAGAGAGAAATGCAGATACAATTTATTTGTATGAAAACTCCTGTAAAATATGGTCAATATTATTCCATGCTTCAGTCTTGTGAAGTATCTAGGGCACAAAGAACGATAAACTGGAGTTAGGGTCATCTCAGAGGCCTGTTTTACCTTCCCATCTCTACTAACATATTTTAATTTGGCTTGAAGAACAGCATAGCATTTTTTTTCCCTGTAATACAGTTGGACAACTTTTTATTTGCTTTACAGCTCACATCCCCTATCTGCCTGTCTCCTACAGAGCACTAAATTCAAAGTTTTGATTATGCTCCTGTTTTTGTGCAGATTTTTCCCACCCACGTTGGCTGGACTTCGAATGCAACTTATCTGCAGGGCTGGCCAATGCATGTCAGCTGGTACTTTTGGTATCCCGCTGGTCTAAAAAGCAAATGAAACTGTCTTACATAAATTCACATTCATATTTAAGAGCACTTGGGGTCTTTTTTTAAAGGATCTTCACGACCCCCCCTGGATTATTGGCTCTTACCCTAAGTTCAATTTACAGTAGGGAGCCAGGAAATTGAATGGATTCACCTCTTAATCATCTGAAGATTTAGTCCATAAGTTCTGGAAGTTTTTGCAGCAGCTTTGAAAATAATTAAACCCTTCAGCAGATGTGCCAGCTGTGTCAGTGCATACCAAAGAGAAGGAGCAAAGAAAAAAATACTGGCGCCAAGGCTGAATTCATAACTTCACGTCCCCACTGATGCTGGCCCATTACCACATCTATCTGAAACTATAATCTCTCTTCAGCTTATGGTAGAGAAAGAAGGGAAGGTATTTTGAACCCCGAAGGAGTCCCTCAGTAACTACTTAGCCCTGCAGTAACCTGTATGTTTTGATCCACTTAAATGGGAAGGAGCTTTTGCAGCAGAGTTTTGAAGGAACATGAGGTGTGTTGCTGGTCCTGGAAGGAGGCTCCATTTCCCTGTCACTGTTCTTAAGGACAGTAATTTTTCACATACACAGCTTCTCATCATTTCAGAGGTGAAATAAACCATGGTTATTAACAGTAACTCATGTTAATATTATTATTCACTTGTTAACAAATAAAAAATAAAAAAAAATTCCCACTTCCCACTTAAAAATGTAATTGTTTACTGTTTTGTTATTAATTGAAAAATTATGCATTGGAAAATGTGTTTTTTCTCTAATGTAGCTTTTTGCTAAAGAATGTCATTTTCATAGAGGAGTAATGACATGACTTCCTCAAGAGTGCTAGCAGCCTAAATAAAGTTACATACTTCTACTGATTTTTATATACTTTACTTAAAGTACATACATACATGCATACTTTTACTGATACTAAAGAAAGTTACTGATATTACTCATTCCCCATCAGCAGAAGCAATTAATAGCTTGGACTGTCACCCACAGTGCCCACATTTGCTCTGCGGGCCACCAGGAGTGTTTGCAGAGGAGAGTGTGGGGAGATTTTGAAGACTGAGATCCCCAAAACAATAAGCAGTTTTGATTTTCCTTTTTCTACACTGTCTGGTTCCTTTCTGCATGTGAGGCTAGTTACTCATTTATGGGTAGTAGAGCTAACAGTAACAGAGGGCTGATTTTAAATTCCAGTATGTCACTACTAATATAACACTTGTGTGCTCTTTAATCCAAATTGCTCAGTAGCACCTGTTTTTTTTCGCCATATGTTGCTAGACCTTGAGAAATTCCTGCTCTTGTTAACCAGTAGTTAACATGTAAGTATAAGTGTTAAAACAATCTTCAAGTTCTTTTTAGTTTAGCTGGGATTGGGAGGACTTTTACGATAATATTTTGAAGATTGTGGTAGTTGAATTTTTGCTGTTTTTTTTTTTTTCTTGCTTATTTTTTGACTGTTTTCATTGACATGTTTCCTTTTCCCTACAGTTTCCTGGTTAGTTTTATGGTTGACGCCCGTGGGGGCTCGATGAGGGGTAGTCGCCATCATGGAATGCGGATTATCATCCCACCACGCAAGTGCACCGCACCGACTCGCATCACCTGCCGCTTGGTGAAGAGGCATAAACTGGCCAGCCCACCACCAATGGTTGAAGGAGAAGGATTAGCAAGTAGACTTGTAGAAATGGGGCCGGCAGGGGCACAATTTCTAGGGTGAGTTGTTTTATGAATTTCACTGTTTACACTCATGTTGCATCTTTTGTTTCCTTTATCCTGTGGATCTAAGAAGTTAAACATTGACTCTACCTCATATGACCATGTAAGATAGGCTACTTGTTTGGAAATAGTGAAAAATGCCAAATTGCCATTCCTACCTTGAAAGTACCCTTGTATTTTAAGGGGATCTTTGCCTCTGTGATGATTGTAGGGTGAAGCCAAAGGTAAGGAAAGCCATGAAAAGGCCAGATCCTGTCCCCTGCTACTCATGCAACCTCTCTTTGAAGTCAGGAGGAGTTGAGCCTGTAACCCAGAACAGGTTATGACCCTCTTGCTCATAGAGTACCAGAGTAATGTCACTGTCACAGAAATGTGGCCTAAAGTCACCCACATTGAACTCTGTTCCCTGTGCCACAGTGCATGCAGAAGCCATGCACGAGTTGCTGGGAGCTGCCTCAGTCCCTCTCAGTGAGCAAGGCCACTGCGAGCAAGGGTGGAGTGCTTACTGGAGAGTGTCAAGTAGTGCAAATGCTAGGAAATGACTTTTTTAAAGCTTAAAATAGGGGAAACAATCCACTATGATGTGGCTTTTTTTCCTAATTATAAATTTTGTTCATTACCGTGAGTGGCACCCTGGTGTAAACTGCCGGTTCTGTCGGGAATGACAGCTTGTTCCTAATTTCCCCTTCTCATTTCTCTTCCTGCTGCATGGATGTTATTCAGTAAACTGCATCTTCCTAAAACTCCTCCCCCTCTAAATGAGGGCGAGAGCATGGTTAGCCGAATCCTGCAGCTTGGTCCACAAGGAACAAAATTTATTGGGTAGGATATGTATGGAAAAGATACAGAATGTCTACAGTTTTTCTTTTGTTTCTAATTTTTTGTTATTCCCATTTATTTATTTATTTATTTAGTTTTCTGAAGCTTTCAGTTGATTTATGTCACTGAAAGAAAATCATAGTGGCTTGATTTAATATAGCTCTGCTACTACCTTGTGCTTACAGGCATGTAAAATTCACTGCCAGCATTCTGCTTTCATAAGTTCTGTGCTTCTGTAATTTTTTAAATTTGAAGTGTTTCGACTGCATCAAATACATTTTAATACACGGTGACAGTCCTTTAAGTTCAGCCCTGTGGTAGAGAAGGTATTTACAGGCCTTGAGTGAGTCTGTTTTGGGAAGAGCATTGTAAAATGTGGTCATATCAAGTCTATTATTTATGAAAGATTATTTAAGAAAATCTTATTGAGCAAATAACTTATTTTAACAGTGGAGAAACATTAATCTTTTCAGACTGTGAGAGGCATCTTGTTAAAATAGACTTACAAAGCCAAGTATGCTACCCAAAGGAGCTGCAGTGTATGGTCTAAAATGTAAGAATGTTTCTGTACATTTTTGACTGTTGTTTTCAAGCCATATTGTGAAATTTATTGCAATAGGTTTTCAAAATATTGGTGAGTGTTTGGTGTTCAATACCTGTTTAATACCTTCTCACTGAGTATTCTTGTTAAATGTCATGCACAAAATTGTGTGGTTTCTAAATATTTACAGAGACAGTATCTGAAATATTAGCCTGCAAAGATTGTACTACAGTGTTAGTCTTTAGTTTACACTCCTTTTGAACTAGAAAGTAAACATCTGAACAAGCAATGTATTCAAATTTTTGGTATTTACTTGCTGCACACGATGGGAGACAGCAGCCATGTTTCTATTCCTTGCTAAAGGACTTGAGATCGGAGTAACAGCCTGGGTGTTCTTAAAAGTATCTAAAATGCGTATTAACTGGGAAAAGTACTATATAACTTTCCTCCCTTGGTATGTAACACGAAAACTGGACTCCAGTTCATATTTTACTCATGATGGCTGTTGTGATTTCCGTACTCAGGTAATCGATAGGTTACTGCAGCCAAGCACCTTGCTGGTGCACCGTACTGTGGAAGTGCTGCATACTCCTCCCATCACATGGTGTAACTTTTCACTGAGTTGTTACAAAGAGGTGAAATCCTTTACAACCTCTGTAGGAAAATAATGATACTGTCTATTTAAATGTCTTAAAGCTGCATAATCCATAATTGTTCACTTACTGCGTGATTTCAGTCGGTTGTCGTAGCATACTTGAAAATGCATATCTTGCCTGTGAAGTGTTTGGCAAAAATGTCTGTTTTGTTAAGGAATGGCACATGAAGTGAATGGTGGTTTCTGTCGATTGTTCACAATAATTGTTCAATAATGCACTTGCAGTCCTCTGTTTAAGGTACATTGTCTGTTGACTTAGGTGTATGATTAACCACCTTCCCGTTCTCTTCCCTTTCCCCAAAATGTTTGACAGTAACTAATATAAATGTGGTCATGATGTTGCTAAACTCAGAAAAATCCATTCTGTAAGGATCTAAACATTCCCCAGTGATGTTTACAGATGTTGCAGCTGTGATTTTGGGCATGAGAACCAGAAAGTGAAACTAATGAGAAACAACCTATTGTATTTCACAGGAGCTGCATCAACAGAGAGCCAGGGAGAGTTTTGAAAAGTTTGGGACTTGGTTTGAAGCCTAAAATCTACACGCACACACAATTCTTGCTGCAGTCAATAGCTGTGGCATAAATTCGATTTCTGAACTAACTTTGGCCACTTTAAATTCCTTAAGCCAAATCCAAATTTTTGACTATGGTAATGTCAGTTAAAGGTCAGCAGTGCTGCATGTGCTAGATTGACCACAGGCCAGGATATATGTGCATGGAGAATTGTCTTCAGCAAAATTTGTAGCCATTTCTTAATGTAGGTAGCTATTTCAAAAGATTTATATTAAAAATAAGCTACATACAAATGTTTCTGAGTTATATATGATCTACAGTTTAAATGATAAAGGATTGTGCAGCTTTGGCAATTTTAAAAGTATTTTTACTGTAACAGTGCTTACAATTTAAAACGACTGTAGTTTTCTTAAGGATTTAATAACCATTTAATAACCAAAATTAAGGGTGGTGAGGAAATATGTGACTTAAAAATAATATGATTCCTTTTTTGTCTAGCCCTGTCATAGTGGAAATCCCACATTTTGGATCAATGCGAGGAAAGGAAAGAGAATTAATCGTACTTCGAAGTGAAAATGGTGAAACATGGAAGGAACACCAGTATGACAGCAAACATGAAGACTTAACTGAAATACTCAATGGCATGGATGAAGGTAAACGTTTTCTCAAAGTTTTAGCAAGCCTTATCTTTGTGCAGGCTTGCTGACATGAGCAGACTAAAGCAACCTAAAATAAAACAGTGCAGAGGATATCTGACTTTGGGGAATACAGCGTGTGTTACATATTAAACTAATGGAAGGATTGTAAAGAAAAATTGTTCAGCAGTGGCCTGGAGACATCCTGAAAAGAGTGGTAAGCTTTGGTCTGAAGTCGTGCCAAGTTTAAGCAAAGTTGCACGGTTGCCTTACAGCACGGAGTTGAGAATAACATCCCAGCTGGAGGTAAGTGTGTTTCTGCTGCTCAGGCAGGGCCATGTGAAGGTCATTCCAAACCAAGGGTAAAGAGTAAATACCAGTTCTGTTTGACTTTCCCACAGATGCAGACCTCATCCTATAGCTCATTCTTAGAAACAGTATTGTTTTCTAAGGGGTTGCCTACCCCAAACACACAACCTGCTTCTCGGTGCCCATCTGGGAAGTCTGGCTCCCTTGTTTTGTGTGGATGTTGCTGTTTATGTGAGAGTCCCTTAAGATGAGAGGACTCAGCTGTACTCAATTCATCAGAAGATGCTGTGACAGATGGTCCCTGCGGACATGTTGTGAGCAAAGCCAGGCTGGGGCCACAGAGAGCCCGTGCCACCACTGCTTTCTTTTCCTAGCAAGTATTTTTCAGTGCTTGTGCTGATAAACCATTGCTCTAGCTCTTTGCATCTGAGTGTGAATGAAATAGCCTGTGTGTAGGACTTCAGTGTTCTGTAAGGGTTTATCCACAGGATTTTCTCTGGATAACCTTTTACAGAAAGTCGCGGTGCGGTGAGCTTTCCACAAGCTGCAGGAAAGTTTTTTCATTATCAGAAAAAGTGTTTGAAGCAAATGATCAGGCTGTGGATGGCAGCTATGAGGTGTATCTGTGAGTAGGCTCTGTCTTTGATCTTCCTTGTTTGAAGAGGGCAGCCTCAGTAGAAGACAAACTTTGAGGATATAGAAAGGAAAATAGTGCTGTTGTGAGGGGTTCCCTGGGCAATGAGATTAGCATTTTTACTGATCTGGTCATCTGGGAATGGGATTTGCAGGATGAGCTGGTGTAGTATTGTCACTTTGAAGTAACTGAGCTGCACTTGAGCCTGTAAAAATACAGAGCAAGTGCAAAGTTCTGTTTGTTACATGATGGTAGCTATTTATTTGGAAATAAATATAATAGAACCAATCAAGCACTAGGGCAGAAACACTGTATATGTAGGGTCAGTGGGTTTGGAAAAATATAATAAACCTTATCACAGAAAGGTACCTAAAAGCAGTGGAGCAGGCAAAAGAGCAAGTGTGGCCCAGGATGGTATTGCTTGGGTAAGAATTGCACTAGGGTTGAAGGTGTAGTTTTAGTCTTTCTGAAAGAAAAAATCTCACCACCACTCCCTGCTTCTCTGTGCACTAGCATATGAAACAGAAAATAATGATTTGGCACTTGGGTGAAATATCTGTGCCTTGTCCATGATGAGGTAGTCAGAACTGAAAAGCAACTTGCTTTATTATTTGCTTTTTGTGCTTTTTAAACTGAGCTTAGTTCAATTTGGGGATAGGAAATCTAGGCACAAAACCCTGTTCTGGAGTGCTGCAACTTGCATTGATAACGGAGGCGCTCCCCAGGGGTGCTGTATGGATAAATTCACATCTTGCAGAGAAAGAGGGCTCAATAAATAAGAACAATTTGAGCGGTGGGCATGCAGCCTTCTGTACTTAAAGCCTAAAATAGTAGGCTTCACAGTTTGGAGCCAGGGTACAATTGTTGAGGATTTCAGGTGACTCTTCCCTTCTGGGGAGCTGCTGTTTGAGGTTAGTGGGCAGAAGTGCAGCTCGTGAATCACAGAAAGTGTGATGGACACTGAGCTATTCCCTTAGAGTGAAAATATTTAGCACCTTAAACGCCAAGCCACAAAAATGTCATTTATGAACCCAGGCGATCATTTATGTGAGAGAAAGGAGAAAAAATATTACAGTCACACTCGGAGCATTGTGTTGATCATTTGTTCAGTTCATTTTACTTTAATTCTTCTCTAGTTAGGAAAACAAAACCTTCATTAAAATAGTACAAGGGCCTTGACAAAATTCTGTTCCATACAGATGACACCTTTTCTGTTTCAAAAAGTCTTCCAAGTGATAATATAAAATATAAATGTGTGGAATTAAAAGCATTTTTTATCTGAGCTTTTACTGGTTTGTTGCAATATGCCACAATTAGACCTGGCTTTGAAGCAATATTTTGGCTCTCAGAAGCCATAGCTTTGTTAAGAAGTTTGATTCCAGGTATGAACTCTGGAGGTAGAAGCAATCTTGACTGAAAGAAAAAGCAACCATCTAGATGCTCAGTCATTCTTAGAAGTTTAATCTCTTTGCAACAAAATTCATCTGTGCAATCATCCCTAAATGCTGGATGATTCCTGACTGTTTCCATGCTGCAGGAATGGCCATTTTCCTATTAAAAGCAGTTGGTCTGTTCTGTGTTAGACCTGCTGTGTTTTACTGGTTCTTCCTGTCTGTGTAGAAGGATGGTCAGACTTTTATTCTTGAATCTTTAATATGCTGACTGTTTTAAAGGTGCAGTCTGCTCTTCTGTTCTGTTTTTCCTGTTTTGCTGTGCTGCTCAGCCTTTGGGGATGACAATGAGGAAGGACATCTTTGCTCCTCTCCCAGCATGGGGACTGCTGAAAACCTGCCTGTTCTTTACTTGAAGCAGCACCATCTGCTGGAAAAATGTGTCTCAAACTCAAAATAATCCAGAGCAGAAGAAAGTACTTCAGGGTATTAAATGCAGGATTAAATAATAGCAGAACTTTGCTTTTATTGCCATGGAAGAATAGTTAACCATGATGCAAAGAGCCTGTTCCTTTGTTGCCATCAGGCTTCTGCTTAAATTAATTTTATTTGAAAGATGGTGCTGGGTAAATATAGGGCTGATGGAATACAGGGAATATGTGTTTTTTTTAGGAATAGGAAGGGTTTGATTCCAAATACAAGAGTACTAGTTCACAGCTTTTGACCATATTACATTATTTAAAATTAAGTCAAGTGAAATATATGTGTGTGTGTCTTTATATATATGTAAAAAGGAAAAGCTCTCTGTCTTATAAATAGGTTACGTTTTCAGTAGGGCTCCTTTTAGGTATAACTTGCATTTGCTTTATACATTCTTGCACCTTTTACAGGTACCTTTCTGTACCTGTAGATAAATTATGGGCACAAATGCACACACCAGGGCAGCGAATGTTTTGACAGTCATTTGCAAACTATGGAATGAGACAAGAATTGTAATTGTTTGTGGCTACAATATGCTGGCAGCTGCACAGTGTGGTTTCAGATGGGAAGCGGGAGTTTTTATACAAATGCTTCTTTGAATCTACGGATCAAACCAGAATGACCTTGTTTATGCTTGAAGTTTAAAATACCACCATAAATCACTCTGCAGTGATTTTGCCACACTTCCAAGAAAAGTTTTTAAACTACCACTGTTAAACCTCATGTTGTGAACGGCAAGATAAGAGGCTGTCCTAAAACAGACAAAGCAGCACATAAGGGACATTGCCTCATTTGAAGATGAGGCCTCCTTGCTAGCTGTGGCACTGCAAGCACCTAGTTATGTATGTAAAACCCTGATGCTGGGAGGGGGCATTATCAGCATTGTTAAGGCAAGCCTCAATGCCCTCATTTTATTATTGGCCCTTCCCCTTTCTGCATCCCTCCATCTCCTGTAATTTTTTGCATGTGAGCACCTCCTCCTGTGTGACCTGCCTTTATTGCAACAATTTCTTAATGGACATGTCTGTTTACTGGGGAAACCGGTGTCCTGTGCTTGTCCCGTCTTTCAGTCTCTGCACAGAGACAAGGTCAGCTCTGCTCTAGCTAGTCAGGAGTGTAGGAAGGTTGCAAAACTCAGAGAGCTGTTCAGTCTGCTAAATACAGGTGAGCTTTGCTTTTTCAGAGCTAGCAAAACTCCTTTTAAGGCCCTGGCAAGGGAAATAAGATCCCAGATCACACAGAGACACCTTGGAGCTCATGGAACAGCCAGGTGTTCTGTGTCTTCTCTAGTACCATTTCCAGGTAAAAGTCACTTGCTCTGTGTTACTTTATTTGAAAGTAAAAATGAAAGGTATCAGATATGAGATGAAGCTGATCCACAGCTGGCGCTCACCTGACAAAACTGGTGTGATTGCATTTCTTGACCTGAGCTAGTCTATGTGAGGTCCACTTCTGACCTTGGAGAATGTGGCTGGGTTTCTTCCCTCCTGTCCAGGAACCATAACACTCATATGGCATGGGCTAGAGGGAGGGTAAGGAGTGATCTTCCTTTCCTCCCTTCTTTCCTTCTCTCCATCTCATCTCTGGCTACTCACTCCCTCCAGCCGCCTTACGATAAGTGTACCATATACTTTGGAGGCAGGGGAAGACCTGTGCAAGGAGTATGTGTAATACCTTTCTCTTGACATACCAAAACTCAATGGCAATAGGTGTTCTTTGGACTATTAGCACAATCTTGGACAGTGACACTGGGAGACTTCCCAATTCTGCCATTAACCTCTCTGCTTTGCTTCTCTGCTTTGCCATTCCTACCTGTAAGTTAAGGTGTAAAGCATACTTCTCTATGATTTAAAAACAAACAAAAGCTTTGAGGTTTTTAATTGTAATGCATTACATAGGAATGAAGTGTCAGCAGTTGAGGAAAATAGTGATGCTTGTTCTTGCTGTGAAATGCATAAGGTGTGTTCAGGAAACGTGACCTCTCCCAAGGCAAGTTTTCCCTGTTTCATTACTTCTGTCATGCTAACACTGCATTCCTTATGCATCCAGAGAGGTGGTTTAAGATTGCTCATCTTCTGTGTTTTTTGTGGGTCTTTTGTTTTTGTTAGAGGGCAACTTCACATAGAAGCTTACATACATATTACTCAACGTAATGTCCATATATGTAGTCCAACTCCTCTCCATGCCTGCCACTCTCATCTGTGCACCTTCCTCCTCTAAAGGAGAGTGCCTGCCACACTCAAAGGATTTTGAAAAGTTCTTACATAAACCACTTGATTTTCTACTTTAGGAGAATTTTAATTATCCTTCAGCTCTGTGAGAATTTTACAGTGGGTTTGTCTCTAGTGACAAACACTAGAGTACACAGGATTTACCAGTCAAGATTATACCTGCCTGTGAATTGAAAGATCCAGTTTGTCTCCAGCACAAGCCATTGCTTCCAGACGCTGCAGGCAGAATACCTAATTCATTAGAGGGCTTCAGATATCATCTCTGAGTCAAAGTAAATGGAAGCTGGCGTTATGATAAGAAATTATCATTTTCTGGTAGCTTCTTATGATCCACAGCAACACTATGCAATTAATCCAAATTAGCTGCTGAAGGTTTAAATGGAAAACTGACATTTTACCAAACATAAATTCTAATTCTTTTGGAGCTGTGATTGAGCTTACATGCTCCGTGGAGGAAAATGTCTCAGCCACACACAGACTTGTACAAGTGTCTGTTGTTGTGATACCATTTTTGGTCCTCTTGCTTTCTCTTGCTGCATCTGTTAGAAGTATAATCTTTTTGAGAATAAACTTTCTTCTTCAGAAATGTGGTGCTTTTTAAAGGATGAAAATAAGTGTGGGGGCTTGTGGAGTGCTGGAGTAAAACCCAATTACAATAGCTAAAAAGGCAAAATGCAAGAAAATTACAGGAGAAATGCCTGGTAGTCACATAATTATCTCCATTTGTGAACAGTGTTTATATCCCAGGGATTTCATTAGTGCATATATATACGCATACATACAGTTGCATGGTTAATTGTTCTTGTAACATAACAGTTTTCCTCAGTGCATACATGTACACAGAATTTACTTAATGCAGGTGGATCCTCCATATCTCTTTGTGAGTCCTGGTGACCCCACATGCTGGGAACGTGGCAGAGCATGCAAATTCTTGGTGACCTGTTTGTGTTCCAGGTGTTTCTGAGAACTCATTAAGTATCTCTGGGAACTGAGGAGCACAATGCAGTTATTTTGGGGCATATACCTGCATGACTGGAAGCCTTATTTGGGAAAGGATCCTCACTGTGGTTTCCCAGGTAGTGCTGGCAGACAGCTCTGTCACATCCACAGTCTACTACAGCCCTCAGTGTCTGGTCAGGAATATGTGGATGCCACTTTGGGAGATAACTTTCTCAAGTGCTTTAGCTGGGCAAGCTCTGGCTTGGACATCTGGTGTAAAGTTAGTCCATGAACTGACAGTGATTTTCTCTGCATGCCGGAGCTGTGTGAGGGAGGGGACTGGAAATATACATCTTCTGAAGGTGTACTCAGAAAGATCAGTGCACTTAGTGCTTCCAGATTTACATGAGAGAGGAAAGAAGCTTGACTACCTCTTCCACATCTCGGTGGGTTCCAGTGGCAGACCTGCCATCCTATGGCAGCTGCTGCTGCAGAATGTCATGTGCCAGTGCCTCAGTGCCGTGGCCGATCTGTGTCTGATGCTGCTGGCACTCAGAGTCATGATTTCAGCAAAAGTTCACTGAGCAAACCAAAGCTTAATGATTAATAGTGTTATTTTTTGTCTTGTTTTGTTTCTTTTTTTTTCCTGTAGTAAATTAAAAAAAAATGTTTAAAAGTATTTTAAGGCAGACTAAAAACCTTACACATTCCAGATATGTCTGGTCTGAACCTGGACAGGTAATGTCAGGTATTTTTAACTGTCTTCTCCCACCAGAGCTGGACAGTGTTGAGGAGCTAGAGAAGAAGCGTATCTGCAGGATTGTCACAAAGGATTTCCCTCAGTACTTCGCAGTGGTCTCACGAATCAAGCAGGAGAGTAACCAAATCGGCCCGGAGGGAGGGGTGCTGAGCAGCACAACAGTGCCGCGTGTCCAGGCGTCCTTCCCTGAGGGTGCTCTAACCAAAAGAATCCGCGTGGGGCTCCAGGTAAGGACATAACCTGTGTGGTTGGTCTTAATACACAAAGCTTACAGCTAAGGAGCCTGCTGCTCCCTAGTCCCTAGCAGTGAGTTGCGGATCACACATGAGCTCTGAACTGGTGTGTGGCTGCCCAGGCACATGCTCTGCATATCAGCGCTCCCCTGGTGCAGGCAAAACACAGTCCTCCACCCTGTGGCAAAAACCCAGCTCACCTTGAGTATCACTTAGCCTCTGAAAAACAGAAAGAAAAGGCAGAGGTTTGGAGCCACAGCAAGCTGCAGTGATAGTCTTCTATGAGCTGCACAGACACTGTGCAGTCCAGTCTCCTGTGGCCAAGTAGCAGCTTGTGGCTGGTGTCAGTGGACATAGTAGTGCATTTGGGATGGAGCTTATGCACCTGTTTGCCACCTGTTTCTGGGTCAAAGACCTCCTATATACATCTGTTGTAGCTTAGGACACTGGTGTTCCTGGCGATGGGTAGAATTTGGGAAGAGCAAATAGCTTAAACTTTCCATGAACAAACTGCACAGAAAGTGGAGGAATACTCTGAAGGATGTATCTTTTCATTGGGTTCTGCTAATTATCACTTAAAATTACTTAATAACTTGAGAGGTCTGATGGGTTCATGAAATCAGGATGCTGGGTGCTGAAATCAGGATGCTGGAATCTGGGTGCTGAAATCAGGATGCTGAAATCAGGATACTGGAATCAGGATTCCAGTGCTTGGTATTCACTCTGGAACGTTTTTCATCCACTAACGATATTTCACATAAAGGCAACTGAACTTGAGAAACTGGAAGCTCTGCTATTATAGTTATACAGCTGCTTTTCCAGAGCTATCTAGTGTGAAGGAAATACATCTCTATATGCAGTGTTGTCACTGCGGAGTTTGCAATGTAGCTGCATACTCTATCAGTACAGTGTGTAGTTTGAATAATACAGCAAGTCACAGTTCAGCCCGATTGAAACAAGGACTTCAAAATTATTTAAAAAAAAAAAAGTACGTGCAAAACGAGGGTTTCCCATGAGATGCCTATCATTTTTGAGTTCAAGTCTTGCATGACAAAAACTGTTAAAATTACATAGTTTTTCTTTCCATACTGCTTATTCTTTCTTCTTCCTTTACCCCTATAAAAAGTTAGGGAATCTCCAGAGGCACAAAACTGAGGTAGAAAGTCTGAAAATTGCTTATATCTCAGCTGCTGCTTACAGCAACTATTTGCACTCTCTATGAATTTGACCCAAGCAAATAGTAATCAATAATGGAATGACCTAGGAAGCACTGGGGACAGAGGTAAATCAGGAGTACAAAGTGTTCCTTAGGAGCATGGGTTCATGCCTGGCAGATGTGAGAATTGTGCAGCATCTGAGACAGCATGTCTAGTCCTCACTTCTCAATACTCTGCTAACAAAGTAGGGCGCATCTTGCATTTTGAAATTTTATTTGATACCACCCATCACTGTAAATTAAAAACAAGCAACCTCATAAAACCTCTTAGCAAACACTACAGGCAACCTTCTGAGATTTATAGCTTTGCTCAACAAGTTAGCTATTAGGAAATCATAAGTGGATTGTGGAGAAAAATACTAAGGCATGAATTGCACTAATAATCACACAAGGGAGCTATAGGAGAAAGCTCCCTAGGAAAAAAAAAAATCTATAGAAAATTAAAGGAAAATTGAGCTACCTTTTCAAAAACAGTTGTGCATATCTACAGCCAATTTGTAGCACTAGTTTAAAATATTTTCCCTGTGTTGACAGGCTCAACCAGTTCCAGAGGAGATTGTTAAAAAAGTCCTTGGAAATAAAGCGACTTTCAGTCCCATCGTCACTGTGGAGCCAAGAAGAAGAAAATTTCATAAGCCAATAACCATGACAATTCCTGTGCCACCTCCATCAGGAGAAGGTGTAACCAATGGGTACAAAGGAGACACGACGCCCAGCCTTCGACTTCTATGTAGCATTACAGGTTAGATAAAATCATTCTCTTTGCAAAGGTTTTGGTGACAGCAGTGCCCCTGTGCTCACTCAAGTAGCTGTACAACTCGTTCTTTCCAGTTAGGGAGGCTGATGTGCTCAGTCCAGTAGATATCAGATCACTTCTTCTCAGCAAAGCCAGCTGAGGTCACCTGGTAGGCTCCCACTGATTCCCTGGGCTTTTAGTCTCATCTCATGCTATTGTAAAAGAACTCCTGCCAACAGATATTAAATACTATTTTATATTTAGCTAGTACAAAGAACTTCAGCCTTGACTATTAAATGTAGTTGTCAATAAACGTAGTTTGCAGAAGTACTGGCCTACCTGCAGAAGTCATTCTGGCCTAGCTGATATCAAGAGAAGTTTCCCTATAGACTGTAGGTATGTATCTTGCTTACATCAGCATCATTTCCTGGTATGTAACATATGACATAATGCATATATAACGTGTAACTCAGCTCTTGGAAAACATTATCTAAGTTGTTTTTTGCTGTGTGAAGCAAAATAAGATAGAAATATTCCTGTGTAGCCTGTGCTTGACTTTTAAAAGAAAATCTCCATGATTTATATTTACGCAGGAGGTACTTCACCTGCACAGTGGGAGGACATCACAGGCACCACTCCATTGACGTTTTCAAATGACTGTGTGTCATTCACAACCAATGTTTCAGCCAGGTATGGTGGCAGAGCTTGTCAAATGCACCCAGGGAGTAGTTACTGTTGGTTAACTGTGTGCATTATTGTGAGGGTGCTTTTTTTGTTGTGGTGCTGGTGTTGTTGTTGTTGTTGTTTGGCTTTCTATAAGTCTTCTGCAAGACTGATAAAGCAGTAATGGACCAGATGCTTCTTTGTCACTGTGTATCAGCATACTACATATTTGAGGTTGCATATGAATCTTTGTCCTGGCCTTTTCTGCTAGGGGTGAGTCTCCTGGCAATCACACACGCTGTTTCTTTAAACAAAGGTGGCAGTGCCACACAGGGGTTTGTTTTTCTGGAAACAGCAACAGAATAGGGAACTTGAAAATGGACATTCAATAAAAGAATTTGGAGTTATTTACATTACATACATTGGAGAATTTGGAAAATGTACATTAAAATGTAAAAGTTGCTGCTCTTTGGCTTTTTAGTTGAAGATTATGTAAAATTACTTTCACAAAAATATAACTTACAAAAAAACCCAAGGTTTTAAATTAATTTTATGGAATTAGTAGAGTTCTTTTTGGTTTATTTTTAAAGGCTTGAGCAATGTTTCAGCATAATGAAAAGCTGATTTAATATTTCTTTTTCGTGTTCAGATTTTGGCTTGCAGACTGCCATCAAGTACTAGAGACTGTTGGGTTGGCAACACAGCTTTATAGAGAATTAATATGCGTTCCTTACATGGCAAAGTTTGTTATATTTGCCAAAATGAATGACCCTGTGGAATCCAATTTGCGTTGCTTCTGCATGACTGATGACAAAGTGGACAAAACTTTGGAGCAACAAGAGAATTTTGAAGAAGTTGCAAGAAGCAAAGACATTGAGGTATATTTCTTACAGCTGGCTTCCTCCTTGTAAACAGACAGTGTGTTTTCCAAATGGTAGTAAGTTCTGCAAAAGTCATTGTGAGCCCAGTTAAATAAAGGTTTGCAGCAATGCTGTTTCAAAAAGCTTCTTGAGGTGATGTCAAAAAAGGACGAGGGAGGGGGGAACATGAAGAGCTGTCTCCAGATGGATGCCCCAGGCTAGCCTTTGGTGGGGTTTGCACCTGCTGTTGTCAAGTAACCTTGGGTTTTTCAGAAAGCTGACCTGGAATTCTTTCTTGATGGCCTCACAGACACACAGTCAGAACTAGGGCTGGTTTATGGTGAATAGGCACCAAGACATAGTTTCTTGAAGGAAATCTAGATATTCTTACTTCAGAAAAGCCACTCATATAGCACAGTTTCCCAAACTGCTGGCGCTCAAAATGCCTTGCCATAATGCACAGTGATTTTCTAGTTTGTCATTGAATTTAATCTGAATGGAGATTTATGCTAAACTCAGGAACTGTAGTGGGGGAATCATGCTATACTTACTTGTGTGGATATACTATGAAATGAGGTTTTATTGATTTTCATTTTATTACTTTGATAGGTTCTGGAAGGAAAACCTATTTACGTTGATTGCTATGGAAACCTGGCCCCTTTGACTAAAGGAGGACAGCAGCTTGTTTTTAATTTTTATGCTTTCAAAGAAAATAGACTGCCATTCTCTATCAAGGTAAAAGCAAAACAAGCCAGCTAATTCTGCTGAGGTGTTTTTTTTTCTTGTGATAACGCTTTTTCAGCTAAATAGAACTAACTTGCCCTGAGGATGTAAGTGTCATTGTTTAATATGTGAATAGTGTGGAGAGTGCTTTGCATGAAGCCACAAAAGAGTTGCTGACAAAGCTGGGACCAGAAAACCCATGACAAGGATTCATGAACTTCTGTTCATGAGTAGCAGAATATCAGGATTAGATCGCTATGTCCCAGGGACTAAGAAAAGGTGATATGTTTGATAACATACTGTACAGCAGAACAGGCTCCAAAAAGTGCATACAGACTGGTCTCCTCTAAATTACCATGAACGGATGCTCAGTTTCCTTTGTGTCATCATAGCTTTTGTGCAAAAGAAGTTTTTAAGCACATAAGTTTTGAGCATAAGTGCAGAACATTGCAGAAAAAAATGAAGGTGAGCTGAAAATACCTCTCAGTTTTATACTGGGATATTGCTATCTGTTTGGACTCACCCAGTGTCCTTTCTTACATGGATTGCAGGAACTTTTTTCCCATCAGAGAGTTTCATGGTACCACCTTTTATCCTGCTGAGAGAGGAGGCTGAGTCCCAGCTCAGTAATATTGGTCTTGACCCATTAGATAGTTTCCTGTGGAAGGAAACTCTGAAAAACCCACCAGAAGCCTCCTCTAGCTATCTAAATTACTGCATATTACTCAACTATACTGTAATTTCTTCTCTAGGTAAGAGACACCAGCCAGGAACCCTGTGGACGATTATCATTTTTGAAAGAACCAAAGACTACAAAAGGACTGCCACAAACAGCTGTTTGCAACTTGAATATCACTTTGCCAGCACAAAAAAAGGTATTTGTTGGGAAACAAACATTTGTGTTAGGGTTGGTTTGATTTTATTTTTGCTTTTTTAGTTTGTCTTTTTTCTGCTAAAGAAACTTAAAGAAATGCTGGTCATGAGAATGCTTTGGAATATGATAAAGGCTTTTTAAATTTATGTTTTATTGGTTTCCTGTATGTAGAACGCTTTTAGAGTCTCTTGTTACTGTGGTGTCAAGTTCCTATAATTTTTATGATTCTGTTTACAGCTCATGCTTCAGCCTGCAAGTCATAGGTTTATGCTTTCAGTAATGTCACACAATGATTTGCATTGGATGTAAGATTTTTTTTGTGTGTGTTGGCATTTTGGATTTGCTTTGCATTATAAATCAGCCTGCATTTTGTGCTCCCAATTTGGTCCTTTTCATATCCTGATATTCTTTTCCCTGCTGTCCATTATAATATTCCTTGTCTCTGCAATGCATCTTTGGACCAAAAGGAAACAGAGTCAGATCAAGATGATGAGGTAATATAAACACTGTCTTCTGTTTTTATTTTCTTCAGATGTAGTGAAGTAGTGAAGAAAAGTAAATATGTTACAGAAAGTAATAAATACTATTATTAACTATGGCATTGAAGTAATATTTACAGAATAACCATATCCTCAACATACTCTGTTGCAAAACAGTTGAAGTTCATGAATGGACAAAAAAAAAATAATTATATTTTACAAAATTAAACTACATGTTGAGTAATAGTAGTCTAAAATTTAACTAATTTCCTTTTGGGAAAAAAAAAAAAGAAGATATAATTACTACATTCCGACCAAGTCCATTTTTTACAAAATTGAGAGGAGCTTATTGGGTGTGATTTTTAGCTCTTCAAATAATGCTGCCGGTACTTTGGTAACTCATGTGTCTGAGGAAGTATTAGCAATGGTAGCCTATAATATTTTATTTCTGAAAATAAACTGGACTCTTCCAAAAAAGCAAAATAACTAAGAAGAATTTCAAACTGTTGTGTATAAAGCTATTTTCAAATAGACCTCAGTTATTTGCAGCTTAAAAATCCCCAGTTTGCTGGAAACTGCAACATTAGATTGTCAGGAAATTGAGTGGATTTTACTCTAGAGATAGCAATAAATGAGATCACCTTATAAAAGAAACCACATAGATGCATCCGTTTTACCTAGCAGCAAAGTTTTCTTCTCTTCCTGGTGGAAAACAAATATCAGTAGCCACCTGCTGACTAAAATAAAAATAACACACTCCTTACATGTTAAAAAATAATAATAGCAACCATATCACTTTGTATTCACAGTGTTTGATCCCAGTGAGCTATTATATAGCTAGAACAAAAGTTTTCTTTCTAAACAAAGCATATTTTTAGACACAGTCAAGTGAACTGATTTCTAAAGGACTTGTAATATTGAAGACATCACACTAGCAGCTAACCCATCGAATGCAGCAACTTACGATACAATTTATTAGTTAACAGTAGTAGTCTGCTTTCTAATCTGCATCTTTGCATTTTGTGCCTATTAAAAAAATCCCCTCCCATGCCTTTTTTTTGTCCTTAATGTATTCACTTTAAAGCCAGTGTACATTGTGGTGTATGTGTTTTCAGGACAAATCAATCTGGGGAGAAATATTTGATCAGTCGAATTTGTACTTCTCTGAATGTTTTATGTCTGTATCTGTAGTCTTCTGTGTTGATCTCCTGTTCTCCTAGTCAAACGTGGTTTATTTTACAGAGAATTAAAAATATCATGCCATTTCTAGTAGTATGAAGCAGTTTATTTAGTGATAATGGGATAAGCTAGTATTGAGATACAGTAGGGCAGGATCATGAGCTATGTCTGCTAAGCTCTTCCACCTCGTAAGCAGAGACATTGAGCAGGAATGAGTTCATGTGGTCATCTCCCAGAGATGCAGTCTCTTCCCTGCTTGCTCTAGAAGGTTGGTGGTTCATAGCAGGTTTCTTTCACCTCTGGTAGCCATGCTCCCCGCTCCATAGTGCCTGACACTCATTACACGTCAGACAGGAATGGAGACCAGCTCTGGCCATTCCCTGCCAAATCTGACTCCAGCATGCCTTCCTGAAGCTGAACGGAGACATCCGTTCTCCCTTGTGGGGATATGTACCGCGATATGTGGCCTATCATGCTGAGGTTTGATGATTGTCCAAATGGGGGATGGCACCAAACAGCATTATGTTTTGTTACAGACGGAGAAAGCCGACCGGCGTCAGAACTTTGTCTCCCTTGCTTTACGTAAGCGCTACAGCTATCTGACTGAGCCTGGAATGAGTGAGTTGCTCTTAACAAAGTACTAAACCATATATACGTGACTTTTCATAAGAAGAGACATTTTTTCTATAAACGTTGTATTTGGTGTCACTTTACAAAAAAAAAAAAAAGGAAAGAAAAAAGGAAAGAAAGAAAAAGGAAAAAAAAATTAAAGCAAAACTCTTGGATGGTCTGTGAAATCTTGTGTTGTGAGAGCTTGAAGAATCCTGACTGGCAAATGACGTGCTAATTAAGTAAAAATACATTCTTTTAAATGCCATATAGCTCCAGATGAGTAGGATTACAAATTGCTTTCAAAATGAGTCTGTTCCTCTTCCCTAAGGGAGCAATATGCAAAAGTTCAGCAAAGCTGAAAAATGCCATTCAGATAAGCGCTTAAATGTTTAGATGCTTAGCCAAAGCGGACTCTCATATTTTATATCTCCCTCTTTTCTCCTTCTCTTCCCTTTTTCCTCTGTTCACTGCAGATGCTTTTTATTCCTTGGCACCACACGTTGCTTCCTCTTAAACTCTGTACTCCTTTACTAGACCCATGGCATCGCTTTCCTTCCCTATTAAGTACAACAATGCATTCGGCTTAGCTTTTCTTCCTTCACCTCCCCTGCCTGCAGTTGAATGCTGTTGTTTCCCTTTCTCAGACTTTTCTTGTCTCTTTCTGCCTCATAACTTCTCAGTTGCTACCCTGCAACAGACCCTTTGATATAATTCCGTAAATCCATAGACAAACTTCGTCAGGTCTTGGGAGTTTCCACTGGATGGCTGCTCTTTAATTATCCTATAAGATCTGTGGCTTCTTTGGATCAGAATATATCCAGAATATATTACACTTCTCAGTCCTGGAAGAAGACTTCAAGCATATAACATCTGAAGAAGCTATCAGATCCACTGAGACATCTTGATGGACTGTTAAGGTACCGTCAAAGGCTTGTTGGGAACCGAGAGACAGGGAAAAGGAAGCTGCTTGAAAGGAGCTTGACTGTGTATGTTGTTTACAATTATTTTTTCAGGCCTCATTGGAAGAAAAAAAAAAGTCTTATATTTATTGACCAAAGGTTCATTAGGTCTCATTTGCAAAAAGTGGAGGGAAAGGGAAAAAAAAACAAATGCACTTAATGAGCTTTACTCTAAGAAAAGGTGTGTTGATATAATAGAAGTCCCCAGCCATTCTTTAATTGTTGTATCCCTATTGGCAATGGTTACTACTTGTGGCAGTGAGCTACCCAAAAAGGGTATGCAAAAATTACTGTATTTGTCAGGAAAGATGGCAGACAGGGTTTGGCTATCAGTCGGAGTGCCACCACCTCCTGTGCACATGTAGCATGCAGTCATCAGCCACCACCACCTGCAGAATGCTGGTGCGAGGGAAGGTTGCAGGTTTAGAGGTGCAGCTCTTCCAGAGCATGTGCACACTACCCAGCACAGAGCCAGGATGGCTGCCGTGGCTGCTTTACACCACAGGGTGTTAGCTCTGTTGATCAGAGATGAGTGATGAACCTCTCCCTCCTTCCAGCAAATTCAGTGGCACAACTCTGCAGTTCTGTAGCAGCGGGGGTTGGGCTGTTTTCTCTCTCGAGCTCATGCACGCACACTCAGAGTTTTTTTTTTTCCTCTGCACCCTGGTGTCAATGCCAGTGCTGGTGCAGAGGAGAGTGAGGAAGGTGGGGTATTCCCCTGCCTACCTGTCCTTATCCCTGCTCAGGAAAAGTGGCCAAAGGACCCCTCTGCCCTCCCCAGCAGTGAGGTCTCCCACAGAAGAGGAGTGGGTTAAACCTGCTCAGTGCTCACTGTTCGCTTGCAGCTGAAGAGCAGCAGGAGCAGGGCTGAGCTGGAGCTTCTTGTATGGGTTCACTCAGTGCTTTCAGTTACCAGCTGCAAGCAAGGAAATGCAATTTGGTGCACAGAAGGTAGTAACATCTGTTTCCTGATAAAATCTTGGATACAGAGTGATGGAAACTGCTTTGGCCAAGAGTGTCCAGTAGCCAAAAAGGGCTGTTATGAAAACCACTTCACTTTCTAGAATATTATCCCACTCTAAATTCTGGCATGGTTGTGGGAATTTCTTTGCTATTTCAGAAAGTAAAATGGCCTGGTTTCATCCTGTTTCAGTTGTCATAGCTTCACATGCTGGTAAATCACTCCATTTTCTTTGTACCAGTTCTTCTTGACTGTGATACAGAGCACAGAAAAAGCATCTTAGACATGTTTGAATTTGTGATTTAACAGGAGAAAGAGCAGTTAAAAGGGCGGCCTGTTGATTGGTTGCCTCGCTAAGCAGCTGTGGCACAATGGCTCATCACAGTGCAGTGGGGTCCCTCTAAAGACATTCCCAAACATGAACTGCTGAACAAGTTGTTTTGATGTTGATTCTTCCCTGAGTGATTTTGGGGTTTTGGTTTTTGCACTTGGGACTGTATGAACTTCTGGTGAATGTTAGCAGTTGCTGATAGTTAATCTTTATTATAAAGTCTAGTTCATTTTATGAAGTACACAGTGTTTTCTTCTTTGGGGGAAGAAAGTATGTTTGTGCTTAAAAATAAAATTGCAATAAGGATGGGAAAGTGGATCTTTCTTGAAATAGGCTGTGCCAGTCAGGCCTCATATTCAAGCTCTCTTCAACCTAAATGTTCTAATACTGCAGTATCACCAGCCATCCACATCAGCTTCTGAGCTTCAATTGGCTTTTATAGGACCCGCATATTTCTCCTTGCAGGATATGGACCTGTGGTATACTGAACACTTATTTGCTATTGTATGTGTGTGTGTGCTTTAAGTTTAACAGTTCAGTATTAGCCTTGCTAAGCTTCTTTCACTGTATGTTACTGTCTGTCTATAAGACAGATCAAGTAAGTTTGACAAATTATTAGTGTAACTTCAGAGAAAGGTGTGTTGAATAAGTTGCTTGAATATTTCAGCCCCATTTCTAACTCCAACTTTAAACAGAAGGAAAAAAAGGAAAAAAAAAGAAAGTCCTTTAAGTTACTTTCAGTGTCAACTCTCTGAATGTTATTGCTGTATCAGAGGATATGTATGCTGTAATGGGATTCCCAGAAATACTGTCTTCTGGCATGAGTATTTCCTGTGATGCAAAATGTGTTTGATGATGATTCTGTTCAAAATGGCTATGAATAAGCTGAGTGTTCTGGGGGATGATAACAGTTAACAGGTTTGTCCTTGCCAGGAAGTTTTTGCATAATATATTGTTCTTTGACTGCTTTTCTAATGTTACCTTTTGAGAAATGCAAAGTTGAACAGGTCTGTCTTTGAGCTGATGCAAGAAATCTCCTCAAAAGGTACCAAGACACTACATCTTGTAGAAAAAGTGTACTCTTCTTTTAATGGCCTCTTGTGAAATGGTTTTTTTAAGGTTTACATATTTGTGCTTAATACAGCATACAAAATGTATTAATGTGTGCTCGTTTTGACATGATATATTGTGCATGAATGAAAACTGATTCAGTTGCTTTGCTTGCTCACGTTTATCATATATCATAGTTTCCATATTTGATGTATGACATATGCTTCTTAAAATCATTTCATGTAAAGTTTTACTTTAGTTTTTCCAACCAAAAGGAATATCGCATGATAAACAAATGCAAAAGTTCCTTTTCTTCATTTATTTATATTATTTTTTAAAATATTGACTCAGAAAAGCTCTTGCTCTTATTGGCTTTGTGAGTGTGAAGCATATCCGAATTGTGCATGGGAGATAGAGATTTGAATTTATTCCAGTTGCTTCACAGTTTGCACATCAATTGCCTGTCACTTAAAGGAATTTTGGGTTCTGCATGAAATAGTTCTGACTGGTTTAAAAAAAAATATTTTAGATATATAATGTCTTTTTACACAAGTTTATATTTTGTATAGGTTCAATATCTGAATAGAATGACAACAACAACAGAAATAATTAAAAGGATAATTCTAATAGTTGTGCAAATCAAAGACATACCTAAACAGGCAAAATAGAACTGATACAAATATTTCAGAATTACGACATCAGAAAGTCAATAGGAAGTAAGAGAAGAATTTTTGATGTGGTTTTTATTTTTACCTTGTGGATTCCTTCTTTGTGTTTTCTGTTCTTCATTTTTTGCAGACTTGGTTGCAATGTGCTTTCTGTCTTTCATTTTATGTTGCTTTTTGTTTTGGACCAATTGTCAGTATATGGTTCATTCCTATTGTTTATTTCCTTTTTAATCTTCTTTTGCCTCCTCCATCCCAACTCATGCAAACAATTGTATTTGCTTTTTGTAATATTACAACGTTTACTGACCAATTTTCTTCTCTGGTCTCTCTGTTTTTCAATCATTTTTGTTGATTTTATGTTTGATTTTAATTTAACAATTTAAGAAACAGTTGAACGGAGTGCAGGAGCAACAAGATCCCTACCTGCTACTTACTCATACAAGCCATTCTTTTCAACACGGCCATATCAGTCATGGACAACAGCTCCAATTACAGTGCCTGGGCAAACCAAATCAGGCTTCACTTCCTTATCAAGCTCTTCCTCTAACACTCCTACAGCTTCCCCATTAAAATCAATATGGTCTGTTTCTTCTGCTTCTCCAATCAAATCCACGTTAGGAGCTTCTACCACATCTTCAGTTAAATCTGTTAGTGATGTAGCATCTCCGATTAGATCATTTCGGACAATCTCTTCACCAATAAAAACTGTGGTATCACAGCCTCCATACAATATACAGGTTACTTCAGGCTCTTTCGTCAGAGCTCCCGCAGTGACAGAAGCTGCTAGCCTAAAAGGGCTGGCATCCACTACCACATTCCCCTCTCGGACATCTCCAGTGACTACAGCAGGGTCTCTCTTGGAGAGATCATCCATAACCATGACGCCTCCAGCATCCCCCAAATCCAACATTAACATGTACTCTTCAAGTTTGCCTCTTAAATCGGTCATCACATCAGCATCCTCACTTTTATCGTCCCCTCTAAAGTCAGTGGTGTCACCTGCTAAGTCAGCAGTTGATGCTGTTTCATCCTCTAAGGTCATGATGGCCTCGTCTCTCTCGTCGCCAGCAAAACATGTAGCTGGGCACACAGATGTACCGTTGCTTAATGGGTCTGTGTCACCTCTGAAATACCCATCTTCTTCCAACCTAATAAATGGATCCAAAGCTGCAGCTGTTTTTCAAGACAAGATCACTGCAGCTGCACATTCTGCAAGTTGTGCTGCTAGTGCAGTTGCTGACACAGCTGAGAGGGTGTTTTCAACTGCTTCAACAATGTCATTTTCTCCACTCAGGTCATTTGTGTCTTCAGCACCATCAGCTTTCCAGTCAATAAGAACTCCTCCTGCAGGTGCTTTGTATACAGCCCTTGGGTCAATATCAGCAACTACCTCATCCGTAACTTCATCAACAATAACAGTGCCAGTATATTCTGTAGTCAATGTTTTGTCTGAACCAGCATTAAAGAAGCTCCCAGAGTCATCTCCGCTTACAAAATCAGCTGCTGCGTTACTGTCACCTATTAAAACATTGACTACAGAGGCACGCACACAGCCTCCCTATAATCGAACTTCTTCTCCAATAAAATCATCCTTGTTCTTAACACCCTCTGCTCTCAAATTGTCCACACCATCTTCTTTATCCTCCAGTCAGGAGATACTGAAAGATGTTGCTGAAATGAAGGAGGATCTAATAAGAATGACTGCAATATTGCAGACAGATGTCGCAGAGGACAAACCATTCCAACCTGAGATACCAAAAGAGGGTAGAATTGATGATGAAGAGCCCTTTAAAATTGTTGAGAAAGTAAAAGAGGACTTAGTAAAAGTTAGTGAGATACTGAAAAAAGATGTGTGTTTAGAAAGTAAAGGGTCGGCTAAAGTATCCAAAAGTGATCAAGGACACCTATCTGAGGATGACTGGGTAGAGTTCAGTACAGAGGAGATTGATGAAGCGAGACAGCAAGCTTTGACAACTCCTATATCTGTTCCAGAGAAGGTCCAAATTAAAACTAAAACCATGTCGGAAAAGGATTATAACTTGTCAAAAGTTATTGATTACTTAGCAAATGATATTGGTAGCAGTTCATTAACAAACATAAAGTACAAGTTTGAAGAGGGGAAAAAAGAAGGTGAAGAGAGACAAAAACGCATTTTAAAACCAGCTATTGCTTTGCAGGAACATAAACTTAAAATGCCTCCAGCCTCCATGAGGCCTTCAACATCAGAAAAGGAGTTATGTAAAATTGCAGATTCCTTTTTTGGAACAGATACAATTTTAGAGTCTCCGGATGACTTTTCTCAACATGATCAAGATAAAAGTCCCTTATCTGACAGTGGCTTTGAAACAAGGAGTGAAAAGACACCTTCTGCCCCACAAAGTGCTGAAAGCACAGGACCAAAACCCCTTTTCCATGATGTACCCATCCCTCCTGTCATTACAGAAACAAGAACTGAAGTAGTGCATGTTATCCGCAGCTACGAACCGTCATCTGAAGAAATTCCAGAGCAGAAAGCAGAGGAGCTACCAGCCTCGAAACCTGCACCTACATTTATGGAGCTGGAGCAAAAGCCTGCTGGGTCTATTAAAGAGAAAGTTAAAGCATTCCAAATGAAAGCCAGCAGCAGTGAGGAAGATGACCACAAATGTGTCCTTAGCAAAGGTGTCCGAGTAAAAGAAGAAACTCATATCACTACGACAACTAGAATGGTTTATCATAAACCTCCATGCACCGAAAGCACATCTGAAAGAATTGAGGAAACAATGTCTGTTCATGACATAATGAAAGCCTTTCAGTCTGGACGTGACCCTTCCAAAGAACTAGCAGGTCTGTTTGAACATAAATCATCAGTAACATCCGATGTTAGCAAGTCTGCTGAAACTTCACCACAACATGCAGAGAAGGACAGCAAAATGAAACCCAAACTGGAGCGAATAATAGAGGTCCATATTGAAAAAGGTAATCAGGCTGAACCTACTGAAGTGATTATTAGAGAAACAAAAAAGCATCCAGAAAAAGAAATGTATGTATATCAGAAAGACTTACCTCGGGGAGATATTAACTTAAAAGAGTTGGAAAAACATGATGCTTTTCCTTGTTCAGATGAACAAGGTCAGCAAGAAGAAGAGGAGCTCACAGCCGAAGAGTCACTTCCTTCTTATCTGGAATCCTCTAGAGTTAACACTCCCGTGTCCCAGGAAGAAGACAGTCGCCCTAGTTCTGCTCAACTCATGTCTGATGACTCTTACAAAACACTGAAGCTTTTGAGTCAGCACTCAATAGAATACCATGATGATGAGTTGTCAGAACTAAGAGGGGAGTCTTACAGGTTTGCTGAGAAAATGCTTCTTTCAGAAAAGCTAGATGTTTCTCATTCTGATACTGAGGAGTCAGTTACTGACCATGCTCTACCCCTTAGTGCAGAGTTACAGGGGTCTGATAAACGATGCAGAGAAAAAGTAGCTACTGCCCCCAAAAAAGAGATTCTCTCCAAAATCTATAAAGATGTTTCTGAAAATGGTGTGGGTAAAATGTCTAAAGATGATCATTATGATAAAGTGACAGTGTTACACTATACTGGAGATGTTAGTAGTCCAAAACATGCGATGTGGATGCGCTTTACTGAGGACAGATTAGACAGAGGTAGAGAAAAGTTGATATATGAAGACAGGGTGGACAGGACTGTTAAGGAGGCAGAAGAAAAACTGACTGAAGTATCACAGTTTTTTCGGGATAAAACAGAGAAGTTGAATGATGAGCTACAGTCTCCAGAGAAAAAGCAGCATAAAAGAAATGGTAAAGAAATACATTCTAGCCAGAGCTCTGCCAGCAGCAGCCCTGAGAAGGTTCTGCTCTCTGAATTACCAGCGTCCGGTGACGAATGGAGTAAGGTGAAGCAATACGCACATGATGGGAAATGTTTTCCCAAAGTGGATGAAAGAAAAGTGTCCAGTTTGCCCAGCAGTCCTGAAAAAAGGATATTTGTGCAACCAGCAGAGGACTCTAAACAAACTATGGAACACAAAGGGAGTGCTCAGCAGACTGGAGTACCTGAGGTTTCACAGACTGGATTTCAGCTGAAGCAGTCAAAGCTCAGTTCCATTAGGCTAAAGTTTGAACAAAGTATAAGCCCAAGGAGTAAGGATCTAACTCAAGAAGAAAAAAAGCTGGACAGTCAGTCCAAAATTCCAGTAAAGAAATTGCAAGAAAGTAAGTTACCAGTGTATCAGTTTTATTCCAGAGAGAAACATGCAAAACAAGTAGAGCTCGTTGATGGGAGCACAGCTTTACAGAAAGAGGTGAAAATACAGGAAGATTTTGTTCCAGGTAAAGGAAAAGCTATAGAAGACTTTTGTGCTTCAGAGACACAGAAGCAAAGAACTGAAATGAGTAAAAGCGTGCCAGAATACTTTTCAGAACTGCAGACAAAAGACCTGGTCTATGGCTCAGACTCAACAAAGGGACACTGGGACAAAAAAATCTATAGGACATGGGAAAGTCCTGGAACTTCTAATCATAAAACACAAAAAGAAAAACTTTCACATGTGCTTGTTCCAGATACAGTGAAAGAAAACCATGTTGATCATGTTGAAGCTAAAACTGACAAAGAAAGTGAATTTATCACTGTGACAGAGCACAAATTGGCAGCAAATGGAATTCATTCGGAAGAAGTGAAGGAACTGACTGTAAAATCTCCCTCAAAAAAGGTCTTATACAGAGAATTTGTTGTCAGGGAGGGAGAACATAACGGTGAAGTAGCTGATAAAATGTCCAAAAGGAAAGAAGAAATTGCTGTGTCCCATATTCCAGTCAGGATTGTTGAGGAGAAGAGAGCCATGCTTGATGGAGTTTATCAACTTTCAGCTAAAGTATCCCAATCAGCTGTGATTAAGGAGAAAGTTGAGAGACAGATTGATTATGTGGAAGATGATCAAATAAAGCATTCAGAAATCAGAAAAGTTACCAAGCAGCAGAGCTCGATAGGTCTAAGTCCTCCTGTTGAGGAAACTGAGTTATCCCCTAGCAAATCACCAGATTCTTTAGAATTTAGTCCAGGAAAGGAATCTCCTTTGAGTGACTTAGTTGACCCCAGTGCCAGTGATTACTTGAATAAAGTTGCACCATTAGTAAGTACTGAGGGAGTGAAAGAAATTAAGACCTTACCTGTTTATGTCAGTTTTGTTCAAGTCGGAAAGCAATATGAGAAAGAGGTGCAACAAGGAAATATAAAAAAAATTGTCAGTCAGGAGAGTAAGACAGTACAAGAGACAAGGGGGACATTTTACACAGCTAGACAGCAAAAACAACCTCCTTCTCCACAAGGCAGTCCAGAAGATGACACCCTAGAACAAGTGTCCTTTATAGATAGCTCTGGCAAAAGCCCTTTAACACCAGAAACACCAAGTTCAGAGGAAGTGAGTTATGAGTTTACATCTAAAACACCTGACTCACTAATAGCATATATCCCTGGCAAGCCCAGTCCTATACCTGAGGTATCTGAGGAATCAGAGGAGGAAGCAGAGGCTAAATCAACCTCTGTAAAACAGGCAGAAGTTGAGGAACCACAAACTGACAAATCACTACCTAATCATATAAATAAGGACTCTAACAAAAGACCAAAAGGTAACAGAGTTGCCTACATTGAATTTCCTCCTCCTCCACCACTGGATGCAGACCAAGGCGAGGCAGAAAAGAAGCCCCACTATTCCACTGAGAGTGAAATGGAGATGACAGAAGTGAACTTGCAAGATGAACACGACAAATACCAACTGGCTGAACCAGTTATAAGAGTGCAGCCGCCGTCTCCTGTGCCACCGGGAGCAGATGTCAGTGACTCCAGTGACGACGAATCTCTCTATCAACCTGTTCCACTTAAAAAGTATACATTCAAACTGAAAGAACTGGAAGATGACCAGAAAGAAACCTCAAAACCCAGAGCCCCCGAAAAGGTTGAGAAACAGAAAGAGTTAGGACATCCCACTTCTGGGAAACCTAGTGAGTTTGACGTTGGGCTTGATTCACCCCAGAATGATGTAGTGCAAAATGGGAATAATAATGACCAGTCTGTCACAGAGTGTTCCATAGCAACCACTGCAGAATTCTCCCATGATACCGATGCGACTGAGATTGACTCTCTTGACGGTTATGATTTGCAAGATGAAGATGATGGTTTAACTGAGAGTGATTCTAAACTTGCAGGTCCAGCAGTTGAAACCAAAAAGGACGTATGGACTACAGAAGGTATTCTAAAGCAGACTGATCGCTGCTTTAGCCAGAGTAAACTTGAAGTCATTGAGGAGGAAGGCAAGGTAGGCCCTGAAGAAGACAAGGTGCCTTCGAAGGGTCCAGCTTCTGAAAAGGCCGGAGATAAAAGCGAACAGAAGTCAGGGGCACAGTTTTTCACTTTGGAAGGCAGACACCCTGACAGGACTGTGTTTCCCGATTCGTATTTCAGTTACAAAGTAGATGAAGAATTTGCAACACCTTTCAAAACAGTGGCCACTAAGAGTCTAGATTTTGACCCGTGGTCCAATAACCGAGGTGACGACGAAGTGTTTGAGACTAAATCAAGGGATGATGAGGCTAAGCCATTTGGTCTGGCAGTGGAAGACAGATCTCAAGCAACAACACCTGATACAACTCCAGCCAGAACTCCAACAGATGAAAGTACGCCAACTAGCGAGCCCAACCCCTTCCCATTTCATGAAGGGAAGATGTTTGAGATGACTCGCAGTGGTGCAATTGACATGAGCAAGAGGGATTTTGTTGAAGAAAGACTCCAATTTTTTCAGATTGGTGAGCATACTTCTGAAGGGAAGTCAGGGGACAAGGGGGAAGGGGATAAAAGTACAGTCACTGCCATCACACAGCCACAGGCAGGGGACAACACTGTAGAAACAAACCTAGAGAGACCAGTAGAAACAACAGCAGATGAACATAAGCCCATCATCCAGGCCAGTGGAGATTGCATGGAACAAACACTTGGTAGTAACTCACTGGAAAAATCATCGGCAGCAGTAAACGCTTCTAAAGTTGATCCCAAATTGCGCACACCAATTAAAATGGGAATTTCTGCTTCCACCATGACTCTGAAGAAAGATGGCCCTGGCGAAGTGACAGATAAGATAGAAGCTGTGATGCCAAGTGGTCAGGGATTAGAAAATGAAACCGTAGAAGTGATTGCGAGTTCAGCTTCTAGCCAGACAAGCTGTAGGCAAACAGAGAACACTGAGTTTCCAAAAGATAATTTTAATAACAACAACAATTTGGATTCATCTGCTGTCCCTACAGATGATATTACCTGTAATGTAGTGCTAAAAGAACATTCAGAACCGAAATGTTCCCTGCAGAAAGCTAATCAAGCGAAAAGCACTTCAGGAAAAGGTACAGGGACAACACAAGGACACAGAGTAAGAGATAAGCAAAAAGCACACGGAGAGCAGCAAAAGTCAACAGAGTTGGTAGGGACTAGAGGAAAATCAAAACTTCCTGTAAAGGCCAGCTCAGTAAAAGACGTCTTGCCACAAAATAATGTCCAAAGCAATGCAGGGAGTAAAGTGAGACGGGCTATTAAGCCTGACAAAGCAAAACAAGATAATTCTCCTCCCTGTCTAGAAGCAAGGTCTAGGATTCCTGTAAAAAATACACATAGGAGCAATCTAGCTAGAAAACCTGCAGCCCTGCCAAAACAAGAGCAGGTAGAGAAAGAAAAAACAAAACAGCTTCCTTCTAAATTACCAGTAAAGGTAAGATCTACCTCCGTCACAATGACAACAGTTAAAGTAAGAAAAAATCAGCTTAGGGAGGTATGTAAACATTCTATTGAATATTTTAAGGGAATTAGTGGTGAGACATTAAAGCTTGTGGATCGTCTATCTGATGAAGAGAAAAAGATGCAGTCAGAGGTCTCTGACGATGAAGAAGACAGTACATCAAGGAACACATCATTATCAGAAGCTACTCAAGTTTACCAGCCTTCCATTACATCGAAGTCTGCTAGAGATATGAGAACAGAGGCAGCATCTATAAAATCAAAGATTGAAAAGGCCGACAGTGAGAGGAGGAGGAGTAAGAGGACTGGTGAGAATGAAGGCAGTCAGGTTTCTGGAGCTCTCATGGCTCACCTCGTGGAGATCAAGCCTAGTTTGTAAAACTTTCAACTTGTTGATCCTAGTGCATGAACTGTTGTGATTGCCTGTGGAGTGACTTAACCGTAGTTTTCATTCTGTCATTGTCATCTGTACGTGCTGTCTTATACTCTTCTTTCTTCCTTTAAACAAATCCTGTACTGTAGAAAGCTAGTGAAGCATGCCAAAGACATTGTTGTAACTCAGAAATGGAAAGTTTTCTTTTGTGACAGCAAATTTGTTCTGTCAAAGTAGAGAAAATAGATGTTAATCTGGTCTTGGTGGTTTCCACCAGTAAATGAACAACTTGTGTACAGTCTAACGGCTAGATTGTCAGCATGTTTGGTTTCATTACACAACATCATGTAGTTTGACATTTGGCTTTACACAGGTGAAAAAATGTGCTTTGTAGGTTATTAGGACACACAACCATTCTAGTAAACAATATAATCACCGGCAACTTAGTTGAATTAAAGCTATTATTTATAATAAACTATTGTCCGGTATTATGGTTTTCTGTGCAAAACCCTTTTAATCAAGAAATTGTAAATCACAGGTCCACAGAGTCCATGTGAACGGACAGATATAAGGATGGCAATTGTAGCCGATCACCTAGGACTTAGCTGGACAGGTAAGCTTTTCTGCTTTTATATTGAAATCAGCTGTTACATTCTCAGGTAGTCTTTTTACTAAAAGCTGCAGCAAGGTCCCCATCAGGAGAAGGCCTCCCTTCTCCTGAATTTGCACTGAACCTGGCCTCCCAAAATATTCAGCAGATCACTTGGCAAAGATGCCCAATAAGAAATAGCTGTGAAGAACTGTCTTACGGGCTCACAATAAATCAAACAGAAACTGATAGCGCAAACAGTTAAAATGAGTCATTTCCCAACATGTTACACTCAAATAGTTGAGAGAATCTTATCTGCTCAGGGTCAGGGCTGTCTGTGTCTCAGGGCAGAGAATCCCCCAAAGTGCTGGAGCTTTTTAGGGGTCCCAGCAGCTTGGTGCCATGTGGGGTTGCCTCGTCATACACCCACTGTACCCTCCGCAAACTGACGTGCAGAGCTGGCCCTTCATGGGCTTATGGGTGCAGCAGCCAACTCTCCATGGGCATAGGTGAACACAGTGCTGGTGCCTGAGCTGCACAGCAAGCTCGCAAATGAATGATGGTCACCAGAACAAGCACATTATCAGTGAGCAGTGACGAGGTCTCCATGGAGCTTTACTTTGCTCTGGTTAAGTGTCTTACTGGGTTTAAATACAATAATAACTCAAAGAGATGTGATTGAAAATTCAGAATTGTGCCTGTCTTAGGAAATTAAAATGTAAGTGTATAATGCCATGTTCATTATTATCTGTTAAGATACCCATTTATGTCAGGTAGTTTTGTTGATGTCTGTGTGATCTAAGAAAGTTAATATTTCTAAGCCTGACAGGATAATTGAGAGATATGTGCTTTGTTTGGTGTTTTTGTTGTTGTTTTCTTTCTTTTTTTCCTTTTTTTCCTTTTTTTTTTTTTTTCTTTTTGCTTTATAGAACTGGCAAGAGAACTGAATTTTTCTGTGGATGAAATAAATCAAATCCGAGTAGAAAACCCAAATTCTCTTATTGCTCAAAGCTTCATGTTATTAAAAAAATGGGTTACCAGAGACGGGAAAAATGCTACAAGTAAGTTCAAGCAGTTACTTCTGTTGTTTGTAAATTATAGCCCATTCCAAATGTTGCCTGTTCTAAGTAGGTTAAATTGAAGAAAACAAAATGAACTTCTTTCACAAACCACTAATGGAAAAAAAAAGTTTTAGTTATATTTTTACCAGAAGCCAGAGATGTGTCATATTTATTCAGTACATATGCAGAAGGAAATAATCTGTTCTCCACATCCATAATTGATGGGACAAGTAATAAGCTTAAATTCCAGCAAAGGAAGTATTAGGGAAAACTTGCCAATAGCAAGGAATGTGAAACATGGAAATAGGCTGCCTGGAAAATTTAGGTAGTCTCACAGTACTGCAGGTTGTAACAAGACTATATACCTTTCTGTGAGGAGTGGCGGGTGTGACTGGGACAATGGATCTCTTTGAGGCCACATTTCTGGGCAAATTCTGCTATTTTTATCTGTACTTGAACTGCTCAAGTTGAAATAGAGGGTTGATTTTTGCATTAGGTCAGTAGTGTTTGTTACAGTTGTGTAATCCACAAAACCCTACACGGTATTTGAGTCAACTTGGATCTTTTGCACCATAAAAGTCGTTTCCAGTATTACTGTGTTCTTGTAACACAGGATTATTGTAAATGAGATTTCAGGATGGATTGCATGAATAGCCTTACATGCATTATTACCTGCATGGCTACCTGTTCTGTTCCTCAAAATAGAATGGTAACAAGGATCTTTACATTCCCTTTATGTTCCAGTAAAAGGATATTTTGTTTCAGTAGTAAGTAAATATATTATTTAAGAACTCCCTGACCTTATTCTTTGTGGTTCTCGTGTTATAATAGGATTATACTTGGGGAGAGGAGAATCTTAATAGGTATATATCTTGAGTTAGTAGGCAGCAGAATGTCTGCTTAGACAAATGGAGTTTGCTAGAACCAAAGGCATTGGGACAGAAACGTATGCAAGCAACTTATAATTAGCAAAATGTAAATGTAACTGAGAAAGACAATTACACAGTTCTGCAATGCTGAACTTTTTTTCCTGACATGTCTTATTTGTTTTTCAGCTGATGCCTTAACTTCTGTATTGACAAAAATTAATCGAATAGATATTGTGACCCTATTGGAAGGACCGATATTTGATTATGGAAATATTTCAGGCACCAGAAGTTTTGCAGATGAAAATAACGTTTTTCATGATCCCATTGATGGTAATTGAATTCCATGGTCATATTTAGTTCAGTGGCAATAATGCAATAATGTTGTATGAACTAGATGGTTAAAAAAAAAAAAGGAAAAAGTAAATTCTAAACAAGTAACTGGTTTTCATTTCAAGGGTTTTTCCTCATAGTATGATATTTAGGTTGCACATTAACATCTCAGAGAGTAAGCTCAGGATCCCACAAATGCACGCCTCAGTGAGCTCGTTCCTACCAGCCTCGCCTCAGTGTCAGTTGACAAAACCTGATTTTTTTTCTCCTGTGGTAGTTGTGTTTTGATGCTTGCCCATGTATATTTTTAATGTGCTTGGTATTGCATGCTTTCCAAGCTTGCTGGAAATAGACACACATGCACGCGCACACATGTATATATATTTTCTTTGGATTTCTGTCTAGGTAAGTAACAGAATTCTTCAAAGAAAAAAAAAAGGAAAAAACAAATCAAGTGTGTAGCAGTTGCGTGAGATACGTTAATGTGCAGTTTACTACCCAGCCTGAGACAAATAAATATCAGTTATTTTGAGATTTTCACAAAATTTTTGTGATTTTGGACCATTATTGTCCAAATGTACAGTGGCAGTAGAAAAATAAGAAAATGTTTTATTATTGCATGAGAGAATATCTTTGTCAGCCTACTAATGAATAGAACTGTTCAGTGATCTTCACATGGAAGCTGTACCCACTGAGCACAGAATGGTGCTGGTTAATTTTGAGCCAGATCTTTAAAGGATAAATGGAGTTCTGCTTATAAAACAGAATTGCCGTAGGTATACTTAATATTTATCATCATGTTGAAGATGCTAAATGTTGTTGTTTTGTCTTTTAAATGTTAGTTAATGGGCACTGGGTTGCTGCATCCTTTACTTTCATTTTTGACAAATTTATTATAAATAGCTTGTTAAGTAAGACTTTTCTCTTTTGAGTTCTATTTCCTTTGCTTTTTGTAATTGGTTCAAATATTTATTAGTCTCTGTATTTTAGTAGGATGTTTTTGTAGTCAGAACATATAAGCTCAGTGTACCTCCATTACTGAGCAGCATTACTGGTCATTGAATCATTGCATTACAGAAAAAAATTTCTGTTGACATTTTAAGAAAGTTGCTCTTGAAATGTTACTTGCGCCTTTCAATAGTAGCATCAGTATTTTTATGAAAAAATACGCTTTTCTGCAGTTGCTTTCTGTCTCTCCTCTTCTCTGAGCCTTCCTCAAGCTTCCTTTCCTCACCAAGACCAGACCACCTTTACCTTTCTCTCAGCTGATTCAGGAAATAAAAAAAAGGGAAAAGAAAAAAAGAAAACCCAACCCTGTAAATGCACGTCCCTTTGCAGGCAGTACAATGTCCAGTTAACCCCACACAATGTATTTTTTTTTCCTTTTGTAGGTTACCCAACCTATAATTTGCTGGAGAAAATTTCAGATTTTGTTGTCATTTTATATTTATATTCAGTTTAATCCTTTTGTATGATTTTCCTGTGTTTTCATCGATTTCCTTTTCTTTTCTCTCTTTATTTGATCAGTGTATCTGATTGTACCCATGTCGCCAAGATCACCTCAGTCTCCAAGATCACCAAGATCTCCTTACTCACCACAGTCCTCTCACCTGTATAGCTTTACTGTACCTGAAATATTCATATAGCTCTCCCTGTGTTTTTGTGTTCTTATCCCTTTGCTAAATTCCCTTTTTGGTTTTTTATCCTGCTGCATATTTAGATCTACTATTCTTTATTATCCTCATTGAGATCCATTTCTGTTCCTTGTTCTTTAACTATTCCATTCTTGTGGCTCTGTGGTTAAATGGAGATATAGATTAGTAGCATTGTATTGCTAGTATTGTGTACTTTTTGATATAAGTAAGTTAAAAATGTGGACCTGTTTTAAAAATAATACCTACTTGCAAAAAAGTGGCTGTCCTATGTTTTGATCTGCTTCTGTCTTTAAAGTTTATTTATTAAAATTCCAAATTCAAGGAAATAAAAACTGGGAAAGAAAGATATACACAATTTGGCTGCAAGATGTTGGATTGGATATAAACGGACAGCCACCCCTGTCCACATTTAATTCCATGCATGCTTGTAAGGCAATCTGCTATAGCTTGAAAATGTTCAAATGGCTGCAAAAAACAATTGTTGAAATCTTTACAAACTATTTACAAAATACTCAAAAGTACTGGCTTTGCTGTACTAGCTATTTTGGCAATGCTCATTTTTGTTCATCTAATTAGAACAAAGTAAATGAATCTATCAGAACTGCATTTGTTCTTAATCCGCATCTTCACAGTTTTCATACTTTATGTAATTCATGAATCATTTGACATTTGCTGGTTCGTTGCTCCATGCTTCATCCCAGTTAGTCCAAATGTGCTGTCTTCCTTAGGTTATCCCTCCATTCAAGTGGAACTGGAAACTCCCACTGGGTTGCGCTTCGTGCCGCCCACCCCTTTCCATCAGGACGATTTCTTTAGCGACACCTCTAGCCTAGAGTCACCCCTTAGAACTCCCAGTAGACTGAGTGACGTGGTAGTGACCTCCCAGGGACATGTAGATGGTACAGCAGCAACACCGCCAGTGGTGACTGAAGAAGATACTTCTCTGGACGACAGCAAACTCGATTTCTCAGTGCCTAGAGAAGGAACTCCCAAAGATATTTCTGTAGGCCAGAGCCAATTGGAGGAAGTGGACCTTAAAGATTATCCGCGGTATCTTGGTAGTTATGGCGGGATACCAAAGGATGCTAAACAAAAGCAGAGTGAAGAGACTAGCAAAACAGGAATAAGGACTGAACAGCCTGAGAGAGAAAAGTCTGGTAGTGATGAGGAGATGACGGAAGAAAAGTTTAAATCTCTGTTTGAGGACATTCATCTGGAAGAAGGAGCTGAGTCTGAGGAGATGACGGAAGAGAAAGTATGGTCAATTCTTAAAGGTGTTCAGCAAGCAGAACGCGAAATGTCTTCAATTACAGGTTGGCAAACCGACTCGTCAAGTGTCACTGAGCCACCAACGTCGGGACGCAGAATAGGTGGTAGCCTGCTAGATCGTCTGGATGATAGGTGAGAATCTGCTTACAAAGGTGTGCGTGTAAGCGAGCCTAACTGCGCTGCTTTCACCTTCAGAAGCAGTGCTCAGGCTGTGGTTCCGTAGTTCCCTGTGTGTATGTGTTTATATACATATACGCACGTGTATTTAGAAGAAAAAGCGGTGCTTAACTCAGTTAGGCCTGAAACGCATTTAACTTTAAACATGTATATATAGCAGGTTTCATGCTTAATATAAGATTAGTTTTTATTACATTTTCTAGATAATATTGCTTTTCATGTTCTTTGTAATTGTGTGTTTCCATTCTGAAGGAATCTAAGCAGGCATAGATGGAATTGGAATGTGGGGCTACGAAATGTATATCAGTTGAAACTGTAATACTGCATTACTCTTATTTCTAGAGTACCTTTTTAGCAGTCACCCTTTTCATGGCATATCTGCCTTCCCTCAGATAGTCATCACTTTTCCATAACCCAATTTTTAAATTGTCACTGTTTTTATAACACTTACTTAAGTGTGTTATGTCATGCTAATTTACTTGACGTTTTAAGAGATGAGTTGCAAATCATAGGAAGGTAAGAATGACAACACCAAATCCTTTTCGTCCCATATACTGCCTCCCAACAGTGAATGAAGAGGATGCTTGGGGAAGAAAATTCCATTTTTCCCTCCTCTGCTTTCCCAAGGTCAATTTGCTTTCAGCATAATGACCTGCTAAGATGGTGAATGCTTTCTACATATTTATCCTCAACGTATTTCTCTTGCATGAGCCTTTGCAGCCTCCCCTTGGACCTACATAAGTTTTCAGCATTTACAGTATGTACTGGCATGTTTGGCCATACTGGTACCCACTGGTGAAGATCTCCTGCTCTTATTTTGAACTTGGCTTCTGTGATTACTAATGGAAGGAGCCAGCTCTGCATGAGGTGTAAATCAGCAGAGAATGACTGTCTGCAGAGTAGTTTTCTCTCTGTCAGCAGATCCTTTGCATCTTTGACTCAGAATGTTTAAGGGTTCCAGGTAGCATGAGGTACTCTTACTGAATCAAGCGGGAACATGGCCGTTGATTTCAGCAAGCTGATTTTTCTAACAAGGCCATAAAGCACTTGATCTACTAGTGTTGTGATTCCTGTTGTTATGTTAAGCAATGCTTGTTATTCTGCCTTCTATACTCTGTTCAATTAATAAAATATCTCTTCTAGAAGTAAAAGGCCTTCCTTAGAAGATGACCTGTCCATTTCTAGCTAGATGAATTCAATTTGCTATCTTCTATAACAGTTTTGCCAGCAAATAGCTGTAGTATTTTTATGTGTACAGTCCAACTGTTTATTTGAAATGTAAGCAAAATAAAACAGAAACCTGTGCATCAGAAGTGCAGGTTAAACCTGCCCGAAGGTAATCTGAGATAAAGTTTTGGCCAGAGCTTTGTATCTCGTAGTAATGTTTCTTGCTGTTGGCTCTGTATATTATTGAAACTGTACTGAGGAATTATTCTTGAGTACTAATATTTTTTAAGATGCATGAGTTATTGGAGTACAGGTACTACAATCGGAGGGGAAAATAACCAAAATTATTAGTAACTGCAGAGTAACAGATACTTTGTTCACCTCCTTGGTTAGAGAGCAGGTTAAAGAATTACTGCCTTGGGGATTTATCTCGTGATTATACAAGGGAAATGGTAGGTTTTGTGTATTTTTCTTTCTCTTTTTATTTTTTTCTTTTTTTCCCTTAAGTTGAAGGGAATTAACACATAGCATTTGGTCTTGATTCCAGTGTCCACCATGTTCTCATTGCTTCTGAAAAGATACCGTGATGCAGACAAGGCTATTAAATAGATTGATGCTTGCACGCTGAATTAAAAATTTTACTTTGTCTGAAATGTGTGCGCTGAGTAAAGGCTCAGTAAAGGGGTTCAGTGCTTCTGCCTTCTGTTGCGTGATTTAAACACTGAACGGCTGTCTATTTTTTTCCCCTGTAGCTTGGACCAATGTAGGGATTCTGTTACCTCATATGTCAAAGGAGAAGCAGGGAAGCCAGAAACAAATGGAAGCCTCTCTGAATCCACAGCTGAGATGAAAACTAAATCCTATGTCCAAGAATCTTTAAACGATGTGGGAAAACACAGTGACAAAGAAGCCCTGAAAACAAAGCCCCAACTTTCAGCTGGTACTGATGAGCAAACGTTATCATCAACCGCATATCAGAAATCTTTGGAAGAGACTAGCAAGCCAACAACAGAAGGCAACAAAACATCTGTGCCTGTCAGTGTGAAGAAGATGAGCTGGAGTTCTTCAGAAGATGGCAAGCCAAGAGCAAGCATCCAAGAGGAGGAGGGAGCAGTAATGTCTGAACAGAAGGTACAGTATGTCCTGTAATTATTAACTGCTTGAGGAGTCCCTATTGCTTAACATAATTTTTATAGGACTTGTAACATTGTGCCAGGTGTGGTTTGGTTTATTTAATCTATCTTTATGCATTTTCTATTTATTACTAAATTAAGAAAATTGGAAATTAGTGGAAATTTATGTTCTGCGGTGTAAATAGAACAAAGTGTAGTCGGGGCAGTCAGAGGAGCCAAGCAGGGCTGCATAATCTTGTTCTTAAGGGGGCCCCGAGCCTTGGAAGAGGTTAGAGCAGGTTGTGACTGCTGTCCTGCATCGCTGGGGAGCAGGCCCCCCTCCTGCCTAAGTACCACCTGTGCAGACAGTGCCAAACCACTCGGCTGTCCTTGAGCTGCTTCCATAAAGGTGATGCCACTGTTTTCATCTCTGTTTGTGACATTGAGGTGAGCAAAGAGAGGTACTCTGTCTTCTTCGTTGTCCCTAACACCCCTGCATTTTTCCTTTTCATTTTTTTTTCACTCTGTTAAAGTGCAGGAAAATAAATCTTGAGTAAAATCTAATCTCTTCCATATATTTTGTTCCCTGGCTTCATTCATTCCAACTCCAAGGTGCATCCAGCCAAGAGGAATCAAAAGATGTGCAAATGTATAAAGCACTTTTCCAGGTGGTGGTTTGTTCTTAAAATACTGCTGAGGGGCTCTCTTTTGGTTCTACCTTGCCTGGCTTGCACATCTTTACCTATGGTGTCTCATTTTTAAGTTGGTTTCAGACAACGAAAATTTTAATAGGTTTCTCAATGGCATATATTTATTTCCCAGAAGCTTAACAGTAAAATTGATGCAAGGAATTGCTTATAGCCCAGTGTAGGGATTGGGGCTGGTGGGCAATCCCTAGGCTCAGTGATTGTGAAAAAGGGAATTACTGAGTTTCTTCTACATTTCTCTCTCTACTGATACTGTCTTTTCTTGGGTGTAGTACAGGAGGAGACTATAACTTCTGAAGTGATGCATTTTAGTAGATGCATTTGCTTCTACATGATGTGGCTTTTTTTTTTATTGTAGCACAATAAAAATTGTCAGCTGTGGTGGTCTGCAATAAATCATTCAAGTTTAAATTACTTCATTTTAAACTGTTCTTTCGATTATACAATCAAGAATTCTTTTATTAGATAGTACCATAATCAGTCTCACCAGTTATGCAGTGTATGATTGTTATTATCTTGTTGTTAATTCATGACATAGTTAAAGCAGCAAAGATCTTTCCTAATGATCACTAATTACTGAATACTTTAAAAAAAAAAAAAAAGAAGAGCCTGCTGCAAAGGCAGCTAAATGCAGACATCAGAGTTCCTTTATTTGGCTTTGGGGCAGACCTTGGGCTGATGATGTTATACTCAGTTTAAACACAGGGATAAGCATAGAAGCGCACTGTAACACGTGCTGAGGGGTGTGCAGCAGTGGTGCACTCCCCCCTCTGGATTCCCATCAGTGAGAAGATAAGTTGTCATCCACTTCTGTTTTGTCTTCACTTCTGGATCTGGATTGGTAAGAATAAGTGTGTGCATTTCATATGTGCGCTTTTTGCACTACTTTTGCTTTCTTGGTAAAGGGTGATAATCTTATCTTCCAAGTAACAAGTCTTTTTTATGGACATGGTCTTTGAATCAACTGGTATCAGAAAACAATGTGATTTCTAAACCTGGGTCTCTCACTTAATCTTCTTGAAGTCGGTAGTTTAATTACTCTGAGTCCAGTTCATAGTGAGATACTTCAAGTGCTGTCATGAAAAAAGAAAGAGTTTCAATTGTAGTGTCTCTGGAAGGCATTCTTCAGAAACGAGCCATAAAGGGGTAAAGGTTTGAAAGAAGCAGATTCATTTCTGTGGAAGGAAGTGGTGAACAAAAGCAAATGACTTCCTAAAGTTAGCAGTTTTTTCTGTGACCATGTGGGAAACACCTAAGAAGTAGTAAGCATTCACCTGCCTGGAGGGGCCTGCATCAGTGTTTGGCACACGGTTCTGCACCAGAAGATAAACTTGGTCCATAGGTACTGGGCTGCTGCCTGGTGAGGTGGATGAAATGAATTGTTGGCTTAATCCCATGTCACTTAACTGCCCAAAAATTTAAAAAAGCAGTGCAGTGACAGTGTAGACCATGTAATGCTCTGTCAGTGACCAAGCATCACATTCAAGTGACCTTTGGAAATGAGAGGAGTGCAGCGCAGTTATTCTGTTACCCCAAAGAGGTGATGTCCTGTGGTCACAGTGACTCCCAGTGTCAGAGTTTCAGCAGGGCTAGAACACTTGAAGCTGTTTATTAACCACTCTTCCTCCAAAAACCTTTGTGCCCTCTTGGGAATCTTCTGCTTCCTGTTACTTGTTCAGGATAGCATTGGGTGTGGGTTTTTTTGTTCTTTTTTTTTTTTTTTTTTGTATTGATATATTTGGCTAGCGTCAGAGGACAGCAGGAGACTTTGTGTGCAGATGAGTACTGTCATCCTGCCTCAACTGCTTTTTGTTACATAGCCCTTTTTCTCCACCGCCCACCTATGCCTACTCTTACTTGAAACATCATTTCTGAGAAGTGCTTCTGGTTTGGGATGTCTTGGGACAGATTCAAAAAATAGAAACAGAGATGCAGTTAGCAATATCGACTGCACATGTCTTTAGAGTCACTTTTGGGATGCTGTTGAGTTATTATAGAGAAAGTTATCCAATTTCTCTGCTCAGAAAACAGTTGTTTGAGCCTAGTCCATCAAAGCCCTCTCTGCCAGCCATGTGCACACACAGCTGCTCAGCCCCAGAGCCCAAGAGCTCTGTGGGTTTTGCAGGGGAAAGCATCAGGGCTGTCGGAGGGCCCCAGGATGGAGCGGACGCCTGCATGCAGCTGCTGCACGTCCCCAGCACCAGGCTTCTGACCTGGCCTGAGCTGAGCTCTGCCAGTTCCCTTCTTAAAAAACACAGATGATTGTGCTTCACAGATCAGCTAGTACCATTTAAAAATAGTTAAATACTGAGTAGGAAAACCACTTGCATGGAGAAGGTCTTCAAAATGCTTATTTTTAGTCTTTGGTAGGTGGGCCACTGAATCTTTGTGTGACCGTTGCCTTTCTTTGTAGGGGAATTCACTTCCATACCTTGTGAATCCATGTAATTAGTCTGAATTGTTAATTTTTGAGGAGGAAACAGCAAGCAGTTATGACAGGTTTTTCTGCATACAATGTTTTTAACTACTAAGATAAAGAAATGTAGGAGGTCAAATGCATTCCAAATACCATTTTCTTAGGCTTAAAAGCTGCTGCAATATTCAATACCTGGTATACTTGTCAAGCTCTACAGCATATCAAAGAACAGAGGCCTCCCATCATATACTTTAGGAGCAAGACTGCGAGTTATGTATATAATACAGACAGGAAAAATGTTGTCCATGATATCCTCTGTTTTCTTCTTATAGTTCTGGTAGCACGTTGTGTCTTGCAAATGTGCTGTTCAAATGTACTAAAACTGCATTTATTAGGAATGTAGTGACAGTGACAGTGAGATTCAGAGTGATTCAAGCTCAGGTGAGGAGCAGAGGATTACTACAAGAGTTTATCGACGGCGGTTGATTTTGAAGGTATTTTGTGATTCGCGTTCTTGAGGCGACGTTGGCATGGATGTGGGTTTGGACTGCCGTGTGAGACTGTCAGTTCTGGCATAATGGAGTCCCTCTGGTACTATGCTTTCCATGCCAGCTTGTTTTTATAACCAAATGCTACGTGGCCTTTCCTTGCTTAACCCAGAGGTTTATGGTTTCTTCTGCTGGAAAACTACTGTGCTGCATGGCATGTTGTGTTCTTCACTGTTTTGCATGCCATCTTAAAGACTGCAGCTAGATGCAGCATGTTTATCTGATGCAGAACAAAACGAATTACAGACAGATATGGCTGACACATTTTTTTCCTTTTTTCTCTTTTCTAAAAAAAATCTAAACTACAAGTTTAAAAAAAAAAAAAAGCAGGAATGTGCAAGAGTGGGATATAGGAGAGTCTGGGCCATGTACTCTGGGTGAACATTGTCATCCAGAGGCCCTGGTGTGTTCTGGAAAGCCTCTCCAAAGCAGCAGGTGATCCTGATTTGAAACCTACTGCAGTTAATAAGAGGCCTTGCATCGCCTTCAGTAGGCTTTATTTAGTGTATTTATTTACAGATGCCCTAGCACAACATACTTTATATGCTAATAACAATGGTAGAGACAGAAATAATTGCATTTGCCCTCATGTAGTTTCTTGTATGGTCGCATAGTATGGTAGTGTTTGCCTTGAGCATATAGCATAAGAAAATAATTCTTCATCAGAAATGATGTTAATTCTCAGTAACTTAAAGGATTTATTAGATTCTTATTAGAAAATCATGTAGTAAAGCCATGAAAAGGACAAACAGCCACTGTAGTACTATTACAGCAATAGCTGAGTTTCCCTAGGATATAATTGTTACTTCAGTAATGATTAGTGACACCTACCTATGTTGCTGTTATTTGTGTGTTTAGTGGAGAAGGGTACATATACATGCACTGCACCTTTTGTATAATGTAGATGGCAGATAGGCTGCTATGCACAGCTGTTGATCTCTCCAAGACACAGACACTTGGAAAATGCAGAATGACATTTCTGACCGCCTTGACTCTGTATTTCTTCAGTGTGCTAGTTGTGTTCCCATTCTGAACTAGGCAATAATTGCAAAAATGAGCTCAACAGAAGTAAATGTTTTATCCAAGACCTCATTTTTACAGGAAGAACCTTCTGTCTTAAATGAAAGCACCTGGGCAGGTCAAGGGTATAACCATTCATCAGCAATTCCCTCTGTAGATAAGACATGATAAGAACTAGGAATGTTTCTGTTTTCAGATGGGGGCAGGTGGCCTGAGGGTGATAGCAGACCCTTGAACGCTGTAAGAGCATTGCTGGTAAGACATAAAGCATCAGTGGGCTGAAAATGGTAAAGGCAGTGCATAGTCAGCTTGTTTTTGGGATTTGCCATCCAATCTGTCTGAACTATTTCAGTGTCCACTGGTTGGGCATCAGGAAGTGTCAGAGTACAAAAGAGGGTGAAAAAGACAGTCCTCATTTTCTTTCTAAGTATATCCGCTGGGTTTAGAGAAGTGCATAGAACAGTTTTTAAATGTGGTGGCGTCATTTGGGGTTGCACGTACACAGCAACGGTAGAGCAATTGTGTAGAGTGGTGCAGTCTGCAGCTCGTGCAGAGGGAGCCAGGCCCTCGGGGATGACGTGCGTGCTCGGGGGCGGCCAGATCTGCACTGTTCGGGACGTGGCTGTGCTGCACCAGGGCAGATTTGAAGGTACCTGTGATACTTCTGTCATTTTCTGATGATTTGTAGCTGCTGCTTGTTCTGCTGCTTGTTTTGTTCTCCCTCCCCGCAACTTAAGGCGGGGTTAAAATGGAGCATGAAAAATTTTAAAAGCAGCAGTCACCAGGCCTTTTAGAGAAAGAGTTTGATAAGGGAGCAACCATTTCCGTAGGTGTATGTTGATCATGTGTAGCTCATGAATTGATGGCATGAAATAGAGGGATCAAGCTTTGAAGTTGGAAGGGATCTGGACCTTGATGAATTTTTGCGAATTCCTGGGAGCTGCAGTGGTTGGGTGAACTGAAGTCAAAGAGGAGGCACGCACTGGGTGAGGACCAGCTCCTTGGGCAGGAGGTCTCAGGGTGCAGCACACAGGAATGCGGAGCAAAGCTCGCAGCCTGCAGGGAGGACATGACTCCCATGTTCCTGCCATGGGACCACAAGAAGTGGTTGGGAGCCTCCAGCAGGCTCCTGCATTTGCTTGCTGGCACTGAGCACCCTTCGAGCAGCTGCTGCACCTGACCCCTCAGCCCCTGCACCCCACTCCATATGTCACAGGTCAGCCAGCATCAGTTGTGCAGGGCGGTAGTGAGAGGAGAATCGGGCTGTCCCCCTACTCCTATGTTTCCTGATGCTCCCCACTAAACATATTGCTGCTATGGGATGGATGCACAGGAGGCTGTACAGGGATGTTTTCGTCCTGGCTTCTCCCCTACACAGCAAGCCTGCGACTCCCACCGGTGGTGAAATGCCCAGCTGCTTTTTGGCAGTCATGCCTGGGCCTTGGGAGCACTTATCCTATACTGTCTTATACGTTATGGAGCCAGCCCTGGAAATCTGGGTTGAGCTTGTCTTCTCTGGAATAAAGAATATTTTGAACATCTGCAAAGCCTGAGCACGGGCTTCAGAACTCAATGGCAGTGCTGTGCCTGTGCCGGGAGCCTGCTCTGCCGGTTTGTGCCAACAGTAGCAAAGGGACGCGGAGAACGGTGCACCTGGAGCCTCCACCGGCCAGAGCTGCACGTGGGTCAGTGTTGTTGTACTGCAGTTAATATTCATTACTGCCTCCATGCTGCATTAAAAGCAACAGAGGTACTTACATAGCCTGCAGGGATGAAGTTTTGTAACACCTAAATCTGGAGGATAAACTGAGTCCCGTGGAAAAAAAGAATTTGCAATGTGCCTCCACAGTTACTGTCAAGACTGAATTGCTTCATTGCCTTTGTTCTTCTTTCCCAACTTGTTTTTCATTTCAATGCTATTCTGAATTGTTGCTAACGCTATTATTTCTGTTTAACTGCTACCTCAGCCCTCTGTCCTGGCCCAAATACGTGGAAAGGCTTTTCTGTTCCCGGAGGTATTTTCCCAGCAGTCCAAGAGCAGGGTTCTGTCAAGTGCTCTCAAGTACATTCCCATGGGATTTAGCACTTCAGAGGGCTGAGACCATAAAACCAGACAAGCAAGGGCTGATGCCCATTTCCACATGTAACAGGATCGTATTCTAACCTCAAGGTAATGCAGATGGTTTTGGTTTTGCTTCCTTTCCCTCTTCTGTTCGCCTGGCGGATTGATGAGACGGGAGCATTGCAAAAGAAACGGGTTTTTATGGTAGTGCAGGAATGTGAGCAATTAGCACACAAGGGAAAAATGAGTGCTGCCACAATGCGCACATTCAGAGCCTGATCCAGAGCTCCTTTTATTCACTCATGACAGAAATCAGTGTCTGATTTTTCATGCCTTTTCAAAGATTGTTAAATCTTTCATGGGTACAAATTTTTGGCAAAAATTGTCCAGTAAGATTCTTGCCAAAAGTTTTATGGTAGAATTTTGTAATGGAAAACAAAAGAGACTTCCAAGCAGGAATTACTCAAATCCGATATTACTTTGTATATTGTACTTCTGTTATTTCTTGCTGATTTTTGTTATAATTTGTATCTTCCCATGCATTTTACCCATGAAGCTCCCCATTACTGATTGTGGAGGGTTGGTTCAGCCTGCACTGGAGGAATGGCACAGAAGGATCCTGAGCAGCAGTTAGTAATGAGCAATATCAGCAGCTCTCATGATGTTATTACTCAGAGGAGACTTATTTATGGAGAGTGAAAATGTGGCCACCCTGTAGGTGAGACCAGTTAAGGGCCTGTGCCCCACATGCAGCACATGGAAGTGTTCCCATCCATGTGCTCAGCTGGGCGCAGCCTCCCTGCTGCAGTCCTGCCAGCTCGGAGAGCTGCAGCATTGCTCTGCTCCCAAATGCCCCCACACCCGGGGAGAGACCAGCAGGGTGGGAGCTGCCAGCCGCAGTGCAGTAACACACCTGGGAAGTGAAACTCAGGCTGCAGAGTGCTGCTAGCAGGTCTGTTTGCACATGGTCCTCCTGTATCAAGCATCAGAACAATGACCCAGCTCCCACTGTTGGGCTTGTTGGGCTGCTGTATTCGGCACCATGTCCTTATGGGTCTCCTTGGCTTGCCTGCTGTTCCCCCCCAACAGCTTTAGCAATACAACTGTAAACAAGCAAGTACAAACTCAGCACAGGCGCAGGCAGACAGTCGTGGCATGTGATTAACAAGGTCTCTCTGAGTAGGCAGAACTCGCTAATGAAAATGACCTTAATGAAAGATGTTTGTTTCTACTGCCACAGCAGCTTGAGATCCCAAGGAGACAGAGGTGCAGCTGCTGGTTATGCATTACAAGAATGTGATCTCGAGACTGAAAGGATTATGTCCTGCTGGTGGCTTAGACCAGAAAAGGAAGAGGTCTCATTGCTCTGTACAGCTCCTGTTCCAGTTGCAGTACTGCCCCCAGTCTTTGGAGAAATTAAATATTTAGGATCTTTCCATCTTGCTTATTTCCGTCTGCTTTTAAATTTCTTTTTAAATTCTGGGTAACAGACATCCAGCCGCACCTTTTATCCTCCGCTGGTACAACAACACTAGCTATATAGGAGGAATAAAAGAGACTATTATCCCTCTAGTAACAAAACAAACATGAAAGAGAACCAGAGGTCTGACAAATCTGCAGTGAACTTTGGCACAGTACTGCAGCACCAACTGTATAACTCCTGCATTTATCTGGAGGTCCCTGGGAACACCCATCATCTGCAAGTAACTGCTAAGAAAATCAGTGGAGTTGGCAGAAGACTTTGAAGAAGCTGCTCTTTAGTTCTCCTGCCCTGGAGAGCAGCAGCGAGGATACCAGCTGGTTTTGGCAGGACTACACTCCAGCGAACAGGGTGACATTAAAGCACTCTGCTTTGCAAAGCTTCCTGGCATGTTCTGGGGCTGAGGCATGCAGAGTGCAGCTTTTGTATGGTTATAACCCAGGGATATAACTGAGCTTCCAGTAATCACTGTGTTAAGTTTCCTCCCTGAATTTTTAAAGCGCTCGGTATTGTGACAGTGATTTAGACTGGTCAAGGGTGAAATGAAGCCCGCATAAGTATGATGCTGCGGAAATAATTTTATTCTTCAGCTGTGACGCAGATGCACCAGCTTTGTGTTTAAAAAAGCTTTTGTTGACAAGGTCATCTAATGTGCCATTCTAACCCAAAGCTGTTCTGAGGTCTGACAAGTAGAACTGCCAGTGGGTAAGGCAGTTGTGTTTTTTTTTTTTTCTAGCAAACATCCGTCTTTATAGCTGCAGAGGATTAGAAACGTCAGTAAATCAGATCTGCCTCCTGCCAATTGTGAGCCCTCCTGCAATTTGTTTTACTACCCACAAGAAAGAAAATTGTGAAAGCTGGATTTCGTGCATACTGGCTGCTGAGTGTTTACAGCATTTATCCTTAGACCGTGCTTAAAGGAGCATATAGCTAATTAAAAAACAAGATTCACAATACCTTTAAAACTGCATTTATCTTGCAGTGTATCAATGCGTTTTCCATTTTAAAACTGAACACACTAATTCTCACTAACTTGTTTTAAGGAGCGACCTTGCTTGCAGTGGCGGTAGGGGCCAGGACGTGCGAACAGTGCTGTTGTACCAGGTAGTCTGGCAACCTTGCTGTACCGGCCGTGGTGTTCTGTTTCTGGTTTTTATCCTAGTGGGTTTGGAGGCCCTACTTGCACGAGGGAAGCTCTCGGTACCTCTGTGCACTGAGGGAGAGGAACATCTGGGACAGGGCTCGCTCCTGTCCCAGCCCTCACTGCTTGGGAGCTGCTGGGGACTCTGAGCCCATGGGTGGGAGGCCAGGGAAGAAGCGGTGCAGCCAGCTCCCTGTCTGCTGCACTGCTGATAAAACTGTCTCCAAAATCAGTATTTTCCCCTCGTTCCACTGCAGCTAGGAGGCCCTACAGGTTTCAGTTCTCAAAACCTGTACCCAGTCATAGGTGCCCCTGCCTGCAGCAGCAGGCCCTGTGCCATTTTCATTTCTGCTATCTTGCTCATGAGAAAGGAAGGAGCTGGCTCCCGCTAGGGCCCTGCTCATCGTCAGGCCCAAGTCTTCCTTCCCTCATCCTGGGTATGGAGTGAAATTGGTCCTTAGGTAGGTGTTTAGTTTCTCCTTCCAGGAACCCCTTGGAAGAGTCCTTCTGGGGCACGAATTGTCCAGTGGGCCCAGCCTGGGCTGTCCCAAAGCTTCGGCAGCGATTTGTTCTGCTGTGCTGCTTGCGAGGGTGCCACCCTGCCTGGGCTTGGGGACCTCGGCCCGGTGCCTGCAGTCCCAGCATGGCTCGGACAGGGGGGCCTCACCCAAGTGGCCCTGGGCAGTGACGTCCCCTGGCTGTGGAGACTGCTGTCCCTCCGTGATGCTCCCTGAAGCATGAAAGTTTGGCGAGTTTTACAGTTTCTATATACCCCATGAAAGCAAGGGGAAAAAAACATGTCTGAAATGGATTAATTACTTATTATCAAGTGGTAATTTCAACACAGCTTTCAGTATGAAATAAGCAGAAATTCTGCACTTTTGAGTAATGACAGATACTCACTGGAGACGCGGTTGGCAGCAGAGCTGCAGCAGGCTCTTCAGTGTAGCTTTTGCCTGGTGTAATATCTCTAAAGCAGGGAAAAAACCTTGACTATAGAAAATTGCTTGTGAACAGAAAGGAAGGTTTATTTCTTTTAGCACTCTGAAATAACATACAAGTCTAATGTTATAATGTACACATTAAAAAAGCTGTGTTTAGAGAGAAAATAGTTACAAAAAATAAACCCGGCATCACTATATCTGTTCATTGTAAAGCAGTGCCGGGAGCTTATGTAGATAACTGTGTAGTGTGTAGACCACAGTAAGTATGGTGCTTCTTAGTACTTGAAAGCATTATGACGTTTTGACATGTAGTTTTAATAATGTAATTTCAAATATTATTTTGCTGGTAATATTGATATTTACAAGTTTTATATAACAATTTTTCCACTTCCTTCTTCTAGTTGCTGTTTTTTCCATGGTGGGTTGAGGATAAGGGGAGAAGAAAAGTTTTAAGGTTTTTTGTTGGTGGTGGTTTTTTTTTTTTTTTAAAGGTAAAATTTCTGGGGAAAAAACAGGGAAGTTCCCTGACCATCTCATCTCCAAGTGCTATAGCTCTGCTCTCAGCAGAGGAAAAAGGCAAGTCATCTGCAGTCTTGACTTTTGAACATGTCTCAGTCTTTCAGATGAGGCAGAGCCTAGTTTTGTCCATGATCTCATGAACACAGTCAATAATGCTTCCTTCCTTATGGGCTGTGCTTATGGGTCGGAGAATACTGATTTTAGTGCAGCCAATGTTTGTTGGGAAGCATGGAAACCAACATGTATGAACTGGATATTATTGCATAGATTGCAATTTTCTTTCTCAGTTTTCTGTTTTCAGAAACAAAATGCTACGTTAGATTTGTTTTATTTATACAAAATAAGCACAGATGACGGATATTTCTGGAGCATCAAATGTGGTGCTTTACTTCAGCACCCACATTTGGAAACATGACTTTTTGAGGTAAAGTTGTCAATGTTCTTCTGGAACAGAAGTTCATGGCTGCCAGTTAGCCTTAGACTTTATTTATAATTTTAGCAACAATTCTTGTCGTAGTATTTGGTCCTAGCACAGCAGTTAGGACACTGCTTAGCGATTTATTACACTGGTCCCATAAATAGTGGGTACTGCGAGGACTGGTGGATGGAGTGCGATTTCAGTAAGTCGTGCACCAGGCTGCTGAGACTCCTCGGCAGGCTGGCAGATGATGCTGTGCCAGAGAAGGTTTCACGTAAGATACCTTTTACTTTTTCCAATTTTGCAAATGCTGAGTAGTCTTGTCTTCTTTGTGCATTTAAGATCTTGCATTCAGCAAGCTATAGGCGGAGCTGTCTTTAAAATCCCAATTTTTCCCCACCTTATTTGGTGTTAGAACATGTTTCTGTGTGTACTGGGCATTGAGAAGCTGCGAAAAGCCTCCTGCTAATGGATGCTGTTCAGAGATGTTATCATCACGAGTTTGTGCCTCCATCTCATAGGACTCAGGCTAACAGAAAGATTATTTGTCGCCCAGAGAGCATCATGTCATGAATTAGCTGACAAATGTGCCAGAAGCTCACTACATGTTTTAAGGACACGCTTTGTGGAATAAATACGCAGGTATTGGCATGCTAAATTAGAAAGGCTTTCACGTTATTTGTGTGACATAAACCAATCTGTTACATAAAGTTGAAGCTAGCATGTGCTTGTTGCTTGGATTGGTGTGGAAATATGTGTGGGTTTGGCAGATTATAGGTTATGTTGCTAATCTTATAACACGTTCTTTAGGGTGAGGAAGCAAAAAACATTCCTGGTGAATCTGTAACAGAGGAGCAGTTTACCGACGAAGAAGGCAACGTCATCACAAGAAAAGTAATCATGGCTTATATCGCTGCTCTGAGTCTTTGCATTCAAGTAACTTCTTTTAACATACTTTCTCCCCTTAGAATTTAGGAAAAAAAAATCGATACTTGTCATGTATTGCTTCCTACAGATCACCCGGAAGGTAGTAAGACGTGTTGTTATCCCACATGAGAGGAAAGTTGGTGAAATGGTAATGGAACGGGGACTGCCAGGAAATAACAGTAAATGCAGAGGGTTGTGTTGACTGCTAGAAAGCGCTGCTAAAGGGCTGGAGGTGTGCATTTAACAAGAAGCCTTGGCAAAGTGCAGTGCTTGCAGTTCTTGACAAGTCGTGCATTGGGGCGAAGGGGCAAGGATTTACCTTCGTGGCATTTCCTGGAAAGGGATCTCTCAAGGAGGCCTCACAGAGCTCTGCGGTGTGCAAAATGCCTTCCCCATGAAAGCATTATGGTCTGCCCATGTAAAACAGGCAGCAGATTTAAAATGTAGGTTTGGGGCCTGTTCTGTTTCATCAGTGTCTGTGAGTAAGGTTAAGCCCTTGCAGAATTTGTACCTGACACCCACAGGTATGCTACGTTGCTTTTTCACCAGCCCAAAGGAGCTGGTCCCTACCAGCCTCTCACTCACGTGTGCAATAATCCCTTGCTGGAGACTGGGGCTTTGCAGGATTCAGGGTGATGTGAACATATCTACGTGACGGTATCATATAGTAACACACATCAAGATGGGGTTTTGTCCTTCTGTGCTCTGTTTCAGTGCCTGCAAAAGGAAAGGAGGGCTGCGAGGCTGCAGGAACACCCCATCCCTCTTCCAGGGTGCCCTGTGGGTGAGGTTGGGTTGTGCCTCGAGCTGCTCTCCATCCCAAGTACCCTGTGGTCCCTGGCACGCAGGCGGCCTGGAGGCCTCGGGGGGAACAGGCAGGACATCTGGAGACAAACTGCTGCAAGGAAATTCATGCCTTGCTCCTAGTGCGTGGCCAGGGCTCTTGTCTCCAGTAAAACTGACAGTGGGGTTAATGGGTTTTTGTCCGAGTGAAAACAGAATTGAGGACTCGGAAAGAAGCAAACATGAAAAATACTCTTTTTCTGCTGGTGAAGAGAAAAATGAGGTAGGGAGCACAGAAATAGAAATGAATTAAACATATTTCAATCCCTTCTTTCTTAGCCCTTTATCAGGGAAAATAGAAATTCTGCCCAGCAAAGGAGAATTTTGCTGCACCAGATTAGATTACTGAAAAACTACAAATAGTTACAAATGCATCAATGCAGATCAGCCAAGGGGTAAATTCTGCCGATAACCACACATAAACAGATGCATTCTGTGATGTGAATGAGGCTTGTGATTACTGGAGTGTTTATTTTTAGATGATTATTGAGCTATTTTTAATGAGTACAGATGAACTTCGTTTGGGGGTTTGCTGTTTTAAAGACACCGAAACCTGCACTGCTTGTCACTGTTAATGGTTTTACTTCTGCTCTGCTTTGGTGATGGTTTTTTGCTGCTTTCTTCCTCTTCCCTTTACTCCATTACTAACCTGCTCACTTTAAAGCACAGACTTTGTGAAACATCACAACAGCAGCCATGGCCTATGCTCTCAGAAATGTCCACCGACCCTGGCTGGCCCAGGGGTCTGGTTGGAAAGTGATTTTCCTTGAAGGTGGTGATGAATCCAGCTGTAGCTGATGGCAGGGGCTCTTCCGAAGGCTGCGTGCTCCAGCCCAGATGCTCTTTCCCAAATTGTAGACCTGTATTTTCTACCTGAAGATGATATTTCAGGCCTGTGCTTTTGCAGCTCAGCAGAGTGGATAGATAGATTATGTGTATCTTTGAAATGAAGTGTTAATGTGATTTAACTGCTTTTTACTTATCCTGTTACAGCAAAATGTGGAGCCTGTTTTGGAAGCAGGTTTATAATTACAAGCATTCTCCACAGGCTATGTTAATGCTTATGTTTTCCTTTAAAGCAGGGTGAAGCTTACAAGGTTAAGACAAAGAAAGAAGTCAGACATGTGGAGAAGAAAAGTTACTCATGAAAGTTGAAAGCCAACCACTGAACGGTCAGTTTGATCAATTTTCTTCCCTTGTAACGCTTTTGCTAGCACAGCACTGTGTAGAGAAGGGACTAGCACCTGAGCAGTGCAGTGGCTTGCTTTCTGCCACCTTGGCATCGCTTTCAAGCTGCAAAGCTGAATAGGTGGTCCTCGGTCCCGTATGAAGAAAATGACCTTCAGTTCATGCATAGAAGCTGAGCTTTATCTGTTGGAACATAAAGCAAAGCAAAACTGAGCCATGTGTAAGATTTGGGGAGTTTCACAAAGCATAGAGTTTGTAATCCACAGTGTTTTCTACTCCTAAAAGTGGACTTAGACATGACTAGTGAAAGAACTGCATACCAGTAAATGTACTGAGTGAAAGACTTCTTCCACAGCTGGACATGTGATCTGCGGGCAGTTATGCAAGTGAGTGTCCTTGTACAAGCCAGTAAGTGTCTAAATATTTGCCAACAAATAATCCTTACCAAATGTTTCTTATAAAATTTATTGATCCAACTTCAGTGATTGTAAGAAAAGAGCAGCTGACAGTATAAGGGCTCCCCAAAGTAAATCCAAATGCCACCGGCTGACACAGACTCACAGAACAGCATAGGTTGGCAGGGACCTTTAGAGATCATCTGGTCCAAGCAGGGAAATGCAGAGCAGGTTCTCCAGGATCACGTCCAGGTGGGTTTTGAATATCTCCAGAGAAGGAGACTCCACAGCCTCTCTGGACAACCTGTTTCAGTGCTCTGTCACTCTCGCAGTGAAGTCTTACCTCACAATCAGGTGCAATGTGGCTTGTGCTTGCTCTGTAACGGTGTGCCGGAGCATGTGAAGCAAGAGGCTGCTTTGTCTATAGCTGTAATCACACAGTGTATTTACCTTGTGTCTTTTTTCCACTCAGAATTTCTCTTAGCTTTGGTGGCTTTTAGGAAACAGGCAGAGGAGGATTTGGGGAAATGGGAGTTTGTTTTATCATTTTCCTATATATCTGGTATAGGGATTGTGTGTAGGGTTAAAGAACAGAATAAACAGGGCCTGTAAAACATAACAAATAGCGATGTGGAAGTAAAGAACAGAGTGTCCTTAGTCCCTTCCAAGTGCTGTAATATGGCCCCCTAAAGCCACCTGGCCATACCAGTTTTCTGAGCATGTGAATAATGAGACAGCAGGGACTCGATGTGTGGGATCTTGCAGAGAGCTTTATGGGATCAAGCCCTCCAGAGCAAGCACCATAAAGTGACTGGCTTGCTTTCAGTGTGCTTTTAGCAACTCATAGCACCTACTGGGTCAGTCAAGCACAACCACTGAATTCCTGCTTTTATTGAGAGCCCTCCCACATGTGCTAATAGAATAATACCACTTCACATGGTTTGCTGCTGAATATACTCATAAAATATTTAACATTTTGAAAGGGCAGGCCGTTCTCCTTCATGGAGCTTGGGGATACTAGAGGAAAGCAAGCCAAAGCGACAGCATTGCTTGTATGAAATTGTGTCCCAAGTTAGCTCCCATGCTTCTCTTTTGAAATTTGGAATTTTCCTTTCCACCTATCTGAGTGCTATCTACATGCTTAAAGCTAAGATGAGATCTGTTGGGCAGTTACCTCTGTGCACCCGGAGCCACTGTGGATCCGCAGGGGGAAACCAGTGGAAATGTGTGAATTTGAAGGCACTGAAGGCAGGATGGGCATTGAACTCCTTAAGTGGTGCAGATGAAGAGCCTGCCAGCCTACAAGTGTGATGCAGCACATATTTGGAATAAGGGAGGGCAGATATTTTAAAATAAAATGGCATTAATAAAGCGGTCTTTGCCTAATGTATGAAACATATTCTGACCTTGAGAAAGCCAGAGTCTGACTTCCTCAGAAGCAGATGTGCTCCCATGGCTGCTGATGCATTTCTTTTGTGCTTTCTAGGAGGCAATTCTGCCCTTGTAGAGCCCCTCAGAAACTCAGAGTCCTCCTTAGATGAGCCCTTGCTCAGGGAGAACTTTGTCATGTAAGACGAGTCTTTGTGGTCCGAGCTTTGATACGAGGTCATGAGCAAAGGTGTATTAAATAATTGTTAGCTCAGTCAAGTGTCTGAAGTGTCTGTTGAAGACATTCCATCTGAATATAGAAGAGGTTATGTTCTCAGAGACCAAGGATTCTGATAGAAAACCAGTTGGTTTCTTGGTCCCAAAAGACAATAAATAAATATATTTATATATATATATGGGGAACAGAGGTGCTGCTTTTCCTTTAAATGTTTGGGGGGGGGGTGAACATTTTTTGCTAGATTTTGCTGTAAAAATTGCTTTGTGACCATTGCAAAAAAACCCATTGCAAAATACGGGTCGAAAGGAAAAGCCACGATTTTTTTTGCATGAAGCTCTGCAGGGCTATGGGACAGGTTTCCGCCCAGTACTGTGCGAGCTGGCCTGACTGCTGCTGCATTGTGAACAGACAGCTTTCAGCTGCGGAATAGATCTATGTCAGCCTAGATGTGGGCAAGGACACATTGTTTCAGCATAGGAGAGCGCAAGCACTCCCAGGGAATGCGCGTGGACCTGTGACCTGATTAGTAAACAGGCATGTCCATGCCAGCCGGAATCCCGCAGGCACTGCACAAGCCACACTCGCAAACAGCCTTCCCAGCACCCAGGTGCTGGGGAGCTCGCAGGTCTTGCAGCTCCTATTCACCAGTGTTTTGTTTCTGCTTCATGCGTCCATACTGAAAGACGTCACTGTCACGCAATGGATTTAACAAACTTGTCGTTACGTGCTGGCTGCATGATCATTTTGGGATGGGCAGGAGAAGAGGGGTTGGACCCTCTGTCTCCTCGGTGCCACTCATGGAGCCAGGTGGAAGATGTATTAGGCAGCCCTTCCTTGCTCTGTCCTTCATGAACTGTCCTTCATAAAGGCTTGCTTCCACGTTCCTGGCTCTTTTGGTCCCATTCCCCAAGCAGCTGAGAGAGGTGGATGTCCAAGGAGCGCAGGTTTTAGACCACTGTGGATGGTTGGAGACAAAAAACAAAAGTGGGTTGAGAAAGAAGCGGCTCCCGGAGATAACGAATGCTATTTCTCCCATTACAGAGCACAGATTTCTTGTAATCCTTTCCGAAGAGCTGTTACTTTGTCTGGGGTGATGAAACACAGTGTCTAGCAAACATATTTGTAAATCAGTTCATGAGCAACGTGGATGTCTGTGGATGCATTTTCCCTTCATGCTGGGAGCTCAACTAATTTCATTACATACCTAGAAACAGTATGATTTATCCCATTACAGAATCCCATAATGCCAATTAGAACTATTTTGTTTAGTCAGGGAAAGGCATGAAATTGATTCTGAGATATTCTGAAATGACTTTGTGCTCTCTTTTCTTTCCGTAGGACTGTGTGCTTTTACTGCCAGTATTCTGGAAGAAAAATCAACAGGAATTAAACATTCACCTATAAAAGTGTGCGTGTGTTTGCTGCTTCCACACATTAACCGCATGGTTTTTATGCAAAAGCAAAAACAAAACAAAAAAAATTAATTTAGCATGAGCCAATTTACAGAGCATGGAAATTCACTTTCATTCACAGGATTGGAGAGTGCGCAGTTAACAATGCAGTGTATATACAAGATGCCATGCTGTTAACAGCTTATTTCAAGCAGTTTGATGTCATCACAAAACAAATAAATTCCTGTGGCCAGAGGAGATGTATGAAGACGAAACGGTTAAACCATGGAAAGACACTAAAATTACTAAAATCCACAACAGCTCGCCTTATTTTTCTTGGACCCAAACTGTCAGGGTATAAAACACTGTTTGTTTCTTTTTTAAACATCAATAGTTTTGCTGTAAATAAATAACACTGTATAAATTCTAACAAATAGAATAAATGTTGATAAGGCACTGCCTTTTCGATCACAAACAGAATACTGCGAATGCATTGAGCAGGCTAGGTGTCTCAAGCGGCTACACCTACAGGGATATTCTGGGTGTATCTTCACAGATTCTTGTATATTAGCAATTATAATGTTTGTATATGCAAAAACGCTAGCTTGATTTTAAAAAAATCTTTAAAATCTGCTGCAAATTTAAATGATTCCCAAAATGAGGAATTCTGTAGTTCTGTGAAAATTTTTCTTCAGAGTACTAATATTTTGATGCATGTGTTTCACCTTATTTTGATTAAATCTTTTCCAGTTTTGCAAACACTATACTGCAACACGAAAAATAAGATTTTATCTGTAAACACAAAGCCCTTCATCTAATATTTGTTGCTGTTGCCAATTTTTCAATGAAATGACCTAAAAACCATAACATATACAGTAGTTGCATTATGGGGAGGGGGGTGCTATCTGTTCTCGCTTTATAATGGGGGTAATGCTTGCAGCTTTAGAAGTGGGTTGGTGCTCTGACGGGCACAAGTTTGGGATATTTTTAAATGAACTGAAGAGAAATTATTAGCTAATAGACTGGCAGCACGCTGTAAAATTATTACTGTATTGTGTACTGGCTATAAGATGTAGAATCTTTCAGTAAGCCAATCATCTGTAATCATCCTAGCAGTGTAATATTAGGTTGTTAAGGCTGCTGTGTTTTAAAGGGCATTTTTATTTGGGTTTTGGTGAAATACTTTGATTTGTTGATTATATTCATATGGAAACAGCATTCATTGATAATAGCTCTAATTACATATGTATGAAAACAACAAACACTGGATGATCTAGTTGATTATTTAAGCATAAAATAAATTGTGTTAAAACTCTTGGATAACGTGTATTTGGCAGTGTTATTGTACCCTATAGAAGTGTTTTTGGAATGTCAGCCATTAATTATCCCTGGCTTTTTGCTTCTTTTCCTCTCAGTTTCTTTTGTCTGATCCACCTCCTCGTCTTCATAGTGTGACAGGTCATCACTTGGCAGGCTGTCCCAGAGTGGGTGGAACAGGAGTAACACAGCAGCCAGCACATCCTCAGCAAAAGTAAGGAAACCCCACCTCTCTGGGACGTTAGGAGACCTCCTCAGACCTGGGGAAAGGACAAGTCTAATAGGTTATGCACAGCCTCTTCTCCAACACGTGTCAACTCTGGACCTTTAATTTATTTCACCCCATCAAGAATCAGGAACACCGCTGCTCCCAGCGTGTATCAGTCACACCAATAACCAACCCGTTGTAGATGATGTAAATGAAGTGTACATCTCCTGTATATTGCATGCACTTCCTGTATATCATAGGTGATGGGCCATTACATATGGTCCATGGTGATGGACCATTATATATAAATACTTGGCTTTGTTGCCAAAACAAAGTTTTGTAAGCAACATCAATACACGCTCATTGCTCTGGACTGTGGTCTTCTGCTTGAGGGTAATAAATAATTTTATTGCTCAAGGTTTCACTTTTACCTGACTTTCAAGGCAATACGAAGATGTATTTTATGCTATCTTGGCACCCGAGGAAGCTCCACTGCTACAGAGATGGCTCAGTCTGCTTGTTAAATCCGCATTATTCTGAAAGCTAATCCCCACAGGAACCAGTCCTCACCTGGGGTCAGTCAGCAGAGCTCTCAACTGGTGAAAAGTACTTGGCTTCAGCAGAGCATAACAGGTTTGTTTGTCAGTGCTTGAGTCACTAGGGCTGTGAGCTTTTGAAGTAGTGGCAGTAAACAAAGGGTTTTTCTTAATTTCAGCAGCCAGTCTGTGTTGCCATGCACCTTTTACTGAGCTCGGGATACTGCTGGTACAATACTGTTGGTTCCAGTCCTTACACAAGCTAGTCTGCAGGGCAAATGTCACTTACAAAAGTGAAGAACAAATACATCTTATTGCAGGTCACAGTCCAACAACGGCAGCGTTCATGCTTCTGAAGACCTCACCGTCCAGTTGCCGCACTCCCAGTCGCAAGTATCCACATCAGTTAGATGAAAATGAATGTTTTTTTAGTAAATGGTGTGTAGATGTACATATTTACTATTATATCATGGCTTTACAGTTTGAAACAAAGGCTGTAGTGGCCAGCAGCAGGAATACACGAGCAGCACCGTAGGAGAGCCTCTCTTCATCTCTGTAGCAGCATCCAAAATACAGAATTTCATTTGATCCATCTGCCTGGTCACCTTTCAGTACCTGACACTGACAAGGGAGAAAGCTGGCGCTGTAGTTCTGGTAGGCAGAAGGTCTCTTTGTCTAGACAAAAGTGGGGTTACTTGTGTGGGGTAGCAGAGATGTGCAGGTGAATCTCAACAGGTCTCCTGCTGGTGGTGGTGATTCACCTGTCACCATCAAGCCTGGGGAGTCGGTCTCGATCATGGAAGTACACGTGAGCAGGTGCTGGTTTGCCTGAAAGCTCCAGAGACATCTTTCACAGGCAGTGACCAACAAAGATGCATATTTGGGCCGTTCGGGGCAGCGCTGCCCGTGCCCAGGCAGTGCTGTGCCTGCCGCCAGCGGGTCCCGTGCAGGTCGGCCCTTTGGCGCTTGCTGCCTTCCAGGGAGGAGCTGCGCCTGGAGCTTTGATACAAAGGAGAAACTGGAAGTCAGAACAGGAACCCTGCACCTACATTTCCAGAGTTTAAAATTTCCCACGAAATGTTGCACAAACAGGACTTTCTGGGTGTTGGTTTGTTTTGCTCTGAATGTATTGATTCCAACAGTAGCTCAGGATATTTGGGAAAAAACAAGGTTGAAGCATAAACAATCATTTTAGAAGGAAAACAGAAATCTTGCCAATACTAGCAACTGATGCAGACAGCCCAAGTGAAGGCTCTGCCTTTAATATTTGCTTTCGTCTTTTTTTCGTATTTTCTCCAGTGAGAACATTCCCCTTAGAGGCAAAATTGTAAGTCATGGGACTTTTATTGCATCTATTAATATAAACTAGATTGCTAAATACGGGGTTCTTTTTAGCCTTTGATATTTGTTTTTGCACTACCTAGTAATAATATTCTACAGTACTTTTTCCATTTCTGGAAGACTATCCATTACATTTTATTTGTGGCCGGTAATAGTTTTAATCTCAGAAATTAGAAGAGTTCCTGTAGCGCAGAGATGACATTAGTGGGGATAAATGGCAGTAGCTTGCAGGATTACAGCACCCTGCTAATTAATGCTAATTTCCTAGGGGATTGTTTAACACAGGCTTTTGTCTGTAGCCTGCACTGAGCAGGCAATCGAGACATGCTCCATCGGCGGGCTGCTGCAGCCTGGCATGCAAGCACGCGTGCTGAAAGGCTCTCCGCGCACCCCTAGGAAGGAGACTACCAGGAATCGGGGACTGTCAGGGGTGTGGGGTGAGCACTGTGGGCTCTAGGGGGCTGGGGACCAGCTCTCCCCTAAGCCCTGGGAAGCTGATGGTCACGGGGGCAGCCCAGAGCTGCCACGGCCAGGCCCCAGCCTCCTCCGTCCTTGTGGCCTGCCGTGCTCCATTGGCTGGGGGTACGTGACCATGAGCCTTGGGTTTTGAGTTTTAAGGGAAAAATTAAACACTTGTGAAATGCCACCCAGCCAGCTATTCAGCACAAGTACAGATAACGATGTCTTTTGGGGGAGACCCACCTGCAGGGTCGTGGCAGTGCTGTCACCTGCCCGGCAGCGATGGCTTTGGTGTAGCCCCTGCTCCATGGCCACCTCTCTTCAGGCGCGGGCTGGGGGTCGCCTGGCTGAGGCCGATGCTGAGACGTGGGAGGAGGCAAAGCGGGACTGGGCTGGATGCAAACAGGACCTCCGCTTTCGGGCTGGAGGAGGAACAGCCCCAGGGCAGCTCCCCTCTAACCCTGGGGTGAGAGAGAGAAAACACAGTGAGAACAAGGAGGAAAATTCTCCCTTTGTGGAGAGCACAGAAGTTTTCAGACTGAGATACAAATCCTAGGGTAGGGAAGGGGAAGACAGAAAACTGAGACCTGGCCTGCTACAAAGTGCTTTACATAAACTATAATCCATTACTGCAAAAGAAAAAGGTTAGTGAAGGACAGAAAAATGAGCTGCTCAAGAAAAATCTATGTATATGCCACAGTTTTCATAACTGCTGATGCTAAAAACAGTATGCTAATTGTGCATGGCTCTATTTATTTGACCCTAAATTCTGGAGGAAGGCGAAGATTTATAATAAAAATTTTATTGGTGCTTTTCCCATCACGCTAGTGTTCAATAATTGAGAGCCATTTGGTCTATAAAACAGCAAAGCACAGTGATCCACTGTTCACCAACTTCTCTGGAAAGCTTCCAGAAGCTGGAAATTGTTACGGCATGGCCAGAACAACAGAACAAACTTATTACAACTTCTGAAAAAAATTCACTGGGAAAATAAGGATACAAAATACAAGCCCAAGAGCTGAAGATTCACTAGCTGCTGAATTGCTACCGCACAGCAAATTTTCATAATCATACTCTGTCCTGCAGAGAGACTTCTTTTCTAATACAAGTTTCTGATTAAATAATTGTTGGTCAGAAAAAGAAAGCAGCACATCATTATTTTAGTATGAACTGCTTCTTAGAAAACATGTTTTATCTTGCATCAATAGACAATCCACATTATTAGTGAACTGTTTTCTTTTTTTTTCTGCATATACAAATGTTTTCCAAACCTATGTTTCTCCTCTCCTTAAACAATTCTTCCACCATGGTAAAATCTCTACGCACACAATCAGTATTCTCCTTTGAATACTTGCTTGTGTCACAATTCTTCTTGACCCTGCTTCATTTTATTTTCCTAGTAATATTTTCCATTAATTGCATTTTCATGCGACTTTGTCTTTCCCCCTTTTTTTCCCCCTCCCTATTTCAGTTGGTTACTCAGCACTGCGCAGAATTCTTCCCAGGGTTAATTATCTTTGGTTGGTCTTTTCAGTCTATAACTACTGAACATTTTAATAAAACTGTATTGTTAGAGAAGTTCTTCCAGCTGATTGATGGGCCTACAGAATTATATTACGGATTCAATTAAATCTCTGAACGTCCCTCTTCTAATCCCTCACTCCAGCAATATATTTGATACAAATATTTCTACTGTTGATGTAAGTTTATGAAATAATGTTTCTAATTGCCCATTACCTCCTGTATCGATAGCATCTCTGAATAAATTCCTACCTTTTTATTGCTGCTTCTTGATTTGATATCTGCTCTTATATTTTTACAGTGCTGGTGACATTTTAAGATGCTTTATTTGGAGCAACCCTCCCCGTTGCCCCCTTCGAGCTTTGCACTTATTTTTTTGTACAAGTATTATTGCGACTCTTTGCCTGTTTTGCTGAACCACGGAGCTGCACCTCTGCAGAGCAGCTGCCCCCACGCCATCCTCGGGTTTTCCTGCCAGGCTACAAGGGACCCCAGTCCCCCTGGGCCCTTGTGCTGTTGGTGTGGTGGTGGCAGCAGCCTGGCCATGCTGGGTGGCAGTGCCACGCGAGCCCCTCATCCCCTCGGTGGGGACAGACCCCGTGCCCTGCCAGTGGGGCTGGGGCCATGCCCACGCACCCAACGACATGGGGACGGCTGTCCCGCTTAACCCAGAGCCTTTAAAAACAGGGGGTTGCTAATTGTGCTCCTACCACGTATTTGTACTTTTTAATTGGTTGGGTTAACATTTTACTGATGTGCAAAGCATGTGATTTTTTTGGATGCTAATTAGGCTAACATTTTCTCTCCCTTTTTAATCTATTAATTTGGAGTAGTTGGATGTAATTGTAATTAAATATACGGGTGCTATTTTTCAAATGACTGAAATGCTTTTATGAAAAGAAGGATGCAGTCTCAGATCTAAACATCAAGGGCCCTTGAGTGTTACTCCCACTCTCCCACTGACTCATTGTTTGTCATTGGGCAAGTACATTAGCTCTCTACCTCCGTTTCTTGCCTTCCAGGGCTATTGTGAGAATTAATTAGATAATGTTTCAGCACAGCTTTGAACTGGAGAGTGCTACAAAAGTGCCAAGTTATAATTTATTATTATGAAAGCAGGCGTGCGGGCTGGGGAGCAAGACCTCTGATGCAATCCCAGCAGAGTGCGGACGGCGAGGAGGCTGGGACCTAGGACAAGAAACTCTCCTGTTGCCTTGGGATCACCTCAGCGGTGTACCTGCAGGTCTGTAGCAATTTCAGCCTGTTCTAGAAGTTTTCTGCTGAAAGAGACACCGACAGCTGCACGACTCTTTCTGTGGGCACAGTCCCTGGCTGAGCAGACTGGTTCAGCCGCCGGATGGGGGGCATCGGCTGCACCTCCCCGTGCGCTTTCCAGGCTCGATTTGCTGTGTGAGGTAGCAGCGGTGTCTGCCCAGTCAGCCCTCTTGACAATTATGCACCTCCAAATCAGTAAAGCACTTAAGATTAACATTGATAGGGCTGAAGAGTGGCTTACAGTTAAGCATGCTGTGCAGTTTGCTGGATAGGATTAGGCCTCAGCACAACCACTGTGCTGATTCAGGTTTTCAAAATATTTAGGCCTCGATTCCACAAGGTACTTGAACGTGAACAGTCCTACTGAAGACAATGGAAATAATCGGGTAGTCAATGCTAGGGAAGAAAACCAAAGCTAGATGAAGAAAAAACATGAAATCTGAAACCTGTTTGCTTAGAAATGAGTCTGCTTTGAAGGGAACGCACGAGCATGGATGGAGGCCATAGAGGCAAACCGGCCTGTGTGCTGACAGACATCTGAAGGGGGGCAGCACAAAGAGCTTCACGTTTACAAGAAATAACCTTTCCTCATGATATGCCTGTGTTCAGCAGGCTTCTTCAACACGAGCAGAACTATTTACAAGCAATTTTACTGAACCGCAATGACCTGTCCAGAACAGCTCTCATTACTTGTTGAACCCCGTTAGTACAGGGCAGCACCATTTGCCTCCAACCAGCGACCAGCCGCGTCCCACATCCTTTTTCCTTTTCCTTACATTCAAACCCTAAACCTGCTCTCCCAACAGCATGGCCCTGCAAGTATTTGGCGCCACACACAGCAGACATGCCCAGGCTGCTGTTACCATCGCACCCTGACCTGACAGACAATGAGGAGAGCAGCAGGCAGGGTGGGATCTGTGCCTCACCTGTGCAGTTTTAATCCCAAAGCACGGTGCTGGCAGAGCACGGCAGTGACACTGACAGCTCTATCACGTTTTAATGGCATTCCTCCTCCTGTAGGAAGGGTACCACCATTCCCTCCCCATGTTTTGATCTCTGCATGGCAGCATGCCGTGCCCTTTTCAGGCGTGCAGACAGGCAGCTCAGAAAATCCCACCTGCTTCTGAAAACCAGGAAAGGCCCTTACTACTTTTCTTGTGATTAAGAAACCAAAAATAAGATGACCTACACTTGTATTCCCAGGCAGACAGGAAGAATAATTACTTTACAGAGAAGGAATTCCTTCATATATCATAGCCACTACAAATAAAATTTGAAATTTGCTGTGGCATAGAACAAAAAGGTAGTATAGTAAGAGATAATGAAATCCCTCCTTGCCTTTAATGGAAAAATTACTGTTGTTAAAAGACCCCTTCATAAATAATTAAGATACCAATTATAGAGTCTCAGTGACTAATTTATCCAGGAGCAATACGGACCACATTATTGCATATAATGAACAGTGTATATACTCCATTCTATTTCCCTACAACTCATTCCTTTTTTCAGCTACTCCTCAAAGAAATAATAAAGAAGGGCAACTAATGCACACAGTAATCAGAATGTACATTATCTAAAATGAGAGATACACATTAACATATCTTAATTTAAAACAGTTTTACAGAAGTACAGAGGGCTGAATTAACGAGCCATTTAGCCTCTGTGCTGGAAAGGGGAGGAGGACTTCAGGGAAATGCGTGGCCAGGGCTGCGGCCGCCCGCACGCTGGTCTGGCTCAGTCCATGGCCAAGCCCTGTTCACCCTAACGCCCATCCCAGTGGGGTGCTGTGCCGTGGCACTTGTGTTGCACACTTTGCTCTCAGCAAAACCCCTGAGGTACTGGGGGTGAAAAAGCCGTGGTGGAATGGCAGGACCATGGGCTGGAGGGGTGAATAAGCTGTCATTGCTCCTTGGCTGCCCCAGAGCTGCCCAGGCGCCCTGTGCCATCGTCCCCACGCAGCAGTCCCTGCTGCTTTATGTCTTCTTGCCCAAGGGAAAAACCACCTAAGTGGTCTGCGGTTAGATTTTCTGCCTGGTTTAGATATTTGTGCTATTAAAGTTGCCTGGACAAGCTGTGGCATGCTCTGCAATCTGGTCTCCAGCTATCTGATTACAAACCTAACTTCATCACAAATCGTCTTACAGCATCCAGTAGCAAAGTCTCTGTCTTGTAGCTGAGGTGTATTCCAGTAACAGCATACAGCTTTGCACACCTCAGAAAATGATCCTGAATGTAAATCAACTTCCAGTAAGGAATTTTCCTCCTCCTTCTAGTCCCTGGGACTTATCTGATCTGGCCAAGGAAAATGCTTATAACTCTGGCAAACAATCAGGCAGGAGACTGATGTGATTAAGGTGTTTTTTTCCTTCTTTCTGAAGAGTCTCCACTGCAGCCCCTGCTGGAGTGCGCTCAAGCGTTAAATGCTCACTGCTGCAGCACACAGCCCCCCTTCCAGACAGCTTCCTGATGAAAACAGAGAAATGAAGAAGTCTGCAAAGCCACAACCTAAAATTCAAGATGCAGAGCGTGAGAAGGAGATGTAGAGCATTTTGATGTCATCATCGTGATGAAGTTTAGCTGAAGTCATCGATGCACATCAATGCGAACTGGAAGTGCCAGAAGCCAGGTCCACAGCAGCCTCATGCTGAATAAAGTGGAAGGAATGTCCTCAGATCTGTTTCCAGGGTGATGTTATTTCCAGGGAGCGTGCTTTTCCCCTTCGGCTCGAACACTGCTTTTCCAGGAGCCATGTCCAAGGGAACACAGCTCTCCTCTCCTGCTCCCAGCCCCAGACAGGAATTAACCTGGACAACAAACATATTCTGGGGGCACTTTGCCTAGAAAAATCCCTATTCCCTTGAATTTGCCATATGATTCTTAAGACACCTCTGAAGAAAATCGTCCTCCATTTTGCTGTGCCTGGTAACCTGAACGTTTATCACTTATGAAGTTTTTAGCATCTTGAGATGTATTTGGTGGAAAAAAAAAATTAATAGCATGGCTGGCTGCAGGAAGCTGCCAGCTTGACAGAAGATTACATCACTTTTGTTCACGGGCAGTGTGAGGACGCAAAGAAAGAGTACGTGACCAGAGGTTCACCTCTCATTACACATCACACAAATAATGAGGGACAGCCAAAAGGAAAGAGTTGGGTTCCTTGCCCATCCCACTACAAACGTGGAAAAACAACACTGCCATACCTGTGTAACGCTGCTCTAGCATGAGGAAGGACTTGACCCTGTATGTTAAAAAGCACAAGCCTTGAAGCACGTTACTGGTGTTAACTTCAAACACTGCCAATGAAGGTTAAAGTCACTTCTTACCGCCTTTTACATGTACTTCTCTGCAATCTGCTGAGGCTGATGACTGAACTTTTCGGCATCAGAGGGGCTTTTCCCTCTCTGTGGTACTTCCCCTTTCTCACAAGGCAGCACTGTGTGTACGTGTATATTTTATGTGTATATAAATATATATATGTATCTTTCAAGAAAAGGGGTTTCAGTTGTTTCAGCTGCAAGTAAATGAAACTTTGGGGCTCCAGCTTTGTGTCACCTGGAGCAAAGAATTGCTGTGGGAGCCCAGATTTTTTTCCTACACAGATCGTGGAGCTAGTATTTTTTTTCCCCGTGTATTTAGCGGTAAAACCCAAGGTTTGTGTGTAAGCTGTTTGGTATTACTATTTTAATATTTAAACATTCAAAAGCCTTACCACTGGGGGGATGTTTAAGTCGGTATTAAAGCAGAATAAAAGTGCTTTTTGACACTGTTAAAATTGAAACAGTGAGAGCCAACGTCGTCCCTAGCAGGAGGAGAAACCCCTGGGTTTCTGAGACTCGCTGAGACTTGCCGCTTCCCAGTCCGGAGCCCGCAAAGCTCTTCCCATCGCGACAGGCCGACAGGGGCAGGCAGCGGCCGCCGGGGTGCGGTAAGCTGCGGAAACGGGGCCGGGCTGGTGCCGGTGGGTGCGGGCAGGGGCTGGCGGGCACCCCGCGGGCCGCGAGGGGCAGCACGGCGAGGCCGCGGCTCGCTGAGGAGATGGCGGAGGCGCGAGCGGGGGGGGCCGCCCCCGGGCCGCCAGGGGCCGCCGGGAGCCGCCAGGGGCCGCCAGGGGGCGCTGTGGGCGGGCGGCGGGCGCGGGCGGAGCGGGGCGGCCGCTCTCGGCGCACGGGGCGGCGGCGGCGGAGCGCGGCGGGGGCCGCCCCCTGCTCGCCTGGCGGCGGCGGCGGCGGGGGAGCGGCGGCGATGGCGGACAGCGCCAGCGAGAGCGACACGGACGGCGCCGGCGGCAGCGGGGGCGGCGGGAGCGGCGTGGCGGGGCCGCTGGCGGCGGGCGGCCCGGCGGCGGGGCCGGGCGGCGGCGGCGGCGGAGGAGGAGGCGTTGGCGGCGGCGGCGGTTCGGGGGGCGCGGGCGGCGGCAAGGCGGGCGGCATCGTGATCTCGCCGTTCCGGCTGGAGGAGCTGACGAACCGGCTGGCCTCGCTGCAGCAGGAGAACAAGGTGCTGAAGATCGAGCTGGAGACCTACAAGCTCAAGTGCAAGGCGCTGCAGGAGGAGAACCGCGACCTGCGCAAGGCCAGCGTCACCATCGTGAGTGCGGGCGGCGCCGCCGCCGGGGGGGAGCCGCCGTGGGGCCGGGGGCCGGGCCGGGCCTCGCCGTGCCCCCGGGGCCGGGCAGCGGGGAGCGGGCAGGAGGGGCCCGGCCCGCACCCGGCCCCCGCTGAGGGCGGCAGGCGCGGCCCCGGAGTTTCCCCGAGCCCAGGTTTTCCGCCCGCGCCGGTCGGGGCTGTCCCCTGAGGGACACCCCCGCGGGCAGGCCGGACGGGCAGGGGCTGCAGGAGAGCGCCCTGGTCGCCAAAAGGCTCTGGGCCAGGCTCGCCGCCGTGCTGGCAGTGCTGTTCCCAGAGGTTAGTGAGAAACTCCCCTGAAAGTCCCTCAGAAGCAGCGCAGGTGACACGCTGCGCTGTCCTGGCCCGGCTCGGCTCTGGTTTATGAGCGCTGAGAGGATAAACTGCAACGCCGCTTTATGCGATGCTGTGAGGCATCGATCCTCAGCAAAGCACGTCCACAACATAGCTAATATGACATTTCCTCCTGTCAGTTAGGCGTTTGGGGGTCGGAGCAGGGTATTTGCGCTCCTTCAGCTGCCAGAGCGCTCACTGAGGTGCTCACGGCCTGTGAGTGGGCAGAGGGGTAACGTGCCAAGGACCGAACCGAGTAACGCTGGTGGCTGCGGGCACCGGCCTGCACAGGGGTGCCCTGGAAGGCTCTCCAGCCCACCTGCGTGTGTGTCTTTTTCTTCCCTGATTTTTCACAGGGAATGCTTTCTTGCAAGCATATCAGCTATCCTATTGATAATCAGGTTTTCACTGTTGATATATCTAGCAAAGGAATGGGATCTGGAGCTTATCTAGGCAAACCTCGCATCTGGTCCCCGTAGTAAGCATTCAGCTTCTAGCAGGATGTGGGCCGGAAGAGTGCATGAAATACAATACAGAAGTAATTTATTCACGGATGACAAATATAGTGCCAGTCGGGGAAACGCGTGCTTTGTTAATACTTTACGAGTAGAGAATGTGTCTTAATTAGGTAGCAGCGGAGTGCCTTCTAATGCTGGAAGGGGCTAAGACATCTTGTCAGTCAGACATTTTCTCTTTGCCTGTTAGAAAGACAGCATCTTTCTGAACCCCTGGTAGGTGTGTTATTGTTTGTAAACAAGTTGAAAAAGTGTTCCTGTGACTTAAGGTTGTTTTGGTGCTTTCCTGGGGACTTATTACCTCACGTTTTCATCAGATTTCAGTTGACAAAAATGAAGTATTTTTCTTAAATCTAAAACTGCATCTTTTCTGACATCCTGGCTAAAGAGAGAAAAAGTGTTAGACCTTTATAGCAACCTGTGGGCTGTCTAGAAAACCAGCATCTTCAGCAGACACTCTCTCTTTGGTATGCTAAACTGTGTGCACAGCTAAGTAAGCCACTTCTCATTCAGCAAGCAGCAAAATAATGAATGCAAAACAATTTTTTATTTTCAGGCCACCAAGACTCTGTGCTGTGGTTTACATAGTCCTTAATGTAAACACGTTTGCAGTCAAAATACTTTGTCGTGTTGCTCTAAGTATGAAAGTGGTTGGAGATGAGCTGTGTTGGAACACAGAAATGTGTGCCATTTGCATGTAAATGTAGTTAAATGCAAAGTTTTCTGATTTTCTTCATTGTGATTCTAAACCTTTGTCAATTTACTCCCACAACCCAGCTCCTGCTCCTAGAGGAGAGCCATGCGGGCAGGGCTGTGGCACGCCAGCTTCCTGCTGTAGGCACTGTAATGTCACGAATCAGCTTTGATTTTTATCATTTGCTACGGATGAGCCGTGAAGCGCAGATAAAACCGACAGGTAGCTGAAATAGCAGGTGAAATGACTAAACTTGTGTGCTGTAGGTGAAGGTGACCCTTCTAGCCATGAAGCTCTTCATCCCTGAGCCCTTTGCTGTCCCTTTGCTTGAACTTGGCCATGCTAGTGCTGCAGGGACACTAAACTTTCCTTAGTTCCCTCCGTTCTCTTTAATGGTTTTGAATATTTTCCCTTTAAGCTTTACCAAGTAGAAAGTGGTCTTTTTCCTCCTTCCTCTTGCACCTGTACTGCTGAATATGTTAACACAGAATCAGAATCATCCAGTCCGGAAAAGACCTCTAAGATCATCTAGTCCAACCTTAATAGGACATCTTTTTTGTTCCTGTGTCTGTGCGTGGTATTATTGGTGTACATGTTATATATGAATGTGTACAGTTTGGGAATTACTTAGCAGGTTGCTGATAGTTCTGTGTTGTAGTTAGTCCTTGCATCATAGGGTTGAAAATAAGTGTTCAATGCAGGGGACCTATGTTAAGTAGTTGTGCTTGGAAAACTGTCTGAGAAAAGGTGTTGGCTTGGCAGGCTTGCACGCTCACTAACTTTGTATGAACTCTCCTCTAAAATGTGTAAAAACAAATACTGGTTTAATACTGGGGTCTGTAAAACGAGCTTGGACGAGGTGTACTTCCATAACGCTGTGCAAGCTCTGCTCTTTCCAGTAGCCTGAGATGGAAATGAAATTATGCTGTTGGTCATGTGCAAGGCTGTGAAATTAAATAAATATACATGATAACTTTAATCGATCCGCTGTTATTGGTAACTAAACACGGGGGAGGCAATGTGTGGTGAGAGCTGCGTAAATTAGAAGTAGTATCTAGTAGTGCAAGAGCAAGTACTGGAAAGAAATAACTGAGATCCCTTGAGCTGTTTGAAGACAGTTCCCTTCGTACACGTTTAGCAATCTTTAATTATATGATCGCATGATGTTTCTGCAAGATTCTTTTCAGGAAACAGACAGGATGGTGGGTGCTTAGGTTGGGAAAAAAATGTGCATTTGAAAATCTTAAAAGCTACATATTTGTGATATTAAGTAGTTACTTTTGGTTATAGCGCTGCGGTACGACAAGTGGAGTTCCTGTGTGAACTTCCTTTATTTCTTGGTGAGAAAGGTCTGCAAGGAAATGTCATGTTTAGTGGGCTAAGTGTGGGACAGCACAACTTCTCTAGTGAAATAAAAGTACATTAAAAACTGGGTGGGGGAATGACAGCTTTCCAACCCATTGAATTGTTGCCTGTCACAGAAGCTGAAGAACTTCAGCTAGGAGCTGGGTGCATGCATGTCTCCATCAGGAAGTTTCTTTTGAAGTTGATAGAACTTGGACTTCTAGCTGTTTTTTTCCACTTTTCAGTGTTTGATGTTACAAAGTCGACCTATTTCACAGAAAGCCATGTAGCCTTTAATTGATAGTGAAGCATTTTGTTTTTCTTGGTTATTGTTCTGAATTGACAGGCCTCATAAAAGCAGGCTGCTTTTGATAACAAAACCAGTTTCGGTCTCTCGTTCCTACAGGTACATACATGCTTACCCTTGGTTGTTAGATTCAGCAATTTAACTCACGTGGATTGGCCTCTTAAAGTCAGGCATCTCCTGTAGCGTTAGAGAAAGAAAGTAGAATAAGCCTTATTCCATTATTTTCTATCTAACTGATATCGTGTACTTGAGCAGCCTTAATGTGAAAATGTTCCCACTCCAGAGTGCCTGATACAGCAGTTTGTAATGTAGGTTTTAAAGAATGGCTTCTCATTTTTTCCCCAGTTTGCTTTGCAGGGAAGGAAAGACTCCTAAAAGTCCCACGTTGTGGGGGTGCGTAGATGCCCAAAGGAGCATCAGTTGGGATGAAACAGACTGATCCAAACTGCTGACAGCATAAGTAACCTCTGCAGCTAAACCTGCACCTCAGGTGTGAGCTTGGCTGTTGCTGTTCTCTGGGTGTTAGCAGAGGGCAGTTGGATCTCCTGGCTTTTCCTTCTCCTTTGCATTTCTGCAAAGCGATGTGAACAGGCTTCTGCCAGCTGGGAGAAACAATGGAAGAGAAAGGCTTACTCAGCTCTCATTTCCTTGCTTGTAGTCACAAATTCTGAAGAAATTTGTTGTTTCCCATAACAGACATCTCCTGAAAACAAACAGGCTTCCAGTGACTTACAGATTGGCAAAATCCTGTGTGGTACTGTAGAGTTGTTACAGTTTTCTCAGTAAACAACCAGAGTTAGACGCTGGAAATAAATACAATTTTAGCAGTTTGTTCTCAAGGAAGTGTGTGGTGGGATGTGTGTGTGTTTGCGATCTGCTGCCACGGCTCTTCATGGAAAATGTCAGCCTGGATAGGTAGTTTGGGGAGGTTAATGGGTGTGATAGAGTGCTGAAAATCCTCTGCACAAATTGCTTTTTAACAGCTTTTTCCAATCGTGGAGTTTGCATCAGCGTTTCAGAGCAGAGCACCTGTTCCAGTGCAGACTATGAACATGAACAGCAGGAGAAAGGGCGGAACAGGCTAACTGACTGAAAACACGAACCTTTGAAAGGCGCTTAGTTAAGGGCAGAGGGATCAATGGGAGAAATCAATTAGTAGGTACAAAGGTACAAAGTGGATCAAGAAAGTGAAGAGATTAATGTTTTAAAAGAGGTGCCTGTAAGTTTATCATTTACTCTCGATTTTAAAGTAGGTCTTGCATGTGTGAAAGAGATGGGTCTGCTGTTTTGTGGTGTCTTCTGTTGGTGTAAGAAATGTCTTTGGAGCTCCAGTATCCAACTGGTTCAATTCTGGTTTGTAGTCAGACTAAAAATCTTTCTCAAATACCTTATTTTAGAAATGTTTTGTTTACCTGCTTTATAGAGTAAAGACAGCATTTTTGCAAAGATTAGCAAGTTCATACACAGTGTAACTTCATGCACAACTTTTCAGGAAGAGCAGATGTAGGTAATGACTGCCTTGTATTTTAATTTTATGTTTGCCTTATTCTCAAGAAGTTTCTAATGATCTTCTACAGAATGTCTGGAAAGGAAGAAAGAAGCTTAATAATGGACTTAATGTTTTTGGCCCTTAGGTTAACATGATAAAAGCAGTGCTATTTGCTGCACTGCTGACAAACTAACAGTAGGAAGGTGTATTATCATCTGCTTCCCTTTGGTACTTGGGTATGGCCTCTGGCATATTGAAGTCCCGGGGAAAAATAACTGTAGTGGTGGTAACAGCACGTCACTGTTTGTCTGTGCTGTAGGACTTCTTCAGTACTGGTTAAAAAGCAAACTAAAAAAAAAAAATAGTTTCTGTCCTCGGCAGGACTTGATTCAAATAGTGAACACGAGCACTGAACACAGCCGCTTGCTCTTTCAGGAGTCTTGAGGCTTCAGAGGGTTGCTGCCTCACCTGCTGGGATTTCTGCCACATCTTCATGTGTTTCTGAGTAGTTCCCGTATCAGATCTTGTAACTCTTATTGAAAAGTGTCTTTGGGAAGAGTATTTGGTTGTAAATAAGTCTCTGAGATGAAGAATCTGAGTGTCCTGTTTGAGTGCTCCTAGTCAAAGCCTTCCTCGTTGAGCCATTATGTTCTTGCAGTGCCTTGTGGCTTGGTTAATGAGTTTTACAAAGATACAGGCTTCAACAGATGTCTTCTACTTTACTTTGACAACTGAAAGAAGCTCTCAAGCTCTGAGATGCTGGAACTCTAATGTGCTGGATCAAAAACGCTGTGGCTAAATGATGCACTGTCTTGTCTAAACACATTTTCTTGCTTCAAGTTTATCCAGATGTTTCTGAGAGCTTAATTTGGAATGGATAAGCTTTATTTTTTTTATCTGGTATCATTGGTCTTTCTCTGTGAGCTTAGCGTTGTGCGCTCTGGCTAATTTGGCAGAGCTGCAGCAGCACACGCGTGCCTTTTCCAGACCTGGCTTGTAGTGCTGGGTTGCCCGCTAGTTCTTGGTTTGGTGCTAGTAACTGTGGAACCATAGTCTGGGGAAGGGTATTTTCCCTTGTTCTTGACTTTCGTGAGGATCTCTTCTCAGTACAAGCAACCCCAATGAGTTTTTTTCCCCCATATCAATTTTACCAATGCTATTTGCAGCAGTGAAGGTGAGCTGTCTCTGCTGGGGACTTTACTGAATAACAATGCACACTAAATGTTTTGATCAACATTGTGCTTAGTACATGTTGGTGTGAAATTGCATTGGAAATTTCCTACTGACAAGTATTTTTCAGATCTGTAAGCTGCTTTGGAATTCCAGCTGTATACTTCGATTATTTTACTGCTATTTTAAATATGGTATGGCATGTATTACTAAATCAGAAAGTCTTATGGGTGCCATGGACATGCCCTACACCTTTGTGGTTATCTTTATTACAAAAAGTCCTTGGCTGAAAGATGAATCTGTGCTTATTTGCCAGAACTTGTTCCCTATAAAAACCACGCTGAATTACTCTCTTAATGTTTTTGTCCTTTATATAGTAAATGAATTTGTTTTCAGTACTGCCATTGGGTTGATACCCAACTCTGATAACCATCTGTGTCTTGCTTGCCTTGAAAGGTTGCACAACACTTCTACTCCTTTGTCTGTGACTTTATTGGTATTGCTGTGTTTAATAATGGTGGCATGTCTTCAGTCAATATTGGCATATTGTTCTGAATTAATTTGGGGCTGGAAGTGAAATGAGAACCGGTATTTCAGAGTACATTTGGGAATTCTTAATAACGCAAAGTTCTTGGTGTTTCTCTAGGCTTGCTGTTCTGTATGTGAAGTCGTTTTGCTTTTCTCTTAGATGAACTTTCTCATCAAAGTGGTCTTGAATTGTGCGTCAGGCTGGTTTGTAGCGAGTTTTTATTTTAAGAATGCCATTTAGTGTCAGGTTTGAACATTTACTGACACTAATGGCCCTTCTTCCTTAGTATATCTCCAGTGACTTAACATTTTGATGGAGAGGGTTGTTTTAGTTTCTTCTGCATTGCTCCCCTAACGGGTTTACTTTGACCGAAGAAAAAGTAATTCCTGTGCACAACACATCTGTTGCTTTGGATGCTAGAGTAAAACATCAGGCTTCTTTAGAGGTTCTAGCCCTGTTGCTAATCCCACTTTGAAAAGCTGGTATAGGCAAGACTGCAGAATAATTTCCAAATCCCGAATGTTCAGTACTTCATTTTAGTTGAGGCTTTGAGTGTGATGGAGCTTTTGATTTTTATTGCTGATTTTGAAGGATGAAGAAAAGCTGACTTTTAGAGCAGTTACGTGATCTTTGGTTTTCTTGCATGTGTTAATTCATTTTCCTTGTTGGTAAACAACTAGTTGGTAGTCTCCTTCTACTGTTGATACTGACTTCAGTTAATATTGAAGTTATTTTCTAGGCTCTTAGTCCTAAGTGTTGGTATGTATGGGATGTATTTTCCTCTATGGGCTTGTAATGCTAAAACTCCTTGTAGTACGTGAGGAGATAGAACTGTGTGCAGCACAGGTGTGTTAAGCAGTCTTACACAACTGCTCATGATTTCAGCGACAGATTTTGTTACCGCACTGCATCCCATAAGGTACTCTTTGGTGGAAACAGGAAGACCATAAAATGCTTGGAAGGGTGACTCTGCACTGCTGCAGACAGGGCTGGTCAGGGAGCTCTGCGCAGGGGGTGCTGCGGGCGGACGTAGTGCTGGTTTCTCATGAGCTGTTCTTGCAGTGTGCAGTGAAGAACGAGGCAGTGCTCCTCCAAAGGAGCAAACGTTGTCAGCGGTAGGCATCTGATGTATTTCAGCATAGCCTGTTAAAAGCAGCAGAGAGAAACAGTTGCTTTGCTGCTCTTTTTTATGCTTGGGGGTAGGAGGAAGTTGCTGAATTTAGCAGCAGAGCAAGGGGTGAATCCTTTTTTGTCGTCCTCCTTAAAAAAAAAAAAAACCTGGAGGAGGAGAATGATAGGGACAAAATGTACAAACTGAATTTTGCACAAGTTTTGGGATCCAAGCAGAATGAATGTAAGAGGTGAAGACATGCTCTAGAAGAGGCAGAAAATGAAATACAAAACAAATTCCTATGGATCAGTAACAGAAAACATTGCTGTGATGTTTTGCTTCTAACACAGCAGCCTGGGGACATCCAGAAAGGAAGATCTCAGGTTCTACTTTGTCAGTCGAGTGCTGCTGTCTGAGTAGAGAGATGTCTTAGTTTTGTAAGATGGACCATTATGGTCCTGCTGAATACATGGGATGGAAGAAAGAAGTAAAAGTGAAGGCAAGACAGTTGAGGTAAACTATTCCAAAGTAAAATATGAAATGTCTAAGTTGGAAACTGTAGCAGAAGTTGCAGATGTGCAGATTTCACATCTGTGAGTTGTAAGGATTCCTTGATTAAAATTGAAGCAAATTATTTGCAGAAATATCAAATCATTTTTTAATTGTGATATTTACATCTGTATTTTTTCAACTTGTCTGTTTAAAACGCAGACATTGCATGCTACCTGATGCCTGTAGTGACAGTTATTTCAGTCCCTGGGAGCTGTGTGTCCCTTCCTGTCTTCCATTGCTGCGACTTGGTTCCTGGAAAGAGGGCATTCCTCCAGTTGATACTCTAATTGAGGGAGAAACTCTTAGCCTAAGGCCTTTTCTTTCCCTTCAACTCTGAATATAGCTGCTTAAAATTTTCATCTTCCGTGTGTTAATATTGCACTTGGTCTGCTTTTTGGTTTGGGGTAAGCTTTAGGAGGTAGATATGCATCTCCTCAGCTGTGCTGTAGATGAGTGTCCTGGCAGTTTCAGCTATCTGTAAACTTTGGTCAGATGTTTTAATTCTTTAAACTGCCTCGGAATGTGATGTTTCTGCTTATGTCTGTAGAGCTTAGGGGGTTTTTAATTCCTTTATTGTTGTGGATGCTAATCATGATATTTAAAACTCCTACCACATAGATTAAAAAAAAAGCAATCCTACAATGATACCGTTCAGTCCTGAATAAAAGTATAAATGATTCTTATCAAGTCAGAAGTGATAAAGTCTGATGTTTAATGCACTGTAGTACCAAGTTTCTGTTCCTTACAGTTTAATTTCTACTTTCAGCAGATTATGTTGGAAAAGTGTTTCTTTTTTTTTTTTTCCTATAGTGGTGCAGTTGCCACTTTGTTTCCCTGCACTTCCAAATAAACAGCAAAAGCAGTTACTAAGAATTTTGCCAAATGGATTTTTTTGTCAGTGCTTTTCCAAGAGCTTCAAGCAGTATGTATTTTGCACACCCGTGACAAATGAAGAGTACCATTTTTCTCCAGCTAGTGTTGCCAGGAACTGATTCATAGGCAAAACCCTGCCCTCATAGACCCTAAAGTAGTGACAGAATCAGTAGAGTGGACACGTCCAGAGAGTTGTCTCCTGAAGAGTAAATTCAACCTGAGATGAAGGTCTGTAATAACCTCCCTTTTCTTTGAAAATCGAGATATTTACCTGAAAGTTCTTGCTCCACAGGTGGAAAGGTTGGTAGACATTTCCTGTTTTTTTTTTGTGTGTGTGTGGTTACTTCTCAGTCTTAGACCTACTTTTCCAGTTCTTTTTGGAGTGAATAGTCAGGGATTATTGTATTTCCCCATATCCTGCAAACTTCTGCTCGTAGAGAGACAGAACAGAAGGATGTGGATCTTTCGTTTTCCTCATTGTCTTCTGCAAATGTAACAGACATGTTTCTTGTCTTGAAAGCCAGAAAAGTGATTGCACTTCAGAATATTGTGGTATGTATGATAAGAGGTCTGAACTGTAGGGAAAAAAATCTCCATTTACTGACTTGTAGAGAATCATAAGTGGAAACACTTGTTTGCTCTGATGGAATTAGAGCTAATACGCATTAACATTGGGACGGATGGTGCCTTGGGAGCTTCATAACTGAACTGGCTTGGAACAAGGTGTGATGAACATCAGGAACAAGATGACAAGTGCTTTTCCAGAAAACCAAAGTGTGAGGGAGGAAATAAGGGTTTTTTTTAAAGGAGCGCTCTTAGCAGGCTAGTTCTGTTGAGTGACTAGGCATGCCTTGCTAGTGGGGTGAAAACATTGCCATCCCTGACGATTATCTGTGTTGTATTGAAACGAGACATTTAAAAAAAAATGTGTTTTTAAGAAAGTTGTGGAGGCACTGCATCAGTGATCCAACACGTTCTGCCTAGAAGCATGGGGTGTAACGGGGTAATGCTTGGGCTGTTGTCTCCTCTCGTGAAGAAGAGCAAGAGTTTTATATGCACATGCTTGCTGTGGTTTACCTGAGCTGTGTAAAGGGAAGTAGGGCTTTCATGAAGATGCCTTGGGTGGTCAACCTCTCTCTCCTCTCTGCCTGAATTTGCACTCCTCTGTCTGCAAAGAAAAACAGTTGTGACGGGATAGATGCTTTTAGCAAAAGCTTGCTGTGGTTGCAAAAAGTTTTTTGTTTTAAAACACAGGTCAGTGCCCCCTGGCACAGGCATAGATACCTATGTGAAAAGAGGCTGTTCAGTAAATTAGTCACCTAGTAGTTATTCTTCTGTTTTCTTATTTTTCTTTTCTTTTTTGTTCTTTTGAATCTTTTTTTCCTCCTCCGAAACTTTGTGAGCATGCAATACTGAGTTTGCTAGTTGGTCAAACCAAGGCAGCGTATTTTGTAATTACTATGTGCCTACATTTAAAGACAAAATGTGATTTATCAGTGAGGGAAGAAGAGGTAAAATAGTACTTAGAATATATTAGCTTAAGAAACAGTGCTAATTATATTTTTTGTGCTTTAGACATCTGATATTACAGAGTAATCTGGACTGATTTGCAGCAGGACTGCATTTCTTGCAGATTCTCCTGCCGAGTGGTGGTGTTGCTGGGTTTTAAGCTGGTATTGATTATTGGTTTCTAAGTAGCCCAATGCAATTGGATTGCATTGAACTGGAGTGTTTTAGATGCAAATCAATCATAAAGTCACAACATTTCTAAAGAAGGGTGATGGTTCTAGTGATCCTGTAGCCATGGAATATAAGTTTTTATATAAAAAAAAAAAAAAACACCACAGAGAACTTAAACAAAAACCTCACCAGTATATGCTACAAGAGTTGCTATATGCAGTTTGATCTTTTTTCCCCTCTTTCACATCCAGAGGGCTGTGTTGTCAAAAAGTCAGGCAAACTTAACATGAAGCTACAAATGCAGCTATGTGTATATCTGTGTACCCATATATGCCTGCATCTTTATTTCATTTTTCAGCAGCTTTTAGACTGAGGCTGAACAAAAGAAAAACCTGTTCCACGTGCTTCTGTATTCTATTTGTTTTGCACTTATTGATTAACTAGCGAGCTATTTACAGCACAAGATTACCGACGAGTTGACCAGTAAGCAGCAGCAGCAGTGGACGCCAAAGAGTAACACAAAAACCTTTCAACTACTCTTTGGTGAAGGTTTAATAGAGAGATGCCAGGCTCCGGTTCAGTGGCCCTCTTGACTTTGTGTGCGCACGCAGCACCGAGGAGCATCTCATCTTGCCTGTATTTTGGAGTACCTCGACACGCATGCACATGGGAAGTGCGCCGCTGTGGAGCGTGCGGGAAGCGCGGTGCAGTCACACCTTGTGTGCGTGGGCAGCGCTGAGGCGGGGAAACGGCTCGGTGAGATGGAGCCACTCGCAAAGGCCTATGGGCTGGATTGTCTTTTCCTGCTGGGGCATTCCTGTCTCGGCCCGTAGCTGCTGCTACCTCACGTTACAGGGCTTGTGTGCCGGAGGCAACAGTGGCTGGGAGCTCCCAGCTTCTGCCTGGGGATGGGCAAGTGACAGGAAAATAGGCACTAGAGCTGTGTGTCTGGTTGGCGGTATGGCTGCTACGGTGGTGTAGGGTTGGGCACTCACTGTAGGAAATGTTTAAACACAATTTGCCTCTGCAGTCCAGCTACCTTCCTTCTGGGGAGCTGTATTAACACCTAGGCTTTAATTACACTAAGACCTGCACAAGGGTGCCTAATCATGGTTAAGCTACTAAGTAGAAGTGATTTGAAGGTTGATGCGTCTTCTGGGCCCTATATTGACATTTTCTTAGTTACAATGGCTTTTTCAAGGGCTGTGCTTTTATTAACTATTTAATGCCAGCATTTTGATACAATAAACTCCCTTGAAGAGAGCAGACTCCATTTTTATGTTTTGAAGAAAGGCATTTACGTTATTTTTAAACTATTTAAATAAATTCAGGAATTACACTGTATTAATTCATAATCACATGTAACTTGTTGTAAGTTGTATACAATGAACCAAATACATTAAATTTGTAAGTATTCTTGCTTAGGAAATGACTCTTTCCATAACTTGCTTATTGCACTTGCACCACTTGTATATTTCAGTTGTGCAAGGCTCTTGCAGGTCAACATCAAACTGCAGAAAGAGAAGCTGTTTGAAGTGTTTACAGATCTGAAGTGGAATGGAATTGCATACCATCAGACAATTTACTGTAATCCTGATGCTCACAGATTTAGTGTGTATGAATACTGCTGAACAAGTCGGTATTTAGGAAGGTAGTCAATTTTGAAGGCTCCTTTAAAGTGCTGTTTCTTGCAGAGCTTTCCGTACAGTAAGATGCATGCACGCGTATCTTGAATGTAACTTCATTTTTGAGAGAAGTTCTCACGAGGCTGCGTGGGTGATGTGTAGCTGAAAACATCTGATTACAGTTAAAGCTGATGTGGAAGAAAAATGTGTCTCAAGTCATTTGTCTCAGCTCATTTCTCTACGTGGTCTATGCTGGTGGAGATGAATAAGGCAATGAGCTGGGTTGCTTTGTAGGTATCGGGTGAAAAACTTGCTGTGCCTGGAGTTGAGCAGCAGGGGGTTGTGACACAAGTGTTTTGATGCTTCCAGCCAAAACCTGGCTGGCCTTTTAGAAAGGGGGTGGGAGGGGATGAAGGGGGGAAAGAATTGCCAACTATAAGCAGAAATTAAAAGAACTGTATTTTAGCACTTTAATGGCTCATCATACAGCTATTTCTGTATTACTGTAATAAAAGCTACATATCTTCCTCTCGTACAGCAGAACAAACCTGCTGAAATGTAATAGGAGTTGTATTTTGAGGCAGTTCTGTGTGTGGCTTTAATGTTACAGGATAGGTAACTTTTAGAGTAGTTGGAGTTAGTAGGTTGAAGTCTGGTGCTGGTTTATTAATTTATTTCCTCTCCTGTCAGTGTGTGTTGGAAGTAACATCTGTGGCATGCCTGTAAGTTTAAGAAAAAATTAAAATGAAAAGCCCTTCTGCCTCATCTACCAGGTGTGCTTTAAAAAAAAAAAAAAGACCAACACCTGGGGTTTTTGAAGGAAACATACCAAGGCATTACTGCTTGGTGGTTGTTTTTTTTTTTTTTTTTTTTTTTTGCGAAAGTATGTGGCTTCCACTGTGTGCCCAAAGATAAGGATACGCAGCTCTGCTATTTGTGTAACTCCATTACTCCTGAAAATTCCTCTTAAAGAAGGGAAAAGGAAAAAATCTTAAAAGAAAAGAAGAAGAAAGAAAGTAAAAAGAAAGAACATACTTGTATGTCAGAAGTGAGGAAGTGACCCTGGGGGTTGCCCTAGATTGAACAGGAAATCACACTACGAATCGAACCCAGAGCTTGAATGCCAGCTCACCACTGTAACCGCAGGAGCGTTCACTCTTTGCTCTGCAGACAGGCCACCAGACTGAAGAAAGTGCCTGGCTGTGGGTGCAAAGCTGCCCCCACAGCACATGTGGACTTCAGCAGACCTTCATTGTCCTTCAGCCCCACAGCTTGCTGCTGGGCGGTCACAGTAGTGTGTAGTGGTGTAAGCCTTGGTTTCTGAGCTGATTTTTGTTTCGTGTTCCTGAGAATTGCCTTTCCCTAGGACGTTGGTTGCAGTGGTTTGTATTTCTCCTTGTCTGAAATGGGCAGGGTGTGCAGCGTGGTTGTTTCAGGTGCTGCCGGAGGATTTGTAGGAAAAAACAGCTCTTGCCCGGGAGAGCTGCAGCGTAAAAGTTCCCCTGTAAGGGAACAGTATCAGTTCACTGGAATATTTATTTCATTTGTAGACCAAGAGTTTTCCATATTTTAAACTGGTGCCAGAAATTGTGGCCAGAACAGTATCTTTAGTTAGCAATGCTAGAGGAGGGGTGTGTACTACAGCAGATTTGGGAAATGTAGCTCTTGTTTTGTGCAAGAATTTTATATTTCTAAAATCCTGCTGTTGTGACTTACTGCTCTTCACACCCTTTTTACCTCTTCCTGTTTTCTCGTAGGACTTTGGGCCAGGCTGCTTTCTGAAGAGACAGCTCTAGTTCAGCGTAACATGCGCAGCAGCTGAGATCATCCCTTCTGAAGCTGTCCCAACTTTTCAGGCTATATTCAGTAGCAAAGATTGAGTTTCTTTTGTACAGCCAGCAGATTAAATTGCTCTTCAGCTCCATCTGCAGGCTTATATTATCCATAGGGTAGTATGCATATGTCAGTTCCTTGATAACGTAGTATTGACGTTCACTGAGTGGCTCTTGGATTGTTGAACCTGCTTCCTTACCTCTTTGCAGTACTGGGGAGATTTGTGAAACTTTTAGAAGAGCTAACCTGGGAGAAGAAGGGAGCATAGATAACTGAAATTTTTATTTGACTTTGTTAAAGCTGATGCCTCATTAGAAAGCCTGGGTTTTGCTGTTTCATAAAATCTCACCATTAAGGTACTGTGGTTGGAATATGGTACAGTGATCAGAGAGAGAGCAGCCCACCAGAAGCAGAAACTGCTGCAGGAACTAGAAGCAAGTGGGCAGAGGAAAATCTAGCAGCGTGCACTTTGCTAGAGATGTATTTACAGGAAAAGCCGACAGCATAACAATAAGTTAAACCTAAACTTTTCAGTTTAGACTAGTGCATGCAGCATGTGGAAAAATAACTTGTGATGAGATTCACTTCTCAATGCTATATTCAGTTACGATATACAATTTAAGAGAAATATGTCTCTTTTTTCTTTTAAAAAGCAGCCCATTGGGTTGTAAACTCACAAGGACGTGTTTGTTTTTTTTTTTACAACACACATCAGCTCTACTAGTAATCAGGATGTCCCATTCTATTGCAATAGAAATGGAAAAAAAAATCTTAAAAAAATACAAGAATTTCTATGCATTTCATGTGCATAAGAGCGTTTTAAAATCCCCTCTTCATCCTTTATTTCTTGCAAAATAACATGATAGTCTTTGACCTTTATGTTTTCGACCACAGTAGTTACAGGTTTTTCCTCAGTGGGTGTGCCTGTGCAGTCCTGTGAGTTTGAGACACGGGGACAGGTGGCTGTGGCTGTGTTTCTGCAGGAAATCTGTGCTGGAAGCACATTGCTCGTTTCAGGTTTCCAGAGACTGACTGAGACGGTGTTATCATTTTATATCACTCAGGGTCTCAGCAATTTGTTTTGTAATCTGGTATACAGAATGAAGTGAATTGTTGTTTGTGGATGTTGAATGTAATATGAGTAACAGGAACCACGAACTCTGTACCTTGACAGACCCACTGTCTCTGATTTCCTCACCCTTTCTCATTTTCTGCAGATCCTATCAGAGCCTCTTTTCAAATGCAGATACTTAATAATGAGGCAGATTGTTTGTATGGAAACACAGTGTATATATATGTCCAGAAAAATATCGCAGTGACAGTCTGTGCAGGAAATAGGATGAAAAACACTTTTTACTGCCTTGAAACATCAGCTTGACTGTGGGCTAAATGAGTAATAGTTTCAAGATTTCAGGCATTATTAAGATAAACATGAATAATTTTATCATTTAAGATAGTCAAACTATCTCCAGTGTAATGATTAACACGATAAAGGGAAAGAATCAGAATGGAAGTATGCAGATTTAGAAGAAATGTGGTAACACTTCATGTGTTTTTTATACCCAGTCTCATAACTGTAGCATTATTTTTTTTTTTGGACTTAATAGTTTGTGTTGAAATTGCTGACCATCGGGTAATTTCAGTGGACGTTCATTGTATTACATTTGATGTATGGATATCTGGAATTTACAGATCCTGTTTGGATTTATAGGCTTCCTGTTTGTTTAGCTGAGGAATATGTTTCTGGTGTGCTGGAGGCAGATGTAATCCTATTCAGCTTTTCTTTTGAGCCACCTGAATCAAGCCGGTGTCCTACGCAGTGTGGGCAGCGGGGTTGTTCCCGAGCAGCCTCCCCAGGCCGAACGTGTGGCCCTTCGGTCCTTATGGCCCCGTGCCAGAGCTCTGCCTGTGTGGTAAGCCAGTTTAGGAAGCTGATCCCGGAAAGAAAAATGGGAGGAGGAGAGGAAAGGATGACTGCTTGGGTGTCTCCTCCTGCCTGCTCTGGCCCATCGCCTGCTCGCCTCAGCTCCAGTGCAGGCGCCGAGGAGGGGCAGAGCTGTTTGCCCAGGGCTGGGTAGGGATGCTGGCAGCTCCCGGGCATGCTGACCTAAGCACCCAACATTAATGTGCCACCAGCATCTGGCTACGGGGTGCTGCTCTTCAGGTCAGTGCTGCAGTGCTCTCATGTCAGAGCTTTAGATGGGTGCAGAGCAAACTGGTACAAGTTAGAAATGAACAGAAACCTAAGTAGAAGTACCTTGCCTCTTTATTTTAGAACCCAGTGATTTCTAATTTAATTTTAGGTATGCCTGGTCTGTCTTTCTCGGTTTTGTTGTCTTTGAACCATTGAAAAGCAGACACCAGTAGAAATCCTGTGTAGTGAAGACAATGGAGGAGATGGTTTTGGAACAGAACAAATGAATTTTAACGATTTGAGGACAATGAACCCTTGCAATTTGACTTGTTTACTCTGTTCTGACATTTCTCTGAAGACATAAGATGTTAGTAGCTCAAAGTAAAGCCACATTTAGAAAGTGATAGTGTTATTGAAATATTAGATTCCTTGTGTTGTAGAGTTCTGAGACATAAAAATTTAAAAGCTGACACTTCAGTATTTCTTCAAACCTTCTGGGCATCCATATATTGTCCTGATGTGACAAGTGATGCTACCGATGCCAAACGTGCTGGAGTAGTGGTTCTCTGCCAGTGAGATGCAGTAACATTAGAGCATTAGCAAGGAGGTGCTGTGCAGGACCTAAGCTAATAAACTAAGCCAGATCTTTTTTTTCTTTTTCTTTTTTTTTTCTCCCCTCCCTCAACTTGGGTTTGTGCCAAGGGAGAGGGGAACTGGTAGCAGATAATGAGAAGGGCCAAGACACAAAAGCAGTAGAGATGGGAGAAGACTCAAGAAAGCAGTGATGAGGATGTGAAGAGAAAGACGGAGGGAGGACTCAACTGATAAGTTTCCAAATTATTGCTCTAGGTTTTATGATACTGGAGATACGATGAGGATATTTACATTGTCCCTATTGTTCCGCCAGCTTTAAAGACAGTTACGTTCTTTAAGGAACTTTTCTTGTTGGCATGGAACGTGTCTCTGCTTAAGTAATTGCCTCTTGGAATATTAGGGAATACATCATTACGGCTAAAAGATCACTGGCACAATGAAATCCTTTAAGTGCCTTCCATTGTGCCGTATGTATAAAGAGATGGTTATTCTGGCACGTTTTGGGCAGAAGATTATGGAAGTTAAACTTTCAGTAAAACTCCAGTTATGCTTTTTGTTACTTCTTAAATTTTTCTCTCTCAAATTTTACCGCAGTAAAACCTAGTGAATCTTTATGTATTGCTAGCTATAACCTGTGTTCTATTTCAGATACATTCAACTTCATTAGAATCAGGGCAAATCACACATCTGCAGTTCAGGTGATGTGGATTTAATTGTAGGGAGTGAAAATATTCCTTAACATTACGTGGTCTCATTTAATAAAAGTTGGGGCTTGGGAATTCTCTGTTTTTGTCATCGTGTTGTTTCAGGCTGGTTGTCCTTTGATTGTGGAATCAGGAGTTGGCTTCACCCCTCTGTAGCTGCAACCTTTCATTTGCACATATGAAATACCCTTTGTGCTCTATCAGAGCAGACTTTCAAGAGAACTTCTTTATTCCATTTATGAAGTTTCTAAAGTCTACAATAAAAAAAAAAAGGAAAGAAAAGAAAAAGAAACATCTGAATTGCAGTGCTAGTGAGCTGCCTTTCTTTGTAGCAGTGCCTAGGTACTCTAGGAGAGCTGAAAAGGAAATTGTCTTCTCTAGTGATTTCTTCATGGGGAAGATTTCCAACAGAGCTCTCCTCATATGAAATTTGGAAATCCTCAGGGTAAAACTACTGCATGCGTGTTTTTTTTTTTAAGTTGATTTTGTATGTAGTGAGGGAACAGGTCTGAGAAATAATCATCAAATCATTGAATATCCTGAGTTGGAAAGGACCCACAGGGAACATTGGGTGCAGCTCCTGGCTCCACACAGGACCACCCCAAAACCAGACCCTATCTCTGAGAGCGTTGTCCAAACACTTCTTGAACCCCAGCAGTTCAGTGCCGTGACCACTGCTCTGGGGAGCCTGTCCCAGTGCCTGACCACCCTCCGGGTGCAGAACGTTTCCCCGACACCCAGCCTGACCCTCCCCTGTCCCAGCCCCATGCCGTTCCCTCGGGTCCTGTCGCTGTCCCCAGAGAGCAGAGCTCAGCGCCTGCCCCTACACTCCCTTCCTGAGGGAGCTGTAGAGCAGTAGAAGAATGTTTTCCTATTGGGCTGGTGGTTGAGCAGAAATCCTCATGATGTGAACTGTGCTGCCTGTGGCTGAGAAGCAAGGCAAATCTGCGTGAAAGGATAAACACATTATTTGACTCCTAGAGAACAGTGCTGTAATCAAAGGGATCTGACAAGAAGGCACAGTGCTGAATGCAGCACAGTCTCAGATCCATGCTTCAGCTCTTATTGGAGAACATTTAGAGAAGAATTTGTGGTTTTTTTTTGTTTCTTTTTAGGAATAACAAAGGTAGAAGTTGATATCTCTGAATCAGTAATCTTTTTATAAAGTCTAAAAGGTTGGGGAGTTTATGCATTTGGTTGGGAGAAGCCACTTTAAACCGTCAGTGTAGTTTCCAAAGTGGAATGATGGGCAATAAAAAGGAAGAAAGATGCTGTTCTGCTGGAAAAGATAACAGCAATTAGATTCATCCTACTGTTCTCCAAGATGGAAGGGCAAGATTTAAGAAAAAGTGGGGAAGAAGAAGGGGAATATAAAGGGGAACAGAGTAGTTATAATTTTTAACATGGAAACTTGCTTCCTTTCTTAAAACTGTCTTTATTTCACAGCAAGCAAGGGCAGAGCAGGAAGAGGAATTCATCAGTAATACTCTGTTTAAGAAGATTCAAGCTCTGCAGAAAGAAAAAGAAACACTTGCAGTAAACTATGAAAAGGAAGAGGAATTTCTCACTAACGAGCTCTCAAGAAAACTGATGCAGGTAAGTGGTTCCTTTGCTGATGTTTCTCCCAGGAGCCTCAGGGCCGAATGGTGGTTGAACTTTTGATTTTGTTAGCATGACTGCAGCCAGAGGGACGTGGTCACGTTGTAGCTGTTTAAAGCTGACACTTGATAAATGCTAAGTACAGTAACTGTAGTGAGTGGTTTTTTTTTTATTATTTAATACATTGATGTAGAGTTTGCATCTCCAAATTCATACTGTTGAGAACCGGAAAGTTTTTACAGAGATGCAAAGAAATAGATGTAACTTAAAGTAAATGTTAACTGTTCAACAGAATAGTTGCTATTTAATTTTAAAAGTTAGTGAAACTGACACTTCTTTTTTCCTGGAGTATATGATATTTAAAAGGAGCCCTGAAATATTAAATTTTGCATATAAAAATGTGCAGTGATGCTTGAAGGTTGCCAGGAGACTATCTGTAAGTTTATCCATACTTTTAACAAAACAGTTCGTTCTCTTTAATTAAAATGTTAATATGAGTTGGGTGGTAAAAGTAAAAAGTTTAAGGTGCTGTAATGATATATGGCAGAGAAACTTCTTTTGATTACCTGTGCTGCTAATTTTTGGAGACTGGGTGAATATTTGTGGAAAGTATTGTACATGCTTGCTCTGCTCTGAGAGACATGCTTAAGTATCTGCTATTGTCCTCTGAAGGAGACAGGGCAGTAAGTTAGGTGAATTGTTAATGTGACCCACTGTGGCTCTTCCCCTGTGATTATTTACAACCTCTCCATGAAAAACTAGTTGAGTTTAAAGAACCTGATTTGTGTGTTGTAAGAATTTCTTCTATTCTGTGGCTAAAGACTTGAGACATGCTTAGCCCTGCAGTTAGGAAATGCATTGTTTCTAAAAAACAATTAGAGCTAATCCCATCTGACACTTTCCTTAATGAAAGCTGGGACTTCTGTGACTTTGTCAATGTAATGCCTAATGTCATGTAGTACGTTAAGCATCAAGATAACTTTTCCCAATCTTGTATTTACTTTTTCCCTGTCTTTGAGGACTGATGAAAATGTTTCTGAATAAGATTTGCATTTGCTTTCTAAAGCATACATTTTCACAAAAAATAAAGCAGCAGATGGTAGTAAAAAGAAAAAAAAATAGGTATGCGTGGGGAGATATTGAGTGTTCTTTTCTATTTGAAGATGTCAATGTTATAGAAAAATCTTCATACTAAAGTCTCTTCCAGGAAAGGAAGAAATGATATGCCAGGCAATGTTGTTTGAAAGGACTATGTAGAAATCAGTGACAGAAGCAGGTTGCTGGGGGCCGGCCATACCACTACATTGTGTGCAGCAAAGTAACACTTCAAAAGTAAAAGCATGAATTACACTTGATTTGACTGAAGGATTTTAGACTTGCACAAATGTGTACTGCACAGGTTCTTCAGTAACTAAATTGACTAATTTTTAGTAATTGCTTAAAATACACTTTGCTGGTAAGATTACCTTAGCCTTTTCCTAGACTTCAACTGTCATATACATTCTGGAAGGTGAGAGATTGCTTTAAAGCTGTATCTTTAACAGTTCTTAAAATGTTAGTATTATACAAAGTAGGTTTGAACATTACAGAGAGAAATACAAACTTATTGTCAACTTAATACTACAACGAATTTTTATTATTTTCTGCTGTGGGCTTTCAGAAAGTATCCTTTGGCTGTCATCCCAAATTAGGGAAAAGTGTAAACAATCAGTGATCCTCAAAATGGCCAAAAGTGTGCTGCATTGTAGCGTATGACATAATTCTAGGGCATTATGCTGTTTACCCATTGGAAGTTCAGGCATAGCTTCGTTCTCACTATTGAGAGAAAGATTCAGAGAAGCAAAATGAAGTCATAAACCTGATGAGGATATTCTAGCCTTTTATTTGGCATTTGGAGAAAATCCTCAGTTTTGGATTCATCATCATCCAGTAGATATTATCCAGCTTTCAGTAGGCAAGCCACAAGTTCCTGCTGAAGGGAAGTAACAACATAGCCATAACTACAGGTAATAAAACCACTGCGTGCTTTTATTGAACAGTATCTCAGAATTTGTTTCATGGGACTTTCCAGTAAGTCTCATTCAGCTTTTGATAAATGTGTTTATGTCAACCAGATTTTAAAAGGTCACAATTTTAAAATGTACCAGTGTTCAAAATTGATAGCACTAGAACTGTAATTTTGGCCAACATCCGTAGGTAACAGTTTTTGAAAGTCCTTTGTTTTTCACAGCTGTAGGGGCTTATGTATTGGCATTCAGAGCAGCATCGGGAGTGAGCTCCCAGAACGCTGATACGCTCGACATGTGAAAGCTGTCTGCCAGCACGAGCTGCAGCACCCCTCGCTAATAGCCCAGCGAGAATTCCCCAGTTCAGCATGATGTGCCTTGCTATTATAAAACATTACATTACATCAGGTTTTTGATGTAGTTGTAAGAAACTAAATTTGAAACATTCAGTGTATGCCAGACTGATTCTGAACATACATAGTAGCATGTAAAAAAAAAAAAGCATTTCCACTGGAACACTGCTGTCTTCCTGTGGCCAGGCTTTCTGGTGGTACACTATTGCTTGATAATAGCCGTTTGTAACTATGGCATTAACTTTTGCTGATTCTACAAGCCCAATAAATAACTGTATGTTTTTGCTGGTTAAAGTTCCTTTGATTAGGATAATTTTTGGTTTTTCTAGACTGAAGGTGACAGATATAAAGGAGAGCATCCATATCATAGATGTTTTGGAGTAAACAAAAGATTTTCATCATATACATTCCTGATACACATTTTATAAGCCCTATATAAATTCACTATACTTTCTCACATACTCTATATTTTTGTCTGCCTGGCTAAGCATCTGAAAAGTTGGGCACAAGTGTTTTTTAGGCTCCTCGATTCCTAGTCATTAGAGAATAGTGGTAGCATTTTACAGAGTATCATTAGAACTGTTTTGATGCACAATATATTCTTGCAGCTGTGTACATGGAATTTTGAGTTACTGTTTTGAGGTTTAAAGAAGTAAATCTTGAAAATCACATCTGTTGTGAAACGAGGCTACTCTAAAGAGTAATCAATTTTTAATATTGCTTTAATTTGTAAAGTCAATTATTCTTTAAGTTGTCTAGCAGTCTATTTCAAAATCACAGATTTTTCCATATCATTATTTTTTTGGAAGTGCAAATTGCTCCTAGTAAGTACCTGGCCTTGGAAGTAAAATGTTAAGACTTATGGAGATAATAGTGTAATGAATAGTCAGGAGAATTAAGTAATTGGGAAGCTATAGTGAGAGGTTTCTCATGCAAATCTGATTCTTGACAATTCTTTCAAAAATTGTAAGCATGTTGACATAAGCTATTACCCTTCCTGCTCTCCAAAACACCATGTGTCAGCTTGAGGATGCAAATAAATAATAATTGCGTGAAATAAACAGAGTCAGCTCATCTATCATGTATTTGATGAACATCTGCATGTAAAGAGGAGTCACACTGATAGGAATTTGTTAATAAAAAGGACCTTCCGGATGCATCAGAGGACGAATTGGACAACTTTTAAGGGCTGGAATACTAAAAATAGACTGTTAGGACAGTGTACAAGGTCACAGTCTGAGGGATAAGTGAGAGTTGTTTTTTTTTTTAAAAGGGAACTTCATCCATTAGCTCCATTATTTCAGGATAACACTTCCAGCTGTCCCAGGGAAGGGTCGTAGTGTAAGGAAGTAAGGAAAATGTGGTCCTACATTGTATCAGGAATCTTCTCTGTAGAGAGAAGAGGAAATTACTGTAGTTGTGTAGAACTTGCCTGAAGTAAAGTGTGCACTCTTACTGTTAAGCTTTATATTTGAAAGCCCACTTCTCTAAAGTATTTGCTCTCTTGCCCCAAGGCCATATCTGATCTTGTGTAAATGCTTACAGTATCTCTCCTACAGTTTTCGCACGCATTTCAAGGTCTGTAAGGCATTGTCCTGAAGGTGGTGTGTTCTAACATTTTTTTCCTTCTCTTCAGCTGGCAGCTATATGTGTGTATGTAAACAGTTCTTGCTATAATTGCATATAATTTAGAAGTTTGAAAATGCTCTCTTTACTTCTTTACTAAGGAAAATAAACACCTTGTCTCAGTGTTAGCAATTCTGTTTCTCAGTGATAGGTTTTCAGCATTAAATTTTTTTTTTCTGATCAAAGCCAGTAAAAGGGAAGATTTTACAGAATTGTGAGTGACAGATACCATTAACATGTGTTTTGGGGGAGTGCTGGTACTCTTTTCTTTCCACTTTGAATAAGTCATTTTACTTCCTGGTGTATTTATGTTCAAATCAGAATAGAAAATGTTCCTGTAGTCAATCTTTCCTGCCTTTACTTATTAGCCTTTTGATCAGCTAGAATTGTCCTTTGGCTATGGTTCACACTCCCAAGAAAGGATTTAATAGATGCTACACAGCAGCTATAGATCTAACAAGCCTCATCAGTTCCCGTGTGATGCAAATTCCACACGAGCTTTAGAAGAAATGATTTGCCAAACAAGATTTTGTTCTCACAGCTCAATTTGTTTTAAATATGATAATTGCATTTGTGTATAGGACATGAGAGCAAGAAATAGTATTTGCTGGTAAGTTGGCTTGAGGTACCTTCATATGACCATACCAGCAGCCTGACTCACTAAACTGTCTGCAAATGCTAGCAGCCCCTAACCAGACACTTTGTTAGCAGCATCTGGCTTTAGGCTGAGTAAGAGATTTTGGCAATGTGCCTTTTCACACAGTTTATTTTGCTAACTAAATATAAGCTGATTACAGCAACTGGCTTTGATTTCAGTTTTTAGCTAGGTGAAAGAAATAAAGTGTCTAGAGCAAAATGAAGATTGATGAAAGTGCGAGCACCTTGAGCTAGGTCATCTGCATGCTGCTTGCTCCTTGTGCGCCTTGGCTGTCTTCAGTCTTAAACTTGAGGCTGCTGGATGGGGTAGAGGAGAGATTTAGAAAATTGAAAAACTAAATGATATCCTGTTCATATGAAGACTGTTTTTTCCAACCAAGTTGAACTCCATTACTGAAGCAAGAAAATTGCTTTGTTGATTATCAAACAACACAAACGGTATCTTGATTTATAAGTGTGAGTGTAACTTCTTGTTCTAATGAAAAATCTTACTTAGCAGCCCTGAGTTTTCTCACACAAGAAAAGAAACGGCTTTATTTTTGACTAAACAGTTTAACAAAATTTCCCAACCATTCAACCTAGGGTGGCCAAAGTAGCCTCAGTTACTATTGCTCTGTAGTCCAACTGGCTTCCTCAAGTGCATGGGAATTTCTGTGAACTTAGGGAATTTTTGGAGAAAAGTGTGATTTTTTTTTTAAGTGAATGGAGAAAACTCACTTATTTTACACACCATTCTGGTGTTTACATTAATATGTGAAAAATGAAGTCTCAGTACTGATAAGCCCTGAAAATAGAGTTGAATTGTAGACTTCTTCCATATGTATGTTGCCAAGCTGTTCCTGTCTGTCTTCTGTTCTCTCCACACTCGCATTTCTTATCTGAATCTTTTGCCAGGCTACATTTCAGATTATTTTGTCTCCAAATAGCAGCAAAAGGAGCTGAATTAATGAACTAATGAATTTTAGCTTGTTGAGGAAAGACTGTTGGGTGCGCTGTACATTTTGAAGTCTTTTGAGAAGAATTATCAGTATAGAATTTAATGTTCTGTAAGAATCAACATGTAAATAAATGTAAAAATGGGGTGTAACTTCTGTTTAAAATACTTCCATATCTCCTAAATTTTTAGCTACAGCATGAGAAAGCTGAACTGGAGCAGCATCTAGAACAGGAACAGGAATTTCAAGTGAACAAACTGATGAAGAAGATTAAAAAACTGGAAAATGATACAATTTCGAAGCAGCTCACCCTGGAGCAGGTAACTCCTCGCTTTCAAAATTATATGATTGTAAAACGAAAACAAGGATTCAAAAAAAGTCTAATTATTTTGTATTAGGTTTGACTTCATTTTTAAGTCTGTAAGAAACTGGCCAATATCAACAATATAATTAAAAGAAAGTGATTTTAACTTGTAGTCAAAGCAGTACAGCATTAACAGAATTTATTATGAAAAACTTTTTTTTTTCCCATGGTCTTTATGACTTTTAGTACTCTTAATGCAGGCTTTCATGTCGGCTGGACAGCTGTGACTATTTTGCAAATGCAACTTACTTTTTTGTAAGTTGTACTTCTTGTTGCTGTTTGTCAGCTTCCACTGTCATACTACTGTTGAGAAAGACTGCCGTTTCTAATAGCAGGTAGGCACAACAGTAAACCATATACATATGGTGTAGTTGTGCTCTAGGTCACCTCTTTATGGTAGCTTGGGTAGCACAAGACTCGATTGTCAGATGTCAGCTCTGTGTATACTCACAGATTTGAGATTGACTATGTCCAGTTCCCTTTCTCCCTGGACAGAGCAATGAAGAGGAGAGATAAAATACCACTTGTTTTGGTCGTGTTTCTACTGGAAATTTAGACTTAGGGATTGCTTCCATGTCAAATTTTAGGCATGTGTATCAAAGCGTCTTGGTGGCCTTAGTAGTAATCATTTTAATATGAAGGCAAACAGATGAAAAAATACAGGCTTATTAAAGAACTTCAGTTTTTCTAGCTTGTGAAATTCCAGTAATTTTGAGTGGTGAAAATATAGTACATTATTCCTGAGAATTTGTTTGCTGTTCTTATCAGATGTATAATTTTTATGTTGCTGATAATCTGAAATTCTACCTTTTTTTTATTTGACCGTCTTATTTGAGATGAAATTGTAGGTAAATTAATAGCTAGCTTAATGATAAAATGGGTTTTCTCAATTTTTACGCTAACACTCTGTACAGATCGATCTATGGAACGAACTTAAACAGAGAAGTAGGAAGATGTAGTTGCCAGCAAATCCTTAACCAGTGTGGAAATTAATGAGATCGAAATAACTCTCTTAGCCACAAGGTGGTGGTGGCGGCCACATAATCAAAATTGAAATGAATGCAAAGTAAGATTGCAAATTAAGCTGGTTTAGTCTTTGAAATAGAAGCACGAGCCACAGGTGGTGTTTCAGTAGTATTTATTTTTGTATCGTTACGGACACACAGAGACTTGTGAAATTGTAACGTTTGATTTTTTTTTTCTACATTTGATATCAACAATACTTCTTTTGTAAAGAAGTGTGGAAGTTCAGTGATGAATTACTTCATTTTGGTGATATCAGGTCTTTCTCTCAAATACCTGATCTTGAAATCTTACTTCAATTAAGAAGGTGTTAAAGTTGGTTTTGAGTCTTACTTTGAAAGTCCATGTGTATTTAAGTGTAATCCAATGTATATCTTAATTTCCTCTTGCAGTAAGATACAATAAATCTCAAGTTACTTCGAACTTCAGCATGCTTTCTTGGGGCATGTGCTGTACCTAATAAGAAGCAACCAAAAATTGTGAGCAGAGCAATTTTAAGGAGAGGGGATTGTCACAGCTCTTCAACAAGAGCCCTGTTAAACAAGACTTGGAAGGAGTACTCCAGGAATGCTTTAAATGTAACCTCCTAGAACTGCATTACTTTTCACTTCATCTTCATGAGATCTCTTATCACTGGAACCAGTGATCAGACAGTTATGACATGTTCACCAATTGCTGTTTTTTAAATGTGGAACATGAATTATCTGTGCTTTGATTCCTTCCTCCTTTGCTTTCTGTCATCTGGAATGCTTATGGCACAGGTGATGAGTTAGCTGGTTTGTAGCAGTGATGGTCATGTGGAATGTTATTCCTAATTCAAAAAGTAAGGTTGCATCTTAAGTTTCGTATGTGACCTGATTTGATTTCTTTAAATCAGCTTCAAGAAGCAGAATATTATTCTCTGAAGGCTAACAGTGAAGAAATCTGCAACATGTGACTGTTTCATTAACTGAACGTTTTAGTTAAAACGAACAGTGCCATTCTTCTGTGATGTAGTTCAGTGATTTGATGGGAAATACAATAGCTGCCAGTTTTGTCCTACAGAGGTCAAGTGTATATAGTCATACTGTTACCCTTTTTAACTGCTTTAGTATTTCATATGGTACAGCGTGTAACTGGAAGGGGTGCAGTTAGAAGATGAGAAATAAGAATTAAGTTGGTAATAGTCATCTCTTATGTCTGCTCCTTTGAAAGGAGAAGATCGTGAAATGTGAAATCTTCTGGAAAGATATTCTTGGAGAGCAGCAAAGAATTAAAGATTAAAATTAAATTAAAGATTTAAAGAATTCAAGATTAAAATTAAAGGGAGGGGCAGATCAGAAGCCAATAAGTGAAATTTGGGATAGTGGGACTACGCTGAAATCATACTCAACTTTCACTGATTTGGAAGATCTCCATCATTTTAGGAAGAAACACTTCTGCTTGTCAGTAAGTTGGCAAGAAGACTCAATAAGCACTAATGCAGGAATACACATACGGTGGATATTTTAGCTGCATTTGAAGTAAAGTAAGTGTTAGAGAGACAAAGAGAAATACAATGGGATGGTGAGGAAGGTTAAAAGGGATATTTTTCTCTTCCTCTAAAGGGAAGACTAAGGTCCAAAATAATAAGCAATACTTCCTCACTTCCCTAGTGTGATGATTAAAAAATTAAATGATATTTGATTGGAACATAATTTTGAACCCATATAAAATGATGCAAGTATTGACAGAGCTGCTAGTTTGGTGTTGAGATGTGATCCCACCCTGTTTTATTTTGTTCAAAATATAATCAAGTTCCAAACAAACTCATTGACTAGATCTAGACTTCGTTTTAAAGTGTACCTGAAATGTCTGTTACAAAACAAATATACCTACGTTCTTTGTGAATTCACAGCTCTGCTCAGCATGCTGCAGTGGCTTCTTCTGTAGGTTCAATTCATTAAAGCTTTAATATCCTGACACTGGGAGGAACTGGGAAAAGACTCGAAGTTAACAAGGAGGATACTTGTTTCCAGTATTTTCTCATATTTCTTGAAAAGTGAAGTTTTAGATCTCCTTCACAGCCCACTGTCTTTGGTGTTTCATCAGAACAATTCTGTCAGCCTTCAGGATTGAACTCATTTGTCTCTTGTCCCTGATGATTTGACCTTGCCATTGTGCATACCTACCTACGTTCAGATGCCTAATTAATAATGGACTCTGCTGCCTTGGTGATGGCTGCTATAATACTAAGTGTAATCTTAGATTTTTCAAATTAGAGTTTATAAATAATTTGCTTTGTCTCCAAATTCCAGTATGCTCTTTTTTCCTACCATTAAATGAAATAGATTTATTTTCACTAGTATGCCTTTGTATTCTTGTTTGGTGCTAGATCAATAATGTAGCTGTAAAATAGACTACGAAGGTCAGACCAGGTGAGTCTAAACCACACGGCATTGAAGTGATGCAAAAACCATTGCTGTACAATTAGTCATCTGCAGTCAAACGTTCTTCATCATGTGTTTGTACAGATAGCTATCTGATGTAGTGAAGATCTGCGTGTTGGTAATATAGGAGCATGATGGGCAGATTCCCAGAAAATTTTGTGCACTTTCTTCCCTCTGAACTCAGTCAGCCCCAAGCATTGGCCAAGCTGGCTATTGAGCTGCAAATCACTGTCTCTTTCCAGGGGCTGAGCATTTTGCCTTTGTACCATTCCAGCTCCTGCTGCTGTGGGCAAGGCAGAAGTCAGGATACAAATTCTCATACCTCATGTGAGACTGAACCATGTTGCTCCTGACTTCTGTGTTATTGAAGTCTAAATTCCCTCAATTGTTAATGTACATCTAGAAATGCAGACATGGACAAGTTGTCTAAACCTGTTTTTTCTAAGTGTGCTCCCTATTGCTCATCAATATAAGTGTATTTTTACTTACAATATTTAATTGCCCTAAATTTTGAAGAATAAAGTTGTGCAGTCACTGATTAAACTGTTACTGTTGCATTAAGTGTGTAAGTGTAAATTCTGTTTATTTCAATATTAATTGAGAGTCTAGAACGTGGCCCTTATGGATTTAGATGGTGTAACAGCACTTCAGGCATAGTGATGCAATAAACACGTGAGGAAAACGTTTAATCTATTTGCACTATTTCTTTTTGTAATGTGTTTTTTTTTGCCTATTGGGAAGGTGGTGAATGTTAACTACAGCTTGGTTGGGAAAAATACCTCATGGTATTTTCCGTCTGTAAAGGCAATGATTGTCACATCTGTTTTGTCATATTAACTCCTGGAGTTCATCTGCCAGTGTTACTGAGTAAGATCAGATGTGCCTCTTAATATTCTAGTGTGAACATGAAAAATGCCAGGTTAAGTGTTGTTGTTTATAAAGTCTTTGCTGAGATAGAAATTAAATTGTTTCTGCTAGTAAGGCTTGATGCTGTATCACTGAAGGTAGTTCAATTTTTTTTCGTTTCTGTTTTTCATGTTTTCTAACACAAGTCAGACATGGCTTTTCTTCTGTTTCTGGCTTACATAAGTGTGATTCTTCCACTTTTAACATAAAATTTTTTCAAAGGAATAAGTGCTTAAATAGTGAACTGTAAATTGCATTTGAACTTCAGAGGCTTGTGGAATAGGAGACCTTTCTGAATAAGCTTGTTATGGTATCAGTGACCATGTGTCCAGGTTTCAAGCTCCTCTTTACTGGCAAGCAGCAACAAGTTCTGTGTAAAAAAAAAATCTGTTAAGGTGACGATAATTGTGCAACTCGTGAATCTCTTAAATTTTCCAGAGATAAATCTCTGTGACCAGTGTGTTTTGCCTGAATTTTGTCTCTTCTTTGCATTTGCCTTGATGTTTTAAAACATCATGTGAAAGCCTTATTTTTCTTCTAAGACAATGATCTTTTCTAATGATAATTCCTTGCAAAAAAAAAAAAAATAATGTTCCCATCATTTTAATTCATTGCTTTCCTCTGCAGCTAAGACGTGAGAAGATTGACCTTGAAAATACCTTGGAACAAGAACAAGAAGCACTAGTGAATCGTCTCTGGAAGAGGATGGATAAGCTTGAAGCAGAAAAACGGTTTGTCTTGTTGCCCTGTGTTACTGTGGGAGATGAATGATTTAATACTTAACCTTCTAGTTTTAAGTATGTTTGTCTCTGTCATACAAGGGCTATTTCATCTGTGAAAACCTGGAGGTTAACACAGGTGTAAAGCTCCTTGTTTACCCTATACCACATGCTTGAGTGCCTACACTAGATGAAACTAAGTGGTATAAAAATGATCTGGGAAAACTTGAAGGAATTTGCTGATTTTTTTTCAACTGCTGATAGTTTTTAAAGTTTCTGGTTTTGAGTCAGGTTTCTATTGATGGCCCAAAGAAATTAACATGGCATTTTAGTGTAATCATTATGTGAGAAGCTCTTGTTTTTTCCATATCTGCTTGAAGAAAACTTCAGCTTTTTCTCAGTGGTTTGCACTCATGTCATTGAAACTTCCTGCTGCTTCTTCAACAGAAGATAAGACAGAGATACTTTATGTTCTTGGGAAAGCTAAGATTAAAAATATGTATTAAAGTGACTCTCTCTTTGCTGTATTATAAGAACTCTGCTTTGGGGGCAATAAGGGAGAAGAGGCAACTAATTCCTTGTTTTCTACTACATGTTTTAGGAGAGTTATGTTAGTCTGACTCCATGAATCTTGACTGGAGACTTGGAAAACACCTGAACCTATATGAACTGCAGTTCTTGTAGTTCTATTTTACAGAGCCCTGTGGAAAGTGCTCTGAAGAGCTACATGTAATATTCAACAGTGGTAAATCCATAGTGAATGGGCCTTTGGTATGATGTGAAAAAATCCTAGCTTTAAAGTCTTTTTTTTTTTTTTTTTTAAATCAAACCATTCCTGGTTTAATTTATCTCAGATGGTGTGCCTTCTTTCTGGGAGATAGGTGGAGTCATAGACCATGCTTTAGTACTGCATTGAATGGTGTGTATAAATACCAGGCCGTGCGAAGAGCTGTGCTTGCATAGTGCTGTTGTCCCTGTTCTTTAGTGCAGCCTTCGATCTGGCCAGTCAATGTGGTTCTGGTGAAGAACAGTTTCCTGCTTTCCATCTGAAAAATACATGTTAACTTGAAAAATATTCATTAAAACATTAATATGTACTATCTGCTTGTTTCATCATGAAAAATGATCATTACTCCTGAATTTACGCAGTCAGGTGTTTGAGGTATTTGAAACCTCGACTGTATGGAAAGAACAATGTGATGAGAAATATTTTTCTGTTTGATGATACTTTAAAGGAGGATAATATCTGCTTCAGAAAATGTCTATGAAGTTTTCTCTCTTTTGCTAATGGTGAAATGCAGAAAAGCTTGTATTTCACCATAGATAAACTACACTCATTTGTTCATCTTGAATGTTTATTCTTCCTCTAAGAACATAAATGTAAAAACTTGGAAGAGATTAAATGAATTTGCTTGGAAATTATCATGAGGCTTAAGTACAGTTTGAGTATAAAACCGAGGTAACTATCTAAAGTCTGTAACTTGCTTTTTCCCCAGCTATATGCAGAAATATTTGGCAGTGTCAACACGTGAATATTTTAGAAAATCCATCTGTCCCTGGACAACAAATTTTACCTTTTGTATTTTTGGCTTAAAAAACAACCCACAACATTATTAATCCTCCTGAAATTTTCCTAAACAAATGCAGTAGTTAGCATAAATCTTACATACCTGCCAAAGCCTTGTAGTGTCTTTTTGGGGAGTTTAAGGGGTTTTCTTTTCATTTAAATTGAAAGTAAAGTTTAAGCTATTTTTCATTCAGAATTTTGCAGGAGAAATTAGACCAGCCAGTATCTGCTCCGCCGTCACCCAGAGACATATCAATGGAGATAGATTCCCCTGAAAATATGATGAGACACATCAGGTTTTTAAAGAATGAAGTGGAGAGGTTAAAGAAACAACTGAGGGCTGCACAGTTACAGCGTGAGTAAACAACTTGTTTTAAATCTTTTTAAGTCTGTGTAATGTAAGATTTTTATATAGACTTTCAGGAGTTTAAGGTACAAGTGAAAAAATAGGACAAGTTTGAACTAAGACAGCTTGATAATTGCAGTAATTAATGTATTTATACTGTATTTATTTGCTGGGTTTCTGTTTTTCTTTTTTTTTGGGGGGGGGTGGTCTATGTGGTGTTGGTGTTTTAGCTTTACTAGAATGGGAAAATATTGCCAAATATTTCTTGAATATATTTGGGCCATAAAAACGTTTATTTTTTCCCCAGAGACCTTTAGCAGTATTTCAGCACACAGATTCTTTAAAACGTACTTAAGAATTACATTGTAAGAATCCAGATACAACTTAAGAATTAATGGCTAGCAAAGTAAAGTTCAGTTGTATGTAAGAATTTCATTTAATGGTTGCAGGCTGTGCTGAGGTAATTTTAGCTTTGCTAAAGACTAATTTTTCAAGCAGCTGATTTGGCTTCACAGTATAGCAAAATGAGTAATCTTATTTTGTTCTTCCTTAAGTAAGATCCCTTTGAAATAGCTGTGCAGAAGTCTGTGTATTTCTGTTGTGGGAGGTGTGGTGGAGCCTTGTCCAGAAGCGGACGGCCTGCTTTCTGCTGTGCCTCTTGAGGGGAGGGAAGGGGGGTTTGGGTGGCAGAAAGATCACTTGTGCCTCCTTGCAATCTGCTATGCTGTTCCATCATCCCTTCATCCTAAATCTAAAATTTCTGTCTAAGGTTTGTCAGTTCTGCCTTTTTTGGTAGTGTAGTTTCTAGTCAGTAGTGTTATATTTTGTCTGAGAGATAAGAAGGTGCCTACCTACACGGACAGATTTGGGAGAGCAGGAAGCAGGCCGTCATCCCCCTTTGTGGTGCTGGTCCTGAGAGGCTGGCTGCAGCGCTTCAGCTCCTGTTTAGAGACACAGCTCAGAGGGGCAGCAGCCTTCCTTACGGGCAGAGACGGCGTGAGAGTACTCTTGTGCAGAGGCCTTGTGCACAAGTTTGTGGTATTAATAATTTGTGTCAGTTAAAAGAAGCTAAGGGCTGCTAATCTCTGTACTTGAATGAGAGCAAGGCCTTAGATTTAAAGTACTCTGTACAAATTTGGCCTGATTAATTTCATTTCACATGTTCTCTGCTGTTTTCAGGTAGTTTGTTTTTGAAATACTGTAATTCAGAGTAAAATTCTGAAGCAATTGAAGTCAAATACTTATAGAAAATGAGATTTAGGTTTAGAAGTACCCTTTTCTGTTGTGAATAGGTTAAACAGAGCTGCAGTATGTACAGCAGTACTGATAGAAATTGTGGATATACTGGTTTGTGGGCTGCCGGTAAAGCAGAAGATGAAATTGATACACCTTTCTTTCAGGAGGAAGTTTCGTGTTTGCAATATGTGGTCATTTGAGAACCTTTACTATTATTCATAAATACTAAGTCTGCTTACTGAATTCTCATTTTGGTATTACATTTCATTTTCCTAAAACACTTACTTCCACTCTAGGAAATGTTTTGATATAATAATAGTTGTAAATAAGTGATACTGTTACATTTACAAGTGGTATTTCCACTGAAAAGAGACAAGCCGTGATAGTTGATAGTTTGGGAACAGTCTTCTGAAATGGGAATATTCTTTTGATTAAAGGGTACAGCATAAAGAAATGAGCACAAAGAGTGATGGGTCGTATTTTTATTTAAATACCAATAAATTCACTGTATACTTGATCAAATATTAGAAAACCTCACAAAATACATAGTATGTGTAATAAGTCTTCCTCAAATGTTCCGTTTTATTTAAATAATGTGTCAAAATGCTGCATAGCTTTCCGTGATATAATTTAATCACTTAAATGGTCTGCTAAATGTCTTTTAAAGTAATGTTCGCTGAACTCAGTTTAGAATTGCAAACTCAAATTGTCTTTTGATGTAGAGAGTAAACCACTTGTTGACTTTTAATATTGGTAGATGACCTGCTGGCCCATCTCTATCATGAAATCTAATTGAATGCATGCTATAGAATATTTATAAGATAACAATTTAATACAAGTTTGAGTATTTTGTGTTTCAGCACTTGTTTTGTGATCCCTCTCTTGGAATGGAAATAAACCTTTAAAAGTATTTCTTTGCTGTTACAGTAATATTTTTGTAGATGTGTAATTGCATTACTTTAAAGGGGCAGGAATTGATTTGATTGACTTACTATTTTCTTTGACTTTTTCTCTGCTTTTCAAATTCATTTAAGTAAATGCATGAAAGTTCTTTTTCTTTTTTATCCTTATTTACAAAATTGCTGTCAGTAATTTATTTTAGTAACTACTGTTACAAATTAGCCTTTGATGTAATGACTTAGAGGTGAGAACTTTGAGTGATCCATACTGAACATTTTCTACTCCCTCATTCTTGAAGTGCTGGGGTAAAATTAGGCACAACATATGTGCCTGTCTGTGAAATTGAATGTTAACCAAATTTTAACAGAATCCTGAATTTCAGATTCAGAGAAGATGGCACAATATTTAGAAGAGGAGCGACATATGAGAGAAGAAAACTTGAGGCTTCAAAGAAAATTACAGAGGGAAATGGAACGTAGGGAAGCACTCTGCAGGCAACTGTCAGAAAGTGAATCCAGCTTAGAAATGGACGATGAAAGGTATGTATTTTCTAGCTGTCCAGATATGTTGGCATTGAGCTTGTTAACTAATGCTCATGCTTGTTTTTTTAATATTAGAAAATGAGTACTCATATGAGTAACTTAGATATGGGTTTAATATATGTTTCAAATTTCAGCATGGTCCAGGAGTGTCTTTAGTAGAATTATATCAAACTTGTTTAGAATTTAGATTAATTACAACAGTGAAAAATAAAATAGTTTTCTGAAGATTGTTTAGAGTTTTAATAGTGTATAGTGAAATAAAAATACCTGTGGGATTGAGCTTCAAGAGAATTAAATCATGGTACCTTTGTTTTTCACTTAACTTGGTAACTGCAATGAATTCTGTGAGGTAGGAAAAATATACTTACTTGGGGTAATTTTTCTTTTGCAGAAGATAGAAAGTGTTCTGCCAAATCCAAAGGAATTGCATATAAAGCATTAGAGAGAAGAAGCATTTCCAGAGCTAGTGGGTTTGTTCTTGATGTCCAAAACGTAATATCCTTGATTTCTTTTTTTTTTCTCTACTACAAGCTGCATTGCTTGCAGTGACCTTAGAAATAGCCTTGATTTTTTTTCATGGTTTTATGTGATGCCTTGTATTTTCTAACATCATAGTGATATGAGTGTTATATCTTGAAAGAGGTTTTAAGTATACTTTGAATAGGACATTCTTAGTTCTTATCAAATGTTCATTATCTTATTATATAGTTTTACGTTATTTTGGATTTATAGTGGTACTTAAAAAACAAAACAAACAAAAAACCCTCATTCTGTGACGTGTATTCTTCTGATACTAAGATGCTTCTTCTTGGGTCATCAGTATATTTGTTATGAGAGATAATTTACCAGAAAACAAAGTACCAGATACTTTGTTTCAAGGAGTGCCCTTAAAATTCAAGGTAATGTTTTCATTTTAATGAGATACTAGGCAACTGACGTGTATCGCAGTAGCATCTAGTATCACGATGTAGTGAATGCTGTGTGAATTAATTATTGTTAGAAACACAAGGTTCTCGTTTTCAAATCTAATTCTATTAGCCTAATCTTTTCTGCCAATATTTATGTTGTTACAGAAATACAGTCAACATTTATATTCATATGAATTATCAGTATTCATTTGAAAACTCCAGAGTGTTCTAACTTTCATTTCAACTTTTTGTAGGTAGAGGTAGTAATAAAATGTAGAAAAAAAAATAAGAAATGTGATTGTCATGTTGATTTATTATGGTACTATAAACGCATTACAGAATCACTCCAAAATAGGTGTTTGCATGCTAAGAAATACAAAGTAAAGTGAGGGAAGAGGCAGCTGTTAGAGTGGTTAGTCTTAGAAGAGAACTGTGTAGACAAAAATTGTAGAACTACGTGCAGTAATTATTTAAAAACGGAAATTTGTCAGCTTACTTTGTCTTCCTAAAAATGGTTGTGCTGACAGATCAGATATCCATTTTTTCAGCTGCATTGTTAGCTGATGATATTTATTTTTTATAGAGTAGATGAAGATGCTTTACTGAATTCAAAATGCACAGCTCTTGCAAAATTTCTTCCTCCTGACTAGCAGTAGCCTTGCTTTCTCAGTCCTCCATCTTACTCTCTTCAGTAACAGGGAAATTTCTAAAACCAAGAAGCATATTAACGGTGTGCTGCTATTTCATATGATACAATCCAGGTAACTGAGATGACTTACAGAAAATTGTCTTCACGTAGAATAAAATAAGATTAAACCACAAAGATCACTGCGTTGCTGTAATACAATTATTGTCTGCATTACAAGTTACTGAGCACTATAGAAGTAGCCTAGTCAGTTCAGTTTTGCTAACCCTGCCATTAGTAGCTCTTTGGAAAACTTAAGTTTAAGCAAACTCTAATTTACCAGCTGTTGTTCTCTATTGTAGCTACTGTTACTACCTTTTCTGCCCAATTTTAAACCAACTTCAGCATCACTACAGTGCACTGCCTCTGTTAAGTGTTGTGGCTTAGTGACTCTGAATATCATGGTTAAACGTTAATTAGATGCAGCATCAAAGCATGCATCAGATTGCTTAAGAACTGGCATACAGAACTCAGAGTAGTAATTTTTGTGAGTTCCATTGAATATGAAAATTCTTAATGCTACCCCACGTTTTGTTTGTTTTGTTTTGTTTTCCTGTGATCTGAAAATAAGTGTAACTACTAAAAATTTCTGAGCAGCACAACGGTAGAAGGGAAGACAAGTAAGAGTCAGAGGGCATTTAGGTAGCTAATTTTATCTTCTGCTTTGCTGCATCCAGTAAAGAAACACAGATAAATGCAGTGTTATTCTGGGTGCACTGATGTACAGGTAGAGAAGGAAATTAGAAGGGAAACCTGTAATCCAGACAGTGACTGAAAAATCTCCAGGGAGTGTGCGTAAGCTAGTCAATTTAACAGCTGCCAGCATGGTGCTTTGGAAAAAAAATCATTAACTTGCTTCTGATATATAAACAGTGAGTGGCAAGTAGGAGCAATGGTATGATTCTTATTTCCTTTTATATTAAAATGGATTAGCAGTTGATGGTTGTGAAGAAACTTCACTGTATTCAGTGAAGAAAGTACAAATCAATGCCACTAACTAGTTACGGGTGGGATAAAATGCCACCTGTTTATTTTATCAAAATGAAGTGTGGGAGTCATCTTGCTACACAGCCTGCAAACATCTTTAACAGGTGAAAGTGCTGCATTCAAAATGTCTGTCCGTTTCCATGGCAAAAGACGTGATGAGCAGATGGCTTAATGTTGAGAGTAGACGGATTCAAATAGGAAGCAGGGCTGTGAGGCTGACCAGCTGTTGGAACAAATTATCAATACTTCAGTGGCTTTTCTCCCCTTTCTGTGATTTCAAATTAGTGTTTGATTCCCGTTCTGAGAGATACGCTCCAGGTAGACAAGCTGTTGAGTTCAATGTAGAAATTATATGTAAAATGCAGGACTGCAGCATAGGTCAGATCGGTTGATGTGATTTATACCTCTGACCTTAATACATACTATTCCGACGGTGTACAGCTTGTACAGTTTTAACTGCAAATGACTAAGGTGAGTCCAGCTGTTTCCATGGAAATCTAAGCCGTTATTAGAACATTCAGCCATGAAGAGAGTGTTCCTGTCATGGCTTCCTAAAGGTGACTGGTCCTACACTAATCTAACATGATTCTTACGGGAATTCAAAATGCACAGTGAAACATTTAAAGCATGGCATGTTTTAAAAGGTTTAATCTAATTATTCTTTACTTTTTTTTTTTAGATATTTTAATGAGATGTCTGCACAAGGATTAAGACCTCGCACTGTGTCCAGTCCTATCCCTTATACACCCTCACCAAGTTCTAGCAGACCTATATCACCTGGTAAATATTTTACCCAGTTTGTAAAATTTTTGTATGCATCACATAGTAATGTTCCCTGGGTTGATAGCCTTTCAAAGCTAGTCTTGGGGTAAAAAGTGCATCATAAATGTAAGAATAGATTTGCCTTACATTTATTTTAGTACAGCATGTGTTTTTAGGTAGGTCTGTTTTACATTGTGATCAAATATTACAGGTCAGTTAAGTAGTCATCTTTTGAATCCCTTATCATCCCTACCTTCCCCCCTTTTTGTACTTCTGCAAATTTCTGATGTAAAGCAATAGCATATTAAGAATTTCTGTCTCTAGTACTTTTAACAAAGGCAAATTAACTTTTTTGAGTATAGTAAGTGGATGATATAGTCTTCAGAATTCCAGAAGAACCTGAATGGCTTACAACTGACCTTAAATTATTGAATTTTTAATTATTGAATATATTTTTAACGTTAAAGGAAATGTATTTTTGTTATTAAGACATTAGTTGATAGATATAAAATCCCTTGAAATTGCTATTGGACATTCATTATAAGTTGTTGGCCATGGATGTCACATGGTGATCACAAATACACTTGTACTTAGTAAAGTGAATCCTGCATGCCCTGCTTTCCCAAGTTCACCTTTAGAATCTATCACAGAGAGTCCTACAAAAAGAGCAAAGGAGGCATGCTCTATATCAACACATTCTACAAAATGGGATTTAGACATTTTATTACGCAGGTCTAAACATATAAAATGTGTTTAAATCTTGGCTTTCAGGATTTACTTTAGTTTTTCAGAAAGACTCAAAACGATTTTCAGGCTGATGTTGGTAAAAGAGTGAGCACATATACCCATAAGCCAGTGTTAGAGATATGATAATTTAGCTTTTTAAGAGTTTTTTGGGAGAGTTCTAAAATGAGACAGATTGCTTGGCTTTCAGTGTTTTGCAAGTTATATTACCAAAAAAACAATATATGATTTTTTAATCCTTTGCCTGTAACTGTATACAGAAATGTAGTCATACTAAAAACTGTTCTGGAGTTAATGTAATAACTAAATAATGTAATAATGTTAACAGTGAATATTTTGCATGGAGTGCTTTTATGATTTGGCATGTTTCTTTTAGGAAACAATGTGCCTGAATTTGTAGAGACATAATTTGAAACACGTTAGAAATGCTATAATTTTATGTGGATATCCAGGTCAGGTTTAATGGCTCAGATTCTGGCTCCTGAATCCTGGGGCCTTTTGTGCTTGTGTGGCTTGAGATGCTGCTTTTAAGGGCTCCTTCAAGCTGAGATACTGCTGAGGTTTATATCACCCTGCATGAATCTGAGAAGACTGGGTGCATTGCTACCCCTGGGCAGCTGGGGAATGGTTGCTGCAATTACTGATTAGTCTTTAGCGTGGATGAATTCATGTATATTTTGCTTCTACAGCTAGGCTAGGTAGATATTTTAGGCTGCAGAGGTGCAGATGAGCTACTTTAGGTGTATGTGCACTGCTCTGTTAGCGCTGCTTTGACTGCCACGTTGACTTGTGTTTATAAAAATTTTGGAGCTGATTTATCCCAAAGCAATCCACAATTGTAATGTTGTAAAGATGTCTTAAACTGTGTGTTCTATTTTTTATTGTTCAGGGCTCTCATCTCAGACTTGCAATGCAAATTGTCACCTACCTGAACATTGACTTGTGTTTCTGTCTTTATGCTTGCAAAAGTGCTTAGCTATAAAACGTGCTGTACAGACAATTAGATTACTTTAGTCAAAAATCAGATTTTGTTAATCTCTATTGTTTAGCTACTCTAAAGTGATTGATTCCATTGGAGTCGCTCATAATTTGCACCAGATGTACATTGAAGCAAGGGTGGTATAATATGTTTTCTTATATAACTTTATTAGTAATCTGAGGGTTGGTTTTTTGTTTGTTTGTTTTGTTTTTGTGTGTGTGTGTTGTTGGTTTTTTTTTCCCTGAGATCTCTCTTTACTCAAACATAGGCAGAGCCAGGTGTTGTATACTGTAACTGTAGTGGCACTTTGTTGCATTGATTTAGTGGAGAAAAAGTGTGAAAACTGTTAAATCCAGTGTGGTGTTCTAAAAGTTTAGTAGGCTTTTAGAAGAAATATTGGTCATAATTCTCCAAAGCTGTTTCCAGTTTTTAATAGTAAACAGCTGAGAAAAGAGTCTTGTCTCCTATCCTACTGATATTTTTGCCAGAAGGCAATAGTGAGCTAAAGGTTTTGGAAAATCTGCAGTTTTGAGAATGTTCAGAACGCTTCGAGGTCTGAATTTCAAGCACTTAGCTGCTGTCATTTTTTTTTACCTTGGTTAGTTATACAGGTACTCTGCATTTTTATAAACTAGTATTTACAGAAAGAAAGTACTCAGAAGAATTAGATTAGATTTTTGCACTTCTGAATATTCTGAATATTATGGTTACCTTAATATGGATAAAACATGTTGTAATTTTAAATGTTACTTGTAGTGTAGTCCAGCTATGGAAGATTATACCAGAATATTTTAACTTCACAGCCCCAAAGATCATTGGGTCTCTGCCTGTAAGCACAAGGGCAAAACAGGAGGAAGTCTGGGCTGCCATTGGTTTGGCTGCAGAGGTGTTATGCCTTGAAGGAGCCACCTCCATCCAGTTTCTGTCATATGGAAACTCTTACTGTTCCAGTGCTAGACAGCTTTTCCAGGCACAACCTGTCTGATTCTTCAGACTGCATTTTGTTCAGGGAGCAATTTGCTCTGAGAAGAGATGGAAAGCTGGATGGAAATGTCTGTGAACTAAAACTAAGCTGCCAAGGGAGCCCTACCCTGTTTATGTTAAGTGAAAAGTTGTTCTATGTTGTGTAATGTGTGATTTTGAACACATGGCAGTTTACTACAGGAAAAGAATAAAATAAATTTTACATCGCCTTTGACTATTTTTAGGTGTCTAATTTGATACCAGTTACAATTTCTTTAAGCCATCATTGTTTCAAAATATAGCAAATAAAAACAAACAAAAAACCACAAAATACTTAGTTTGTAAAATAAACAATAATATTGATTTTTGCCTTGTTTTAACAATTTTTAGGTCTGTCATATGCAAGTCACACAGTTGGTTTCACACCACCAACTTCACTGACTAGAGCTGGAATGTCTTACTACAATTCCCCAGGCCTTCATGTGCAACATATGGGACCATCCCATGGTATTACAGTAAGTATTTTAAATAGCATATGTTTGTTACCAGTGTCAGTTTGGGTTTTAAAAGTTATGATTGCTTGTCCTTAAGCTTTTGTGCAAAATGTTTTTGTAAATGTTTGTTTTTGTCTCCTTACTCCAAGATATCTATTGCTGCTTTCTTCAACCCTGATTTTCCTCTTCACCCCTCAGAAACTGATTCTTTTTGGAGAACCTTATTTTCTGCAAAAGAGTAGGATGTATTGTCATCTTAAGGACAGTAATAGGTATCATCTTATGGATCAGCAGGCAGGGTGTGAGAAGTGATGTTCTAAGCTACTGAGCCTATCCCAGGAAGTAAAAACATTGCTTTCATTTTTCTCCTAGTCTCCACCATCTGACGGATGAGTCATCTGAGGTTGCTCCAAGCTCAGGTTTTCTTCAGGATGACACACAATGCTACCACCATGTCACTGTAACAGGCAGTTAACTCTTATTTTCTATTCTCATTGGCAAAGAAGAAAGTTAATATAATAAACATTTGTTAGGACAATTTCTCAGTATCTTTCAACTGGATTTATTTCCTTTTTAACTCTGATGTTTGATGCATTTCTACTTAATTGAGTTTCTTCTAAATATTTGTGGAGTTTAACAAGAAAACAGAGCCTAAGTATTAACCATTTGACAAGATAGCTTGTAAGCTCCTAATGTGTCAAGACCATTTTGATTTTTCTCAACAGGTATGGTAGAATGTAAATATTGTCCTTTAAGATGTTTGCATATACTTGTCATTCTCAGATGTGAAAGCATGTTTCAATAGAGTATTTAGTAGAATGCTAAAATACGTCTGCTTCTTAAATTACTTAGGTGGGAATGCTAAAGTAATTGTTAATTCCATTGAGCAAATGGAGATGGGAACTGTATAGTAGTGGGTAGAACAGGAGGCTGGAGCTCAGCAGGAAGGCAGAATCCTGGTCCAGGTCCAACCCTCTGATGTGATTAACGTGGTGGTTAGTCACAGGAAGATCTGGAAAAATCTAGAAACTAATTTTATAAATAAGTTTTTAAAGGAACTTGTTCTGTTTGGTCTCTATGAAATTTTGATTCTGCTCTTTCTGATACTATAAATTAATTGGAGTAACATTGAGTCACTGACAAAGACAACCACCAGGACAAAATACTAATTGTTTAGAGGAAGGTTTTGTTAAGTGGCTCATGGCTTTTCCTTTATACTTAAGCCAGGTCCCTCCATATTATTAGACGTACGCAAACGCAATAGATGATTTTAAGTGTTTCAGAAACATCAGTCAACTGTTGATAATCCTTTGGCTATTTTTGTAGAGCATTTAACTAATCTATTATACATAATTGTTCAAAAAAAATAGATACAATATATATTATTTGACCAAACTGAGATTTGCTTCTTGACTCTTCATTTTTAATCTCCATTACAGAACAAATTGATTTTACACGTAGTACATTTGATATAGCACTGTAACCGTTCTTCTCCTCAGAGCTGATTGACTTTGGTTGATTTTTAATTATGGGTGGGTAGTTTGTCATGCCATGAAGTTCTTGATTAATGCTAAGTGGATTGGTAAGTAGTAAGCATTTTGGTTTTAAAACTGCAGAGTTTAGTGTTCTGCAGTGTAATTTATATTTTTATGTTGCTAACTTTTAAAGATTTTTACTCCACTGGTTTGTAAAAATGGATTTTAAATCTTTGTGTTTAAATGTGCAGGTTATTGCAAATCTGTGGTTTCTGTTGAGGGAAGCTTAATAACCATTGTTTCACTCGTACAGCTCAAGGGGTTGTAATCTTTGTTGTATGATATTCAATCTCAGAAGAACAAGCTGAATTACGCTTCAGTCTTGCTCCAGTATGCAGGCTAAGAGTTTTTCAGAATGCAAATGATTCTGGGCAAATGCTTTGGCTTTTGAGACATTCCCACCCTCACTCAGGTACTGCATAGTTGGACTTCACACACCAGCGTTGTAAAGCTAAAAGTTCATCAGCATCATCAGCACCTACTGCTACCTACTGCTTGGGCGGGCTCAACTGAGAGGTGCTGTCTCTATGGCATCTCTTACTTTTCTTTTATAGGTTGCTGGTCATCAGAGGTAAACATAAGTTCAGGACATAATTTCTTACTTTCATTTCCTGCAAGCTGACGGGAAAGAATGCCTGTTTGGTTTGATTTCAAAAATACTTCAATTTTCCTTTGCTACTCCATTTCAGAGGAACAGTTTATTTTACATAAAAATTGCGTTGTGATTCTTGAAATGTTTTAAAAGGGATTCTTCCCAAATAACTGTGTTTTTTCTTTTCCTTTGCCAAGCTCAATACATTGATTAGAGGACTTGCACCTAAAGTTGTTCAGGAGTGTGTTAAACATAATTTCAATATTTGTTCTGCAGAGGCCTTCACCACGAAGAAGTAACAGCCCCGACAAATTTAAACGTCCCACTCCTCCTCCTTCTCCAAACACGCAGACCCCAGTGCAGCCACCTCCGCCACCACCTCCACCACCTGTGCAACCTACGGTCCAATCCGCAGCATCGCAGTCAGCCACTTTTCAACATTCAGTGCATCCCTCCTCTCAGCCTTAGTGCATGTGCTCAGCAGTCTGTATGTCAGAATTGGACTCATAACATGGAGCAGTTTACTAAAAGCCAAAGGCTTACTTGGCATATTTGGATTTGACTTATTTGCACTGAGGTTATATAGGCTTCACTGTTAATTGTGTTGTAAACGTTTGTATAAAATGCAGCCAGTGTTGTGGGTCTACAACACTAACTTAACAAAATTTTCCATCAGTGTTTACTTGAACTACATGTATGTCCATTCTCTGGCTGGAACATTTGCTACTCTGTTTGGTAATACGGCATTATGTCGTTTTGCTTGGCTCCAAAGCTTCATTTTCCTGGCTTCTAAGTTTGTAAAATTAAAGGGATACCTTTTTATATTTTTTCATGAGAATTTGCATAAAATTTAAGGCATGATGGGCTATCTGATGAGTTCTGAAATATTACAGTGTTTACCAAGCTTGTGGAAAATTAGCACTACATTTCAGTCATTTGAAATAACAGCTTCTAGTGCAAAAGTGAGTCAGACACCCTAATCAGTGCCCAAGACACATACTCTATTGTATTACCTAGTAAATAAGCTTAATTCAGCACACAGGACACATCCATACTTATCCTGTTTAAAAACACCTCAAACGTATGGTACAGTCTGAATCTTTAAGTGAGGGAACTGACTTGCTGGAGTATATGGAATGTATAATTTGTGGACCTTAAGGTTTGATTATTTCACTTGACATTTACATTAACCTGTAAGCTGTCCATACTGTGTGATCTGTCACAAGTAACTTCTCTAAGTGTGGTCGTGCCCACAGGTTACTGATAGCTGATTGAAGTGTGCTCTTTGATTTTTTGCTGCAGAAGGCAATGTGATTGTAGAGAACAGCTGATTATTTTTTTCCTTGTTAAAATATATTAATTGTGATTCCCCTAAAACAAAGTTTGAACAAGTATTCTAAATGTTCAAGTCTGTTAGATAATAAGATATAAAATGAGCATATAGGAATATACTGGCATAACAGCCAAAAATGTTGTATTGCTCGGTAGAAACAGAGTACAAGAAAGTAGCACAACATGGCACTAATGAATGCTTATTTAGCAGCCTAAGCCGGTACAATGTATAAAGAAATGTATTCCGAATACATTCTTTCCATTCATCTAGTACAAATAAATTGTTTGGTTTCACTTTGCAGTGGAACGAAGTGTCACTTCTTGATATTGACATCTTGCTCAGTTTTATTTTTCCTGAGGTTCCTGTTGAGTACTGAGGTTTATATACTGTTGATGATTTTAAGTGGTTTACCTCATAGATACGGATATATGGGCCATGGAAAATGACAAGAGAATGTTTATTTTATGAGAATATGTATCTGGCTATAATCAGAGCAGAACATGAGTAATTTATCTTTTGTTTACAAAAGTTTGTTTGACATGCCTAATGCTTTATTAAGGACACTTTTAAGAAGGAGGTAGAGAGTTCTGGTAGTATACTAACATTTGTACATAGAGTTTCATGTTTGCCGCTCAACTATTCAGGAATTGCAGACTGAATATAAAATCAGTGCTCTAAATCAAAATAGTAAGTTAAAATAATGTTGTAAAAGGTTCAGCTTAAGGCAAAACTAGAAGTTCTTCATTATATCTATGTAGTTTCAGCTCTGAGAGAATTTAGAGAAATGCATATATAGTCTATTACACTTGGTAAACCAATATGGGATCAAGTGCATTATCCGATTACATTAGTTATGGTAGTAGTGACTCTCTGATAAAGTGATGCTCAAGATTTTGGCAGACGTACAATTTGACCAGTGCTTCCATCTGAAAATAATTGACCACAGCTGATGCTCACTTTTCCATAGAGGAAACTCAGCTGTGAGCATTGTTATTAAACACAGCTCCCGAAGCCGTGGTGGGTTTGCATGTGAGAAAACTACAGGCAGTCAGAGGTGGGACTAAGGTCAAAATAGGATTGGTTGTTTAGTTGAACACTTTTCCTTTTGTAAACAGAAGAAAAAGGAAAAATATATTATAAGCAGGATTCCAGCTCAAGTATGCCACTATATAAAATGGTGCCCTCCTTTCTGAAGTGCTTTGAGATTTTTGGACATGAGGTTCTATAGAGTGCGAGCTCATAGTGGTAGTAGTATAAATGCAGGGGGGGAGGGGAAAAGCCTTCGACAGTGTTGTCTTAAGACCTTGAAATAGAAATTTGCCTAGAATAAATTACATTTGGAGCATATTCCAAAAAGGAATTTGTGTAACCCAAGTTCAGCTGCTGTTATGAAGTGTCTTAGTGATCTCTCCTTACTGTTGCAGTGGGACCGTTACCAGATGAAAGTAAACAACTGACAAATGTATGCTAAATCCTGAAAATGTAACAAGGCACTAAATTGGCCTTACCTAAGAACATTGGACAAACATTTGCTTGCAATCAGAAGTGTTAAACTCTATTTGTAGACTTTTTGAAGACGATAAGGAATTGTGCACAACCATCTCCTAATAAATGTAAATGGATTTTCAGTTTTCCTTGTGAGTTATAGTCATGAATTACGATTCTGCAGTGGTGATTTTATCAGAACCTCCCACAGACTGGAGAAACTCCCTTGACAGTGAGGTCCAGCTTGTCTTCTTTATTTTATCTCAGAAGCATCTGGGTGGATTTCTGCTGTTCTTTTCGTTACTGGTGTCTGTCGGTTGCACACTTGCATCATCACGAGTTGCGCAAGGTCACAGAAGCAACTTTTAGCAGTGATGAGCATTTTGTAAGTGTGTGTGTTTACAGCCAAAGGGTTTTTGTTTTTTTTTGAAAAAAAAAATCTTTTGGCTGTTTCAGCGGTACTTTCCTCTCTGACAATCAAACAGTTTTCTTTTTGCTTTTTCTCTCAAGGGATCTGGCTTGGACACTGGAATGCAGCTGATCTCTGTAGAGCATTAAGAGTTCATTTTATCCACAATTTGTTCCAGAGGAGTTCTTTGGAAGAGGAGATGGAATTGTTTGGAGATAGTCTTCCAGCTAACAGCCAGATAAGATTGTTTTAATTATGTATACTCCTCTAAGAGCATATTCCCAAGGGCAGAAAAGACTATCAGAGTTTTCCAAGAAAGTAACATTGCTTTTCTATTAGCAGTCTTGCTGTACTGGAGCTAAACAGGACAGGACTCCTTTTCCTGTTAAAATGCTCGTAGTTCATGAATCCATCTGCCTGAGTAGAATTTCTGTGCACTTCAGCTGAATGAAAAATACAGTCTTGGAAGCAATGAAAATGACAGAGCTTCCTGGAACTGGTGCGAGCTGAACTGCTGACAGGAGACAATTTAGACTCCATATATTTTGTTAAATACATGGAAACCAATCATGGAGCCTTGAGTACTTTGTCTGTCAAAGAACAAAATCTTTCATCCTCAATATTGATTATTGCTTACTAAGAGGATGCATCCAGGGACCTTGTTTAAGTATTCTGGTGGGTTTTTTTGTTGTTGTTTTCTTTTTTTCCTGATCCTAATGCTTAGTTTTACAAACAGCATAAGTTCTAATATTCAACTCTTTTTGATGTTTCCTTTGTTTCAGTCATGGCAGTCTATTTCTTTTTGATCCTTGGGAGTCTACAGAGCATGGACTATGCAGAGCATATTTCTTCAGTTCAAGCCATCTCATAAGAAACCAGAAGGTTTATGAGTGTAAGCTATAAAATTGATACATGCATATGTTACAACAACCTTCTTAAGGGGAAGGAACTGTCTTCTTGAAGGGAGAGAAAACAAAGCCCCCTAAGTACCAAATGAACTGTATGCAGAGACAATCTGGTTTCCTCAGTTTCCTGAGGAGCTGAATTCTTCTTCTAGCCCTTTTTGGATTTGGAGTAGTTGTTAATCTTTTACTTTATTTTATTTTTAATTCCATATTTCACTGTAATAAGTACTCAGGATAACATTCATGTTCCTTTTGGGTAAAAACCACTAGTCCCAGGATAAATAGAGGTTAAGAGACATTGCCACTTTGTGGACTAGAGGAAGTCACTCAGTGTGCCATGCTGTGGCCTTTACGATTCAGCTGTAATTCAGGTGGGTTTGTATGCTCATCTTATGATTTCTCTTTCAAGCATCTGTTCCTGTGCTCGCATTAGTAGCGTGCCCTGAAGAAGGGAGAGAAATACAGAGGTTTTGCACTGCATTAACAGACAGCTGCTACATTAGGGAGAATAGTGCTTGTTCCTATTCAACTAGTTAGGCTCCAAAGACAAGTACTACCTCATCTTTAGGTTGGGATGATGTGGTTGCAGAGTCAGGGGAACTGTTGTAGCTATGCTAGGTTTTGTTTGGCTTATATTATCCAGACAGGAGTCTTTCCTCACTGCAATTGGGCTCCAAAGGTTACAAAGCTTTTGTAGATGGGGAGTGGGAAGTTAGGACAGGTGGTAGAGGTTGAGAAGACTGTGTCCCTGTAGTAAATTGTTGCTCAGAGTACCCTTCAGCTAGGCCTGGGAATTGTCTGTACTAGAACGACAACATTTTTCTGTTTGATTTCCTTTCAAAAAGTGCTGTGTTGCAGTTGTTCTTCAAGTTCCTGGCACTGGTGTCTAATTTAAAAAAATAAGTGATTCCCCTTTCCGCAGAAATATCTGAAATAGTATTCTACTTGGAAAGGCGAGTTTTCTCACTGTATAAGTTAATACTGTATCTGTACACAAAGGTATTTTATTCTAGTGGTAAAACCTAAGCTGTCCAAGGCACTTTAGTTTGTGATTGCTGACTTTTGTTTTGGCAGGTGTTTCAGATGAAATCTAAGCCTCCTGTGGAGGAAGAAAAAAAAAATCACCTGACAGATGTAGACTGTTCCTTTCCTGCAGAAATACAGCAATTTCCTCAAATGCAAGTAAAAGTGGAACAAACATCCTTGAGCTTTTCTGAAGCTTATATTTAATTTCAGTACATTGGTGATTGCCCTTATGTATTTAGGGAATCTCTGAAGCCTCATTCTAGGTTGGCTGGGTGTCTAGTTGGTTATTTCTATGTTTTCCCAGTCTTAGGGAAGGAAGCCTGTTCAAATTTGGATTAAATGTATACACTGGTTAACAACAATGGTCAAAGCACAGATTGTTGAGCGTGAATCCAAGTGGTGACTTAAAAACGTTACACTGTGTTTGTGTGAATCAGATCTTACAATTGAAAGAACCTCGGATACAAAGACCTTTTTTTTTTTTGCAGGTTACATTTTATTCCTGTATTAGCTGTATTATTGCTTTGTTGTATATCTCAACGTGTTTACATACATTTGTAATTGTTAAAATGTGTCTGTAATCAAGCTCATTTGTGCCTTCATGCAGACTTCCAATAAACACTTGATTTTTTTTGTATTTACTTGTATTAGAAGACAATGGGGTGGATGTATATGTCCTTCTATCTGTCAGCCTATTTTCTCTTGGAAGAAGAAAATGAGAACTAAAAATCAGAGAATATGGGCTTGTCTGGTTTTGCTGTCTTTGATTTTCTAGTTGGACCATTTCTGGTATTTGCACTTAAATGGCTGAGTGGAGAATCTGGGGATTATCTTATTTGCATAATAAAGTTTGTATATGAGATGCACCTTGCTTTGGATTAGGTGGATATTTGAAGTATAATCACACGTGCTTGACTACTTACCACTTCAGCTTTGCTTCCATCTTGGAAGAATGTAGTTTTATCTCTAAAGCTATTATTGTGAGAAAATTCCAGAGTATCTTTCTCCCTCAAAGTTAAACATGTATCTTATGTATCTTTAACCTCCAGTTGCCCTCCAGTGAGATTTCTTTTTTTTTTTTTTTTTCCCAACAGCAAGAACTGCAATATCTTTTGATCTTAGTAGGTCTGCTCACCTTGATGGTACTTTTTGATGATTTGGGGCAGAGGTTGAGGTGTGGAAGTATAGAACAGAATTTTATCTGTTCTTTTCTAAGCTTTTAGGGACAGAGGTGTGCATTTGTACAGTGTTACAAGAAAACTTTTTGTATATGTTTTGAGTCTGAAGCAGTATACAGCAATGCAGCTACTTTTCTACTCTAATACCACGTATGAGAGGAAGATAAGGGAAAAAATGTTTCCTTCCCTGTATTATGGGGTTTGCTCTGTATTTTGTAGTCCGGAGAAAAGTGCTTTTCCAAACTTGAAGTGCCTTGCAGTGGTAAAGGTTATAGTGTCTGGTGGTCTATTGCAGCTTTTCTGTATCTGATATTTATTTTATTTCTGATATCAAACATGATGACAGTTAAGTATACACTATTACTGCAGTGTGTTGAATTGTAAACTTCAGGTATCTAAAGATGATGGTATGCATTTCTGAAAATTCTGTGGGTACTTTGTTGTGTCATCCCTTGTGAAATCTGTTTTTGTCATCTTTTTATTGTATGCATTCATTCATCAACTTAGCACAGAGTTTACTTACATAGTATACCTTTTGTAAGTGTTACTTGCTGTATTGCCAAGTTCCTAGGTTTAGATCTTAATGTCTCAGTAGCACTTAACAGTTGTGTCTTTTGGTTATCCTATACTCAGTGTCCAAGTCTTGCTAAACTCCTTGGTTGGATCCACTTGTCTCTGCCTTGTTGTTCAGCTCCTACTCAGGCATGTATCTGTGGACCACATGCTCTGTTCTGCACCCTGTGTGTTCCTGCCTATAGAAAAACAGTTGCTGCTTGACTTGTTAAAGCCTTGCTGGCGCTGCAGTAAAAAGCATGTTCTCCATTTAATCTGGTGACAGCATAAACGGTAAAGTCCCTGTAGCATGATGGCTGCAGGTTCTTGGGCACAAGGCTATGGAAGTACTTCTTCGGTGAAACGCTTATCTAGCTAATCCATGTCACTCTGTTTCTAGAACACACAGAGTATTTCTTCAAAAGCCTTTTTCTTCTCTTTCTGCTGCTGCAAATGCTGAGCACTCAGTGGTTCTGCTTGTCTCTTTGTGAATACCCTGCCTGACACCAACACGCCTGGTGGGAGTGTTGATGAGGTGATGAGCTGCGTTGATGCTGTCTGTCTGTATGTCATTTGTCTTCTCCCTGACATTTGTCTGAACAGAAACAAGTCACTTTATCAGAAGACCAGATGAAAAGATGTATGTGATCAATTTAATTTCAGTTTCCTTTGTCAGGTGATCTCCTCTAAATGGTTCTTTATTTCTTCTGGTGCTTGTTGTAAATTGCTGAGAACAAGAGAAAGAGCTGTGCATTGCCAAGCAAGTGATTTTTATAAGCCTAATCCTTCCTGTACATAAGATGCTAGCTTGGATATCAAACTTTCACGTATTTTTGAGGCTATTTCATACTTTTCAAGATAAAAGGTGAAAGATCAACAAAACATCCTTCAGCCCAGAAGCAAGAGAAGGTTGAAGTCAGCTGCACGTTTCCCAGATGGAGACTGAAGATGGATATTAAAGACCACTAGTTCACTGGAACATAGAAAGCACTAAAGGCAAGTATTGGGGAGTTTTGCTTTTCAGACTCAGGGCTCATCATGAAATCAGCTTTGTCTCTTTTGTATCCCTGTCTTTTCTCACTAACCAGTGAACTGGTGGTGATGCCTTCTGTGACAAACTTTTTTTTTTCCCCTTTGGGTGATATGAAAAAAGGGTTATCTTATTTAAAATGAAGAACAAAAGGTGGAAGTTAGATATGGCTTGGGTTTGCAGAGTGGAACAAGTCCCGAATTCTTTTTTAGTGGAAATGCTTTACAGCATGCCCATATTTTGAACAAAATCTGTCATGAATTTAATGAAACCAGAACAGTGGTCTCTGATAGTCTTGGATATGTGTTGTGTGATCATCTCTGTTCCTTCTAAAAAGGAGGAAAATGTTTTTGTCTAATGGTTCTGGTCTAAACTTCACAGCATGAATGCTTTTCTTTTCATAATAGAGATGGGAGTCAGGGAACACGGTATGGTAGAGCGCACATTGATAACTTGAGATTTGACTTATAATGGAGCTTTATTTTGCTCAGTTGCAGCATGGAATATATTTCTGGGAGCTGAACTTCAGAAGCCTACCACTCCTACCTCTTTTCTTCCTCAGTCCCTGTATGCAAACTCTGGCTTTTCTTCTGTAGCTGAAGGCCCCTTCAATCTAGTGTGAAAAAGCAGTGCTGTGAGCTAGGTTCTGCTGTTACGGATCTGAGTGCATTCTGGCAGTTACTGCTGAATGAAACACCTCGTAATCCATAGTGAATATTAACACTGTCAGCAGCAAAAACTAAATGGAGAAAAGGTCAGTAATAAGTACTCTATCTTACCTGGAGATGGGAATTCAAAATCTGCTGTGATTTATCTTAATTTTAATGCTTCCTAAAATGATTCCTGATTTTTCTCTGACTCTTCAGCTATCTACTTTTGCTTACTTTCTAGGGAGGGAAAGGAAGGAAGGTTAATAATATGAGCTAATTTTGCAGTTCAGTCAAAACCGGTACCTAACTTTCTTTGGGATATGCAGATTTGCTCTTCTGCATCTCCTAATAGGGCAAATTGTTTTGGATGACTTGTTTGTGCATTTTTTTGCAGTCATTGTGACACTGGGACAGTTAGACCATACTTAGGTCCTCAGGGCCTCCTGAGCCTTGAAGTGTTTAATGTCACATGGACTGGATCCAAAGCTGCGGAGGCCTTTGGGAGACTGTTGTAAAAGCCTTTCTCGGTCCTTGTAGCCAAGCGCATGATAAGGGGGAGGGAAATAAGTGCATAGGACATGCAGGTTGAGCTTGCATTGCAGCCCTTGGCTCTGCAAGCAAGCATGCTGCGAGCCCCTGCAGCTGGATACTGGAAGGGTTGGAGCCCTCCCACCCCCTCTGGCTGTCAGCAGCTTTCTGTTGTTCAGAACCTGGAACAGGGATTTGGAGATTTTAGCAGCCCTTTCCCATGGGCTGTGTGCTCTGCCACAGCACGGTATTGCTTGAAGATCCTAAACCAAAATGACATGATGGCCAAAGAAATCACCTGTTGATTGGAAAATGGCACTGAACCCAGTCCTGTATCTGAACGTGCATCTAATACAGATATGTAAATCCAATAGACAACAAAAGGAGGATGACAACATTGTGCTGCTGTGATGAGCAGGAGAGCAGATGGGCCTGGTTAAAAGGGTGTCTGAGGCTAATAAACGGACAGAGAGAAAGTAGGACAGGTGTTCAAGCATCTTTTTGATTTTCTTCTCTGCCAAAGGGGAGAGCTAGCTAGGACTCAAACTCTCCTCTGGCTGTGAACAGTCCTAAGCTGAACAGTAATAGGGTTTGTTTCTCTTACACAGCAATGCTGGCACCAGAAAGTATTGAAGCAAACTCTGTTTAGGTGAGAAAATTGAGAATTGGATGAACTTCAGGGTGACTTACTTGCCAGAAAGCCAGAATCAGACAGGAGAGTAGACGGTAGTGCCAGATGGAGAAGTGTAGTACTTCCTGATAGGGAAAGAAAGGGGTTCTGTCAGAATCATTGGGGCAGTTGATTATCCCAGAGGATTGAAAGCTCCTGGAAACGGCATTACAGGAGCCAGGATATAATTTCTGAGATGTTAAAACTCCGTATTAGCCCTGGCATTAAAACACCCTTCTTTACCTGAAATAGGATGCCATTTATGTCAGTGTGCAATTTGAGCAAATGAGGAAAGAAAAGGTTGGCACTGAGTTTTGGGTTTACTTCCCTGCTGTCCCATGTCTTCCAGATCTAGATCTATCTCTTGAGCTAAGCTGTCAATTATCTAGGCCCCAATGTAAGTAAAAAATACAGCACAGCCTTGGCAGTAGAGAAATTGAAGTTCCTAAATGTGTTTAAATCCACATCTGCAGTGTTACTTATCAGTAACATCTCAATTTTCACAGAAACTTTATCTAGAAATGAGTTTCTGTGGATGGGTGGTTAAAGTGAATAAGTCTTTAATATACCCTTGTGTGCTTTAACTTTTAAAGATGTATTTGTGTGTAATTTTTAAATAGTCTATTCATTGGTCCTACACAGAGATTTTACAGCAGATTTAGTGAACTGTGAATGTCATAAGTTAATTTTCCTGGGTTTTCTTTCCAAAACAAGCAATAGCCATGACAACACATAAGGAATTAAACCTGTTAAATCTTACTGCATTCCTCATGCTATTAAGGAGCTCTAGGATTAGTATGACTGTTGTCTTGAGTGTTTAAGGACTATTTCAATGCTGTTAGTTCCTGAAGATAATTAAGGGTTTTGAAATTAACTGTTTCATATTGTGGATAGTCATGAAGTTTCTTTTAAAAACTTGAGTGTAGACTGAAGTGTCTCCTATTTTAAAGTGTATATTTATTGGCTCTGTGTAACTGAAGTTAATTTCTGAGTTAAGAGTGAAGTGAAACATATGTTTTTGGCTGAAATACCCCAAGAGAATGCTATGCCCTTTTCCCGGCAGTCTTTCTGATTTAAGTGACAATGTATTGGGCAGACAGTTTGTGAGAGTCAAGATTACAGAATAAAGTTTTGACTTTTATCATGTATTTTTGAAACCTTCGTAACTGAAAGGATGGCCCTTTGCACTAAAATTCATGTTAACTATAATTTAAGCCCAAATCTTACCTAGATTCTGGTGAAAAAAATGGTCTCTTGACAACAGTAACCCTGCTAAGCTTGTATGGAACTTAATGTTTTGTGGGTTTTATTTTTTTCTTCCAGAGAGATTACTAGGGAAATATCCATGCCTGTGCAGACGTGACTAGAAATATCATTAACATCCTGCCAGCTTTACCACCTCTCCCAGCTCTACCCATCCGCCTGATCTGTAGCAGAAAAGCAACCCCCCCCTTTTGGATTGAACACTAGCACAGCTTTAGCACAGCCTGCGTGTGACCTGGAGCCTGGCATGGTGTCTGCTGGCGGTAGGCTCTCATCTCACTGTCAGGCTGGTCCTGGCTTTTTCCTATATTTTGTCTGCAAAGTGTGGGGAGGGGGGAGACGTGGAAGGAAAAAGAAAGAAAAGCATGATGGAAATAGCTTGTGTGAATGCCCACTCCCACATCTGTTGAGTGCAAGAACCCCTGAAGTGTTTTTACACTTTGAACTTCTACCATCCAACATGGGCTATTGCTTCCAGGGCATGCCTGTCAGGCAAGGAAGGATCTAGTTTCTGTTTTAGTGTTTAGTGGCTTAACTTATCCACACTCCATTTTACAGAAAGTTGATCTGAATAACGAAACAAACCACCATGAGCAATACACGAAAACAGTTTGGATGTGCAAGATGGATAACAAGGGAGGACAGGGCGCAATGTGAACAGAGTATGGTCCTTTACGCTGCTCGGGAGCCCAGTGAGTGGTAAATCCAGCTTGTTTCCTAACAGGAAATGGACCTGAGTTTGGTACTTTTGGTAGAATTAGACAGCTTTTTTTTTTTTCCTCAAGTATTTTCACTTCAATTGGTTTTTACAAAACTATTCTTTTGAAATATTCTGAATATTCGTATTCTGAAACTTCTCAGTTTCAGGTTTCCGTTACGCTAAATCAGGTGTCTCCATTTTCCCAGGTTCCATACTTGAAGAAAACTATAAAAGTAAATTTGTTTCTTTCCCAAGGAGTCCTAGTGTTTGATTAGTAAGGATGTCTTAAGATAATACAGTTTGCTCAAGATTTGCTAAAGGTTTACTAGGAAAAGCTGTTAAATGTTGGAAAAGCTATGCACTGATAGAACAGATTGTGACTGAGAGTCATTCAGGCTACAAGATTCACATCTTCAGTAGTTTATACTTTTTTTTGTTAACATGTTACTTGCCTTCCCCTTTTCTTCTGTGATCTTCTGCTACTTACTTCTATTGCAGATCTGTTTCTTTGATCCACACTGCATTTTAGCAGTCTCCTTATAATTACTGGGGCAGATTCCCTTTACCACTGCATAAATGTTCTTCAGCGTGTTTTTCTTTAACGATAAATGTCATGTAACTTACAGATGATACTGAAACTGTCCAGCTTAACTGTCATTCTGTAATAGTCTTGTCTGCTGACAGTACAACTTTAATACTCTCACATCCTTTTCAGTTTATCTCCTTATCATCCAAATTCCTGTTTTAAAATCTGTCCTGGAAAGAAGAGTTTGTAGTGGTTTGCTTGTTTTATAGTACTGCCATCTGTATTTATTGCCACCTGATCTTACTGAAATGTGTTAACATAAGGAATCTTTTAAGATATAGTTGAGCAGACATCAGTGAACCTTTGATAATTTCCCAAAATATTAGGATTTGTAGAGGGCAGAAGTTGGTACTTCCTAGGTATTGTGAGTTGGCTGTTGCTCTTGTTCAGACTGATGAAATAACTACAGTGAAGTAATTTGGGATTTAGACAATAAGAAATGTAAACTGAATTTGTTTGCAAATTCCAAATGGATCAATGGGTTTCAAAGTTAGCTTTGAAGTCTTCTACACCTTCCTGGAGACGTCACAGGGGTTTCTAAACTGAGCGCTTCCTCTCAGGCTCAGATCTCTGAGTTCAGCGACAGGCAGGAATGCATCATTCCCACAGGGGCACAAGGACCAGGGTGCTGCTCTCTAAGCATTTGTCCCCTGATAGTAAAGTTGCCCACATGATGCTCAGGCTTTACTTTCTTCCTCTACAGCCAGTGCCCCCCAAAATAGAACAAACGATACAAGCCTGACAGGCTCTCTAGTGCTTTCTCATCCCAGTTGGCCTAAGGCTGGGGCAAGGATTCAGAGCAAGGATTCAGCAAGGGCTCTTTTGTTTGTTTTCCCCTCCACAAGTGCTCTGCTCAGAGGCAGGGATCCCGCAGCTCCTCTTTGGTTTCCAGAGCAGTTGCATAATTACTGCAGACTTCAAAGGCAGGTTACGGAAGCCATTAAGGATGTTTTCCATCTCTGAACTGGAGAAAATTAAGGTGGTTTGTTAGCCTCACCTGAAGCGAAAATCTTCTTTTTAAAGAAAAGAATAATTTTCTGGAAATGCAGCTTTAATTCACTGTTGACCTATTCAAATTTTAAATTCACATTTCTTTATCTGTTTTACTTGAGGTCTTTTAACTGCTGTAAATCTGTTATGAGATTATTGTCCTTAGTGCTGGATAAAAAAAAATAAATCTCCAAACTGAAGCAGTGGCATTTTCTTTGAAGACCCTGGCCCTGTATTGAAGATGCTGCCTAGTTATATATTAGGTCAATGCCTGTTGGCCTTTTTAACTAATTCCATAGAGGCTTCTTTTAATGACTATGCAATGAGAAGGAAAGAGGAAGAGGAAGTGCATGTCAGTTTGCATACATTAACTGTGTAGAAATGCTTTGTGTTAAAAATAAATTCAAAACCTACATAGATAAGTTTAAGATAAAACTTGCCTCAGTATCTCAAATATTTCCAAAATATTTCCAGAAATAAGTATGTCCAACTAAAAATAACATTTTTTTTTTGGTCAAATGAACACTTTTCTTTGTCTAACTCTCAAATCCTTTTAATATCCTTGCGGATACTGTGCCTCTTCTGAGGAGTTTCTCAGTGTTGTGGTTTAACCCGGCTGGCAGCTAAACACCACACAGCCGTTCGCTCACCCTCCCCCCTCCCTCTCTGGGATGGGGGAGAGAAACGGGAAAGTGAAGCCGGTGAGTTGAGATAAAGACAGTTTATTAAGACAGGAATATAATAATAACAATAATAATAATAATAGTGATAATGATAATAGTATTAACAATAATAATGTGTAAGAAAACAAGTGATGCACAATGCAATTGCTCACCACCCGCTGACCGATGCCCAGCCTATTCCCGAGCAGCCGGCCCCCCCACCCCGGCTAGCCACCCCTATATATTGTTTAGCATGACATCAGATGGTATGGAATACCCCTTTGGCCAGTTTGGGTCAGCTGTCCTGGGTCTGTCCCCTCCCAGCTCCTGCTGCACCCCCAGCCTGCTCGCTGGCAGGACAGAGCGAGAAGCCGAAAAGTCCTTGGCCTGGTGTAAACACTGCTCTGCAACAATTAAAACATCAGCATGTTATCAGCGCTCTTCTCATCCTAATCCAAAACATAGCACCCTACCAGCTACTATGAGCTACTTAACTCTGTCCTAACTGGAACCAGGACAGATATCCACCCCTTATTCCATACCATTTATGTCATGCTCAGGTTACACTCTGTCCAATACATTCTAATTAATCACCATTTTCATCTATGATATATAGCAATCATGGTAGTGATGACATACATTATTATATAATAATTAACATACTACAATTCAACTCATGGGCTATTCTCACCCAGTATCAAATCCCCTTGAGGTACACACCGGACCTCCCCATTCTTTTGCATTACCCACCAAGTGCATCCAGGTCCCTGAGCAAAAGCAATTCCACGAATGGGTTTGCCTTTTCCTGAGGCAGGAGTAGCCCAGACTGTTTTACCCAGCATGTTTCTTACGTGCACTACAGGAACTTTATCCCCTTCTACAGTGCGTAACAGGTTTGATTGGGCAGGTCCAGCTCGGTTGGCAGATCCCCTGGTATTGACTAACCAGGTGGCCTTTGCCAAATGTGTATCCCAATTTTTGAATGTCCCAGCACCCATTGCTTTCAGTGTAGTCTTCAACAGTCCATTGTATCGTTCAACTTTTCCAGAGGCTGGTGCATGATAGGGGATGTGATACACCCACTCAATACCATGTTCTTTGGCCCAAGTGTCTATAAGGTTGTTTCGGAAATGAGTCCCGTTGTCTGACTCAATTCTCTCTGGGGTGCCATGTCGCCATAAGACTTGCTTTTCAAGGCCCAGGATAGTGTTCCGGGCGGTGGCATGGGGCACAGGATATGTTTCCAGCCATCCGGTGGTTGCTTCCACCATTGTAAGTACGTGGCGCTTGCCGTTGCGGGTTTGAGGGAGTGTGATGTAATCAATCTGCCAGGCCTCTCCATATTTATATTTCAGCCATCGTCCTCCATACCAAAGAGGTTTTGACCGTTTGGCTTGCTTGATTGCAGCACATGTTTCACAGTCATGAATAACCTGTGCTATAGTGTCCATGGTCAGGTCCACCCCTCGATCACGAGCCCATCTGTAGGTTGCGTCTCTACCTTGATGGCCTGAGGTGTCATGGGCCCATCGGGCTATAAATAATTCACCTTTATGTTGCCAGTCCAGGTCCACCTGAGCCACTTCAATCTTAGCAGCCTGATCCACCTGCTGGTTGTTTTGATGTTCTTCAGTAGCTCGATTCTTGGGCACATGAGCATCTACATGGCGTACCTTTACAACCAGGTTCTCTACCCAGGCAGCAATATCTTGCCACAATGCCGCAGCCCAGATGGGCTTGCCCCTGCGCTGCCAGTTGTTCTGCTTCCATTGCTGTAACCACCCCCACAGGGCATTTGCTACCATCCATGAATCAGTATAGAGATAGAGAACTGGCCACTTTTCTCGTTCAGCAATATCTAAAGCCAGCTGAATGGCTTTCACTTCTGCAAACTGACTCGATTCACCTTCTCCCTCAGCAGCTTCTGCAACTCGTCGTGTAGGACTCCATACAGCAGCTTTCCATCTCCGATGCTTTCCCACAATACGACAGGACCCGTCAGTGAACAAGGCATATTTCTTCTCATTTTCCGGTAGCTTGTTGTACAGTGGGGCTTCTTCAGCACGAACCACCTCCTCCTCTGGTGATATCCCAAAGTATTTGCCTTCTGGCCAGTCCATAATCACCTCCAAGATTCCTGGGCGACTGGGGTTTCCTATTCGAGCTCGCTGAGTAATCAGTGCAACCCACTTGCTCCATGTAGCATCAGTTGCATGATGTGTAGAGGGGACCCTTCCTTTGAACATCCAGCCTAGTACCGGCAGTCGGGGTGCCAGGAGGAGCTGCGCTTCAGTACCGACCACTTCCGAAGCAGATCGAACTCCTTCATATGCTGCCAATATCTCCTTTTCAGTTGGAGTATAGCGGGCTTCAGATCCTCTGTATCCCCGACTCCAAAACCCCAGGGATCGACCTCGAGTTTCCCCAGGTTCTTTCTGCCAGAGGCTCCAGGTGGGACCATTCTCCCCGGCTGCGGTGTAGAGCACATTCTTTACATCTGGTCCTGTTCGGACTGGCCCGAGGGCTACTGCATGAACTATTTCCTGCTTAATTTGTTCAAAGGCTTGTCGTTGCTCAGGGCCCCATTCAAAAGCATTCTTCTTACGGGTTACTTGGTAGAGCGGGTTTACAATCAGACTGTAATTTGGAACATGCATTCTCCAAAACCCCACGACACCTAGGAAAGTTTGTGTTTCTTTTTTGCTAGTTGGTGGAGACATAGCTGTTATCTTGTTGATCACATCCATTGGGATTTGACGGCGTCCATCTTGCCATTTTATTCCTAAAAACTGGATCTCTCGTGCAGGTCCTTTAACTTTATTCTGTTTTATGGCAAAACCGGCCTTCAGAAGGATTTGGACTATTTTCTTCCCTTTCTCGAAAACTTCTTCTGCAGTGTCACCCCACACAATGATGTCATCGATGTACTGCAGGTGTTCAGGAGCTTCCCCCTGCTCCAGCGCAGACTGGATCAGTCCATGGCAAATGGTAGGGCTGTGTTTCCACCCCTGGGGCAGCCGATTCCAAGTATATTGGACTCCCCTCCAAGTGAAAGCAAACTGTGGCCTGCACTGTGCTGCTAGAGGGATGGAGAAAAATGCATTAGCGATATCAATTGTGGCATACCACTTGGCTGCCTTTGATTCCAGTTCATACTGGAGTTCTAGCATGTCCGGCACTGCAGCACTCAGTGGTGGCATGACTTCGTTCAGGCCACGATAGTCCACTGTTAGTCTCCACTCACCATTAGACTTTCGCACTGGCCATATGGGACTATTAAAAGGTGAATGAGTCTTGCTGATCACTCCTTGGCTCTCCAGTTGACGAATTAGCTTATGGATGGGACTCAGGGAGTCTCGGTTGGTGCGATATTGCCGCCGGTGCACAGTTGTGGTAGCGATCGGCACTTGCTGTTCTTCAACCCTCAGCAACCCCACAACAGAAGGGTCCTCTGAGAGACCAGGCAAGGTAGACAACTGTTTAATGTCCTCTGTCTCCAAGGCAGCTATGCCAAAAGCCCAGCGGAACCCTTTTGGGTCCTTGAAATATCCTCTTCTAAGATAGTCTATGCCAAGGATGCACGGAGCATCTGGGCCAGTCACAATACGGTGCTTTTGCCACTCATTACCGGTTAGACTCACTTCAGCCTCCAATACAGTTAACTGCTGGGATCCCCCCGTCACACCATAAATACAGATGGGCTCTGGCCCTTTATAGCTTGATGGCATTAGAGTACATTGTGCACCGGTGTCTACCAAAGCCTTATACTTCTGTGCGTCTGACGTGCCAGGCCATCGAATCCACACAGTCCAATAAACTCGATTGTCCCTTTCCTCCCCCTGGCTGGAGGCAGGGCCCCTCTAGTCCTGGTCAGAATCTTCGTTTCTGTGTCTAAAGGATTGCCTGCTGGAAGTTGGAGCAGCAAACTTTTCAGAGAATTCCTTTTTCCCACTTGTTTTCCTTTGCAATTCACGTACCCATGCCTCTAGGGTCGCAGTAGATTTTCCATCCCATTTTCTCATGTCCTCTCCATGGTCACGTAGGTAAAACCACAGGGTGGCGTGGTGTGTGTGCCCACCATATTGTCTTCCTTGCATAGATGAACGTTTACCCCTAATAGCTGAGACACTGGTTTGTACAGGTGGGGAGGAAAATAATCTCTCTTCAAGTTGGTGGATCTTTTCAGAAAGTTTCTCCAAAGTATTCTCTTTTAGCTGGTGGACACTGTTTCGTTCAGGTGGAGGGGAAGATAATCTTTCTTCAAGTTGGTGGATCTTTTCAGAAAGTTTCTCCAAAGCATTCTCTTTTAGCTGGTGGACACGGGTTCGTTCAGGTGGAGGGGAAGATAAATTCTCTTTAAGTTGGTGGACCTCTTCAGAGAGTTTCTCCACAGCCGAGACACAGGCCTGTAGGGAAGAGGAGAGATTTCCTTCGTACTGCCGGAGTAATTTAGCCGCTTCATTCACTGGGGGATTCTCCTCCGCTTTCCAGGCTATTATTGCCAATGAGCTGGCATATGATGATGGTGCACTCCGTACAAACTTCCGCCACATAGGTGGTGTACACTGGACTGCATCTGGATCTGCGGATGTTTGTGCGTTGTCTAGGTCCTTATAAATTACTTCCCGTACGGCCAATTCCCTCAGGTACTGAATTCCCTTCTCCATGGTGGTCCATTTGCCTGGTAGACATACAAGTTCTTCCTTGAAGGGATACCTTTCCTGCACAGCTGACAGGAGACGCCTCCAGAGACTGCGAGATCGTGCTCCATCTCCAATTGCTTTGTCAATGCATGCGTCCCTAGCAAGGGATCCCAGCCGCCTGGCTTCCTTGCCCTCTAGTTCCACATAATTGGCTCCAGTGTCCCAGCACCGGAGCAGCCAGGTGACAAGCTGCTCGCCTATACAGCGACCAAAATCTTTTCGCACATCTCGTAGCTCACGCTGGTATAGAGTCCGGGTAGTTACTGTTGATTTTTCGACACCCTCATCCTCATCTTCAGTCTCCTGCACCTTTGATGGCCGGTGTAGAGTCCGGGTAGTTACTGTTGATTTTTCGACATCCTCATCCTCATCTTCAGTCTCCTGCACCTTTGATGGCCCAGCCTCGTCTTCACTATGCCCAGACTTAGCAGAAGACTGTTTGCGTTGTAAACGACCTGAGCCTCTATACCATTTCTTCACCTTGTCTACAGGGGCAACTTGCACTGCTACAGCTCGTTTCTCTAATCCAGACACAGGGTCTGCCACAGGGGTTGGAATACCCTCTGTGGGGTCAACTTGCACTGCTACAGCTCGTTTCTCTGACCCAGACACAGGAGTGGGAGCAGCTGCAGGAGCTGGAGCGGCTGCAGGAGCTGGAGCGGCTGCAGGAGCTGGAGCGGCTGCAGGAGCTGGAGCGGCTGCAGGAGCTGGAGCGGCTGCAGGAGCTGGAGCGGCTGCAGGAGCTGGAGCGGCTGCAGGAGCTGGAGCGGCTGCAGGAGCTGCAGCTGGAGCGGCTGCAGGAGCTGGAGCGGCTGCAGGAGCTGGAGCGGCTGCAGGAGCTGCAGCTGGAACGGCTGCAGGAGCTGCAGCTGGAACGGCTGCAGGAGCTGGAGTGGCTGCAGGAGCTGGAGTGGCTGCAGGAGCTGGAGCTGGAGCGGCTGCAGGAGCTGGAGCAGCTGCAGGAGCTAGGTTGCTAGTAGCATCAATTGCAGCTCGATAGGCACAAGCCAGACCCCAGCACGCTACAGTGATTTGTGTCACTTTGGAACTGCCAGAGTCATGACACCTTTTTTTCAAGCATTCTGCCAGCTTTTTAGGATTTTGCAGTTGTTCAGGGGTGAATGTCCAAAACACTGGAGGTGACCACTGCTCTAGAAACCTGCCCATATCCTCCCACACTCCCTGCCACTCGCAACTATCCCGCCTCAAGACAGATCTCCGGATGAGATTCCTAAGTAGTTGTTTAACCCTCCACAAAACCTGAAGCGCATTCAGGAGACATAACAACAAGAGCAGGCTGGTCTGAGTATCCCAAGGATATTCAACATCTTGGAGAACCACCGTAACTAGCTCGGGGATTAGAGGGTGGTGGTGAAGGAGAAAGGGAGAGTGAACAGGTAGGGAAACATGTCTTCCCCTGTCCCCTTCACAGATTGGCTCCCTAACGAAAACAGGCAATAGGTGTAATTGCTAATAGTTTCTGAGATATGGGTTCCAAAGTATAGGGTCGACGTCAGTGCTGAGTACAAATACCAGGTTAAAGTCGTGACCAGATATTTCATCATTTCATAAGCCATTGCTACACCGCACAGTACCATAACAATCTTAAACCAGGGCCCGGAAAGGATAAACAGTGCAACAGGGAGCACATACAGAAAGTAACGCACCATAAAACTCAATTTGGAATACAGGTACAGCAGACTGGAGATTAAGGCAATCAACATCGTGACTAGCAACTATTAAGCAGGTCCAATACTTATACCAATTTTAATTTAACACACTCTGGTCAGATTTGTCGATATCTCAACCCTTCGTGCCCCACGTTGGGCGCCAAAAGGGCTGTTGTGGTTTAACCCGGCTGGCAGCTAAACACCACACAGCCGTTCGCTCACCCTGCCCCCTCCCTCTCTGGGATGGGGGAGAGAAACGGGAAAGTGAAGCCGGTGAGTTGAGATAAAGACAGTTTATTAACAGGAATATAATAATAACAATAATAATAATAATAGTGATAATGATAATAGTATTAGCAATAATAATGTGTAAGAAAACAAGTGATGCACAATGCAATTGCTCACCACCCGCTGACCGATGCCCAGCCTATCCCCGAGCAGCCAGCCCCCCACCCCGGCCAGCCACCCCTATATATTGTTTAGCATGACGTCAGATGGTATGGAATACCCCTTTGGCCAGTTTGGGTCAGCTGTCCTGGGTCTGTCCCCTCCCAGCTCCTGCTGCACCCCCAGCCTGCTCGCTGGCAGGACAGAGCGAGAAGCCAAAAAGTCCTTGGCCTGGTGTAAACACTGTTCTGCAACAATTAAAACATCAGCATGTTATCAGCGCTCTTCTCATCCTAATCCAAAACATAGCACCCTACCAGCTACTATGAGCTACTTAACTCTGTCCTAACTGGAACCAGGACACTCAGTAACTGAAAATAAGCCACATGAATCATCAGAGAAATGTCTTACTCTGAGACAAGACACATCCCTAGTAGTAAGGAGAAGAATCTGAAGAGTTCACTCCAAGCCCATTTTTTTTTCTACCCAATCTTCACTCAAAACAGCAGTTTGACATAGTGGATGATGTAGTGCTTTTTCTGACTTTTCTATATGTCACAGACCAAGGAAGTTAAGGCTTGTTGTCATGGTAGAGTGATGTACTAGTGGACAACACAAATCAAACAGCGTCACACAGATAAGGCAGTTCTTTATTACTTCTGACACTGATAACAAATACTGGCTATTTGAAAAATGGAAATTACTTTGGCTTATTGCTCTATGCCTCAATTGGTACTGTATAATCCTTCTCTGGGCTCCGTGATAAGCAAATATGTGTTTGGTATAATACGTGATTATAATCTTCCTTCTCTGCCCATTTCTGTTTATCTCCTCTGTTAGCTGAATTGACAGTGTGAAGAACTTGATAACTGTTTAATTATTTCAGTGCATGTTAACAGTCCTTAGAAAGTATTATTCAAATGCTTGAAGTATATGAGTTTTTTTCTTAATTTGACACACAATTCAAACAGTTGAAAAACAAATTACAGAGTAAATCGTCATGGTATATATTGACCAGGTATAGTTTCAGCAGTTCATATTCTGAGGGTGAGGAGCAGAGGCAGGATTTTTCATGCTCTCAAGATCTTTCAAAGCCTGATCATTATCCCTAAATCGTGCCCCCCTGCAGAACCATGGCTTAGCACTCAGTTTCATGCCGTAGTTACAGGTGTGTTTTGTTCAGTTCAAGGTGGGACCCTGCTTCCTGTTGCATACTTGGTGTAACACAACCTTCCTTCAGGAAGCGTTCTAGTTTCCTGCTGAAAGTGGGTATTCTTTGTCTTAAATACATGAGTTTGCTTTGTGGAAAACCAAAATTTCTTCAAAGCCTTGTGAATTCAAGGTAGAGGCTTCACTCTATCTTAAATGTGAGACATGGTCCAATTTCTAACTTTTTGTCCAAAAGCTTTTCAGATTTTAACAGCTATTTTAAGGGTTAAGAGGATCAAAGCCAGAAACTCTCCAAACGAATGTAGACCATACATGAACGTGCTATGAGATTTCCAAGACATTTATGTCTACTAGGGTATGCTTCACTCAATCACTTGGAACTCTACGTATACATGTAATGTCATTGGGTTTTCTAAGATTGGGATCAGTGAGCTGGTCTTTCAGCTTCTTTCTCCTAATCTCACTTTCTGCTTGACATTGCCTAGTCTAAAATAAACTGATAGACAGTTTGCCTTTGATGTCTTCCTGATATGCATGTTCCACAGCTTGTTTCATATTCTGTTTCTGAGTCCGGAAATTCTGTAGTTTACAGGAAACCAAAGCACAATAGACACACTTTGCCTTTTATAGCCTTAGAGGAGTTTTTTCTCTTGTGCCTCATTCATATCCAACTTTTCAGCCTGTGATACTTATAAGTTAGGAGCACCTCTTTTGAAATAAGGATAACTGTTGACACCAATTATTGAAAACTCAAGTGCTATAAAGAAACTTCCTTGTTCAAAAATGAAAGTCTAAACACTGATATATTATGTGGAGCCAGTCATTTAAACGATTGTGGTATTCCACATGATTCTAGTTTCTGGTAACTGTAATTAAGCATCTGATGTCTGATAGATCTTGTTACGTAATTTGGTTGGTAGATGATATATCTGAAATTAATGCTTCTCAGAGTTCAGGCATTACAATGAGCTCTGGAACCATCCCAGGTGCACAGCTCTGAGTCAGCACAAGAGCACAGCACTCAGATCTTGGGCTGATAGCCTTCTGAAATACAGCCTGGAAGTCCTGATCCTTTTCTCTGGCAGTCTTTGCCATATACTCTTTAAGTAGCAAAGTCAAACAAAGTTTAACGTAAATATGGTTATACATTTATGCCTGTTTGTTACAGAGGATGAAGGAGTCCCCAAGCTATTTCAGTGAAAGCATACCTTTTTGCATTTATACTTTTTTTTTGGAAAGGAAGCTATTCCATGAATAAAATGATTGGTTGTGATCAAGGAAACAGAGGGCTTCCAGTTCTCTTAACAACCACTGTGGTATAATTCATGTAAATGTGGAGAAAGTATCAGGTTAATGTGGTAAAACACACCAGATTTGTTTACATTGCAGTTGTCAGAGCAAGTAACTTTTAAGCTAATTTATTGATGGTAAATTGTCTGAGCTCCTTGCAGGTGTGGCTCACTTACTGGTACTTGAGATGGATGGTTTCAGTATAATTCAGTATTTAGCCAAATACAAGGATTAGTGATACAGAGGCAAGGATTTAGCAAGTGGGGGACAGGAGTTAGCAGAAACCTCAGGCAGAGGTGCCAGGATTTCTCAGTGGCAGAACCATCACCCACACAAGCCTAGCACTGGCTGCCTCCTGAGAGCATGCAAGCCACTGCAGAAGCAACACAGACCCCAGTTACCGGACCTTTGCAAACCACGCTGGCTTGGAGAGCTTGGCCTGAAAGCTACAGACCAGTTGTGAACATGCTTCTCATCTTGAGAGCCCTCATGGAGCTTCCCAGACCTTGGATGACAAAGGCACAAGGCCAACAGCAGAGGCAAGCTTTTCTTGCTTCATGTTCTTCCCTAGATGCAAAATCCCACTTACAAACTTTCTTCAGGAATCAGTTATGATTGAGAGTTATCTTGGGCCTGGGTGTGAATGCACAGCCTGCTTGCCATTCCTGAGGAACTCTGCATGTCTGCACTAAATGCAGACTAAGGGTGTTTACAGTGGACAAATCTATATTTAGACAAGCCCTGGTGGCAGCTTAACATACTTAAAATAAACCTGTTCCATTGTGGAATCTTCCTTTCCTTTTTGTCCTTCCACTAACTGAGTTTGTCTTGGAAGCACAAAATTAAAGTACACAGGCTTTTGGGGACACTTCACAGGCAGTGAGAAATTGTGAATTCCTTTAGAATGTGCTACGTAACCAACCATAAGCATAACTGCAAAAATGCAATATGATTTGAAATCTCAGTGTCAGCACGTGAAGGCCCAAGATCAGGCTAAGGGCAGCACTGGAAATAAGGCTACATCTTACCTGGCAGGGCTGCATTGTACAGGGAAAAAAATTGACAACATTTGTATTGAAATAATGAGATTACATTGAGAGAAATTTAGGTCACTAGCTGTTTCATGCTGCTCCTATTAGCCTCTCCATTTCATTGACAGACAATAAATGCCTTCCTCGGTATTTTAATGTAGTTAACTAAGTGAGGGGAAAGCTAACTCAACTCTATTAAATGAACTTAATACTCTAGCAAGATGAAAAGTGTATGCCTGTAGTCTTCAGAGAGATAAATACATCATGCTCCTTCGTGCCCTGATCAATGGGTGCCATTAAACTTCTTGCCATGCTGTGCTGGCAAGGTGTAGATGAATTGTCGGTGAGGAATAAGCAGTTTCTGAGGGGCTGTCTCCAGTATTCATGCTATACCGGGTACAAAAAAAAACACATGCCTTATAGTACCTTAACAAAAATACATGCCTTATAGTATGCTGAGATTGGCATCTTTTTGCTCTGGAGGTGAAATCATCTACTTGGACCATTTTTACAGAGGCTGTTTTAAATTGTCTTTAAAAGCTGTCCACCAGAGAGGAGCTGAGGATTTCTAGAGCGTGTGACTGACACAGTATCGTACGCTTGGAGACCCAGTGGGAAATCAGCAGGCATGTGATGTGGTTGGTAACAGCCCTCTCCGCGTCATGTGCTTTACAAGCAGATGCTGGAGATGGTGCTGTGTAACAAACGTGTCATTATTTTCTTAAAGGACCTTCTTTAATGCATTTTTGCTACCTCATCGTGCCCTCTGATGTGGCCCTGTTACTGCAGCAGTCAGCCATGGATTTGTAGCATGGGACTAGAGGGGATGTTCTGGAACTTGCTTTGTTCTAGTTGGTGCTGCTTTTCAGAAATAATAAAGATCTAGTTCTTCTTTATTGTCTGCTAAACACATTTTTACTTTCAGCAGTGGATGAAAAGAGATCTGGTATTCCTGATTGAAAACAAAAAAGCAGAGGTGGTGTAAACCAGTCTGCCTCCCTGTAGTTAAGGAAACAATTTATATGCCCTATATACAGTAGCTCAGAAAGAGGCATAACGTTTAGAAAGGGCGAAGATATTTTATTTTCTTATTAAAGTTATTTTCTCATGAAAGTTATTTGCTGTGAAAGTGAATTGATTATTTGTGTATTGTGTTTTTTTTTAACATACAGATACTTTCACTGACATCTGTTTCTCTCATGTAACTGTACTTGCATGTATGAGATTTGTTCCTATCTGAGACAGCTGTGATCCTCGCCTTTGTTCCATAAAGAATCCTCTTCCAACCTGTAAAGAATGTTGAATCTTTTCCCTAAAACAATGAGTGCATTCTGAGCTATCCTAGTCTTACCCACGTTATATTTTACTGTGAGGGATGCTTTAATGAGATGAGTGCCATATGAGAAGATGGGGTTGAACATCAGACAATTTTTGCATCTCAGTAAAAGTAGTGCTTGTGGCATATACTGACATTGAGCTCAGTGAATTTATGGCTAATACAGAGGTCATGAGAAACCTATGCCATAATAGAAATGTCCTTCTTTGTATTCACTGAGAGTGAGGGCTGTGGAAAAATGGAGCTAATACAATTCTTTGCTTGGAGACGTAGCACCGTAATTTTATTTCCATTCTACACTCTTAGCAAATGTGCTTCATGCTGCCAGCAGTTATTTGTCATTTCGTGTGCACTATTGTATTTAGTTGAAATATAAGTGATTTTTTAAAATTGTCTTAAATTATTGTGTTTTTTCCTTGATGTTGTAATACATAAATGTTATTATTTAAGGAACCCAAATAGTTCCTTAATAACCCAATAGGAACCCAATAGTTCCTTTGTCAGCTTAGAGAATGAAAGTACATGGGGCAGATTCATAAAATTACATTATGTAAAAGTTGTCGTAGTTCCCTAGTTTATTACAACAAACTTACTGAGCAAATTTACTTCTGAAATCTCTGAAAGATAGTCTTTGCATTAGTTGATTGCATTGCATAGCAAGAATATTTAAAAGAGCAGTAAGATAAAATTGCTTTTTTTTAGATACCTTTTTCCTGTAATCTTTCCATGGCCTCATTACTTATATGGTTGGTGTAAGAACCAACACAAAACCCAACTCTTATAGTAATGCAAAAATAACAAAAGAAATTATATTGTATTTTTTTGAACTAAATTACTTCCATATTTTTTGTTACAAGTTTTGCAGAAGGTTTGCAAATGACATTTATTTTGCACGTGTATTTTTGAAGACATAGAAAACTGATTTATCAATCAGCATTTGGAAGCACACAGATGAACAGTTCATCAGACAGTGGTTAGCCTGGTGACAGTTCATCTGAACACCTGCTCTTGTCCATGTTATGGGACCTCTTCAGAAGACTGTGGTGTGGACGCCCTGCATTGTATGTTGGCGAGACAGATGTGGTGGTTTTGCTGCTGGATCTGCATCTTTGCAGTGTAAGCTAAGTTTCTTGTCAGCACAGCCCTGATGGCACTGTCAGCACAGCCCTGATGGCACTAGGGGGTATTGTAGTACCATACTGGCAACTGGGAGGAAATCTCAATTCTTTTCAGCTTAAGAAATTTTACTCCCTTTCACACGAATCTAAGAGAAGGTGTAAAGATCCTATTTAATGTGGCCAAACAGCACCTGACAAGCCTCTTTTTTATTTTTTTGCCTCTTGCATGTAGGATTAAATTATAACAAATGACTGACCTTTAGACTCTGTAAGTTCAGTTAGTAATACATCTGCTTAAATTAAACTGTAGTCAAAATTCTTATTGCTTTCCTCACCCATTGTTTCCTTCAATCATTAATGAACATTGTTCACAAGCAAGTAAAAACACCCAAGCAGATGATGAACTTTGGACCTGTTATTCCAGAGTCTCATATCTTCTTTTGCAGATTGTGTAAAGACTGCAAATGTACAAAAGGACACTTCACAATCTGGACCACAGGTTACGGGACAGAAGTTGATGAATTATTTAGAACCATTTTATGTTTTGAGATTTTCCTCCATAGCAGATTATGCATTCTGAAAACAAAACAAAATAAAAAAAAACACAGAAAAAAACCAACAACTTTCAACTGAGGCATTAATTCCTTTTTAGGCAGCTTTGGGTTATTCAGCTGCATTCATTGCCTGGGAAGGACCTCTTCCAGGGCAGCTGCATGAATACCCTCTAAATTTCTTCTCTGTGCCCTCAGGAGCTGCTGCTGCTGCTGCACCATCTGTAGAGTAGAGAACGTTTCTAGATCATCTCTATGCTGATACAGCTGCAGGTGACCTAGATTTACATATCCTGTGACCATGCTACACCAAAAATAAGGTAATTTTTTAACTAGGTGTTGCTCTCATGCTTCACCATGTTACGTATCTTTGTCCTTTGGATTCTCAGACCCAAGAGGCTGGGGGAGGGAGGGATTTATTGGCATTATTCAGTGATTCCCTCCATTTTCTATTTTTAAAGTAAGAGTTTAAGAGTTCTGCTGACGTGTGGGACAAAAGCATGGTTATGAAAGATGCAGCTGTGGCACTGTTACAAATCATTTGCCTTTGAAAGCCCTTTAGGAAGGGTTTCTGATGTGAAGAAATTAGAAGATTAATCAGTGATTTGAGAACTTAGCCAAATGGACGTCGCCAAAATACTGTAGTTTGTGAGCAGAAACCTCGAGTTGGAGGGAGCTCCATTGCTTGTTATGAAACCAAGGACAAAGGACAGAGGACGGACTATTTCCTCTTGTCTTTTGCTTGTGTGGCTTGTTTTTATGGCTCTGTTTTTTTGCCCGCAAGGCCGTTCTCTCAGTTATGGTATGCACTTGACTGGCACATACATATGAAAAGCAGAGTTAAATTAAAAGCAGAGGACTTATCAACAAAAGGGCATCCAGAGAAGTTAAGCAAAGCATTTAGGATTGTTTTAATTCTCAAGTGGGTTTTCTTTCTTACGTCCAAAGCTGCTTGTGATCTAAATGAAGTTGGTTTGCATCTGCCTAGGACTGCTTCTTCTGCATAAAGATCCAGTGTATTTCCATGTATGTTGTGACTGATGCACCTTAACTCTTCTGAATGCTCCTCTATAAGTAAACTGCTATTAACTTTTAGCTTCTTGTATGCAGGAGTCTGATGAGCTACTTGAGAACAAACAAATATTCTTCTTCACCTTTTTTTTTTTATATGCGTATAACCAATTTTGGTAGAATGAATTGTCCCATGTTTAATTTTAACCTGCAACGTTGTTTTTTAAGCTTCTGCAGAATTTAAAAAGCAAAACACTTCTGCCAAGTGCTGTAATGGGAACTGGAGGCTTTGTACACTTGTATGGAAAAAGGGTTTTATCATAGTTATTACTTTTGTATTATGTGTAGGAAACTACACATCTTGAATGGCTGTTTCAGAACTGTTATTTTCCAGCTGTCTTTTATGTGTCTGTACTAAGATTTCAGCTAGCTTTTCCATTTCAGCTTGTGTCATGGAGCCCAAGGAATGACTGAAGTAAATGGAGACCGTGTGCTGGCTGGGCAGCTGTCTTCAGTCACTTCTGGTGTAGGCAACCCAAAATGTGCGTGTTCTCGAAATGCTGTGCTCTTCCAAAGAAGTTTCTTCCTGTATCCAACTAGCCTTGCTTTTCCTAATAATTAATGCAAAATCCTTCAGTGGATTTAAGGACCATTAACCACTTTTGGTTAAATGCATAAAAAATATTCCTTTTTCTTTGCAGTAACTTCTGATATGCTTTTTGGAAGAGTGTTATTGTGTTTCTTCTCTGTCTTCTCTCTAGGTTAAACCCCAGTTAGTTGTTTTCCTACCTCAACCAGTTTTCTAGACCCGGATAGTTTTTTTTCCTTTTTTTTTTTTTTTTTGTTCCCCAGTTGGCTATCCTTTCTGAGGTGAGATACCCCCCTTGAACCACATGCCAGCTGAGGCCTTCTCCCTACAGCTGTCTCAGAAGAGACAGAAGTGGGTATTGAGTTTATATTGTACATCTGTCAACCCTTCTAGTAGCAAGTAGTCTTATTATTTTTTTGAACACTGAGGGACATTTAGGCACTTTAAGAGACACCTGAAGTTAATGAGCCTTTATAAATGGTGCACGGAGGCGTAAGGCTGGACTGCAGCTCTGAGAGGGGGATTAATGCCCTGCATGGGCTGCAGCTTAGCGCACTGCACGGCTGTAAATGCTTCGAGTAGCTTCAGCCTTTCAGCAAGCACTGGGGGCACGTTTGCCTTGCCACCGGCAGCTCCTGTGACTGGGGCAGGGCCCGGGGGGCCGTGAGGCGCGGGGGGTTCCCGCCCGCTTCGGTAGGAGCCGGGCCCGGCCCCGCACACTGGGGCTGCGCCTGAGGCGAGGCCGCCCGGGCCCTGCGGTCAGCGCGGCCGAGGTACGCCGCGAGAAGCCGCGGGCACGCGAATAAAAAACAGCGGCGGGGGACGAGGAGGAGGAGGGCGCGGGGCCGAGCCGAGCCGAGCCGGGGGCGGCAGCAGCGGGGCCGGGGCCGGGCCTCGGGCCGGGGCAGCCCCCGGCGGCTCCTCCTCCCGCCGGGCTACAACCGGTTCGTGCCGGCACCGGCCGCGTCCCGCCCCGCCCCGCCGCGCCGGGGATGCGGGGTTGCCCCGGCTCTCCGGGGGCGGCTCCCGCCCGCCGGCCCCCGCCGCCTCCCCGCCGCCGCGGCGTGCAGGTAACCGGGGACGGCGCCGCCTCGGGGGCCCCGGGCGAGCAGCGGGTGAGCAGCGGGGGCGGCCCGGCCCTGAGGGGGGGCGGCCGGGGCCGCCTCGTGGCCGCGGAGGGGGCTGCGGCCGCCGGCAGCCAGGGGCCCCCGGGGCCGGCGGGAGGCGCCGCTGAGGGCGGCCCGGCCCCGGGCGACGGCAGGCCGGAGGCTCTGAGGTGGCTCCGCGGGGCGCCCTGCGGCGCACGGGCGTGAGGGGGCCGAGCCCCTTCGGGCACGCTCCTCGCCCTCGGGGGCCCCCGGCGGCCATCACAGGTGCCCACCGACGCGTTGGTGCCTGCTGAGAGCGCCCATCGATGGTCAAGTGGGTGCCCGGTGGCATCATCCCCTGTGGGCAGCCATCAGCCTCCGCTGTGGGCACCCAGCGGTGTCTGTGGCAGGTGCCCGTGTGTGCACCTCACTGATGCCCGTCAGCCCATCGCGGGCTCCCCTTGGTGTCTTGGAGGGCAGCCCCTCGCCCTGTTTGCATGGCCTTGGGTGCTGGCAAGGGGAGCGTGCCCGAGGATGTCGCTTGTCACCTCACTGTGCAGACGAGCGGCCGTCGCCAAAGCAGGTCTGGGGCAGGAGGCGTCGTGTGGGACTTGGCCCTGTGGAGCAGGGCAGCGGGCTGGCCTCCGGGGGCGTGGGAAGGGGCAAGGCGAGCCGGGGCCATAAAAGCGCATCTGTCCCGCACAGGACCTGGCTGAGGGCGCAGACGGGTGGAGAGAGCGGACGCCAAGTGGAGCCCTTGCAGGTTGTGATGCGTAAGGCGTGCTGTGCACTCACCTTTGCATAGGAGTTCTCTTCTGCTGAACTAGTTGGCTGGTGGCTTATAGCAACGCTGGCTTCCATCTGTCTGTATAGATGCGTGCTAGCCTCTGACAGCCAGTTATGCTTGCAGGGGGGTTTTCCATCCCTCTGGGGCAGTGAGGCTCTGAAAACAGGTAGGACTGGTTCTGCTGAGCTGACAGATTTATACAAAGCTGGCTGGTTTATGTGCTGCCTTGATTGATGCTTCTTTATGCGAACTTATTTTGTGCAATGGGAAGAAGTTGTTATGTTTTCAGGAAGTTTTGTGCTAGTATTTTGTTTTAAACTCCATGCTGCTTTTCTTATCAGGCAGAAACGGAAGGAAATGCTTATGTTGATGAGCCTCCTATGTAAGCTACAAAAGGAAAAGTAGAGGAACATGAGAAATTTGTAGACCTGAATGCTGATAACTGAGAGGGAAATGTGTATTCAGTGTAGAAGTACTTAAAGACAAATATTTAAACGTGGGGAGCTGCTATTGTTAGAACATCAGTTTAAGTCCGACATCATCAAAGTATAGATGTGTCTTTTTCAGTGCATTTAACACAGTGCCTATACGTGTTGTCACATCTGTATGTGTGCAGATGTGCAGAGGGTCTTGGCATGAATGCGTTGGGGTAACTGTAATGTGCTGCTGCTGCTCTGACACCCTAGGTATTACTGGCAAATTAAGTGTAGCACAAACTTCAGATGATAATTGTGAGAATGTTGATTGAAGAATAAACACAAATCTACGTGAAATCTAATGCATTTTAAAATGAGAGATGTTACCATTCTGCCTGGTACTGTCTTAATTTGTAGCAGTGCCTTGCAAAACTGGAAGAGCTGTTAATCACCCAGTGATTCTGCTGACATTAGCTTTCTTTGCAGCCATGTGCTGCTCACAGAAACCAGCATACTTAACGAGGCTCCAGTTGCACAAATAACAAACTGAAAACAATCGTTTTGCTACTGTCTTTCTCAAGATTCCCTTTGCCACAGATTAATACAAGTTTCTGTGCTGAGGGCTAATGTTTCGGTCATAATTGTGTTCTCTAAGCCAATTCTTTTTTTTTTTTTTTATTTTCGTATGTGTGTGTGCTCATCTGTCATCTTTAAGCTAAATTTTAACATTTATAGAAAAAGAGCTTGGTGTTTTGATAAAGCTGATTATATAAAAGAAAGTGGTTACAGCATGACACCTCCATGTTTCTGTGTTAAAACTGTTGTTGTTCAGTTCTCTAGGGTTTTCTTTTTTTTTCCTTGTTGTTGGTAGAGGCTTTCATCAGACAGCTCTCTTCCTCTGATTCTTATTCGCTGTGAGTACAACTCATTGAAAAGCTTTTTCTAACCAAGCTTCAACTTACTGTTTAATTCGTTATGCTTTATTTCGCCATTTTTCTATTTTTGAAGTGCCTAGGTTTCATGGAGTCCAAAACAACATCCTTAGGTTTTGTGAACAGTTAAGATTTGTGAAATGATTCCCACGTAAATCTTAAATCCACAGTTGTTTGTCTCTTTCCAGGATCACACAAGTCTTCCTTGTCCGTTGAGCTCTCTTCTGTATGCGCTTCTGCTTCCTTATTTTTGATGATGTTTGTCCTCCTTTCAGCCAGAGACAGACAATAGTGAGAGGCACTTTGGATCCCTCCCAGGTAGATGCGCAGACTAGATGCACGTCCAGGCAGTGCTAGGAGTAGCGATGGTTTAGTTCCCACTGCCAGCTCTTGTTCATCCTTTTAAGTTTTTGTACTGCAACTTGTTATCTGCAGGGAAGTATTAAATAATGTAGCAATAAAAAGTGCATTGATGTCCACAGCCACAGTAACCACTTGCTTGACTGGGATACCTTTAACAGTGTACCATAGCAGAGGGCTCCAGGGAATGGGCTCCTCACATGGGACTGTCAGCTCGCGTGCTGTCTTCAGGAGGACTTCATGCTTTGGGGAATGTTAGAAAATACACCTTGTTTTAGGTAGTAGGCACACAGCAATGTGAGCTAATGGGGCAGTCTGCAAGAGCAGGAAAGAAAAGCCAGGTCATGGTGGCTCATAAAAATTACTTGATAGATCATTTTTTCACTTCAAGGACGATTTGTGTGGGGGAAGCTATGGTGATTTTTACTTTGTGCTTGACAGTTACAGTCTGTAAATGGCTTGAAGTGTTTAGAAAATAGAGTTATTTTTGCCATCTAAAAATCTGTTATTTTAGCTAAAAGTTGTGAAAGATAACTTCTGTGCAAAATAGGAGGCTTCAGGATGTAGAAGGTCAGCTCTTTTGCTGCCATAACTTGACAGAGCTCTGTTAAAGTCAGTGAAGCTATGCAGACTTGCAGCAGATGAGGAACTGATCCAGATGGTTTTTTTAAGTCTATTAGAAAAGACTACATGACCTCAGGCTACGAAAACTTTTTTTCATCACCTGCCCTGCCCTCCCTTCCCCACTGAATGTTTAGAGTAGCAGAACTGAATCAAGGGTTATGTCTGTACCAAATTTTAGAGTGTCAATATAATGGAAATCAATATAACAGCTAGCACGTATTTGTCTTCTAAAGATTACTTTTTAAACAAATAGAAGTTGGGATTATTCACTGTATTCTGTTATTTTAGTGGCTTTCTGAAAATGTCCTTGTTTTATCTCAGTGAAACTGTTTTTTCTTAAGCTGTTATTTATTTCTACCACTTTTACTTCAGTCAGGGGCAAAACAAGCCAAGTGATACGCATTTAGTGCAAGGAGAGGTGCATATGCCCGCTCTTTTGGTGACTATATATGTACAGTCTAAATATCTTGTTTAGAGATGAAGGATCCGCTCATGATCCCCTCTTTTGTATAATTGTAAGGGTTATTTTTGTAGGAAAGTACCTATAAGCAGCTTTTTAATGCTTTGATGCCTTAAGGTATGTCGTGATATCTGTCAGCTGTCACCCTGGCACCTAATGTAATCAAGGGACAATTGCCAGACATTTGAAGAAGTAAATCAAAACCTAGATTTATAACTGAAAGAAAACTTTGGAACATTTGTACCTGGAATACTGTATCTTGAAGGACTGTCAGTATGTTAAAACTGTAAATCTTTCCCCAAAGTACCTAGAACATCAAAATTTATTTCATGTTAGGAAGCTATGTTTTTGTTATTTTGGTGCTCAAGGCTGCTGTCAGCTTTTGATTATTGAGGGAGGATCAGTATTTCTCCACTGAGATAATTTGATAACATGAATACTTCTGAAGTTCCTCTGAAAAGATGTTGTTTTTACTGTTGTAGTGATACTTTGGCTGAAAACTTGCTTTGCTGCTCTTTTTCTGCAGGTAGAGTTGCCACCTGAAGATACATTTATAGGGGGCTGAGGTCCCACCCCTCGTGGTGTGTCGTCATCCGTAAGTATCTACCCTCAGTGTAACACTTAAGTGTATCTAGGAACTAGAACTGTCCTTTTTCATTTTTCTATAGTCATTATTCCTCAAAAAATTATACCGCAGCTTTTTTGTAAGTTTTCCATGCAAGTTCTTAAAAACCGCTTGTGTGGAGTATGGGCAGCTTGAATTGAAGTTCTGTTATTATCTTCTCGTTTATACAGCTGCTTTCATAAAGCAGTCATTTTTTTCCTTTCCACTGAAAAGTTGAAGAGCTCCCTGCTTGTCACAAACAGGCAGCAAGACTTGTTTATTTTTCTGCTTTATTTCCTGGGGTCTCCCAGAGCAGAACTGTTACTGCAGCAGTCTTAATGCACACTCTGCAGTGTGCAAATGGTCCTTGAGAACATTTAATGAGAAAACTGGGTAAGATCTTATCTGTCTCTGTCTTACAGGGTAAAGAAAATAAAATAGTTGAAAATCACACATCTGGTTAGTTAGGGAGCCAGGAACAGAACATGGGTTTTGTGATCATCAGTTCAGCAGATTGCTCCCTAAAGAGAGGGAGGGCAGGTTAGTTTCATGCAAGGGAACTCACGTATCTTTGGAGTCATCCAAACTCCAAAGTAGCTTAGCCTGGGAACTTCTGAATTCTTCACTAAAAGTTAGAGGTGCCAGTCTCTACATTCAGAAATTACTCTTGAGAAGGTGAGGACAGTCGGTTATTTAAAGTTGTAGATGAACGGGTGATGGATCTTGCCATGCAGCAGAGTAGATAGTATTTATGGAGCTGAAGAAGTGAGTGCCAGTTTGGTGAAGGGGGTGATATGTGAAAACTGTGCAGAGGGCAGACACTGTAACAGCTTGTAAGAGATTTTTGTATGCATGTTTAATACTGTCATGTCTTGCCATACAAGCCAGACCTGTATACAGTTTTAGAACTCACTTTATTTACTTACTAACATGTTCAAAGTGTTTCTGGAGGCATCACTCCTCTACATGTCACCTGGTCAACAGAGGGAAGTTCTGAACTGTTACTGCATCCAGAATGTCAGTAGTCGTCTTCTTAGCCTGCCCCTCCCAGAGTGTGCTGTCTGGTTGCAAATACATTGTGAAAATGCATAGTACTATGCTTGAAAATGGAATCAGAATTAAGTAGAGGTTTTGTTGTTGTTTTTGGACCTTGAACCAATATTTTTATACTTCTGATTTTTTTTTTCAGACCTGAATTGTTTATTGGGGTTGTTTTATACTTGTAGTTTTTCTTGTCCTTTGAGCCTGTATTACACTTTGCTCAGGATGGTGGCGCAGCTGGCGGCCAAGTGCTTCTCTTGTTGAACTGTGCCATATACTGATGCTGTAGGTCTTCACATAAGCCTACTTAACACTCAGAAAATGAAATCTCCCCCCTTTCTGTAATACAGTGCTGATGTTTGTATGACATACGTCATAGTGCAAGAATAATGCGTGAAGCTGAAAAGGTAGAAGTACCAAGTGGTAACTGATCTTTGTTGCTGCATGCTGCATTTTAGATATTTCTTGAAGGTTGCTTGGCCGTGTCTCACTTGTACAGCTCACTTGTATTAGCAGACCTAGGTCAGTTGCATTTCTAATGCCCTGTTCTGTCTGTCTGTTTTTTGTTTGCACAGGGTTCATCTGTACATCTACGCTCATCTGACAAGATGGTGTTTCGGAAACCACCCGATGGTGGCTGGGGTTGGGTGATTGTTGTCGTTTCCTTCTTTACTCAGTTCTTGTGTTACGGATCACCACTGGCTGTTGGAGTCTTGTATTTAGAATGGCTGGATGCTTTTGGAGAAGGGAAAGGCAAGACTGCTTGGGTTGGATCACTAGCAAATGGAATCGGATTGCTTGCCAGTAAGTATAGATAGATACAGTATTTATCTGAAAATGATATGATTCCTTTCTAATAGATGCTTTCATCTGTGTGTACTCTTGGAATAATATTAAAGACAGCTGCAAATGATGAAAGAGAATGAGGGACAGTGCGTTTTTGGTTTAGGTCAAGATAGGTAAGAACATTGCATTTATAGTTCCACTTCCACTGTACATAAACCACAGCATAATGGTAAAAGAACAATAAAAATATTAACCTCAGAAAATTCAAAATAAATGTATTTTAATAACTTGGAAATACCAAACCGTGTCTGAAAAGCTGAATGGTAATTTTGTTGATGGGATTTTTTTTTTAATTTAGTGAGACTTTAACTAACATTTATATTAGTATCTTTAAAAACAGAGCAAATTCCTATTCTGAAATGGCTCAAGTGCTCCAGGCAGGAAGTTCTGGCTGGATGTGAGAGGTCACTTCTTTACTGTGAGGGTGACAGTACTGGAACGGGTTGCCAAGAGAGGTTGTGGAGTTTCCTTCTCTGGAGATATTCAAAACCCGCCTAGATGCAATCCTGCGCAACGTGCTCAGGGTGATCCTGCTTGGCAGGGGGCTGGACTAGATGATCTTCAGAGGTCTCTTCCAACCGTGGCCATTCTGTGATTCTGTGGGGAGGAAAAAAAAAAAAGTCAGTTAATAAACCAGTTACTCATTCTTCAGCCCTGGAAATAAAACCACCAGTTAGGGTGGGTGAGGGTTGTTTTTCACTGTTTGTTTCAGGGGAAGAGAACTGCTTTTGAAGCCTGTAAAGTTATGGATAACGGTGGCATTAAATAAAACAACTTTACTGAAAGCTTTTCTTTAGTAAGACATTGTCACTTGATGAAGAGGAACAGCAGCAAAATTAAACACTGTGAAAGTCCATAGGTCCATTTTGCTGTTATTGTTTTAATATTGAGCCACGGGTATTTTACTGGGTAGCATCACTAACTTCTGCTTTTCAAAGATTTGCCACGGGAACTATTATCTTTTTTCTGAATCTGGACAAAAATTGCTTGTCAGCAGAGAAATTGCTGTGGGCAAAAGCAATTAAGTAACTTCAAAATTTGGTTGAGGATTCTGAGGAAATCTCTCCTTTAGAGAGAGTTGATGTTCACATCATGGTACGGAACTGAATAAAGGCCACTGCTTTGTAGGACTCTATAAAAGGCCAAATACCGGTGCCACTTTCGTGTTGGGGATTTATATCACTAGGAAGAATAGAAATGGGCAAAGGCAGGTTGAATCATTAACCACAAGAAGACTATATTCAGTCATAGGGTGTAAGTGGGCTACTGTCTGTAGACTGATCTTCTATCATACGTTTCTGTTTTCATGCTTTAAGTGCCTTAACTCCCATTGTAAAAGAATTAAAGCCTAAATAAACTTGAGTGAGAGAATGAAGTGGGGGGAAAAAGGTCTAAACAAGATAGTTACTTTAGAAAAACTAGGCAGAAGGGGATTGCAAGAGAAAGGGTGAAGAAAAACTTTTTCTCTGGAGACCAGAAGTCTCTGGCTCATTCTCATAACAACAGCCTCAGTCCCTTTCCTCATATGTCAACACCATGCTGGTTTCCAGATTTCTGAGTTCTCTCTGCCTTGCCTCTCTCAGTATTGTACTTTATAGCAAATGGAAACTTCTGTGACTGAATGATGCAAGTAAAAGATGCTGTTGTAATTCACTTTGGTATGGAATGATCAAATTGCTTGAAATTTTGACAGGGGATTGGAGGAACACTGTCAGTGTGATTTAATTCTTTCAGTTTGGGGTTTGAGAGCTTAATAATTTGCAATATTAATTCAAAGAAAAGTACAGACAGGGCCTTTTAATTGCATTGATGTAATCAGAGTTGACTGAAAACAAAATATATGTTCCCTACTCTATCTTAAATGGAAGATTCCCCTCTCTTGCCAAGGTGGGATCTGATCTTAATGATAACTCTGCTTGAAGTAATCTTGCTGGAGGGACAGTGTAAGTATTATAACCTTTTCTGAAAACTAGAATGCTTTTGACAATTTACAATTTTGTGTCCTGCTGGTATACTTCTGTACTTCCGGAAAATTCCCCCAGTACCCTTTACATAGTAATATTTAAAAGTTAACGCTGTGGGACTGATGTAAACACAGTAATTATATTTACTAGTTGATGTGGGCGTACATAGCATGAAATAATGGAAAAATCCTATTGCTTTCTCATGAAATCTTTTGTCTTGAGGGAGTAATTTTTAGCTCTGGTAGTAGAAGCTGTTTATTGCAAATAAGGACTTCATGGAGGAAGTTTAGCAAGGACTAAAAGAATGGAATTGATGCTCTTTAATATGTGTCTATGAGAATGGGGAGAAGAATGGTTAACTTGCAAAGGAATGGACTACTGATATCATATCTTCTATTCCCTCTCTGTGGGAGATCTGTTTCTCTTCCCATGCAGTGCAAGAAGGATGCATTAGTGGCAGTCACTAAGAAGCTCATCAAAATGCTTTCATGTTGTGTTAAAAGTGACCTGAACGACTGCAGTTCTCTAAACGTGTTTTTATTGAAGAGCAGTTCTTTTAGGATCAGCAGTTACTACTAGAGAGCACATAAAAATATACGGTTATTTAATTCTTTTTATTTCTACAAATGTCTTGATCATTTAGTGTGTTAAAATTCAAAGGGCTGCAGTAGATCAGCCTTCTGAATTGGTACAGGGAACATTTTCAGCCTTGCTTGTGGAACATTCACTCTCTTACAGATTGTTTTTCATGCAGTTTTCGTAGCAAGTTTTTTTTCAGACATAGTCACTAGTGTCAAGAACATGTGTTTTTAGTGCAAAAATATTGGTATAACACGCAAAGTTAGACCCTTTTCATGAATATGGAAAAGGAGAACTTGTTTGTGTTCTCATTTTGGCTATTGCATGTTTAGTATTGCAGGCCAGATGGGACCATTCTGTGTTGTAGCCTATGATGTTAAGTGGATGCTCAGGCTAATTGATTTTTTTTCTAAATTAGCATGTTTTCATGTATGTGAAAAGGTGCAATCTACAATTTAGTAATTTAACAATCTCCCCAAGCAAGCTGATTTCATTGACAGAATTGCTTGTGTGAATGCTAGTAACAGGACAGATTTACCTCAAAGCCTTTCAGTAGTCCCTTTGCCTCTTACTGTTCCTAACTTCTGCTATTTCTCGTTCCTTTCCTTCTCCTTTATTTTTATTTTCAAGCACCGATCTAGTTATTTGTAGACATATTTTCAAATATTGATACTTTTAAAGTGATACATGTTGCATGCAGAAAAGGTTGTAATTCTCATTTAAATTAGAAAGTGTTTGTTTAGTGCATTCTTCATCTCTTACAACTTTACTTGGTAGTTAATTGCCTCCTTAAAAGTATGTAATCTTATGATAGAAGTTGCTTGGTTTTAATTTTCAGCTGAAGAACAAGTTTATCTTTAAGTGGTATATTTGAAGTGTCCCTGAGTAAGTGTGGTGTGTGTCTGGAGACTGCAATCAAATTACTTGTAAGTTTTCTTTTAAGCCTACACCTTGATGCAGTCCATTTGTCATCGATGCAACAGTCTTTTACTCTGTTAATTACCCTTAAGGCTCTTCTGTAAGCCTGATCCACCTTAACATCACCTTTCTGAAGCTGTGGGTGCCAGACTGGAAAAAGAATGGCATTGTGGTAGGTTTACAGCAACATGCATACAGGCAGTAAGTTAATGTCTGTTTTCTTAAGGGAGATTTTTCTCATTGATAGCACTGAAAAACACATTAGATGGTGTCTGTAACAGTGGAAGGTAGGTCCAGTGGCTTTTCTAGATCTATACTGTAATGTCACTGAAAAGAGGAATATGTCCTTATATGTCATTATATGCCAGCTGGCAGCGAAAAACATTTGTGTATGTCTTCTCCCCTTCCCTCTGTAAACATAATCTTAAACATTTTAAAAATAGTAGATGCTGGTGAGTCCTTTCACATTTGCTCTATTGGTATCCTTTCTACAGTGTTTACTTCTGACTTGTGTGAGAGCTAAACTTAGACCAAGACATAGAAACCTAGTACAGCACCCTGTTTATTGAGATGAACTCCCTGCTAGCCTGGTGTTCGATTTCTGTCCTCTTGTAGTACAGACAGTGTGGCTAAAGCCTGTGTTCAGCCCCTGGCTGGAGAAAAGGATGGGACAGGGACCTGATTCCTTGCAGGGTGACTTGAGTCATCGTCACTTTCTGTGATGTGACTTTACCATGTATTGAAAGGAATGTGCCTATAAAAGAAAGAAAAGCAGCAGTGTCATTATGCAGGGCAGTGGTGAGACCTCATCTACAATATTAGCTATCATAGCACTGATCAAGCTGTAGTAGATATGGGAGATGGCTCCAGGGATGATGTAGGGCTTGTTATGTAGGAAGAACTTAAAAGAGCTTAGCATGTTTTCCCTGGTAAAACAGGCCAGAGGACGCTATTTATTATGTTCTTGAAGATAGCTTGTTTCTCCTGCACCAAGTGTTCTTAATTTTACATGCATTTGGAGCCTGAAATTAAATTAGAGCCATGTTATACTTGTTAAAAGCAAAACAGACAAAGACCTTGGCGCCTGTAATTGGCACCACAGCTGTTTATAGTAAGCTGATTTCACAGTATTTGGCATTGCAGGAGACACCAACAATGTGTGTCCCATTCCCACTTGCCTTTATTAATGGAGAAAGAACAAAGGCGAGATTTTCTTGAAAGATGTCTTGATAAATTAATGGGGTGTTTCTGCTGGCTTGAGGTATTCCGTGTTAAATGTCAAAAAAAGCTTAGTTTTGTGTTTCTAGTCAATATTTGTACAACTGTGTAAAAGACCTTTGCAGCATCTGCAGACTTTGGGACAAAAATCTTGCACGTAGATAGCTCCCACTCAAAACTACAGAAGCTGTATGTAGTTTGGAGGGAGTGGAAATGTTTCCCAGATTCCTCGAAAGAGGAGCTCAGTTCATTTAATAGTTTTGTCACAAAGGAGCAATCTTTCTGATGAGGTAGAAGGGGGCTCCTGTCTGGTGTGAAAGGTTTTTTCTGATTCTTATACAAACACTTGGAGGATATTGCATGTATTATGAACAAGTTTTAGCAATGCTTTTAATATGTAAAAATATTCTTTTGTTATGTCCAATGGATTTTACTTACAGTTTGTGAGCATTGCTTCTACTCTACCATTTCAATGGGCTAGGACAGATACCAACGAGTAGGGTGGGTCACATTGATGCAGGTGATAAGAAAAAGAACTGTTGTCCAGTATTATTTGTTTAGGAAAAGGTTATGTGTGTGTGTGAGGTGAAGGAGTGAGGACCCTAGATAGAGTGGGGAAGGAGAGTATTTGCTTCCAGATTTTTTTCTCTCCATGTAAGAAGATCGAGGAAGAGTATGTTAGCTCTTGATGCCTGTAAAAGAAAACAACTCTGTAGTGAAGCTGCAGACTGAAGCATCTGCTTTGGAAGGATTGTGTCTGTAGAGGTCAGAAAATGATGGCAGTCATAAAGTTCTTGTGTCAGCAGTAGATGGCTTGTTTTCACATCTCACAAAGGACTCAGCGTCACATCTGGGTGTTACTGAGGTTAAAGTCTTTTATCTATTCATAAAATCTTAATGAAAATATCAATGTACAATTGATTCCTCCCAGGAGTTCTCTCTCTTTGATCTTTCTACCTGAAGATATATTGTAAGAGCCTGTCTGTTCTGCTGCTACTCCTGGTTTTGTCCAGGGGGCTTCTGGACCACTCGCCTGCATAAAATACAATTATCAGGCTGCTGAGCCTTGACAGGTTGCGTGCAGAAGAGCACTGGCTGTCCTTGTGCTGCCTTCAAAGTCTTTCAGAGCAATTCAGTTTTCCTCCTAGAGTTAGCTGCCATTCTGATAAACTGGGCTGGTTTCTTTTCTGATAGACTTTGGTCTAGTTTTTAAGATGCATCATTTAGAAGAAAAAAAGCCCCAGGGATTTTATATGTCAAAGAGGTAAATATTTAGCATTGTCTTCAAATACTATTCTAGTACCAGTGCTAACTCCTGGAGTTGCTTAGCAAACTGAAGAAATGCTGGCTTAAAAGCCATTTTCTGTGCTTCCTATTGAGGGTTGCCATTGGGAGTCTATTTTCTGTTTAAGTTATGGTGGGAAATGCATTATCAGTGGAAGGATCTTTCTGAAATAGTTGACTAAATAAAAACCCTTCTGCTGCCTGAAAAGCTGTTTGCATCTGATTGTACATTGACTCACGTTCTTGAGAATACGAGCATCCACTTTGAACAAAATCCACAGGGCAGGAGTTCACAGAGCAAGTTGCAGTCCCACTCTGGGAAAGTTGAATGTTTGACCAGATTTAACTGCTTTTAGCCCATTGTGCTTGAATTACTTTCTAGAGAATTACATGTTTGTGTACAGTAAACTCCTGTGCAAATACCATGGTAATAACCAAAGTTACTGCGCCTGTTGAAAACAGTGCCAGCTCTTTGGGAAATAGAAAGAATGTGGAGAGGCAGGAAAATGAAACAAAGATACTGGCTGTCATGGGGGGGTTCTTTTGTGACTTATTTTCTAACAGTATGATGAGGGGAGTGTGAGAGTAGGGCCTAGTGTGGATGGGAAGACGGAGCTGTTTTTCTTCTTGTCCTGGGGACATATAATAACTGTTTCAATAGTTACTCTGGGGCTCCTTCTGATAAGGAGTGCCATTGCTGAGATGCCAAATCTCTTGCTGTGTGAGATGACGCATTAATTCTGAGTTTACTGGAGCAGGTTCTTTAGTTCTGTGCAGGTTGTTTTCCATGTCAGACCAAAAAGATCTCTTCGTACTTTCTGTTCTCTTTTTGGGATTATTTTTCGTAATGGGGAGAAGCTGGAAGAATGTCTCCTTGGACCCTGTCAGGGTTACCTTTGATGGTGTTCCAGAGGAAAGAGCCCTTGTCAGGGTATGCAGATGTGTTGCTCAGCTCTGTGTCTCCCTTCCTCTGGCTGGAAGCCAGGAGGTCCTGCTTTACCTCAGATTTTCTGATAGCCACCAGTGCAATCCCTATCAGCACCACCACCGCAAGCTGGGCGGAGAGCTTCTCAAAGAATGTGTCACAATACAGATACTGTTTGTTTTAGCAGGGCAGTGAGTAAGAAATAAAGAGTAGAAAAGAGTGCAAATTCCTCTGCTTAATTGAGTTATGTTATCACCACCTAATGTTCTTTTGGTGTAGAAGGTTTTCAGTACGTAATACAGATTCAATCCTTTGTTTATTTTTAAATCCTGCAGTTTTAAGAAACGTACCTATCTTAATCTGCCAGTTCTACTAATTCTGAGAACCAGCATCAATCTAATGCTCTCAGCTTTTGTTCTCGGCAAGTTACTCTGCCCAAGTTATTCTGGCCAGTTTTCATTCCCACAGCATGCTGGTTTTGAGAAGCAGCGAGTGCTTACATCTTCCTTTTTCATCATTTCCAAAGTCCTTATAAACCCAGCTTCCCCAGAATGCTTTCTTGTTTCTTCTTCAACTCTTGACTCTTTGTCTGGATAAGCCCTGATTGAAACTCTCTTCAAGTTCCCTAAACAACTCTCACGCAGGGCAGAAGTTCTGACCTGCCTTCTATCTGAGGATTGTTTCACCTGTTAGCAAATCTGTGCTTCTGCCTGCCAGAACTGCTTGTCCCATGGCTGGTAACCACCCAAACACCTTGTCTACATTCCCAGCTGCTAGCTTCTGTCTGTAAACCTAGGCAAGCACCGTCATCAGCTCCAACTGTTTTTGTTCACCTTATATCGTCTCTCAGCTCAGCTCCCATTTGCCAGGAACCAGAGTTTTGCATGAGTCAGGGAGGGCCAACCTGAACAAATGGCAGACTCCTAAACTACTCCTTTTGCAGATTGTAGCGATTGATCATGGAGTGCCTTTACCTCAGTGTGAATGCAATACAAAGGTGGTGAGGGATTTTTTTGTTTTGTTCTATAAGTAATGTCATTTGTGCATATATCTAACTTATAATTTAATGGCTGCCACATTTAGGATTGTGGGACTAATAGTCAAGTCTATTTATGAATGGTTGGAACTGAGGGGTTTCAGAAGATAATTTGTCTTTTGCAAGCCAACTCCTTTCCTGGTTATTTATTTATGCAGAACACCAAGCTTGCATGCTACTTCAGACTAAAAGGCATATTCCAGGTCACACAACAGAAAATTAAGTGCTTATTCTACGACTTCTGTGAGGGAAGAACTGATTCAGTACAAGCAGGATATGAACATTTCCTGCACTTTGTTCTTGTTTTGAAAAACTAACCAACCAAGAAATATTGGGGAATAAAGAGAGGGAGAAACCTCTTCCAAACTTTTTAAATATTGCTTTGGATATTCTCAATAAATACCTTTTATTTTCCGTAGTTGTACAGTAAAAACTGATATAGGGAAATAAGCAGTTATTTAATAAAATGCTGACTGGGAAGTATTTAATTCCCCAGAAAATCAGGGAAGAGTACCGTTTGTCTTTATCTGGCATGTCAGCAGATATTTCCTCTATCTAAGCACCAGGTGGCATTGTTACTGTGATTATGATCAGAAGACATTATTTTCCATCTCACTTTTATAAATTTCATCTTATATCAAGATGACTACCAATACTGTCTTTTCTGAAATGTAATTTTTAGTCTCTATGGAAAAAAAAAAATCAACTTGACTAAAGCTTGGCTGAAGGTTTAGTTTTTTTGGTACCTACAGATGAAAACACTTTTCAGAACCTTTGTCAAGTCCTTAGGTTTGTGGTCACAGTGTTACAGGCTAAGTATGTATATGTATCATCCTGTGTTTAAATAATGTTTTGCTCTCTCTCTTCCTCCCCACCCTGGTACAATTTCATGTTCTTTTTTTCAGTTTCTCCTTGAGCAAAGTATTAGCAGGCTTGATCGTTTATGTTTTCATAACCTATCTTTTTAAGAATCATGTAAAAATGAGTACTCTTGATTGATATTTAATTATATATTTAAATAAGTATTAGACAAAACATTTCCACAGTCTGAGGTTTTTTGTAGTTGTTGTTTTTTGTTTTGTTTTTAAGTTCTTGCTGTTGCTGCTATTTACAACGAATGTTTTTCCTGCTTTTTCTCTAGGTCCTGTCTGCAGCATATGCGTATCGTCTTTCGGAGCAAGACCAGTAGCAATCTTCAGTGGCTTTATGGTGGCTGGTGGCCTTATGATGAGTAGTTTTGCACCTAACATATACTTCTTGTATCTTTCATATGGGATTGTTGTTGGTAAGAAAGAGCTCCCTTTTATATAGACACTTAGTCTTTATTGTTCTTAGTCTTGCTTTACAAATCTGGAAGAGGAAGCTGATTCACATAGGCAGCTGTAGTCTGGGACTTCAGTTAGCAAGGAGTATTTTGATTTGGGGAAGGGTCACACAGGCAGCCTGTTGCCATGTAGTAAATGACAAAAGCAGTACTGTTTGTCAGAATTCGAAAACAATTTGTCCTCTGTAGATGCAATTGTTAGAGGTGGAAAGACTCAGGTTTTACCTAAGGGATAGACTCAAGCAGTTCTTCAGTGGGCAGGAAGTGCTAATCTTAAAGGAATAAAATCTCTTCAGGAATTTTGTCATATACTCGTTCAAATTTGGTAAATTAGAGATAATTAAGGAGTGGTGTTGTTCTTCAAATAACTGGATTGAACCTAATATGCTCAGGTATTAAGCATGAAAGTGCTGTTCTCCTGGCAGGGGGTGACCTACCTCTCTGCTGCAGAGGGCTGCTGTGGGTGGTTTATCAAATTGCAGATTAACTGTGTCAAGAATCCAGGCGCCTTGCTGGCCAGCAGGACCCAGCAGGGTGTGCTGGCTTGGGCACAGTGCCACGCAGACAAAGCTGCACTGTTTGCCAGGGCCAGCCCCAGGACTGAAAGCCATTTAACTGCTTCCACATAGCACAGAAGCTGAGCTGGTGAAATCCTCAAACCAAGCCAACTCCATGCAGATTCGGGAAATGGGACTGGCTGTGGGGAGAGAAGGGTGGGACAGTGCAGGCTGCCTAATGTCTCTGTCAGTGTGACCAGTGCTGAGCCAGATCTAACTCTGTCTGGGGTACGCCGCTGTATCATATGGGGAGTAAATGGGGGCATTCATTTCCCCGAGTATGCTGCATGCTTTATTCCCAAATCTTTCTCCAGGGCTTGGATGTGGCCTTTTGTATACTGCAACAGTTACCATCACTTGCCAGTATTTTGACAAACGCAGAGGCCTTGCACTTGGTCTGATTTCAACAGGTATGATTCTTAATTGTCATTTCCTCTATCTAACTTTTCAGCGCTAATACAGCTACCATTACTCTGGCAATAGTAAAACAGAAGATTATATTTTTCTGTTACTTCCAAAAGTACTTCTCAAGTCAAAACATGAGCAATGATCATGTAACAGCAGGCTTCAGACAAAATAGTAACTACGTTTATAGGTGTATGGTGCGGGTTGTCCATAATGATGAGAAAAGGGGGTTCACCAAAACGAAAGCAGATCGTAAGTAGCTTGGGCTGTATGCCATGAGTAATGCCAGGGGAACCTTTCTGTAGAGCTCTCTTCTCTCTCTTTGTACTTATACAAGATCACAGGTAAGAGAGAGTCTGGAGATACAGGATGTAAATGCTGGGTTACCGTAATCTCACAAAGCTCTGTCTGTTAAGGAGTAATTGAAGTTTGGGCTTTTTTTTTTCGTTCTTCCTTTTTTTTTTTTTTTTCTTACTTTCCAATATAAAAGGAGAATAATGTCTGAAACCTTCCAAAAGGTCATCCCAACTTTGTCCGTGCATGTTACAGGGATCCTAGAGGAACGAGCCTCTGATAATACAGGGGGAAATTCTTTGAAGGATGCTGGACAGCCTTTCTCATTCTCTCTCTGGGTGTTTAGGTTGTGTGGTGTTGTCCTTTATACCAAAAGGAATTGATAACTTAATGAACCAAGTCAGAATAGATACAGAAGCACAATGTTCCATACCTGGCTTTCTGTGTTGTACAGTGTCTCTCCTCTGATCCCTTTTCTCATGTAGCTGTTATTAGAGAGAAGCTTGATCAATGTGGTCAGTGTTGCAAGATATTAATGCCTGATCCACACCAACATATTGAAGAGGAACCTCTACAGAAGTGTCCCTTGGAATTGTTTTCATTGGCTTTTATTGGGTTTACAAGTGGTCTGCAGTAAGGCCTGATCTTATTGAGTCTTAGTTGATTTTAGTACCTTGAAGATAAAACAAGTCTGAACTTTACAAGTTTTTGTTGTGTTTTTAGCGCTGAAGTGTATGAATTGCTTTAATAAAACCTAGGGACAGTCTTCAGAAAATCATTTCAAATTAAAGATTGTGAGTGGAGATCCATTGATTACAATAGATCTATGCTCGCTTCAGCCAAGAGCTTTTTCTTTACGTTGGTAGGATTGGATAAAATTCTTGTACCCATAGTAATTGCGTACCTTTCAATATTTTCTTCTGAATAGCCAAATTTTTCAAATGCGTGTTTGCATTTTGAGCCCCTGCAAGGCTTCAAAAATGCCTTTGGAGTAAATTCACTTGTAAAATGTGAACCACCCTCCCTAAAGATCAAACAGTCACTTGCTGTTTGTAGGAGGGCTCTTGATGAACCACTGGTCTGTTCTTGCCTTGGAGGAGGAAGGTGGCAGCAGTGAGGAGAAAGCGGAAAATAATCTCGGATGAAATTCTAACTGTATTAACTCAAAATGGTACCTGAAGGAGTATATGTATGTATGTGCATGGCAGAAGAATGGTTTAATTGTTTATGATGTTTTTTGTCAGACATAATATTTATCCTACTTGTTTCTGAAGTGTCTGCTAGTGTTAATCATTACAAATTGTTCAGGTATTTTGAAAAGCTTTCATTTTGGGCATACTCAATAAAGACGGTTGTGCATTCTCACAAAGGTGATAACACCAGTTTGTTAAATTGGGAAGAGGAGCACTAATGACTTAGCATTCCTGGGACTGTGTTTTGTAGTTGCTGAAATGTGGCAAATTGTTATTAGTGAATGAAGTTCTCAGCTCTTCAGTTTAAACCAATCTTATTTTCATTTTATAGGCTCAAGTGTTGGACTCTTTATATATGCAGCATTGCAAAGAGAGCTTATTGACCTGTATGGACTGGATGGTTGTTTGCTAATAGTTGGTGCACTGTCTCTAAATATATTAGCGTGTGGCAGCCTAATGAGACCATTGGAGTTATCAGATTCCCCTTCACCAGAAAAAACATGTGTAGACAAAGTCCCAGACCAATGTTTTGTTTACCATGAAAAAGAAAAGACTGTTGAAGAAAACATAAGCATCCTTGAAAAGGGCTGTATTGACGAGAAATGTGCGAACAATGTGCCTGATTACAAACAAGACAACATTTTAAATAAGAATGTATTAAGCTCAATAAATGTAAATGAGAAAGACACTTATAAAAAGAAAGTTGTGGAACAGACAAACTTCTGCAAGCAACTTGCCAAAAGAAAGTGGCAGCTCTATTTGAACTACTGGGAGGAAACCATTGTTCTTTTTAAGAACAAAGTATTTTCAGCTCTCTTTGTTGCCATCTTGCTCTTTGATATTGGTGGATTTCCTCCTTCCCTGCTCATGGAAGATGTAGCAAGAAGTGCAAACATTGATGAAGAAGACTATCATATGCCTCTTATTTCCATTATAGGCATTATGACTGCAGTTGGCAAACTTATTTTAGGAATACTGGCAGATTTTAAGTGGATTAACACTTTATATCTATATGTAATCACCTTACTAATGACAGGAGTGGCCTTGTTTGCAATTCCATTTGCCAAAAGTTACCTTACACTAGCAATGCTTTCTGGGATTTTGGGTTTTCTGACTGGGAACTGGTCAATTTTTCCGTATGTAACAACGAAGACTGTGGGAATAGAGAAACTGACTCATGCATATGGGATATTGATGTTCTTTGCTGGACTTGGGAATAGCCTCGGACCACCAATTGTAGGTAAGGTCAAATTAGATAATTTAAAATTAACAGAAAGAACTGCCCACAGGCAAATTAATTCTCGTTGGTCCTAATTACAATGAAAAGATGAAGTCAAAATCTTAAAAATTAAATCCTGTTTCTCTTGAGCTGGGCAGTCTGATTTTGTTCTGTTTTCATCTTTGATGAAAAGCACATTTTCAGTGTAAGTGGTCAAAGTGTGTATTAGATTTTGGCCCCTTTATTTAATGATGCTTTTCTAAATTAGGGTGCTGTGTTCAATTTAACTCCGCATTGATGCTCTTTTATTTTCACCCTCAGGTTGGTTTTACGATTGGACACAAGAGTATGACACTGCATTCTACTTCAGTGGCTTTTGTGTTTTACTGGGAGGATTTCTTCTGCTGTTGGCAGCACTACCCTGCTGGAATGCCTGTACCAATCAGAGCTCAAAGCTGCCTCCAAATACTTACTCCTACAAAGTTGCATCTAGTGCTTAGGTGACAACTGGAAAACACTTCATGCTTTTTTTATATTACAGAGCAAAGTATTTTAGTAATTTTCCACTTATTTATGAAGTCCAAAAATCCTCATCCACTAGAAAAATTCCATTGCTGGTTGGTGTTCAGTTCTTTTTTTTTCTGTTTTTTCTTTTTTCTTTTTTAAGAACAGTCTTATTTTGTCTACTATGCACTGTATTTTCAGCCTTTGTCTACTGTAATTTCCTTTCGCCTGTAATGGGTATATTCTGCTGTATTATCAGCTGTACTGTTTTTTATAAGGGTTGGGTGGTGTGGAGGGGTGAAGACTTTGAAGCAAAAATGAAGGCCTGTTTCTTGTCCAAGAAGGCTGGCGTTTCTGTCACCTTCTATAGGTCTCCAAGTTGCACAATCAGACTTTACAAAACATTAATTTGCCTTATGAGAATGTAATGCTGTGGCAAGGTGCTTATAACATTGTGTTTAGATTAATTTTTTGGACTTTTTAAAGTTTCTCTAATTTACGATGAAGTGCCAGTTGGGGAGGGGAAGAAGAGGGAGAACAGAACCAACCTTGTGTTGCATAACTGAACGTCATGATGGAAGTAAAGATTCTTACTACCACTGCAACTAAGAACTGTTTATAAATATTGCACATTTTGTGAAGTCTGTTTATAACACTGTTGAACCAAAATCTTTTAAACCAAGGAATAAATATGATTGTTGAAACCACGTAAAGAAATGCTGACTCGGTTATGCAAGTTGAAAGTCTTTAGATTGGAGTTGGAGATACGCTCACAGAAGCCTGCAGGTGAGTGGTTCTAAGCAAGTTGCTGCAGTCTGGCAGTACTGGGTGCATCTCCCGTTGCACAGCTCCGGTTTAGTTGGTTGAACCTGCTGCGGAGACCTTGTGCTTAGTCATAGAGCTTTAAACTGGGTTTGACTGAAAAAGGTAAAACGTGATAACAATATATTCTTCATTATTTTTTGAAGTGATTTAGCAAGGAGAGAAGGGAGTAAAAGGGATCAAGAAAAAGCATGGGGAAGTGATAACAGAAGAGGTAAGGGACAAGCTGAGATGGTGAGAGTTGGGACACTTGAACACCAAACAGGCTCTGAGTGAGCTCCTGAAGCTACTGCCCAGAAACTCCCTAGCTGCAGTCCAGCTCTGTGCCTGTGTTGTTTTTTCCCTTGTGTTTAGCCTGAGGCCTGAGGTTGGCATGACTGGGGGATGCTGCGTGAGGTTGAAGTCTTTCCTGAGCAAGGCAGGTGATACAAGGCAGGATGGCTCAGCTAGGTCTGCACTGCCCTGCAGGCCCTGGGCAGTAGCTGTTGCTTCGCTGCTACTCCCACACTGAAGATGTGTCTGGTTGCTCTTGCACTGTAGTCACAGGAATCTCCTGTCCACTGGTGGCACATCCTGTGAGCTTTGGCTTCTTACTCTAGGATTGAACCTTACTGGAACGTGTTGGGAAACCTTATATGAGGTGGAAGTTCTTAGACTTTCCTGAGCTGCATACTGTACAGTTGTCTGCAGCTGCCCAAGCAGAACATACTACTTCTCAGTAGTAGTATTGTCTTCAGATGTCTGCTGTGACTGACTCGTAAACAATCCATAAGATAAAAACCAGACAAGTAATGAGCAACTTTTATTGTCAAAGTACTATGAACAGAGTTACTGTTTTTGCAGAACTCATTAAGCAAGAGTGATATAACCTTTAAGTGGGGTAGACATACGTGTAAGTTTTGTTCCCTTTTCTGATCCAAGTTGGGAAAAAGCAGGTTGTCTTAAGACATTTTCTGCTGGCTTTCTGGGACTCACTTATTTCTGTTTGTATTAAAGCCTGACAAAAATAACAATGTAGTTACTTGGCTTTGTATTTTTTCCTCCATGTGTCATCTGGGTGTAACCACTCTGGTTTTTATTTCTTGGATCACTTATTTAATGCACGTGGAAAAAATATCGAGTACTCAGTGTATGTACAAATGCAACTCCAGTTCCAAATTGGTTTCCTGTGTATCTGATGTGGATTTGCATCAGTTGTATGGCAGCTATAGTCAGATTTCACTGCACGCACATGAAGGTGGTACCATTTTACACATCTTAGAGAAACTGCTGTGGTATACTGGATATAATCAGAATGTGTGTGACTGCAGATTAATATATTTTAAAGTCTTTCACTTCCTGCCAATGATACATTCTTAGTACTTTAAATACGAAACTGTTATTACATCACTTGTCAGTTTTTGGAAAAAATCAGCTACAATTAATGATTGGGCAACATGTAGCACACTTTTGCAGTGGAAATAATGTCTATTATTAGACAGCTTGATGTGTTTAGAAATCTGACTAGTGATATGTGACAGTTTGCTGATGTAACCCTACCCGTCAGGGAGGAAAGAGCCCAGGCTGTGGAATAACCTTATATTACCACTGCAGTCAATATGTGTTAGGACTCCTAATCCTAACCAGCTGGTTGATTACAGTGACTGTAATAATTGATAAACAAAACCAAGGATTTAATGCTTCGATTTTCACTTCTACTTCTCTAGTTTTGGGGGGTTCATTTTCTAAAAGATGCTTCCAGGGTTGCCGCAACTTGAGTTTTGTATGAGAGCTTTTACTTTTTCTGTCTGGCAGGCTTCATTCAAATTGACCAATAGGCTCAAATGTTTTTGTAGGAGCGGTACACCATGATTATCTATGCCTCATTTGTTTGATAACTGGGTCATTAACGTTGACAGGCTCTTAGATGCAGGTAGATATACAGTTCTGCCATGTAGAATTTAATTCTGCATCCTTTTGAATCTTACAGTCCTTGACAAACAGCTCTAGAAGGAGGAGTTAGAAGCTTAGATAATTATTTATACTCTATTGTAGAAGAAAAAGTTATTGTTGCATAAATTAATTAGTTGCTGTGGAGTCGGTCATGAATAGAACATTTATCTTATTTGCAGATCTTAAAATTTATTGTAGTTACCAAAACAAGAAAAATGAAACAGCTAAGTTTTATTAGATTTATAGGCTGCTATGTGCCTTGCTTAATTCGTAGTTTTTAAGGCTATCTGCAAAAATTGATTGCATTCCTTTGATAGTTGTTAATTTGCCTACATCCTGCTGATACTGGATTCCAGTGTCACATACTGCCATTGAAAAATGTGCTGAATAAGGGCTACGGATCTTATGAAAATTGGCTGAGATGTTTGCACTGGATTATACTGACATTGCAGTATTTTTGACCTGAAAGATATTTCACGCGAGGCTCTTCGGAAGGGCAAGCCTGGTGTATGTGTTGGCCTGAGTATTATGCTGGTAAAACGTAAATGATACAGAAATTGGACAGATATGTCAAAGGAAGTGGCAGAAGCTTCTTTTTAGTTTGAAATAGAATTCCTCAGATTCAAAGGACTATTTCAGTGATGTTTTGCTGTAGACTCAATTAATTATGCTGAAGAGCCAAGTTAGACTTGTCAGTCGTCTTACCAGTAGATTCTCAGTCAGAGCTAAAACCAAGTATGACTGGTATGAATGCAGCGCTCTTGACTTTTTCTGCCTACAGACGCTCAAGACTTCATTTAGTGAGGAATGGGAGTCTTGAGCATGTGAAGAAGACAAATCATTTGGCTCCAGGGTCTCACCACAGTGTTTTTCCTGCTGCTTCTGTCATTACAGACTGAGAGTCTAACCTCTCTTACCTTTTTCTGGTGTCACAGTTCATGTTGAAAAGTAAACATGTTTTCTATCATTAACAGTAATGACTAGATGTTGCTGAGTAACAAGACAAAAGCCTGCCCACCTGTTCTGTAAATGGCCGCTGCTCAGACCAACTCTATAGTTACAGATCATATCTAGATTATGTACTTTTTTGTGTGGTTATAACTTTAAGTTGTGGTAACATGAAATGCACATCAGGTTGCGTTAGGTCATGCTGCCTTCTGTTGGAATCAAATTACTTTGCTGTTTAGTTAAAATGTCCCGGGGTTAGAGTGGCTCTCTCTCCGCTTTGCATTACTTAGGGGGCTGTCCTTGCAAATTGGGGTAACTGAAATCTTCTGGCATGTTTTGAATTAAAATAAAACCATGTATGGGGGCAAGGGTTCATAGAAATGCTTTTATTATTTATTATTTGTTCCAAATGAAAGAGGTTTATTTGGAGATTCTGTGAGGGAATAAAGGACAAAAGAATTACATTTGTGAGAGTGGGCTTGACAATCTGGTGTCTCCCTAGGCACTATCAGTTGTAATAACAGAATTAACTAGTCACTGTTTTGGGTGTGTGGTTGGCTATTCTGGCTACCAAAAACAGAGGAAGAGAGATGGGGAAAAGGGAATTCCCACTGAGCACACCATGTATCGTGGTGCTTCAGAAATTGGAGGCTTGGATTTGTTATGACAGGATTACTGAAAACAGGGTTATGTCATCTTGCCTGGAACTGGAAAGGCTAATGGAGCTGCTGCTGCCATTTCAGTTTTTTGGAGGAAAGATATCATGTTAGAGGGTCTTCCACCTTTTTCAAGTTTTCTCTAATTTTGATCAAGAACAAGAATCACAAGGCTATAGAAGACAGAGTTGCTAAAATTAATACAAAGGAGCAACTCATTTGAAACAATATTGAATCAGTGAGGACCAAAGGTGTTGAAATTGTGTGCTATTGGAGAAATACAGATAAAAACCTGCCTCTACCTGACTTCTACATGTGTTTGGGCAGTGTTCATGCATGGTGCAAGAGGATGCTGAAGTCTCCGCTTACCATATTCCTCCCTTTTTTTTTTTTTTTTTTTTTTTTTTCAGTCCTCACCTCAGATGTGCAAGCTAGATGCAGAGAACAGGCAAGGACTAACCATGTTTTATTTCTTCACAGCTCTTCAAAGATTTCTTCAAAGAGGTAATAATGTGTTGGAACTGTATTATTTCTGCAAAATGGCAGTGTGCAGTGCCAGAGATAATTACTTCAGCTAGAGATTCGTAGCCCAATTTTTCCGATCTTCCTTCAAAACAGACAGAAATGAGGCAGCCACCAGCAAATACCAATCAAATTTGCATGAAAAGAAAGTTTTATTTTACTTTTCAGACCAAGCCCCTATTCCCATGACTCCCTTTTCTTTGTCTGTGTGTGTACTGCACCAAGTAGCAGGTTGAATATATTTGCATTTCTGGCAGGGATGGTAAGACTCTAGGGATGGAGGTTGTTTTTTCTTCCCATCACATATTTCTTTGTGTCTTTTCCAGTAAGAAATAGTGTATGCATTGGCATATGAACTGAAATAAGGAGCAGTGGTAAGACTCTAGTTGCAGAATAGCCCTTGCACCTTTGCTCAGTTTTTACCAGACAGCCTTTACGGAATACAGTTACTACTTCCCAGCTAGTTTGAATATACTTTTCCTCTCAAATTTACCATCTGTGTCAAAGTTTGGGATTTGCTTTCACACAGTTAATTCCCAGAATGGAGAATTCAGTTATCAGCTTTATTCATATGTATTTTGAACTTAATATTATAGACTAAAATATTTTTTAAATAATTTGTAAGTCCTGAAAAGAGCTTTACTTCCTTCATTACCTGCAGCTGTTTTTCCTGATGTTCCTGCTCTTTAGGAGCAAGAGCAAGACAGTGCCTTTAGATAATGAAGCAATATTGAATTTTGAATGCTGACTTGTTTTCCCTGGAACAGCATCAAGAAAATTAAGAGGTTTAGGTGCCAGATTGAGATTAGAGGAAGAAAATGAAATTCAAAACAGGAAGCAGAGAGAGGCAGGCTCCAACTCACCTTCAGGCCATTTCCCCCAAGTGGAGAAGAACATTGACAGCGATTGACCTGTCACTTGCCAGGTACTTGCAGTTCTGCATAACTGCCAAAGAAACATGCACTTATCTGCATGGTTTTCCAAAACCTTTAAAAGAAAGCTGATGCTGGAGAGCTTAGGTGGGGGAGGTGAACTGGGGAAGCAAGCAAGCAGTCCTAACACATGCCTCCTGCTGTTTTGTTGGACAGTTCTCCACATGCCTGTAGTTCAGCTGCTGGAAATAGGCTCTGCTGAGCCACTGCAGGACACCAACACATCCACTGCCAGAGATGGGTGCAGATAAAGGGAAGCAACTACAAGCTTGCCAGGTGGGTTAATGTAGTGCTGCGTCTACAGTAATAAATAGCCTTGCCATGACTCAGGAGATATTTGCTGAGGCACAGCACTGGAGTGGTGTGTGCCTGGCTGATGGAGAAGGGGGCAGTTCCTTTGTGCTTGGCCTCACTGTGCAGACATGCCCGCCGTTGCCCCAGGCATCCGCATCCTGAGGAGACCACCCGACCAGGTGTGAACAGAAATAAAGCTGTTAGAGGGGACACTGCTGGCAGCTGATGAGCTAGCCTGGCAGGAGGGACTGTGGCCTGTGTACTCTCCCCATAAGCACACTGAAAGCAATGCATGTAGCAACAGGGAAGAGCTACATTCTTGTCAGGACAGCAAATCTTCCTTTCTGATAATTTGGCTTGGTGAGTAGACATGCTTGGTAGTCAAAATACTGTGATGGGGGATATGCAGCAATCATCCTTTATGTCTGTACTAACACTTTTGGTTTATTTCTCCACAGCTAAGTTGTGGAGAAATATATTGTGTATTGATACAGTAGTGATTAAAATAGAAATACCATTTTTTCATGCCTCATTTCTTGCCAATGATTACCTAATACATGCATTTTCCTCCCCTACATACTTCTGTATTGGTTGTCATTAATATTTCCATTTTTTTCTTTTGTTTGAGAGATCCAGTGTAGTTTCTCCATTAGCTCTATCTTCTTACCTTTGAAATGTGTGATTTTTCATAATGTACTCATTTTTCAGTTTCAAGTGGTTCATGATGAATTGGAATAAAATAGAAAAGTGCAGTGTGTCAAGGGTGGCAATGAAACGTGCTTTGGAAGCCTGTAAGACAGATTTATCTGATGGAAACTCATCTGTGTATCTGGTCCTGAATGTTTTCTGTGATAATTCAGGGATACTTTTATGGGGTAAGGACATTGGAGTTGTCAAGCCTGAGATGGTGTAACTGTTGCATCATAACGCTTTTAGCAAGGGTTCATGTTGTTCCCAAAATATTACATAGAGAAGGGAAAAGATGCATTCCTGAACTGGACAGCTCTGAAGATTCTGAGCCAAGGAGTAGACAGTGTAATTTTTCTGTTTTCCTTCTGTTCAGACAAATCACTAGGGCCTTTTAGTGTTTCCAGTCATACTTGCTGAAGCTGTCAGCTGTAAGAGATCAGCACACACTGCTGGATGCTGCCAGGATTTTGTGTGCCTGTCATGGTGTATTATCCTATTTTTAAAAAGCTGTATGAATTGCAAAGTCAGAGCAATAGTGTCCCCACTTACGCAAGTGACTTTTTTGAGATCCCTACCCAAAACAAACTGTGAGGTAAAAAGGGCCAGACAGACAATGTTGGAGTCCTGCATCCCCTACTTATGCCATCAGCTTCTTGTGCTCCCTCTTCTCACAGTGCATTTCCACCTCCCTCTGCTCCCACGTGGTCTAACATGGGTCTTACAGCTGTGGGGTTGCTGCCTGGGTGCATGCGCTGATTCGCCTGCTGCCACCTGCAAAAAGCAGCACCATTATCTATGAGATCCTCTGGGATGCTACCTGGGTGGCCTTCGCCACTAGGCAGGCATTTGTTTAGATATATGGAAATTGAAGATTTCAAAAAATGACCTAGAGGTTGATTATGTGAACTTGTAGTGTCCAGTGTTCTGGATGCAGCACAGTTCATAATCTGCCTGTATTGTCAGTGTAAGTTAACACCTCCAGCAGAGCAGTCGCACAGGGTCGAGTGTTTAAGTACGCATGGAACAAATTTTGTGCTGTATTCATGAGTTGATTAATTTGTATTTAGGCTGTTCTCTGACCTCATGTGCTCAAAAGGGTTTTTCTTTTCTGCCATTATTCACTTGAAAAAAACAATGTAAAAGGCCTAAACACTCTAAATGCAACAAGGCATCAACACAATTAAAATCAAGGCGTCACAAATTCTGTTTTAGGATAACAACAAATTCTGTTTTAGGATTTTTAGGATACCAGGAGACAAGCAGTGTGACCAAAACACAAGCATTTTTAGGTGGACAGTGCTTCCAATGAGAAACATAGTATTGATCCTTAATTGGCATTGTATGCCCAAGTATCCTTGAAAAGCTGCTGTTGAAATTGTCACTAGCTAATGAGGATCATGTCATGGAAGTGCTGGCTAACAGTTGTGGTTGGGTTGAATTTCTTTGGTTCATGTCAAGCTTTATGTGTTTATTTTTGAACCCCATGGTTCTCCTCTGATCCTGAGCATCCAATACTCAAAGCCTGTGGTTTGCAAGCTACTCTTCAGCTGGGACCAGCCACACTGCCCTCCTCTGTGTTTACTTCTAACCCAGAGCCACCACGGCCTCTCCAGCTGGACCTGAGCCATGGCAGGGAAAGCGGCATGGCAGGATTGCCTGAGCTGCATCCCCACTGTGGCCTCCCCGCAGGCATGCATTCTGGCTTGGTGGCTCTTGCCCACCAAGAAGGGCTTTCTTTCCTTTTTGTCTGGCTGCTTTGAGACTCCTGAAGCTGAGATGTGGGTTACTAGATCAGCAGAACAGGCTGCTTGCAGTTTTGAAAGAAAACTAAAATGAAGGATAAAACTTCAGTTAATTGTTTTTCTTGTTGCTATCATTTTGTTTGTTTTTACTGCTGCTGACAGTGGATTTACCACAGCTACCTCTGCCCTCTCCCACAGTGTTCCTGTTGTTTCTAGTGCTTCTTTAAAAAAAAAAAATCTAAGGAAGAAAATGAAACTTTTATGTTTTCCTTTTATATTTATCATTGTATATTTATTTTTCCTCTATCTTATCAAGAAATCAGCAGGCCTCAAAAGCCAGCCCTGTTAGTAGTTGGGAGGCCATACCCCCGCTGAAGAGTACCAAAGCAACCCCTGATGTTCCCCCAGCCTCCTTGCACCACCCAGGCCAGGGCACTGACTTTTCTCACAAGCCTTCCTCTGAGTAGCAAGGTGTTAGGAGACCAAAAGTTTTGGTTTTAATTTAGAGATGGCCCTTGAAGTCAGAGTGGCTTCCTAGGGTACCACACATCACAGTCATGCAGCCAAAGTCCTGCAGAAATTCACTTTGATCAGAGGTTGTGAAGCAAGGGTTTGAACTGCAGCTGCATGGTATAAGCAGTTACATGTTTTGTTTGTCATGTCTATGTCTGTCATTTCTGCTCTTCATACAACACCAATGCATGGAGAAATCTCTGAACTGTGTTACTTTGTATGGAAGGAGTATGCCCAGGGCTTAGGTCTCCTTGCTGTGTTTGCAGTGAGGGTTGCAGGACCACCTCTGCAGCATGTCTCGTGTGCCCTCTAGCTGCTGCAGGCTTTCTTGAGAACCAAAATATCTTTCCATTTTATGTAAGCCTCACCGCATTTTGGTTTGAACTCAGCAAGTAAGTCTTGGAAACAAAGCCTTGAGTAATTGCAGTTAGAGGAGCAGCAGAGACCAAGTGGTCGATTGTAGTCACTGCTGACTTGTTTGTGCAGCTACTGCTGTGATGATCCAATAGAAAAAAAAATGTGCTTGCTGCTCAGGCAGGGAATTTGTTCCTTTAAAAGGTATTTGCTTAGAGTTTACACGTTCGGCTGAAGCAGGGGGGAACAAGGTGTCAGCAGGACGATTCTTATGAAATCTAGTAAGAAGGGAGTAGAAACATACTGTGTGGTAGGGAGCAAAGAGTTGGGGATTTTTTTTATATTTTTTTTGAACAGGTTTTATGTAGAGAGCAAATTGCTGCCAGCCTGCAGGCACAGTTAGCTGGAGAGCTGGTGGCTCTGAGCGCCTTGTGCTTTCGTCTGTCCCAAAGGGTGCTGGGGGTATGGCACCATCAGCCTTGGTGCTGCCTGTGGGCCCAATGCCTTTGAACCAGCTTACCTATGAAGTAGGTAATTTCACAGGATGGCTGTGCTGGCGGGGTCAGGGCAGGGTTGGGGCCCCTGAGCTGCAGCTGTGGTGATGGGCCCAGGTGGAACATGCCTGTGGTGACAAGGCTGGGCTGCTCAGCTGTGTGCACATCAGCAAGTAGCCATTACGAGGTCTCTCTCTTGTAGTTCTGGGGGAGACTGGGTTGCTGGGTAAAGTGGCATCAGCCCCCTGTGCAGAGCAGGTGAGGGGGCTGTGGGTGGTGGTGGTGGCAAGGAGAAGGCTGTGGCTTTGTGTGCAGCCCAGGGTGGCACAAGGGGCAGGAGGGAGTTGAGATGATGGTGGGCTGTAGGTCTGCATGTGGCTGTTTCCCCCCACACCTGTCTTCTGAGCTCTTTCCTTCACCATGCCCATGTCCTCCTCCATCACATTGGCACAATCAAAGCCTGCTTTTTTGGTGCTGGAGGGAAGTCCAGATAATGCCTGCTAAGTTCTGTGCAACATCTGCCTGGCAGGAGAGTCTGGTAGCCTGTGGGCCTGGAGGATAAAGCAAAAAATAAAAAATGCTGGAATACCCAGATCTGGAGCATGCAGAGAGAGCAGTGAGGAATTTTTGTCAAAAGGCGAACCCTGCTTAGTATGCATTTGGCCATCTTGCTACACCTGGGGGTAAAGATGGTGGTGGGCATGCACTAATACGAAAGCAAGGCCCTCACCTGTGTGCACTCATCTCATTCCAGCTGGGCAAGAAAACCTCAGATCATAGGGCAAGAAATCCTTAAACAAAGCATTTCCAGATTTCACTGTGAGGTCATGTGGAGAGGTGAGTGAGCTAAAAATCTGTATTATTTTTTTAAGTGGTATTCACTCTTCTAAGGTACTATCTGTGTTAAACCGTCACTGTGGTGTGCTGACAGAGTAACTCCTGTTGTAGTACCCTACCAGGGGAGTTTCTCTAAGCTACTGTATTTTATTTTTATTTTTATTTTACTTTTTAATGTACCCATTAGAAAACTGACTGAATTTGAGTTAAGAATCTGTTACATTTAATTGCAACATTAACTGCTTCATTGTGGTTTACTTAGTAGGAGAGGCTTTACATCTGAAAGAATTGTAACGTAGTATTACAGTATCTACATCTTAACAGTATCTACATCTTCTGGATTTCAAAATCTGGCTGGATCATTGCTCATATATTTACCAAAATGTTTGTGCAGGTGTTATATAATTGTATATTTATACCATGTGTGTGCTGTGGGCCACCTCAAAATATTGTACTTACCACTGGTGGCAGGCAGAGTGGACAGCAGGTAATATGAATAATTTTAAACCTGCATTGAAAGAAGCTGCTCAAAACTACATATCAAATGTGTGATCTGTGCACTTTCAGGAAGCTGTGCCATTGTGTTATGGTGCTATGGAAACATCTCTTGATGGTAACACATAGTGAACTTTTGCAATATGACTTTGGAGGCAAGTGTTGGCTACAAAAAAAAAAAATCCTTCCTTCTCTGCTAGGAGTTATGTTCTACCTGGGACAGACTCTGGAGTGAAACTGCTGATTATGATGATACTTAGCAATTATACTATGATAAGTTAATTACAGAGGAACAGTCCAATGGCTGTGGTTTGCTTTGGCTGGAATGCATGAATTTATAATGGAAAGAAAGGTGATGGCATCTTCTGAGCAGCACAGCTGAGATACTGATATTCTCCTGCGGTCTAATATGGGAGCAAGTGCTTCCCTTTCAATTTGTGTAAGTGAATTTAAATCTGACTTCTTGAGTCTCTCTCATATCTTTAATTCTTTCTGAGGAAGATGCACTTATTTTCTCAACTCAACTGTTGCATCTGAAGAGGTTAAGAGGAGGTATTTACAGTAGAATATCATGTGTTAAAAGTCTCTATTTTAAAATTCTTGCATCTTGTATTTTAAGATATTTTCATATTATTTTTTAACTTTTTTTAAGGCAATTATTAATGCTTTAGCGTTATTATCAAGTTCTAAGCTTGCTTATATATTGAAAGAGCAGAATAAGGTTTAAATTTTTCAGTCTTCGTGTGTGTTTGTGTGCCTTTGCCATGGCAACAAGGCTGAATACAGCCAAGTCAAGTTCTGGCTTGTGACATTGTTGAAGGTGTGCATTTTATGAGCTGAAATACAGCTTGTTCTATAGCAGTTCAGCTACAAATCCATAGGAAAGTCTTTCCTTTTTCCAGAAGGAAATGTAGTAATAAAAACATTGAAGGTTAGTTTTAGAATGTGTTGGGGTGGGGCTATAAAAAATTAGAATCCGCCTTTAAAATGAAGTATGTATATTGTTTAAATCTTCTTAATGCAGAACTGGTACCAGCATTTAAATCTGGATATTTCATGGTTGGACTTCTGCTTTCATTGTGTTGTGTAAAATGTCTGACTCTTTAAATATGAGTCCTCTTGTATGCGACTGTGAATGTACCCTGACTGATAATAAGTAAATAACACAACTTTCAGGGCTTTAACTTAAGCTTGTGACTTGTGGCCACCTAGATTTGAATGAAGAAGTAGTAAGAGTCTTGTGGAGCTCAAAATGGTTGCTGCTGTGACATGTTGCTCTTCTCAGCGGCCAGCTTTGAAGGAGGTCCTGCTTTTAGGGTTTCACATGATATCTAAACCTATTGCTCATGTCCTTTCATGTTCCTCTGTATTTTAAACTTCCTTGTTGGATCTCTGGCTGGGCTTCATCATTAGATCATTCTTTATTTGTGAGTTACGTACAAAAGTTATATGTGCTTCAGTGTGGAAACCGCAGCGAACATGTTAGTTCAGCATCCAACTTTATAAAGATGGGCTGAAGGCCTCTGTGTCACTGCTCAGCAATGCTTGTCAAACGCAAGCTGTATTTGGATTTTTACAGTTAAAGTGTTTACAGCAAACAATACCAGAAATCAGATGATTGAGTTCTGGAAGCAGTAATCTAGACTTGGATTTGCATTTGAAACAAATAGGGCAAATTAAAAATCTTTTCAATTTAAGCAAAAAGACATAAGCTGCTGCTTGCTCTGGGAGTAGTCTTCTTTCATGACTTTTGTATTATAAATAGGCCTTTCTGTCGATAAAACTTTGCAAATGCCTCAGCCACAGGGTAAAATGCCTGCAGGCTGTCCCTTCCTCATGCCGCCAGCCCCTGAGGGGTTCAGCTGAGCCCTCGGGTGTGGCCGCCAGAACTTTCTGGAACCTTCCAGAGGCAGTACGGGCAGCCCCGCCCTCTCCTCACAGAGCCCCTCAGCCAGTGTCATTCCCCTCTCAGCCCTGGGCAGCCTCTTCCTCCTCACGAGACAGAAAAAAACAGCTCCAGAGTGTATATTGTTCATGATTTCTTCTGTACGTTTTTGCATCGGTTATCAGGGTAAGAAAAAAGAAAAACCTGATGAGCAGAGGTGGGAAACCTTTACCCGGTTTGTGCTGTGGCTGCTGCTTAAATGCCTTTTCTGGCACCATTAATCTTGCTTTTTTTTTTTTTTTTAATTTTCTTGGTGAATTGGGCAGGTGGGATGAGAAAGCTGTGCCCTAGCATTAGTCAGCCCTTTGCCTGGCTGCTTGGGCTCTTTTTGGGGAAGGGGTTTAGCAACCCCTCCCTGTCTTAAACAGGGCACCTGCCTTGACCTGGACCCCTATTGCCTCGCGGTTTTTGTGCACAGCATTGTCTGCCTCTTTACACACGCAGTTTCTATAACTGCATTTCAAAAAAAAAAAAGTCTCACTTTGTGGATGGTCCAGACACATTAGTGTGCACATATGTGAAGTAAATGTGTCATGGTTTGGATGTCTTGAGGTTTTAACAGAGCAGCGTGCTGTCACTGGGCCCAAGCAGGCCTGGGATGGCAGCTGCACAGAAGGGCTGGGATTGTGCGGAGGGCAAAGCCCAGCCTCTGTGGTCACAACTTGTGGTTTTTTTGATGCTGGAGTTGGGGGATCTGTTGAGATCTGGATTTTGGACTTGAGCGGACTGTAGATATGTATAGGTTTTGTTAGGATTTACCCCGTTGTAGGTCCTGTCTTATCTCTACAGAAGGATATTAAGATTTTAGGAACATGCCATGGAGGTAAAATATGCATGAGGATGCCTTAATGAGGACAATAATTGAACCTAATATGTAAATCCTTGAACAAAAAAAAAGTGTGTGTGTGTGAAAATCTGCTTCTTCTTATTGCTTTTCTGTTTTTATTCCCCAGAAATCATTATCTTCTGTTCAAGTCAGGCACACAACAAATAAAGTCTCACCGGATCCACAGATCGACAGAGAAAGAACATTTGGTGTTCCTCTGGAAGCTCTCGTACAGGATGCAACACAATGTGGAGTCCCTTTTCTCGTCACACAGATGGTGGAATACCTAGAAGTATTTGGTAAGTTTATGTTTTGTCTGTTCTGGCCTGTTGTTTTTTGCTTAAGCAGTGCTTTTCAGCTGTAACTACTCAGCAGCTTTGTGGTCTATTTTTACAATTATTGTGCTTTTGTAGAGGAGCTCATGCTTTTTGAGATCCACTTCTCTTCACGCAGGTATGATAATGCAGCTGTTGCTTACTGTTTCATATTCCTTCTTGGGCAGGTCTGCAGCATGTTGGTATATTTCGAATCAGTGGTTCAGTGAATAAAGTCAAAGAATTGAAGCAAAAGTACAATCAAGGAGAAAAGGTAGACCTCATTAATCATGGAGATGTTGATTCTGTAGCCAGCCTTCTGAAACTGTTTCTAAAAGAACTGCCAGTGGCTGTTTTTCCAGACAATGTCTGTGCTGGCCTGCTAAAAACTTTCCAAGGTACGGAATGGACACCTTCCAAACTTCTGTCCTTTCTCTGACAGTGAATGATACTGTGTTCATAGCACCTTTGTAGTAAGCAGTGGTTTCAGTTTCCTTGACCCTAGACTGATGTTTAATTGCTTTTAATAGACCAGTCTTCCATGAAAGTGCCTGTAGTCTTTTTTTCTTTTTTTTTTTTTAATTCATTAAAGCTTTTGGACACGATATCCTGTGGCAAGGCATTGTGCAATCCAGTCCTCTGATCTGTATTCTCTGAGAATCATCCTTTGTATGTTTTCTTTTAAAATTTGGTGCCTTACTACTTACTGAGATACCATTTTTATTTTTAATCTAATCACCATCATAATGCTGTTCATGCATTTATTTATCTGCTGCCTCACTCCTCTCTTTTCCAAGCTGAGGCCTCCCTCTCTATTTCACCTTCCCTTATACAGGAGCCTTTCTGTTCCCTGTTCTTATTTAGCACTTTTTACTAGTTTTCTTATTGTCTTCTAGGCAGCAGTGAGTGGAGTGGCATGAAGTGTTTACATCTCAAAGCCAGAATGAGTACCTATAGCAATATGCTGACTAGTTTCCTGTTCTTGTCTGTAGTTCTTAATTGTGTAAAATCAAATAAAACCCCACTACTGATGGTTGAGCTAATGCTTTCAGACAATTAGGCCAAGTGATTTTGAGTGTTAACTAATTCAGGTGTTTGCATACAAATAAGTAGGTTTTGCGGGTTAGACTGCAGGCTGCTCTTGTTCAAACTTCATCTGCTGGATTCTGAGTTATGTACACATTTACAAGAAAAGAAAGCAACAACAACAAAGTCCCTTTCATCAGATCTGAAAAGCGTATGCTGAATGATCCTTCTACAGAATTTTGCAATCACCTTGTTTTGACCATCCTGAATAGTATTGCTTAAATCCTCTTTTTTTTTTTTAATTTTTATTTTCTTTTCTCCCTCCTTCCCTCCCCTTCTCATTAATATGTTGAGCAATGTGAGTCTTGCCCTTTATGGACTGTGTTTTTTAGGGCTAGAATTGCTCTTTAGGATGTGATTTGCTATTCACAATGTTGAAGCTATGCAGATGTGTCCTGTCCTGGAGATCTATGGCAAAATTGAGCATCAACTGCCAATTATTGAGCAGTACTGCTACCTCAGTTCTAATATCCAGGAGAGTTTATCATACTAATTCTGAACTGCTGATCAAATAGAGTTGTTTGTGAAGTCATTTTTTTTGCCTTGTGACTCTTCTTTGAAGAATGGGAATCAAGGAAATGTGAAGTATTCCCAATTTAGATTTTTAAGCGTCTCTTGTGTAACAACAGTTGCATACTTAAAGAGCAAAAATGTTTTGAGACTGAGAGCTACCAGTTAGTCAGGAAACGGAGATGATGCAGTGCTGAAAGGATACAATTTCTTACTCCTTGTAATGAGAATCATACAGCGTGTGTCAAATCTCTGGGGAGAATCAAGGCTGATAATCTTTTAACATCTTTAAAGGCAGCTTTAAGGATTCACATACATGACTACTGCCTATAACTCCATTAAAAAGCAGCAAGTACTTTTGTCCTAACAGGAAGAATAGCAAAACCAGAGTATATAAAACCCAGTATTTGGAAAATCCACAGTACTTAAATACTTAATATGTGAAAATAGTTTTCCAAATTTAGTGTAGAAATTCTTCATTTAGAACATATATTAGAGCAAAGTAAAGAATAAATATTTTAAAACTGTCCCTCTTTCTCAGATCTATAATAATATCTATGATGAAATCATGTTATTATTAGGAATATCTATGGAATAACTTTTTTTTTTTTAACAGAGCACAAAATCCACACAACAGAATGCATAAAGAATCTGAGACAATTACTCAGCTGCCTGCCCGAAGCCCATCAAAACCTTCTGCAGTTCCTGTCTGCTTTTCTGTTAAAGATAGCAACGTACAGTGCAGTGAATTTCATGACTCTGGAAAACCTAGCTGTTGTGTTTGGACCTGCTCTTTTCAAGTGAGTACTCCATATCTATTTACCCATCTTAAACAGTACTACTTCATCACGCTTTAAAACAAGGCCTCCCATCATAATTGTGCGTCCAATATAAGTACAGTATTTTGAAAGTTAAATGCTATATGCAATATTAAGGGCTAATGTGAACAGTTTCTGCTCAGGCTGACCAACTTGGCTCTGTTAGGTTGGCTCTTTACAGGCAGGGCCTCAAGTAAGAAACCATCTAAAAAGAAGAGGTGTGAGGGCTAGAGAGCTCTTTAATGAGACTTACTTGTGTTTTCCTGTCCAAGCTATGTACGGGCTGTAGAGGTTACTTACTGAGAGCACCAATTCTGAAATGCTAAGACTCATTTTGACCTCGTAATGGCATTTGATATCAGAGAAGAGAAGGGAGTCTCTTCTACCAAAGTAGAGGAGTAATTCATTCTATCCTTTGTGGAAAGTTTTGGATATACTGGTGCCAGTAAAATGCACATGGAAATGTGAACAGAGACCAGCTGAGCTTGCAAGAGGTAAGTACAGAAGCTGGTGAAGGTGTGTTTGGGATGACGGAGGGTGGCCACTTATCTGGATGCTAAAAAAGAAAGGTGGGAGAGCATGTCGGGTAAGTCAAGGTGGTGAGAGAGAGGAAACAGCCTAGAGTGGTGTGATGGTGGATTTTCCAGAGAAACTGAAATGTTTCAGTGCTTCATCCTGTTTGTCACGTTGATACAGAAAAGTGATAGTGTTCATACCTATCTTAAGATTTGTAAACCTTTGTTTCAGTGAATCAGTCCAGCTGAATGTAAACTATAAGTGAATCGCCAATTTGTAAAACTTAAGCATTAACAATTAGTGTTTTCTATACAGCAAGAAATGCCTTGTTGTTTCCCACTTTTTTTGTGTGTGTGTTTCAAGTGGAGGAAGTTTTTAAAAGGATAAATTCAGCAAAATTGGTACCATTTATATTAGAAATCACTGACAGGCTTTGTTTTGGGGAAACTGTGCTCATAAACCTTGCTGCTGTTTTCAGAGGGCTCTGTTTGTGTCTGCTTAACTGCTCTGTAGGCTTATCACCAGATGTACCAGCTTATAGCCTTTGCAGGTGATACAAATAAAAGGAACCTTACTTTTTAGCAAAAGTACAGCTGGAGAGGTGAACCTAACAGTGTGCTGTGTAACAGGACTTATACTGTTCACTCCTGTGAGAGTAGGTTTCACTACGGAGGATATTCAATTGTAGAACAAAGCAGTTACACAATAAAAACCCTTAACATCTGCATGCTGAAATCAATAAACGAGTGCAGACAGATGAGGTTTACTCCCAATGTCTGAAATAGTTGCATGACAATGCTTATAAATAGGTAAAAGGCTAATGTTAAAAAGCCTTCACCAAAAATCCAGCCTTTAGACCTATGCTATCTCAAGGACTGCACTGACTGTCACTCTCCTGACATTAGACCCCTTCACCATCACATCAAGCTTGGGTGCATGCACACACGCAAGTATACTTTATTACTTCTGATATCAAATTCTCTGAATGTATGCCCACTGATATCTGAATCTGCACAGAAAATTCAAGTGAACTCCCCTTTTGATGGATGAACTGTTTCGGTTTTTAAGTACCCTAGCCTGTTTTGGGAGATCATCCAGCTACTTCTGAACATGCACCTCTGTTTTTTTGTTTTGTTTTGTTTTTGTTTTTAAGACTACACTTAGTGCTAAACTAAATATTTGTGTCAAGTGACCTGTCTGAGAAACTTTGGAAACAATCTCTGCCAGTTACTTGTCAAGACCACACAGCTACCGTAAATAGAAGTTATAACTACCCTATGAACATTAACACCAGTTTTATGTAGTCATTCTGATCTCACCATCTCTGGGAGAAAGAAAAAACAAAGTCTGGAGCTCATTTTTTTGTAAAGTGTGTAAGTAGTGCTGTCCTTGGAGAGTGATTTTCTGGAATTATGAATAATCACCTTTCTAATAAATGGGTGGAGAGGAGAACCTTGCAACTGATATTTTCACTCAGTGAGATTGCTGTACCCCTTGCTTCTGAATGACCCAAGGCCTCCAAGACTTAGAACAAACCAGTTGTATTTTCCTTTATAAGAGGAAAAATTAAAGGCAGTCTAATGTTGAGGACAATTCTGGTTCTAATCTGCAGAAATGCATACCCTGTGCCATTGTTGGAAGTAACCTATTACTTCTTGGATGTACTATTAACTATAGTTATGGTGCTAACTCACTGCAGGTGTTAACTGTTCTGCATGCGTTCTGGTACTTGCCTTTTTTTGTGCAGTTACTTCTTCCTGCCTTTGCTTTGGGTTGTTTATAAACCCTTCTACTTTAAATTTTGATCTATTTATATTCAAGTGTAAATTCTCTCTGTGACTATCACCTGTCTCAATCTGTTGACACTTTATTTGTGGAGACCTGTCATGTTCACAGTTTCACTGAAGTGACTGAGCTTGAATATAAAGTAGTTGGAATATGGAACACATGGACCTTGGGGACACAAAATTAGAATATAAAACTTGCTGCTGATTGGACCTGATACTAACCTAAACTGCCTGTGCTTCACAGTTAGTAAATACACTAATTGCAAATAGAAGCCTTAGCACAGGTATTACGTTGGAAGCCTAGTTACAGGATCACAGAAAACCTCCTATTGCCCTGAATTTTAAATCCTAAGAATATAGTATCACTGTCTGAAAACTGAATTTTAAATAAGATGTCCATTCTCTATTTTTAATGTTACAACCCCCTTAACTTACTGCTGCTTATTTTGAATATTTGACTGAAATCACCTTCATACAGGAATTATTCCGTTATAATGGTAGTAGTATATATGCTTCCTGTCCCTATTCAGGGTGATGGGACCCAAAGCGTGATGAAGAAAAGATGGTATGTTTCAGAAAAAGTGTAACTTAGTAAAACACTTTATTTTTACCTCGCTCTGCTTTGCAAACCACCTCCTTCTGGTTTCTTCTACTGACCTTTCTCCCTCATGCTGTTTTTCACCTGTGAGACTGTCTTCACCACTATGAGCTTGCTCCACCAGCATCTTTCAGATTGCTTTGCTCTTAGATTTGGAACCTGGCATCTGTTTCTTATCTTCTGAAACTTCAGTCTTAGCATCTGCATTATGCAACTTTCACGTCCTAACTTCCTTGTAGGTGAGGGAGCCACAAACATAGCTCATAGGTGAAGTGTCAGGCTGGCTGCTCCCTAGACTTCCTGTGCTAAGATCTACTCTTCTGTCACCTTCTACTGGTGATTTCTTTCTGCTCATCCTCTGAATTATTTATTTCTGTTGCCATTCCTCCTCCTTCTTGTGAGCCGTATCATGTCCTGTAAGTGCTGAGGAGAAAGTGTTGCTTTTCTTTTATCAGAGATTTGACCAATGTTGCTTAGGTTTCTACAGGTACAATTTTATTTACACCTTCTCTTGGTAAAGAGATTTCTGCTGTTAATCTCAGTAAGCAATTCTTGAGCGTGTGCATAAGGATGCTAGCCAGCTAGCTGTTTGCATCTACTCACTTTGACTCAGTCTTCCTGTAAATTTACAGAAAGTCTAATACACAAGCCTCTGCCAGCAAGGAACTTTTGCAGATCTCCTGAACACAACCAAGGCAAAGCACTGTATGGCTTTTCTAGCTTGCCCTTTGTGGCAAAGCAACTTTGAAAGATTTAGGCTCTCTCAAGGAAACCATAGTTGATTCCTGATGGTCAAGATTCAGTTGTTTCTTATTTGTTAGTGTTCTCCCGTGTTTGATTTGTACTACAATTGATTAGAGTTTTTATGGTGTAATGCAGAATATACTTCAGTAGCTATGCTCTTCCTAGGAATGTATTCCTGGATTCAGCATTCTGTGAACACGGCTACCCTATTGTCAGCCTGATTACAGGATTTCTGCTAGAAGCAGAAGTATCTGAAGAGGCGCAGGAAATGTTTGTTTTACAGAATTAATTGAAACTCAGCGAGGAAGGTGGCTTCAGAGGAAACTAAAAATGTACTTTCTATATTTGGAATACCCATATGTTGCTACCCATGAGTGTTTGCAGATGAGCAGATATTGATATTTGGAGTCAGCTGTAGGGTCACATCCTAGAGTACAGCTTTGGTTTGTGTTAAGCTGACTTGAGAACTGAGCAGCCAAAACATAGGCTGCTACTAAGGGAAAGTGGGCCCCAGTAAATACAGAGAGAGCTGTTTATCTTCAGGAACAACTTGTGGAGTGCACCTTGCTAGCAGGGAGTTAACAGTTGGTAGGGATTAATTAGAGAACAAATGTTTAAGTTAAAGAAGATTAAAAAAAAAAAAAAAACAAAACTGAAAAGATTGCTTGTATGGCTTATGAGTTGAGAGTGTTAACGTTTGGGTAAACCCTGAGTAATTTCTTGGGCTTACTCTGTGCCGGAAAGGCTGTTGCTCAGCTAACCAGGTTTAAAAGCCATGCTTGATTTTATTTATTTATTTATTTATTTATTTTTGAGAAATTGAATCTGTCCTGAGAAGAGGAGGAATCCAAGAAGGAGAATTGTTACTCAATCCTGAAAAAGAACTGATGACACAGCAGTTTATCCTGTAAATCTAGGTCATACCTGCCTATAACTCTTCTTAAACCATTCTTTTTTAAAAGGAGCCCAAACTCGAGTTCTCACAGAAACAAATGTAGATTTACAAAATGAGAATGTGAATGAAAGCACTTGAACTGGGCCCAGTGCATATATTTGTACTTTAAAATTGCAAATAAATAATGGATGTACTAATTTAGCAAACAGAAGACTGGTGTGTGTGTATGTCTCCTCCTTAGTCTCCAGAGTTCATTAATTGTTTAATTATTGATATTATGTTGGGTGGACCTGAGTTGATGCAGCATTTCTGGGGAAGCTGGATTAGGTTACAAAATTCATATGCAAATATCCTCCAAGCCTCCAGATGGTTCACAGGGGGAATACACAGTCCCTTCACAGAATGAGATGAATCTCTTTATTTTGATTAAATGATTCTGATTTAGTCTACTTGTACGGATAGTACAAGTGAAGCTACTACTTATTAAAAAAGGAAAATAAAATCTGCTAAGGGAAGCATGGGAAGTTCCACTGCATGTGACTGAAGTCTGTGAAATTACAAATTATTACGCTGTAACAGTTTCTTATCTATGTTTATTTCAAGGCAGTTCTGGTAATAAGATATTGTTCCGGTGTTCAAAGTTCACCTTCAGAAGCTAAGCTGGAACAGCAAAACAACTCTTCCAGCCCCTGTGCCACTGAGTGGTGGCAGGCTGGCAGGCTTCTGGGGCTTTTTTTTTTTTTTTGTCTTCATCCTTGCCTTTGTGAACTTCATGGCAGACTGCCAGGTTCTAGCTATTTTGTTGCACTGCTTCAAAGATTCAGTGGGATGTGAACCAGTGTAGCAAACGCGGGTTCTGTCACTGTGGGGTTCCCAATGTTGTGACCCCCACCAAGTGGAGATGATTTTTGTTCCAACAATTGCTGATGGGAAATGAGCCTGGAACACTGTTTTATCCAGTTGCCTGGCTGGCTGCACTGGTGAATTATCTCGGGTACAAGGGGGTTCCCTGCATCACTAGCCCCTGGTATGAGAGCTCCAAAACTTAATCCATTTGTTCTTCCCTTAGGATCCCTGTCAGTCCCTTGGCTTGTGAAGAACAAAGGCTTTACAATGGTCTCCTGCTGTATTTGCTTCAACACTATGAGATGCTTTTTGTTGGTCCAAACCCTGGTTTCTCACCGAGTCAAGTAGGTGGCCTTCAGGTAAGAAAGTTACATTAATTGATTCAGCAAGGAATCAAAAGTGCTTCATTAGGTTGTAACCTACAAATGGAAATACATTTGCTTATACATAGTGTGAGTACTGACTATACCTCGTTGCCAGCAGCCTAAGTATTCATTGTATGCCCAAGCTAGAGCGGAAACATAAGTCTTTAAATTTCTGATTATGGAAAAAAAAAAAAAGGTGAATGTAAAAGTAAAAGGTCAAGAAAAAAATACTTTTTCCACTTTAGATATTTTAATGTAGAACTTTGTTAGATCAAAGCCACTGAATGTTTCCTCAAGTGAAACACTTCTTACTGCTCTACTATATGTAGATGATGCAGAAGAGCAAAACCAGAAGAGTGAAACCCCTCTCATCTTTTCAGAAAATGCTGAGTATGTTTCAGCTTTTCCTTGGGTATGTTCTTTTCTAAAACAATGTTAGTACTTTTCCTTGTTTGCCTTATTTGTCAAAAAATCTCCTAGTGGAAGAAGCATGATAGACTACTGCTGCTTTAGGGAGAGGGTCAATGTAAGTCTTGTTTTCAGGGTGTGATGTATCATTGCTGCTTAACTGCTTAACTTGAAATTGATTTTTAGAAAAGGACTTGAGGGGAATGTAGTAATAAGATCTGCAGTCTAATACTTTACCATGAAGTTACTACACATCCTTGCAGTTCAGATTGATGGAAGTGTGCCAGATCAGGTGAAGGATTATAAAAAAGATTTGCATCGCATGTAATTATAGCTCATGCTGCTCATGTTTGTGACTCCTTACTTTCCTGGCTTCTTTCTTCATGTATCTCTGTTAAGAAAAATCGGGAAATTTATAAAGTCAAATACTGTATTTAGAGCATATTATATATCCCAAAGCAGAATACTGGGACTGTTGTGCTCCTTGGAACCTCTCTTTAAGAAGTTTATCTTAAAAAAAAAAAATAATCCTGTTCAGTTGTAGGTACAGAGAACAGAAGGCACTGATGTAAGGATGTTTATGAAATATTCATTCTGTGATACAGGACATGGTCCCAAATCTAAAACTGGGGTCATTTCACACAGAGACCGTGTTGGAGCCCACACCTCTACCTTTCCTCACACTCTGATGTCTTATGCCACTACCATCTTTGGGGATTCCTGCAAATGAGTATGCAAGACCAAAATATTAGGAATCCAATTATATAATGTTTCTCTTCACAAAGCTAGGCAGATTAAGAAGCATCAGCAACTAAAGGAGATTGGAAAGGTATTAGAAAAGCCCAAAGTCAGGCCTTCTGGCTTTCTATTGCAACACTTTTGTTTTAAAAGCAACTTCATTCCCTGTAATTCTGAAAAAATGTCACAGTCTGTTTGAGATTGTGGTGATATGGGAAAGAATTCTGCTGGAAAAATCCTTTCAAATTCTTTAATAAAACCCCAGACAAGGCATAGCCATGAGGCACTCTCCTACTCTGAGGTAAGCTTATGAAAGAAATCCCATCTATGGTGAGAAGGGAATTCGGTATTCTGTGGTTGATCTTGTTTTTGTAATTTCTGGCAGGAAATCCAGCACATTGGATAGGTACTCTTCATCTTTCATAATGTAACAATTGCTGAAAGTCCACTAAATGAGAAACATCAAAGTTAGGTTTACAAACTAAACATATTCAACGTGCATGAACTAGTTCCAGCAAAGCAAGCAGAAAGTGAAATGGCAAGCCTGGCTCAGATCCCTTGTTGCTTCCTGGAAATGGAACTTGCTTTTATTGGCTGTTTCTCATGAAATAACTTGAAGCAGTAACGCTGATACTTGCATTTGGACTACTTAATTCAGGAGATTTTTTTCATTGTTGTTGCGGTGCTTTTTTTCAGTGTAGATTTTTTCACTTCAATTTTATATGCCACTATAATTAATTGAGCTTGAACAAATAAAAGCCATACTGATCTGTCAAGCATGCTATACAGCTGACATAAGCTTAATAGGCAGCTGTGTAGTTTGTAGCCTGAGATGAACAAGACTGATTGTTCCTGATCGTAGCTCTTAGGATACCTAGAAGTGCCTGGAGTCATCCCACCTACTCTATCCCTGTAGGCTGATTCAGGCTGGCTGCTTGGGAGAAGAATTTGCAGATTTTAGAAAGCTGCCTGTCTAATAGATCAGAACTAGTATCCCAGGCTGGCTAGGAGACTGTTCACACCCACCTATTCCATCTAAAGATAGTTGTTTAAAAGATGTGTGCAAGCTACTATATGGCTTTAGTTTGTCCTTTTTCCTGACCGTTGCTGTAATGACAATGTAAGGCCTTAATGGAACCCCCTTGTAAAGGGATTGCAGAGATTCAGGTGGCTGGGGAAGGGGAGCAGGGCACTCTCCTAGACCTGCAGAAAGACTGCAGACACATCAGAGTGGATTTCTCAAACTATGCAATGTGGTTAGGAGTTGGTTGGGATCACTGAAAATTAAATATTAAAATATTAAAAGCTAAATAATATTTTATGGAGGCTATTTGAATGGTTTTTTTTGGAGAAGGGTTTTGTGGTCTAGGGAGTTTTGTCAGTATCAGACTTATAGCTTTTTTTTTTTTTTCAAAGAGGGAGGGGATGTTTCAGCATTAACCCTTTTCTTAAAAAATAAAAAATGAATTGGTGCCTCACTTTCATCTGAAGTTGCCATAAAAAATTGTGGTCTCCCTGATAAACTGCTCTCAATTTCAAGGACAGCTAATAACTCAACTGATATTTTCCTTTGATAATCCCATAACAATGCTTTTGAAATTAGTTTAAACCTTTCAAAAACAGAACAAACATGATCTTATGATACAGTAAACTCAAATTTCCAGGTTAGACTAAAGTGTCTTATTGATGAAATCCTTCTTGGATAGGGGAACATATTTCCAATTCGTATTTGTGGCTCTTAGCACTTTTCCTTTACTTTAAATTGGTACAGATCTCGATTTTTTTTTTTTTTCTTTCACTTAAGTTCTTTGCTTAGCAAAGGTAACTTCCAGTTGCACTTAGGTGTGAACATAGTGAGTCCTGTGTGTGCCACCTGAACTTCCAGGAGTTTTGTCAATACTTCTGTAGGGATTGCTGTTACATTATAGAGAGATTTCTTCATATTGCTTCCCATCCCACAGAAAAAGTGTTTCCCTACCTTTGTAAATTTAGCAGAAGCATGGACTTGTTAAACATTAAGTTCTAATTTTGTATTTGTGAACTGCCCAAACCAGAAGAGTGGATAAAAAATGCCATACCTTGGGGATCAAAGCAGGACCTGGATTTCCACAAAAATTGTGGGCCATAGATTGTAAGAATGTATTTTTTTTTCTTCTGGATAAACTGGGAAGCATATATTACTGACTACAGGCATAAGGGTTTGATAAAGAGCACTGTACTAAACAATTGTGACTTAAAACAGCCAAAGTGGATGTGGCTGGAGTATTCATTACTCATTCCAGGTCTTCAGCACCAGAGCCTTTCTGTCTATAGGTGAAGGGAATAGGGCATGGAGAGAATGAGGTGCTATTTCTGAGCACTGCCTGTGATCTGCAGCAGACCTGCCTTATAGCGGAGATCTGAAACTCAGAAACAACAAGTGTGCCTGGTCTCCAGTTTTAGCAAACTGCAGGGTGTGGAGGTAACGTCATTCATTTATTTAATGTTTGCTCCAGCATTTCTGAGGCTTTCTCCTGACCTGCTGTGTGTGTGCTGTGGGACTTGCTGTCACACTTGTAACCCTTTCTGTGACTTAATTGATTTTTGCTGGTCACCTCCCTCCTCCCCACATTATCTACGTTGTTTCTTTATTTTTCACTTCTCTTTTGGCTGTTGAGAGCTGCACCAGGAGAGAATGTCGGAAAAACATTTTGAAGGTGCTCCGCTGTGCAGAAACAAACTAAGCAGTAGTAGAGACTCACCTTTGTTACCTCTTAGTCTGTGAAGGCCTGCTTTAAGTTTTGTTGTGAACAGAGCATCTCAAAAACCCCTACCATAGTCAGACTCACAGAATTTATGTTGATTACAGATTAAGGAGTCTTAGTGCATTTCCTACCTGATGTGTTCAGAGTGGCAGCTGGTTGTTTGCTTACTAAGGTGTCAGCTACACTAGAAGGAAGAGGATTATATTAATCAGATAGCATATACATTAGGATAACACACATTTCCACTTTCAGAGGATGCATGTGGTCTTCCTCCGATGTTTTAAAATTCACCACATTACCTTAACTGAAGACTTGCGGCTCTGAGATTTTCAGGCATCTCAAGTTTGCAGCAGCGTTTTCTTCCACTTGGTGTCAGCATTGTTCTCCTTCACTACTTAGCTGTATTTGCTTTGAACATAATTCTTTCATATGTTCTGAGTATCTTAAAACTAGGTATTGTATTTCTATTTTTGTAACATATCAGCACGTCAGCCTGTTCCTTCCTCAGATAATTGCCGATATCAGAGAGGCATGAAGGAAGGGTATGAATTCACCTCCAAACCACTGTGAAATACAATCATTTTTTGGTTTATGTTCATGTCACCTTCCTTAACTCAGCAAGACTACCAATAAAATCTGTTATCACTTTTTGTATTCCTTTTCTTTGGTGTACATAAGCAACACAATTTGTTCCAGATATGCTGCTGATGAGGGCATTTGGAAAAAACAGCAGAAGTGAAGTCTTTGATAGGAAACTCATCCCTTGGGAAATTAAAAGTATTTTTACTGAAAGTTCTGTGATATCTAAACATCAAAACGTTTCAGGCTTTTTTTTTCTATTCTTATAGCCCCTGACTTTGTAAAGCCAGTGAGGGTTTAAGTTTAGGGATGGGAATGGGAAATGTTACCAGAAAAGCAGACAAGAAATGCAAAATAAAGCAAAAACCTGAAAAAGTCCACTGTTAAAAGAAAATCCCATTTTTTTTATTCAACTGTAGTCTTTAGAGAGACTTGGGCTCTCTCCAATGCAGGGCTGTGTAACAGTGAATTTAACAGACGTGTTCTGAATACAGGCCCTGCTCCACCTGCCCCCAGTTCTTAGACCACTTTTTTCCTCTTTAATGAGTTTATTTTACCTACCTAGCAGAGATGCAAACATGCCAAAGTATTTAACTTTGCTTGCCAGAAGAATATGCCAACACTTATTGCAGTTGCGTGAAGAAAGGCTTGGCTGAATCTTGAAAGCATATTAGCACATTATAGCCTAATGCAGTTTCATTCTCTCCCAGCTTATTTGTTTTTTTTGCTATAGAGCAGTCTCTGTGGTATTTAATTTCTTTGCTTCAAGTAAAAAAAGGAAATGTGTGTTCATGAGTCAGCATTGCTGTTAAATAGTTTCCAGAGCTATCAAACTAAATACTGGCTACCTTTTTATTTTGCTGTGAGAAAGGAAAAGGATGAAATACACCTGTAATAAAAACACAAATGCAGTTGAGCCAAAACCATGAAAAACATGATGAAATGTATGGCAAAGATGCATGTTACTCCTGTTTCCTGGGGGTCAGGGTTAGAAAAGTTTAGTTTGAATTGTCCTGATTTACTGACACATCTTAATTTTCTTAAATAGAGAGATGTGTGGGGAAGAAAAAGGGAGGAGAAAGCAGAAAATGCCTTTAAGAATATTACGGAAAAATCGACTTGATACTTCAGAAAGTTATAGTAAGAATAAATAAACACAACACCTCCTCATATGTTTTTTTCCAGATGTGTTCCTACTTATTTCAAAGGCCATTTTTAATTTAAACAAACATTACGGCAGTTTGGCTTTGTGCACATGGGTTGGCTTACACTGCTGGTAATTTAGATGCTTGAAGCTGAGGTTCTGTCAACAACCTTAATCCTGACCTTTGAATTTTCACTGACCATACTCTCGAATTAGATGTAGTCCTGTTCCCAGAGCACCACAGATGAGCATGCATGGATTTGTGCCAATAAGGAAATAATACTGTTGGCCTTCAGCTGTTCTGCCAAGTGACCCAACCGTTCCTGGGGATGATTGTGTTAAAGGATGCTGATCAGGACTAAATGTTTCCGTAAGCTGTTAGGTAGACAAGGAAATGAGGGGCTGCTGCCGTATGATGCAGCATTGCTTCCAGTATGCGACCGGAGCTTCGCCTGGGAGTTGTTGGTGTCACTGGGCTGTGCACAAAAGCAGCATAGGACCTAAGGTGGGAGATTCCTCTGCCAGCATCCACACACCGAGAGCTGGGGTTGGGGGGGAGGTGTTGTTTGCCAAATCAACAAGTTAAAAGCCACCTCCCCTGCATCTCACTGATGGAGTGGCTGCAAGATACAAGGTTTCCTAAGCAGAGGGTGCTGGGATCTCTGCCTGGCTTAGGAAGGAGAGGCACCCAGGTGCTAGGTCAGGGAAAAAGGCTGATCCCCATCTAAACCTTGCAGACTTGTGGAGAGGTAAAGCTTCACAAGATAAGGATATGGGTGTAAGCAGAGGAGAGCAGATGTCTTAGGGAGGTCTTTGTAGATCCTAAGCTCTAGCTTTAGGATTTTTATGTGCTATTTATATTTTTCCCTCACCCAAAGCAGTAAACAAAATGGAACTATGTTGGAATTAAAAAATATATTGCTATTAAAAAAAAAAATGAAGAAAAAGAAACCAGAGCATTTACATGATGGTTTTAGGATTTTCTTAAAGTAGTGCTGTAGATCAAGGAAAGAAACTATGATTTAGAACTCTCTCGTTGATGTTATTTCAGTTGTTAGCTTTTTAATTCTCAGAGTTTGAAAATACGCGGATAGCTTTCATAGAATATCCCAAGTTGGAAAGGACCTACAAGGATTACTGAATCCAGCTCATGATGAGTTGGAGCATCCTTTGAGCATCCTAATCTTTTTTACCAGTCAATACAAGGGTGCAATGCAGCAATAATAAACAGTGAGCTGAATTTGGTTATATGCAGCACACTGTAACTCAAAACCATACAGTACTTCTAAAAATATATTTGTCTTTTTCATATTTTCACTAGGAAAGTATAGCAAGCAATCTACCACTTAATTGCAAGGAATGATGTGTGAACAGAATATTTCCTTGACTAAATATCTGATGTGCCGCTTTATGTTTTCTTCCAACTCTTCCCTTCATGTCCTTAAAGTTTCTTCTAAGCAATTTCCTAGCTATTTTACTAACCATTTATGTTCCATAACTCTTTCCATGCTTAAACAAAATGCTGGTTGAGGTGGAGGAAAAGGGAGATGAAACTGATAAATAGATAAATATTAAATGCGCTATAGGGCAGTTCAGACAAGCTGTATCTACTTAATTAACACTAAGCACAGTTCATATAAGAAGCTTAAAGCGACTTGTGAAAACTGCTGCTGACAGAACACCAACCTGGTGTGTTCTAGATAATCAGTGAGCTCTGCACGCCTTTCTTCTCAGTTGCCCTTAGTAATTTGGATGTTACAAAAAAAAAAAAAAAAGTCTTCCTGCAAGTTGTAGAATAAAGATGCTTCTAGAAACTTTGGAATTGCAGGCAGATTTGTCAGCTAAAAGAAAATTTCCTTCTGGATCTGCCTGGAGTGTAAGTTACTAGCAGCAGCAGCAGTGTGTTGACTTCTTCTGTAGTGTTCCTTATACCCTGTGTTCTTAATGGTAGCAAAGTCACTATGCTTTCTAACCAGAAAGAGCATAAGCAGGTGAAACCTAAATTCAGATCCATGTAAACGTCAATTCTTACAAACATCTCTGTTTCTAATATATACAGTAAATGCAGGTTCATGTGATTGTCATTCTTTATGAAGTCTGTTTCTAAAGTTTAAATCATAAAACCGAATTCACCTCCTTCCTGTTTTCCTAAAAACTCAGAGATATACTGTTTCTGCAGTGTGCTTAGGGATCTCCTAAGCCATGATTTAAAAAAAAAAAAAAAAAAAAAAAACAAACACGAAAAACCAACAGCTTTGAAAAGTTTTGCTCCAAGTTCTGTTTTGAAGCCCTTTGCTGATACCTGAGATACATACTTCTAAATTTAGATGCTGTGTTTTCCTTCAGTGAAGGCTACTTACTTTAAAGAAAGAGAGAAGTTCAGATTGGGTCAAAATCAAAGAAGAAAATATCAAAACCTTTATTTGCAGAGGAAGACTTTTTTTTTTTATATTGTTATTAGGCTGTCTCTCTTGAGAAGCTTGGCACTGCCACAGACACTGCAAAAGGAAAAGAAACTCTTCAAAGTGCTATATGGTAACTTCAGTTAAAGGACAGGTCAGCTCTTAAGAATACTGAGGGGAGTGACGGTTCTCTTTAGTACAACTTCTTCCCACTTAACAGATTCTACATTATGTAACGTTCCCTTTGAAATCTTTATTTAGCATGGGATTTCTCTTTTTTAAAGTTAACTTTGGAGTTGAAGGTCTGCTGCTGTCCCTGTATGGTCTTTAGTTGTGGCTTTTTATTTAATCGAAAGGGAAGAAATATCAGTAGTGGAAAATAGAAGAATAAATTAATTCTTCAGTATCAACTCATACATCATTTCTGTGAAGTTGAAAGTGGTGTTCTCATCTTACCCTTCTGTAGTTCTTCTACTCAGCAAAATATTAATTCTGGAAGCTGCTATGTGGTCTTTAGATATACATTTTTTTCCCATTCTCTACCAAGAGTTTTCTTGAAAGTGCGAAAGTATGATTTTATACTCTGAAACTCTTGCTATTACAGAGTAGAACAAACAGTTGGCTTTAGAGAGACTCTTTATTTTTCTTTCTTGTTCCTTGCTAAATTAAAACAAATAGGGAGGAAATTTTCATCACTGAGCCACTTCACATCTGCTAAACTTTTGCCCCTTTGTCTAATATGATACTAAAGCAAAAAGTCGCCTATCTAGAAATCAGGTATTGCACTGATGGAGGTGCAATAGAAAGGAGTGGCAAAGTTTCTTTCATACCTTAATGCATCTCAGCCTGGTAGTACAGCTCTTGTTGCAGAGGATTTTTTTCTGAGAAGGGAAAATATTGGAGAAAACTCTAGTATATTTCACACTCTTCACTGGCTGTTAGTTGCTTTGGGTAGAGATTGAAGGCCTTAGTCCAACTGTTAGAAGCCTTCGATGGATCAGCACCTAGCTGTGCCAATGAAAAGATTATTCCTGTATCATGTCTACTCTGAGTTGTGTAGTTGATGTGGCAGAGATCCCTGATAAAGCTAATTTTGACTCGGGAATGATTTTGTGGAGAAGAGAGTACTATTTCTGAACACAGTGCTTTCAAGGCATTTTGCAAGAAGAAATGTTTTACTTATGGTAAAGTAAAGGAGAAGGTATTATTCTCTTGACAGAAAATCCCATCTTACTGGTTTCTTATGCTCTGCACATGTGGCAGGTGACCTCCCACCGTAGCAGAAGAGAACACGTTTCACTGTGAGTAATGCTATGCCAGTCTCGTTACTCTAGGTGGTGCTTGGATATTATCACAGGAAGCTTGGAATATCAGGTGAAGTGGAATAAACATTCTGAATTGCATAACGGTCGCTTCTTGAAATTTTCACAGGGTATCTGCATTTTTTCCCTCAAATAGGCAAGAATTCATCAAATTTCAACCAAAAAAGCGCTACCATGTAAGCAAAAACATGAGAATTTGGAGGCATAGTTGTTGGGTATTCAAAGGGGAAATCTGTCTAGTAAAAGCTGCTAGAACTAGACGTAAGAGCATTTTGGGGGATGAAGAAAGACAATATTGAAGAACCTTTATCCAATATTTTTCCTGGCACTTAAGAGTTTATTTGAAAAAACATTTTGAAGAAATAGGTTCTAAGGATCCAGGCTGAGTCCCAGGAAGAACTGTCTAGTGGCACACATGACAAACCCTCAGGTAAACAGTAATGGGTAGAGATGTAGTTAAGTAATGCAGATCTATGCAGAGAAAATATTTTCATTCCATTTTTTTTTCATAGAAGGAAGAAGGAAAAGGTTGATACAGCTTTTATCTAATTCTGAATATTTTGTTTCCTGATCCATTAACTCCATTTGCTTTATGCCAAAGGTAATTTGGGTTGTCTCTGTTGCTCTGAATAAAAGCGTAGGGGATCAGATGTGGGATGCTGTGTTAGCTCAGGCTGTGAGTCCAGAAGTAGTAGCACATCTGGAGTTTTCCCAAATGAAAGTATTGTTCTCCCCATTTCACCAGTTGATTGAAAGTTGACTGTTAATTTTGGGCAGATAGTTGTTTGTATAATAAATTCTGTTTGTGTAATATATTCCATACGAAGACTGATTTTGACTCTTTGGGTCAGCCCATGAGATTTGTGTAATCTGAGACAGATATTCCACAGTAATCCTTGGAAAACATTGTGAATTAACTATGTACTTAATAATTTCACTGGGGGAGCAGTGCTATTTTTCTTTCATTAGTCTGATGCTAACAGATTCTGTGAAGGACAACCCAATGCTGTGCAAAGGTGCCTGAGCTAGCTCTACATTACACAATTGAAAAGGGTACAGAAGGCAGGGCAAGAATATATTTGTGTTTCATGGATGTGTGTTCCTGAATATCTTAAGCGTTTTTAATTTGCTTTTAAATTATGAAAAAAAATCAGAGCAACTGGCTGCAGCAGGGAAGTAGTCAGGGAATCTCTTTCACATGCTTTTTTTTGTATGTAGCATGGATAGGAGTTCAAAAGGGTGACTGCATTCTCAGCTGAACCTTTGACTAAAGGCTCTTAAGAGCCAGGACAAATATTGGATAACGTTTTTTCAGTATTGCCTTTCTTACTGAAACCAGAGTATTAAAAAAGAATTAAAAAAAAAAAAAAAAAGGAAAGATCTGTGGTGCTTACAGAAACTCTATCTTTCCCTTCTGGAGACTTAAAACCCGATCTGAAGCATAATCCATAAAAATGCGTCAAGAGGATTTGTTCATAAGCGTACCGTGCATTGACATCAGCAAACTCTTATTCGCGCTGTCTTGTTCCATATCTTGAAGCCTCATTCTAAATCTTCTGGCAGCATTCAAGTTCAGTGCTTTCAATTTTGATTGAATTAATTAGGGAAGTTTGGATGGATCCCCTGACTGTGAAGTTGTCAGAAATTTTTAAGAGGATGTTTGTAAAGGTTATTTTTACCCTAGTTAATAACAAGTAGGACATCTGACTGCATGTCTATATTGTTTAAATGGAAAATACGTTGCCCATTTGGAAGCAGAGAAAATGGTAAATGAGAGCTGTATTTATGTACTTATCTTGCCTTTAAGTTAATCTCCTGTTACTAGTCTTGAGCCTTTCACGTTGCTATAGAAACTGCCACAGCCTCCAACTGTGCTTCCGCCAAGACTTAATTGCATTCTGAGTCTCATAGACTCTCTATTAACTGCAGCACTGGCAGACACAAGCACATTGCAGGAGTTGAATTAATGGTTCAATATGATGTATGCATTTTTTTAATACTATGTTTCCGTATCCTTTTTCAATTTTTCCTTTACCAGCTGCTTACGCTCCTCTCTAACATGTAGTGATACCACAGGGATGGATTCTCTCTGTTCACTGCCACTATATTTGATGTTTTCCAGTCTTCAGCGCCATTCAAGTATCTGAAAGAGTCATTAGTCTTAAGGATTTTTTTTCCTTAGAGGAGTCAGATTATTTATGAACTCTCTTAGCTTCACTGAAGTCTTTCTGAGACTTCTTCACCTCTGCATTTGTGAAACAGACATGGAAGTGCATAGCTGCTATCTGGTAAGCTTGTGCTGGGTCAGTGCTCTTACTGTGTGGTTTTTATGTGATTGGTGTGCGTCAAAGATAGGTGGCTTTTCAGCAAGGCCTCTTTTTAGGTCAGAAATGTCAGTTTATCAAAGTTGAAACTGAGTATGGCTGTGCGCAAGGTTCAATAAGACTTTACTTGGAATTATTTATTATGTCCTTGATGGAATTTCTCATCAAAACTAGAGAACATCTCTCATTCAGCTAGTGCAACCAAATCTCAGAGGTCTGTTTCCCCACTCGGTTCTCAGCATATTGATGATGGCCGTGAAAACACACTGTTCTTACTGATGCTGTTCTACATTCAGTGGGGATGGACTAGATTGTAGCTAGTTAACAGCAATTACCATAAGAAATGGATGTAAGTTCAGAACTTCATGATAAAAAAAGCAGTCCCCACTGTTCTGATGCGCAAAAAGAGGGGAGAAATGTATTACAACAGGAGGAAGAGAGAAAGTCATGTATTTCCATTTCTGTGTTAAGCTCTCTGTCTCAGCTCTGCATTGCTTGTGCTTAGGGGATAAGACAGCGAATAGGACACACTCTGTGCACTGTTGCTCTTATGGGATCTTTCTATACTTGTGTTAATGCTGGCCCAGAGATTTATTTCTATCCTGTTCTCATTAGAAGCATTAGAGGCAGCCCACAAACTGGTGAATGGACAAAGTCAGACTGAGGCTGGGAGCAGGGCAAAGTGAAATTTTACCAGCCTTCACTGCAAAATGTTTGTGCACATTAAGTCATGCTTTTAAATAATGAACATCCGAAGACAGCTTAAATATACCTGTTGTAACATTTAAGCTTTTCAAATACCCTTTAAAATGTGTGTAGTATTTTTCATGTGGTTCACTTTTTTTCCTTCTCTATTATTTTTTTTTAATTTTGAATACGTGCTGTGTTTATTGATGGGCCTTTATTAAAAAAGTCATGTAATTAAGGAGAGTAAACCAAGGTAGCCTTTCTGGTCTCAGCCTTACTGCTAGAGTTTCTCTGCGAATTTGTGTGGAAAACTTTGTTCTTTTTGACTCTTACAACAAAGAAAATCGATTAGGAAAGGAAGAAATTGTGATAGTATTGTCAGAATTGACCTGAAAGAGTGTAGACAGTTTTGCAGTGCTCCATTTTCACTCTCTTTTTCTTTTTTCCCTCGTGTCCTTTTTCATTAGTTACCTATTTTGCACCTCTTGCTGTGACACAGTGCACTTCCTGTCATGGAACTTAAATCTCTTCCACAAAATGTCATCTTTCCTTTTTAGCAGCTCTGAGAGTTTGCATGTTAGAGAGAGCTGCATTTCCCTGCCAGCTCTGGCTCAAGGTATGTTTCCTGGATTGCCCTACAGTATGTCAATGTATATTCTGAAAAGCTGTGTGTGATAGAGACCTTCCTCAAACCTTCTAAAAACACCTACTTTGGGATGGAGTTCATTGGGATTTGAGTATAAAATAAGCATTATTTGTTGGCTCCTGTCATTCTTGAGAAGCCAGATAGTTGCCACGTCTCCAAGTCGTCTGTCTGCTCGAGCTATTTTCCAGTCAGTGACAGCACCTCATTTACATAAAGCACTGCTTGCAGTGTTTTTGTGGGTATTCAGAATAAAGGTCTTGCCTATGAGCTGAACAGCCGGATGTGTGTGTGTGTGGAGGGCTTTACATTGGTTAAATATAGTTGTTAGCAGTATTAGTAAAGAGAAAAGCCTCATTACAAGTCTGTGATGTGCCAGGTTGTTTTACTGTACTGTAGATTGTATTGCAAAAGCCTTTTTCACAAGCCATCATTTCTTATGATTTCTGTAGAAAGGGTGGTGCGAAACTTGACCATAAAAAGGATTTTGGATAAGCAGGGGAGCTGGTGAAATGGTGCATGCATGTCTCAGGCAACTATCCCCATTGAAATAAGGAGATGCACAGAGAATGGAGAGGACAGGTAGGGACAATCCATTTAGCAGGTCTGCTCTTGGGTTCTGTATCATTTTTTTTGGTTTGGTGACCTAAATACAACCATCCTCTAGTACACACAGAGCAAGATGGAAGGTAACGCAGCTAAAATGTGTGTGTAGAGTGTAGGCTCTACAGGGCTGAACTTTAAAAATTCTTGGAATAGAGACTTAGAAATTACTTTTAATGTGATTTCCATCTCTTTATCCTCCCTCTTGTGTCCCCAGAATCAATCCCCAGTGAAATTTCTATTTTCTGTCTTAACCCTACTTACCCCAGTGGCCACTTAGCAGAAGAGTTTCACTTGTGTCAAGTAAACTGGTCATTTTGTATGTCCTTGCATGGCATGCCACGGAAATGAGCATGAACTCTATTAATATCTGTTCTTACGTAAACAGAATCCATTTTCTTCAGTTCTTCAGCTAATGAAGCGCTGTGGGAACAGGACAGTCAGAAGCTTGGGAATTACTCTACAAGGAAGAATCTCAGTGTTTCTTGGCAAAAGCTGCTTTATGCTCTAGGCTTTCTTGGTAAGAGCCAACAGTAACAAGGTCTTATTCTGGACAGAAGTTTAAACAAATAGACACAGAGTATTTCTGCTTGTCTTTGAAAACTGACACACAGAAATCCCAAAGTTGATTTCAAAGAAGGCTTAATTTTTGTCTAATTACAGCCAGATACTTAATTTGGAGGTGGGGGAGTGTTAGTCTAATGAAAGAAAAGAGGAGTACCAAATGGGAACTTAGTCTCCCTTTTCCTTATTTATTTCCAAATGCTGGCAGAATGGGAATATTTTTTCCTCAATTCTTTGTCAATTTCCTTAAAGTAAGAAGAAAAAACTAAGAGGCATAAGGTGGCTGAGGTGACTTACTCAGCAATAACTGGCTTTCTAGCATCAGTTGCTATTAAATTTCAGTTAACGTTGCAAAAGGAGCAGCTGAACTGTCATAAATGGTCATACACAGACTACCTCATTTGGGGATTGTTGGCAAAAGCTGTAGTGGAGGCATTAGATGGCATTAGGTTTTTGCTGTCATAACTTCTACAACGTCCTTTACAAATTTTCTTGCACTCTTACATTGCATGAGGAATAAATGAGAACTTGTGGCTAAAAGGTCAGTGTCTCCAATCTTGTGTCATGTGCAGGTGACCCTATACCCCCATGCACCCATCTGTCTAGTACTGCCCTGGTGCGCACTGATGGAGGAAAAGAGGGAAGCTCTCTTCCCTAATGGCTTCTTAGCTAGACTGAACACTGACAGCTCTGTGAACATGGTATAGCACGTTAGCTTCTGTCTGTTAAGCTGAAACCAAGGTATGTGCCATTTGACACTGTTGCATGATTCAGGAGATACTACTTGCAGAGGCCTTTTGGTTTCTCTGAGACTGGATCTGGCAGAATATTATTTCAGCATAAAGATATCATCAGAAATATAAGAAAAAGATGAATAATCCTGTTTATTCTTGTGTTGTTGGTTTTTGGTTTTTGTTATTCCATGGACCATAAGATAACAGCTAAGAAAAATTTCAGAACACAATCTTGCATTCTATATACTGCTGCAGATCTGGCAAGAACTAATGTGACAGAGGGCAGGACTTTCTGTGTTAAATATTTCTGCTTCATGCATTATTCTTCTCCCTTTGTGAAATCCTATCTTCAGCCCTCCCTGTCTTTCTGTTTTAATAAAAAGCTGAACTATGAATTTAAAACTCACAGGAAAAATGTGACCCAATGTATCTTTGCATCCCAGATGAAGCAGGAGCCTGTTTCTCTTGGCCTATGTTTTCTAATTGCCAGTTCACAATACGTTGTTACATTATCAGTAGAAATGTCAACAGGAAAGCAAGGAATCACTAGTTAATGCACTGAGCAGCACAATTAGTCTTCAAATAAATCAGGATAGCTACTCAGTGTTTTATATTCAGTATGCATTGCAACAGTTGATGTGCAACAAAATCATCTGCTAAGACCTGCATAAAAATACAGCAATAAAAGAGATATCAATCTTCATAAATGCAGAACAAAGCTGAAGGAGATTAGGACCATATGGGGAGCACCAGTGACAAAAATGAGCCATTTATTCCCAAGTCCAAAGATAAATTTATAACTCTCTGTATGAACTGGTTTTCCTGGATCCAAGCATAATGAAATAGAACCTGTATTTTGTTAAGTGCCCAGTATTGCACCTGGCCACCTGAAAGACATTTCTGAGGTTCTGGAAAAGCCTGTAGGAATCTGAAAAAGGCCAAAAAAGCACGCAGAAAATCTCAGTAACAAAACAATTAAAAAGCAATACATTTAAAAATAATTGAGAAAGTAGTTAGACAAAGAAATTGTCCCAATGCCCATTTCCTGGGAGTGTGCACTGCGCAAGGAAATACAAGGTCCTTATTCTAAGCACACCTGTGGTAAAATCCCTAATTATAATCATTCAGATAAAAGTTAATTAAAAGCACATCTTTAATATAGCAGTGCGCTTTTCCCTACATACCTTCATCTGGGACCAACTCTCTTCTGCCCTCTCTGTTATTTAACTTAAATAGAAACAAGTAGCTGCAAATGTACTTCCCATTTTCTTTTATCTGCCGAATAATACTATGTGTTCCAAGAGCACGCATGCGTGTGTGTGTGTGAGAGAGAGAAAGAGAGAGAGAGAGAGAGAGAGAGAGAATGAAATAGTGTCTCACTCTCTAATGCCGTTGAAAGTTAAAAGAGTAACTGAAAATGTATTTGCTTCTTGGGAACTGCCTTTTGTATTGCTCCCTTTGGTTCCTGCTGTCCACCACCAAACAGGTCTGCTCTTCTGGGAAGTGTCAACATCCCTGTTGATAGTTAGTCTCCTGAGACGACTTTCTCTGTAAAGTGCTGGTCTGGCACTCCATTCACAAACAGGTATCAGGTTCCCCGAGCTATGTGAGATGTGATGTGATTTACCCAGAAGATAACTTAAGGAACTAGGATAGGGGAGGGAGATGTAAATACAGCCATGCAGTTGAAGTCAAATGATCAAGGTGGTGTTTAAAATGCCCAGAAAGTTAAAACTGCATTTTCTTATAAGAAGGAATTTTGATAGCATTGCCTACGTGCGTGGAGAGCACTGATGGGCTCTCATGATATTTTGGTAATTAACTGTGGCATTATGAAGGATAATAGAGAGAACTTCTCTTGGATTTTTTTTTTTCCAAGAAGTAGCTCAAGAGTTTCTCGATGGTGGAAAAATTGGTGGACATTGCCAGCCTTTGCTAGGTCTTGCAAAATATGTGGGTTTGGAGCATACTCCCATCCCAGCCTCTTTTCTGTATGTGACTTCCACTCCTAAGTACTGTGTGATTTTTTTGATTTTTTTTTTAATGCAATGAAATTTATTTCCAGAGCATTCCCATGTCTCTCCCCTAAACTAGCCGATACTAGATTATTGCTAACAGGCTTAATGTTTCACCTAGCTAGAGGCTTCCCAAATCAGAGTTTCCCAATACGCAGTTCAAAAATAAACCAGCCCCTACACTATTGCGATGGCCCATGTTTCTGCTTCACAGAAATCAGATTAGTAATGAAATGCATCCTCTTTCTGCTCCTTGCCCCCAAAAAGTCAGTTACATTGTGCTAACAAGTACAATAAGACAAATCAGTTCTGAAGCTTATAGTTGAGGTATTAGCAAGAACTTTTGAAAAGAGACTAAAAGGGAAATGTTTGAACTCCTTTGTCTTCAAAATATTTGTCTAGCTTGCTTGCAGTGTGCCAAAATAATTGTGCCCTGTGAGGAGATGTGTCAGTTGGAATTTGAGGTAGGTAGTAAGCTGATTTCCAGGCCAGCTTGAACGATAACTGAACAGGACAAACACTTCCTCCCTGTGTGGCTTTTTGAGCACTACAACAAAGTGGCATTGCAGTGTTTCATATTGCAGGTCTGAAAGTTTGTGCAGAGAAACAAGTACAGAGTAAGAAGGCAACATATATCCAAACAAAGGTTTTAATACAGATCAAACAGAACAACCAAAAAAAAAAGGGGGGGGGGGGGGGGGGGCGGGAGGAAGGGAGAATGTGATAGCCACATTTAGCTATGTTCTTTATATAATGTTTTTAGGAGTTTAGTGTGTTATCTTCCTGCTCGTCAGTGTAGAGGAATGCTGAATTCACAATTATTTGCTACTGCAGTGGATGATACCTGTTTTCACCGAGTGGGGTGTTTAGAGTTGAAAACAACTGTTTCTTTTAAATGAATAAACATTTTAAAATTTTAGTGTGTGTTTTTACAAACATTTCAACTAATTAAAAATGATAACATGCCATCAAATTATCAACTGAGATAAACTCAGGCTGTATCAAATTCTATTCTAATTTCTAATTAGAATAGAAGTTCTATTCTAATTTCAGAAAAACTAAATTTACCTATTCAGGCCTTGGAAAGAGATAGAAAATATGGCTAAAACTAAAATCTCAGCCCCTGCTGATTTTTAATATTCTGTCCAGAAGTTTCATTAATACATTTTGAGATTAAAGTTGGAGACAACTGATTGTGGCAGTAAATACTTAATTGTCTTTCATTTCAAGACGTATTTGTATTAATCTGTTTCTTTAAAAGCTTTATTTTTGTAAAATTATATTTTTCAAGCCAAGAATGAAAGTGAGAAGGCTTGGGTCTCCAAGCTGGTATTCTCACATAATAAACCATTTTATGTAAGTGTTGTTGAGCTCGTCACCTTCCTTTTCACCTGAGCATTATTACTATTAGTAAGATAAATAAATGGAAATTGTGTAGTTTAGTGCTATGCATGAAATTCCTCTTGGCAGGCACTGACAGCTCTGTATGTGTGTGTTTGTGTGTTAAAGAATTAGATCTTGCTTTATTTAACAAAACAGTCCAGTGCTTGCCAACCTACTTAGCAAGTGCTTAGCATATTTAGGTTCTTAAAGTTAAATATATGCATAAGCATTTTCCTCACTTGGAGCTTAAATCACAGGTTTTCTATGTTTATGGTAATTATCATAAAGTTGCTTAAAGACTTGGCATAATAGAAGGTTACTTGGCACTTTTTGTGCGTGACAAGCTCTTCCTGGGTAGCTCTGTTTGAGTACATAATGGATATTTCATTACTACAGAATAACTACATGACAGAGGTAGTTATGATAACACTTATATGTGTACACAGCAAAATGGTGAATATTTGTGGTGTCCTGATTCCTGCACTGTGGAAGGAAAAAAATACAAGGGATGAATAAAAAGTGAAAAGTGTAGCAAAGTAAAAAATATTTTTTTCCAGTTCCCTACTACATCATGAACTGTTGAGTCCAGATAACACAAGATCTGATTGAAAACTCTATTTTCTCTTCTCTTAAAATAAATGAAAATGGTACTGCTGAGATTTTTTTTTTTTCAGCTGAACCCTAGTTCTGTCTTAAATGTAAAAAGTACAAGGTAGTTTGGGGAGAATTTTTGTAGTTTGGCAACATTGATGTTTCCCGTATTCCCATAGATGCTTCCCATTATTGAACTAACAATTCTTACTGTTTCAAATTTATATCTTCTGTTTGCCACACTGTTTACCAATTATAGGGTTATCATAGCTTTTAAATTGTGTAAAATTGCAGATTCCTTGAACAAAAAGGGATTTAATATATGTAATGCATTAGATTAGTGTGAAAAGCAGCAGAGCCAAGACTTCTGGGAGCAGAGATGACTGCACGCAGGCTACAGCAATGTCAGAAAATTTGGGCTTGGACAAAGTACTCTTTTGAATCTAAGATAAAGTGTCCCTACTGGTTTGGATTTATTACCATTGAAAATTGAAAACAGGAAAACAAACAAACACACATACGCACACAAAAAAAAGCCTACTATTGCTCAATCAACAGACTTACTTTTTTTCCCCCCTCTCTAAGGAGATGCTATATACAGTTACGTTTTATGGTCTGGGTATTTTTTGTACACTTTTCGTTTATTCCTACTAAGTTAATGTATTGCTTTATTATATGCAGAAAGATGCCACTAATTTAGTGGTCATTAAAGTATTATTTTAATACTTTAAACAGAACAGGTTTTCCTCTGTTTCTGTTAGGATTGTCTTTTTTTTCCAGCTCTCTTGCATGGGCTGAGAAATAGGAAAATGATAGCATGCAATCTTGAGTACAAGAAAATTACAAATGCTTTAATAAACTGGAATTGTGTATGAAATAATTAATTTTCATGAAAATTGACAAGAACAGCACAACAGAACATCGGACAAACTTGTCTTGAACTGAAACCCGGTCTTGTACATTTTGTTTCTTTTCTTGGTGCAGAAGAACAATACAGAAGATGAGGAGAGAGACAGATCTGCATTATTAAGGTAGGATGAAAGCACCTGTTATTTAATGGCTCCATGGAAACTTTTGATATCTCATTACCAATCCATATAATACACATCTATAATGTAATGACAGTTGGTTTATTGGAGCAGTAACCCCCCCCCCCCCCAAATGAAAATTCTCAAATCTTAATGGTAATGTATATGAACTACAGACAGATAGCCTAGCAGGCTAAAGTCACTCGCTGACACCAAACAGATGTGTATTCTAGATTCTTGGGTGCTTTAACTTTATTTCTTTAATTATTTGGTATTTCTCTAATTTTGTATTCTGCTTGTACACGGGTATATCTCTGTATGAGCCTATATCACGGGTCACATGTTAGGATTTCCTAAAGTGCAAGCATGAACGGCCTGGTTTCACAAAGTGTTTCATGGCTTTTCACTGGTGTGGTATTGCATCAAGAGGCTGAGATATGTTCAGAATAAATATATAAATAACTATGTTCACTTACTCCTGGGAAGGGGAGGATGTTGGCAGTGAAATCAGCATCTTGATAGCTTACTTTTGGAGCAGAGTGGGGTGGTCAACGACTATGCCTTATGCAGATGGTTAAATTTGGTGGAGAGAGGAAAACTGATGCATAAACAAAGCTGAAATCCTTTGCTGTGTTTGTCAGAAGGATTTGGCTTTTACTAGACTTAAGTTTATGTAAGCAAGCAGTATTTTGTTATGCCCCAAGACTAGATTTTCTTGCATCATTTCTCCAGCATATGACTTGGGGGCTGTCTGACCACGGGACCATAGCTTAGCCAAAAAATTTCTTAAGGGAATATTTTTTACCTATAAGGCTTAAAAATATAGTAATGCCTTCACACCCTTTTTTGCATTTTGCAATAACTATACTTGGACTAAGCTAGCAATCACTGGAAAATCATAGTACATGTTCCCATCTTTCAGATTTTGTGGGTTTTGTTCTGAGATTCCACTGAAACACTGCAGTGGATGCCAAGTTAATTGTGCTCTGCAGTGAAAAAGCAGAGGTAAAGTTGTTATAGTTCAGAGCAACTTTAAGTATTTCCCAGATATTTTGGAACACCAGACACTGCTACTTAATCCCACTTAAAATTCTGCTTGCTTTGCCAGAAATGCAGAACATTAATAAACTGCATTAGTTAGGAAATAGCTTTCTGAGTGAAGTAGGGAAGATAATTCAAGGTTTTAGACAAAGCTATTGAAGCAGAGACAAGCTGGCATTTCCCAAAAGCTAATCAAATACTCATAGAGCAATAAGAGACTATAATATATCATTTGGGAGACAAAAGTCATGGGAGAAGATTTCAAAGGCTACTATCTCTATTTGCCAGCAGGTAGTACCTCCTGGTGTTGAGACTTGAACATTATAGAAATTGCCAAACACTGCTTGAAGTAATCCTGTTCTGTGAGAGGGTATCTTCTAAATCATGCTGATTGTTTAGGCCTGGTGGAAGACTTGCATATAGACCTAACTCATATCTGAATCTGAGATTCAGTGTTGGGTTCAGTAGATAATAACAATTCTGGACATTTTTTCTCTGTTTTTGGATCATAATGGAACAAATGGCAATTGTTTTTTTCTGACTGCACTGAGTATAACTCCTTTGTGTCTTACACAGTCATTGGTAAGTGATGATTTGGATGTTACAAAACAGACGAATTTCAGTATTTACAATGAATAAGTGTGTATATTTGTGTATTTGTATATATATGTATGTATAGATATATATGTGTGTTTCACTGTTTACATAATAAATGTAACACATGTATGTTCCACTGTTTATTAAATACATACATGTATGTATGTGTTTTATAAACAGCAGAACATAATAGTAAGGAGACTGGAAAGGCTCAGCTTCAACTCTACTGGAATTAGGACTTTCTTCTCTGGAATTTCAGTTAAAGTCTGGGGAAGGAGGGGAATTTAAAGTCAAATTTTCTATCTGGAGTTTGTGTCATAAATTTTGGTTTAAAAAAAAAAACAAAAATAACAAAACTCATCCAAAATATTTTAGTGAATACATTTGATGTGATTTTTTTTTTTTGCTAAATGAAACTTCTGCAGCAAATTCAAACCTAGTTTGTGTTTCTTTGGGACAGCTGGATTCACCCGTCTCACTGAACTCAGTATTCATTATTCTACAATGTATGCAATAATGGTGTTCGTTATTCTACAGCCAAGATCTGGTGAAGATCGGCAACAAGTAATTTTTTTCATAGAATCAACTTTGAATATGCCTGTCTCAGAAGCAGTGCATTGTTATTTTTTTAATACGTATCAGCAAGTGGGCCAATTACTGTTATGAATTTCCTCAATTTTTTGTTTTTGTTCAAACAAAATTAAGAGAATGTAGTTGAATAATCACTTTACAGACCCTTAAGCCAGTAAAGGGTACCACTTACAAAGCTGTAAACCCAACTGTTTGTTACTGCAGCTCTGCTGGAGTGAAAATGCATAGCAATTTGTTTCTGGTAAAATAGGATGGACTACCCATAACAGGTCATTTGAGTTAGCTTGGCAGATTCTTGTCTAAACAGAGAATGGAGCACCTCAATGAAGTGACTAGACTTCTGGCAAGTAGGGGCACTACCTGTATTGGGCAACATTGTTGGTTTTAAAAAATTATCCACCACCATCAGAAGGTCACAAATCTGCCAGTCTGCTACCCAAAAGATCTGTACTGCACAAAGATTCATGAAGTAAATATGTAGGAGAGAGCCATAGCCTCAGTATGCTGTGATGGGAATAGGTACTGTAATTAAGAAACCTGCTGGATGTACTGTAAAGCTTACTGATTCAGAATCAAAGTACTGGTATTTTGTTAGCAAAAAATCACCTTTCTGTTAAGTCTAAGCACAATTAAGTGCTGCCCAGTTTCTCAGTATATACATCAGTAGAGGAAAGTGTTATCAAGAGTAAGTGACTGGGAAAGGACAGTAAATCTACTTCAGCTTGCCAAAATTCATGTCTAGCTCTGAACTTAGTGAGACTAAATACCTCACACCTGCCTTAACATCACTGACATTAAATACAGTAGTTGTTGTTTAATACATCTATATGGTGGAGCTAGTTTCTTTGGCAATTCAGGCATTCTCAGATAAAACAGGATAGCGGTTCCCTTTTTCAGTTACTGCATTTTTGTATCATATTCTAGAATGAAAACTTTTCCTGATTATTTAACTTTTATCAAATTCCTTTTATAATGGAAAAGTGAGGATGACTCTCACTTTTGGTTAACAAGCTACAGACTTTCATTTACTTTACTTTGATGGTATTTTAATTTTCTGTAACCAGAGGTGTCTTTCATTTAGCTGGTTTACTATTATGCCCTTTTAAAGCAATTCAGTAGGCTATCACAAGATAGCTATTGACTGATTTTCTGTTGCTTAACTTGATGCATATACAAACCTGTCAGCTTAGGAATCTGATGTACAAAAACATGTTTGACAGACACCTATCAGTATGCTTAGCCAGGCAATTTTAGTCCCTTTAAAGTACATTTGTTATTAAGGGCAAATAAAGTGTCTTTCTTGGGGACAGACATTAGCATATATGGGATTCTAGAAACACTGTGGGGTATTTCTCTTTTGCGAATAATTGATTTTGGCAGATGCATTCTGTTGGGCTTTTTTTGTTGTTATTTATTTTCATGTAAAAGCTAATTGTTAAATATAACTAGATTTACCAACTGTGCGTGGTGAATTCAAGGATAGCTTCAGGAACACCCCAGAGCACCACACTATAACCAGTGTAGTGTCACTAGTCTGACTGTACATGATGCTAAATACTGTTGAATCTAGTAGGCACAAAAACTATCATGGGTCTGTTATTGCTATGGGAGACTGATGTTTTGTTCTGCCTAGATCCATTATATGTCTCCCAGTATATATAATTCCAATGACCTTTTTGAAAAAGATGTGCAAAGTAGCCAGAAGGCTTAGAGTTTAAAATTTTAGCAATGTAAAACTGATGTACTTAGTCCCACCTATCAAGATAGCTTTGTCAAAAATGATATAGAACTAGCAAGTCCACAAAAAAAAGTTTGAAATGGATGAAAGTGTGTTTTGAAGGAGAGGATCATAAGGCTGGTGTTTCACTTCCCTCCTTTACTCTTCTAACATGCTCTTCATAAAATATGCAAATGAAACAGCAATTAAAATTGAAGATCAAGGATGGCAAAATTGATGAGCAAAGGTTCACACAGTCAGGCTCGTCAAGAGAAGGCTAGTCCAGTGATTTTGAGCATTGTATGTAGGTACTTAGGGAAAGATCCAGACTAAGCGGATGCAGGTACATCTTCTCTAATAGATGTGGAAGGATCATCATGAATGTTTGTAGCTAATGTGATCTGCTTTCCAGAACCAGGTCAGTCCTGCTGTATCTGTCCATGTGTGTGCGTGCACTCTTGAGTCCTATACATCGATATAGTGTATGCAGCAGGGAATATTTCAAGTGGATTTGATGAGAATGAAGCCATAAATTATGTAACTGAAACTCTTTGTAAGTAGGTATTGTGCCAAACATTAAGATTTCATTTTTAACTTTCACTTTGGGAGGGGAGGAGGAAAAAATTTTTGAGTATTTTCCAAATGAAAGTGAATAGTTTTCATCCAGTCACCAGTAAAATTAAATCCAATGACAACTGACATGTGCAAAATCCTTGGGAGGTGCTGTTGGCAGTCATTATAAATTGTAGTTCAGTGGGCTCCCTTTCAGCTTTGGGGGTTTGACAGTAGATCTCTACAGAAGCTTTAGGTTACTGTATTTCAATCTGCAAGTATAATTATTCAAATTTCCCTAATTTCCCCTTAAAAGCAGTCATTAAAATTTGCTGACTTTTCACCCTTTCTTCAGGGAGCATGGCAGACTGAGGAAGAAGTTTTCCAGAATTTATGCCAAAGCAAAGTTTTACCTTACTTGCTGTCAAGTAGCTTATTTTTCACGCAGCTGTAAAGCAGGTGTCTGTATCTCAGTATAACTACTGCTACAGTAAAATGAATGAGGCAAGTCCTAATATCCTTGAAAGCTGAAACAACTTTGAGGATCATGAGTCATATCAACTGTGTGGGTGGAGCTGAAGAACTGGAATTACACAAACTGTTTCCTTATTGATTTCTTATGAAAATACAGTTTATTTAAATTAAGAGCTTTGGGCAGTGTATGTAAAAGGAGAAGGCTGTCCGATTTGCAATAGGGACAGTACTGAGCTACAAAATCCAGAGTTTGTCCCAAGTCTGAGATTGGGTTTGCTTTACTTCCAAATTTCACAGTCTGTCTCTCATTAAATTGCAGCATCTCAATGCTGGCACCTTTCTTTGCTACTCTGGAATAACAAGGCTGCATTTCTGGATCCAGCTGGTGACGCATCTTGACTGGGAACTGAATGTGATCACCTTGGGCTTTAACAGTGACAGTGATAAACCACACGGAACCATTTGGTAACAGGGCTTTTTCCTAACTCGAGGTAGTTAGTAACTGTCTCTCATTTAAGCCTTACCTAAAGTAGTGTAGCTGATTGTATTTCTATTCTGAAATGTTTTATGATGGCATATAACTTGCTAAGCCAGAGTTGCATTTGCTCTTAGCTCTTGATAATTCAAGACAAAATTCTTCTCCAGAGAAACTATATGGCAGTTATTTCAATGAGAGGAAAAATGCTGGAGAACTGAGTCAAGAAACACGTTCCCAAGTCAGAGCCCTTGTTAAGAACACATTTCAAACATATGATAATTATACTTTAAGTTACAGATTTATGTTCTGTCTGTAACTTCAAATACTATGAAGACTTTCTTTCTTCTAAATTTTTCTCTTTTCAACTATTGCTGCATCAAACAAAATCTGCCTGTGTTTTGAGAATTGCCAGCTAATTGGGCTTTCTAATTATCATAAAATGTGTCGGTGCTTTATAAAGAATGTTGCTGTTGTGTGCTGTAGTGATAGTGTAATTCAATCATATGCAAAACATATAAATAGCCTTGTCTTTTTGCACGTACAGTAAATATATGCTGTCTGTGGGTGAGCTCTTGGACAGAGATGTTCTGGTGTTAATGGGCAGCGCAGAGGCATGGGGAGCAGAGCGGTGCAGGCTGCGCTCCTTGCTCTTACTGCACCTCTGCCTGCCAGTGTAAGCAGCTGTGGTAATCCAGCCTCGTCCTGGGCTCTCCTTTTGGAGCAGTTCCTTAGCTTTAGAGGCAGTTAATGAGTAAATCTTTCTTCACACAGGAAGGGTATGAAAGAAAGCGTCTCAGAGCTGATTTTATTTGCTGCTGAAATGAAAAGCAGAACTCTGTAATTAATTGAATTTATCTTAGCTTCCTACCCTAGCTTCAATATCTTGTGGGTTTTTTAGTACTCAAACTTCATGGGAAAGGTGGTATGCAAAGATGTTTTCATAAAATGACATCGTTAGTGTGGAATATTTTAGGTTTTTGTTTTTATTCTTATGGTCAAATATGTTTTGCTTTTTGGGATCTGTTCCTTTTGAGAAATATTGAAGACCTCTATTGTCTGTTGACTTTGTTACTGTTCTGCAGATATACCTTTGACAAGAGCTGAGCCTAGAAAATAGCAGATTATGAATTTTATGAACACCTTTCTCTGAAATGGCACTTAGGATGTGTGGTTTTCTTCTAGTGTGACATTAATGCTGTTTATGGCACAGCAGGACTGTCAAGAGAATTTGAAAATTAGAGGATATGATTTATCATAAAAACAGTGGTAATGTTATTTTCCATGACTACTGGCCCATGATGTAAATCTGGATCAGATCTTGCCTTATTATTGGGACAGAATTGTGGCAGGTTGGGAAAGAATTTCCCTGATATCCCTTGAAGCTTTCTTTGATACCATAGGCAATCCAGCTGTTTAATTTTATTTAATTGTTTCAGAATAATGTAGTAACTGAGAGTAATGACACGAAAACGTGAAAAAAAAAACCTCTTAGCACAAGAGAGCAGAAATGCTAGATAGTTATTGTAACATCCTGCAAAACGTTTCCAGAGAGGATGGATGTGGCCTGAAAAGGCGTTCCTGCTCATTTCAGATTGCCAAAGAGGAGATCATCAGGCCCACTAATTAATTGTCAAGTTTAATGAAGCATTCTGAACCTCAAGTTTGAAGGCACTTATAAACCACTAGCAGTATGCAAAGCCTCTGATTTTCCCTTATTTCGTAATAATTATAAATTTGTTCTAATATTTCAACATCCCTGAATCTCCAGCATGTGGGGTTAAAATGCTCTGTTTTGCTTTGGTTTACCTCTAAGCTGAAGACTCAATTACGGTTAACTTCAGTGAATTAATTAAAGTAAGTTTTGGCTCTTTATGTAGTAGTGAAATTTCGGTTGCTAACAAAAATATTATTTATTGTTGGTTTTCACTACGCATTCCTCTGAACACTTGTGATAAAATATTTCTGGGGGTTTTAATGTAACCACTGGGGATGATGCTGTAGATACTCTTTCGAAGTATCGGGGCATCCTTTTTCTTTTACCACTTAAAGGACTTGAAAGCAATGTTCTTATTCTGCAGAGAAGGCTGAGAGAATTTACTTATTAAGTAAATGTCCCAATACCCCCTTGTCATGTGCCACAGGCTTTTACGTTAAAGGAATAAGGGAAAACATTGGTAAAATCCAAACTCCTAACATGAAGAAAAGGGACCTGTTTCAATAGGTGTGGTGTACAGTGCATGATCTGTGCTCTAAAATGTCTTTGCAAATGTCACAATTGAGGGGAACAGAAAAAGGCTTGTGCTGTGATATGCACTTAAACCTTTTTTTTTTCTGTTAAGAAAAAAAAAAGTACTGCTGTGCATATCACACATCTGACACTTGCAGTCAGCGTCCTGCAGCAGCAGGTCTAGCAGGCAGCGGTCCTCACGTCATGATGCTTTTTCCTCTCCCCTTCTGCCTTCTGTTATTTGAGCTCTGTTTCTGTGATTGTGCTTTAGATTTTAAAATATATCTGTCTTCTTCTGATGTGTCTCACTGTTCTTCTCAAAACAGAAACTTAGTTTCGCTGCCTTGTAGTTAATTCTTAGCTCTCCAAGAGGTTGCCTTATTCATGAGGGACTGTTCTGTACCCTTCGTTTCACTGCAGAATGTTTTATTTTCAGATCACTCTGGGTCATCCTCTTACCATGTTCCACAAGAGTTTTTAATCCAAAAAGATTTCTTGATAAAAACTTTTAGGAAGACCCATATCCCTCTGCAGAGTGTTCCTTCCTGATAATACAGGGTGTTTTGGTGACACTTCATTGAGTGTAGAATGAAAAAGATTCTAGCCAGCTCTCTGATAGTGGATAAGTGTTTTGCGAGTATTACAGCTGACAGCTGATGTTCTGGGTAACTGTGAATTTATTCTTGTTTATGGCCAATGTCAGAAATTCATTAGTAACTGTGTAACTGGATACTGTTGAACATCTGAGTCATAATGTATTATTCTGATTAGAGTTTGTTGTTAGATAAATTTACAAAGCCGTAGACCTTCAGATAGCTTTTTCAATATGAGGCTACTGGCAACTGGAAAAAAGATTTGGTTTTGTTTTTGAAGGGCAATTTTGTGCACTGCTTGGATTTTGTCATGAAGGGAAATGTTTGTAACTATTTGCCTTTTCTTAAGCCACATTGCTACTAGGAAAGGAAAGCCTCATCCTGGTTTGTAGGAGCCTTTTAAAGGAAAACTCTTCTGCTGAGGAAAGAAAGCAGAATTAAATGTTTTCCCTAGTTCTTGGTGCAGTGCTTGGTACTGTTTTATGGAAGGAATGGAAACTCTGGGTATTTCATTTTTGCATGCCTCAGAAGTGGCACAGGTACTTTTCTCATAGAGCAGTCAGAAAAATCTCATGCAGTCCATCTGTGGCTAACGAAGACATAGGACATGTGGATGGTGCCTCCAGGCGCCTGCTGGGGTTCTCTGTTGGGTAGCACCGTGACAGTCAGCACCAAAAGCCAACAGTGCTTAGGAACATGGCTCTGGAATTTCAAAAACTTTCTCTAATGTCTGGGCATGACTGGAGCTAGGGTTTGGTTTAACCCCTAGCAGTGTTTTAGAGTCTGTAGGGCTCTGCTTGTCCCACTGCGTACAGGCAGTGGCACTGCCCAGGCAGAATAACTGGGAGCATGCTGTTGGCTTTATAAAGTCCCCTTGCAAACTGAGGCAGAGTTTTGACTTTATACAAACACACATATTGGCTATTTTGTTCTTACACTTTGAAAGATAACTGCACCTTGCATCTATTTATCAAACTATGCACAACACCATGATCTTGAACACTACTTTCATCCTTTTTACTTTTTTTTCCCAAGCATGATATACTGACTTAGTAGGGGGTTGCTAAATTTGTGTTACAATTGCTATACTATACAGTGGGCAGTATACAAGCTGTTGTTACCTCGGGCTTGACCAGGTATGTGTTTGAATATGTAGGTCAATCTGCAGTTTAACAGTTAAGGCTGTCATTTTTTTCAGTGACTGCTGAATTACTTTCTCGGATACTGATTTTTATTCATTTATTTATTTTTTTAATGAAACTGACATTTCTTTGCCAGCTAGTTTTCCAAAGAATTTTCCATTTCCCTTCAGGGCTTTCCAAAGCTTTGGCATTTTTACATCACATATGTTACATACAACATTTTTCCAAATAATAATGGGGATATAGTGAGTTTAGAGTTATTCAGAAGGAATAACCTTACATTTCACATTATAACCTTCATGAAAACAAACTCTCTGAACCTGCTATGGTTTCATTGTAGTATGTTGAAATGGATATGTCAGCAGCAGTATTTTTCATCCTAGATTTCAAGTTCAGTACTTTTCCATATAAATAGCATATTCCTGAGTTAATGGAAAATTCATGCTGAGCTACTTCATATTGGCTAGCTTTGCGTGTCACCTCCAATGTTTCTGTTGGCTGGCAAAAAAGGCTGGTATTTTCTATTTATCAGTTCTTTTGACTCTTTCTCTGCAACGAACTAAATCTAATAGCCTGCAGGTGGAACACTTCAAATATAAAAGGAAAATATGGCTTATTACATCAAAAGCCAGCAAGCTTCCAATCACACTGCTGAAATGTTGTTTCTAAATCAATTTTGATATTTAATTCGTTTGATGTGTTTGATGATTTTGAAAAATATTTTTGTAACTCCGAGAAGGCTGATGTCTGGATCATTTACTCTTTTAATGTGAGAATAAATAAACAAATATGTTAGAGCTGTCAAGGTAAAAAATATCTATGAAACAAAAAAATTATGGTGCAACCTTGTTAGGTTTTAGTTTCAGCATGAAAAAAGCTTAGCTGTCTTTCAGAGAAAGCTGTGAGAAATCTGCTGCTTACATTTTTCACTTGCTTGTTCTAGAGACTGTACAAAACTGTTAACAGGAAAGACTATATGCTGACTGAAATTCAGACTGTAGTTGGATTTTTGCTGTTTTATGACTATGTATCCTTACCAAAACAAAAAATCTAAGAAAAAGTTTTAGCTGAGCTCTTACAATTGTCAGCTTTCATCCTTTACCATTGGCAGTTTAAAAACATAATGTGGTGACACAGATACAGTATCTCATTAAAACTGCATGCTGCAGCTGTTTTCTCATGGAAAATGTCTTTCCAGTAAAATCCTTGATGCATTTTTTTTTCATTGCCCCCCCTTCAAAATACCAAATCAACAACTCCTTCACCATCTGCTCTTAAGAGAAGCAAATTGACAGAAGTTTTCAGCAGAGTAGTTAGAACCCACTTCTTCTCCCCAGTTCTGTTCTTAACTGTGTATATTTTAGGTTTTCTTAATTCTGTGGTGCAGAAAATGTAGTGTTTTTTTCAAAACCACAATTTTATATGAAAAAGCACTTCCATATCCTCATCTGTTCAAACAACTGTATCCCTTTGTAGTCTGTAGAATCCTGTGGGAATGATTTGTATCATGGTTTCTTGCTTTTCTTTTGTTTTGTTTTAAGAGATTTGTTCAGAAGATCAGGGATTGCCCTGCAAGATGGTAACAGGATTTTGAACAAGCTGTACACAATTAAAATTGGAAAATTTTCTAGAATGTTGTGGGTTTTTTCGAGAATATTTTAAGCCTGGTCCCATCTGAGCACCAAGAAAGACCATACAAGAGTTTATGAGACTTGTAAAAGTGTAATATAGTTATGCTGGGAAAGCAGATGGTGAAAGTACAGTGTGGGTGGACTCCTGGATAATATCCATATAAAGACTACAGTCTCAGGTGTCACGAAACCATAGAGAAAATACAGTGTCATTTTGCAATGAAGCTGACATATCGTTGGGTAGCCAAGTAGGGAGTAAATTTACACCTTGCTCCTGCCAAAGCTGTGGTGCAGTCAGGGTAGGACTGCAGGAGCCAGAGGTGCAGCAAGCATACAGACCGTCTGTGTCCGAGCTCCAGGATGGGAGGCGGCACACTTATCCCTTATATTTTGATATGACAGACAGCTTGTTTAGTCTCCCTTCAGTGGAGCTGAAAGGTGTGAGGCAGGCTAATGAAAATATTATGAAGTGGTCACCAGGAAAATACAAGAATCTTACAAATGTTACATCAACATCCCACTTCATTCTCTGTCTCTGAAATAACTTCATCTGTCCATTTCGTTCTGAATGCATTTGCTCTGTTCTGTGCCAAAAAGAGGTTCATTTTTAAATACACCTCTAAAGCAGTAAAGTATTTCATTTATTATATACTTATGCATCAGTGGTTTGATTTGCTTTTGTGGTTTGGTATTTTTGTTTGAAAGATTTCTATATGTCTGCTTGTCTACTGCAGTCTGGTAGCTGAAACTGCTTTATAATGTATGCAGAAGAACGGTTCTGGGTACATTAATTCAGGTTAGCTGAACTAACATCAGTTTAGCTTAGAGCTCCATGTAGATTATAAAAATCAAATTAGGAGCTTAAATACTGAGAGAATGGAGCCCATGCTGAGCTCTGGGCTCTCTCTGGCTAAGTAAGAAATGCCTGTAGTTGAGCTATCTGGTTTAAAATTAACTTGGCTATATCTACGTGCTCTGTTATGGTTGTAGCAGTGACCACTGGAGAACTGGTTGCATGTTCCCAGGAAAATTATGCTAGGAATACTTGAAAATAACCAGGATATGAATCTGTACATTTTGTTCTTGTACTGTCTTGTATGAATTGACTTTTTGTGACAGGCTACAAGTATTTTTGTATCAATTGAGTGACAAGCCAAACATGTGCTAGTAACATACTTTTTACTCTGGTTCACAAAGCTGCTATTTGAAAGCAGCACCCTGACAACACTTGAGATAGGAACAAAGTTTCTTTTGGAGAAACTTTATGACTTGTTAATGACTTCTAGGTGGTTTATTTTATCAGCAGGAATCTCTCCCAGTTCAATTTGAAATTGGCAAAATGACTATTTGCTCCTTTATTACCTGCCCATCATACTGAGATATTCATGCTAGAAATATTTCTAGCTATGCAGTTCTCATATCAGCATCCATATAAATCAATTTTTATGAGAAGGCTGACATTTTTACTTAATTACACTGTTTTAGGATAGACATTTGAAATCACATTTGGTGTCTTCTGCTTTTTCTATCATCTAGAATGCTACTGGAACACCCCTCACATCCTGCTCACACTACCAAGTTAGCACAGGCACCTAAGTTGGCTGCTGACTTCCACTTAGGGCTCTTTCTCACTCCCTGCTTCAAAGAATAATGTTCATGTTGAATTTTGATTTCTTTTGAGGAGATGGCTTTTATGTTATTCAATAACCAGGTAATTCAAAATTCAACTAAAACTTTCATTTTGACTGTGGGAGATCTCTGAACTCCTTCTAGAGTCTCCCTTTCATTATGTGACAGAGTATAAGGGTAGGTTTATCCAACTGTGTCTGTTTGGGGCTTCTTATTTTGTGTGTTTTGTTGTGATATTGTTAAATCTTGGTAGACAGGACAAAAAACTTTGGCAGATAGACTTTCAGACATTCCTGCTGACAAGGTTTCATCAATGGGTGAAGCAGTTACATTGTCATTTTTGCAGAATTTGAGAAATGACATTTCTGAAGGTGATCAGTTCTGGCATTTGTTACACTGTTGTTCCTTACAGTAATTTTCAGTATTCAGACACATATATCTGTACCTTCAATGTATTGCCAGCTTTTTCTTCTTATGTTAAGTTGAAAATAGTATTTCAGCTTTCAGTCAGGCCTTATATACTTGTTTACTAAAGCTGTATTTTATTGTAAAATGTTCTTTAGTGCTGTTAACATTACAAATTCCATTAAGAATAGCTGCAAGTTCTCACCTCACGCACTGTTTAACCCCTCAAGAGATCAGGTTATCAATTTACTCTGAAAGAATGATATTGACAGGCAGAAGCTGCTGTAACCTTCTCTTGTTTTCACCCTTATCTTCAGATAGTACAGAAAATGGTGCAGAAAGAGCCCCTTGGGTGGGTAATTTTCCTGTTGAAACACTTGCATAAGTGCCATTAATACTAATGGACCACATAAGTAGATATTAAAGGGCAAACCATGCATATGTTTTACTACCAGTGTCTTATTCTGCCTGATCATTGCTTATCAGGGAAGATCAAGGTAATGGTGGGGGAGAAACGATGGTTTACTTCTTCTGTTGTTTGTATTTTGAACCAGCTGGGCAATGCAAGAAATAAACATTTTAGGGACAAGTCTTTGAAGGAATATGTTTCCTAGCTCCCAGAGACTGTGATTAATCTCAATTTTGTGTGAGTTTCTGCTGGGAGACAGTCACTGGTGTGAGAAACATAAAGGACAAAATGAAAAAAATCTGCATACACCTATTTTTAGGCAATTTCCTATCCAGATTGGTGTAATATTTTGTCTAGTTTTCTCAAAAACTAAAAATAATCTCATCATGTCATTGTTCTCCACCAGCAGAGTGTTTCTGAACCGTTTCAAGCCCAAAGAGTTTGTAACCTACTGAAAGTTTCTAATGTGATATTTAAAAGCCAAGGTAATAAAACAGGTTCACGTTAAAAAAATAGACATTATTACAGTTGGGTAAGGATGTCTAATGCAGTTTTCTCCAGACATGCTGCTGACAGCTGTAGGCCATTAGGTCATATTTGGTACCAAAAGATGCCACACGTTATCTCCCAGAGTCACTAAATTAATGAAAAACATCTCAGCATCTGGCCACCAACTCAGAAAATAAGTTCCTCTCACTGAGACAGGCTGATGAGTGGTGAGGATTTACCAGTATTCTCTGAATTTCTGCCAGTGTAATTTCAAGACATTTTTAGTATTTGCTCTCAGTTATTGTACTTCTGTCTTCCTTAGATAGGAAATACAGATACAGTCTTAATTTGGCCTATGAATTTCCCAAGACAAGCAATGAAAATTATATCCTAGCTTGCAAAGAAAGAACAGGAGGCTGATGCCTGTGAGGGTTGTCAACATTTTCAGATGAACCTGCATAAAGGGATCCACTACTAATCCATAGTTAGTTACAGGCTGCTTCGCAGAAGTACCGAGACACCAGGGCTGTGCTGAGTAGAGTACGAGAACAGCTGCCAGTGCCCTGTTAACCCAGCCATCCACCCAGCTGGGTTAAGTGCTTGCATGCATGTTGCCTTCCTGAGCCAGCACCCTTGAAACAGACCTATTTGGGCCCTGATGTCTACCTGTCATTAAAAGTTGAATTCTGAGTGTATTTGATGCAATGAATATTTTGCAAAATGGAAAGAGAGTTTGGGGGAGGGGAGGTAAAAATAACTTCAGAAGAGCAGCCACAAAAAAGAACCAAGTTATACAGTACGTTCATCTAATGCTCGTGTATAAAGAAGGCTGAGTACTTCAGTGAGCTTTGGACTGCTGTTTGAGGGAGGGTAACATATAGCCTATATTACATATAGGGAGGGTAACATACAGCCTAGCACTTGCAGCTCTCCAATGGTAAGTAATACATAACGAAAGAACTTTACCCAATTTCCCAAAGTATTATTAAACAGTTGGCAGAAATGTCAAATTCTAGTAAAAGGACTCTCAAAAGAAACAAGCACAAAAAGGTAACTTTGTGTACATCCCAAAAAAGGGGAAATCACAATGCTCTAAAATAGCGCGGTGTGTTTCAGTGTTTTTTGTGGAATGTGATAAGCAGATTACTAATTTACTGCAGTAAGCTAAAATAAATTATCAACTGCACTTAAAAAAGTAAATAAAACCCACCAAATTAACAGATTTGAATTCTGTAATACCTAGAATTGCCAAAAAAAATTGTTACCATATTTTTGTGTCGGTCAACTTCAAGTGTACATAAACTGGAAATGCAGTGATAAGCAAGTTCAGTAGCGACATGCTGGTTTTGACAATGATGTGCCTCAGCACTGGATACCAGAAAGAACTCTTTAATTCATTTGGCAGTATCATTAGTTCATCTTCCAGCCGTGGGTAACAAGCTGGACACCAGCTGGTACCATAAATATATATTTTTTTTCATATTTCCTAAGGAAAACTTTTGCTTTTGAAATTGCTGGTATATAAGGACTTTCAGGAAGCAGGTCAGTAGTTAATGTTCTTCAGCCATTTGAGCAGAGATTCTTACTGTGAGCAAGGTCAGGTTAAACTTTTTCATAAAAAAAACTGAATAAAAGTGTTTCACAAATCATTGAACTGGGAAAAAAAATCCTTGAAATAGTGCACTGTCGCTATTTTGGGATATACTATGTGTACTTAGTATTAATAATAAGTACTTTTTTTTTTTTTACTGGTTTCTCATCTTTGATTATTTTCTGAATGTGAAAACAAGACAAATTGAATTACAAGGTCATGACATACTTCTTTCCTGTTCTCCTGCTCCTGACCTGTTTCTCAGTGCTGCCTTAGTTTGTTTTGTTGTTGTTGTTGATTGGTTGTAGTTTTTGTATGTGTGTGGTTTTTTTTGTTTTTTTTTTTTTGATATGCCAAGTTCCCTGTAAACCTCATGCTTTCTTGAGCTAAGACAGATATAAGTTGGCTGAATCACAATTAATGACCCCCTAAAATTGATGAGCTAAAAACAGCTTCTTTAATATTTAGTAATGTAAGGAAAAAAGCAATTTATCTTAGGACTTTAAAATAATTTGTAATAAATACAAGATAAGCAAAAATATATGTGCACATATCTTACTTAGGAATACCCAAGTTCTAATTTTGGTAAAACTTGTTTTTTCTGAAATAACATCAAGGCATGTGAAGATAACACCAAGAAAAACAAGTGCTGGAACTGAACAGTACATAATTCGCCTTGGGATACAGTTTCCTTTGTCATTTTGTGATCCTTTGCTGTTGCATTTTGAAGTGTCTTGCCAGGTGTGTATGTCACATAAAAACAGCAGTTTGTGTAGGCAACTGATAGAAAAATCAAAAAAGGTGGTAGTGATGGTCTGGGCGAGTCTTTTCCATGGAGACAGTAGTACCTAACTGCCATAGAAAGTTCTGTCTGTAGGTGGTACCTTTGCACAAAGAACACATGGTAAATTAACTGTTTACTGAAAAATGTTTCTATAATCGGTGTAAACATATTGCATGTGTTCACCAACATGTCTGTGTTTACATAAAAAAGAAATCTATTATGACCCAGAATGTGAAAACCTAAAGGTCACATTCAGAAAATGTCTATTTCCAGAAACTGCAAGGAAGAAGAAATTTCTAGAGCAGTTTAGCAAAGCTAAGCTTGCTTAGCAGAGAGAATTATTTTAAAATGTATTTATTGCTTTGTATCTTAATAGAATTTCAATGTGTTTGCAATTGTATGACAGTCACCAGTCTGGCTTTCGTGTTGAGAGTGAAAAATTTACTTTCAAGATGCTAGTAATGGAGAATTATCTTACACTTTTTGAAATGTTTTCACATTTTACATACAGTACTGATTTCTCTTCTCTACAAAAAGAAGGTACGTTTCGTGATCTATGGTACAAATATATCTTTTAACAAGCTCTCAGATCAGGAGAGTGTTCAAGATTATCATCAGGTGTCAGTGAAACATAAGTAAGGGGTGATTGTAATAGGTCAGCCAGAGAGATTAGTGACCTGAGGACAACTCAAGGCCTCAAGATGTTAATACTTGTTCTTTTTTTGGAAAGAAAAAAAAAAGAGGTAAAAAAGAGAAAACTAATAAAAGACAATACTGCTGCAGTTCAAATGCTTTTGTTTGCCTCTTTATAAGGAAAAGCATTGTATTACTTCTCAAAAACGTGGAAAACAGCCATCTTCATAATTTTGAACGTAGGCATAGATATTTGTTGTACTCCGGGAGTTCCAGTGTTAGTTTTGCTTTGTTATTAAGGTTGGCATAAACCTTACTATCTAAGCTGTGTGACAGCAGCATGTTCTTCGTCACTCAGTATGAATACCCATTGTTCAGTAAATCTGGGATTTGTTTGCCACTCATCAAGAGTGTTGATGTGTCATGGTGATGGCCCTGCTATTCCCCCTATATGGTTTATCTCCATGGATCAGCAGCACGGTGTTTTTGCAGATGTTATCAGATACAGTTAGATAGAAAATTGTTGCCTTGTGGCTGAAGATCTTTCAAAGTTCTGATGTACCAAAAGGGTATGGGTGTTTTATTGAGATCTTCTTTGCTTTAGTGTGTGCAGTCTGTTAAAATGGTCCTTTTTTACTGAGAACATGATGGCCTGCCAGATGTTGTCAATTGTGAGGTATGTTTCCTTTGTGTTACTATGTTTTTGTTTCTGTTTGTTTCTGTAAGAGCTGATTCACCCCAAATGCCAAGAGAAGGCACTAAGGAGAGTTTTGCCATGCTTCAGAGTAGCCGATAAAGCCCTTTGAAACCTTCCAGATATGAGCTAGGCAGTGAGACAGGCTTGGCTGTGAGACCAATGATATGCCCAGCCCTTGGCCTTTTCAGTGGGAATGCTGGTGGGGCTGCCATTTGGCCTGCAACAGGAGTTTGGTGTGGGTGATGTGTGTGTTTGCTCTTGGAGTGAGTTAGTCTCTGGTGTGCATGGTGACAGACTCTAGAAGGTGATTTCATTCAACATTTTCCAAAGCACTCCTGTAAAAGAAGAATTGGGAGCCAAAATTTCAATGATGGATCAATAGATCTGAACACCTAGCTCACTTAAACCTCTAAAATTTTATACTAGGCTGCTGTGCAGTTCTTTGGTGCTAGCAGTACTACTCACTTGCATCATTTTTCATCCTGAAGTCACTTATGTGCTCCAATGATGCAAAACATTTTATTCCAACTGCAGTGATGTAGCACAGGTCCTACTGGTGATCATGATAGCTTTTAATGAAAACAGAGTTAGGGAATGACTAAGCAGAGCAGAACTCTGAAATTCTGCTTCATCAGCGGGGTTAAAAATAGCAACATCAAAAAGCAGTAGAATATATATAAAACATACAAATATGTGTGTGCATATATGCATATAAAGGAGTCCCTTTTTCTTTTTTTCATTCAGTGGTGTGCTAAAGATATTCTGTGATGAAGGTCCAGCATAGTAAAGACATTTCGGTAGTTTTCCTGCAGATTCTTAGGACTTCATACTTTATTCTTCATTTGTCATTCTGCTTTTAGACTTTTTAGTTCATGTTATTGAAAGACTTGCTTTATATTAGTGTCTGTTTGAATGTCATCTTTGTTCCTTGTCGAAACTGTGTATTTTACAATGTACCTATGTCCTCAGATAGGAGGTATCTTGATGTATTGCTGAAAACTAAATAGTTTTCACTGTCACCAAGAAAGTATTTTGGGGATTTTTCCAGATTTTGTAAAAACAGTAGTTCGATTGATCTTGTTCATAAATTATGTGCTACATAATAAAATATTTTAGTTTTCATTAGTGCCTTTATAAACCAGTAGAGGAATTTAATCAGAGTATTTTTTCATGATAAAATCTTGACTGTAATAAAAAATAAAATACCTTCCCTACAATTTTTTATGTCATTTAGCAGTGTATATAGTGTCTGTCCAGATGTGATATTGATCAGAGATCACAGGGGATTTGATCTTTCAACCAAATTCACAGCCAATTCCACCCCCCCCAGAAGTTTTAGAAAATTTTGAAATCCTTAGTAATTGATAGAGCTGAGTATTGAACATGTGTAAACCAAAAAACATTTGTAGTGTACGTTTTAATGAAATGCAAAATTCACAATAGATTTTGCATCTGTTACTTTGACAAAGCAGCTGATGCTTTGACCTCCATCGCTCACTCTGAAGCATGGCAAAACTTAATGCAGTGTGTGCTATTCTCTCCTTCCTTCAGCATATGGGACTAGTTGGCTCTTACAAACAGGAACAAAAATCTAATAACGCAAAGGAAATGAATAATACTACTATTCTGTTAAGACAATTCGTAACATTTCAGCCAAGTGCTCACTTCAAAGCAAAGAGAATAAAATACAAGTATAATCTTGCTTTCTTATCTCTGAATTGCTCCTTGTTTACTTCTTTCAATATAGCAGGCTGCTTTTCTGTTGTATTAGCTGTAATTTACTTTGAGACATATATTGAAAGAAGAAAAACTAAACTCTGAAAATGCTTTCTCCTGCAGTTTTCCTATTATTTTTCAAGCCATACTTTAGTTATAATTGAATGAATAGTTTAAGGTTAAGAAATAATTATTTTGGTTAAAAAACTTCCTTTTTTTTCCCCAAATGCACACAGGATTACAGTATCACTTTCTATCTGCCAGCTCCACAGACTCTGCCTGTATCTCTGGATTTCTTACTAGCATAGAACTGCATGTTCCTGAAACAGGCTGCTGTGGATGCCAAAGAAGAAACTGAAAACCTGTTTCTAACCTGGAGATCTTGGGTAGTGAGTAGGTGATAAAAATGGATGAGGGGCTTTCATGCTGCTATTACCATCTCTTAGCTCCTGCTAAGGAAGGTAGGAGCTCGAGAATCTTTAAAATGGAAAGAATTATTTTAGTTTATAGTAGCTGTATAGAATGGTAGCAGGCATTTGAGAAGAACAGAAGAAGTATGAGTGCACCAAAGCAGAAGAGAACAGCAAAAATGTTTAATACACTGAATGGACAAAGCTCTCCTTCCCACAGTTTTTTGCACAGATGGTCTTGGGGCAGTGCCAGGCATGTACAGGTGCAGCAAGCCTTCCCCTGGTCCTCATTCCCTTGAAGCAGCTCTCAAACTCACAGCTCCTCAAATCTTAGGAAATGGATTGCTTTTTGCTTCTCACCAGATAATTTATAAAGGTTTTGCCAGCCACCTAGAATGTGTGTTGCTTGAAATCCCTCAAAACATTCTGTCTTACCTGGTAAGATATAGCCAGCTGAAGGAAAAAAAATGTATGTTTCAGTACTGATTATTGTGGTTTTGCCCTGTAGAAGAAGGTGAAGTAGCTCTGTGATGTTGCTATAGTAGCTGCAGTTCTTCTTGAGCATCATCCTGAGAGTTACAAGGGCCGTGAAGGCTGCTCCAAAGACAGACAGTGATTAATGCTATATTCATAGACTCACAGATCTGGAAGAAACCTCAGGAGGTGGTCTAATCCATACTTCTGCCCAAAGGCAAGGTAAACTCTGCTTAAAACATTCCTTACAGACATTTGTCTAACTTGATCTTAAAACACCAGAAGCAACATCCCTGGACAATTTACTCCAGCACTTAACCAATTTGTCTCCCTCTTCTTTATCTTCAGCTACACAGTGCTTTTTGTCATCTGTCATAGTTCCTTAGCTTTCGTGATGTGTTTATTTGTGAGGCTTAAGCTGAAGGTAAAATAGGGTGATTCAGCCCTCCTAGATTTGTTTAAAATACTGAAGACCAAAAAGAAAAGATAAGTTTATTTTGTTTAATGTTAACTGCATGAGCTCTGCCTGACTTGGGAATGGGTTAAATAGAATCACTTGGCTTCTAACTACATTTCAACCAAAGAAATATGAGCAAATTCTGCTTCTGAAGCACATCATGCTGAATAATTTAGGAACTCTTGGGCTGTTTGCTATATGTGAGGTATTGCAGGGGGTAGTATATCATTAGTTTGCACAGAGGTTTTATGTATTTTGGAATGGAATATAGAGCGTATTGCAGCAGATAAATCCTATCAGATAATAATGAATGCTTGATGAAAATTATCTGTCCAAGCATTAGTTGCTCTGTCAAAATAACAGATCCAAAATCTAATGTGAAATTTGTGTTTTGATAAAATTAATGGAGCCCATCACTGGGACTTGTGAAGGTAGTTTACGATGCTCTCACAGTGTAGTGGCCATAAATTAGCTGGATCAATTTCACAGAGAATGTCTAGACAGGCAAAACAAGTCTATACTGCAGCTTCTGGTAGCCTGGAGTATGCTGGGAACATTAGAACCAAGGGGCATGGCAGTAGTTCAGCTCTAGTTATTTGGGATATAAATGTTTCATGCAAAGACGCGTGTAGCTTTTGGCACCTGAGTGCAGTGTCAGTTGGCCTACAGTTGATTTGAGGGCACACAGGACTTGGTGACAGATCGTGTCTCCCTTGTGTCACATGCTGGTGTGTTGAGCACAGCTTGCTTAACATAAAGTGGCCTGAGAGCATGTTGCTTCTGATTTTGCCTTTTTTAAACACATATCCAGTTAAAAGTACTTACATCTGTTGATGAGCAAATATCAAAGACAAAATTTTATATGCTTCTCTGTGCTTGTTGCTTATGAGGATTTTATAGTAGGGTTTTTAATTGGAGCTGGGAAGATAAGTCAAGGTATTCCACGAGGAAAGATTGAGACACACACGGTTCATTCATCTGATGCAAAATATCAAGTGAAAATGCCTACAGTACATCAGGCACAAAGAATATCTGCTTTATTTAATTCACTGGGAATAATTCACTAAACAGCACTTCTGATTTTTGTCAGTCAAAACTAGATTTCCATCTTGAGTTAGTTCTAACTTTATGGCCTATTTCTTTCCTGAATGTGTGCTGGATTTGACCTTAAAACAGTTTTCTGCACACTATACTGTTTGATGCAGCTGAGTCCAGGTGTATGATTTTAGTATTCTAATGAATACCATTACTTGTAAAATGATGTTAGTCCTGAGAGCTACTGCAAGTGGTAAGAATACTAAACTCAGTGCCACTGCAACATCTGAGCTCTGGTGCCAGTTTTAAATCTCTGATGCCTTCAGTGGTGAATATTAGAAAATGTAAAACTGGATGCACCTATATGCATGCTTATTTTTGTGGCAGTCGTTTCTTTGCCTATGCAATGAACTGACTGAAAGCAATGTAACTGCCCTGGTAAAATGGATTTATTAGTTCTAACTGTAACACGCTAGACTTAATAAAAGTCTTTCAGCCAGCTCATATAACAAACTTTTATCTAGGATTCCTCTGCAAAATACTGTGTAAATGTCTGGTTAGTAGCTTGATGAGGGAGGGCACTTGCTTCCTTCTAGTACCTCTGTTGAATGGCATGAAACTTTTCATTTTGTCTGGTAAAGTAGCTGTGGAAAAAGGTTGGCACGTCCTTGCCTCATCCTCCAGAAGAGGATCTATGTCTTTGACTGGCATAGTAAGATTAGCAGAGAAGCTCAGGGTGTGCCATCCCTCTGCCCAGGAGAAGAACAGATGTATTGAACGTGGTCATATATGAGGATGCATTCAGAAAACAGGAATGGCACCTGAGCTCCTGAACTACTTTTTCCTGTTGGCTGGCACTATGTCTCAAGCGAGACATAATTAGTGATAGGATATTTGAATAAATTTCAAGTCAACTCCAGCCAAATGTTGACTTGGCTGTGTTTCTGTCCAGCAATATATTTTAGAGCTTTACTGTGCCTTGTAAATAGAATAATGTGCTGATTAAAAAGTGCAATTTTATGCAGATTGCATTTGGTGAAAGTTTTAGTCCCTAAACTCCCAACTAATTTTTCTTTTCCAAGTTTATTGAAACATTTTTATAACGTCTCATTTTGGGGAATGGAATTCATATGGGAAATTGCATGTCACTGAACTGAAGAGATGCGTTCTGAGTCCTAGTGCTCCCTTCTGTTGAATTAAATACAAACTGAATTGCTTAACAAGAGAGGTCAGGAGAGACTCATTCTTTGTAGCCCACAGTCTGGGGCAAACTTTGGAGATGAACAGCCACAGTTCATATTCACACTCCAGGAAAGAAAAACTGGGCTGTGATTCCTGGTACCCCTCATTCAGGTGAGAATTACAGGAATGGTAGGAGATTGAGAAGCTGAGAAAGAAAGTGCAGGGAGAAAGTAAGCATCTCTTTTGTTGCTCTTTTATGTAACTCTCTGTGTAAGGCTACTTTTTTCCTTTTAAAAAAAATGGGAATGTTTTGTTTGGATCAAAATAGGTATTGAGTTGGTACTCTTTACTTCTTTTTTCTTTTATTTGTCACTGATGACTGCTACCTGATTGAGTTCTGAACAAGTGTGTTTTCTAGTTTAGTTCTATTAAGCCATAAAGAGTTCTCTTAGACACTGCATTAAATTAGCTGGATACATTCTGCTTTCATGCATTAGCACTGAACAAAACTCAAAACATTTTTTATTTCATTTTATGAAAAAAATTAAATCCATTAAGAAATACTACTGAAATATTGGAATCTAAGCTGCACAGAAATATTCTATCTAGAGAAAATGATTCATTTATACTGCTTTGTTGCAAATACACTAGCTTCCAAATAAATCAGTACTCAGGCAGCATCAAGTCCTATTTATTTCCATCCCCAAGTCTCACCTGCCTATCTGTCCTATCTGGTTAGCCCCTATCACTACAGATATGAATGTCTTGCAAACATTGAACATGCCAGAATTTTTGCTTCTGTTTTAGAATGAAAGCCTACATGCACAACAGCTGCAAATTAGAGCTGGTAACAGGAGATAAGGAATTCAAATATAAATCTAGCAGTGGCAGATACAAATATAAATCCGAGTGTAAGTCTTATACTCATGTGAGGTGTTGTATGTTAAAAAAAAAAAAGTTTATCTAATTCTGTTAATAAACAAAAACTTTTTTTTTTTTAAGCTAGTCTGACTTTTATCAAATCCAGAATAAAGAATGGGTACAAAAATATTTATTTATAATTCTAATTATAAACAGTAAATTTATTTATAATTCTAATTATAAACAGTAATTAATAACAGTTCTAATTTTAATCCAAGCTCTTATTTGTCAGCTCTGTAATTATTTCTAATTGTTCCAAACTCACAGAGGTTAAGTTATAAACTGTACTCTGTAGATTATTCTAAAAACCAGAGTATAAGTGAACTGCCAGAAGATCAAAATAGTCACAAAGGAAAAATATGAAAATATAATTTGCATTAGTTGCAAATAGGTATTGCACACATACTTAACCAACTGATTATTTGTGCATGCAGAAATCCAGTTTAATGAATACATAAACAAATGAGAAATGCAGATTGTGTTTTCCTGTTTGCATATGTTACTGGTTGTGTATGTATTTCAGAAACATTGAATCCTATCTATCGGGGGTGTTTGGGTTAAGGAGCCATCATTGGGCTTGCTTCCATGGCTGGAATTACCAGATGGCTTTTTATGGTCATGCATATTTCCTAGCATTAATTCAATGGAAAGGAACGTGTAACAGCTACATTTTTTTTGGTTTGTTTTTGAATGAAATACAAAATAAAGGAAGCGTAGTTAGCAACCCAAACCTCTGCTCTGGATTAATTAGATTTGCAAATTTTCAGAGATTTAGTAGTCTATTTTTGGATACATCTGGAAACCGTATCAATCATGAAAGTTTCTTTAAAATGCTTGGTAAGAGTAGGTTATTCACAAGGGGGCTCATCAAAACAGTTTCGTTTGCAGAGTCTTTTTTACAGGTTTTGCTAAAAAGAAAAAAAAAGAATTTGTCTGCCTATAAATACAGGAAAGATAAATTACCTTGACTCTTATCAATTCTTTTTCTTCTAGCCTATTATTTCTCTGTTATCATAGTTAATTTTTTCTGTGCTTTTGGAAAGCTTATCATCAAGATTCAGCCTTTCCAATTCTCTGTCTTCTCTTTTCCTAGTTCAACATGAGACCAGTTTCCTCTCCTCAGATTTTAGTGCACCATCCCACTCCATCTGAACAATTCAGCCTTCCCCATAAAGGTGCCCTGAGATACTTCTGCTTGCTTCAATCTTTTAACATTATATTTCTCCTCACCCCCCAGAATTCATTCCCTTTTCATTTCCTCAGGTTTGGAGCAGTACACTGATCTTTTTTTTACATTGCCCAGATCTGTTTTAAGTCCATGAATATTTTTTTTTTTTTTTGGCAGGCACAGTGGGTGGAACAAGGGGCTCTAACATGTTACTGAGGTATGGCAGTGAACCCGAGAGTGTCAGCACATTCCTGCCGGGCACTGACTTCTTTTTGTCCCCTTCAGTGATGTGAGGAAAGAGGACTTCTGGGGCATCCAAGCCTACAATATTCAAGAACTAGCAGTAAGTGTAAGACAAGTCACTCAGAAAGTAGTTCTCTAGAAGTTTAAATACAACCAAGGTCAGAAAGGAGAGTTGTGGCCTCCCAGCAGTCCTGCTGGGCTGAGGAAGGTGCTGGGCCTGCTTTTGGCTGAGATCAGGCGCACAGCAGAGCCTGGGGCAGTGGTGCTGTGGAGAGCAAACGTGCAAGAGCAGCCCCAGGAGGGAGTGTGCAAGGCAAAGAAGGGAAGTGATTGAAATTGTTCCAGGGCATTAAAAAAAAAGGCTTTTGAAGAGGCAGTGGTGAGAAAGCAAGAAGTTCCAGCTGGAGATTTTGCTGGGATAATGATGGGGGGAGTAGCTAAGCAATCAGGGAGAGAATGGAGGATTGCATGAAAACAGAATTCATGTTCTCTTAAAGTCTGATAGCCAGCACATAACCAATTAGCTTATATGTAGTTTATTTTATGTAAATCAAAAGTTTGCCTTAAGACATGACAGATTGGAATTTGATAATGGCGAGTTGTGAATGAGTCCTAAAAACTGGTCACTGGAAAGGCTACAGACCATCTTTAGGAAAATTTGCAATGTGGCAGACCTCAGCTAATCCTATCAAATGAAAACTGATATTCATCTGTGAGAATATTGTAATCCTGAGATTAAAAAAAGAAGTTTTTCATGCTACTGAATTCCATTTATTTTTGTTGTTGTTTATATTCTTGCAAGATATACTCATCTTTAAAACGCTAGCTTGGCAATCAGAAACATTGGACTTCCGTTAGACTGACTTTTAAGGAAGCAACAATACTTTCTTTATCTCTTTGTGTACGGCTCCAAATCTTTTTCAGTTTTCATCTTATTTTGGGTAGCCATTGGAAAGCAATATCCAAACTCATATTCAAACTAAGGACTTAGCAAAGTCATGTTAAAGCCATGTTTCAAAGTAAATAATATGAAGCTCCTTTCAAATAGTGCTGATATATTTCTAATTTACATTTGTGTAAATGCTAGTAGGAAGGTATGTTATGTAGATGATGGCTGTGTCTGCATCTGAAACATTTACAAGAATGTTTTACTAGATTAATGACAGGCTTTCAGATTCCTGAAATTGTGTGGTTGTTTTTAATCTTACAACTGGGTGACTTCTTCCTGCTGAGGAAAGTGTCATGTTGATCTCAGCAGTAGCAAAAATTATTCTGAAAACTGCATACTGTGGAAACATATATAGAAACACAGATGGCTAACTGATGGTTTGAGCTGTGGGGACTATGTGATTCTTAAGATTCCTAGGATGTTCCAGGGCTTAGATAGCAGTTCTGCACTAAGACATGGATCGTGCTGTCTACATCAGTGCTATAATGACACTTTATGACAATGGTAAAGGTCTCAAGTTGCAAGCAGACTTGTTACTTGTGTCCTTTTTGCTCATGGGGAAAAACTGGAGGTCTGCCTATAAATGCAAAGTTTTGAGATTCGTTCCTTAAAATTTTTAGTTTAGGCCATCAGGTAGCAAGTGTTACAATTTTTAAGATACCTGAGCCCTGTTTTTATAGGGCTGTAAAGAGGTAACAGTGCAGCTTACTATTGACCTTTGAGTTATGCAGATGATGATGTTTATATATTTACAACTGGTATAATCAGTTATGTGATGTTGCATTTAGACCAAAAAAAAAAAAAAAAAGAGGCCAACAAAGTAAAGACTATTGCTCATCAATATAATCAATATGGGACAAGGTCACAATTTTTCTAGACTAAATTTGAGGCACATGCTTCCGGTTTTACACTTTCTCAGTTATCGTATTAAATAGGGAAGTTATTTTTGCACAGACCAGAGGACATTATGAAAAAAGTTGATGATTATTCATGTTGAGTGGCAGCAGTGTTCTGACTCACCCTTTTCACGGGCATCATTCCCTACATTCTTAATGGATTGTGAAATTTGGAACAGGTTTCTGCCAACAAACAAAATATTAATGAAATGTAGAGTTGCATAATATATTTTTTGCGTAATGTAATTCTTCCCAGAAAATGAAATGACCACCTCCTAAAATAACTGAGGAAATGCTTCATAGTCTTATTTTGCTGTGAGCTAAAAGGTGTTTGGGTAAGTGCATTGGCATACTTACTTGCAGAGCCTCTGCAGCTTTGATGCACAACATAAAACTCCTTAACCTTTTAATATATGATTTTTCACAATGCCTGATACATTAATTACAATCAGTTTCTCAGACTTGAGTAAAAAGCATTTCATCATTTTTTGTAAAGTGTGCAGTGCACAAGCAGGGAAGAAAGGATGCTGAGGACAGCTAGGAAACGCAGGAGTTCACCGGCACAAAGAAGTAAATATTTTTCTGAGTAATGACCTAGAAACTTTCTCCCAGAGAGCAGAGAGATGCTTGACTAGACTGCCTCAGCTGTTAATCAATCAAATGCTTCCTACAGTATGGATTAAATTAAGTATATCCTTGGTTACTGCCTAAGCCCCCTGGTGACAGCACAAACTTTTTGTCCTCTTTCTCTCGCTTCCCCACCTAAGGCTGTAAGTAGATATTCATATCAAGGCCTTTGGCAACAACCTGGTTGAAGCAACTGGATTTTATACAGTCAAGGAGAGAGCAGTAAATAATAATAAAGCCCATTAATCCTCTTTTCCATTAGTGGCAATGTCAGATAAACCTGCTTAGAGACTCTTGGGAAATGTTACATGGATGATTTATTATATGTGTAGTTTTAGACGTAAGTGTAATTTTGAAACATGGTACCTCTATATATTCACATAGTGACAGAGCAGAATAGCAGATGAATTACAGCACCATATAATGGGCAGTTTCAGTATATCTCTTTAGCTGATTTCAGCTGATGAACTGAAAAGTTAGTGGTGGGTCATTGGGGTGACAGGACACTTTGTGGTAAGAATTGAAATTAAAAAGCTTATTCTGGTCATGCACTGGGAGAAGAGGTTTCATTTGGTTCCTTTTCTTCTGCCTTTTTGCTGTTTGACTTTGTCCCATGACTATTTGCAAAAATGAACTAGCAATAAATTTATTTGCCTACTGTACATCGCAGATGCAAAGAGTAGTTACGGTTTTATGAACTTTTTAAATACTGGGGATTCATCTTAATGGTGTATGAGGAGGAATATTTACCCTGTATTGAAGAGAGTGGGCTAATAATGAACGAATACTAAACTTTCATTTCTTTTATGGATTTAACATCCCTAATAATTTAAAAATGCAAAATGCTTTTTGCCAGAAGATGGCTGTTCCTCAAGCTCTCCCTAAAAGCATAGCTGTTCCTGACCGCAGCTGCATTTGTTTCTAAGAGAGGACTCAGCTACTTTTTTATTCTGCTTGAAATTCTCTACGCAAAACTATAATGTGGTTGAGCAGGGAGTTGTAGAGCACCTGCAGGCAGGGTGCAGGCACTTGATAGCAGGATGACTCAGCTCTGCATCCCTCTAGTCTGGTGTTCAGTTGTATTTGCCTTATGCTTGACAAAGATATAAGTCTTTTTTATTTCTTTTAGATTCTGCTAGATTCTAGAAAAAAAACAAACAAAAAAACTTTCCTAATGCTAACTTTCTACATGTTTTATTTAAAACTTCAAGCTCCATTTATTTGCTTAGATTTACACCGTGATTCTGCTTTGGTAATCATTTCAAGATTATGGAATGCAAGGCAATTGAGAACAGACACACAGAAATGATTTAAAGGCTGACTTTTAAAAAGAGAGCTATTAAACAGGTTAGTCACAACCATGAGTCACTTGAATTGAGTCATGCTCAGTTTTTTCTAGCTATAGATTATCTGGTTTTCCTATTTCCCCACATAGCTATGAGTAATGCTGTATTAAGAAATATTACTGCTTTGGAGAATGTTTTTTCCCTACTCTGTGTGATGCCCTCCCTATCTGAATACATTTTTACATTGGTCAGTTTACAGTGTCATTGTTTGGCTCATTCTTTCAACCACTGAGTCGCTGGCTGCATAAAACAAGCAATGAAATATGTGCCAAGTGTCAGGTTGAAGAGAGAGATGAGCAAGTAAGGGACCTCACCATCAGTCTGGGATTTGCACCATTTCTGTGGGGGTTAATTTGAGATGTTAATAGTTATCTTGGCTTACATGAGCCTGTAAGCCACCCACAGCAGCTGAGGTGGGAGCTTTGGGATAGTTATACAGGATGGAGATGGTCTGTGGAGAACAGTTCAAACAAATGTGAAGGGGGGACAAAAATATGTCCTGACATGGTAACGGAGTTGATGGCTTAATAACTGTTGAAGCTGGGTTTGGATGTTGTTTTTTGTTTTTTTTTTTCTATATTTTTAGTGAACGTGCATCAACACAGCTGTGGTGTTAGGCATAATCACAGAGCGCTTACAACCATCATTCTAGAAATAAATTTAGCATAATATGTATTGGCCAAATGTTTTCAGCTTGGTGGCTACCAAAATTAGTCTGAAACTGTGTAGGTGCTTAAATGTGGGTTTGGGAGACTGGATTTGGGCTAAAAAGTGTAGGCTGTAGTTCTCCAAGCATCAGAAAAGAGAGGGGAATTACTGTAGCTTTGAATATTCGTGAATATGCCTACATTTAGACTGCAATATTCATTGCTGTTTTTTAAAAAGTACTGTCAGCACTTTTGTTAATATAAAGACAAAACTATGTTTCCATGCAATCATTACAGAAAGAAAATAGATATTACAGATGAGGTTTCAAGGATTTTTTTTTCCACTGGTTCTGCTTTTGGGAATTTTTCTGAAATCTCTGATTCTCTCCAAAATGGATAGCTCACCTAGAAATAAGGCTTTCTTCCATGACTGGTGTCTTTATGATTGGTGCTGCATGGTTGCTAGATGAAAAATGTTACTAAAATTAGAATGAAAACATCTTTCTTATTTTTGAGTCTCTGCTGAATAACCTAAAACCAAAACCAATTTTCTCTAATTTATCAAAGAGGTCTGGGGACAAACAATTTGAGTTAGAAAATGTGATGATGTCATGAAGAGCACTCAATGTGCTTACAACAAAGAATTCAAATGCCTCCAAAGAGAAAAACAATTTTCACTGCCGTTTTGTAACAAAACTGTTGCAATAGATAGCAAAAATGGTAAAGCTGCTGTCAGTACAAATGTCTTTCCCATATGCTTCTGCTTCATTTCTGCAGATCTATACAGGAAATACTTGAGTCACGAATAGTTTTCGTAGAGGCCAACTTTGTATGAGAAGGGGTCATTTGTTCAGTGTCATCAGTTGTAAAGCTGCACAAGGTCATTCCAGAAAAAAATCTCACATGCAAGTTCTTTCTGTGCCTTAAAAGCTGTTGCTAACCTTGGATGAGAACATGTTAAAACAAATAACCAACTGAAAAAGAGCATGAGGGACGTGTTTTATAACCAAAGGACTGACTGGTGTCCACTGTGTGTGCTTATATCAGTTCAGCGAACTAATTCTGGAGACCTCTGTGAGGTAGTCTAAGTCAGAATGAAAAGTCGGCTCCTGCGGAGTCTGGTTAAGATTTGTCTTGATCCTTGGAAGAGGACCTGCCCTCAAGACTGGAAATTGTGGGCTATCGTAAGGATCTTTGAGTGGTGCCCAGGGTGACAGATCACCTGCGGACCAGCTATGTCAAAATTCACGTCTTGGTAAGAGAGCAGGAAGGTCTGCTACCTGAGAAATGGAGATGTACCAGAGTCTCTTGCACGGGACATGTCTGCAGACATACTTGAGCTCACTGCTATCTCAGGATACTTCTTGCATGGCAAGGGAGCCAAGCCAGCTCGCAAGATAAAAGCACACTCTCTTAAGCAATATGCGGTGCGGCAGGACGGTAAAAAGCAGAATGCAGATGACATGTAGTTATGTGGATATTTCCTCAGTTTTGTATTGAAATTAGGTCCTGTGTTTCTTACGTTTCAGTGCCTGCAACAGGTTTATCTTTTCCCCAAACAGCCATCAAACAAAAGGAAAGGCTTTTAAGTAATGAGAAGGTAAATTTGGACATATGTATAAGACATCTCTGTGCCTTTTATTTACGTTTTCTGTAGGGTTCTGGTTTTATGCCACAAAGCTGAATATTATGTTACAGGATTATATTATTTAATTTCTGTAGAGTGCTGTCTTGTCCCACCAGTTCTACTATGCTGAAAGACGTAATCTGCTGAGAATGTATGTTCAGGTAAAATAGAATTTTCTGTGTTTCCCTTAACCTAACATATATATGTGCTTAATGGGGGGGGGGGGGGGGGGTGGTGTAGAGTTAAATGCATGAGTTAAAACACTTTCTGAAACTTCTGAAAAGCAAACTTTTATCTGTGCTGAGGAGTGATGCATCATCCTTTAGGGAAATTAAAATAGTAGGTGGTAGGATACTAGCACAGATTGGGAGCTTGGATAGAAATAGAAGCTGAATAAAAGAGGACTACTTTTTATGAGAAGAAATTAAAACAGATAGGTAGAAGCTGAGCAAGAGTTGACCACTGACTGTGACTGCTAATGTTGACTGGCTTATTCACGGCTTTTTGGTGAAATACAAGTGCAGACGAATGTGCCATAACTGATGAGATTTTTCTGATGTCAATGGATCATGATATTGAGAAAGTTAATGGTCTGAATCAGCAGTTTTCAAATGTCATTGACTATACATTGGAGTGAATAGAAAATCAGAAAAACAACTTGAAAAAAAAAAAAGAAAAAAGGTGGGATTCATTACCATGCATGTTTCATAATGGAAATGAGAATGAGCAACTGGAGCTACAAAACTAGATGAGCTAATGCCCATAACTAAAGGAAGGGATTTCCCCCATCTGCCTATCACAACTGCATTTTATGTTGTGATTCGTTGCTCATGTTACTTGTTTTGTATGTGCTGTTTCTTTCATGCTGTCCTTTTATTTCCTCCAGTATCAGTTTCTTTCCTTTTGCCAGCCAGATTATTCTCTCTTCTGTCTTTTCTCCCTGCCCAAAATTCCTAGCCACATGAGTAGCTTTTCCTCTCAATGAGAGGTAAGATAGCTGGGAAGAAATATTGTGCAGAATTGACATCTAGACAGGGGGAGGAGGGTAGCTCCAAAGGTGCCTGTGAGAAGTTGGATATATCTTGCTTTTAGATTTATGCAGCACATGCAGTGAATTTAGAAAAGGACATATAAATATTTGTATTATACCAATTGATGAGGCACATCATATCAAATGGATTGTATGTGCTGGGCTATAAGTACTTGTGCAGCATCCTCAGGTGGTGTAAACTAGCGTGGCTCTGTGTGGACCACCAGTACACCTGCCTCAGAGAGCTGCCTGTTGGTGTTTCCTTGTAACCGAGTGGTAGAAGTGCACACACTCATGTTTTGTAAACTTGAAAGGGGCTTAGAGAGGACTGAGTGTGAGTCTGTTTTTAATGTTATCCGAACTGTCCCTCAGACATCACCAGGACCAGTCAGCAGTTGTCATGTGGTGCACAGTGCATGCTGGGGGAGAGGGCCAGGCCTTGAAAACATGTTATTAATGATAATGAAGCTCTTTGATAATTCTAATTTAAGAGATTTTGCCTATATGTCACTGAGAATAAGCTCTGGCATCAAGCAGTGTTTGTTTTAAGTTAATATTATTATGTGATTTCTACACTGGTTTAGATTTCATTTTCTATCATTCTGGCTCATGTGCTTTTGGAAGGATAAAGCTGCAGGTGAAGCAAAGTCAAGTGTTACTACTGTGTTAGTTAGGTGGGAGTTAGTGGTTTGCAAAGCACCTCACAAGTAAATGAGGAAGAGCTCTGAGTAAAAGCATGTGTATACTTTCTTGCTTATTTTTTCCTTTCAGGAAAAAAAGTAGATTGCCCAGCATAGTCAGCCTTATTCTAAATGGCCACTGTCATTCCCTGAAGAGACAGAAAAGAGTCATGAGGGCACCTTCATACATACATGGCATATCTTTGTCATGTCTGGGCTTAACTTGAACCAAACTGACTGGGTGGCTCCATGTGTCTACAGATGCAAAGACCTAACAGAAAAAGGCTTTAATGTTTCTTGAAGGTACGAGCAGCAGTTTGCTTGCTATTCCATTTACTTTCAAATGCTCCGCCTTTTGAAAATAAGGTTGAGCTCAAGTTCACCTTTCCATTTAATTCTGTATTGGAAAATGCTAGGAACACTATGCACATTAACTTTAGTTTGGCTTTCTTGCACATGAATTACAGTCTGGCCTTTACCTATATGGTCACATTCAAGTTGTTCAGCAAGATCTGTACTCTTAGAAAGAAAAGGACATTCTTGAATTTTGAGACTGAATTCCAGAACTATTTTCTATTTCTGACTAGGTCTTTTTGGTGTTGTGTAAGGCTGTTGTACGTGAACAGATGAAATAACATAAGCTATGGAACTTTCCTTAATTTTCGTGTTCATACTCTATGTAATAGTAATAATATAAACGTTTTCCAATGTTTTCTAGGGAAAAGTAGTGTGTTTCTCTAAAGTAATCAGTCTGGGATGCTCAGAAGACAAACTTGATTTTGAATTAGTGCTCTGTTGAGTCTAGCCCAATGTTGGTGTAAGCCTGCTGGAAATTGTTTTGTCATCTGTGGCAATACCAAATTACCTGCAGTGGATGACTGCAGTCAAGCAAGTGTTAGTGTCTGTAATGGTTCAGACACCAGCACCAGTTTGACTGGTACAGTTGAGTTTGTCAGCCAGCCTAGTGCATGCTGGATAATGATACTTGGGCATCTCTGCATGACGATTTTCAACAGAGATGACTGGACTTCATAAAGCAGCTTGTTCTTTAATAACATGCTTTGAGGTACAAATCTGTATTTCCAAAACAAAATAACTTAGCACACTTACTCAAGTCTGCAGACCCGTACGAAGTTTGCTTGTGCTAACTAACCAGGGCACCAGTAGCACAGCAGGTGTATGCACCAGAGCAACAGAAACGTAACCTAAGCAATGGGAATGAAGTGGTTCACAAATCAGAATTTCCAGTCTGCATAAAATTGTGCATTTCCATGATATTTTTCCTTTTGAAAGGCTAGGGATTTGACTGGTGTGGGGCTGTGTATTTTGGACTACAGGGTAGACATACCTCCCCCAGTACAAACTTGGATGTATTATGAAGTGTGTATGGGACTTACGGGCCCAGTGCTTAGAAGGCTTGAGCAACGACGTATGTGCGGTTTAATTGCTCACTAACTCATCTTCAGAAGATGTAACCCTGAAAGTCTACGCAGTTACACAAAACTTTATCGAATCCAACATATATATGCTTTATAGAATTGCCCTGGAATGGATGACAACAACTGTGTCTGCACCTACACTCCGCTCGAGTCTCTTCGTGTGTGAGCATGTCTATGCATTTTAAGACATACAGCAAGATCAGCTGAATGCTTTTTTCCCCCAGGTCCATTAACTCAGATGATGTGCTAATTAGGTCACTGGGAGAATCAAAGATAGAGAAACTGGACTGAGTGCTCACAAACCGGCTCCTACATGTAATTGCTGTATTTTAGTTTAATTTGTCTTAAGATGTTTTCTGATGTCTCTGAGAATGTCACCCGTAAAAAGGCAGACAGCATGTCAAGCAAGCAAGTCAGTGAACACATGAATATTTTCAGCTGCTTGAATGTATCGTTCAGTATTTATCACTACAGGAAAGAAGCATATGGCTTCTCTCTCACACGGCAGTTCCTTGGTTTATGCCTTACTGATTGGAGAGTAGCAAAAATATCCTGCAGGATCCCTCATGAAGAAAGGGCAGAGCACTGGAATGATCCACAGCGCTAACATTTCCTGCAGAATGATCCCTGCTCTTATCCCATAAAAAATCCCTGTGTGTTGGAAGAGAACAGACGTGCTGAAGGTGGAGATGAGTGACTGCAGAGTCCATCAGTTTGTTTTCTGCTTAAATGAAAGTGTTCTGTCATAACTGTGACCTCAGAAGTAGCAGTGTGACCTGACAAGCAAACATATTTAATCTGCTGTTTGGTGAGTGAATGTATTTTGTTCATAAAAGCATATGTAGTTTGTGTGTGCACAGGTAAGATTGAGTGTATCTCTGTGTTGGTACAGTCTGAGAGGGGGATGATGGACTGTTGGAGCACTTCAGGGTATTGCTACTTGGCAGGAGCACACATACTCCAAGGCAAACAAATTTGCTCAATGTTTTTATGAGTCTCTGAGCTCAGCTGGTTCTGGCAGGGATGACTTGACTTAACCCGGAGAGGCAGCAGGGGAGAGCTCATTCTAACTTTCCCTTTATTTGGGTAGTGGAACATGAGTAACATCTTCCCAGACAGGAGGGAGCCGCCTTGGCCTCCTCATCATGCGCAGCGTGTCGTACCATGTCTCTCGTGTCCCTCCGTAGTGTCTAGTGCAGCTCCCTTGTATGGCCTAACTGTAGTGCAAAATGTAATTGCCTTTGATGCAGCCATTTCAGCACAAGCACTTTGGACTCTGTGGAATAACAAATAGTAGTAAAGAACACAGTCTTGCAATAAATGTTAATCACACCCTGTAGGATTGCACTGAATTTGTCGTTAGCAGATAGTAGATATTAAATGCACAAATTCTAACTTTACCAGAACCTTTGAGAGATTAGAGTTCTTTGCAAATAAGTAATTCTCCCTCTAAACATACAGGTTATTTCCCAATACAAATTCTTCATTATTCTGCGGTTAAAATTGAAAAGCCTCGTCGTTTACTTGAGTCAGAAATCCCCTTAGGAGAATACAGTCATTTACTCAGATGGGCAAAGTCTGGAAATTGTGGCTAAGGTTCTGTTGTTCGGTGAAACCAAACTGCCAGGAAGTCTGCAGGTGGGTGACCATTCAGACAGCTGCAGCTTGGCAGGTTTTACCATTCCTCCTTTTTGTCTGGCCTTTTGATCTTGATCATTGGGCTTTCTTCTGTACTCCTGAAGCCAGAACTACTATTTGCACATAAATTACAGTCTGGCCTCTGCCTGTATGATCACATTTGAATTGTCTCGCTACCTCTCTCTTCTTTTGAAGTCTTCTGCAAATAGACCATACTGTCTTTGTATAGCATTCACTGGCTGATATGTTTATAGTGCCAACTAATGTTGCTCGGAGTTTATGAATCTACAATCTGTATTGTGCATGTGTCTATTACATGCAAAACTGAGCTAGAGGCTAAACTGATTCCCATCTCAGCCTTCCTCCTGAGCTAGCAGTAATTCTCTTGATGATACAAACAAAAAAATAATGAAATTTCTATGCCAATCTATTTGTCAACCATAAAAAGACAATATTTTACTCAAATTTTAAGAAGTGAACAGCAACATATTTCTGAATCCCAATATCTCCAGAATATAGGTAGATGTTTGCTTTGGAGTCCTCTATATTTATTGCCAGCTGAGAGCTGGCATGTGATATTTATGTTGGTTTGATCAACTTTTGGCAAAAGAGGGTGAAAACAAAACTGGATATAAAATAGGAAGCTTTTAAAGACAAAATTTTCTTTCCATAGTTAGGATATTGGAAAAATATAAATCCTTTAAATCACTAGACGTAAGAAAGGAAAAACTGATTTAAAGTCCTTTATTTTGAGAATAAAAAGATGTATTTTAACGACTTCAAAATATAATGTCCTTAAAAGTATACTTGCTCTTCAGTGGCATAGTCCAATGCTCACTTCACATACGGGTGTAGCATTATTTTCATCAGGATGATGAGAGACCAGACACATCATGTGAAAGTGGTGACAAAATATACCAGGCACTGCAAATTTCAGTATGTTGAAGAGTGATGTTTTATAGCATTTCAAGCCTGATTGACTTTAACTTCATTACTGAAAATGAGGAGGTTGTGCTTGGAGCTTAGAAGCAAAAAAGATGCAGGTTTGAGCATCTTTGGCTTTGCCGCACCTGACTCGTCGTGTTCTGGTCTTGCCCAGAGCGTGTGGATGGGAAGCACATGAAAGGAAGTGGGGTTAGCCAATAGGGCCAAGCCAACATCACTGGTGAAATAAGTGTTTCCCCTTAAAGAGAAATTCCTTCCTTCTGGGAGTAAAAGAAAAGAGGTGAAGTTATTGTGAGTCTGCAATAGTTGCTCCCTTGGGCTCCCCCAGGAATAGGATGGCTTCATCTGTCTGGTTGGAAGATTAGCTCTGAAACAGGATCCTGGTTTTAGCTGGCCTTTATTTTCTTTATTTATTGATGTTACTCTGTTTTATGTGAAATATTGTTTGTTTGTTTGTTTTCCCCCCCAGATGATTTCACAACCTTGCAAAAAGAGACTATCCCATAACACTGGTCAAACACCATCTTTAAAACAAATGGAAGTTTGTTAGTGACCTGAAATAAATTTAAAGTGCTTGCCTAGAAGAGATTTAGCAACAGCTGTTTAGCACTGAAGTTCATACAAACAATGCAAGAGATGACATTTTAAAGTTGGTCTCCGTCCAAAGCCTCCCTATTTTACAAACCGGTCTTCAGTCATGTTCTGTTATTAGTAATAACAAGAAAGCACTGCAGTATGTTTGCACAGGGAGTGAATTAGCAGAGAATTTGACCTTAACTTTACAGTTAGAAATGGAGAAGTTATGTTTATAAAATCCTTGTTTTCATTCTCCTTCTTGTGCATGTATAGGAAGGAGAGTAGGGATAAAAATGTAGTGTTTCTTTAAGCTCTGCTCTAATCAAGCTGTGATGCTTGTCAGTCTGATTTTGTGATAAAAAGCTGTGATTCCTCCGTTGCACACTTGAAATGCTAGCTGTAAAGTTAGCCTCAGCATTTAAAATCAAGAGCCAAGCATTTACAGATTCTGAAGTATATTTATAAAAGTAATTTAAGATTTTTTAGTTGCCCTCCACTTTTTTTTTTTTTTTAGCATGCAAACTGAGTTTTTGATTGCCACAACTGCTAGAAGCATACCTTTTGTTCAGGTGCTGTCCTGCAAATAGAAAAACAAAAAAATGAATTTAGATCTGTACAGTCAGACCCGAATAGCTAGAAACAGGAGGAGAAAAATTGAACTTCTCCGTCTAGGGCAAGTTATAAATGCTAATTATTAAACTTAGTTTTTCTGTTTGCCCTTCTCTCACAAAACCTGTTTCTTTGTAGGGCAGAAGTCCCTAGAGACTGGCTGTAATATTCTGATCCCCAGATAATTTGTGCTGTGATATGAATTGATACATATATAAATACAGGAAAGAAAAGAGCAAATAGTCTGTGCAAGCAGGTAGGAAGGCTGGGAAGAGATGAAGAAAAGATGCACTGCCAGCACTGTTGGTGAGAGAAGGGAAATTGTCACGTCTGTGGCTCCTGCCTGCTGCTGCCACCTGGGAAATGTGTCGATACCATGCAGCAACACAAGCTGCTGCAGGGAGGGGGACGCTGTACCTCTCTGTATCCCTGCTCTGCTTGCTGCTGGCGTCTGTGAGGTGCCATTGTCACAAACAGGAGTGCTTATAAGACGCTGTTGTCTGCACTGCCTTCTCTGCTTCCTCCCAAGCAAAAACAACAACAAAAAAATAATAATAATCCGAGTTCTGATATGTATCAGTGAGAATGGATTTTGTTTGTTTTGTGCTGCTCTAAGATTTCAGAATGATCCAAGAGTGTATTTACTGGCTTTGAGAGGTGTTGTTTGAGGGGGAATTCCACTGCTGCCTCAAAACCAGCCGTTTACTGTATCCTGAGTTGACCCTCAGTGAATATATTACATCAGGTCTGAAACATTTTGCTGCAGGAGGGCAGCAGCCTATTCCTTTCATAGGAATGGTTTCGTCTATTGCTTGTGGTTTGCTTAATAGCCTTTTGCTACTTGAACTGTCCTTTCTACTAGATTATTTTTTCATAGCTTCCCCTGGGGTCTGGCCACGAGCTGAGCATGTAAGAGACCACCAAACAAGAAGAAAAAACATCCAGAGATCTTAGCTGAGCAGCCCTATTTAAGTAATAAAAACAACATTGTGTTTGATGAGCCAATTACATAGAACAGGCATTTAAAGGACAGAATGCCGAATACTTGTTTGTAAACCTAAGACTGTATTAGCAGCAGTGTTACAGTTACAAAAGAACATGATCCTTTTCTGAGCCTCACGGACTACCTGCATCGCCGTATTAATTCAAAGCACTGCTGGATGGGCTTTGTGAGTGCTGTAGGGCTAATCCCTATGGTTCCTTGATTATGAGCATGTGCAGAGCAGCCGAAGGTACAGTCGTGCATGTAGAGCTAACACACAGAGACTTGCCTTGCAATGCCATGTTTGTACATGTGTTCTTACAACTGAGAAGGATACAGGGAGCCTGCCTGCTTTGCTGACTTGTCTGATGTTTTCTTGTTTCTGTTTCAGCATTCAGGATAATTCCTTCAACACCACAGCTTTAGCAGAGTAAGTGAACACTTTAAAGATGTGCCTTATTTTTAAATAAGAATGCTGAGTTTAGCTACTGTAGAGAATAATTGTAAGTACTATGTGAGAAGTCCCAAGCTTTCTGTCATATGTTTTAATTCAGTTTTCTGTAATCTAATTTTATTATTGAGAATACGGGAAGTGTTGCATAAAACAGCTGCTTTTACTATTTTTTTGACCATTTAGCAATGAAATACCTTTCTAGGAGGATATAAATATGATGCACATCACACATGTTTAAGTGCATGACTTCAGTGTAGGATAAATCTCCTGTGAATATATTGCTCGTTTCTGGTACTGATGATCTTAACAAACTCAAGTATGTCTGAACACATGCTCTGTACTTCCTGCATACATTAGTAAGAAAAAGAATTCTTTGCAAATATTTTGAAAAAATAATCATACATTATTTAGATGGACCAAGCACCAAATACATTGTTTCTTTGTAATCAATTCCATAAACTCATTGGAAGGGTTTTCATCTATATCATGATCATAAGGATATGTCTGTTGATTTTGTTGTTGTTTTAGAGAGACAACAAAACAGGACATTAGAAAGTTAGAAAGGTGAAGAGTTTAGGAAGGATTACAAATGAAATGGTCTTTTTTTTATTTCAGTCTAAAATGTTTCAGTTTACGTATTCTCTCTCTCATTATTTTGCACGCTTCTGATTGTTTCAAAAGCTTTTAGGGAAGACTCTTCAGCAGTAATGTGCCAAGCAGTTTCTCAGGAAGGAGATGATTTATAGATTTGTTTGTATATTAGGTGAGTTCTACACTGCTAAAACACTCATAGTTTAAAAAACCCTACCTGGACTGTGATGTGTTTGCCTAAGTGTTGTGGGGAGAGAATACACTCTGAAAAGCAGGCCAAGTTGTAATTTGGTCTGAGCCATCCCAACATATTGTCAAAATCACTATGGGAAAATATAAGCAATATTTCTTAGGGATACAAATAATTAATCTCTCCTACATTCCTGCCTTACTTTAGTTGATATTTTAAATTAGTCCCTCTTTCTGTGTGATTGTGGTAAATACGGAAAGATTTGACAGGAGGTAGTTAAATCAGTAAGTCATTTTAAATTATTTTTTTTTTGTGTACCTGTAAGTTAAGTGATTAATTGTGGTATGTGAAATTCTGGGATGCTCCTCCTTCACAGAAGAATAGCCAGATTTCAGATAGTACATTTTTCATATTTTTGTCTCCTTTCCTTTGCTCTGTCCCCTAAATACACCCATTGTTTCCATGTTCCCCTGGTGTGGCCTGGTGCCTGCCTCACTCTTGAGGTTTTCTAGAACCTGAAAGTGATAGCTTTGCTCTGTGGTGCTTTGTGTGACATTATGATAAGGGCTAGGATGGCAGAAAAGCTGACAGCAAAGCATCAGTACTGCCCTCGTAAAAGGGAGGAGGAGAGGGGTGCAGCCCGTGCTGTGTGGAGTGAGAGGCAGCAGCGTGGCAGAGCTGGGCTAGGAACTGCCTGCAGGCTGAATCTCCCTCATTTAAGCTGTTGTTGGTTTTGTTTCAGGGGCTTTGATTTTTAATCTTATTTTCCCAAACACAGAAGTAGTAACATGCTTTTAGAAAACAAAGCAAGCGAACATCATCATCTGAAAATCATTGTCCAAATGAACAAACCTGGTTTCCAGAGTTGGTTTCCCTAAATCCTGTTTTAAAGCCTCCCCAAAGAGCCTGTTTTGAGAACTGCTGAGGATACATAATTCTTACTGATTTCAGCACTAATTGTTTGTGCTAGCCATCTCTGAAAAGAGGTACTTCTGTTTAACAGAATAAAGAGGGAGCTTGCCGTGCAATTTAGACAACCCCATTGACATTTTGTCTTTACTTGTGTCAAAGAAAAAAATCAGGGCTTCCTGAATGACATAAAATCACTGAAACAATGCTTTCAGGAACATTTCTCCACATAAAGCAAGTGCCTGGGGCTGCTATGCTCCCAGCAAGCCATGCGTGCAGCCAGGTGGAGAAGCAGTTGATATGAACATCTTAAAGGTCAAATCTGCAAAAGGAAGCAGTTTTCCAGCTGTACTGAAATGGCTCCTATGGAAAGGTGAAAATGGAAAAATAAAAAGCCAGTCCCACTAAAACAGAGTTCTCTGGAAGAAATGTACAGAGGCATTGCTATAGAGAGTCAGAGCAGCAGTCTGTCTAGACTGGGATCCCATCCCATATGTCAAAAGGCATATTTCATGCCCATTCTAAGCTTCAACCCATATGAATTTATGACTTAAAGCTGTTCTGGTGTATACTCTGATTTTTTAGGAAAGAGTTTGATGCTGTTGCAGTTTTTCTGTTGGTCGGAACTCTCCCTACTGCATGGCCACAAGCTTTCACAAGACTTACCAAATTCTTGAGTATCCCTCTAGCTGTTAAATGCAGCTGAAGTTGGGCAATGAGATTTACAAGTGGGAAGAGATGAGTGTGAGCATCTGTGTGTTTGTACGTACAGACAAGTGGCATGAACACATAAGCTGCATTTCTAAAAGAAACCAATGTAAAAACACTGTGCTTTCATGGTGGATATTTTCATTATATCGTGAATTCATCTTTTAAAAGTTCTGCTATGATCTTAGCCTCAAGCAGCATCTTGTGCGAGTGTGTTTCCTTGGTTAATGTTTATTCCTGCAGAGAGAAAAAAGTCTATTCACCCTTTCAGATTTTGTGCTTCTGAACTGCCTCATAGTCTTTTTCATTGCATGATGGTCACTGTCTTCTATGATTCACCATTGCTTATCTTTCATATCTACTGCTATCTTGTTACTTAAATACAGCTTATTGTGCTCACAGAGTATTTATAACCTGTCTTGATTTATAACTTTAACCCGTTACTGCATGCCGAGTTAGGCTTTGCGCTTCTCCAGATCACCCTTATTACAGCCAGATGAGGGAAGGTGATCGCCGAGGGCACTTCCCCTGGTTAAGGTGTGTGCACCCAAATACGCACACATAGCCTTGGCTGATGGACCTGTGCTCAGTCACCCACTGTACTTCCAGAGAGTGTTCCCAGTTGCCAAAATGGCCTTCTGTGAGTGAAGACTTCTGAGTGTGCTGACTGGTGACAGGAGGGGGTGAGTGAAGCTGGTGTTGGAAGTGCTCCCTCCCACCTTCTCTTGTGTCACACGTGGGAGGGAGAGTGGGCCCCATTGGGGGTCCCTGGCCTTTGTTGCCTGTGGCTTAGTACACGGTGCATGGCACACCTGGTGGCATAATCACCCTGCTCTTGGGTCTGTGCTGGGAGTTCTGTCCATCCAGCTGTCCTTGGCACTGTCTCCTCACTGTGCACTTCCTGTCTATATTTTCTCCTTGCCGAAAGTTTCCATCCAGGTGCCTGGCTCCTTTTCTACTGGGCTTCCCTCTTCATACTAGAGAATATTCATATTCCCCATTACATCCTGTCCTCACGTCTTGCTCATCTCAGAGACCCATAAGGTCATTTGTGAGTGATCAGAGGAGAAGGTGTGACAGACATCCAGAGGCAAAGAAAGCTGAATTTCTACAGTGAATTTATTCACTGTGTGCATCAAGCTCTGTCTTCCATCTGTCAGCCCGGTTTGCCTTGCAGGGAGAACTGCACCCATTGCAGGAATATTATGTGACTAGGGGGAACCTGCAATTGTAGGTATACATTCCAGTTGCATGCAGTGAATGCTTTCACACAAATGCTGATGTATTCAGGAAGTATAAACACTTGGTATCCCTTTAAATAATTTCTGCAGCAGTCTGGCTTTTGGTAAAGATACTGGCAGAAGACTGGTGGGAAAATGGAATATATTAAAATCCTTGCCGTCAAATTGCAATGCAGAGCTATGAATTTATCACTTGATGTGCTCTGTCCTAAGCCGGGCAGCTCTTCTAAAAATTTGACAAGTCAGCGGAAGTACAGGCTGCTTCCCACATAATGAAGAGATTCCTCTGCCAGCAAACTTCAAGTGCTCCAGGCCTACTTAGTGTCTGTGCCCTGTGAGTATGAACTGAGGGTGAGGAGAGGGCCCTGACTCTTTCCCAGAAATCATACCCAGGAAGGGTATGTACATATTTGTTGGGAGTGTATGTGTATATATGTTTGTTTGGTTGAAGAAAAATTGATCTTGGGCTTTGCAGCAGTATCATTCTGCAAAATTAAGCAACACTGCACAGTATTCAACACAGTGTTCAACACTGGCGTTTTGCATATTTATCCAGACTTTTCTTTTTGATTATGTAGTCCTATGATAATTTTGCTATTTTTTACACAGTGGGATTGAATTGATTATGATTCTTCATGGATTTAAAAAAATTCTGATAGTTCACTTTTGACTAATGGTCACTTTGTAATTTATTTGGGGATTCCTTTCCCTGCTGCTGAAAGAATGACTACTGTACTGTTGTTAATATTTTTGTGAGTCTAAGAGAAAAAAAAGCCTTAGCTAATTGTTGTTTCTAATTCTTTTTTGAATGTGAAGTATATTATATAAGCAATCAAAACTCAGGATTTCATGTAAAATTTTTCTGTAATTTTTATGGTAACATCTGAAGTCTTTGTTGTCATTATTTCCAGCTGGCTGAGAAAGATATGCCGAATTGTGTACATTTAACATTTCAAATACTCTTCTTCCTCTGAGATGTAGACTATCACTGAGAAGCTATGACATTAAACGATTCAGCTAAGGTGTGAAAATGTGAAATGTGTTTATGGATATTTTGAGCTGCACTGTCATGTTATTAAAAGCTAAATTTTTGCAGCAGCAGCAATTATTTATCAACAATTATTTTCTATCTATTTTCAAGGTGTGACAGGAATTCAGACTCTGTACATGAAAATCAAGTGGCCAGTTGCAGCACCAGGTATGCTACTGCAAATTTTGTCTGAAATCCATTGGCAACAAGTAAAGTTGTCAGAGTACTTCTGTTAAACCATTAGAAAGAAACCTTTATTGTCAAAAGAATGTAAAATTTCTGAGGTTTTGCCTGCTGTAGCTATTACCATTTCTGGGAAGTGTGTGTTAGTATTATATATATGTAAACAATAGGAGGATTAAATGTCGTTCTATAAGAAAATATGTTATGGTCTGTGTTTTTAGCTCCAAATCATATTACTTTCATTCATATGGAGCTCTGAAACTAATACACTGTATTTTACTGTACAGCAGCTGGTACAAAGCAGTAGTAAGTGAAGTTTTGTAACTGTGCAAGGATATGCACATTGAAGAATCTCTGTGGAAAAAAATGAAGCTGACAACCGAAGTTCCACCTGCAAACTAGGCAATAGCCAGGGATTTCAGAGCAGTAGTACCAGTCTGCTCATCCTACAAACTAAGTAGGCAGTCCCACATCCTGCATTTGGGTTGTTCCCAGTGGAAGGCATTAGAGAGGTCTAAGGTGGGATCGGTTGGATGTGGATAAGGCTAACAAGGTCTCCTTAGGATAGGTTGCACCTTGTAAACTAGGCAAAGATTGAAAACATCTGTTCAAGATTCAGTGGTTATCAGAGCATACATGAACAACCGCATCTGTTTAAACCAGCGAATATGGTGTTATAAAGGGGAATCTTTCTCCAAACTGGTGGCATTTGATACTTATCCCATCCACCCAAACATCCCTCAGGTTTTTCAAACCCTACTTCGTGTGCCTACCTTCCTTGCTCTGCACAAAAGCCCTCAAAAAGATGAGGAAAGGCTGTCAGAAGGGAGGTGTGACTATAGGGAGGAATCACTCTGTGTGAAAACATTTATGTGAGATTATAAACTAGTGTAAAGCATTGGACAGGGAGAGGCCTGCTGCATGAAAAAGATAGTTCCAGGTTTTATTTGGGGAATATGAAATGTAGAGCTGAGGCCAAAGAGTGCCTCTAAAACTAGTCTCATTAAATGTCTCCACAAATGAATATGTAATAATACTAACTGTAGTTTAGCTTGTGATTTCTGAATAAACAGTAGCCTCTTACAGTCATTTTACTAATATATGCAATGTTTGTTTGGTGGGTAGGCAACAAACATTTAACATTAAAATTAAAACACCATGAATAGCTGAGATCTTGTTGATGTTCTTCATAATGTTTTGACAGGTGTCTGAAGTCCTGTCTGATGCATTTCATTTTTGTTTTTCTTACAGAGATGATGATAACAAAGAAAATTATCTGGACAACGCTGCTGTCTTAGGAGAAAGGCAGCTGCCTTTGCAAGACAACCAGCAGCATAAGGAGCAGGCAGTAACTGACTATGCTCTAAAGCCTGACATGGGCAACTTAAAGCTAAGAAAGCCTAAGCCCTTGGCAAAGCTAGAAAATGGAAAAAGCCATGAGGAAAGTCAGGTAAAAACTGAACTTACCAAGAGTGGGTTTACGGCACAGTGTCTGAGCAAACACACCTTTTGAAATGCAAAGTGGGACTCTGGTAATCTATGATGTAGCTATAACCCCACAGTAATCTACCCCAGTTTTCAGGGACCTGGAGTCCTGGAACCCTCCTGTAATGACAAGTAATTTCTTTGAGGCACGGAATTGCAGGGAGGGCTGTCTTGCGACTGTTGTCAGAAGTAAGTGGAGAGCATATCTGAAGATACACAAATCTCTCTCTTCAGATTTCCTGTGACTACTTGATAAGATTTTTCTGTTTTATATGACTGAGGATGTCTTGTACTGGTATTTTGGCTGCCCGTGGAAAGATTTTGTATATCCCCTTTATCTTACTTTCTGTTTTTCTCATCTTTAAGTAATAAATTTATTCCAAAAGTCTCTGCAGAGACTAGTACCAGTGCTCTGCCCACAGGCTTACTTGCATTGAGCTGAGGGGAGCAGAACTGTAACTTTCCTAAAGGCTATTTAAAAGACTAGAAATGAAGAAGCTTCTGCTGCTGACAGTGCAGGTACCTAGCTACATAGGCTCTAGGCTTACCATGCCCCCAGCACCTGCTGGAAGTGCCTCTGTTCTCCCCCAGTGCTTCCCAAGTCATATCTTGTGTGCAATGTAAGGGATAGAGCTCTTGTCCAGGTTTAACTCAGCTAGAAATATTCTCTTAACTAAGACTGTTAATGTTCACTTTGGTAGATTGGCAGCCCACACTAGGGAAAAGGCCCATGAAATGTCTGTATTTCATCTTTTATGTATAGCGTATTTGCCTTTTGTATTTTCTGTTTCTCCTCTGTTCTTGTTTGTCGATAGAAATTTGCAGTGTGCTTTCTGAAGTGCTTTGAACCATTCATAGCCCAGGAGTGGTTTTGGTCTATTTTTTGGGTATTCATTATTTTGGATGGCATCTGTTACCTTCAAAATCAGGAATTTCTTTTTGTATCATGGAACAAAAAGCAAAAGCAAATAGCATCCTAGTGGTATTATCACAGTCTCTTTCAGGATATCAACATTAGCTCTTGCCTTTTTGCATGCTTTTCCTGAAGTTTATCCCTCAGATGAAGTAATAACTTCTTTTTTTTTTTGGTAACTGTATTGTGTTACTAGGAAATACTGTGTAGGCTGCAGGTAGGTGAGGTGTGCGGGTTTACTGGCAGATAAAAAATAAGATTGGAAATTTTTCCCTATGAAGAGCAAGTGGAGGCAAATCAGGAAGAGGAGTCACGAGAAAGTCATAAAAACAGCAAGATCTGTCTCATAGATAATCTCTTGCTCTTTCAGCTGCCTGTGAGTCTTGTATGCCCTCTCCCTGTGTACATCATGCCTGTATCTCTCACTTGATGAAAGCTAATATAGCACAGATTTGCTGCTCCATGGTATTTTATGTGGCCTGAAGGAGTTAAATGAAAATGTTGATATTCTTTCATGGGAAACTTTTTGAGCATATAATTAGACTGCCATAAAATACCAGTGCAACTCAGATATGCAGTCTCTGGAAGGAAAAACAGTGTCAGGCAGATAATTTTCACATGACTCAAGGGCTTGAATTAGGAAAAACAAAAGTGGTCCTGTGCCCTCCTCCACCTCCCAATTGCTCCCATCTTTGTCATACTGGAAGAGGTGAGATGTGTAGGCACTATTTTATCCCACCTTTGATTTGCTGGGACTACTTGAGAGACAGGAACTAATGTAGAGCTTTGAATGCAATATAAAACAAGAACACAAAGCAAACATCATAACAGGAACTCCGCAAATTCATAGAGGGAATTGTATCCTAGTACTGTGAAAGACTTTTCAATGAATATCCTTATATCTATGCTGAGTTCAGTGGTGTTTGCAGTGTGGGAAAGTGTTTACCCCTTGGAATAGTTTACACAGGGAAGCTATTCAGGAGAAGGCATCTACCGAGCCCCTCATATGACATAGCCTTCATTCTCATTAGTAGGGATGTGCACACTCCTTGATCCCGAGTGCTTGCCTTGCTGCATCTTCAACTACCTGAAAAGCTTTTGTTCTTGAAGAAGCAAGCGCTTGGTTCATGGCTTTGTTTAAGGTGCCTGTGAAAAACAAGACTGCTTGCAGAAGTGCTCTGCAGAGTGTTTGTTTGTATGTGAGGGATTCTCATTGAGATCCTTGGTGTGTTGTGACCTTCAAAAAACTGCTGCAGCTGTCTGTGTTAGCAGCCCGAATCATAAGCTGGTTGCATCTGCTTCTCTCCATTTTGAAGCTGAAAGTGAGGTGCTGCTGTGTTTTTTTCTAGTAGCTCTTGGTTTTGTGCATATGGCAGGTTGTTGTTACCTGGGGAAGTGGGCCAGACTGATGCTTTGAAACACTGTGCAACTGCATATACCTTCCTTTTGTGAAACAGCTTGCCACCAAGCCATTCAGTGAGATAAATGATGTACTTAAAAGCAGCTGATGTCAAGCTGACAAACAGTAATATCTGAGTACTAGCATTGTAAAAGAAAAGTATGATGCGCTGCAAATGGTGATTAAATTGTTCATCCTCGTTTTCTTGAGTTTATTGATACTGTACTTTTCCAACAGCCTCAATTCCCCAACCTGAGTTCTCTGTGGCATAAAAAAAAGAGACTGTGACAATACTGCAGTGACAGTGTCTCTTTTACAGATGTTGTTCTGATAAGTCAAGAATGCTTGCTACTCACATGTATGTGTTATAAGCCTGTGAGCTGTATTTTTAGAAACTAGTCCCTTTAAAATTGGAACAGGCTTTTGGTAAATAAGTTTGCTGCATGTGTTGGAAGGATTAAAGTCTGTTTGGATGGAAACGATTTTGTGTGCCTTTCTGCTAGCGAGAATCCAGGGGATTTCCGCTGTAGAAAGGTCACTGAGAGGGAGCAGGTCTCTGTGCTCAAGTAGGGGAAAGATGGCCATCTTGGGGATTTTGAGCTTCGTGAGGCTCGGAAGTGTGTGTGTCTGCTGAAGTGTGATTTCTGTGCCTCTGATTTTTATGACACAAGTGTAGTACATGTGGTCGTGTCTTGATGAAGAAAAGGTTCTTGAATTTCCAGTGATGATTAACAGGACCAAGTCTAATAAAAGCGCAGTACCAAATGACGTCAGTTGACGAAACATCAACTGATAAAAACTCACTACAGCAAAGCTGTTTCTTGGATATTGCATGTGGTTATTTCTTTGGAGGCAGGAAGTGGGTATGGAGGCAGAAACTGAGTGTGGAGGTTGGAGCTGGGCATGGGGGCATCTGTAGATTTTCCAAAGTATGGAAACAGGGGCAGGCTGCTGGAATGTGGCTACAACTTTGTATTAGAGCTACCTGGGTTCACCATTCCACTGGTTTCATGAGCTCTGTTTAGTAATTCTGCAATATTTATCTCTAGAAAATCAAATTAATTAGGATTTTTGGGGCTTCAAGAGATAAGGAAGCATATGCTTAGAAAATAGTTCAGGCGTTTGGTGTGAGAACAGATGGTGAGGAATGGAAAGTCTGCTCTTCTTGCCTAATCCTTTCTCTGGTCACTCACCATTAGTACACAGTCATGAATATAGATTATTAAATTAATTCATCCTCTGAATCCTCATTGATATTGAGATATTTTTATATAATGACACTAAACGTACTAGCTAATTGGTATAACAAGTATAAGTTCAGTTTTTAAGTCATATTATTAAAGTAAATGACTATTAAATTGAAATGGTGGCTTAACAATAGATACCCAGAGATGGGAATGCTGAAAACTGCTGTGTGAAATTTTGTATTTTGAGTATAAACTTAAGTTATCAGCCTACATTAATTTCAGAGGACTTCCAGTATTAAAGTTGTGGTTTTAAATACACAGAAAACAAACAAACAAACAAAAAACAAACAGAGCCAATGTAAAGACAGTAGCCACACGAGCACGTGAACATATCAGGTTCCACTTTGTTTTTTACATATACTCTGTTTATGTTCAAATTATACCTCCTGTCATGGATTAAATCTGTTCAGTTCACTGTCCATTAAATAAATCTGCTTCTTTTCCTGTGTAGACTGATGATTTCAGGTGGGGGAGTAGGCACTTCTGCTCAGGACTTTAGTCCTGGCTATTTTCTGCATTGACACAGCACCATGAGGTATACCAGAGCTCTGGTCCCAAGTGCTGGTAAAGTATTCCCAGGGGCAGGAATCACAGTCAGGAATTTGCATTTGAAGAGATCTAGAAGTGTTTGTGTGTTGGGTAGGGCATGTTAAGGTTGCAAGGCACTTTTGGGGGTTCAAGAGCAGATAAGCTGCTGTGTAAACACAGCACAAGTTTGTATGTCTGTACCATCATTCAGATGCTGTGACAGAGATGGTTTATGATATGCTGTGATTGGAGGAAAACATTAAAAAAAAAATTAGCCTGTGAAACAGAAACTGATTTATCTCAACATGTGTATGATGGTTGTTTTTGGCTGCTTCCAAACCCATGTATTATTTTGTGTATAAAGCAAAACTCACAGCAGTGATTACACAGCACTGAGTCTACTCAGTATTGCCTGGAGATTTCCCTATTCACAAACTGCTTACAAGATGCAGCCTGACTAGAGAAGCCTCAATCCGTAGTGAAGAAGAAAGAAAATCATAGAATGGTTTGGGTTGGAAGGGAAAGCCCATCCCGTTCCAGCCCCCTGCCATGGGCAGGGACACCACCCACCAGCCCAGGTTGCCCAAAGCCCCATGCAGCCTGGCCTTGACCACTTCTAGGGATGGGGTGTTCATGTCTCTGGGCAACCCGTGCCAGTGCCTCACCACCCTGATAGTAAAGAATTTCTTCCTTATATCTAATCTAAATCTACCCATTTTTAGTTTAAAACCATTACTCCTTCTCCTATCAAAATAAATAAAAAATAAAATAGAAGACAGCTCTATGCTGTTTGTTTCATCTGACACAGCAGAAAGAGATTTTGTTGCTCTTAAGAAACAGTTGTCCCATCAAGGGTGATTCCCTAGGGTTTCTCTATAACATCATAACAACTTAACTTACAAACAAAACAAGTAAACAACCAAAACCCACCACCACCACAAAAATAATAATAATTAAAAATACAACCACCCCATGTATTATGGTCCTCAACTTTCTCTTTCACCTAAGAGAAAGCATCTTGAATTGTCATTTTCTTTCTGCTGATAGTTGAGAGTGGAAAAGTGGCAAAAAAAAAAAAAAAAGTGGCTTCTGCTGAAGCAAGTTTACCACTTGTACTTTATCAAATGCAGGTTTGGTTTAGCACTTTTAACTGGGCTGGCTTTTTGGAACTTAATAATTTAAACAGTCCAACACTGAGAAGATTTCAGCCTCAAGATAGAATTGCTAAACTTGAAAGGCCGTTGTTTTGATCATTTACATAGCACCCAAAGTTTTATTTTTGCCTGTATTAACAGCTGTTGTCGTCAACTTTTGAATTTAAGCGCATCTAAGCACAAATATTTACACTTCTGTGAAAGCAGTACACAGGCATATTTTTACAGATCTCATAGACCAAGTAGAAATTAATATTCCCTTATTCAACAAGTATCCTGGTACTTTATAAGAGGACTTAGATTAAAATAAATTGTAAGAGTATAGTTAAAATATCATCATAAGAAGGAAGTAAAATGCCAATTATTGGACTTTTTATTTATTTATTTTTTACCAGGTCTTTTTACAAGTTCCTTTAGTCCTTCAACATTAATTTTGAGAGGCAAGCACTGAATATTTCTCCTGAGAGGAAATCATTTAGGCAACTTTCTTAAATTTTATAACTTTTAGTAGAGTTTGCAATTTTATAAAAGAATAATTTACTTTTGTTTAAATAGTGTATCTGTAAGCAAGATTCATTCATAATATGTAAAGATAGAACAGGCTAAGAAGGAAGTGAAAAGCAGCCATGGTTTTTGTAAATGTAGAATGACTTCAGCACTCCAAATTCCCATCCGAGCAGTCCTATCCAATCTTCTGACTTTCAAGCTTGCATCTAAGCTTTGAGACTGGAGCAAACTCAGGAACATTGTTTTACCAGAGGAAGTGAATGTGTTGTTTTGCAAAACACATTGCATTTTAATTTTGTAAATGAGTAGAATAAAATATTGGCTGATAAAAGCTAATAAAGAAAGTAAAACAAACAAACAAAAAACAACAACAACGAAAAAAAAACAAAAAAACTTTGATTTGAAAAAACCTTCATTAACTTACCCCTTGGCAATGCAATGGAAATATTATAACCCATTTTATAGGTAAGGAAATTAAGACGTGCTAAATAAATTGTCACAGCCATACAACTGGTTTCTGAAAGCTTGAAGTCAAGTGTATTCCTTTCTAATTCCTTGTTCTGGCTTTGATTTGTTGGACAAAATTGCCTTTTTTATTTCCTTTGTGGCTAGGTGTCTGATGTGACTGGTTTTTTTTGTTTGTTTGTTTGTTTTAATTTTGCTCACTGATTTTCACTCCTCTGCAGAAATACTCTATTCATTAAGCTATGAATATGCTGGGGAAGGGAAAGAGCAATAGGAACAAGAAGCTGGGTAAACTTTACAAATTATATTTAAGTGAACTGAATTTGCTTTTGTCAGCCAAAATTTTTCTGATTATGCCCAAGCAATGAAATATTACCGACATGTGAATAAATAATTTCAATTTAAATGTAAATGTATATATAAAGCAAAAAATATTGAACTCTACATACAGCACCTTTTAGCTCAGATGCTTACGTATGTTATCTAACTAATAAACATCAAATGGGTTACAGTAGCTTCTTGTCTGCATTGGTTTCAAAAAGCATTTTACAGTGAATGACAATGCTGCTTTGTTTAAAACCTTTTCTACTCTGTGTTTTCCAATTGTTTCCAGATTGTTACCAAAAAATAACAGTGAACCACAAATCAGCATCCAGTTCCATAAGCTTTTTCTTCCTTAAAGCAAAATATTCAGCTGAGTTTGATCAGTACTGACAGGACATTCAACATTTTTGTTGCTTTCTGCAGGAGCTGGAGAGCTCATTGCCAGGCCTCTCAGACTGGCAGGAGAAGGAAGGATCCTCAGCTAATGACTATGCACAGAACGTGTCCTTCAGATGCCAGGAAGAAGTCGTGAGGTTTCAGCCAAGGTAAGCTTTTGGATAAGACAGTGCATTTCATTTCTGATCATTTCTAGGAAAGGCTAATTAAGTTGCTGCCTTTTGTATAAAATATTCAGACTCCTGGCTCCGAATTGGCAGTTGTATTCTGTATTTATGTGCCTAGAACTGTTTGGAGAAAATGAAAGGGATGAAGATAAGAATGCAAATTTCATCTTTCTTTAAACCCCTTTAATTTCAAACAGGAAAAACATCGTCAGATCAGAAATTTCAGTTCCTGTGTGCCAATGCCAAGTTTCAAAAATAGCTCAATACCCCCCCCCCCCCAATGCTGACTTGCCTCAGTCTTTCTCAGAGCTGTATTCCCACTGAGAAATGGGAAGCCACACATTTGATTTTAGCATGGGTATGTATACATTTACATATTGTTTACACCCTGAGCACTGTGGAACTGTGCTTCTTTCAATGCTGTGAAGGGTATTGGGGGGGGGGCGGGGGAGTGGGACACATTCAGATCAAGTGTTAGCTGGGTCTTGATTACAGACAACTCAGCAGATAATGAAGTAACCTACCTCTGGTAACTACTGGGAGTCAGAATTCCATTCCCAATCTTCACAGCTCTGCAAAAGGCTGGAAATGGGGCTTCACCTCACCCAGCTGACCTGACCTACCAGTAAAGGCATGTCCCAAGGATAAGATTTAGCTCTTACTGATGGGCTTGGACTGTGTAAATAAGGTCATGCTCTTCAGAGTCATCAGTTTTCAGGGTACTCCTTACAGATTTCCCATGCTCAGGTGCTGGATCAGCCCTGCTTTGCTGTGCACTTAGAGTTTCAGGCAGGTGAGCCAGGACTCTCTGATCTCTGTTCTCTGCCCGAAGGTGCATGACAGCCTTGGTGCTGTGAGCGCTTCCACTGCAGTGTGACAGAGGCTCTGGCTGTCTTTGGAGGGGACTTGAGCAGCAGCTGTACATCCTGGAGGTGATCAGTGGGTCAGGACACAGCTAGTGGACACACAGAGCTCATTGCCTCCAAGGCCTGTCTCAAGTTGGTGCTAGGTCAGTTATAACAGTTGCCATCTAATGGTATTTTGGTGCTTTATGTGAAAGGAACCGGTTGCCTTCATGACAGCCTTTAGTAGGCAATGTTGTAAATGATTTTAATTTGTGCACTCAAAGGAAACTTTAGCAGAATGACCAACCATTTAATTAGCTTTCACAAAGAACTATATTCACTCTCCAATGCTTGTATCTGCAATTGAGACACTGCAAATCCTGCATATCAGAAAGTGTTTCTAATTACCCCTAGCCTAGGAAACCTGCCTTCTACATCTCTGGGAAAAACCTGCCTTCTACATCTCTAAGAAAAAATCACATGGATTACTTGTCAAGAGGAGAATAGTGAGTTTGGTACCAGAGAGTTAGACCTACATAACGCTCTGCTGGTAGGATCTCTGTGTTAGGATAGATAAGGAAGTAACATTGATTAATTTTGACTGGTGACAGAAACATAATGAAAAAAAGATGGACTTTAAACATAAAAGCCATAGTGTGCACGAATTAAACGGCAACAACAGCAAAATTACCCTGTGCACTTGAACTGTTTGGCCTTTTCAGTTTGCCTGGTATGAAACTGTTGCTTGCTATGCTATTTACTTGTTTAACGCCTGGGTAGTTCCTTAGGAAGCTGGCTATCCACAAATGCTAAGTTTTTTAAATAGTGGCACCTGGATTTATCATGCTAAGAGCTGTGAAAGCTTAGTCATCACATCTCAGTTCTGGCCATGTCTTAGTTTGATTATTAAAACAAAATGGAGGTGACTTTGCTGCCAAAAAAGGGACTTTGAGCGTGGAGTGAACACACATTAGCTCACGGTCCTTGGCCTCACACACACACCTTGTATTCACTTTAGCTGTCTCAACTTCCCCACCACCCAGCTAGGGCAGAGGACTTTGAATTGCATATGATGAGGTCAACACTTTTCAGTTTCAGGGTCACTCTGGCTGGTGACTCCTCTTAAGAGTCACCAACAGCTTGCCTCATCTCTTTGCCAGCAATAGGCTTTGATTGGGCCAGAGAGTCATTTTGTGCCCATGTCTCAGCTTGTGCAGATCACTGGCTGCTGTGTCAGGATCACAGAACTGGCTTGTGCAATGGGCTGTGAAACACAGCTGCGAAGCTATGATGTCTTGCCTTGTTTTCTGCCTTCTCTGCTCTGGAACATGGCAAAGGTTAAGTATTTGGGCTTGGGAGCAGACAACGGTCATAGTTAGATTTTGACAGAATGCATCTGCTAGCCCTGCAAAACTTGAGTTTCTCTACCTTCTAGCTGAGTTTTGCTGGGTTACTGGTAAAAGTGAAAGTTCGTCACAACATTGCAACTTCCTAGGATACACAACTCATAGACCAGAAGCTTTCTGGTCTTTTGAAGAAGAGGAGATGACTGCATTACTGCAGGCGTGCCACTACTATCTATCAGATGTGTGTGGGGAGGATAGGAGAGGAAGGATTTATTTGTCTCAGACTAAGGTGAATTATTTCTAGTAAGCTTTGTTGTTCCTTCTTCTATAATATAATTTCTTCAGATTGCTATAGCTCTGTAATTAGCCTCATTGGAGTTTAAAATCTAAATACATCTGAACTGTACGGAGTTTTTGAAATCTGTTCTAGTCAGTGCAGAACCAGGTCAGTTTTAATTTGACTAGATATGGATAAAAAACTGCTGAGATACAAGAAACTTTTGGGCACAGTCCCCATTTAGCAGAGCAGTCTAAATTCAGGGTGACGTAACACAGTAATTTCATAAACAGATACGTGACAGAAGAGCAGAACTCGCAATGTAAGAGAAACAATTCATAGAAATAGGGCACAAGTGCATGCGTAGATTGTTTGGGTGGAGGGGTTGGTTGCTGGTTGGGTGCTTTCATTTTATAATGACTCACAACCACTGAAGCAGTGAAGGAAAAGTTAGTGGGATTTGAGAGAAATAGGAGAATAGACTTGGTGAAGAGATTTAAGGATAACTCTATATTGCATTTGAAACAGAAGAATGAGGGGATATTGTCTTGGTCTTGGCTAAGCTGTATTTGCCCTGTGAATCAAGGGTTTTAACTTTGAGGTGTTTATCATGCATGATTTTATGAAAATCAGCATCAATTTAGAATATGAAATTCCATTTGTGTAGATGGAAACCTTTACATTTTATTAAAAGAACATGAATTTTTAATACTGTTGCCACTGATTACATTGAATGCTGCTCTAGTCATTGTGTGTAGTTGGGTTTGGATAAGAGTGTAATATAATCTGCACCTCTGGGAGATAAAAATTACATGCAAGCCCCAGGAACAAATGGTGCAATAAAGAGAATCGTCTTTTTTAAAAGAGAACAGGAAAGCATGTATGATTTTGCATGATTGCAAAAAGCTGCTCTTACTGATTGCCTTCTTAAAGTCAATCAGCAAAACTGATCCAGATTGCAGAGCTGTGCCCGCAGTTTACCTGAGTGGAGGATGGTGTTATCTTCAGATACTTGTTACACAGGCGGGGGGCTGAAGCATGGGACTCCTGGGCAATGGGAATATCAGTGTTTCAGAGAAGTTTGTGTTCCAAGTCAATGGGGGAACTACATTTTTTTTTTCTGACAAAGAAAAAGTTCCCTCTGCTTTATATTCCCCAAATAAAATAGAAGTGGAGCGGTTTCATTCAGTAGGACCCAGCTTGTCCCTGGCTTGGACTGTAATTTCTGCAGAGGTTTCAGGATAGCTGTTGCTGTCAGACCTACAACTCTTCTCCAGGAAACCTGGGAATGCTGAGAGCCCTGGGCTTCCCTGGATCTGGGGCTCAGCCAGAACCTCCCAGGATGTCTGTGCCCCCCATGGGAGGCTGAGCTCTAGCAAGGCTTTCAGTAACAAACTTTTTAAGGCAAGTAGCTTTTGAGAGTGCAGTTCAAGTGGTGACTGATATCTTCCATACTTTCTGCTGAACAGATACATCTCAGAGATGTGTCAGAAAGAGCAGGGAAGATGCAGAATTGCTGATGTCCCCATACCATGTGGCAGAGCCTCATGGGTGAGGCAGGGCTGGGGAGGCTTCACTCCCATGCAGGTGGCCAGGCAAGCCGGGAGAAAACCTGGCCATATTCCCTCCGATCTGGCAAAAATTCATCATGACCAGTCTGTGTCTGTGCTTACCTCTGTGTCAGCAAATCTTGATTTGCTGATAAAGCACTGTTTTGCTGGGAAATGATGGATCAGTTCCTAAAATCAGTTTCTTCAGGAGTCTTGTATTAAAATATTGATGTATAAGGTGCTAATGATACTTCTTGTATCAAGAAATGGAAAATCCACGAGCAAACTCTTGGGTTGCCATCCACTTTAAAAAAAAAAAAAAAAAGGTGGCAGTAGTGGTGGTGGTATGACACAGGGGAAAAAGAAAAAAAAGCATATTACTGTAGCCCAAATAAGGACTGTGGGTGAGTATGAGATGCACTCATAATAAGAAAAGCAGATAATGGTGGTCCACAGCCAGCCTTTAACTACTGCAACTTGAGACGGACAATGCTCTGCTGGCTCTCTGGATGTCTGCTTGCTCCAGCATTCAGGGACTGCCCATAGAGTAGCCTAGGATGTGTCCAAGCAGTCTTGTGCCCTTAGAATGTGAACTCTCAAAAAAACATCTTTATGTTAATCCAAAAGCCTGTTGTCATTCTGCTTTGCTTTTTAAGGATTCATAAGCCGGCTTTTTAAGCATTTACTTGCAGCCCTGTATGAGGTGGTGAGTATGTTTGAAGTTTGTAGTGCTTTTTGCCATTTGTGGGGCTCAGAAATGATGTTTCCATTTCCCTGATGCTGAGGTGTGTCGGTTGTGGGGTCTGCCATTCTGTGAACCCATGTAATGTAACCTCTGGATAGGCTGAGTCAGTCCCCTGATGTGGTACTGAGACTACATTTTCTGAGCTGTTCTTCTGACAGGCCATCCTCACAGTGGGCAGGGTAAAACTGATAGACAGACTGGAGATGAGGAAGGAATATGGGTCCAGGACAGACTGAAAGTGAATCTGGAAAAGAGGTTTCAATCCACTGCACAGAATAGAGTTTGCTTTCAAGGAGTTATCACTAGTGGCACCTCTAATGTATTACTTGGCCCAAGATGCTGAGCGCATGTGGCACTGTGGTGCATAAATGTCTCCAGAGAATGGTGTTAGTGTAATCCAGGGTTACACGGGTTTAAACATACAGGAATCTAGTCCTAATCCGAGGTAGAACTGGGAGGAGTGTAAAGGCTGGAGATGTCAAGATTATAGAATGTAATGCTCCTTTCTGGTTTTAATCTGGGAAATAAGAATTAAATTTGCTTAGGTTTAAACATTTTCCCTAGTTTTTAAAATTGTGTGTTTTTATTTGAATTTTATATGAGTTTAGAAGTGGTATCATGCATAATTCAATACTTTACATGTTTTGATCTGTTTTTTTAAACAGCTCACTGCTCATGCAAATTCGTCCTCTCCTTGAAGTCTGTTAGGAGCTCTGTTATGATAATTAACATTTAGATTTTTTTTTTTGTTATGTCCACAAGCTTCAAATGTACATGTTATTGGATTGAATCTTAGTCATCTGTGCCATAGCAGAACACAATAATTCTGCCAAAGCCAGAGTTGCCAGACTGCAGGAAGGGTGAGAGATCAGGCTTTTTATAGTTTGTAAAGAATAATGTTACACATATTTGAATAGTAGCTATAGAGAGAATTACATTTTCATTATTTTATGTGACGTCAATAATACAAAATAAGGGTTGCCTGCAATTATTCAAAATTTCAGCTGCAGTTCAAAATAATTTTAATGTTCTCAGTACAGATGGAAAATTAGGGCTTCTTGCTGCTGCTTTTGAAGTTAATGGATAATTTGTGATTGACTTTTAATGAGAGTAGGATCCAACCCTTAGTTATTAAATTGTAAGCCCTTTGTTGCCTGGTGACAATCAGATAACCTGCATTTGCCTAGCAGAGTGGTTAATCTTGGTGAAAACAAAGAAGCACACCCCCAAACTCTATAGAATAGGATTAGCTCAGCATATATAGATTGCTGTTAATGTTTTTTCACACAAAAATGGTTATTCACGTTAATGATTTCAGAAAAAGTATTTAGCATCTTCTGAATCCAAAGAACACAAAACTAAGAACATCTTATTCCAGTATTTTCAGTGAAATAAAAAGAGTAAAATGCAAGACTTCTGCATCCCTAAAACAGTAGACAAGTACATCATCTCGAATGAGAGAGGTAGTACTGCAGGGATGCTGTAAACTTTTTACCCTCCAGAGTGCAAGATTCATGAGTGATATAGCTGTGAATTATGTAGAATATCATCCTGCACCTATAAGAACTGCTGATGTCCTTCTTTAGCTTTTTTGTTTTCTTTTGCTGAGGTAGGCTAAGTTCTGCTGCATCTGATACACCCTGAAGAGTCATCCAAATAATACCAGAAGAGAACAAATTTGACATGTCTTTTCTTCCTTTCCACTTGTCTAGCACTTGTTCAATGTAATAAATCACTCTAAATATTTTTCACTTCATTAGTGGATTGATTCTTCAGCTGCTTGTAGTCTTGCAGGTCCTTCCTTATATGTTATTAAACAAAACTATGAGCATTTCACTTTTCCCTATTCAATTAGTTCTTTGGCTCCCCATGGTATTTCACAGTCTTGTAAAACTCTTTTCTGCTGCCTCATACTGTTGTCGCTGCTGCGTAAAAGCTAGAGATAAGTTGTTAGGCATTAATCTTTTTGCTTCTGTAATTTGGTTTTCCTTCTGTTCTCTTCACATTATAGAGATGTTTGCTATTCATTTTTAGGAGAAATGGCACAAAGGATATACATGTGGAGAGCTATACAGACATGTAGATAGATGCTGGTACAACAGTCAGCCAAAGGCACCTTGCTGCTTAAGTACCTCCAGCAATCTCTCATACACTTCTGAACAACGTATCTTCACTGAGGTGCGGGCTGGCTGGCCTGTGAGGCCTCCCATGCTGGTGCTACATGTACCACCACCAAAATGACTCCTTTTTGTTCCTACAGAAATTGCACATCTCAGAGCCTTTTTGAAGGCAAGTGGATGTTCATTGTGCTATAACTATCATGTGTATTTTAGTATAGAAAGTTTTTGTGGCAGACTTTGTGCACATTTCAGTCTTTAAATGCGTAGTAAATCTATGAAGAACTATAGTTCTTGGTAAAGAACTACACAAAGGACTGTGTATCTCTGTACTTTGTTGTCTCTAGAGACTTTTAAAACTGCTTGGTTTTGCTGGGATGAGAGTGAGCACAATAGGTTGAAAAATATGAATTATTTTGTTCAAAGGAATCCGGGTTTTGTAATGATTTTGATCACATCCACAAGTGAGTTCTTGCAGGGACCAGTCTTGAACAAATATTGCCACCTTTTCAGCAATGAGAAATCTCATTCTCTGGGACAGCAATGGTTTTCTTGCTTCAGCTGAATGCTGTTGTTGCAAGTCAACTTGTGATACACCCATGTCAGTCTTCGAAGTTTTATGTGGAAAGAAAGCCTCTGCTTTGGGAAATGATAGAACTGTGGTATGAGGCTTTGCAGGTTTCTCACCTAGTGCATGGCAGGTTTTTATTAGGCTTCAGTTTCATTCCCTGATAGATGCCTGTAACTAACCCTGAAGCTGGTGTGCGTGTGGAGTCCTAGGATATGACTGCATCTGCCTGGACATGGCACAATCCTCTCACTAGCTATAGTCAGTGGGAAGAGATTTTCCCCTTGCTGGTCCAGGACCTTCCTTTCCTATTTCTGCATGGAGAAGTGGTGATAAACTGAGAGAAAAGCAAAGCTATGGACACTGATGGCTGCTAAGTGAGAGTACAAAACATGGAAATCTCTATTGTTTAAAGGTTTTCCAGCTCCTCATGACAGTCTGGTGAGTCTTTGTGAAATTTGCAAAAGAGAACTTAAGCAGAAAGTTGAAGACTGGGAGCCTAAAATATCATCAAGTAGAAATACGGAAAGATTTATTCTTTATGGCTCTGATACAGGAAAACTTTTGTTCTTAACTTAAAGCATGTAGGACAAATCGTACTTAGGTTTAAATGTTTGGGCTTACTTTTGGCTTTAACCCTATTAACTTATGATGCTGAGAGCCAATCATGCTGCTGCAGGACTCTTTGTATGACAGAGTGAGCCCACACTTTAAAGTTATAGTTTCCAGGTTCTCATTCAGAGTTTAAATATATTATGTAGAATTCCATAAAATCACCAGTGTTTTTTGCATGAGGTATAAAATACAGAAGTAACTTTCATAGAAATGTTATTTTTTGAATAAATATCCTGTAACTTGCAATTTATGTACAGACATGATGAAAAGTTTGAAATATTTGCAGCACACACAAGCAATTTATTGAGTGAAAATTCTTGTTTTATTTTGTAGGCTAGATCAGAAAGCATATATTTCACGAAAGGAAGCAACTGAGCAACTGCACAGCTTAAGTGAGGTGAGTGTAACCAAAAGTTGAAATATGGTGTTACAAATTTTGAATCAAATATTTGTTTTTTGTTAATTCTCAGCTCTTGGAATAATGTAATCACTTGTGAATTGTAGGTTAGCTTTTTAATGAATCATTCTAGTCGTGTTTTTGGAGAAAAGCATAATAATGTGATGCGAGACTACTATAATGTTTTAAAAGTTGGAAGCAAGAGATTTTAAAAATATTTTAAGTGAACTATGCTGCTTTCTATCTGTGATCAGAAAAGAATTAAACATTCAGTATTGACTAGATGAAATGCCATCTTGCAAGAACGTTTGATTTTTTCATCATATTACAGCTTAAATATGTTCAACCACCAATTATGTTTTGTTTAAAAATAAGATCTCAAGGTTGCTACATCCTGTATAAATAAACTATGAACTGTATAATGTAGTCTGAAAGATAGGCTTGTCAGTAGGAGGGGAGAGTTGGAGGGAAGAGAGAAAGCAAGGGAAGTCAGATAACACCTGTGACACTTGAAACGGGAGCTTTTTTCATAGTGATTATGTCAGGAGCACAGCATGAGAGTAGTGCGCAAAGAAACTATGTGTGTGACCATGGATGAGCCTGGGCTAAACTGTCACAGTTAAGGCAATATACGGAAGGCCAAAAACAAGTTGTGCAATAACTGAAAATGTCAAACGTTATAAAGCATCTTCCACAAACAAGGGTATCTGCATACTAGCATAGACCAAACTTAATACTTCAAGATAGTACTGCAAACATGCTTGGACTTAAACAAGGAGCAGACAAAATTTTAAGTGTAGACTAAGATGACAGTAAAGGCAGGTGGAGAAAAGGAAGTCTATTCCTGTCAAACCATGGAAAAACAGCTTTGTTTGTGTAATGAGCCACTGAATATCTATGCCTATTAATAGATGCCTGACTTTCATTAGGAGAAAACCACAACTTGTCCTTTTGAAGGAATTCAGACTTAATTTTCTCCTTACGTTTAATTATTTCCTGTGCATTTGTGTCATCGTTGTGCAGCTCACTGTTGAAAATCCTGATAATAACTAGGCACTTTCTGCGACCAATATAAGGGAGTATTCTCAGCACTAGTCAAGCCAATTAAGGTCCTGGGAAAAATTACTAAATAATCATTTCTTCTGAGAAGCTCCATTGCAAACGTCACCAGAATTTCCAGAACCAAAATTGGTGAATCATAAAAAATCCTGAGGTCAAAGGCACCCACAAGGGTCTTTGAGTCCAACTCCTGGCTACACACAAGATTTAAATTACAAGATTTAAAATTCTTGCAAAGGATTCCTTAAAGGCTAAGATAAAATATTATAATAAAAAGAGTGTGAGATATTAAAACAGATAAATAGATCAGAAATTAAAATAAAATGCAAATCATTTACAGGGAATGAGCAAGAGCTACATTCTGGTGCTAACTTTCTTTTGCAAAATCTTAGATTGTAGTATATCTCAGGTCTCCTTCAAACCCAAATGGAAATGTGCCATTAGAAAACAAGTTCCCTTCTTGCATCAGAGAAATTGTTGTCTCTCCTCACTGGTCACCTGTGACATTATACAAACCCAGGGCATATCTTGTTCTATCTTAGAGTTGCTTGTTTGTTCCTCGTAAGGGAAATTTTGAATTGGAAATGTCAGTTGCCTCAAGACACAAGTATTGCCCTAGCAGATACCACAGATTTATTTATATTCATATAAAATACATCTATCTTATTTTAACCTCAACTCTCAGATTAAAAGGCAAGGGAGATGCTTTTATATGTCACTGCTCTAGCTCTGCTTTTAATTTCCTTACAGTGAGGAAATTGAACGGGCTGATATTTGTTCAGTTTCCTTTCTGTATGAATCACTTCAAAGGCCATTAAATTCTGAAAGCTTGGATTATTCTCCTTCTCTGCCCCAGCTGATTTCATAGATCCAGTAAATCTGTCAGTAAACTGCATATAGTGGAATAGCTGCCTTCCTGTCCCAGGGTGGGCAGGAGCAGGCCCAGGGGCAGGGTGCAGCCATCCTGAATATTCAGAAACACAGTGTGGGGAAAGGCAGCTTCAATTTACACAGACTGCACCAAGCCCAGGCTTTTCTGACACTGGGCAGGGTTTATGGGAAGGGGCAGACCCATTCCCTTTCCCTCTTTCCTCAGTTCCTAAATTTACAAGGTCTTACATTTCCACAGGAATCAGATGAAGCAGGGAACAAAATTATTTCTAACAGCAATGGCTCTCTTTTGGCCATTGGTAGCTATCTGCTTTCTCTGGGAATTTGCTGTGAGCACTGATTAATTAGCAGGCTTAATGGTACCATAGCCCTTACTGCAACAAGGGAAATATTGTTGGGCTGTGAGGCTCCATTTGGTACGTTGTTTTCTCTTGGGATGCAGCTCCCTGGTCATGCTGACTGACACAGCACATAGGGCTGATGTTACAGGGCCCCATGCAGGAGACCTTCAGCTGGAGAGGCAGGTACTGATAGCACCAATTAAAAAATTAAATAAATTATATATATATATATATATATATATATATATATATATAAATCTATTTCAGGGGTCTTACATTCATTGCCAGAGAATTTTGGTGATAAACAGGGCACATTTGTTCATTCAGCGTCACATTCTCCAGAGTGATATAGCAGTGTGAGTATAGGTGTGTGGTATTTATCTTTAGATATAAGAAGTTATCTGTCATCTCAATAATTCCTTGCCCTAAGGCCTCAACCTTTGATTTTTAATAATCATTTGCTGGAAAGAGAGATGGTCAGTGGGTACAGTCTACAAACTTGCTGGTTTGTAAAGATGGTTTCTTTACTACAGGTGGAGCTTCCTCAGCAAATGGCGATCCTTTTGTATTGTTCTTTCTCCAGCAGACAAGAGTACAATACTTTAATGACTGTGTTTTCTTAAAGTGGTAGCAGGAATCACAAATAGGAATTAAATACCACACTGCATCTCTTTCTGTTTTCCTTGGACTTCTTGTAAATGTCTATATTTTTCCATTATCTTTGATCTGCAGTAATGCAGGATTTTGTTTCTTCTTCCTCTAGCGGAATTGGTATAGCTCAAGTTCTTTGAATTGTCAATTACTTTAAGAGGACAGCGAATATAAGAAACCCTTTCCCAAGACAATTATAATTTTTTCTTTTTCAAATTTGCAAAATACTGTTCTTAAGAGGTGACAATATTGGTTTTCTTTCCAATAAACTTAAGGATCCATTTTAAATATTAATATGTCCTTTCATTTCTATTAGCACGAATCAGGAATTATTGCATAGCACTAGTGTTAGGCACCAGAATAAAGTTGGAATGAGCATCAAGTCTGAAGTATTTGAGATGAGGTTGTCAGCTGCTATAATATGCCATAGCTTAAATTTCTTCAGTGATACTGGTTTTCCATGGAAGAATTTACCTAAAATTATGACGGTACCTGCCGTGACCTAACATTTCCCTCTCTCTTTACGTATTGTAGCTGTTTGTATTTGCTTCTAACTTGTTCTGCAGATCCCAGACTGGCAGGATCCACCTGGCTGCTCGGCCTTTGCCGGTACTTCAGACAGCCCCTCAGAGAGGGGGAGGGCAGGCAGCAGGGTCATCCCTACCCTTTTGTAGGACCCTCCTGTTGCTTGTGAGCTGATGACCCTAGGCAGATTTCTGCTTGGCCGCTGCTTAAAACTGTCTGTACGTGGACAGGTGGTGGCTTTTCCTGTATGGTGTGCTGTGGCTGCAGTATAGTACTCAACTGTGTTTTTTAGGAGTAAGATGAGGTTGATGGCATACTCCAGATTCATTTCCCTGGTAACATCAAAGCGATAAAAGTTTCTTACTCTTTTTGTCCCTACATAAAATCTCTGTCAAGGGCATATTCAGGAAATTATAGAAGGTATTTCTATCATTATTATATGGTGTTTTTTTCAGTATTTGGCAGGGGCTGGAAATTTGCCATCCACCCACCTTCCAAAGATGGGTGAAAAAACATCATATAAAACTCAGTATAAACCAGCTAGTGAATTAGACCACAGGCATTGCTGAAATAGTGTTTAACAATATAGTCTGTGTGAATGCTTTTATACTGAGCTTGCCATAAATATTAATGTATCATAAGAAATAGTGATGCAAAATATGTTTTCTTGACTTGGGAATTTTTTTCTCAAATGCTGAAGTCCATGAAGGTTACATGTTTTTGTCAGTTATTTGTTTATGTTCTCCTTACTGGGAGACGTAGAGACTGGGAGACTTAGAGACTCCCTTGCAAACTTTGGAAGGGTGCTTGCTAAAGGTCCATGCGATAAGGTCAATGCTGGGATCAGAATTCTCACTAGTGTGTAAATTGTATAGTTACTGTAAAACACTGCCCATCTGCTGTGGTAACTCCACAGCCACACTGGGTCTAGGTGGGGTGAGAGGTTGTAGAAAATGAGGCCCGATGGATCATGAAAACTCTTCAAGAACCAGTGCCATGGGTGCCCATTCAAGCCAGCATACCTAGTTTCACAGGAAAAAATCACTTTTTGCTTTTTCAAAACTTCCCTATTTTGAGGTATCTCCTTGAAAGAGCTACTTTCCAATCCCTTTTCACTGCCTGAATTCTATAAAAGGATCAAGGCTGAAAGTCTTCTCTTCTGTTTTCGTTCAAATTCATTTACCTTCTTTAAGAAAAAAAAAAAAGGCAAAAAAAAAAAAAAAAGGCTGGCATTCTTGGGCTTATAAAATGGCTGTATTACAATTAAAGTAATGCACAAATATATTAAACTACTTACTAAATAGGTGATATATTCTTACACAAGGGAAATTATTCCAATAAAGAAATTAATTATTTCTTTAAATGAATCAATAAATTGGGTTCAGAACTTTGATGCAGTAGGGAAAAAGGAGCATTTTAGGGTATGAACTTAAGGAATATTTTTTTATGTTATGAGTCAGATTTTTTTTTTCAGAAAATGCTCTTTACAAATATGTACCATTTGAGTGATTTAACATTTTATGTATATTCTGAATGTGCCAGCTGTGTGATTATTAAGACAGCCTTGTGTGTTTTTGTTTTAAGCTGCAAGCTGTATTTCCCTTGAGAAAGGGGAGCTGAATGCACGGGATATCAATAGTGAGTCATTTCGCCCAGTTGGATGGTGATTAGGGCTTTCACAGCATTTACATCACAGCAAGATGCTTGTGTCAGATTGTACAGCTGAATATCGCATGCAGCATTAAAGATTAAAATGAGAAATGGACCAAGCAGGACACAGTAGCTGGAAGTGATGTTATAGATAATGGGTCTCATTCCCATTGATTTGTCTGTAGCAAGTGACAATGATCTGTTAATTTTGCCTTTGCAGCAGATTGGAAATGATCTTTTTGCCCTGTAGAAGCAGCAGCCGCCTACATAAAAGCAATGTCTACATAAAGAAGTATCTCTAAAAAAGCCAATCAAAAAAAATCTCTTCCAAGAATCCCATGAGGGAGTGTATTCTCAGTAACTCTTTGTTCACTGCTGTGTACTGCACAATAGGCTGGAGAGGGATACCTTTTTTTTTTTTTTTATGAATGGTGAATGGGGAGGGACATAATATCATCAGATCGTGATGTCAGCCCAATGAATGAAATACTTGCTTAGTGTATTGCCTCAAGACCAAGAAAAGGGACACCATCTCAATTTGCCTTCCTAGAATAAATTGTCTTTTGCTGACGATGTCATCTTTCCCACGTGTCACGAATAATCCATTTAAATTGGGACTTAAATAACCAGAAGTGAGGAAACTCGTGGAATAGTGCGTGTTTGTTCTCTTGCACATCCTCTCAGAGCTGCTAGTGGAACACCCCTTTGCAGGCGCTTCTGATGGGCTCAGTGAGTTGAAGAGCTATCTCTGTATTTTGTTATTCTCTATCTAGCCCAATGTTCTGCTTTTGTCTGCAGAATTCTTTGTTGAAGCTACAAGCCCTCGAAACCGATCTGTGCTCTGCATTTCTGCCAACCCAGGAGGAAACTCCTCAGCTGCCGGCACCCAAGGATCCAACCCCTTCATCAGTCCAAACCAGTGTGCATCTTGATGGGGCCAGTTGTGGAGGTAAGGGATCGTGTCATGATGTGCTCTCATTTGCAATTATAAGAAAGCCTTGTGACTTGCAGTTCAATCTCAGATTTGCAGTCCTCCGGGAAACAGTGCAGAGCTAATGCAAAGCACCATTTCCTGATGCAAATGCTATGTAATGCAAAAAGGGATGATACCTGTTAAAAGAGCAGAAATGAATGTCTGTAGTCCTCTGTTTTTCTGCAAAGGAGTGGTACTTTTCAGACAGATTTTAGGAATCCTGATTCCTTTATTTTCAGTTTAAGTCTGTAATTTGTTCAAGTAAATTTATGCTCTTTATTTCCTATGTCTGTATTGTGTGAGATCATCTGCCATATCGTGTAATTCTATTTTTGTCATTCTTTTGTCAGACCAATATCACTTCATTTCTGCTATTATTGATTTTAGTTTAATGCATCAGCAGAGAGATAGTGAAGGTGAGTTTTTACAGCATGTGGATTTTAATCATTCATGAGGCTTTATTTAAAATTACCAATGTGGGCAAATTGTGGTGTGTTATCTTTCCCTTTTTCCTCAATATGGAAATCAGTCCTTGCAAATAAATAGCCCTAAGGCTCCGCGCTATTTTTGTCAATTCATAGCTTGTAGTCATTGGGCTGGCAGAGTCGTGATGCTCAGTAGAAGAGGAATCACTGTTCGTGAAAAATAGGTCAAAGGCAATATGACTAATACATCTCATAGACAAGTGACATGAATACACAAATACCTAAATTGTTGACCACATATGGTCAAAATTAAGGCAGATAGGTAAATAATCCCTTTGCAATTGACATTTAATGTCTGAATAAATGCTAGATTCAGAACTTATTTCAGAAACTGTTTGCTTATAATTTTCAGCAAGAAATAGCAGCAAGTTATGTACCTAAAAAGATCACAAATTATAGTATTCTACTTAAGATGTTCTACAGTTTGAGGTTTGTGTTGGGCAATAAAGAGAAATGGTACGTAGAATCCAAATTATTATAAGACAGAAGGAATGTAAAGAATACTCATTTCTTTAGCTTAAAAAATGGGTGGTTTTGCACAGTGAGGCAAATACCTTAATGGCTCTCGGATACAGGTATTTAATTTTGCAACAGTGCTATTCCTTGATGTGGATCTGAGGCAGAGACAAATCTGTATGTATGTATGTATGTGCAAAAATCCACATTTTGCAGCTTATCCAAAACCTGCACTGACTTTTTCCTTTATGACAGGGTGAGTTTTATTTCCTTTTCCTGTCATTTACTGAACTATTTTGTTCTGTTAGTTTCGTAATATATTGCTAGGATGAATTGCTAGGCTTCCTTTGATTATTTTGATTATTTTTTCTCTTTTGATTTGATTCTGTTTTAATTTAAAGTGTTCGTGAACCCCTACTTTCTATCTCTTATGTGCCTATCTCCCTCTACACATGCGAATATTGGATGATGTAGCATTTCTCTCTTGTAGTTCAGAGCATGCTCTGTAACTCTGGCAGTTCAAACTTGTGCTTTAGATAAAGCTTACTTATTTAATAGATTTCAATGGATTCTCCTTTGTGGTAACACCTGTTTTGTGGTTAGTTTGCTTGTTTTTAATGACTTTCTATTTTTTATAGATGGAGCTAGTTTTAGTTCTGTCTCTTAAATTACTAATGAAATCTTCTGAAAGATGCAGTTTAGGTACAGTTGCCACGTGGGACTGTTTGTTATTTTGGGTTGAACTTGGACAGAAGTCCAGAGATTTGCATCAGGCTAGAAACAAACTTTCTAGAGGATGTGCCATATACACTATGTCCCTAGTCATTAGCCTTTGCTTAGTGAATCAGGCAATAGAAAAAAAAACTATTTACAATGTACAGATGTGTTATTTTAAATATAAATATGACTGTGTAGTGCATTTCCTTTCTGTTGTTTCATGTCCCAGACAACAAAAAATTCAAAAAACATATGAATTTATAAGTGTGGTGAATGAAGCCAGAACAGTTTAGTAAAATGACAGGCTATTTCAAGACACAAATTTTAAGTGATTAACAGTAACTCTTGCTGAGAAATATCAGCAATTTCCAGTTTACTTTTGGATATGGAAAAAACTTGAATTAGAGCTGGCAGAATAAGACTATACAGAATTGCAAGGGGGGGTATTAAGCAAGGTTTTTTTAAAGGGAAAAAAGAAAAACAGATTATAAATTAGAGTTTTGCATTCAATGCATCTGTGGTATAGTATGGTCGGGACTAAGACAGTTCTTGGGTCCATACCAAAGTGGTATAGTTGCATTAGTTTGCAAACATTAGTGGAGCAATGCTGTCAGGAGGACCTGGTGCCAAGGAAGAGGAAGGACCCTGGCCTTTGGGAAATCTACCTGGCAGGAAGGTTGTCTCCTTTTCATCTTGCTAGCTGGATGAAAGGACCTCCTCAAATGTTGGGCAGCTCTGTTTCATTTTACACTGGGGTTGCTCCAGCCACTACTCGTCCTTTGGATTTACCTTGCGGAAGTGTTCAGTTTTGAGGGTGTCCTGTTTTGTAATTTCTGAGACTGGGTTTGGCCTACTAAAATGGCCTGGTTGTAAATGTGCAAAGGGGCAAATGTCTGTGACTGTATGGCTTATCAGTAATACAGACTGCCTCCTGTAAAAGGAGAATTCATCAGTCCACTGGAAATCAGAGTTCAAACGCTGGAAAATTTTCTCCTGCCCCTATCATATACAGACCGGCTGATTTTTTTAACATCATTTTCCTTTCACAATATGGAGACAGCTACTTAATATGACTATAAAATAGTGTCTTCATTTTATTAAGAGCGCATAAGAAATAAATAGTGAAACTATTCTTAGCCAACATACTTCACAGTGATTATATGTTTATGGAAGTTCGAAGATGGTGAAATAAATAAAAAAGCCTGTTCCTTCTCATTGACAGTATTATTTTTCAGAAGTAAAAATATAAGAATAAATATTTTTTTTTAGTCTTAAAGACTAGGGGAAGATTAATTGCCAGAAAGTAACAACACTCTTGTTTGCAGAACAGCTTTTATTCTAGTCTTTATCACTGTATGTTGTCTGTGTAAATAATTTCCTTTGATGACTGGTACAATATTGTACCCTTGCCTTCTCCCAGATGCCTTTCTGGATCTATCTTTGGAAGGACTTGAATCTCATACTCTGTTTAGAACTTTTGGGAGTTGCTCTCATATCTTGGAGAGGTGAATCTGACCTACAGATCAGGAAGTACCTAGAGGAAAGATGCTAGGTTAGAATTAATGATCAGCTACATAGTCTTATTGTGAAAATGCTTAAAATAATTATAATTAATTATAATCAATGGTGCTGTTAAAGTAAATGAACACAGAGGTACAAAAGTCACACATAACTTTTGCATGACTTAAACTAAACTGTGATTATACAAGATACAGCTGGACTTTTGTTGTTGGCAAAGCAAAAACTGTTGGATACTGCCTGATAAAATAATATTTTAGGCCATTCTAACTATTATTTTTGAAATCAATAGTTGATTTCTATGAAGGGTGCCATTTAGAGCCAGTTTGTCCCCAGTGTTCTGGTGCAGCAATAAGGACTTACAGCTTTAGAGTCTATTGGGCAGAGGTCAGAAGAGATATATTAAAAAAAAATCCATTAAAATCCTAAAGAAAATAACTGCTCACTGCGGGATTGTCTTGTCCTATGCAAAAAGGTGAAAATGCAAAGCAAGTGAAGATGAAAGAACTTTTTTAGACTTGCCTGCTCTTCTGGGAGTAAATCCACATACAGTTGTTTTTCTGTGTACTTTTAAACATTTATTTAATAAAAAGATTCTGTGAAATGTATTAAAGTGCATGCTATATTACGAACATAATACTGACTAGAAATAGCATGCATGCTGCCTGGAAATATAAAATAATTGATATGAATTCAAAGGCTGTATGTATATATGGTTTTAAAGGAAAAAATAATGTAGCTGATGTAAAATGTTTTGTACTATGGAAACTGACATAGAGGAATCTGAGAAGGAGCACTTTCTTTGCTTTAACATATACTTTTTGGTCTCATGGGGAGAGCTTTTTATGAGGATACGGAGTTTCTCCATAGAAGTATAATCTGTTTTCAAGCAGAATTATCTGATAGTGAAAATATCAACTAGGTTAGATCATCTTCACACATTTTACCCACTGAGGGGTGAGGAAGAAGATTCAGTGGTCCTCCCTATTAGTATACCCAGGAACAGCCAAGGGAAGATGAACAATTGGTCTTCCATGGAGGTAGGCTCTGTAATGTGCCCATCAGTTTCCTTGTTAGCCATGAGTAGAATCAGTGTGATAAGGTTCACCAGTTCCTACTTTTTCAGACCAGAATAAATTATTTTGATTTCTAGCTTGACCATTTCTATAAAACAAATCTTACCTTTTGAAGCACCTGAGGTGAGGTTTCCATTTATAGTCAAAGACAGTATTAACGTAGTATTGTTACTGTGACTCCTCCAAGTAGCAGTCACTGTACATTACCTTGAATAACTGCTGTGAATGTTATTTTTTGTTATTGCTGTTTCATATCCAGTGTTCTTCAGACCCATATGTATGTTATTGGCAAAACTTAATGAGATTCTCCAGGATACTGCAAGCAACACTAGGGATTCTTAGCATCAGGAAATACTGTATTTCTGTTCTGGTTTTCTCTTGACCAAGGGACAAAATGCTAAATTACAAAATTAAGCTTGTTTTGTATATTTATCTTCTGCTTCAGGAATGTGGCTTTCAAAAGCAAAGAGATTTATAAAAAAATAATGCTTCTTTTCTGGGAAACTCTTCATCTTTATATTATACTCCATAGTTTACAAACACAGCCACCTACCTTCTCTTCTGGAATTTAAAGATACTGTATGTCAAGTCAGTAACTGTCCTTTCTATTTTCTCATCCTCAGTATTATGTTCAACCTGCATGTGGTACTTTGTTCAACTATTTGCTATGTTTACTTTGACTACTTAAGTCTTTTAATACTTCTGTATGTATAGATTTGTATTTATGTGAGTAACTAAATATCTTGTGAATGACCTTCAATCCATATTGTTTTATGTGTTTTTTTTTGTTGTTGTTTGTTTGTTTTACTAGAGCCTTTACCAGCCCAGAGAGACTGGCAGAATGACATGGACAGCAGCCCACAAGAACATCACTCCGTAGGGACCAGTCGACTGCTGTATCACATTACTGATGGAGACAATCCTCTTTTGTCACCACGCTGCTCTATCTTTAGCCAAAGCCAGAGATTTAATCTAGACACAGAGTCTGCCCCTTCTCCACCAAGTGCTCAACCTTTCATGACGTAAGAAAATATATTTTAATTCTTACATATTTTAAGTACAGTGCGTGATCTCTGACTCTTCAAATTTCTCAGTTACTTCTATGTCATAAATAAGAAACTTTCATATTATAGTGTATTTCAACATGGCTAATTTGCAATACTGGAAGTGAGATCTAGCATTTTCAGTAATAACACAGTACAATATTGTTCGAAGACTTTGTTAATTATAGTTAGCAATGACAGTTTTAAAGGTTATTTAGTAGTTAGTCTCATAAGTGAACTTAAGGTAGAGGGAATTATCAAGGTACTAAATAATAAAAAATTAATCTGTAATTAAACTATAGCTTGTGTCATTCACTAGGTATGAGGGGAGTCACAGAATATATGAACAGTCCATATCAGAAACCAGGGTATGAGTTTCAGTCAGTGTTGTGGTTTAACCCGGCCGGCAGCTAAACACCACACAGCCGTTCGCTCACCCTCCCCCCTCCCTCTCTGGGATGGGGGAGAGAAATGGGAAAGTGAAGCCTGTGAGTTGAGATAAAGACAGTTTATTAAGACAGGAAAATAATAATAACAATAATAATAATAATAGTATTAATAATAATAATGTGTATGAAACAAGTGATGCACGATGCAATTGCTCACCACCCGTTGACCGATGCCCAGCCTATTCCCGAGCAGCCGGCCCCCCACCCCAGCCAGCCACCCCTATATATTGTTTAGCATGACGTCAGATGGTATGGAATAACCCTTTGGCCAGTTTGGGTCAGCTGTCCTGGGTCTGTCCCCTCCCAGCTCCTGCTGCACCCCCAGCCTGCTCGCTGGCAGGACAGAGCGAGAAGCCGAAAAGTCCTTGGCTTGGTGTAAGCACTGCTCTGCAACAATTAAAACATCAGCCTGTTATCAGCGCTCTTCTCATCCTAATCCAAAACATAGCACCCTACCAGCTACTAGGAGGAAAATTAACTCTGTCCTAACTGGAACCAGGACAGTCAGGAACCACACTTTCATAAAAGCTTATATACATAACTCAGTCAACTGTGTATAAATAATAATCAGATCTATTGACTTGTGATTATAAAAAATCAGAAACTAAACTGCTTTCAAAATGCTTATTCCCAGTAATAAACTCCCTGGGTTTACTTTTACAAATCATGTTATTGTACCTGGAAGATTTGTGAAGTAAGATGCTGCTGTTAAATGGAAATACTGGATCAGCTTGTGACCTACTAAATTAAACTTGAAAAATATTCAAAAATCCCACAATTAATTAAGAGAGAGAGAGAGAGAGAGAGAAGGATAGTAAACCCGTTGCTACATCCTAGGGGTAACCTCAAGCAAAAACAATTATTTTATGCTTACATAGTAAAACTAAAACTAAACCTGTGAAAGAATCTACCTGCAAATTCCGAAGTGCTAAGAAAGTGTTAAGTATGCCTGAAAAAGGGCACAGTCCGTTTTAGCCAGTTCTTTTATCAAGCTGCTATGTATTCGGCTTTTTCAGACCAAGAAGTTCTTCTAGATGTAACTGTGAAGAGTGCAAAGAACCACAAACAATAGCACAACTTACCAAGCATCTTCAGAGTCTCAAGAGAAAAATCAGAAAGTATGAAGAAAAGTTTGAGCAAGAGAAAAAATACCTGGTAAGATAATCATTGAAAAGATAAAGGGAAATACTGCAAAAGGCAGGCAGGAATCCCAGTGTATTTAAAATTATGCAAAACAAATTATGAAATTGGAAAATAATTAGTGAGGGAATGTATTTCATCATCTTTCAGTATATTCAGTAGTGCAGAGACTAATTTGCATTTCCTTTGGATTATCTTTGTTAGAAAATGTGCATCTTCTAGCTGTGTGAGAAGTGCAAATCAGTTAAACATAGCTGATAGGCTTGTGAACCAAAAGGGTTCAAAAGATGAAAAGCTACTTATTTACTTTGTGGATGAAGTTATTTGCTTGGAAACTTTTGTTCTGCCATGCAGATTCCTTCTTTCAGGCAGATTCCTTCTTTCAGGCAGATTCCTTCTTTCAGGCAGATTCCTGTAAACCTCCAAAGCATAATATCCAATAGAAGTTGTAAGTTGATGTAAGAAATAAGAGAAATAGGAATTGTGAGGTGTTACTGGTGGGGGATGTTTGAGGCTCTATGCAGTGTATTGAAGATCATTGGTCATTATCAAGCTAGTTCTGTGTAATGTGAATTGTGTCATATAAACATATAAAATATCCATGATGCTAAGATGTGTACAGTATGAAACAGGAAAATTTGTGATATGTTATAACCATGTTAAAATGAAAATGGAGCAAATTGTATTATTACCTTGTGATCTCATTAATGCCTGCAAATCTAAACATACATCTGTGAATTGTACTGCCCTGTGGTCATCATATACTCCTAGGAGTAAACTTTCATATTGAAATAGTCATCACAATGTGAAAGAAATTATTTCAGAGGCTTTATTTTGCAAAACTTCTTTGCCGTTTAAAATATCTGAGTTTTGAAATTCCAGTGTAAATTGATTTTAATCTGGAAGCATTCTAAATGCAAAGAAAGAACTGATATACAAACCTTTTGTTGTTGCTTGCTTTTGAAATCACTCAGTTGCTTTTTTTTTTTTTCCATTTAATTAGTTAAGCAGTTCAGTTGAAATGTTTAAAGTGTTGTTTCCCAGAAGAATCCCTGTTGTAAAGCAGTTAAGGCTTATCCCTGCAAGGGATGGAGTGCTTCAGTTAACATCCTGCACATCACTTAGGAACCTGACCAACATTAGGTATTTGACCAGTCCTTTTGAAGTCACTTAGGTTACTTATCCAATTAGTCAATGAAATGTTTTTTTTTGGAATCAGAGCCAAAATACTCAGACCCTTGTAGTGCTGTGCCACAATGAGGAGAGATAAGCCATGATAAACTCATGCTATGACCAAGCCAAATTTTCTGTGCAACGCTATGATATAGTGGAGCTGGAACTATGGATATTTTAGCACAGTATGTGGATAGGTTTTAATGCGTTTGTGCCTGTCTTTTTCTGATTGTGTAATCCTTACTTCTCTTTTTTTCTTCCTTTTTATTTTACATTCAGCCTTCACATGGTGACAAAACTTCGAATCCTGAAGTTCTAAAATGGATGAATGATTTGGCCAAAGGTCGCAAGCAGCTCAAAGGTACATAATAGCATCTCATTTCACTTTCTTGCTGAAGCATTTGGAAGCAGCATGAATGCACCTGGAATGTTTTAATATTAGTTTTCTGTTCTTAATGCTTGGCTTATTTTTCACTAGTGCATGACAATAAGTCTCTTAATGACAACAAAGGTATTAGGTGACATGACTTGCCCTGATTCCTGATGGCAGGGGTTAACATTAAGTCAGTCAATCCTCATAACAAGGGTAAAAAGGGGAAGGAGGAAAAGACGTCATCTGTCCCTCATAAATGTCAACATTCATGTAAAAGGCAATGTTATTGAGAATATTTTCTGACTGTGTATGCTGTTCCAAGGTCACTAAAATTAACGTAAAATACTGAATGAGAGAGGTAAAAGTTTCCTTGTACAGAAGGAGCAAAAATTTTCTTTAGGACTGAGGTTACATAGCTCTAAAGCTTTTATTTATTTGACCATAAAAACAGATCTTTCTCTGCATTTGATTTGGTCTTGGAGGTCAAATTTTGCCCTTGACTGTCTGCACACAGCTCCATTAATGTCTTTGGGTATATCATGTGCTTGCCCTCAGAGAAAATGTAGCCAGGATTGATTGATTGTTTTTAAAGGCTATTTATAAATTACCTACATCTTTTTATTTTTTTTCCATTATAAATGAATTCTCACTACTAATTAAATCCTAGTATTGTATTTCATATGTGTTTTGGATATAGTTGAGAATGTAGATGTAGACGTTGTTATTTTGGTAAATAAATAATTAAAAACTCATCTTTCAGTTAATTTCTGCTGGAAAGTTCTCCCAAGGCTGCATAGTTATTAGATTCTTTTTTCCTTGAACCTTGTGTTATAAATTTAGGAAGGGCAAATGAGAGGATGTGGCCAAACAGCATATTTTACTTTCTGAAAGTTATCTCTCTGACTCAGCCATCCTGTGAACACCCTTGATTGTATTATCCTGAATAATGACACTGATTTTAAGTGAAGCAAGATCTGTAATGTCCATGAGACAGGTACAATTGAAATGGAAAAACACTCAAGTTCTCGTAAGTCTTTTCGCAAGACCGTAAGGCTCATCCATTCTTCCTACCTCTTTGAGTTTAATAAAAATTAATACTTTTCCCTGCAAGCTTGGCCTGTGTCCTTAGACTGTCACAGCTAAAACAAACAAACAAAAACATTACTGCATAGATTTCAGTAAATTTAACAGGTGTGGGGCGAGCAATTTTCTGCGTTGTCCAAGGTCCTGTACCAGCCAGGTATGAGCTAGGAAGAAGGCCTGCTTTTATGGGAGCTACTTGGGGGAGTGAGAGGTCTCTGCTTCCGCATCCTTACCCCCTGAAGAAAACAAGCCTTCTACAAATACTTTGAAGCTCTGTTTGTCCTTTTGAGTCTTTTTCCTAACCTTATTCCAACTGAAATTCTGTGCTGATTCCTACCCTGACTGTACTCATTAACCCAGTGCCTTTTCAGTCCTCCTTCATGGTAACTTACACCTTTTATGTCAAGGATGGGTTTGGAGAGGTAACTATGTGCTTTCCTAAGTGTCATTGATCTAGATACATCTCATCCTTCATTGGATTTTGCTTTAACCAGTTAAAAGATGTTCCGTGCTGAAGCAAAGCAGAATTACTTTCCTACACAGCTGTGGTGTAATAATTGTATGCAAAAAGTTGGGATGGCTTTTTCTTATGGTGTTATAGGAAACTTCTTTGCAAATATTTCTCACCTATTTACTTGCCAAATAATTTGCCTTTCAGAGTTGAAACTCCGAATGTCAGAAGAACAAAACCGTACCTCCAGAGCACCCCAAAGAAATGATCATTGTGAAAGTACTGGGACCTCTAAGGAGACTGGGACGCGGGAGGCTACAAGCATGGAACCAGCTCCATCAGTAGAAGAAACCATGGACAGTGTACTGAGACGACTAAAGGAGAAAAGACAACACTTCAACATTCCAGAGACTATTAAGGTATTTAACAAATCTGACTCTTTCTTTCATAGCTTTATCATCTGAAGCAGATACTAGTTGCTGTGTAGCTGTATTAGCCTACTGTACGACAACATGACTGTGTTGCTTACAGCCTAAGATAGCGGCTGTGTTACTCATGGGAGATGGAGATACCTGCTGCTAGCTAGCAAATTCTCACTGTCACAGGAAAAAGCATTTGAAAAGTTACTCCTCCCTCTGTTGAATCTATACTGGTAATGTATTGAGGCACAGCAGCTGCTGATCCTGCTTCTCCTGCAGAGGATCTCCCGAAGCAGGAAGTTAAGGGCACTAATTTATCTTGATGGGTATTCGTTTCTGCCTTCCAAGTGGGAACACGTCGGGCACTCTTATGAAGGCTGAAAATGGCAAAGGCTTTGAAAAGGGAATGGGAGCTGGGAAATGGCTTTAAGAGCAATTGAGCAAGCATTTTCAAAATGCGTATGCTGGTGGGTGTGCATCCTGTGCCCTCTGGCACTGCAGTGCATTTTCTCTCTAACAAGATGGGAGCTCTAGTACAGTTTTCTGAAGTGATTTTTCTCTGAAGAGTTGCACAGAAAATCAGTTGCAGAAGGTTTTTTTGAATAGTGCCAAGCACTTTTTATTCAGAGATGCAGGTAAAGAACCATTTGCCACATGTATTTGGAACCTGCGTAGTTGAGGTTGTGTGCATGTGAAGTGCGCATTCTGATGCATCAAAGATGGTGACTGCAAATGTGATCCTATCTTGAGTCCACGGAAACTGCATGTCTAAAAATGTTCCTGAAGTGTCAGCCCCGTGTTCCCCCACGGCATGCCTGAGGCAGTGGCTTTGCTTTTAAAAGAATAGCTCTGTGCTATTCCTCCTGAGGAGCCTTAGCTGGAATAAGGGACCAGGACTTCTCCAGTAAACTAGTTTTAGAAGTTGCATCCAAACCCAAATCAGACTGCTCGTTGGCTCAACTAGGGCTTTGTTCTTATTCCTGACCACCCATGGACACCTAGAGGACTCATCGTGGACAGACTGGGAGGCTTTTTCTGGCTCCTGTATATAGGCTGAAACAGTTAGTTAGTTCTTGCTTGTATAAAAAAGTGCATTTTTCTCAGTCTTTCATTGCAGGATTCAAATGCACCCAAGGGTTCAAATGCTCCCAAGCATCTTCTAATGGCAGGCAGGGTGGCTTCAGCTTTGGTTCCTACATGGGACCCAAAGGTGCCTCCTTAGTAGACAAGTAAACCAGCAGGTCTGTTTGGTGGATCTCTTCCAAGTATTTTTGAAGCAGAGGAATTAGGAACATGTGCAAAGTAATTTTGACAGTAAAGGTCCCCTTGCACCTGAGAAAAGCTGAAACTGTTTGTCCAGTCGATAGCATTAAGATCACACGGATAGCACAACTATCCAGGCTGCTCTGCCCTTCTGATCTGGTACATTTACTTGTGTTGATATTGCCCCTGCTCTTCCACATTCTCAATTGTTCTCCTGAATTTAAGAGACGATTTCATATTCCATGAGATGTGCCGGGCATCTAATTACTTTTTTTTCAAACTAGTACCTAGTTTAAAATTCTGCTGTACCTCCATACTCCTGGGACATTTTAGGATTTGTATAAATCTGTTGTTCTGCAATACATATTTTTCATAAAAAGAGTCGTTTAGTTTAGTTTAGTTTTACTATTTTTTACCACCAAATGATGTTGCTATGCCTAGTGCTGTATATCTAAGCACGACAACAAATTCTGTTCCCAAAGGTTCTTGAAATCCAAACATTGACAGTAACATCTAGACTGTGGCTGCTGAAAGAAAAAGGGGGGAGGGGTTGAGAGAGACAAAGACAAGTGAAGAAGAACAAAATGCTAAACTATGCTAGAACATTCTAACACCAAGAAATGATTTTGGTTCAATTTCAATAGCAGAAGGTACACAGTAGAGGTAATTTTAAATTTATTTTGTTTTGGTTTTATTCTTGGTTCTTAACACCCAGTTAGTGTATTAAAATTAGAACCGTGCAAAACTATGCCATGCTCTGTAACTGAAATTTTGAGTTCTGCATACATGACGGATTTTTTAATTCTTTTTTTTTATAAACTACATTTTTTGAAAACTTGTAATGGAAAAAGTGTTGTAAGAAAACAAAAGACAACAACAAAAACATACAGTTCTATATATAGTCCTAAAGCCACAACAGTACAGACTGTATATGAAAATATTTTTAGTTGTTAAAATTTTTGTTATGCAAAGAATCAAATCAGATGACTCCAAAACAGATGTCAATGAGGAAATCCTTTCTAGAAAACCTCTTTTACAAGGAAGAGAGTAAGTTGGCTGGGGGTCTCAGTCACTGATTAACTGGGCTTCTCTTTATTTTCCGATTGAGAACATCCTAATTCTGTGCAATGGCAGTGCTGTCTTCAAAGTTTCTCATGAAGAATTCTGTAATGTACATGAATTTTTTGCAATAGTTAATATTTTCAAATTTTTTAAAGGTTCATTTGCACATTTTAATTTATTTTCTTCCAGCATTCCTGTAGAGAGAATTTGTGTAGAAAGAATTATCCATTTGATAGTAAAGGTGTTTGATAATAGTTATATGGAATCACTATGGAACAGAGGCTTGAAAAGGAGTAATATGAAGCTGAATTGATTTATTTCAAGATAATGTATTTCAGTAGATCCTTATGTTTAACATTAATATGATTGATTTTTATTTATGAGTGATCTGGGACTTTGGGGGGAGAAAGAGCTTTACAGCAGTGGTGATGCGAAATGAATCAAGGATGTCGGCTAGTTACAGAAAAGATCAAAGGCTTCATTTAAGCTACGTGCAGCTGTGCTGTTACTGTAGATAATCTTTGTGTGAAACATTTTATTTTGTATATAACTTTTAGATCCTGTACCAGAATGTGAACTGGATTAATAGTAATCTAAATAGTAGCTTTTTAGCTTTTTTTTTTGGGGGGGGGGGGGGGGGGGGGGGGGGGGGGCAGGGGGGAAGGGGCGGGACTTGTGAAACTGGGCTTGGTAAACATTTCACTGACTGGAATTGACAATGGGATTCATAGATCATAGAATTTTCATTTTTAGGCCAAAGAGGTGAAATCACTTTGAGGGACATTTTATTCATCAGATATTCAACAGTCATCCTAACAAAAAGTCAAAAATGTGAGGAAGGTGGGACACACAGAAGGGATATAAGATCCTGAATGATCCAGTATGTCTAAAAATGACAAATCACAAAATTTGAATATGTAATAGCAGAATGTGGTTCTCAGAACAAAACATCCCCTCCCCTCTCCTCCCCCAAAAGCCTGAGTAAAGTTATTCAATTAGAAGACTTAGGGAAAATAGAGATTGACCTGTGAATGATTCCGTAACCCAAAAAGGGGCAATGACTTGTACTATCACTAGCTCCTGGTATGTCTATGGGAGCTGGTGGTTTATTTATGTATTTTCTTAGATTGTTTACCTTTATGTATCTGTCCTCTCATTATAGACCCATTTCAGTTAATAATTTCATGGGCTATAAAGCAGCTTTTGTTTAAATTAGCATTGAATTTCATGTTGCTGTGTACAGCCTACAGTCCTAAGATGTTCCAGACAATTCTGAAGTTTGTGATTCCAGTTGCCTTCTCTGATTTTGTTCAAGCCTAGCTGAATACAAACTCGTCTTGAGATTGCTAATGAAATGATCTAATGAAATAAGCCCAAATGCTAAACACTCTTGAGATTGTTTCTCATGTGTAAAATCAATATTAATGATCACTCTCTGTTTCCTCCTAAGCATTCAACTGCTTCAGGCTTAATAGTTTTTAAAAGAATTAATCTTGTATTAATTGCAGAACTAGCAATAAATAAAATAGGTAGCTGTTTTATAATACTCCAAAATTCTAGTTAGCAGCTCTTCCCTTAATGTGAATGGCAGATAATTTTGGATTGAGTCACTCATGCAGATCTTTAAGAACAAATGTGATTAGAGGTTCTGCGCTGTTTTTGCATTCGGGCAATAAACAGAAAAGGTCATGTTCCTGACGAAATGAATTGCAAGGCTCTCCTTTGGTATTTGAAAAGCATTGCTTCTTCAGGGTTTGATATATATTTGAAGACGCAAATGATTAAAAATACTTCTCCAGTATGTCAATAAATAAAACCTAGTCATTGACTTCCTGCAGAAAGGTATCCTCACACCCCCACTCCATTCTTCTGCACATTACTTCACTGTGGTGGATGAGCTCTGCTCCAAGCCTTTGAACACTTGGCCCTAACTTGTAGAGAGATCTGTTGTGATCTGGCACAGACCGCAGGGGCTCAAAGGGTTCCAGTAAATGGGGTTACATCAGGCTGGTGGCAGTCACTAGTGTGGTTCTACAGGGCTCCATTTTAGGGCCCTGTGTCAGGTAAAGGTTCTCCACTGAGAGGGTGGTCGGGCACTGGAACAGGCTCCCCGGGTCAGTGGTCATGGCACCGAGCCTACCAAAGTTCAAGAAGCATTTGGACAATGCTGTCAGACATAGGGTTTGGGTGGTCCTGTGTGGAGGCAGGAGTTGGACTTGATGGTCCTTCTGGTTCCCTTCTAACTCAGGATATTCCGTGATTCTATGAAAATTACATTAGCTTCATGTGCTCCTTGTTGTTTCAACCCAGATGCAAATGTGCACCTGTCAGGAACAGATTTTCTTGGGAGAAGGAGGAAACTGAGAGAAGAAGAGAAATAGCAGCTAAATACTGTGTTCTCTGCACCAGACACCTATATTACTGTATCACCACCACTAATAAATCACATTGCCAAAAAAACATCATTCCTTTTTCTGCTACCAGTGCTTTATATTGTGATTTTGAACAAAAATAAACTGCGTCACTTGTGAGTCTTCACTTTAGAAGGAATCCTATACTTGTGGGATCCGTAGTTGTTAAGCATTCAGCCCAGGAGAGCAAAACAGGTGTGACTGGGGATGAAGCCCAGAGCTGCTACCATTGTTAGAACAGTGCTGCACTTTCTGCAGCTTCTCCATAGCAGTTCTACAGATGCACACTATCCAGCTGAATTTCCTGTTGGCTGATCGAGCTATTGTTCCCTTTCATTTTAAGGATAGCACCTTTTTCTAGTATGTTCAACTTTGGAGGGTTTTAACCATGGTATCACAATGTTTGGTTACTTAAAGATTTCATTGTAAATCTATCATTCCACCCAGTAAATGTGTTATGTTTGCGTAGCTGAAACTTCTGTTCTTCATCCCTTACTAGCCAAGGCAAATCTACTTCTCCTTCTCAATGAATAATTAAAAAGTTGAGCAATGTCCTCTCTGCATTTTTGCAAGTTTTTAAGTGTTGTGTCTAGAATGATTTTGTTGCAATTATTTGTTGCAACTAAATCATGTTTAATATATAATAGAGAATTGTATGATTTACAAACTGATCTTGCAAATAGAAGCGAGTAACATACTGTTCTCATTAACAGCTTTCTCCCTAGGATGGATGAGAAAAGTACTTCTTTAATTTTTCATTTACTACAACCATTTATAAACATTACCTAAGCATCAGAAAAAGTTCTAGGAAAGTACTGATATCCATGGGACCTCAGTGTCAATACATTCCACTCACATGCTGTAGTCTTTTTTGTGAGCCCACCTTCCCAAAACCCAACCCACAAGATACACCCCATATACATTCAATCTGGTTGTGATAGTCAAGCAAAAAACTCTGCTTTTTTATACTTTCTGTCAACATCTGTTTCCCAGATACTTTTTTTTTTTTTTTTCAGATACAGGCTCTGATCCAGCAACTCGTGAAGATCATTGCCTTATTGAATAAGACCATAGTTTGTACCCTTTAAAGTTCTCCAGATAAGGATGCAGTGTTTTTTCATTAGCCTAGTATCATTTCCTAATTTTAAGCTTGTTTAACTGCTTTTATAGAACAGTCATTTTGAAAAAAAAAAAATCAAGGAAATAAAATATTAGATCATCATAGAATGACAGTTAACAGGAAGATTCCAACCTTCCAGTACATTTTCATTTTTGCATCTTTCTACAGGAGAAAGAGTACAAGTTCTGGCCACAAAGACTCCACTTTGGTGAAACAAAGTAAACACGTTATATTTCTTACTGGTAAACGCCTAACCTAAAACCTACTCTATTTGCTAGAAGTACCTCTATAGATTTCATCAGCTCTGTATTAGGCCTTGACTGGGTAGGTAACGTATTCGCAATCCATTTAAAACGTCAGTCACGTAAATTTGGATTCTGTTCTTACCAAGTCAGTGCCAAGTCCCTGTTGATCTGAGGGTGGACAGAAACAGAATTCAGTGTTAATGTTTATTTGGGGAGCGCAGGTTATTGAGCAAATACCTACCTGTACCCTTGTCATGAAATCCTGACTCATAATTTCATACATAACTTTTTTAAATAGGGTATGACAAAAAAGCAAATGGCTTTGGAAAAAATCAATCTTCAGAAATGCCTACTATATTTTGAGAGTATTCATGGACGGCCTGTAAGTATACCATGGAAAGATAGGTAAATTAAAACTTATTTAATTTCACTACCAAGTATTTTTGGACTCATGTATTAAATATATTTAGATTATTTTTCCATGATTAACATAATGTTAGTTATTTCAAACTCATTTTCAGATATAAATTACTGCTTTATGAATTTGGTTTATATTAAAAAAAAATAAAAAGGCAGGTTTCGAGTGGTCCTGTATCTCTCCTCATGACTAGAAGTTGCAGATTTTTACGATAAAAATGGAGAATTATATATCCATATCAGACTTGGCTCATACATACTGCAGCTGTGCTACAGCATACAAAAGATTAGAATATTTAGCAGCTGAGAAAGGTTTGTAGGGCAACATCAGAGATGAAATAAAAAAATAAATAGCCTGTCATCTGTTTTCCTTTTTTTCACAGCAGCACTTAAAAATATTAATTAAATCATTTCAAGAACTCTGTATTAAAGGGTTTTCAATGCTGAATGTAGGTACAAAACAAAAAATTTCCAACATTGGTTAGATGATGATTTGAAAATGTGTCTATGCAAATCCCTGGAATTCCTATTTGATGTGTAGGAATGCCTGTATTCTTATGTCTGTTTCTGTTTCTGCCTTGTAATTGTTGTGGTAGAGGAAACGTGGAGTGGCACCAGCAAGTGTCCAAAAATATGCCAGCTCTCAAAATTACCGTGATCTGAATCTGATCTCTGTGCATCTTGGATAAAATAATTTTTAATAATTAATAAGCCTCTTTAGGCTTTGAATGAGAGCTGAGGGATGGAGAGAATATGTAGGAAGGGTCTGAAGAAATGACTTTTCCTAAGGAGAACAAGAAAGAAATGAGTTATTAGTGCTATATACAAACGACTGAGACTTGAAAATCCAAAGATAGAGAAGAGAATAATAGGGCATGCTCTGTAGCATGGAGTACAGAGAGGGTGTTTCTTCCCAAGGTAGAGGCAGCTCTAACCATCTGAGAAAGAAAATGCTAATTGCATAATGGAAGAGATGATCAGTGATGCTAAGCAGCCATGCACCAATCTTGAATCTGCCAAACAGCTCTGACTTAAGGTCACAGAAAGCTTAGAGATTTAAAGCAGGGAAATGGAAGTTAGAAAAGATTTTTACATCTTTTGTTGTTCCTGAAAATAAGCAATCTGTAGACTGAACAGTTAGAGTTGCATACTTAAATAATCATGTATTTTAGAGAAGCAAATTTTAATATTTGTATCTATATTAATGTATTTTCCTGTGTGAAAGGGCTGGAGATTCTGCGTGCATCCTGGTCACCAAGAACAGCTGGAGAGTGAGGCCAGCAAGGCCCAAGCTCAGTGTCGAGCACAGGCTCTGTGCCCAGTTCAGAGCTGGCAGGGCCCAGGAAAGAGCATCTCGGGAAGCTCGTGTTTGGTTTTAAGACATGCAAGGATGACAGCTTACAGAGTGAGTGCCCAGGCAGAGGCATTCTGGTGAGGTTAGCCAACAGAACAGGTGCATCTCTGCTATCAGAGAGTTGTCCCAGGGAAGCAGAAAAAGGATTTTTCACAATGCATGAACATTGACTACTGAATACTCAAGACTTAGTACTTGAAATGTTTGACCTAGCAGGCCGTGACATACCTTGCCATTTAACAAGTATCATTCTGTATCATTATCAAAAGGCTAATTTGAATGGAGTATGCTTGGCTGGGATTACAAGAAAACTACCAGAAACTTAACCCACAACTCAGATTTAAGCTAAATTTCTTTTTAGAAATTGTTTTTGTGCTACAGTTCACATGGAATCCCTATGGAAGCAAAATACACATTAGTATTTCTTTCTAAGACTTTTCTCAGCTTTACAGGAACAAATGAGGAATGTATTTATTTATTTTTCATTTTGGAGAAGTATATTTTATTATGATTTCTCTTTAGGTAACTAAACAAGAAAAGAGTCTTATGAAGCCTCTTTACGACAGATATAGAATTATCAAGAAGCTTCTTGCAACTCCATCTTTGATCACAACAATTGTAAGTTGGAAAGAATTCATAGCCATTGTGAAGAAAATGTGCTGAATGCAGTGTTTGATTTGTACCTGTATGCCAATTTAGCAGCAATATAACTAGTGCTATTTAAAGAATCTGCTTATTAGTTAAAACAGTGTTTATATTTCAGCTAGATCAAATGCTCTGTAAATTCATCTTCCAACCATACCGGAGGTTGTAATGTAAGGCAGCAGTTCTGGAGGCAATTGTTTCAGATCACTGGGCAAGAGATCAAAGGCTGTCAGTTTTCTACTACAGCTGATGTATACAACATAAAATGAAACCTATCATAAAGCACTATACTGTCACTGTAACTAGCTGCTAAATTTTGTTAAAAAAAAAGCTTTTATTAAACATGTCGCACATAAATATCACTTGTAGTACTTTGATTAATAATATATCAATGTAATTTAACAGTAATGGTCTCACTGTGAGTAGAGGTGGTGGAGTTCCAAATTTAGTTGGGTTGATTTTAAAAATTATGAACTATTGTCCTGCTAGAGGTCAGTGGAGCTTTAGATTTCTTTGAAAATGCTGGTCTAAATCCTTAAACAAGTGCACATGGACACTTCATTTCAAAATGCAACTGAAGGTAACTGAAGGTGTTACTTAGTTTTTAGGAGCTTCGCTCCACAATTTCTCATTTAAACCCTCATTTCAAAAGCCCAAATTTCTTACGAGGCTGAAGGAATGTGGGGAAGACAGCAACATCAATCTGTTTTAGTAGTTAACATTTGTAGCTATAAAACCAAATGTAAAATGTCTACTTCCAATGCATGTTATAGCTATAATTTCTGGGCTTAATAAAAGCATTAGATGGTATTTAAGAGCAGTACAAGTTCTAGCAAGACTGCAGTGTTTGCGTAAATACAGAGTGCTCTTTAAATCATTTCTACTTGTAAAGGCTTTTGAGTAAAAAGAAAATCGATGGCTGGGAGGTACTCAGAAACAAGGTCAGCTTCTGTCCTGTTTAGCCATAGTGAACAATACCCAGTAGCTCAGCAAGCCCCATGAGAGTTCTCATGAACTCTCAGGTAGAACTGGGTAGAGCTTTCAATATCTGTGATTTTTCAGTGAATACATCCAGGAAATGAACATCAAATTCTTTGTGTTGTCATCCTATTAGTTGTTATATTGTAATGTAAATGACTAATTTGATAATGCTTATATTTTACAAGCAGGAAGAAGAAGACTCCGATGAAGACCGTTCTCAAAGCAGCCATGAGCTATCATCTGGTCCAATATCTTGCCTCCCTGTTGATGAGCATCTGTGTTACTCTCAGGAGGAGAGCGAGCCTGCATATGTTTCACCTCTAGATGAAAAGAAAGTTTTCAGACAAACAGCCCTGTCTATGTCCAACTTACATGAGGCAACAATGTGAGCTCTGTCTTTTTGTCATGGATGTTTTAAAATATTTTGTAAAGAATTTGCAAATGAAGCATGATCTATACTTGTTAAATAGGAGAAATACACATTATATGTCCATGAGAGACCACTCCATGTGTGTAAAATCTTATTATTCCTTGCAACGAGGGTATTTACTGGTGTCTGGATACCCAGAAAAATTAACAACACTCTCCTGCTCTCCTTTAAAAACAAAACAAAAACCTCCTCCGGATTTGTATTTAAAAATTCCAGGTTGCGTGAGGCAACAGGTCTCAAGATGCACATAGGCTGTTATTACTCAGCTCTGAATATGCTTTCCATGACCAGGTATGTTCTCATAACATATGGGCCATTATCTTTTTCTCAGGTTTTGGTTGGTATCACTTAGATGCATACATTATAAACTGACTAGGTTCTACCAAAAGTGAGAGTAAATTAAAGTTTTGTTTTCCTGTGTAACACAACTATGTATGCAGCAGTGTGCTCACAAATTCTGTGAAGATATTTCTGTGTGTTGTGTTCTTAGGGAAAAATATAGTAGGGGATATAGCAAAACAAGCAGAATTATTTCTCTGCTTAAAAAAAACCTTATTCTCCAAATAATACCAACTAAAACATATCCTAAAAGAGAAAAAATAATATTCTGGGTACCACTGGCAGTATTACTGAATCACAGTAATATTTGGTAACAGTTGCTTTTCAGAGTAGGGCTTTGCTATTGACTATTATTGACTATTATTAAGAGCAAGAGAATGTAAGGAGTTTGCTGTAAGCCACTGAGCCCTGTCAAGTCCCTTAACTCCACATAGGATTGAGCCCACTAACAAGCCTCAGTCCTGAAAAGCTTTTCTTGCCATGTTGTCCACAGAGTCTCTGCCTTCACTTTATTAGAAGGATGAGACTAACAGTAGTAAATGGGAAGGAACACAACTGTTTAATCACGTGATTGATTGTACAAGCAGTGATATCCGTACTTGGAGGGATATGTTAGATTGCTTGGGGGCACTGAGATGAGCACCTGCCGTGGCCAACAGCAGAAGCCTGACTATTGCCTAAAACCATGGCTTTTACAGGGATTCCCGGTGCATGGGGTTTTCATGGTCTTGCCTCTGTTTTACAGGCCTGTTCTACTTGAACATCTCCGAGAAACAAGAGCAGATAAAAAAAGGCTTCGCAAGGCTCTGAGAGAGTTTGAAGAACAATTCTACAAGCAGACAGGAAGGTAAATAAACCAACTTCACAAATTCCTTCTCCTTTTCCCCTCTGGGCACCTATGCAGACATGTTTGTTTCTACTAGAGCAGGTACTCTTAGGTGAGCAGGCCAAAGAAAATGCAGTCTGGGACTGGAAGGTAACAGGGAGGTGACGGGTCTCTGTGGAGATGGCCAGCTCCCTGTTAAGTTGAGGATGTGGGCAACCCTGATGGCCATCTGGCTCTGGGGATCTTCTCAGAATATGCCTGTACTAGACATAAACCATGCAGCATGTCAGCACAGGATCTTCCTGAGGTGTAGAGAGTCTGCTAAAGAGGCTTCCTGAAGATGTCAATCTCTAGGGACTTCACCGGGAAGTTTGGCCATCTCTAAAAGGCTAGATATAAAAAACTAACTACTGTTTCTTTCACTCATAAATATTACTTTTCACTTTTTGGTTGTCTTCCTCCCATTATTTAACAAACTTTTGCTGAAAAGGTAGTAGTCTGGTAACAGTTTTCAAAGCAATGCCTAATAACTAACTTCCCCTTAGAATGAAGTACTTACACTTGCATAGCTGACTAGAAAGAAAATTACCTGATATAGGAAACGTTAATATTTAAAATCCATTTCATTTCTGTCTATGAGAGGTTGTTTTTGTTTTTTTTTGGCCCTGTCAAATTAACTTTACTCACCTACTTCTAGGAAAAAAATATACATCTGACCCCAACCTCATTAGTTGTTGCAGAATTCACTTTAAAGACTGTTTCTCTGTTTAGTCATGGAAGTGATTGTACTTTTATTTGCTTTTAATAGGAGTCCTCTAAAAGAAGATCGTGTACCAATGGCAGAGGAATACTCTGAATACAAGCACACAAAAGCCAAAATCAGGCTCTTAGAGGTTCTCATCAGTAAGCATGATGTTTCCAAAACAATTTGAAATTAATGCAATGAAATGGTGTTATTCTCTAGCAAAACAAACAAGAACAATAACAACAAAAAAAAAGAGGCGGTTGTCTTACAGGTCTTGGTCTGCAGCACAATTATTTGACACACTGAGATTTTTTGATGCACTTTACCAATTATACAAGCTGGGATGAGCGAGGACAGCAATATACGAGAATATTAAGTGTGGGTGAGTGAACTATAGTATATATATATATATATTTTTCCTTTTGAAAAAGCCTTGAAGTGCACTGTGAAAATGTTAGAAATTCAAATGACATTGAAGTATTGTTCAGACTCAGTTTGACCTGTTCTTAGGTTTAAAAAGTGCGAGGAACTGTTCTCCAGGTTTCTAGTATATCTTAGTATTTGGTAATGTACCACCCATTTCTTAGTAGGATTTACACGCACTGTAATTAACTATTGCTGTTGGTTCTCAATGTGCTGATTTGCTAGATTAAAGGAACCATGAGCTTAAACCAAACAAACTCACTCATGAACATACACTGGCTTTCAAGACAGAGTTGCCATTCAGTTCCAGTAGCTTCAAAGAAAGGTGCGTACACAAAACCAGTGACAGGATTTGGTCTATAATTCTGGGAGTAGAGCAAAGTGATGCTGCCTATGCAAAAAAAAAAAAAAAAAAAAAAAAGGAAGGAAGGCAGGAATATGACTGCCAAATGGAGATAGTTTTTTGGTTTTTTTTTTTTTTCAGAAATAAGAGCAAGCATTTGGCAAAATAAACAGGTAGTCTACTGGGAAGAGTAACATAAAGGTACTGGATGCTGTCCTTTTCACTATGGTTTACAGGACCTGGCTTGTGGTACATAAAATTCAGTAAATAGGTCAACTACATGCTAATTTTCATTTCTGTATTGAACTTTTGCACTTTATTTTGCCTGATGCTAATTTGCTTTTCTAATTACCAAAGCTTGTTTAGAAGCATGCACTTTGTAAAATGTCAAACTATTTCCTGTGTTATAAATTACCATATATATATATATATATTAAAAAAAGACAAGACTAGATTATTGCATTATGCTAAGATATTTTGGATAGATTAAAGTACATGGTATATAATTGAGTGTCACAGTTATCTGATGAGGAACGCTAGACTTCTCATTTACTATAAATAAGATTATAAAAAAGATATTTTTCCATTGGAATTATGCGTCTTTCTTAACTTTCAGAGCACCACACTTTGTAATATTAAGGTGGTTTTTTTTCACTATTTGTGATAAACCATTTGTGTTAAAAGTGAACTGTTAACAGAAGGCTTATCAACATTTTTGTACTGCAAATGAAAACCAGGGCTTCGGGGAAATACCTATCCCAGACATAAAGGAAGGAAGAATGAAAACAGAAAAAGGGACTTCAGAAAGTTGAATCATGTTTAGTGTTCTGCTTTAACTGTCATTTTGTATTGACCACATATTATAAGCAACCTGTTTTCTATCTATCTTGGTAAGAAAAATTTCATTTTATAAAGCCTATTATGTACTAACCACGTTTGTACTTATATTGTATGTAATGGCTCAGCATGATTTTGAAGATGTACGTACCTGTTTTCAAGTAGCTTGGAGGAAAAAGTATGACGACTAAAAATGATTTTTTTATTTCTTAGAGGTTTGTTGTTTCAGTGTACTGATTTAATAATTTGTAACTTTTATGAATCAGAATGGTCTCCTTCGTAAATCTGTTTTAATTAAAGTCATCTAGAGCAACAGGAACAGATACAGAGCTATTTGAAGTTTACAAACTACATCTTTGATAAGGGAAAATGATTTCATGACATGTATACAATTGATATTAAAATGTGATCTATATATTCTATATGATTGTATAATATTTTATACAACAGTACAAATAAAATATTTTTCTATTATATTTATTATGTCAAGACACAGTTTCTGTTTTCAGTTAGCTAATATAAATAACATAAATAACACTGTCAAACAACACGTTGTAAGTGCTGACATTTCTAGGATTTGAAATTTAAATCATGCTGCAGTTACAACCTTTCATGCTGTTTGGAGTTATCCCAGTATTTGTTCAGTAGTTAAAATGAATGCATATTTAAACACCATTTTTAAGCCGTTATTTTTGTTTTGCTAAAGCAGTTTATATAGGATTTTGTTACGTTTGGCAAGAAACAGAAAACATTTTTTGCAGCATCTAGGTATAAATGGTTGCCAGAAAAAAAAAAAATCCAGGACTTCTAATCATTTAAAGCATTGGGTGAACAGAAGGGAAGGAGGGAGAGAAGAAATACTAAAAACGCTATTGGAGATTTTGAAGACCCATGTTTGCTTTTGGTGACAGTGGCATGTGCATGCTTCTGACAAAAATGTCTGACTATGGAAATGGGCAACAGAGGTTTGAAGGCTCCTAAGTAACAAGGGAATTTTTAACGTCCAACACTGATATTGCAGGTCTTGCAGCTGGGATCTTTCTTTGCATTTGCAGTAGACAAGCTCATTAGTTGGTGACCAGTAATTTCTGCAACTGTGCCGAGGGAGAGATCCACAGGATCAGTGTAAATTACTTCCAGAATAACATCCTGGGCATGATGGTAAACCATTACACCATCTTCTTCATCACAGGTCAGAAATTTATTATCTTTTATATTTAGTTGAGGAAGGCGCTGCTTACAGAATTCGTCTCCTGGCGATCCAACAGGGGCGATAACGAGAATGACATAGTGGTAGGCTGTGTACATGCAGTAGAAGTCTCCAAAATACAAGTTAGTATTTGGGTTGAAGAGTTTTTCAGCTGCAATCTCAAACCTGTATCTTCCGTATGGTGAATCCTGTGGTGGTTTCCCAGTGTTAAACTCGGTGTTGCAGCTAAAGAAGATGCCTTCCAACTTCCCGCTGATTGGAGAGCCATGGCTGCCACTGTTATCCTTAACAGAAGGCTGCAGAGCGTTCCCGTGGTGCTCTCTACAAATGAATGACTGCTGTTGTTTATTGTGTAACACATTAAGAGAGTGATAAGTTAGGACTTCATGCTGTTCAGTAACAGTTCAGAAGAGACACAAAGGAAAACCATTAACTGAGACCTGTGGTTAGTGTCACGATTTTCAGACCAAGAAACTCAAGTGAAGCCAGACTCAGAAAGGGGTAGCGTAAGTCCGGCTCAAGGGAAAAGAATTGCATTTCCAGTCTACCTGCTCTGTCAGCTGTGAGCTGGCTCAGTATTATATGAAAGAAGGCAAACAATAGCACAAACCAAAAAGTCCCCAAAGCACCAATAGCTTCCATTAGCTGATCTGTTCAGCTTTCCACTAAAATTCTAACAATAAACATATTTCAGTTTAATCACATGTTGAAAATGGCAAGTGAATCTCAGTATGCTGAACCTACTGTTAGTTAATGCATATTTTTAGCATAGGCAGTATATAGTTCATGTAGGAAAGCTGCCAAAGTTATTTCTGAATTATGTTTCTTTCTGAATTATGTTTCTCAGAGACATTATAGGAAGGAACATACTGTCTGATATCTGCTATTCTTTTTTTATATTATGTTTTATACATTTTTATTCTTTTACATTCAGATTTTGTATTTATATCTTGTATTATTATCTTGGCTTGTATCTTGTATTATTATCTTGGCTATCTCTGCACCTGCAACCATTTAATGCCAAAAACTGAAACATTCCCTCTTTTAAGTCCTGTTAAAAAAAAAAAACACCTTACCTTTAAAGACCTTTACCCTTAAAGATTGCATTTATACACGTTGACAGATTAAGGAGGTGTTGGGGTTGTAGAGTCTTACATCTCCCCTCCCCCCTTTTTTTTTTTTGAGGAGAGGAGAAACTAGGCAAGAGAGAACAGTTTTTATTCTCTCTCTTTTAAATTTGCAACAACTCCAGGTAAAATGGTGCTGTCTCTGAGAAAAGGATTTACCTGGTTAAGCTGGAGGTAGCAGTCAAAGCAAACACATTCAGCGTACAAGTAACAATGTAAGAAAGCTCTAATCAACAACACAGTAATGTCGCCAATTCTGGGTGTTCCCCCTCCCCTCCCCCCCCCCCCATTATTTCTAGTCTTCTCAGAAGCATATCTTAATTTATGCTTAAGTTAAAGTTCAGAGGTTTTTCTGGGCTATTCAAATAGTTATTGTCTCAAGCCCTATTATGCAAAACATCGGGCTTCTCAGGGGAGGAGAGTGAGATACAATTGGTATATTATGACTGAAGTGAATGCAAAGGAAAAAAAATAATCAGCTTGAATAACCACTCTCTCTGCAACCTAAGAAAACAGGCTTGCAGCTTTATTTCTGTGGCAAGATACTGACATCCAGTGGCCAATTATGCTAATTATAGGTCACTCTTCCCCAGGGAGCTGAGATGCTCTATTGCACTTCCAGACAAGGGAAGCAGCAGCGACGTGTGCTACTTTCAAACTCACATTTCAAATTCCTACATTTAGGGGTAGTTGCTCATTGGCTATTGGTACTACTAGAGCTACCCTATAAGTGTTTTCAAACTTATTTACTAATTATGATACCACAGAGGCCCCTGGAAGAAATGGTATGACAAAGGAATTTTTCCTAAAAGGAAGTCTGTGATTAGGGTTTTTAACACACCATTCAGAAGCATACCTTGCAAGACTAACCCTTGCAACCACGTTAGTACATTTCTGATCAGAAAAGACCACTGTTAGACAGTTACAGGTATCCTAGCTTTATATTGGCCTGGCAAAACTCAGCCTTTTGGCTCTTTAACTCACTAACAGAAGGACAACAAATTTAGTCTTCATTTGTATCAACCCAAGAAAGACCATAGGAAGAGGGAGGGAAAAGATACAGTGCAATCAATTAAAGCGTCACATTTGGCAGAAAAAGGCCAAAACCACAGTTACAAATGTACCTCAGTAGCAAGTCTTAAAGCTCTGTGAACACAAGAGCAGGCACCTTATGATTACACAGCTGAAAATAAAGCTGTAAGAGAATCAGAAACAGCACAGGAATTTCCATTCATTGGTATCTAGTCCTAGTCCAAGATGGCAGTAGATTTACTAGGTCCTCAGAGACCTCAAAATGCAATTAATTTGCTACCTCCATTGAATATGCAGCTCTATCCATGTGCAACAATGTAATTCTCCCAAAGCACAAAGGAAGGAGGAAACCCCATGCTCTGGAATATATGACAATCCTAGAATCCCGTATGTACTCATGACTACAAAGAGGAACATTTTCAAGGGTGGTGGACTCTGCTTTTTGGAGGTGAACCTACAGAATATTTTGTTTCTTCACCAGTTTTTTTTTTTTTAAAAATAGTTCTATGCAGGTACTAATGCGAAACGCACCTAAAACTGGCATTATATAGCACAGGAGCAGCCCCTGCACCAGTGCTGAAACAGAAGTTGTCACGCCACTTACCTCTCAACCACTTTCTTCTAACAGCAGAAGGTTACCGCTGCATGGTGGCTGTTCTTGCTCAGTCATGTACGTGAGCTGTGACTCCATCCATTGAAATGTCGTCTTTTCTATTGTAATGGTGCTTCTGCTTGTGTGTGCAAGGTCACACTGGTTCTCCATGCAGGAACAAGGAACCTACCTCCAGCTATCCCATTTATTCATTCCCACTGAAGCACAGTGTTCTCAAATTGTCTACACATCCCTCCTCCCCACACAAACATGATCTGTAAATTAAGGTTTGCATTACAGAGCCCCAGTTACGCCATTTGGGCACAGAAAAGGGGTGATTGTATGTGGAGAGCAAATACATGAGATAGATAGAACTCTTATGTACAGGCAAACACTTACTGATACATACAATTGTGCATTCATACTATTAGCCATCTCACCGTGAATTTCTTAATACAATGGCAGTATTTGGCTACTAAACACTTATAATATCATAGGCACTTTAATGAAGCTGGAGACTCTGTGAGTACTTAAATTCCTGCTCTAAAACACAAACTTTTGTTTCCTAATCAAAGTGCTGAACAAGACAAGGTGGAAGAAATTAGTTACCTTTTATTTTTCCCTTCTTCTGAACTGGCAATAGTGCACAGACATTCTGCTCCAGCTTTACCACAGCTGCCTCCATTTACTTATTTTCATTACTACCGTAATTTGCCAAACAATTTTGCATATGTTTACTTTCTTACCTGATATAATCAAAGTATTCTTTGTGCTGATTCCGATAAAAAACAGACAGTTTAAGCATACGGCCTGCAATCACTTCAGCTTTTTCCAAAAGCTGTGTTAGGTGAACTTTTGAATAATCTGAGGAAAAAAAGACAAATCTGCTAGTATAGGAGGGGAGAAAAAACACAATGCTCTTCAAAAACTACAGACATAATTGGGAACAGAGCCTAAATAACATACCTCACATCACGCAGCAGCTATCGAGCAGCTATCAAGCTTGGCATCAGTTTCCAGCAGCAGCAAAAGACAATTGGCAGGAACGCGCATATTTGATCCCCCCCATTCCTTTCCCCATGAATACTTTGCAAGCCTCCAGTAACTCTCACCTTGGGATTCCTTGTGTTAGAGGTGGTTTCCTTGTATTTGGGAAATGCAGAGGAGCTCAGAATTGCCCTCTGACTTAAGTCATTTGATAAAATGTTTGCCGCAGTGTACCTGGTTGTGAGCCACACAATTTAAAAACCTTGCTTAGAACCCAGCCTAAGCTACGTCTCAACCAACATGGGCTTCATAGAGAGCTTGCTACAGCTCTCAACTTTCACACAGGCAGGCGTGTTGACGTTGGGTGATGTTCATCCAACAGACTACGTTTATAAATCAATGACAGGCTAAAGGTACATGTACTAGTCCTTGAGACAAGGTATTGGTGGTACTCAGGCTTTGCAGCACGCAAAGAAGGGAGAACAGCAGAATGGCTTAGGCAAGCTGTCTGTTAGGGAGCTGCCAGTGTCTTTTCTCCACTGGGGCTTGCAGGCAACAAGAGGCACACAAGTGGCCCTGCTCAACTGCAGTTCACCAGTCTCCTTTCCTGGTTCAGAAGAAGCAATGGTACAAGACACAGCAGTTCTGGGCAGCTAAGCTATTGTGAAACACAAAGGGGCACTGCAGCTGCTTCCCTCCTCTCATTAATGCATCAAACCAGTGTGCATACAAAGCCTAAAGCTAGTATTGCAGTTTCCAAATGTAACTATTAAGCTTACCAAGCTACTGCACACTGGTAGATGGCTAATCCATTCATGCAGCAAAGCTAGCCTTAATTGCATACATCCTATGGTGCGTTCTTTTCTCAGCAAAGTTACCTGCTGTGCAAAACTCAATGATTTCACTCCACTCAGAAACAACGTAATCGCCGTCAACTTGCTTTGATGCTGTCTGCACTGCTACTGTGTATTCTGTTCTTGGGCTCAAGAACCAGTGCCCACGGACCGTCATAGGCAAAGGAACAGCTTTGGCAACCAATTTAGTTGGTACATCCTGATGGGAACAACAACAACAACAACAAAACAACAAAAAACAACAACACAAAAAAGTCAGCACAACGACCAAACCAATCCACCACCACTCCCCAACCCTTGGCTCTTCTGTGTAAGCATTAACTACATCTCACAATCCACTGGTGCAGTGAAGTTAAGAGCGGCCTAGGACAATGGCCTGAGGTCTGCTCTAAAAGCTACACTGGTAACTGGCACATATGAGTTTATTTGTGGTTCCACGCGAATACAGACCATTATATATAGCCCAAACACACAATTCAGACTAAGGTCATTTATGCTTAAGCATGCAAGCAGAGCACGAGGACATCTTAATTTAAGTACTACTTGGGCTCTTATTGACAAGCTTTTCTTTCAGTGCAACCAAGCAGGATTCCTCCTGCAGTCATTGAGCCCACCTATATTGCTGTTGATATCTTCCACCTTGAACAGAGAAAATCAAACGTTCCAGAGTAACTTTGCACACTATACATATTTCAAGATATCCTTATGCACAGGGAATGGCCAGAACAAACCGAACATATAGCTAGATGTTCTCTGCTTACCATCACACCTCTTGCTCCCCCACATTTCAGGTGTTCTGTCAGCACATCCCATGGTAGTGCAACACAGAAGTATACTTACTACTGTAGGTATACAGAAGTATAGCTACTTTTTGTTGTTGAAATAGTTAGCTTCTGCAACAACAAAGCCTGCAGCTCAGACCACCAAAGGGAAGAAAAAACGAACTGGACAATTTATACTAGAACTGTGGGTAAAAGGACTCACAGTGAAGTTGAATGACTCTCTACGCAGTGTAGCTGAGAAGCTGTGAGAGAGTGAGAGGTGTTCTTTAACATTTACCAGTAACCACAGAACAGTAAGATGGCTGCCACGCAAAAAGTAGACATTTTAGGTAATATCCATAGCTATCCACATATAAATGCTAGTCAATAGTTACCCACCTATGAATTCTAGCAAAGCAGACCCTTAAGGAAAAAAAAAAAAAAAAAGAAACAGAAAGTAGACTTGTTCTGTTCATGATCTGTAAGCAAGACATGGAAGATTTTTTTTTTTTTGAACGTTTTCTATTATGGAAAAATCTCTTTTTATCATTTTTCTTCAGTTTCTATATTAAAAAACTGTAAAACTACCAGCTTGTGATATTACAAAACTGAAATGTGAATGACTGATGATCAAGGGTAAGATTTTGTTGTTATTTTGGTTTCTTTTTATGTTATTTTTCATATAAATCAAATTACAAACATCTTGGAGAAAACTTTCTATGTTAAGTACTCAGTTCTGTATTCTGAAATAAATAATATATACAAAAGAGAAAAAAAATACTGGTGGGAGGGGGGTAGTGACATTTAAAGTTACCACCCTAGAACTACATTGTAAAGGCATCCCACTGAACTGGATTTACCAATGCTAATGCAGTCAGCAGCTGCTACAGTTCCACTCATTAGTCTTCCTGTCATCTTTTCTTTGGCTGTGGTAAAAACTGACTCCACCTGGGTCTGCTCTCTGTGCCCATAACACTGTAGCGGTTTTTGCCCCCATTAATTTTCAGGGTGTTCACACAACATTAAAAGCCTCATTACCCCCATGGCTCAAAGCCTTACCTCCTGGCTGTGCATCAGGAAACTCTTTGAACTGCACAAGAAGAGGCCAGAACACGCAGAGCCACAACATCACTTAGAGGAGTTTCTCTCTTACATGGTGGGGTACGGGGATGGGATGGGATGGGAGGGGGAGGAGGAGAGGGAACGGGAAGGGAAGAATGATGCTTTTCATAAATTTAATTTATTGTTCTTTTTCTAAGCAAAACCTTTTTTGTTTGTTTGTTTTTTATAAGATCACTATGCTGACCTCAGGAAAAAATGTTCATGTTGAAATTTCTCTGGGCATACTCTGCTCTGCTCTGGGCTGAACAAACCAAGGGACCTAAGGGACCTCAGCTGCTCCTCATACGTCTTGCCCTCTAAGACCCTCCACCATCTTTGTAGTCCTCCTTTGGATGCTCTCTAATAGCTTTATTTCCTTCTTACACTGTGGCACCCAAAACCAGTATACCACTATACTAGTATACCAGTCATACTACCTCACTTTTTTTGGGAAGAGAAGCCTGCCTATTCTGTAAGCCCTTTTCTTTTCTAAAGAAGCTGATTTCAATTTTCAGCTTTCTTCCATTTCATCTCATCCTTCCCTTTGCCAAGTCTGCTTGTAGGACACAATGCAGGAGTTCAGTACGCCTAGCTTTGCTGCATATCTGAGCCTCATTTCCCTACCTATTATATGGGAATAATCATACATCCATATTCTAGTCTTTACATACTACTACAAATCTCCTCCTTCCCAAATATAACAATAGTCCTACATAATAAAACAATACGTACCCTAAACAAGTTGAGTATGTATTTGCTAACAGAAAAAGCATTGAAAGGATAAAGCATTCATGTTTGCTCTTCCAGAAGGAAATAAACACCATTTACTGCAGTACAGCATCCATTTACCAGGTTAAATCTGCATCCCAACTTACTTCGGCTCACAACCATCTCATATGGCACACTAACTCTCTGCAAGTTACAAAATAGCTGAGCTTATCACCCATGAGAGAAACAGGCCCTTGTAGACATTCATGCGACCCTTATGCTGAGTAAGGTTTTTAATATTACTACAAATATTTTTCCTCATTTTTAACACTAGTCTCATCACTGCAATAAAGATTTTTAAGAGAATTTAGCATTTGGTCTGCTAGAGTGGCTCTGCCTTTTACAAAATCAAATTTTACAATTTAAAAACCAGTATGCATATAAATGAAAAACATGTAAATTAATAAAATGAAACAATTAAGACAAATCCATCTCAGTAAACATTTATAGTGGAAGGCATATTTATTCTTGCAGCATAAAATGGGAATGGGAGTTGAACTTCAAAGGCTGCCAGTCAAAATGTACTAATAGTAAGAAAAAAAAAAACACAAACAAATCATTCATTACCACAATTAAAACTGGATCAGAGTAAAGGCTATTATAACATTAAATTTGGTAGTGCTTTGCGTACCACTTCCTAGCAACTGCAGCATCTTGGCCAAACGTGTGAAATCCTTGATTTCAAATAGCAGTAAGTGATTCAAAAAGCAGTAAATGATTTTTGTTATGCTTAATGAATATGCTTAATGAATATTTAACAACCATGTTAAAAACAACAAAAAAAATCAAATAAGGAAGCATAAATGGAAGGTTACACACATGCTATGAACAGGGGTCACAAGAAAAATAGTCTCACGGTATTTGCAGTAATATTTTCTGGTTGTCCCATTGGTTTATACACTAAGAGTAGTTTAGGTGTTAGTAAAATTAGAGCTCTCATATTTGTGTGGATGGTTATTTGTGCCTTGGCAAACCTTATCTTTTAGGGATCTTGCCAAGACTGCAGATAATTAATTTGCAGATGACTGTGGTGTTTAATCTCCTTTTCTATCTCATTCCATGTTTCTGTAGACATCTCAGTATTTGAACTGTTTGAGGTCGAAGCAAATTTTTCTGTATTTGATAACAATAGACTCGGCAATACGTTCAGTATGTCTCTCCATCAGTGGTTTAAGGAAAGAGGCCAGATGAATATTCAGGTCAATGCTGAATGCTGCAACCTAAGGTTGCTGGAAGCCTTCCTAGAAGTGCATTAGAATTTTTGACTCTTCTGTTGAAACAACATGTATTGCCATCATGGGTCTGTCGCTGATTGAGGACAGGCACAGAAAACATAAATTGTTTAAATAATGATTAAGAACTAGTCAGGAATAAAAATGTCTGTCTTACAATAAATTGTACAGCTTCCAAAACTGTTTTAGTATCAAATGAAATAGAAAAGGTAATATTCCTTTCTCTATGAAACAAATGTGTTTGTGTGTACATGCACATAAGGTCTAAGTGGAAGTATTCTATGTAAAAAAAATATTGCCAGTCAGATTAATCAAACCCACCTTGCCCAGATGTCCTATACTTGGTTTTGATCAGTTAATAAACCACTGAGATTCATGTATTTAAAGTCATGCATTTCCACCTTGATTTTTAAAAGAAAATTACCTTGTGTTTAAATTTGTTGGAATTCTTGTTTTCTTTCTTGTTGAGATCAATGAAGTAATGAGTGATGCGATCCTTGGATTTAGAATCCATGTCCCAAGAAATCTTGAAGGAATCACACGTGATGTTACTTATTTTGATGTTGTGTGGGACGGGAAGTTCCTCCATCTCTGCAATCCCACTATCTTGTGATTTATTCCCTGCATAAAAAAACAAGCATGATCAGCTAAAAAGTCCTACTAGATTCTGTTTTCTGTGGTCTTATATGATGATATCTCTGAACAGCCTTTAACAAAATCTCATAGGTGGTACTTAGAAGCAATGGTAAGGCATAATTATGCAAGCCTCAATTTGAATGACGAGAAATACTGAAAAGGGATGGCATTCCTCATATGAACAAGCACTAGTAACACATAAGTGGGCTTCATAGACTGGCTAATATCACAACTTTGTGCAGTTACAGTTTGAGAAAAAGAAATATCTGAAGTTTTCTGGTGCTACAATGATTAGTTAAGATGCCGGCAATGTCCACAGTTCAGTTAACATAATGGCCCTATCCACACTTGTCCATGAAATAAATACAAATAGAAATCACATGTGTCCTAAAAGTATTTTTCAAGCACAAAGTAAAACCACCCTTCTCAAGGTTTATAGATGATCTCTATACATACACATATGGAAAATACTCTCCTCCACAATGAAACAAATAACAAAGGGGTCATTTTATTGAGCCATAGTAAAAGGGACATATACACCAGCATCATTTTCTTATCTTTTTTCTATTGCCCGGTTGACACCCCCCACAGTTTCCTTAGGAAGGGTGGTGTTTTTTGTTTTTTTTTCTTCTTCTTCTAATATCGCTAAGTGCATATATGCTGAATATAATGAACAAATGTCCACTGACTCCCTAGAAGCATCACAGGTACCAAAATTAGGTCTTCCCTTAGTTCCAGGGCAACTTTGTTGCACAGCATCCAGTGAATATTATAACTCAGAAACATTAGGTGATCTTGTACTACGTAAAACACAATTCAAAAGCAAGCAAACAATAAAAAAGACCTGAAAGACAAGAGAAAAATAAGTGGGTAAAAAGAAAAAAAAAGAGAAAATGATGTAAGAGAAGGAATGAAGAAGCATGGGGAAAAAAAAAAGAACAAAAACCCCACCCACCCTTAAATAAGAATAGAAAGAAACAAAGGAGAAAAAAAAAAAAGTATGTATAAAAAACCAAGGAAAATTCCCAAATTGTGTCCAGAGGTAAAAGGCAGGGAACTCATGCTACAGTTGTACCAGAGATGTGTGGGGAACACATTATCAGAATTATTTTTAGTCAAATCTAAGTATAGCAAGAGGTAGAATTATAGACGTCCATCATAACTGATAAAAAACTGGACACAAAGGGATCCAGTCAGTGATAATAATAAAATATGTGACTTGTAAATCATTAGGGACTTTTCAACCTATCAGCGTATGTTATCAAAGAGTTACATCAACACCTCAGTTCAGGAATTGTTCAGGTTGTTCTGGCTGTTCAGAATTCTCCACGTGGATACGCAAAATTCAGTTACTGTGCCTGAGAAATCCATATATTTCCAGGTGGTATTACAACAAGGTAATTTTATTGATGATGATTTAAAGAACCAATAATAATACTTTTCTATTTTTGTTTCATTTGATATATTTACAACCAACATGTCTTCTATTTTTTAAACATCTTATTGCCTTCCCCCCCATCACCCCCACCCCTTTTTAATCAATACCCGAGTCAGAAAGTGTGTGGTCTTCCTCAAAATGCTATGCTATTTGTTCCAGACACAGGGACTTTTTCAACAGCTGCACTGACTGCAATAGACTCAGGAATACCAGTCATTACTGAAGGCTTTCTGTTCATACAAAATACACAGTACATGCTTTTCCCTCCATGAGATTTCAGAAAGCTAGAAGGGAGAAAACAGCATTGTTTTGTTTTGTAAGCATTCTGTATTTGAAAAAATGACTAAAAGCTCTACCAGGTACACTGAAAAGTAACACGATTGCTCTTCCAGGAGCAAGGCTTTGTGTTTAAGCAGAAGATGGGGTGATGCTGCTGAGGTTCTCAGACCTACAGAGCTGGAGGGACTCAGATCCCAGCACACTGAATGACTGAATAAGGACATGAGCACAGACACTGCCGTATATATCCATGATACTTCAATGCGCAACTTCGCTTCAAAACTGATCTTGTATACTCCGCACCTTTGGGCTCTAGCCACGTTATAAATGGCCCAGGTAATTTAAACTTCAGGAGACGTGCAAAGCAGTAATGACCACTGACTTGAAGTAACCAAGATGAAAAAAGACTTCAGAGCACACTCATGACAGTTAAGAGCAAAAGTGCTCCCACAAATGGCTACTGTTTTCTATATAATTTTTGGAAGTAATGTTTAGATTCTGTGCTCCTCATCCATTTCATAGAACCATAGAATCGTACTTCCTTTACTTAAAAAGTGAATAAATAGCTTGAATGAATGCTTAAATAAATATCTCCAGATAATTTTTAGAAATATTTTTAATATGTCTTGAGAAAATAAAACTACTCACATTACTAAGTACAAAGCTATCTTTTGCGTGTGTGTGTGTGGTTGCACAAAATCCATAATAAAAACTTCTCTGAAATCTTTAAAATTCTTTGGAAGTGGAAAAAATAATTTTAGAGATTTTGAAATACAGAGTATAACAGAATATGAAATAAATAAAGCATCTCACAGTCATCACTAGCAAGCAATATTCTAGTTTCCCTCGTATTTAGAATATGAAGTATCTGTGATATATGTAACGCATATGTATATTTTTATACTTGTGTAGTTCTGAATGTCAAAAGGCATTGAATTGACAGGCAGTATTAGGAACCTGGTAATGACCAAGGATGCACGTACTAGACCAGCTTTCCCCCCACACAGATACAGCTGACTAACAAGGTAACATATTTGTACCTTGCCTTTTTCTCACCTGTGCTTTGGTAAATAGTTTGAACTGGTTTTCATACTGGAAAGCATATCCACTTCAAACCATTTCTTCCTTATACCAGCATCAATTAAAGAACAGACAACATTGGGAAATAGGAAATCTACTAAAAGCACAGATAACAGCTGAACTTACTCAAAAATAGAATATATTTTCCCTAAAGCATCCAAAAGTCCAGCTGACAAGAAGTTAGTACTGTTAGGATATGAAAATAAGTGGAGAAGGCCTTAGAACAAGCTGCTTTCATGTTAATCGTCTTCCCACTTCACTGAGGCTAAATTCGTCTTTCTTTGATGAAACATCACAATACATACAGGAATTGAAAACAGAAGCAGCATAGGAAATGTCACTCTGAATAGCTTCATATCAAATTAAAACAGATCAGCTTCCAATTAAAATGGCTGCTTTGTTTTGCATTCATGTTGCTTCAACAGTGGGTGCCACTGCAGGACTTGATAGAAACATTGCTCTCTGGTTTCTTTCAGGCAGAAAATTGTACAAAAGCTAGTAGTGAAACAAACCTGGTCTCACTGCCAAAAAACAACAACTAGGCATGTCATCCCTGCGTGCTGCAGAAACACCTCTGTTCCAACAACAGCAACAAAACGGCTTATTTCTATAACAAGCAATAGGGCTCAGTGATTCTTGACCCTTATAAAAAGTCAAAAACCACTCGTGTGCATAGGTCACACTGGAAGCATAAGACATTAAATTTCTACAAAGCCAAAGAATAAACACAAAATGCTAGCTTTACTGAGATCAGCTGAAGAAATGCAAGATTCATGTTTTATGCTCCTATTCACAGGCTTATCTCTCTCTGCCATATCCAGAGTTAAATTACAAGTTAAATTGTCTAATCAATTTTAAAGCAGTCATGATAGTCACTGCTGCAGCTGAGCCAAAATGCTGGCAAATGGGTAACAAACCAATTTTATTTATACACACACAGACACACTTAATTTAGTATCCTCATTATATCCTCTACGTACATAAATTATGTCTGAATGGGAAAAAAAGGCAGAAAATTCCCATTGAACATCCATGGCTTTCATCTGTCCTTACTGGAGACAAATGATAAGACTCAGAAATTGGTAAATCTATGCTGAAAATATTTGGAAGAGGATTTTTTTTTTATTTGCCTCATCACTCAAACCAAATTGCTGAACCATGACATCTGCAGCAGTGGCAAGGCGGTAGGGACGAACCTGGACACATCTCCAGTTGGTAGTTACTGAGCCCTCACAATCACTGAATTTTTATAATTTTAGAATATTTTATTATTCTTTTTCCTTCATTCTAAAAATGCAGAACTTTGCAGCAGGGCAAGGTAATACTTGCCTGCTTTTTCATTTCTCAGGCAAACTGTTTATGTTATCCACAAAAGAAATCCTGAAAGGACTAATTTGTAATCCATCCTTTAAGGCTATTTACAGCTCCCATAAGTAAGTTTTATGTAAGTAGACCAATAAAATAACACCTTGATTCCAGATTCCTGTGACACTGCACGTGGAAATTATGACTCTATTTCATTATTTGGAAGCACTAAAAAGATGGGCTCATGCTCAAAGTCTGTATACCAGACACCTGCAGTAGGACTCCTAAGCATTCAAGAACTCACTTGATTTGTACTCAGCAATCAAATCACGCCTCCTTTCCCGTAACTCCATCCATAATACTAATATGCCAGCTTTCACAGCATTAACTATGTAGCTGACTGCACTGTGAAAGCACGAAAAGTTATCCAGCAGTCAATAAACAAATTCACAGAAAACAGAACTTGCAAATGCTGGAATACAATGACATAATAGGCATCCATCAACTGGGGAAAAAAAAAAAAAACAGGTATTGCAGCCATAATGAGTGCAATTGCTTGTACTCACTGTGAAGTGAACTCATGAAATAGTCATTCAGCTGCAACGATGTCCATTAAGTGTTGAGAAATTAAAAGAAGGAAGGGCCAGGTGAAATCATTTTCTCTGCTGGAGCTGAGAAAGCCTCCCTTCACTAATTGTGGATGAAAAAACATGTCTAAAATACTACTCTCTATCTGTAACGCAGACTTGGATACTAGGGAGAACAGCAAACAAAGTAATATAAGAAAGCTTTTCATAAAGCTATTTCTTCTTCATGGCATTGGACATTTGTCCAACATCTGGATAAAAAAATATCCATTTTACACATGGGAAAACTGTAAATATCTAAGCAGACTTTGGAATTAAGGGAGGGGCACTTTCAAACCATCACTCAACCAAAATCAAAGCTGTCCTAAGTAATGGTGGAACGTTACATATCTCTGAAGTGATGTAAATGCACTTTATATCACAGATCTCAAACATGCCAGGAGAACAACCAACAGAAAAGAGAAGAAAGCAATAAAATGGCTCTTCCCTGCATCATTTTAAAAACTCCCGTTGACTGTGTTTCCTGCTAAGGCATTGTCAGACTCACAGAATGGCTGAGGTTGGCAGGGACCTCTGGAGGCCATCTGGGCCAACTCCATGCTCCATGCCACGCAGAGCACTGTCTTTAAAAAGACACTCAAGGTAGTAACCCCAGCAGATTTATCTGTGAAGTGTCAGCTACAGGAAAACCTAGGAATTTGATCAAAGGAAACAAGACTAAGGTTTGTAAGCCAGAAGAAAAAAAAAGAAAAGAAAAGAAAAAAAAAAAGGCAAGGTGAGATCGTACCCACCTAGCAGAAAATTAAGAGCTAAAGCTGGATTCTTAATACATTCTGGTGGGATATCTGTAAACCCGAGATAGGTAAATGGGGATGAGAGGCACAGAGGAATGAAATACAAGATACAGTGAAGTTTTCAGTCTCAGAAGATCAGGTATGCATTATACACAGATACCAATAACACATGTAATAGACACAATAAAAGCCAAATAAAACCTTATGATACAAATCTGTTTTGTTTTTTTGTTTTTAATGTCACCTGGTTTAGATATTAAAATATATCCATTAGGGAAAACAGAAAGTGTGTTTCTCAAATCAACATTTCCAATACAATGAGAGGCATTAGCTATGACCTTTTGAAGTAGAAATCTTTGATGAGAGGGATCAACGTGAAAAAGAGCACATCGGTACCATGGGGTAAGAAATCCTCTTAGTAGAGACTGGTATTATCGACTGAAAACAACTCGTTTAGATACAACAACTTGCGCAGAATGACCAGACACATTTTTATGAGCTCTGAAAAATTTCTAGCTTTCTTTGTGTTGACAGATCAGCTGATCGGTTATATATCGGCTACATAAAGGCAAAACATTAAATTTGTGATTCCAGGGAACTGCTTGTGTGTGACATTGAGTACTATAATTCAGTCTGAATTTTCTAACTTAGTGTGGAGGTATGTTACTTCCTCAAAAAATAAGGGAGAAGAATTTAATAGGAGGGAGAATTCTTCTTTCTGTATAACCATCAAAAATGACAGGAAAATTGCCAGGAAATTACATATGAGTTACACACTTTAAATTTATTTCATCATAAATATAATATCATGTTTTTCTCCTCAGCTTTGAAATGAATGGGGCTCTGTCCAACTGCTAGCTATGTAAGACTGTTCTACAGGACTGTGACAATATGTCCCTACTGAGCAAATTAATTAACCTGAATCTCAAAAGTTTCAATGTTCACTGCATCATCTTGCTTAAGAGACAACAAAAACACATAGAGGAAATACAACTACAACAACATTTATAAAATGATCAAGTCAAGGCAGTTATTTCTTAGGCCACGTCAGTGACACTTCTCCAGGATGGCAATCCTTTTTCAAAATTCAACTTGCTAGCCGTAGCCACCTAAGTAATATTTATGTGTTATTCAGTATCTGTGCTTCTTTTCTTGTACAAAAAATGAGTGAATTGTCTCAGACTCTTAAATGCCTCTCCCCCTCTTTCACCCAGAATCCTGGTAAACCAACTCCTAATACATATTTTTATGTTTATATAAACATATTTTAAAATATTTTCTAAATACATATCCTTGTAAAACCAATTCCCACATTAAATAAAAAGAGAATGCCTGGCTCGATAAATCCTGTTAGAGGAATAAACCTCTCTAAATCTTTCTCCTCATTTCCTCCCCATGTCTGACGCTAGTGTTGTGTATTTTCTAGTAAGATAACGTGCACTCCTCTGTCCAATTTTATTTTTTGTTTAAGTTCTGAAAATTAAATATTATTTATAACAAGAATATATCTATATTTACTGAGAGGTTTGGAAATGTTTGTTATACATTCAGATTCCCTTGTTACTTGGTTTAACTCAAAGCGTAATTCCTTCCTACTAATCTACACCATTGACTTCAGCAGCAATACTCCACACTGCAAAACGAAGAAACCTAGACTTTGCGAGCACAGTTGACCCTTCAGCACAGCCAGCTTCTTCAGCAGTGAGTGCACCCCAAAACTGTGCCTACGTAAACTTCACTGGGTGATATCCACAAGGGTTACCTAGCCATTGGCAGAAATTTGAAGCTGAATGAGTTTATGAAAGCGATATAAATTTTCTAGTTTCTGCATTAAGGAATTTCTCTTGGTAAAAACTCTTACAAAAGGCTCAATTCTTCCTCTCTCTCCCATGGAGAACAAATGCCCTGCACAATCAGTCCCATGATTCACATCAGGAGCAGACCAGTACCTCAGTCCTGCAACTGACAGCAACAAATGTGCAGGCTTAGTTCCCACCGAGCAGTGCCCCGCTCTCCCCAGCATCATTTCTCACTGCCTGCTGCCAGCTACAGGACTGAGACCCTGTTCCACAAGCAGCCTCTCGCTGCACGAAGACAGCTCAGAGACTCGGTTGCTGCCTGACAAGAGGTGTAGTACAGTAACCGAAGGAAAGCGTATCATGAAAGAAAAGCATTCAGCAGTCTTGAAGGTTTGCCATCCGCATGAATACTAACTCAGCCTGGATGTTGGTCTGCCCTCAGTGAAAGTGCTTGAATATCACACACTGAGATCTTGGGCTGATGGGATGTCAGGGGCTTACCTTCCTCAAAGGTGTATGTCTCCACTAACACCATGGGAAATACACAGCACAAGTGTGGCAGACCTGACAGCCAGCAGCAGCAAATAGAGAGTTTCGCTGATATATTTTGGACTATGATTATGCCATCAGAACTAAAGGGCTCTGGTCTAACATTCTCTCAGCAGACACTGAATGCAACATGAGGTTAAACAGGAAATTAAATACATCTGTACAGAGAAGGTCAGTATCGTTAGGAAGCAGAAATCAAATAGTCCTGTTGTAACACTTCTGTGGAATATAAATTTTGGCTTAGACACAAAATTCTTGCAAGTGGGTTTGTTGGGCCATACATACATATTCCTTCAAAGTTAAAAATAATAAAACCCAATCATTTCATTGACACTTAAAAATGACAGTAGATACAGTACCAAGGAAAAAGCGGGAACACGGGAACAACACTCCTGCCATAGATGTCTGTGGAACACCTGGAATAAATTTTACGCAAAAGATGTGTTCTCTAATGTAAATACAGACTGGCATGCGAAAGATTTTATACATACTACTTGCAATGATGTTCATGCACAATACTTATATATATACTTGATTACAAATATCTAATGATTCATATCTAAAGGTGACAGTGAATCGTGGAAGCTCATAAGTTTCACAAACCCAAAGCCTAAGGCAAAACCTGACCAAAAGTCCAATCAGCAAAACTTTGTGCAGTTGCTAATACAGCAAGGCTGACCTCATTCATTCACTGAGATTAAATTTTTCTTGGGTATCCTAATGTCTTAGAAGTATTTAGTATTTACACTCAACTCATTCAAAACTAAACAACATTTTCAGGATGTCAATAGCAGCCTAAAAAAAAAAAAAAAAAGTGGCTTTCTGACAGACTGAGTACTAAACTGGAAAATGATGTGAATCCTTTTTCAGTTTCCCAACGCCTTATGGATACTTTCGGAAGACAATTCTTATAACTGCATACCTTCATGTTTCTGGAAAGTACACACAAGACTGGACCCCTATTACCCTATTTTTTCTGCTTCCTTTCTATATTTTTCTTACATGTAAATTGAGGTGTGTTACTAAAATGCTAAGCTAAACACACAGGTGCACACAAAATTTCATTTTCACCATGTTAAAAAATTGTAAGAGGAAATTAAGAAAAAAGAGACATTTCATTATCAGATAAAAATGCACAACTGGAAGGTTGTGAATAATCATGTGGGTACATATTTCTTCACCAAGGACCAGCAAAACTGTAGGACACTAAAATGACACACACACCATGTTTACTTTTCCCCCTCCTCCAAAGTATGCAGATCTCCTGACCTTACCATGATCTAAGGACTGATCTAATCTTCATGGTAGAGAGCTGGGAATTACTGTGATCTCCTTTTATGACCTATGAGTAGCAAAAATGAATAAACCGAACTGGCCAGATGAGCTGTGACTGAGTACAACCACCAACAACTGTGAGTGTCTCCTCACCCTTTCTTCTGAACCAAAATTTATACCAATATATTGTTCCCACTAAAGTTCTCTTAGGCTGCTTATATTATAGATGTATTTTTAGTGTACCTTGTCACACTGAAGCTAAAAAAGGCTTCTCTGGAACCTTCTGTAGAGTGAGAAATGCAGTGTGGCAAAAGTGGCTTCAGCTACTGCTGCTGTGACAGATGTTGGGCTGCCCACATCTCAGTTGGAGGACCATGACAGGTGGAACAGAGACTTTCCACCTGTGGTCACTGCAATTATAAGCGAAGAGTTGTATCAGCTCAACATTTCCAAGTCCATGGTGCCTGATGGGATTCATCCCAGAGTGCTGAAGGAAAAGGCATATGGAAAAGGCTGGACCCCTCCCAACAATTTACCAAAGATTGTGGGAGTCTGGGAAGGTCCTGGCTGACTGGAAGCTAGCCAATGTTATACCCATCTACAAAAAGGGCATGAGAGAAGAGCCAGGAAAATACAGACAACTCAGTCCCTGGAAAAGGTATGGAGAAGATTTTCCTGGGAGATATTTAAAAAACAAAGCTATTATATGGTCAGCCACATGGTGGATGAAAGGAAGGTGGCGGACGTAATCTTTACGGATTTTAGTGAGGCCTTGCACTGTCCCTCATGGCATCTTTCTGGACAAACTGTCCAACTGGTAGATAAGCAGGTTCAGGCTATGCTGGGTGATGAACTGGCTCAACAGTAGGGGTCAAAGGATTATACTAAATGGGGCTACACCTGGCGGGCAGCCGGTGGCTAGCCGTATTCCCCAAGGCTCAATTCTAGGGCCAATCCTGTTCAACATTTTCTCAATGATCTGGAGGCAGGAGAGGAATGCATCCTCAGCAAGTTTGCTGATGATCCTAAACTGGAAGGTGCTGTTGATGCCCTGGGGGGATGAGAGGCCTTGCAGAGGAATCTAGATAGACTGGAGTACTGGGTGATCAGAAACCGCATGGAGTTCAACAAAGGAAAATGCCAAGTGCTGCCCCTGGGATGGAGTAATGCCAGGAACAAGCACAGACTGGGAGACGAGTGGCTGGAGAGCAGCTCAGCAGGAAGAGCCCTGGGGGTGCAGCTGACAGCAGGCTCATCATGAGCCAGCAGTGTGCCCTGGAAGCCAAGAGGGCAAACTGCATTTTGGGGCGCATTAAACACAGCACAGCCAGACAGTCAAAAGAGGGGATTTTCCTGTTATATTTAGCATTAGTGGGGCCTCACCTTTAATATTATGTGCAGTTCTGGTCTCTACTACATAAAAATGATGTCAGAGTACTTGAAAATGTCCAGAGGAGGGCAACGAAGCTTACAAAAGGGCTGGGAAGTGTGTCCTATAAGGAGAGGACACTGGGGTTCTCTAGCTTGGAGAAAAGGAGGCCGAGAGGCAACCTCGTTGCTCTCTGCAACTTCTTGAGGAGGGGAAGAGCAAAGAAAGGTGTCAGTCCCTGCTCCCTGGTCACCGATGGCAGGATGTATGGGAACCATGAGGTGCACCAAGGGAGGGTCTGACTGAACACTGAGAAAAATTTCTTTACTGTGAGGGTGGTCAAACACTGGAATGGGCTTCCTAGCGAGGTGGTTGATGCCCCGTGCCTGTCAGTGTTCAAGAGGTATTTGAACAATGTCCTCTATTAATTTGCTTTAACTTTGGCTAGCCCTGAGGAAGTCAGGGGGTTGGACTCAATGATCCTTGAAGGTCTCTTCCAGCTGCACTACTCTGTTCTACTTAAAAACCATTGGTTTTCAGGCCCCTGACCGTCAGAGCAAGAGCAAGGCTAGTGCAACCCCACCTTCTTGAAATCAAACAGGGCATCATAGTAGTCTGTTAACGCTAAGCCACCACAGTATTTACTACTAATTAAAGTAATGCTCCCGTTTTGTTCAGCACAGCAAACTTACTGTACATGGGTGGTAAGTGGCTCTCCTCAGCATGTGCTGACTGCAAGATGCATTTTAAAAACAAATTTTAATTAAAATGAGCATTTCTCAGCTGCTGAAAGAGAAACAAGGTAGTAAGGGATGTAAACAGCTCTAAACCATCTTCTAGCTTAATTTAAATGTCATCTAAAAAATACAATGAACTATACAGCCACTTATATGCACTAGAATTTGCATGTGGACAGTTATAAGAAATTCAGATTTTGAGAGGTAGTTGCTACACCAGAAACACTACTACAGAGGCAGATCAATTTATCATACGTAACTTGTTCATTTAGCAGGAGAAGCCTGCGTTGTCAGATATCTATGCATCCTTATGAAATTCTGTACGACCATACTTTGGACTGCACTCAGACCCATTTTGTGGTGTATTTTTGGAAGGATGCTGTCTCAGTATTACAGCAGTTCAGTACTGTGTTGCTGGAAAACAGAGAATGACATTTTCCTGCATGCAGACTCCCAAACAGTTGATTATTAAAGGACAGATTTTGGAGCAGGAAGTGATCTGGAGCTTCTTATGGCATGAGGTTTCTTTCTCCTGATGAATAAACAAGTACAGCTGCCTCCAAGACGGTGAAATTGCCTATGTCTCCAAGACTAACAATGAAAGAAAACAGATCTAACAGATGAAGGCACCAACTGTATGGCCCTGGACAAGTTGCTTGGGGCCAGACTCTTATCCAAGTTACTCTGCTCTAGGTCACTGACCTAATTGCTCCAATGCTCTTCATCTAACAGTGTAACTGAAGGCAAAGCATTGCCCTTAATCTTCTACTGCTGTTAATATTAACTGTGTATTAGAGAAATGAGTAGCCTTTCGAACATGATTTGTACTTTCACATGACACTGAACAAAATGGAGAGGCAAACAAACTTCAATTTTAGTTGAATATTATGAAACTCACATTCACACTTGTTCTACCTCATTCTTATTTGACTGGCAACAACTTGTGCCATTTACTGCAGCTGTGTCTTAATCAAAAACTAAAAATGTTACCTATCTCAAGTTAGGTCAAGTGAGTTCAAATCTAGCAAGGAGAGGGAGCCTTGTATTCACGCGAGCTTTAATTTGACCTGTCAGCATGTCTGAAAACTACAACTGCCTTAATCGCACAAGAATTTTCATTTAAGACCCACTTTTATTTCAAGCAAAGGGAAGCCCACAGAGAAAGGCAAGACTCATCGCTTGAAGGGCAGCAGAGAGAACTCAAGGCTGAGGAACACAATTTTACTAAGCTTTCTTGAGCATGCAGGGTGCTCAGCATGAGTGGGCTTTTGTAACTCACTGGGTACACTGGCAGTCTGCAGCATGAATGAGCATTTCTTTACTTCAACACACTGGTAATTGCTGCGTACCTCTCACACAGATCTCCTGTAAGGAACAGAATTTGGCTCTGTTTTACACCAGTTTCTGCTTTTTAACTGTGATTTGAAATGTATTACATAATCTCAATAGCCGAGGACATTCTACTTCATAACTAACTCTTGTACTATTTTTTTAACGTAATTTTTATGCAGGTTTCCAACCTTCTCTTAAGACACTGACAAATGAAGGGGTTTTAAGAGCCTTTTTTTGGCAGGGGCTGTATTTGTCTGTTTTGTTCCACTTTTAGTTGGTTTTCTAGGACAACCAAACATAGGCAAGGTCTTTGCATCCACATAGGATGTGGGTCTGCCACTGGTTCACTGTTACTAACTTTCGAACCTCTGACAAGAGCAGAGAGAAGGTCATAGACAATTTAGGTTGCTACCACCGTTACTAAGGTAGGCAGACATGCAGAAATGAGAGAGGATGCTGTTAAATACTCCACATCAAGGGCAGGGCTACAATGGATTCAACCTTTTCACAGATACTAGAATATACAAATGACATAGCTGTGAATACTGTAGTCAAAAGCAAGCTTTAAGCCGTGTTTTCACCATGTTAGAATTCACCCTTCCCTAGGAGAGAAGCTGCATAGAGTACAGGCTGTGCAGGCTTATTAGAAGTCTTGACTCCAGCTCATCATTTTCGTACCCTGATGGCATCTGTAATAGACAGCTCATATAGGTTCCCTGATGTCTAAATGAAAACGAGAAAATTCAAACTGAAGTCCTGATGTAATTAAGTTAAAAGAAATCTATAACAACTCCAAACCGTCAGATTTAAATCCATTGGAAATCCATAGTCCTCAATAGCTCCAGAATTTTTATTATTTTTTTAAAACGCAGCTCAGCTGGATGCTTTAAATAGTTTCCATAATGAAGTCTTCTGTGGTCTTATCACCCAGCCTATCAAATAGTCATTGGATCATAATAACATGGAATCAATCATGACCATGCTAAGACAAAACGGAATTAGTGCCTACAGAGAAATAGCTGTACAACTTACTACAAATTTGGTAAGCCAATCAAGTCCCCTTGGATATGTTACTTAAAAATAATTCAGACTCAGATTCATTTTTCATGTTTCAGATTTAGAACATTCAAAGGCATCCTAAGTAATACTTTCCAATTCACACTCCCTACCACGTGAGCTAAATTTAACAAGTGTACTAAGATATACTGAAGGATTTAGGTTCACTTTCTGCTTTCTGCTTTTCTGTTGGCCTTTCTGCTTTCATCTCAAGCTCCGCATACTTGAATTAGCACTGACAGCCTCACCAGACAGCCTAGGTAGTTTGCTGATGGTTTGCTCAAGGAAGCAACTCAGAAACCAGCTGAGCATTAAAGAATGTATAAAAATAGGAGGAGGAGAATCAGTATTTTGTTTCCACATACAGGTCCTGATTCTGTCTTTCCTGCACTTGTACAGTTATGAGGAAGCACAGAGTACTGGACATGTTCCTACCTAAACAAAGTGACGAAGGGAGGTACGGAAGCTACATGCAACTTATTCAATGGGTTGAGGTTCCAAAGCACGGCACAAAGCACTTCACAGACAGAAGAAGCAACGAAATGTACCTGGAGCTTCAGGTGCCTCCAATTAGGAGAAAAAAGTAAGCTCTACTTAAGGGCAGAGCTCAGACAATCTCAAGAAATAGTGTATGCGTGAAGTCCTACTGCTCAAATTTGTCCATTCATGAAGGGTAAGGCGGTAGCTGTATCACCACAGAGCACGTGACGCTGGCTAAAATTCCAGCACGTTCCACAAGCGAAGGACAAAATTTTGATGTCATGGATTGACTGAGCTGTAGTGGGTTTACGTGGCAAGGTTTTGGCAGCAGGGGACCATAGGGGTGGCTTCTGTGAGAAGGATCTAGAAGCTGCCCCATGTTAGGTAAGGGCCCCACTGCTGACCAGAGCCGAGCCAATAAGTGATGTTGTTTTGTGCCCCTGTGAGAGCATATTTAAGACAGGGGAAAAAAAATGCTGAGCCACACAGCAGCTGGGAGAGTGAGAGGAGTGAGGAACAGCCTTGCAGGCGCCAAGGTCAGTGAAGAAGGAGGGGGAGAGGTGCTCCAGGCGCCGGAGAAGTCCCCTGCAGCCTGTGCTGAGGACCATGGTGAAGCAGGCTGTCCCCCTGCAGCCCATGGAGTACCACGGTGGAGCAGGGTTCCACCCTGCAGCCCATGGAGGAGACCACGGTGGAGCAGGTGGGCCTGCACCGACGGAGGCTGTGGCCTGTGGAAGACCCCTGCCGGAGCAGATTCCGGGCCGGACCTGCAGCCCGTGGAGAGGAGACCACGCAGGAGCAGGTGACCTGGCAGGAGCTGCTGCCCGTGGGGGATCCAGGTTGGAGCAGTTCGCTCCTGAGGGATGGACCCCGTGGTATGGACCCATGTCTGGAGCAGTTCTTGAAGAGCTGCTGCCTGTGGGCAGCCCACGCCGGATCAGTTCGGCAGGAACTGCATCCCATGAGAGGGACCCCACAGCACAGGGGACGAGAGTGACCGAGAAGGAGCGGCGGAGAAGAAGCGCTATAGACTGACCATAACCCCCATTCCCCCGTTCCCCTGCGCCGCTCGGGGGGAGGAAGTGGAAGAGGGTGGCTGGGGGGGAAGGTGCTTTTGGTTTCTTTCCTTTGTTTCTCACTTCTCTAGCTTGTTAGTAATAGGCAATAAATCTTACTTTCTCCCTATGCTGAGTCTGTTTTGCCCGTCATGATAATTACTGTGTGATCTCCTCGTCCTTATCTCAACCCTTGAGCCCTTTTCATGGTATTTTCTCCCCATTCCTCTTTGAGGAGGGGGAGTGAGAGAGCGGTTGTGGTGGAGCTCAGCCGCCCACTCAAGTAAAACCACCACAAAAACAGATAGGCCTAGGGGTTTTCACGTCCTGTAATTAGAGATGTGTCTGGAAATTACATTTAGAGTTTAAAATCCAGAAAATAATAAGAAATGTTACCACTCTGAAAGCCATGTTTACCACTAACTTGAACATAAAATTACCAGCGTAACATCCATCATTAAAATGTAAGTGCATATTTACTTTATGTTACCAGATGCACCTTACAATTAGCATTAAAATACAATCTGCTACACACTCATCCTTATTCTTATCCCTTAGTTTATATAAACTTGCGTATAATTTCCCTTTACATACGTGAGATTAAAAGGACCGAAGACACAACATGAATCACTCTGCTGATGCTTGCATACTTGTACTTATGGCTGGCCAAGATTGAAAGAGCTTTTAAACATCTTTTCACCCTGCTGATTTTGAAGTCCATATGTCTTCAACCATAAGTACACACAAAAGAGAACTGAAAAAAAAAATCCACCACAGAATAATCTTTTAAAAATGTTTTTTCTTCTAGCCCTAAAAGAGGCAAGATGAAATCCAGACAAACCGAAACTTGAAGAGATAAAGTTTGTATTAGATACGTGTCTGTATGTGTCAGGACTGAATGCACACACCCAAAGTTAGGAAGAATATAGTTGTAAGATTGTTAAGATGCTGAGTTATGAATCTAAATTTACTTTTACACAGTCCTATTGAAGTCAGTGGAAAAGCTCAGGGACTAAACTCACGGGATACCTCTGACAATTGCAAACTGCACAGTTCTCCTAACTAGAGTACATTCATACACAAAGCTCAACATGGGAATTCCTCAGACTGTTCTTATCGTCCTAGAGCTGCCAGCTGTGTCTGACTTAACAATATTGGAGAAATAAACTCCAGATACTGGTCTGTATGTGGAACTGAGAGTGCAACTCTGGTAACAGTTACTTCCTTTCATTCCGCAGGAATAAAAGAGTAACACTAAACTAGTTTTAAGGTTTCCCCTTTTTGGCAGCAGCTAGAACTGTCAAAGCTCAGAGAAACTGTTGTTAGGTTATGAAAACACTATAGCTAATCATTGTTTTTGAAAACATCCATGCAAAACAGCTTACTCATTCAAGCATAAATAAAACAAGAACACTGTGAAAACAATAAAATAAAATTGATTAATGATTCAACTACAAACACCACTGTGAAAATTGATCCAGCTACAAACACTAAAACAAATTCTAAACAAACCTTCTGTGCTGAAGGAAACATTTTCAAGGTCACATAAAGGATGCTGTGCTGTATAACAAAACAGCGTTGAAATCACAGGAAGTGATGTTGGAGCAGAGCTTTCTTTCGTTCCAATATCATAAGCATTTCGTTTGTAGTACTTTCCTATGACAAATTTTTATACATATATCATTGATTGAAAATGGCAGCAGAATTTTTTCAGACATGTTCCTAAATATTTAGGGTGGTGAGGCACTGGAACAGGTTGCTCAGAGAATCTGTGGGTGCCCCATCCCTGGAGGTGTTCAAGGCCTGGATGGGGCCCTGGGCAACCCAATCTGTTGGGAGGTGTCCCTGCCCATGGCAGGGGCTGGAACTGGATGAGCTTTTAAGGTCTCTTCCAACCCAAACCCTGCTATGATTCTATGACTTGGAAAAAGTACCTCAAGTGATATGCTTAAAACTGCTATCAAGACACAAGAAAACAGTGGATGATTCTGGGCCATGTTCAGGCAGAATTAAAAATAGCTTTCCAGGTTACATAAAGCACAAAAGGCCATGCATGCTGGCAGCATGGCAGACGTATCTACTGTACAAAGCAGACAAAGAAAAACAAGCCCAGACTGGAAGGACTTTTAAAGATTACCTCCTCAGTCGTGCGTAAAGATGCTGACACTACTTCAACAGCACAAAGAGAACTGAAACCTACCCTATTCCAAAAGCTGGGGCCTCCAAACCTGCTTTACAGAAGCCATGAATAATAAGAGGTAGAACAAATTACAGGGAATGAGTAAAGAAGGTGATCTTTCTAGATCATGGAGGGAAAAAAAGGAAAATTAATGAGGCAGAAAAGTCCCAGAATGAAAAAACAAGGTCAGGAAGATAAGCTTCAGCAAGTCTTTGGAGCCAATTTAAAACAATGATGCCTGACTGAAACCAATTCAAAAATAAATGAGGAAATACAAGACATCTCTACATAATAATGTGATATAGCCCTTCCTCCTCCCTCTCCCCCCCCCCCCCCCCCCCCCCCCCCCCCCGACAAAACAGTCTTCTGCTCATTCTAGAACCTATGACTTCTGGGACCAAGGACCTCACTGGAAGGGTCCTGTAAAAGCTGAAGTGGCCTGTAGCACAGACTGATCTAGGTTATACAGGCTTAACTGTAAGGTAAGTAACAAGCTCAGGGAAGTTTGACTCATAGTAGGCTGAGAAGAAAACTGCTACATATAGTTTAAGATAGAAGCTGAACAGATGAAGAGGTTACTAACAACATTTACTCAAGAAAAACAGCTTTTGTCTTTGAGATTTTCAGTTTATGTGAAATTTTAAGTGAGGGGGTGGCTTGACATTCCTACTTCTCAAATGCTGGAGACAGTAGTATTTCTCTTCCCTAAATGATTCCTCCTGCCATGGTAGTTACTAAGAACTTGATCTGCAAGGCTGAACACCGGCTGGCAGAGAGGAGACTGACACACGGCAAAGCATGAAAGGAGTTCAGGTGCCTAACGGACTACCACAGAGCCCACAGCTTTTTTCCAGGCTAAATAAGCATCTTCACGAACGTTCTAGAAAGAGACATCACATTTCTTTATTGCAGACAACATCAAAATAGGAGCTGCAAACACGGTGTGGCTTAGAAACGTAGACAGAAAGTGATAAAATGGATTCTGCTACAGAATAAATAAAAATGCATTTGGAAATTATAATCTGGAAGAACAAAAGCCACAAAAGAAGGGACATACATAGGAGGCAGTAATGTTTAAAATACCCTAATTTAAAACAGTGAAAATTAACTACAAAAAACTCATCATACACTTGAGTTTCAACCTAGCAATATCAGCTTATAGCACTGAGAGAGAACAGTGTTTCTGTATGTGAGTCTGGCATAATTACACATCAAGCATTTAAGATGATTTACAGCAGATCTAGGAAAGTTTCAGTGAGCAATAACTGAGTCAGCTAGGGGCACAAATAAAACGGCAGACGACTTAAATAGCTAATCATATGTAGCTTGGTTGTTGACAGATCAAACAGTTAATAATCTATTAAACAGATTGCATAACGCTCTAAAAGGAGAAGAGGAGGGAGGAAGAAGGAAGGAAAATGACCCTAAAAATAAAGAATATTAAGGAAGGATGGAAATAATTGCATTTCTTGACACAAGAATGTTGAAAAGTTATTTTTCAGCAAAGTCTCACTAGTTATTAATGGCATCACTGCTTACAATACAAAACAAGAGTGTAAAATATTTGCATCAGTGAGATGAAGTGAAAGACATAAGCAAATCATTATTCTTCTTCTCTTCCACAATTCTAAACATCATTTATGAAGACTTCAAATAGTTGCTTGGACCCTTTTAATATACTTCTGTGTCCTAACAGTAAGGAATGTTACATGTGGAAATTTGTGCCTCTGGCAAAAATGTCAAGCTGAAATGATAATAAGTACTTCTATTTGCAACAAGAGAACTTTTGAAGCCATATGCAAGATTCTGGCTCCTACCTGACAATAGCATTATTGCTTGTCACAAAAAAAATAACCCCTAACTTTGCTAATTTGAAGTTCTGCCAAATAAGATGAAATTTTATGGAAAAAAAAATGCATTAATCAGTTGTCCCTATCATTCAAATTCTAGAAAAGTGATGCAGTTTGCAGTTGAAGAGCATGTGTTTAAATCTACAGACTTGCAGTTAGGGAGAGAAAGAGAAATGACAATAACCTCTGAACTTTGTGTGATATCTGAATATCACACAGGCATCTCTGTTATACTAGGTCTTAACATAAGGATTATCTATTATGCTCAGAACTCATTATTAACAAAACAAAACACAATAACAACAAACTATGCAAGTCTCATTCAGGACACTGAGTATTACTTCCAAACTTGTATCTCTCAGTTGTTCTTCGTGTAGGAGTCCACCTAGAAATTCATTTTTTTCCTGTCTCTCTGACTTACAGGACAATATTTCCAAAATAGCAGTGACACTGCTCCGTAATGCCATGAAAGGGATTTGAAGAATGGCTTCAGAGCCTGGATGATGCCACTCTATCCCTCCTGTTCAAAAGACAAATATGTACATGATATGGCCAAGGAAACTCCTCTCATCTACAAATTCCAGAAATGTGTTGCAGAATGCCCTGATAAACCCAACATGACAATAAACTTCTGAAATAAATAAGAAAACATGAGACAACCTCAAATAGCATGGAAAGCCAGAGATACAAGTTGTTTATACAAGACAGAAATGCCATCTTAGCTTGTATGATGTAATACCTATATAAAAGCTTTTTAGACTAAACAATTTTGATGGTGTCAAGTGTTTGGATGGTGATTGAATTGATTTACGTAACTGAAGCTGGCTAAGACCCCGATTCCAGTTGTGATCCTGACACCCAAATACTATCTTCATATATTATGAACACACAGAAAAAACAAAACAAAACAAAACACTTTAAAAACAGGTTAGTAAGACTGTATAGTTTAAACCATCAATAGTAAGAAACATCAGAATGAAGCATACTTGAATAACCTTAAATTGTCCCCTTTGTATGTTCAAATTATGATATAGTCTTTAATTGCATGATTACATACTATTTTTCTACACAAATTCTGACTCATTCAACATATTGAATAGTGCGTACATAATGAACTATTTTTCTTTTAACAGCTATTCACTATTGTTCAGTGTGTAGTCCCAGGACTTATTTATTACACATTATTCAGATTCTGCTCTGAAGACAAAATTATGAATTTAATCATGGGCTTTTCCAAGTACCTCATGGGTTTTCCAGGCTACTATGGTGCCTGGCTGCTTAACAAACATTCATTAGTTTATTTTGAAAACATCTCTGTGAGGGAAGGAAATAATATTACTTCCATTTTACACATAGAAAAGTGAGGCATGGAGAAATTAAAAAAAAGTTACTTTCAGTGCCTATTTAACATCATTAATATCTCTCCCCACCCCCCAAGCATTTAGCACCGTGCTTTCTGTACGTTCAAAGTCTCACTCTCACTGACATTACCTGCAAATGATGACTCTCAGTACCCTTGAAATCCTGATAGCACGGTTCCAGAATCAAGCACCCAGAAAAGGAGGAACACGAGTAACAAATCCCTGTGAAAAGTAGGTAGCTCTTGCTCAGCTTCATGCAGGTCAGACAAAATTTTTTTTCTCCATTATTTCTTCCCGTACTTTGCTTCCAACACGACCACTCAACATCCCCAGTATTCACGACACAACCTTCAATGTCCTAGCACCATGCCAGTTCTGCATAGAGGACTGTACTTTACCATTTCCTAGCTTTAAGAGCTTAACTTGGTAACCCTAACAACCCATTATGTCTGCCATTTCTTAGGTCTTACAAAACAGCACCTGAACAAAAGATGAAATTCTACTTGTAGCTTCGTATCAATCCTCACATAGGTAACCAGCAGCATTGGAACATTTAGGTGCACAGTTAACAGCCACCTGCATAGTACCACCTGAACTAAAGAGCCTGCTGTCAGCCATACCAAACTGCCATCCTTCAAATGGATAAGCACTGAAAAAGGATGTCATGCTTTGCCAGGGGATTTTAGATATCTTTGCCGGTAAATAAACAAGGAGATGGCATCTGGCTATGGAACGTTGCATGTACTCATACACACTGACCTTTGTCTGCCTACCACCAAAAGATAGCTACTTCTGTCCTCTTCCTTGAGCTTGTTCCTGTCCTGCCCCTTCTTCCACTGCCCAGCCACCCTCCAGAAGTCCTGTTCTTCATTCCTAAGGCTGTCATTTTGGTCCCAGCCTCTTTGCTCAGCAAGTCTCAGTTACATTAATTTACCCCTAATCTCTGTGGTCCCAACTGCCCCGTTCCCCCACCCACATTGTCATACTTTCCGTCTCTTCTTTGCAGACAGGTCTCCAGGTTTTCTCTTCTTCACAGGCTCCCAATTCTAATTCCATCCTCATTCACCCAACTCATCTAATCTGGGTGAACACCTCCTCCTCTTATTTTCCCAACTTTTCTTCTCTGGGTACCCCATCCAAATCTGGATTTCCTCCCTTGCTACTTCATCTTCTTTTCCCATTCTCATTCGAGGTCATTCTTCCCACCCATTTTCACATGCAATTTAATCCTCATAAACATCTCCACCTTTTAAGTTTCTTCTGTTCTTTCGCCCTCAACCAGCCGCAGCCTGTCTCTACTAGCTCCATGCCCGTGTGCCTTCTGGGCCAATCCTCTCGCTCCTCTCCCAGTCCAATACTCCCAAGTTCCAACATCTTCGTTGAAGATTTGCTGCTCTGCTTTTCTCCTTTTTGCATTTGGATAGGTGCCTTTCTCTCCCCAGCTGCCTGTGCCAACTGCGGGAGCACAGAAAGCAGATGACAGCGTTGCTGCTCTCCCGCTGGCAGGACTCCAGCAGCCCAAGTGCAGGCATCTGTAGGGGGAGCCCTGAACAACGAAGGAAATTCAGCTCCTAAAATCTGTCACTGTTCTTTCTACCAAGTCTCTGAAAAGGAGAGTTTTTTCAAAATTTCGGAAGTTATATATACATTCACAGAATTGGCCTGTTCATGACGCAAAGGCCATCTATCTACTAAAGGTTAATACCCAGGTAGGGTCAATACAAATTTCGCAAAATGGTCACCAGAATTTTAAACACAGCTCAAACATTCTTTCCCTGCCTAAGTTCACAAAAATATGGCTGCAACATTCAGATACGGCAAAGGAAAGCAACAAATGATGTGCTTTTTTTCTGCAAAGTCAGTTCATTAGAGTTCTAAGGAACTAAATGTTGCCCTGTGCAACAGACTAATACAAATCTGTGCTAGTAGACACAACTAAAATAAGAAAAAAATGCAAGATATATTCATAAATAACAAAGAATGCTGAAAATAAGAGCTGATAATTGGCTTTATAATTTTGCATTCACTTTAAACCAAATCTTACTAGGTGTTTTTATTTAAAGATCTCCAAAATGCATACATTTCTTTTATTTTGCCTGAAATTTTTAAGTTTTCTAAATGGTCTGATTCATTAAGAGAGGTGGTGATATCTGTAAAAAACCTGAAACAAACAGGAAAAAAAAACTAAAAAGATATGGATTGTGATATTATTAATTGCTCACTCCGATTCCTGGATTTCTGGTTCCTGTATATTCTACCACAGAAGGTATAACCCAGTTTTCTGAATACAAAATGTTTCAATATCAATTCCCTCATCTTAAAAATACAAGAAAAATATTTTGTTATCTGTGTAAATATTTCATTATTGCTTACAGTTTTACTGCAACATTGCCTGCAATTCCAAATTAAGAGTGCAGCAGAATTTATATCATGGTTGAATTTGCTGTGCTACCATTTCGTTGGCTGTCTTCATGGCTGCTATTGTTTAGGGATAAAGGACATTTTCAAAAGATTAAAATCTAGCTTAATTCACGACAGGTAACACATATTTATGTTTATTGCAAAACTTTGACCTCAGTGATACCAGCATACCATCCTGACAGCTCAGTCTTTCACAGCTAAGATACACTAAAATAAATCATAAGTATTTATAATATAAATGCACTAACTAAACCCATGCACACAGTTGGGGATATAAATGTGTTGCACATGCATTTGCATGCTTACCTAGAAAGATTAACACCCAAATCTTTGCTTGCTTGTTTTTATGATCCCATTTAAACAAGCTTTTTGATACATAAGTGCCACCTGTAGGAAATACTGAAGTATGCTCCAGTGTGATCTTGTGCCAAGTAAGGTACTGAGTTGCATATTTTGTATGCCCGATGTAGGTGCCCCTGTCAGAAATTCGACCACATATGATAGGAAGGAATGACCCCGTATGATACGGGCTTGCTTGATGGAGATTGGTTTGTCAAGTCAGATCTACAGGGAAGCTGTTGTTTTATTGTGAACCCCACTCAAACAGGAATTAAAATGAAAAATAAAAAGCACTATTTTTTCCATTTGCCGGTCTCTATGACTCTGTTTCACAGAAATCATGCATGTTTAACTACAGAATGTTGAACCAAATAGTGTCTGAGATGATTAACATGGAGTACTTCACTACAACTGCCTGGGGCAGACAAATATTAGGGATTGCATAATTTTTCCATTTTCACTTCTCGCCAGCATCAATAAAAAGAAACAAATGTGAAATAGTGTTTTAACAAAGCAAGCCCAGCCTCTGCTACTACATATGTAGTTCATTTTTTCTAAGTAGTGCATTAGGCTTGAGAGGACGGAAGTGGATATTCTACCTTAGATCAAACATCAAAAAAAAAATCAAAGAATTGCCAATGCCACTGCAAAAATGATTACTGAAAAGACTTTTCAGTGCATTAGCAATTAATTGATTTTTTCAAGAAAAACACAGAGCTTACAGAATTTCATTGTTTAAAAGGTTTAGTCTGTTTTGGTCAAAGGAGCGAAGTATTTCATCAGAACTAATTTGTAAAAAAAAAAAAAAAAAAAAAAAAAAAAGGCTGAGGAAGCTGTCTGCCTGTTCCTGTATACGCTACCTATGACAGGCTCTGACAATCCACCCACAGCAAGGAAATAGTTGAATTAATGCCACTGTGTGTCATTCACTCGTACGGGATTGCCGTTGCCCAGTATGTGCACCTGCTAACACACACCGTACGCTCAAAGCACGCTACATCCATCAAAACGAGAAGTTATTTTTGCCAAGCAGACACTCGGACGAGAGGATGGGCACGGTCGGGTATCGGCACGCCACCGGTGGCTCTCTCCCGGCCGGCAGCCCGGGCTTCTCCCCGCGGTCTGCCCCCGGAGCGCTGCGCTCCGCCGCCCCCCGCGGCCCCGCCGCCCGGTGCTGTCCGCGGTGCTGACCCGCCCGCCCCGTCCCTTTTGTTCTCGCTGGCGGCGGGGCGGCGGCGGACAAAGGGCCGCGCGGCGCGGCCTTACCGTCCCTCTCGCAGAGCTGGATGGCCTCCAGGCTCAGGTTCTTGAGCACCTCCTCGCAGGGGCTGCCGGGGCTGCTCATGGTGGGCGCCAGGCGCGGAGCCTCCATCGCGCCCCTCGCCGCTCCCTGCTGTGCCTGGGCGCCGGGCGGGGCGGGCGGGCGGGGAGGGAGCGCGGAGCGGGGCCGTCACCGCAGCGAGCGGGGAGGGGGCGGCCGCGTTTAAAGGGGCCGCGCCGAGACGCCGCGGCGGCTCGCCCGCTCCCCCCCCGCCCTTATGTAACGGCCGCGCCGCCGCACCCGCGCCCCCCCCGCCGCGGGCACGCGCCGGCCCCTCACGGCGCGACCGTTACTAACGGCCGGCGGCGCGCGAGCGGCTGAGGCGCCCCGCGGGCAGCGGCTGAGGCGCCCCCCGGGGAGCCCAGCGCCGCCGCCGCCCCTCTGCGGCCCGGCACCTGCCGCTGCTCGCCCTCGGGCCGCGCTGTGGGGCGCGCTGCCCTTGCGGAGGAGCCCAGAGCGCTGCGCCTGCCGCGGGAGCTCCCCTCGAGCCTCCCGTCACGGATCTGAGGGAGGAAATACTGCCCGTGGCTAGACGGCCGCAGCACGGGGAGAAGGTCGGGGGTGGCAGGGCCGGGGGCGAGAACTGCCACTTGCGGCCACCTTCCCGGCGCGCCTTCACTCGGCGCGAAGGACGAGTAACCCCGGTGCACCAGCGCCAGCCTTCTGTGAGAAGCACGGTTCTTTCTCAGCGGGGACAGGAATCCCACCCCAGCTAACAGCGTCAGGCACAAGAACTGGGCTGGCGAGAGAGCACTTTTAATTCGAGAGCAATAGAAGAAGAAACTAAAACGCTCACAGCACCGCACCCTTGGTGTGTGACAGCTCAGCTCCCTCACCGCAGGGCCACGGTGGAGATGAAGGGCAAACTCCTGGGCTCAGGCTGTGGAAGCACAGCGCGCTTTCCCAGTTTTTCCCAGATCAAATTTGGGATCAGGGTACTCGTGGTCGGATGAGATTGCCTGCCTCCAGATAAACCAGTTTCAGTCCATTTCCTACCTCACAGCATAAGTGTTCCTGGCACCTCTCTGCTCACCTTTTTGTTTCACAAAACCGAAATTGGCCCCATTTGGCCACTGATAAATTACCCTGCACAGGTCCCTGACAACCTTGTGGCAGTGATGTCTCCGGGCCGGTACCGCCAGCTGGCAAGCCTCAAGTACCCCTAAAGCTCCCGTCCGCCAGTGGAACCCCAGCAGCCTCCCAAGCCTCCCCCAGTGCGTGCTCCCTGATCTGATGCGGTCCCAAGCTCCATGCAGTCAAATGTTTGTCACTCAGGTGGCTTTCCACCGGACTTTGGGATCATCCTGTTCTTTATGATGGTTTCTAGGGACACTAAGCTGAGGAAATGAGCTCTGGCATTATCTTTCACAAAGCCATTGCCAAGAGCTGCTGTCTGGGAGAAGGGAACAGATTTGAGGAGCCCTGACTTCCACAGCACCTTCAAAGGGCCGTGGTGCAGCACAGGAAGAAAGCACAATGCTGAGCACCCTTCCTGCTCCATCTCCTCCCTGCTCCCTCCCTCTCTCGCTCACCTTCTATTTTCTGCTCCTCTGCCTCTGCTGTTTTTTTCACCTCAAATGAAAACGTGTGAAGAAGGGTCAGACAGAGGAAAAATGGAGTGAGTGGGAAGGAAACCTAAAGGAAGAGAAAATGAAAAGGAAGCAATAACAGACAGGGTGGGAGAGTGTGAGTCAACAGGGAGGTGGGGAGGGAGAGGAATATATGAATGAACACACAGACAGAACGAGGACAAATGTAGAATCTGAGAGGGAAGAAATTAAAGTGGGTGAGACTGCATTCATCAGGTTTTAATTTTGGCTCTAACAACCATTCATTCCCTGCATAGAAGCAAACCCTTCCTACTCATATTGCGACTGTTCTTAGCACACCGTCATCTCCTACATAAGGCTGGGTAATTTCTTTCTTTGAAGACGCTGTGTTTAGTCTCTCAGCCTTATGCTCCACGTTCGTTCCTTTCCACAACCGTGGCCGACTTCTCAGCAGCTCACAACAACCATGTAACTTATTTGCTACAACATTACATAAAGTCCATTTGAGGCAGATGGTGTTGTTTAATACTGAGAGAATTCCAATTTTATTCTCGCTGCCTCTATTTAATACATCATTCTCTCCTCTACTTTTTATTTTGAGCTAGTGAGATTGGGATTTTAAGGACTGATGGATTTTGCATAGATATTTGAAAGCAGACAGTCTTGGGGGTGTTCCCAGTCCTCCAAGGCCTCTCATTTCTCAGCTGCCTTTTAGTAATAACTTCTGGCTGAACTGCATCTATTTATCTCCCCAAACCATCACACTTTTTTTGAAGAAAAGACTAGATAGTGTACAAATACTGCCAGACTCCTGTGGAACGGTGCCACAGAGAAACCTATTCCACAGCTCTGCCCTTCCGAAGCATGAAACAAGCTAGACCTGCCTGTGACAGCTTTTTGCAGAGTCACTCTTCAGACATGCTTCCTTCAGCCGATAGCTATTCCCATCACCTGGGCTAGGCATAAACACTCTGTAAAGCTCAAATTACTCCCAGATTTCATTCCATTTACTGTACTGGAGTCACTCCGTGATGCCCTAGGTATTTCAGTCTCGAAGCACACAGCACTATCCTAGTGTTCCTCTTATCTGAGAGAACTGTATACTCAGCTTGTCTCCTGAACAAGGAATAGCATTATCTGAGGCACAAATTACATTTGTGCTAAAGGATGACAGAGCCTCAGCCTATAATCAGAAAGTTTATTCTGAGGTGGATTATCCCTGACAGTGTTTAGCAAAAAATGTCACAAATCACAAATATGGGTCAACATTATGTAATGGGAAGCCTGCCAATGGCAGCAGAATATTAGAGACAACGAAGTGGCATGTGTCTAGAACTGCAAAAGCTTGCAAAAAATCTGCCACAACACCAACCTCCAGCACTTTCAACATTAGATAAGAAGGGTATTACCAGTTTCTGTAGTTCAACATGGGTGTATCTGTTATTACGGCAACCTTGTGCAAGCAGAGAGAAGCAGCATTTTCTAACACATTAGCAGTACCAGCAAACATGGGCTGTGGCATGCACCTCTTGCCTGGCCAGGTTCAACAGCCTCAGCTCTCCTGCGTTCGCCTGGCATTCACAGCCCCCAGGCAGGGCACAAAGGTCTTGCAGCAGGGCTACCATGTACAGCAGACAGGCAGAGAGGCTTCCCACTGGGAAGCTTCTTTCCTGCAAGCCATGACCTTATTCAAGCCATAAACACAAGAGGAAAAGGTGCTCTCCTCCCCACAAACAAAACCGCGCCATCACAAACTTCAGTCCTGCCTCTGTTATCTTAGCACTCCATCTTGGTAAAAGTGCTTCGTAGCAGCAGAGTACAGCACGGAGCAGTAAGGAAACAGCATTGTCCTTATTTGAAAACACTTTTTCAGTTCACACTAGCAGGTTTTCATTTGTGAGTTAAAAAAGAAACCTTTCTCAGACTTCCGCAAGACTCAGAGTTTCAGCCATTTCTTCCCACTTGGAAATAAAAAAGACTTGTGTTATTGCTCAATGGACTGTGGAAACAGAAGGCAGAAAGGCTACAGACATGGTTTTCAGTAAAGCAAAACAAGGGAGCAAAAAAAGGCAGCCCTTTTTTCTATTAATGTCACTTCTGAGAAGAGCAAAACATTAAAGGTCAGAAGCACGGAAGGGTCAAAAATAGTATCCAGCATTTTGGGTCATTCCTAATAAGACCAAGACTAAACTTAGCAAATAACTCCTGAAGACTCATGGAAAAACACTTTGCAATTTCATGGTCATTCTTTGTCTTTAGTGGACATCCCAGTGTTTCAGCATGCAAAGGCATATACTTGCAAATGATTGTGTGCAAGATATTCTTGGAATACCATAGGACTGAAGTAAAGTCCACACAGTAGTGACAGGAAGACAAAAAAAGATTTAAGACCCTTTAGTGAAAGCCGCAACTGTGTAGAGTTAATGCGCAGTGTGACACAGCTTCCTTTTCTACACTGAGAAAGACATTGATGTATGACAGTTTGGCACACCAGGCACGGTATCTCGCTGGGAACCTCTCTGCTTTTTCTCAGATAGCTTAGCAAGAGCCTCCTCAAATGCTCAGACAGAAAGGGTGATGGCACGGATCCCCCTTTTTTCTCTGGGAAAATCCAAGGCAGAGCAGCAGTGTTTGCGTCTTAAATCCCAAGTGAGTCTTTCACACTCTCCCCCCTCCACTGGGGTCACTGCTGCAGACAGGCACCCTGGCACTAAGTCCTGTGGCCAGGCTGCGGCTCTCTCAGAAAGGGGTCCTGTCGGTTGGTTTCTGCTCTCGTCTTGCTTGTGATGCTGGGAAGCCCTCACGACTTGTGGGAACTGTCCAGTGGTTTATATACAATAGCTCATACATCTCAAAATGCCTCTCCTTCTCTGTTTGGAAGGCTCCACTGCAGTAATTGCATTCAGTTTATGCATTCAGGCTTTTCTTGCAAGGCCAAAAAGCATACTATAAAACACCAAAGATACAATTCTGAAGTAATCTTTTGAATTCTGGTGCCAGGGATCCACTCACAAATCTAGTTTTTTGTATAACATGGCATGGAATGGCATCTGTAAAACTAGTCTGCTACTCACTCAGGTAAAAAGCCAGTCAGTGTGAGAAAGAGGCAACACAGAAAGAGAGTCACAAAAGCATGCGGAGCACAGACAGGGCAACAAAGTGTGACTGCTTTTCAAGTCTCCCAGCACAAATATTAGAGAGTGTCAAATGCAGTTAACAACAACCATCTTCAAAACAAAGAGGAGGAGGAGGTGATACTTCACACAATGCTTATTACACTTGTAGAGCTTTTTGCCAAGGGAGAGTGTCGATGCTAAAAGTTTGCACTGGATCAAGGAGAGGCTAGAAAAGTTCAGGGGAAAGAAATCCTTCAGAGTTACTAAATGCACAAGTGATTCAGGGTCCCTTAGCTGGAAACGATTAGAGTCTGGGGAAGAGTTACTGAAGAGAAGTATATGTGCTTGTCTTGCTCTTCTCTAAACAACCATTTACAACCATTGCTGAAGACAGGAAGCTGTGCTTGGTAGCTCTTTGGTCTGACCCAGCACCGTCAAGGAAATGCTCTGGTATCTACCCTTTCATCCCTCATTCCCCATCCCCACTCATAATAAACACTTCAAAATTTGGAGCTCTCCAACTGTACCATCTGGGTATGCAACTTCCAACTTACTCTGAGCATTGTAAGCAGTTAAAAGGAAATGTTCCTCTCATATTAATGAAAAGATATCAAGCAAATTATTATTTTATTAATGCTATTTATACTTCTGCTTTCTGAATTTCAGTTTTCTGATCTGCTTTGTAAAGCCCAAATAAGCATTTAAGAAAGACAAATTCATCACAGACGACTATAATGTATTTGTGGCTTCATAAAATTTATTTGTTGCCTAATGGGCACAAAGTACTGTTAATGATTGCCATTATCATTTATTTATTTGCTTTTCTTTAAGTTTAGCCTCACTTTATTAGATCTGTGGTATCTCTAGAGAACAACTAGAACCGTTTATATTCCCTCTCTCCTCTGTGCTGTTAATCATTCTCCTTACTTCAGTATCATTTTCACATTTAATTAGTGCTTTATCCTCCACATACTGGACCATATCTTGACCTTTAAAGGATACTACTGAGTACATATCCTCATGCATATCCCCACGAATGCTGACTGCTATTCAGATTTAATTTCTGTCTACAGTTCAGTGGCCAGCTTGTGATACCTTTAAATGAATTTTAGCCCAAGCTGACTTGATTTTGTATTTCCCTTAAGAAATTGTGCAACAGAGCATCAATACCTCTGTAAAAGTCTTAATGCTACTCTGTACTCTACTAACCTGTCACCATCATTAAAAAAAAAAAAAAGACAGAGGAACTTGCTAATTTGCACGGTTTAGTTTACTGTAGTACACCTGTGTCATATCTGGGTCTCATTATACTATTCGCTTCCATATGAATAAATTTTCTCCTCCTGCTTTCATATTTATACTATTACTTTCAATCTTGAACCATGCTCTTAAAACAATAGTTTCCATAGTTACTCTTAATTCAATTTTTAAAGCCTGTGACATGCTGATACTTCATTAGTCTCCCAATACCTCCTCAATTCCCTGTGATACTTTAACAACTAGCTGTTCTATCAGTTCTATAAATACCCAAAGGGACACCTCAGCTGTATTTGTTCAAGTGATGATATTTCATTATGTATTTCTTAGTTACTTTTTCCCAGCAGTTCACAATTACATCAATGATTTCTTAACCAAGCCATTATTCAAAGTTTAATCCCCTTCCCAATAAACTTCATGGCAAAAGTCCAATTAGTTTTAGTGGGAATAAGAACTGGTCCCAAAATTTATCTCCCTATTACAAATTAATTACCATTAGTATTTTCTTGGTAAAGTCATTTTGCTGCACTGTGCCTTCAGGACTTACAACAGTCTCTTCATATTATCTTTAACCTCTTGGCACCTTTTTCAATGTATTTTCTGGCTGTCCCCATTTTTCTTTTGTGCACTAAACTTGGAATATAAAAGCCTATTTTGGTGGCCCTCCAGTTTTCAGTTTCCTAGTGTGGTTAATATTTTACTTTTACTTGCTTAAGTAGCCCACGGTGACCAATTCCTCTCTTTGGTGTTTCCCATTTTCATTGGAACAAGTTACATTTCTGCTTGCTTTCCATTACAGTATCTTCTAGAGTCTTTCCCACTGCCCTTCCCCTTTCCACAAAGGCTTTTCACGATTACCTGGAATGATCCTGTGCGTTAGATTTTCCTTATGATACTACACCCCTTCACTGGATGACATCAAAACTATTTGAAGACAGCCACGCAGGACGTAATACATAATAAAGTCTAAGTGACTGATTCTTCAATGTCATCTACTGATCTAGCTTTTGTATAACTACAGAGGTTTACATTTTTTGTTTGTTTTGTCTTTTGTATAGGCACAGAAGATGGTCATTTCAGATTAATGCTGGTGCCTGCCAGGTTTGCACTACCAAGATCTACTATGGCTGAGGTCACGTGGCAAGACAGGAAAGACTTCACTGTCTTATCCCCCCCTGCTACCATAAAAAAAAAAAAAAAAAAAAAAAAGCAGCTAATTAACTGCTAAGGAAACAGAAGGAAAATTATGCTAAATGAATGAGAAGAAGACACCCAGACATTCCCTCTCCTTGGCTCAGAGCCTAGATGCGTAGTGAGACTAGGCTTGTATTTCACTCACTTGACTCACAGTCACTTACTACAAACTCTTGCACTCTCTTTCAGATCTCTGATTATTTAACTGTGAGACCCACAATTAGAATTTCACAAAGAAATACATTAGAAACGGCAATTAAGAGTTGTGTTTTACGTGGTTTTGTTCTGGTAGGGATGTATGCCCGCTTCAGCAGCCATATACAGGCAGATAAGATAGGGAGAGAATACAAACAGACAATAAAGTGGCTATTAGTTTATAGCACTGTTTTAACATTCATCAGCATTTCAATTAAACCATGCTCCGCTCTGAACAATGTCTTATCACCATTACTTGCGTTCTGAATATATGCCAGCCCTACAGCGCGTTCTTTATATGCATTATAGCAACCCTTACAGATTGCTGTTCCTGTACAGTGCCCCGGAGCGCTTAGAATCAGTGGAGAGATCATAGCATTGTGAGCCTTGAAAATCACAAGACTGACTCCAAAATCAGTCAGTGACTGATGCGCTGCTCGTGATTCTTAGACCAGGCTGCACAGGAGGACAGTTGCAAAGGCTGATGTTATCCTAAGGAGCTTATTCGCCCTAGGATCTTTCCACAGCCAGTGGGGAGTGGCAAATTCCTCTACAGCATGTCTCCACAAGAGCTCATTGTAGGTGCACTCGGTTGCCCCAGAAGAAGTGCTTTCTCTTGATTCTGCAAGAAGCTGAGGAAGAAAAGCACCCTGAAGCTAAAGCCAGTCTTTGTGAATGCCCCCCAGCTTATTCTTATATGGTTGTAACAGCCGCCTCTGATAATCTGCAAGATACTTTGCAATGAGAAACGAGAACAGCAGATGTGTCAAAACCCCCCTTTGAGGCTAACATTAGCCCCTGTAAAAGCCTCTCACCCCCTTGTCCGAAGTTCAGGCAGCTTAATATACATGGCACGCTCCCAGGGACAGTGCTGGCTGCCAAGCAGAGCAAGCAGTCATTTGTCCAGGCACAGCTGCTGCCTGATGACAGAGGTCTGACAGTGGCTCCCCTGTGATGGAGCGTGGGTCTGTTTTCAGACTTGTCTGATCACTGCTTATCTGTGGCCTGCTGAACTCGCATCAAAAGCTCATCATCTGTAAATTTGTTTTTTCTAATTTCCTCTTACTCTTCCACTAATCGCTAACCTGATATCTTGTGTGAGCTTTTTTTTTTTTTCCTTTTGGTATCAGTATTTTTTATTCTTACTTCCTTCTAATTGTTCTCAGTTTTCAATCTAACCTCGTCTACTCCCATCTGTCTCAATGCCAACTTCTGAATAATGTATCTCCACATAAATTCAATTTAGCCACTGATGTAATTTTTTTAGGTTTCAACACATGACATCTACCTGGTCATATCTGGTGTGGGGAGGAGAAATGAGGTAGAGAATAGCAAAAAAGGCAAAAAATTGCTTTCGTTGTTGACAATTTTTTTAGTGAAATTAAATTTACTGGTCTCTTCTCCTTAGCATGACTATTTACATTATCAGCTGCTAGATGAGAAAGTTGTCTCTATGGATTTTATCAATTTCATAACATATTCCTTGTCATGCTGTGGAGAGATGAATCTGTGCATATAAGCAGCAGGAAAGTTTTAGAACAGCAGACCAACAAAAGTAACCAAGTAAGGTGGAGCTATACAGAGTTTTGGAGTTTAAATGCTAGTCGCCTAGATTAGCTCCACCATTTTGCGTGGGCAATAGCTACATTACTACAGTTTATTTCCTTAATTTTTTAGAACATTCACTACCCTTTGAAGCTGTAGCTCCTTCAAAATAATTTAGAGGTTGCACCAGTCTAATTATACACAGGTCTAAAGTGATACAGTTAATGTCATACAAAAACCGAGCACAGAAAACCCCTTTAATTTCTATGTACCATTAAACAGCACCTGCCAGGAATGAGTTAGCCCTGGTATTAAGATAATACCAAAGCTTGTGTGTATTTTGGGAGCAGAGCTAAACATTCATTTGTAGCCCAAAATCTAGAAACATATTACTACTACCTGTGTGTTTACATGCATAAAATGTATACAAGCAAGGTTACTCAGAAAAGGCAGATATGGCACAGAGTAAGCCTAAGGAGAGGCGGAAAACTGAAATTCTTCAGCACTGATCAAGTACTTCTCACATTTGCCTAATAGTGCAATAGAAATGATGCCAGTGGCACTACATTACATCCAAATACTCCATTCTCAGCAGAGAGTTTGAGACCAGAGTGAAAATGCTCTGCCATAACTTTTTATCATCTACCCTGTGGTTTTGTTCTTTCTTCAATAATATATCACTATAAACTTAGGAGAGTATACGTCAAGCTAAGTCCAACGGTTAATGAGATTAGCAGGTATCAGACCCATAGGCTATCTATAGCCTGACCACTAAGTCTCATGCCCTCAGGCGTTAATAACAGGGCTGTCACAACCATCAAAAATGCATGTAGCTGGCCTCTACCTGAACTGCAAGCAAAGCTTCCTGCTTCTAGCACAGCAGCAGAAATGTGTCTGATAGAAATGTGACAGCAACTAATTCAAGGAGAAAAACCAGGAAGATGTTCAAAGATGTTTTTAGGGCTTTTCCTCATGCTTAGGAGGAATAAGGGATGCTTACTGACAAACAAGACACACGTTGGGAAGCCCAGCTGTGAAAGCAGAGATTGCTTCCCCCACCCCTCTCACCAGGTAGCTCAAAACTGCATTCCAAAATAAAATTTGCAAAAAATGATCTTAAAAAAAGTGTGGTGAACACAATAGTTAATATGAGGAAAAACAAGCTATCTGGAGCTTGGTTTTATTTTGGTGCACGGTTCAGCATTTGAAACCTTGCCGTCCAGAATTTCTGAGAACAGTAGTTACCGGCAAGCAATATTAAATAGCAGACAGCTTGGGCAAAGATGTTCACTTCCAACGTGCGGCTGTTTGGTTGCAGAACACAAATGCCTGGGAGGTGCCAGGAGTGTCAACACAGAAATAGGAACAAGCAGTAGGATTAGACTACAGTTGGTTTAGGGTTTTCAGCACTCATTAAAATGACTGCCTGACAGTACTGTCTAAATGGAAATATTATGCGAGCTTCTGCAAACTGTGAATTCATCTTGGAGTAAAGCCTTCTTCCTGTATTTTGCTGGGAAAAACACATTAAGCACAAATATATTCAAATTGAAATAGATCATGCAACCAATTTTAGAGAGAATGCATGGTCTTATCCCTATTTTCTCATTGTGGATTTCTCCACCTCTCTAGGGACGGTGCTCTGAACTCCCTATTCCATCAAACATTCGCTGACCTTAACAGAAAATTGCTCATCTCAAAACACAGCTGAGCAAAGCAGCCAGCTGCCTTGCCTTCAGCCAGTTGTTCCCAAACCGGGGTTGCAATTCTGTGTGCAGCTGCAAGGGAGGGAACCGAGAGCGGGCTCAGTCCTCCAGCTCATCATGTGGTGGTTCCACAGACCATGGGAGCAAAAACTTGGCTACAGCAATGGTCAGGAGTATCTTCTTTCGCTGCTTTTAAATTGTTTTCTCCTCTTCCTCCCCCTCAATCAGCCATGGAGACTTATTACTGCTTGATCCATCCAAACCCTAAGGCAAAGTTTTCAGCACTGGGCATGCTCCTGCTGAGACAGTTTCCTATGAATTATAAAGTCGGGGCATTCAAGTAGTACATCAATTCCCTTCCCTCAGGCTGTCTTCATGAACGTTTATTCATCTTGAAATGATGGTACACTAAGAAGTCATTTAAGCTCTTAAGCTCCCCTGATCTCATGTCACAACTTGAAGGCAAACAACCAAAAGGGGAGAAGGCGAATGCTCGGAAAGCAAAAACAAAACAAAACAAAACAAACAAACAAAAAAAACAGAAACTCTAGCCACAAACATCTCTGCTGTTGCTGCAACTGCCTTTAAATGAAAAGATCACTCCCTGCGCAGGTACAACAGTGTGTTTTGCTGTATCACTTATAACAACCTTTGACTCAGTCCAACATTTCTGTGGACAAAAGATGATTGCTGTAGCGTCCTCTCTGTAGGGGGGTTTGGGAAGGAGGAGCAACAGATAGGAAGCCCCTCTACAGGCACCCTTTTAGAGACCGTACAGGAGGAGAAGAAATGCCAAAAAGATAGCCAGCCCTTTTCTGCTGTGGGAGGACTGTTGTCTATTTCTGACAAACAGAATACCAATCTGAGAGAGACGTAGCAGCTTAAAAATATTTTTCCTGTCATTATTAACAGCAGCATTGGCAGCCTTTGCAAAGCACCCTTGTGTTTCAAAGAAAACATTACCACGTGAATGCTAGCAGGGCACTTCCATAAAGGCTAGCGAACTCATTTCTTACAGCCTTAAATCGCATCTTCCAGGCCTGCTGGATACCAGGGGGATTTGCGAAGTCACTTGTAATGTTCTACCTGCTAACTAAAGAGCAGACAAATGCCTGCGGGCTGGGCTGGAGCTGCAGGCACACGATGCTCGCTGTGCTTCACTCCAGGAGCATAGATAGCACCGCTCCCCTTTCTCTCATGGCCTCTGCCACATGCCAACAAGCAAGCAGGAGCAGGGAAGCAGCTGACCGCTTCTGATGCCAAGGTGGACTGTAACAGTCTGTGCTTGCCAGCACTTCTCAAAGGAAAGGAGAAGGCAATGTTCCTCTTGAGCCTTGGGTGAGGGCAGAGGGAAGGAAGAGGAGGGGAAGCTGATCTCTCTACTCTTTCTCCTCTTGTGGGAGCTAAGCAGAGGAAGCCAGATTTCAGTAAATGTATGAACATCCCCTTCCCTGCCACGACACAGCAGCTACAGCAGCATTGTCAGAGCCTCAAAGCCAGCTCTCGACATTGAACTCCCTTAGTGTGGGCAAGACGAAGGCACAGGAGCCCCTGCGCACTCTGGTGCTGTTTCTTCCCTTCCTGGGGCACAGTCCAGTGGCTGGGACAGCCAAGGAAGCTCACACACCACAGAGGTGCTCTCAAGACCTCTTTGTGCTTCTCCTCCCCTCTCTTTGCTTACCAGTGCTTTCTGGGGGAAAGAGAGAAATGGAAGAATAGGTGGCACCTGCATCTTCCCAGTTTCAGAGATAACGCAGCACTGCAGCAGAGCTCTGCTCTGCAGCCACGTGCAGGTGACACTCCTCTCCACGAGGACAGAGCAGGGCACACTGAGAAACTCGGACTTTTAGGGGTGAGGAGACTTCAGCCAGAGATGCACCCTGCAACAGTGTACCCCCTCCTCATGCTGCCCTAGCTCCAGGTCCCTGAGCCATGGGAGGCCAGTGGAGGGAATGGAATCCAACATTTACATTATTCAGAGGCAGCTCATTGATCATCTAAGGACCTGTCCAGGTCAAGTTTGATTCTATTTTCAGAGCTGCATAATGACTTTTGATGACATCTGACCACAACTGGCAGCAAGCATTGATGACTATTGTAAACAACCAGTTTTCAAATGTACAGCCACGTGTCTCCTTTCTGCTTCAGGCAACTAATAAAGATCCATTGATGGGAGCTGCTCTTTAATATGGTAAATGATTTTGGAGATTACAGTCTTAGTTTATGTAATCTTATTACGTAAGGACTGAGAAAGCAAACATGCAAAGAGCAAAATGTGAACAGCAAAACAGCAGGGGCTCTGTACCTCAACACAGGTATTGCATTCTTGAAGTCTTTTCTGAGTATTCAAAGCTAAGAAAAAGCCAGCTGGAATAAAATTCACTGTCTTTTAAATATATACAAGAAAAATAAGAGTGGCACCTCACCACAGAATCCTTCGTGATAATGCCTTAACTGGCTAAATAGATGTTTGGTGCATGAAAAGGCAGGTAGCTAAGTAAGTAACTTTTAATTATAAGTAAAACCAAAATAAGACTGAACAAAAAGCTACAAAAACTGGAGCCTAGAGATTGCAAATGGGTTGTTCGTGGGGTAGATTCTGGTTGGAGACAAATGAGTTGTTCCTCTTAACCAGCTATCACAGGGTGACACGCACTGACATTTTTTGTCTGCTGATTTATGAAACAGCGCTGTGTTACTCTGTTCACAGTCTCCCCACGTGCTGCATCAGCGGCTCCTGCTGTAAGCATGTTGCTGGCTGCTCCTAAGAAGTGCTGCATTCACACATTGCTGTTTATTCCTCAGAATCCAAGCTTGTAGTAGGGAAAGAAAGGGAAGGGCTTCAAATGTTTTAAATTTTGATGGCAGAGAGAGGAGAATGTGAAAGAAAAGGTAAAGAGAAGGGAAAAGAAGAAGCAAAAGCAGCAAAATAGACAGAAAAGGGAGAGACTCTATTCCCATTTTAACTCATATTTATTAGTCTGCTCTGTTCCTTATCTTTCCTTGCGATATCATATATCATACTGCAAGCTTTGAGAACATTGTGCTCACCCAGACTGGCAAAAAGCCAACACATGCAAGACCTAAACATGCCAGAGAGATTAAAAATGCTCATGGGTGGAGGCTGTTTGAAGCAATGCAAGAAGACCTCAGCAAGTTTCACACCCACAGAAAAAAGGTCAAAAACAGGCGGCAGTCTGTCCTGGCTTCTGTGCATAGGGTATAGAAGGCTCGCAGATTTATGAAACTCAGTAAGTGATGGCTCCTGTGATTTTTTTTTTCACTGTTTTTATATGAGATTTGAATCAAGTCTTAAGAGAGGTGAGAAAATTCAGAGAAAGTATCCACCAGCATTTGCTCAAACTTTTTTATGAATTCAGTTCAACTGAGTTCAAAGTTCCTTCTCTGTTTGTCCACTGTATGCATTCTAATAAACAAATTCAGTGGTGATGAGACTCACAGACACTGAAATTATGCAAATTATTCAGTGAAGGATTTGGAGTAATGCAACAGTAAAGACTAGATTCTTAAAGACAGAGCAACTAAGGAAATGTCACCTCTGCTTTGCTGCTACATCAGTTATAAGCAAAAGGGCTCATGTGAGTTTTTTTTCTATTCAAAAAGCTGTAATTCTGACATTAGTTAACATTAAAGTGCTTTTCATGCTTGACTTTATCAGCCACTTGTATGAAAAACACTGCCTAAACATGCGTATTTTATCCAAAACTTGTCTTTTTTTTTCTGTTTGCATTAATTGTTCTTTAAAATACAAAACATCGGTTGGTGTGCATTTCCATGGCTGTGAGATCAAGACCAAACTCAAGGAAAAACAAGTTAAAGCTCCCAATATTGGCTTCATTTACAATGAAATATCAGAGAGAGAACAAAACCAAACACAGTACGTGCACCTTTCTTTGCTTGCAGTATAGCTCCGAAGTACAAGGTAGACAAAATGGCCAAAAAGAGGGAAAAGAAGAAAAAAATAAACACCAAAGCTAGTGGAAGATAGGCTGTATGCTCTTATTTCATGGGGGAAAAACAGTAATGAGAATGTTGATCATCTAGCAAGATTCAGTCTATTAAAAAAATGAGGCTTTCACATGTTTAGTGTGAAACCAAATTACCAAATGTGACTAGAGATGTTGGCATGGCAGCTGACACTATTAACCCTGCTGCACTCCCTGGTTCTGTAACTCAGTGCTATTGTTAACAGACTCCAGTGCTGCCAGTCTCCCACTTCACTGTCCTATGCCCACCACACAAACCTGTGTTTCTCGCTGGTGCTATGTATATACAACCACATTCATCCTACTTGAGATGGACTCCCTGAGACAGTTCTGGAGAGCTGGTAACCAACAGCAAGCAGACAAATACTTGACTGATATTTCTAATAACAAACTTGCTTTCTTTGTGGGACAGACAGTCGTAGCAAGAAAAAAAAAGTTTGTAAGGCATTTGGCTATCATTACATCAAGAAACAGAGACACAGGGAACTTCAGAAGGCTACCATTCTGCTCAGAAATATCTTTTCTATTAACAAACTATCCATGGAATTTTTATAATGTTCCTACAGTGCTCCTCCTCCTTCCACTTGCAGCGTTGTTCTCCATCATGAGCAGTAAGTTGGCTGTCTGGATCTCTTCATTCACTGTGACATTTAGGTACTTAAGCCTAAGGCTCCAATGTCTTTTGAAAGGTTGCACAGGGTGGCAGTGCTTTGGTTCAGAAGATGAAATGCATCCAGGCACCGAATTCTGAATTTCAATTACTTCTTGACCTATACTGACAATTTGCACTCTTTTTTCCCCCTCACTCCCTTCTAGGAGGGAGACATTCAGTTATCCAAATATTTCTTTTGGACACAATATAGCTTAGTTGCAAAAATAACTGAATGTATATGAACGGTAGATCTTATTTATGACTGCTCTGTTTCATATGTGATTGATTGCCTCCAGTAAGAATACTTAAATGGAGCTGAGCTATTTGTGTTGGAGGCAGTGGCTGCAGAGCAGTATCATTTGGCAGTCACCAGATAGCTGAGCTGTCTTAGTGCTCCTCTGTACGTGCCCAAGCAGACATTATTATTTTAAAGTCAGTAATACTGCATATTAGAATCCTGAAGTGACACTTTGTCTCTGCTTCTACAAACTTTTTGCTGTTCCTTCTACACTGAAGTCATGGTTTTCATTCTCCCCCTCAACCCTCTTTTGCCAAGCTGTCTCTTTAATTTAGTCACCTGATAACATAGCATGTAAATATTTCTGTATTTATCTATAACACCTATACATTTGCCAAGTAAGGAATAGAGGGAAAGGAGAAGTGGAAGGATAAAACATCTCCTCAAAAGTCCCATAAGATGGAGATTATGTTCTCTCTCCCCAGAGTGACAGCAAGAAGGAGGTTCACTGACTTCAACGAACAGGTTGGAACAGAAGGATCCAGCCCAATGCTAGCCTCAGCAGAACAGCACGGAAGGATTTTCACAGGAAGACATTCTAAAATGACACCTGAAACTCGCTCGTACTGTATTTCAATATTAATTAGTATAATTAGTTGATACCTGTTTTGATACTATCTCAAGTAATTTAAATGTAATATGCCCTGAGACTGTAAACAACAACAAAAAAAAAAAGGTAACGATCTGGAGGAACACCATGTCCTCCACAAAATAAAGGCATGAAACTATCAGAGAGTCTTAGCAGCAGAAGACCCCTGCTTTAAGAGATGTACATGTGGTTGTCGGTTTTTAGATTTTGCTTCTAAACTATTCAAACATCCAACAAAATAACATTACACCAGAACACTGACTAGGTCAGAAGGGAATACTGGCAAATACCATTGCCATGTAGAGACCCTCCAGGATTTTACTCATGAGTAAATAGTTTCATGCAGATGCAAAGCAAGTACAGAATTAGAACTGCTGAAAGGATTACCTATGGCCTCCTCACATTTCATCTTCGCAGTAAAACATCTTCATGAGGATAATAGAATAACAGACGGTGACGGATTGTAAGAGCAGAAGCTTTTGAAAGCGTTCAAACAAGGATGCACCAGAAGAACCTCTCTTGACTTAGTATACAAACTCCAGACGAGAATGGTACTGTGGTATTTTATAGAAATGTTGGCATGTCATTTATATATACTTTGATATTCTGTGAGTGTTCTGTTTCAGAACATGGAAGTGGCCATCACATTCTTAAAGAATGTGCATCAGAAGTTGCAGATTTTTTCCTCATGCTTTGATGATCAACACCACCACAGAATGGTCTTTACACGCCTCATGTTTCTCACAGGTCAATACAGTATTAAATTCCAACTGATAATCAGAATGAAACTTCATGGACAGAGGAAAGTGATTACACAACCACAAAAATGGCACACACCAAATTCAGCTGATGTTTTTTGAACATGAGAATGTAACTCCACTGTTAAAATCATGTAAATATACTTAAAAATAAAAATGGACACCGATTCAGGTCTTGAATATGATCCTGCAGCATATTTTGCAGGTCACCAGGCACAGACTAACTTAAAGCTGAGATAAAATACTTCTAGAGAGGGAAAGTTGTCACAAATGATTGTCACCTCCACTTCTCAGCACTGAGAAAGGGTATGCAGCTCCCATGCTTTGCCTTGGTAAATACACCATCATAGGCTGAAGGAACATGGTCTAAGAACAGGAGGGCAAAACCTAAGGGTGCAGTTTAGATATAGATGCTGATTGTGGAAGTCACCTTATCTTGTTACAGAGAAGTACCACACCATGGGGAGTCTTCTGTAGATGCATGTTTCTACACTGACCTAAGCAACATGTCCTCAAGCAGAAACCCAGTCTCAGGGCAGGATGAGAGGTAGGACCTGGGCAACTGCAGGAAGACTTCTGCTCCCTTACAGCTATAAACATCGCTGTCTGCCCTACCTTCTGAATACAAGCACTCATTTTAATTAGGGTTTCATCTCCTACCTTTCTGCACCTGACCACTCCAGGGTATTTTCTTGCACTGAAAAAGTCTTAGTATTGCTGGGTGTGGTCTGGTTTGACAGACTCCTGTGGATCTACCTTCATCTTTTGTTTCCTGATGAAAATCTGCTAAATACGTGAGGCAGAAAACAAATTGTGTTTGAGCATTACTTGGATGAAAATGGCAATTTGTGGATTTGAGGAATAGCAAAGGTGCCACTAGAGTGTGTAAGTGGGCAGCTGGCACAGTAGCTTTTGCCAACATTTGTGTTGATGTGGGAGTAGAGCAATATGGTAGCTGTTAACATTGCACTCAATAAATCTCTCGTCACATGTGAAGACATGACTAGCCTTTTGGAGGAAGAAGCTGCGTATTCTCTGCATTTGCAGCAGGAGTTTATGTGTAATCCCAGCAAGCATCAGCAGGCCTTCGTGGGTGCTTAAATACTGTATAAATAAAATTGCTTTCCTGAAATCTTGTGTGTAGTGAAACATGAAATAAAAGTAAAATAATTCACACATTGAATTAGAGAAAAACAGTGTAATGCTCACCACTGCACCTTTTCCCAGCTGACTCAAGCCTTAAGGCAAAACACATGGGCCTGCTGCTATCAAGTGCACATGACAATTGTTGTTACTATGAGATTTGGTTTGTGTGTGCTATGTGTATGTACATCCATAAGGGGAGGCACTTAGGTTACTTCCAACATGGTTTTGTTGTTGTTCAAAACAGGGAGGATATTAAAATTACTGTTTCGGAGTAAGGAAATTGTTTCTGTTTCACATGAATTTGACACATTTCATAACTATTTGTGTTAAACAACAAATACAATATTGTAGGTAAAAATGGCACTGGAACTCAGTGGAGTATGTTTCTACAACTATTTCTTGCCACAAAGTTTGAAAATCTCATTTCTTACAACTCTGACACAACAATTTGATATGTTGTACTATTGGAAAAAACCTTCTGGCGTTACCTCCCAGAGCCCAATGCTCTGTATTTCTGCTGTACATGTTCCCTTAGAAGAAAGTAATCTATAATAAAAATTTATCATGACACCAACAACTGAAACTCCACCATTTTGAAGAGCCTAAACCACTGAGATTTTCAAGAAATGTTGTCTGTGATGTTTCAAAAAGGTCAATTCACAGAAGCAAATAGCAATAAACACGGAACTAGAGCAAAGTCAAAATATATAACATAACCCTTGCTTGATCTTTTAGTCCATTTCACTGAAAATGAACATACTAGATTTAATAAGATGATAAAATCATTATTTGTTCTCAGGACCTGTAAAAAGACCCCAAGTTAACCAATCCCCCATTTTTATTTCTTCATGTATTGTCTACAGATATCTGGCTGCTAACATGTACATTAACCGCAGGGTAAACACACAGAAAAACATCAAGAAATTCTAAAAGAAATACAACAAAATGCCCTATTAAGCCCATTGTAAAACTAGCTGGCTAGTGAGGTGAAAGTTTTACAGGCTTTAGTAGTGGTGATTACCCAGTTTCCAAAACAGCTTCCAAAATGAGGATACATAACACCACTCTACTCACAGAACATCACCCATGGTTTTATTTTTACATGCAGAAAATTCTGTCTTTTATGAAAGAATTTGAGAATGTAAGCTGTTGGGGGAAAAAAGACGGTACTAAATAACAGTACTATTTCAAACTAAAAAGACTCATTATAGTGCTTATGTTATCACGTAAAAAAAAATGCACTTACGTGTGTATGAAATTAAGTCTTATAGTTTTACATGCAAATATCAAGAAGGGCCATTTACATTGTCTTACTGAAAAGTTAATGGCTTGCATTCTCTAATAAGATACTTTCAGTAAGCCTCATTAATGTTAGCTATTTACATCCACAGTTAATTGCCATAAGCACAAAGGAAGATACTTTCTCCACCCTACCCTTTTAGCTTAAAAGCTTGAATTCCTATCTGTACAGAAATGCCAAACTGCAATATTCCCTGACACCAAAAACCAAAACACAAAGTTGCACCTTCTGAATGAAAGTGAAGATCGTGCAATATTGCTCTGGAAAGTGAGGTTATCAGCAGGCTGATTTTAGCAGCAGGCAGCCAAGACAGACCGGGCCAGGGGAAGGTCTGTTTCCTCCTACCAGTGCGGAGACAGCTTGCTGCCTGAGAGCAGTGAAGAGCTCGTGGGGCAGGGCTAGCCCCAAGCTGGACAGAGGGGCAGACAGCCTGACTGCCCTGCGAAGTCATCGCTTCCCTTCCAGCCAGATGGAGTTGGAGACCCTAGCTGTATCTTAAGCCGGCTCACTCGTATTTGCCAAGGAGGTAAAAAGAGAGCCTCGTGCAGCCATCACTAGTCTGGTTGGCCAGCAATGTGGAGGGATGAGACTGCTAACCGTCCTCTCCCTGGGTGCTTCCAGTGCCCCCAGGACACAGGAGAGCCCCATCAGCCTGCCCGCACACCCTCACATTTGCTGCAGAGGTGGCCGGGATGCAGCACCACCATGTTGGCTGTTCCCAGTTCTGATTTCTCCTTTCAAGCAGATACTGCCTAGTGAGTTAAGTCTGACTTGTAGCCACTCCAGGGACAGCGATCCTATCCTGTATTAAGTTTCATGTGTTTTGTGCATTTGATAATGATAGGCTAAGGCTTAAGCCGTGGCTGTATTGGCCATCTGTCTCCAGCATGCCTTCTAAGTACCAAACAAATTGTAGGAGAAATGTCAATAGGGAAATACTGTAAAATAGCATTTCATATAGAAAGTACTCTGCCATGACATTCACAATGAGTTTCTTAATCAAGCAGTACACAATTTAATACCAAAGTAATGACAGCCAGAATTCAATACCCCACATACTAGCTTTCCAATAAGAATTTAAATTAAAAAATAAAATAAAATCAAGGATGTTGACACATGTGAGATTCATGCAAATAGAAGGTGATATGCAGGAATTTGACAGTGTGGAAAGTGTTGAGAAATTTATAAACCCAAGAACTAGTCGCTCTTCATTTTCCAGTCTACCACCACACCAATGGGTTTTACAGTCCTAAGAGTTAACGAAACATTTATCTGTACGGTAAAAGCATCTATTTCCCAAACTAGGTGCCAAAATAAACAGTCTAACATCCCACCCAGTAGAACAGATCATTCTGCAGATATATAAATAAAACCCCACTCAGAAAACAAGCAACAACTAAACAAGAAAACCTTTATCCTAGAGCATCTGGGATCCAAAGGCATTCAAGTCCAAGAGAAGAAATCATGTTTGAGATTTATCACATGTTAAAGAGCAGGTCTAACCATTCTTCTAGGAGAGGACACCACCTGTTATATTTTCTTCCCAAATCACATACATGTACTCTCTCTCTCCGCCCCAAAATAATTAAAAAAAAAAAAAAAAAAGTATTCTTTTGATGGAAGCAGCCATAACTTTTTGAACAGATGGGAAACCTGATGGACTGAGATGCAATGATTCCCTTACTTATTGATTTCAAAAAGGGGAAGTTTTGGTTTTGAAAGTTGTTTTCAAGGCAGTTTTCCAACTCCACAGCTTAGAAGAAGGTCATCAGTGTAGAAGACTGTAATTTTATGTTGTTAAACTCTGGAGACATAGGATCCAGACAAACCTACTTAATGCCAGCAGAGTAAAAAATTAAAGAAAAAATGCACATCAGATTTGTCTGTATAACATGGGCATTCCCACTCAAACCCCTCAGGCGTTGCATACTCAGGATTGCATCCAGGCCCTAATTCCACAATAAATCCTCCTCCTGCTCCCCAGTGCATCCCTCTTCCCTACTTCCTGCGTATTTGAGTTTCTCATTCAATCTCACTGTCCCTGCAGGCAGTGAGTCATATTCTTCCAACTCCCTCAGACCCGGCTTCTCACTTCTCGTCATCCCTTCCTCTCCTAGTTGTTAAGCTCTTTTCTAGCTCCATTTCTTCCCTCTTTCCAGTCTCCCTCTGCCCCAGGACTGCCATACCTCATGCACAGTGTGACTGGCTGCAATCCTTGCTCGAGGAGCCACCCTCGCTCGTACTGGTAGCTTCTCTGAGGGCCCTTCCCCTCGCAGAGGCTCTGCGCTGCCCGCCCAGTGCTCCTCCCCCAGCTCCCGCAGTCCCCTCATTTGGGCACAGAGAAGAGAGGTTTTGTTCAACGTGGTGCTGGGGCCTCATGCAAGGAACGGTCCTGCCCACTGTGGCCAACAGCCAAACACCAAAGACACTGCAAGTGAAGGGACATTAAGGACCTGGGATGGTACTGGTCCCACCCCGAAGTCGGGCAGGTGTGAGCTTTGGGCTCTGAAGGCAGCCTGCCTCCGCCAGCCCCTTCACCATCAGTGCTCCTGCCAACCTCCCTCTGAGCATATACGCTTGCCCTGCTCTAGCACGGGGCAACAGAGGAGGAGGAGGTGGCTGTGCAGCCAGGCTTCCCCTGCCACACTGCTCCCATCATACTCACATCGCACAGAGATGATCTGGCTGCCTCTGTGGGGCCCTTTGGCAGGAGCCCAGCAGCAGCCTTTCTGTGCCACTGCTCACATTGTACTGCACGAGTATAAACATGGGCTTGTCCACAGAGCAATCAACAAGAAGCTCTGGAGGAAATCCACGATCATCCTGTGTCAAATAGGCTAGAGAAGCTGGGCAACTTTCTGTACGCCAGCTCTTGCCCATAGCCTAATTTCCTACCTCTTGTAACAACATGGATGTTCACTGGCATCAGAGAAAAGATGAGAGATTGTGATGGGACTACAATAAATATTGTCATAGTTTGATGCTACAGAATTATCTTTGATGTTCCCCTGCTTTTAAAGACACTGGATAATGCTTAGCATTTCTCGGGACCATGCCATTATGCCACAGAGATAAATAAATGAGGCAGAAAATACACAGCACTTAAGAAGAAAAAAAGAGTCACCAGTGTGAGGAGAAAAACGATTTTGGAACCAAAAAAGACCAATCCTCAACCAATTCTCTCTCTACCCTACAAATATTCAAAAGCAGTAAAAATGTTATCACCACTCTACTCCCTCCCATCTGAGCTCTCTTTGGCAGGCAGGATAAGCCTGGAAAGCACAGAGACAGGATCCTTCATCTGCCTAAGAGTTTTAATACTCTACTTCTTAATAGTGCATACTCTATATGCACCACCAGTGGATTACACTAACTTTGCACAAATTTGAGTGACTGCACAAACTTCAAAGCCCAAGAACACGAGAGCAAGACCAGAAAAAAGTCAGCACGGTCAGTCCTTTCCAAGCTTTGAGATCTCTAGCCCAGCAGAAATTCCCCATGGCTACCTGAACTTCAAGTTTGGACTTAAACCCCCTGGGTTCTCCCTCCTGTGCAGGTACTGGCCTAGTCTTCTGCAAATACTGGATGGCAAACTGCCCTAGAGCCTCACCACATATGGACCAAGACTTAATGTTGCTCCTGCAGTATGCTGTGGGGAAATTCCGGTAGTTTTAGGAGCTGATGTATGTGCTATAAACCAAAACTGCATTATTTCATTTAATCCTGTTATCACTCAGGCTGAGTTGCTTTGCCTGTAAGGAGAGACTGCCCTGAACATAGAGCCTGAAATCTAGGGCAGCATAGGGGTGCAAGCAGGACCTACAGCTACTCCCCTTTGCCCATTCCACTGCAGACCAGACAGAGGGGAAAAGTACACATGCTGCGTATATACTGTAAGATACTGCTTTAGTTGCCTTTACAACAGAATGGGGCATTTCATGAATAGCCCATTTTCCACACGGACAAAAGGCAGGATTCTCCTGTCTGCCTTCCCAGTTGTCGCAGTAGTCAGCTGATCAAGTGCTTCAAGACCCCATTTGGAAACTGATGTAAATTATCTTTATTCCACTGTCTTCAATGAAGCTAGACAAATTCACACCCACTGAGGAACTACTATTCCTGCGATCTTGTACAAAGGAATATAGTTACAAAATTGAAATGCAAATATGGCTATGAAAAGAAGAATTTTTCTCTTCCCTAAAAGCTGTTACCCCATCAGTTTTCTAAAGGATCACAAAAGTGTAGGCTACAGACTTTATTCTGTATGTGTTCCTCTTGAAATTAAGATTGCTTTAAACAAGCCCAACCTCTGTAACTTTTCTTCTTTCCCAAATCAGCTACTATTTCCCGTTCTGCATTTAGTTTTTAACGAGGAATTAAATATGTACTCTGATCAAAAAATCAATTTCTTTTTGAATTACCCAAGTGTTAAAACCACATTTCTGTGGTAAAAAGATGACGCTCTGAAGAACAGAGCCATCTACAGAAATCTTTTTGATAATGGCGTCCTTCTTTCAAATCCAAACATTTCCTTGATGTAGAATACAAATTGAGCTCTAGTGTACAAGTCAGCTAGGATTTCAAAGTTGGCCTTTATACTTTGCCATTAATTAATTCCGTCCAAGAAATTCAAACAAAGATACAAACAAAAAAGTTCTCTAAATACGTTACATAAGGCATTCAGAATATTCTGATTCATTCCCCTCCAGGAACACAGCAGAGTCAAAGAATAGTGTACACAGCATGTTTAGACTGTATAAAAAGCACTAGAAACTGTAAGAATAGTTTTAAACCCATTTATTTAAAGCTCTCCATTATAAGAGCTATTGTAGAGTATTTGCTAATCAATCTACACTTCTGAGTTCTAAACAATTACAGGCTTAATGAAGTGTACTTTTCTTCACTTTCAGAAGCAGGAACAAAGAGTTTCCTATTAAAAGGGAGGAAATGAAAGCAGAAGGCAGAAGACCTCTTCCAAAACTTACTGAGGCTACACAGCAATTTAAATATTAAATAGAAAGTCAGCAACTCTTACTTGACATTTCTTCTTTTAGGGGAAAAAAAGAGATCTGGGAAAGATACTTTCCTCCCCAATGCAGCTGTGCAGCCTGAAGCCAGGTAGGATGAGTATTCTCTCCATCACAGTATGGAAAGCCTCCCAAAATCTGGCAGGGAAAACTCATACAACTTAGTCAATTTTTTATATCTCATTTTGTTGCCACTATCATAATATAACCAAAACAGAAGCTGAGAACTGGAGTCAGTAGTCAGCCAGTATAGAGAGATCTTTCAAACTGGGCGACTGACAATGTTTTTTGCTGGGTAGTAGGAAACACAGCATGGAATAACAACAGCAGATGCCTATTCAGTCTGAAAGCAAAGCAAGATTGCTTTTCCTCAAGATCTACTTAAACTAATTTATAGATAAACACAAGGGAAATGTGCCCCCTAAACTCTTTGCTGTAAAATTTTCTAGTATTCACTCACCTGAAAACAGATCTAGTAAAGAGAGGAGAAGGCAGAGCCACAAATGCTATGTCAGGCCAAAACCAACGTGAAAAGCAGACTTTGTTGTGCTCTTCAGTACTCTGCAATGCACAGATGCCATTTCCCTCCCTGTCCCTCCAGTGCTATTGTGGCAATCCTTTATAAGAGACCACAGAGCAAAGCTGACACCACACAGCGCTACAAGCACCATTAACCTCAGTGAGACTACCCACACCCATTTTATTTTTTAACTCCTACTCTTGTCTCTTTATTCTTTGGAGCCCACCTCACAGAGAAACAATTACTGTAAGCTTCCTATTTGGGCTAGGATCTTATCTGTCTTTTTTTCTTTTTTTTTTTTTTTGGTAGCCCATCTGGTTATTTTCTTGTAATTTTGTTTTATGTGCAATTAGATCTAGGAGTCCTACTGTATGACTTATACAACTTCATTTTTAACACTCCATTGCAAACATGCAGCATGTGAAAGGAGGTATTTCACATTCTTCCGGCATTTTAGTTAGAGGTAGACCTACAATAATGGACTATCTTAATAACGTTTTAGGTTAGCATCACTTGTAGCATTTCCTAGGACAGTTTCAGAAAATACAGTTCTTGTAAGGGGCATGGAAGTTAACTCTGGTGCCTATATGGGCATAGAGAAGCACGTATCTTTCCATTTTGCATTTATAATTGTTTATGATAAGCACGGCTTAGGATTCACTGTATTTCCATCATGCAAATTTAGATATATATTTTAATATACATTCTAGTTAGGGGAATCTGATTAAATATTCAGATTGCCTTTATGCACTGAACCACCTGCACTGAAAGGCACAGGAAAAAATGTTCCTTGACATGTTGTCTGGAAATTTGGTACCGTGTATCTTTGCATTTATGTTCAAAAAAAGGATAAATGACTTCAGGAAATATAACTAATAACCACAAGGATTTTGTGAAGGATAAACCAAGACATCTGTGAGAAGCAATGAAATGTTGATCTTCATGGGACGCAATCAAGTAGGACTTGCACCCTAAACCAGAAAACAAGCTAAGAAGTGTTCATGAAACCATAGTAGCCTTTGATATTAATATGGGTTTCAGAGGAAAGGTGAAATTCCATTTTTCTTAAGGAAACAAAGTCCATCTGTTACCGCATAGTTATGCGATGCATAGCCAGGTATTCAGACATGAAAAGAAGACTGCAGCATTTGTCCAAGAAAAGCAGTATCACGTGAGTAAAATGTGTGGTTTTCTTGTGACTACAATTTATAGACTACATAGTCTGGGGTGGTGACTGATGAACACTTCTGCCGCATAGTGTGGGATGATTGCCTATTATGCTGAGGGCTCTCTGTAAGGAAGGTTTCCATGACAGCATTCTGTGTATCATTGTTATTTGGGAAATAACATTGAGTTTTGATCTCTGACTTCTACAGATTTGTTGTTCCCATGAAACATTATAGCCAGGCAGAAAAAAGCCAGGGCTAACATGCATATTTTACATACAGCCAGAAATGCATGGAAGTGATATCCCCATGATAAACTGTATGACTATGTGATAAACCACAGAGCTATTTGACAAATGCACCCATTAAACACCTTTAATTACTTTTTCTACTCTGTCCAGTAACAGTTCTGTCTTGGGGCTTATTCTGTTATATTTTTGAACAGGTTCAGACAGCTGGCATTTCCAGCCTGCTCACTACATTAAAATACAGACATTTTCTTGAAAACTACCTCTGCCTCAAAGCCCAAGAGAGGTTAGGTTCAATCCTGGGCCAAAAAAAAAAAAGGCTTCTCTATACATTAAAATGTGATAGCTTTTAAAGCACAGCAGCTCGTTCCATAGAGCTGAGGATGCACTTAGCACTGAACAAGAGGGGAGCACTGGGAGAGGAACGGCCTTAAAACTGCTTCAAAATCAGATGCTCATAAAAGTTGTCCCAAATAAGTTTTTAATGTGTTTTGCAGCTCTTATTTCTCTGTGTTTGGATGGGGATTTTCCAAGGTGTCTGAAGGAGCTAGCCGCCCAATTCCTATTGAATTTCAGTAGCATTCTGCCTCTTAACTCTGACGTGCTGCTCTGAAGGCTATTAGACATGAAACATAGCCTCCCTACGTGAGTTTAAACTAACAGCGAGAATCTGTGATTTTTCAAGAGCAAGGCCAAAATACAGATCTTATCTGCAGCAGAGAGCTCCTGTGTAACTTCCTGTGGAACTGAGGACTTTCCTAAATCCACCTATTAATCTGATAAAGCGAACTATAGTATCACATTATGCATATCTGTCTGTAAGCACGTATGTACAATTTACATACAATAAAATACCTAACTAGTTGCAATCTCCTTAAGGAGCTTTTCTCTTAATCCATTTGAATTTCAAAGCCTAGCTAAAATTGCAGGGTGATTTTAATTGTATACAAGATTTGAGCTTGGATAAGCGATCCGTATGGATTCTTAATCTTTTGTGGGCAGCCATTACTTGTTAATCAGTGTAAAAAAGAATTCAATAATAAATACAAAGAACGGTGTACATTAAAAAGTCTGGATTTTCTGGTACCTTTGAAGGCACAGCACACATACCTCTGACAAAGGAAAGCAGATGCACTGTTTTCGAAATGCAACTTCAATTACTTGATTTGCCCACATTTCTTAGAGGATTATGAGAAAGATCTGAAGACATGGCAAACAGAAAACATGATCAGTACAGCATTCTCCCCACACTCCCTTCCTAGAGTAAATCCAGAAGTGTTTTTCTATATAAATGTCAGCCAGGAACATTAACCACTGGTGTCCCACTTTCACACATGCTCCTCCCTTTCAAGCTCCAAATAACCCAACAGAATATCGCATATTTCCATCCTTACAAATGCCTATCAATAACCCTGCACTGTGTCAGGAAAACTGTTTTGCTGGGATATGGCATGGAAACGAGCCACTTGCTCCCCTTCTGAAGAATGTACACATTTAACTTGTGAAAAGCTTTTTTGTGTAAAGGATGACCTAATATCCTTTGCTAACATATAACATGGAACTAGAGCTTCTGCCATGATCAACACGAACAAGATGCACTGGTGGAACCACAGATAACCCGAAACTTACTTTACACAGAGCTAGGGCATTTAGCTGACAGACCAGGGCTAACGGGGAGACTAAGGCCCTTGGCACAAGTGGTGGCAATCGTGCTACTTATGATAATAATTTCTCTCTCTCTAAATTTACCATAAGAGAAGAATGAGGCAAAGTCCTGCAGGAAAACACACAGGTGAAGTAGGGAGAGGCTAAGTTTATTGTAGTCCTTTCCTTTATCCAATGCTAAGGGAAAACAATACTTTAAATCTTCTTCAGCGTCAGGTGATATGCTCAAGGGAGTCCTCTTTTTGACATCACTCTAGAAAACTCCACCTTGCACAAGTCCTGGGAAGATAATCAAATGCAAACCTACAATCAAGGGCAAAATAAAACCAACCCAAGAACAAGTTTTGATGATAAAGTGTTCCCAATCCAGACAACCTGGACATATGTCACGTTCAAGCCAAAGTCACAAATAAAAACAAAGTGTGAATTAACAGGCTGCAGAGGAAGCCAGAGAGGATTTTGGACTCTGTGAAATGCTGGCACTAGACAGCTCCTGAGCTGCAGCAGGCTGCCTTCCCTGGGCTGGCTCTCCTGCATGGGGAAGGCTGAAGGAAGGCAGCAGAGAACAGGTAGAGCTAGTACCCACATGCAAGCAGAGCAGCAGATTTCTGCAAACTGGACCGTGTAAGTGTGCAAAGCATGTAGATAGCTTATTTTAAGGTCTGTGCACCACAGGAAAGTGCAGATAAATGTTATCTTGGAAAGACTTTCACTTCTGAGAATACAATGGCAGCATAGGTCCAGTTCCTATGTACTTAGCGTGTTTCTCTTAAATCAAAACCTTGCACTGCAAAGTGTAAAAATATTTCTTCAGGCCAGAGAGATCAGGTTCCCTTCTACTTTTTTATTTTATTACCAATGAAAATTGCAATGAACACCTGAGCTGTAGAAAATACACTTTAAAATCCCAGCTTTCAAATATACACCATTTTACAGAAGCTGGCAACAATGTATGGCTCCCTACTTGTTTTGAATCTCCTGTCTGACTGCCATGGGAGCTAGCTATGTAATATCTGATGCTTACAATTCACTCATCAGCAGCTATTCTGCCTTTTTTTTTTTTTCCCAAAAGAGAATGCTATGCAACTCTAATCAGAGTTGAAGTAAATCAATACAAGCCCTTACTTTCATTATATTTAAATGGACAAATGATTTATTGATTTGTATATCAAATTTAGCACACACATTTTCTGTTTTGTCTGTTTTCTGTCTGCTATAACTGTATATCTCTAGGTCCAAACATCATTCAGTACAAAACAGAGTAATTCCAGGAAGATAATCGAGCAACAGTATTAGTATAGGACACATTTATTTTATGTTGTCTTGAAGTTTGTACTATGTAGACATCTCCACTTGAAAATACTGAAGTAAGGTAGTGCCCTGAAAAAGCCATTAAATTGGAATATCCTTATTTTCAAGGTTTTTTTAACAAGGTTACTTACTGGACCTAAACATGATGTGGTATTTCTAGATATTGAAAACTAATTTACAAATAAAAGCTAATTTATCCTGTGGCATTGATAATCAGTTGAAACCAACAAAGAGCTGATTAAAGAACAAAGGCCACGTCCCCTACTGCCATGTATCCTCTGCTTAATATGCCTTTGTCTTCATTTTTTTTTTTTAAACAGTGTGGTCTGATTATACATCTGACATGAACCGATCACTAGAGTGAGAAATTACGTAGGATTCATCTCACTAGCCATGTATACTTTAGAGAAGATTTAATTTAACAGCCATCTAGGCTCCCTCTACAACCAATGCAGTAGGACAGGGACCTCACCACCCATCCTCATATAAGGATCCTCTCCACCGATCAACCTCCGCCCAGATGGTGGACCTTGGCTAAGAACCTGTGGTTTAGACAGCCAAATACAGAAGATACGAATTGCAGCTTTGGTGAAAGCTGCTGTTCTTTCCTTATTTTTGCAGATTTGACCCAGCCCCAAGGCCTCGCTTCAGCCATGCATTACAACCACGAGCACTGCAGCTCATTTCCGTGAGATTAGTGTGCTCTTACAGCCAGGCAGAAACAAAAGGGACTTGCTGAATCACGCCCTCAGTCACAGACAGACTTGTTCACTTGTTGAAGGTTGCATAAATCGTGTGGGGGCCTTAGAGTGGGGCCTACAGGAAAGCTGGGGAAAGACTCCTTGTCAGGGAGTGCAGCAATGGTTTTAAACTAAAGGGGTAAACTAAAGGGGTAATGGTTTTAAACTAAAAGAGGGTAGATTTAGTAAAGAATTTCTTCCTTATATCTGATCTATCAGGGTGGTGAGGCACTGGCACAGGCTGCCCAGAGAAGCTGTGGATGCCCCATCCCTGGAGGTGTTGAAGGCCAGGCTGGATGGGGCTTTGGGCAACTTGGGCTGGTGGGAGGGGTCCCTGCCTATGGCACAGGGAGCTGGAACTGGATGGGCTTTAAGGTCCCTTTTGACCCAAACCACTCTATGATTCTATGATATCCCATCCTTAACAGGCTTAATTAACACGGTGTTAAGGACAAAGGGCAACCCTACAACTGTAGTACCTCTAATATATTTGAGAGGCGCTTTTAGCACCTTTGACCTTTCCTTTCACAGCTGAAGTGCAGAAATGTCAGTCAGATTTATTTCCACTTGGATGAAAGGAAAAGGAACATGAAAAATAAGTTAATATCGATGAGCCATAGAATGATTGTCCAGTATGGAGGTGTCATCACCTACCAATATCTTATTTTTTTCAGGAAAAATAGCACATCTATTATACATGTCCTGAGTGTTAGCAACACCAGATTTGGGGTCAGAGAAGTTTTACTTTTGCTGGATGAATAAAAACGTGATCCTATGTGAGTGACTCAGTGCTGCTGTGTAAGCTTGTAAGCATTTTCGCATGAAAGATGAAGGCGTTTCAGATGAGCCTACTTGAATCACTGCTGTCCTCACAAGCTTGAGGACATTGTTCTGAAGAAGACAGACTTGAAATGCAACAGGATTTGAGCTAATGTGTTATTGGAAAAGAAATCCACCAAAGCTCAGTTAATAAGGTTTCTTTACTCCAGTACACAACTCAGCGTGGCTGTGGAAAGGCCTCTGGTTAAGATTTCTTCTTGAACTCTGACCCCAGTGACACAGTCTTCCTGAGGGCAGGTACAGTCATTCTAAACTCATCTCGGTGAAGTGGTAGGTCTGAGATGTACAGCAAATGCAGGTAATTTCACAGTGATATTTTTAAGTTATTGCAACAATAACAGGTCAATCTGTTTCTTCAATCATTACTGCAGGCTTAAAGAGAGACCTATATTTTTTTTCTTGCCTCCGTCAGGCCGCTGGGGCAGGAGAGGAACTCCCCTGGGAGCCCAAGGATGCCCTGCCTGCCAGGCCCTTTGCTTGGAGAAGCCCCTGCTCTTTCTGGCTACCAACTGTGCCCCCCATATGGCCTGATGCAGTGCGAGGAGCTACCTGGCTAGCAGGGCAGCAAGCAGCCTATTGCATGGCTTTGCCTTAGGGGATGGCATACATGGGGAGCCTTGGGAAGTGGAGAGCTGTAGGGAAGTCCGCTTTTGTCAGAACTGGCACATCCCCTTGTCACAAGACTGGAACTACATACGACCTTTACAAACTTTGGACTAGTATTTCAGGCGATGCTTCCCACTCTCTCACCAACCCAGAAAACCGTATTAGCAGATACTGCACAGATTTTAGCAATCACAGTCAAAGAGAAAAATCCTGCAAAAGTTTATCATCTTACACACGCAGTCATGCCTACAGGACAACCCAAGTAAGACACTAGAAGCTTGAGAGAAAAGACACATTTAACAGGCCCCTATTCTCTCGCCACCCCCGACAACGTGTTTCTCTGTTGGCTTTGCTTCCCCAGGCAACTGTGCTGAGGCTGCAACACTTGCTTCATGCAGCCCAAATGCCGCTTTCTGTTTTGCGGAGCTACACAATTAGATTTGCTTCAGTAGTTCAAAAGTTCAACAGGGAAGAGCTCCTGTGGAGAGGAGAGGGCGAGCAGCTCGCGCTAACAAATGGGTGCTTGCCTTGGAAAACAGCACGTGTCTGTTCGCATGCATCCAAACTGCAGGCTGCAAAAGCATCCCACCGAGAGCGAGCCTGGCAGGGGAAGCAGCTTCACAGACCTTGGAGTCATCAAGAGAAATGCAAACAGGAGCCAGAAAAAATGTTTTGCTACTTAAAGGGCAATTGTTATACAGTCCTTGATAAAGTTTATTGTACCGATTCATGGAATCAGGAGTGAAAACAGTACCCGGTTCTATGAGGAGAGCATTCAGATGTTAAATGTGACCTCAGTTCTGTGTTGTTGTTGTGACAGGATAGAGAAAAAAGAACATACAAAACTCCCAGCTAAGAAAGGGAAAAGAAAAGCTGGTAGCTGAAAGAATCCCAGCTGCTGCCTAAGGACAGTCACAGTACTAGTCCAAAGGGAATCTCCCACGTCCAAGTCCACATCCAGGGCAAAAATTAGGACAAAGGTGGAAGTACTGAGGAGGTTTCAATTATTGTGCCTCGCTAAGGTCGAGCAAAAGTATTTTCAGAACAAATGAATAAAGGTGTGTAATTCTTCACTAGAAAAGGAGAAGGTCAGAGCATGCGTTATTCCACGAGCACCACAAATTACAAAGAAATACCATCCTCAAAAGTAACGTTCACTGCCCTGCTCTACTGGAGTCAAAAAGACTTCATTGGCACTGCAGGAGAAGAATAAGACCTATACATACGGTATGCACAGATACAAAGTTTTCCACACCAGTCTACTACATTTATATAGCACCTCTGATCCTAAAGAGTACAAAAACTGTTTAATATACTCTCCAATGTTAACAGGACTGTTCAGTTGCCAGCACACCTGAGCTTCTCTACCACAGCACGCCGGCCGCCAGCCCCGCTGCCAGGACAGGTGAGCTGACAGCACGCAGGCACATGGCCCCGGTGGGTGCAGAGCCCCTCTGAGCCCCCCCAGCGCACAGGGCTGCTCCCAGCCCTCACGCTGCCTTCTAATGGAGCACCCTAGCAAGCTCCCCATCTTAGCTTTACTCGCTGCGATAAAAACCTGCAACACTTCCCCTGCAGCGGGGCAGATGCTAGACAAACTGCTCTACAACTCCTGGAGGCACTCAGGAATGGGGGACAGGGAGGGCAGTGGGCAAACCTGCACTGCCTGGCACGCAGAGGTGTCCTTGGTGCCATATAACCCATTGCCCATTCAAGGGTGCAATGAAACCCAGCCAACTGTTAGGCTTTTCTGAAGCACTGCTCCCTGCCCATGGCTTACAGAGGAACGGGGTGGAGCAGGCACATCTTGGGCCACCACCTTGTGGGTAAGCTTCACAACCTGCTGAGCTTGAACAGACCCAACGAAATGACGTAGAGCTGAAATTAATCTGCAGAGTACTCCCAACCTTTTGGGCCCAGTGTTTATAATGTTTGTTTATGACTTTTTTTCCCCCACATAATATAGCTTGAATGATGAAGTCAGATGCTGGTAGAGAATATTGTGAGGTCAAAACATTTTATACATTGTGGTTACCAAAAAAAGAAGAAGAAGAAAAAAAAAAAAAAGAAAACAACAAAAAAAACGACAACCAGTTATTTAACTCTGTGGTTTACAGAAAGTGCTCTTAAAGTTATTTTTTAAAGGCACACCAGACCTAGAAATATTCAAGTTGGGTGGTCAGTATTTTTATTTCAGTCTCATGCAACTGGTGGAAAATGGGATCAGACAAACCATGAAAGCTTAAGCCTACCTCTGGCTGCATTTCTGGCAAGAAATCATTGCTCAGCCTGAAAACGCTGCCATAGTCTACAAGAAGACAACTGTGGATGAAAAGTTATCTCAGAGATGTGTCACTTTTAACATATGAGGCCATTATCATGAGGCAGAACTAAGAAAAAAAGTCCAAAACCACTGAAGGCATTTTGGCATTTGTTTTAGACTAACAAAACTCCTGCATGTTTCTATTTGTGGTTTATTATGTGTCTGCACATCAGGAGCATGTGCATTTTGATTTGTAATGGTTCAGAAACAGGACAGGAAACCTGAGCCAAAGATAGGATTTATTTCTGCTTTTAAAATGCTTTTTTTTTTTTTTTTTCAGGCCTGAGATTAGTGGGAAATGACCCTAAAATCCTGCAATGATACTTCTGTGCCCTCTTATCAGACAAATGTATGAAGAAGAAAATGATGCCAGAAGCCACCTTTAGCCACTTCACTCACTTTTGTTGTGTCCCCCCCCCCCTTCTATTTTACAAAACAAAACGTTTCGTTAGAACAGTGAAGCCCTTGAGAAATTACCCAGGAAAGAAGTCCTGCAATGTTTAAAGAGAAGCTTAAACAAACACATATCAAAAATGTGTTTGAAGTTGGGAGCTCAGCTGGAGCTGCTACTTTGCAGCTGGGGAGACATGGGACAGCCGTATGGGCTGTCAGGGCAGCACTTGAAGCTGATGGAGCCCAGCATCTCTTGTGCCTTTGCCAAGGCGGGAGCTTTGGCTCATGTCCTGCAGAGATGTCCCTGAGCTGAGAGCCCCTTCCCCACCACCACTGGAAAGCTTGGAGCACACCACACTGGGTCCCTGACCAAAGGAGGGGGAGGTCCCTTGGAGCCCTTATGATTTATAAAGTAGATTTGCAGTTTAAAACCATCAGAACTGCAGACAAAATTAAAATATCTACTTTTAACTTGCATTTTGGATACAGCTACCTAAATTCTGCGTCCAGGCTGGGAGCACATTTTAGAGTACATGGATGGTGTAATGACCTATATGGACACTGTGTTTCTGCTGTTCTTTTGAGTGGGTGAATGACTTCTGCATCTTTCCCTGTTTTCATGCCTGCTCTTTAGTGCTATACTACCAACATATTTGGGATAAGTTTCTTTAGACTCACCCTTGTCTGCTCTGCAGGTTTGTTTTCAACTTTTTCTCTTAGCACTTTTATTGTAAAGATACTGAAATTTCTCCTCATATAAATGCTTCAGTTATTTTATAATTAAAAGCACGTAGTTCTTGAGTGGACTCTTCCAATGATTTTTGATTGTTCTCATCAAGAAGTGCAGCTGAGAAGCAGCTCACTTCTAGGTAAACGAGCTCTACACTGCACTGCAAGGAAACTAGCACTGCAGCAACTCACTGAAATAACAGCAATGAAGTCTGGCTCCCGGACTTTCAGTGCTGGCTAAGCAAAGTACAAGGGTTAAGAGCATTTCTACTGTACAGTGGTGCTCTTCTGCATAAATTTGGGGCTTTCTTATTTGTTTTCCAGGTCTGTCTTCCAGAACTGCCCAGAGAAGCTGGGGATGCCCCATCTCTGAAAGTGTTCGAGGTCAGGTTGGACAGGTCTTTGAGAAGCCTGGTCTGGTGGGAGGTACCCGTGGCAGCGGGGTTAGAACTGGATGAGCTTTACGGTCCCTTCCAACTCAAACCATTCTGTGGTTCTGTGAACTTGGAAACCTAGTTTGCAAAGATGTCAAAAGCACAACTGCTGAGATTTAGCCAGTCACATTAGGATTATGAGTAAAGTTGCCTTAGCAAGCATTTCATTGGCAGGCCATAAAGTTGACAAACTATTTTTCCATTAACCTGAAAACTTAACTCCACCAAGATGTATTTTGTTGATTATAGCAATAAAAACCTAAGGAAGATTAAAAGGAGAAGAAGAATCACCACTTGGCATAAGTCACGGAGCGTTCAAAAAGCTTTGTAGGTTCAATGAGGTTTAAACCAACGCTTAGCTGTTTTACTGACAGAACTGGATTTTCCTGCTGTCTGGTTTTGAGTGTTTGTACCACAGTCACTTGTCAGGATAGCATGCCATCTTCCTCCACATTTGTGTTCCAAGAAAAAGAAGAACCGTGCATGGGAAGAACTAAGGAACTCTACTTCATTCTCTAAATCTTTCATCTTAAGACTTGATTGATGGAAGCGGTGTCTAACCCACACAGGCATTCATTTTCCGCACTCCCAAACACAGCTATAGATGCGTGGTTTCTGGAGTTCAGATGTGGTTGATCTGTTGTGAACACTGCTGAGCTCCTTCCTCAGCTTGCGAAGGGCCAGCTCCGTGTCCTAATTTTCACTATTAGGATGTTTTTGAAAGGCTCCCTTTATTTAGTACTTTGAAAGTATGCTGTCTCTTCAAGCATAAAATGTTGGCACTGATAAACCCTGGGAGTGTTTATACAGTAAATTGATCAGATTATTTTGTTTAAAACTATTGTTCTAAACACAGAGACCTCTGCATCTTAGATTGTGTTCATTTTGGCCCCATCACAGCTAACATTATGACCTGAATCCCATCTAAACATTTGCCCTCTTAGCATTTATTTTGACTTTAATCATATTCTTATCATCGAGCTAGTATTTGATTACTTTTTTAGAGAAGAAAAGTATTAATAAACCAGATTAAATAGATCATTTTGTTACGCAGTTTTGACATGAAACTCTCTTCTGTAGAGCAAGTTTTTATTGCCAGATTTTTCTTTCAGCCTCTGTAAACATTTACTTTACTGTCCTATAATTGCTTTAACATACATTTTTGTGTGCAAGCTAACTGTTCTCCATTAATTTTATTAGCAGGAAGATTCTGTGTAATGTTCAAACTCCTTAAAGTTGTTCACTTATTTATTTAAACACCCCATCAGTCTTACTAAATTCAGTGCTGTGTTTTGCAAACAGCCTAACTTCCATCTATCAAAGTGAGCCTTGCAGTGAAACACAACAATTTTAGGCACACACCCCAAGCCTATTCAGAAACGATCCATTTCAGCCTGTAAGCACAAGTGTCTCTGACACCTATTTATCCAGGAATAGTGTTTGAATGTTCACTAATGCATCTGGGGGCAGATCTTGGCTTCAAATTTGGATGAGATGAATGGCTGGCAAATTAATACATGTCTGGTTTACAAAAAGGAAGGTCATATTTTTCTGAACAAAAACAAAATTCCTTTTTTTTTTTTTTTTTAATTTTTAGATTAACTTCAGCTTGTGGACTGACTCTCCCCACGTTCATGCATATGCTTTGGCAAACACATTTTGTAGTGAACTAACTCAGGACTATTATACGGAGCCTTTTAACTCAGTGTTGCTGATTCAAATGAGTATTTTTTCAGCATGGTCATGGTGGCAGGCATTCTCTTTTCACAGTATATATAGCAAGAGCTAGCATTTACTGTGATGTGAAGCCTACACACTGCGGCACTGTAATGTTTCTGAGAGAGGGGAAGGCGAGGGAGGGAGAGGGACAGTGAGCAGCAGTAGGGAGCTCGAGCCTCTGGCAAGGTAGAGCTCCCAATCTGCATGCACCGCAAGTGCTTTATGTAAGATGTAACACATTGTTTGAGATCACTTATTTGAAAATATTGACACAGAAATTTATCAGAATTATCATGAATTATTGCCTGCCTTGCCAGTTTCTGCAGTAGTCAGTGAACGGTTCTGGAACTATAAAAATAGCCTCAGTGCAATGGATGTTTTATTGTGGTCAGGACTGAAATACTGGAAATCCAACAGTATTGCTAATTCAGTGCAGCTGCTCTGCAAATGCACAGTGCCTTTGGTAACCTGGCTTTGGGGTTGAAAATCCAAAGGCTTCCAGAAGAGTCGAATTCCAAAATTTAGATGTGGCAACTGATACACCACAAACATCTTTTGCCATGTGGCACACGTGTCAGGAGCTATCTGAGATTCTTCAGTGCATCACACAAAATCCTCTTCAGTATATTTGCTCTGAATACTCAAAAAAATAAAATATAAAAAAAATCTAAGTATACCCTGTCAGAAGATATCCCATTTTTACCAGAGCTTTAGGGAAAGGGAAGAAGAATTTATCAAATGCATATTTAAAGGAAGCTACAGAAATGTTTCTAACTTTACCACGTGTTTTTACAGAAAAAAAAAAAATCATGTTTCAGCCAGTTCGACTTACTATACAGTAACAAGATATGCTGGAGTTCATCATTATAACCAGTGAAGTTTCTAATGTTCTTTACTCAATATACAAGTGTATCTATGCTATAAATATATTAATAGAGTCAGAAGGAAAACAAGCAGGTCTTGTAACTAGACCTGCTTATTAAAGGCTCCTGAACTGAATCCAGTGACTTGTTGGACTAAGGCATGATACGCTGAAAGGCAGGCAGTAAGAAACTGAATAGTTCAGAATATTTCATTTTCTTTGATATCTTGTTCCAGTAGTAAGTTGCTGTCACTGTTAAACATTCCTGTCTTACTATTTGCACTCATCTGGCTGCAGCTTCCAGCTGATCATCTTCCTCATGCCTTTCCCCACTAAATTAAAGAGCCCGTTAGAACCCATTAAAGTATTTATATCTTGTAATCAAGTTGCCTCTCAAGCCTTTTCCTGATAAACTAAACAGATTGAGCCCCTTAAGTCTTTCCATGTAAGGCATTATCTTCAGCCTTCAGATCAGTTTGGGAATTTTTACCACACACTGCCATTTCCTAGAATCATTTATTGATTTATTTATTTTTACTATGCAGCTCGCAGAGTATCTTCTGCAAATACCCAAATACCAATTGGCCAAAGGTATACAAACCAGTATCACCCGATTATTCTTATTTATTATGTTTCCTGCCATCTGTGGATTTTTTTTTCTTTTTTTTTTTTTTCCGGTGCTGAATCCACACTGGGAGTTGCATGTGGAACTTAGTTGCCTGTCACATGCATGCAGCTGGCAATCTTGTTCCTAAAGGTGTGTTCTTCCAATCAATCAGTTTAGTAAGCAGCTCAGATAATTCTGATACCACGTCTATCCTTAATATTACTTCTTGTTACTTACTTAAAAAAATATTATTTAATGTTACTTAATATTCTACCAGTGCCTGCGTTATAGCATTTTTAATGATTACTTTCAGATTATTAGAAACTGTCTCATTGGGCATGATCATCACTCACCAAAGTGCACTTTACAGGTTCAATGTTGCAACGCTAAGTGATAAAAACATATATCTCAGACAAAACACAGCTTTACCTCAAAGGCTGAAATCAGGTTTGTCTGACCACATTAATTATACTTTTATCTTCTGATGGGCTTCACAGCAATAATGCATTTGAATCAAAACTAATCTGTTCTTATTTGCCAATTTAATTAATACAAGCAAAGGTCTCTATAATATTCCAATTAACAGACAGATGCAGCAAACTAATTCAGATCCACTCCCTTCCAGATTCCTGCTTTTCCCTAAATATTTTCTGAATTCTGTGCAGACTTTTTTCAGGCTTTTGACAAACATGGCAAATTAAATTGTTCCAGTTACCTTAGTATGGATTGCTGCATTCTGTACTGCTTAAAATCCTATCTGTAAAATCCATATGACTCAGAAATACTGCCAGAGAAGAAAAAGAATAAGCCGTTTACGACAGTTTGAAAATCAGATCAGATTACTGCAGAATGTAACAGTTTTTCTGGAGAAAATCTACACGCAGGGCAATTGTAGCAGCTAGAACTGGGTCTCCTGCTCATTTCCGCAGCTGGGTAAGGACGAGCAGAAGGTGGGTGTGCAGCCGCTGCATGCTGGGCTCTGTGCCCGCACCCTGCTGCTCTCCCACTGGCCTGTGCTCAGCACTGATCCGTCACACGGAAATGCAACAGGAGGACTGCCCTGCCAGCACCCTTTACCCCGGCGATCTTTCTCCTACTGTGCCATCTCTTTGTGCAAAGCTGCATAGCTTGTTTTATGAGTGACTAACATATCGTGTGACTATTTCTATTTTTGTTCCTTATTTCAACTGACAGATACATAAACATGTTGCTACAGCATGAGAACTGAACTTTCAAGAAGGTTAACCTGCAGGCTCCACAAAGAAAACAGTGACAGCAGAGAAAAGCTAACATGAAGAAGAGAAGGAGGCTCAGATCAGAGCATAAAGGTAAGATCAGGCAAGAATATGCTTTATTATCTATGTGATTTTTGCCGTCTTTCAGTCTCAGTGCCAAGTGACACCGAGTGTATGGCAAGACCTGAAAAACTTGGGAGTGAAGAGGGAAGGGAATACAAGTTTATCTAACCCAAGTGCCAAGGCCGTGACAAACAAGAAGTCCTACAGTAATAAATGGCTCTCGTGATCCCAGTCGATGTCTAAAACCTGCAGCTCCTGATACTTCTCCCAGTGCGGTGCTAGCAGCTGCTGGGGCCTCAGCACTAACACGCAGGAGGAACGTTTTGATCAGGACATGAAGGTGTGCTGATGCACGTCTCCGTAACGCTGCTGTGAGTACCAGCTTCTGCCCTGCTTCAGTGCAAGGCCAGGAGACCTGCCTGCATGGCCAAGGGCAAGGAGGGGAAGGAAAACATCTCACCCCTGCAGAAAGCACTTTTGCATTTAAGAGGTACAGCACTCACAGCTTCTTTGTGCTGGCAGCTGCTAGCCTAAAATGACTTATTACTATCAGAAGTCCAGCTTCTGATATCAGAAGTCCAAGCCCACTAAGTCAGGAAGGCACTGAAGACAAGAGAAGGGAGGTGTTTAGAAAACTGGTGTGTGCTTTGGTACACTGCTGCCTGGCGAGCACAGAGAAGCACTGGGGACGCTCTGTGTTTCAGAGCAGCTTTATGTGTCACAGCACAAAGCTGCATGGAGAATGACCTCCTTGTCATGTGTGGCAGGTAGCGGGGCACGCACAAACCATGTGGCACATTGCTTGTTTTTCCCCAGGCTGCATCAACCAGGAGATGATTTCAGAATACCTGATACAATCAAAGAGCTCCCATCAGGCTTTCAGACAAGGGGGGATGCAATCAAGCCAGTCCAGGAGATCTTTGCTATTGGTTAAACTGACAGCATAAAATGGAAAAAAAAAAAAAAAAGGAAAAAGAAAAAAAAGAAAAGAAAAGACCAAGGAAGAGCGGAACACCCATAACAAAAGCATTACAGTGGCTAGAAAATAAAGAAATTTTATTGTTGCTAACAATGAACAGGAACCAATGTCTGCAGTGAAGCAGAAAAAGCAGTGAGCAAACACAAGAACAGTGGCTGTGACTGCAGACTTGCTGAAGTCATTAAAAGCCATGACAAGAAACGTATAGACACTTTATGCAAGATTTATGATGCTGCCTGTGGGAGAAGTTTTGAAGCAAACACTGCTGAAGAGATATATGCAAGAATTAAAATGATATTACTTAAAACGTGTGTAAACAAGGTATATTGGGAAGAAAGAGCCCTGGGAATGCCACAGGAAGTATCCTAGACATCAGGTCAGAAAACAGTATCAGCACTTTGCCCTACACCAGCAATCATGAGGAAAGGACATCAAGGAACAAGTGCATGCCTGCTCAGGTAAATCAAGTTTCTGCTCATGTAGGTCACTGAAAGCTGCAGCTAAGAGGCTCTCATGCGTTTCTCACCCTGCTGGGCTATCTGTATTTTAGCTGGGAAACTACAATAAAGAAGAGAAAGGTGGAATAAAAATGTGAAGCACTTGTGCCAAAGTAACAAATCAGAAGGCCTGAGAGAGAAACAGGGTTCAGCAAAATAGAGGTACTAGAACAGACGGGCATCTGATCCTATTTTGAAACCCACAATTTTCACAAACTTATTTACACATTGGCCAGAGAGAAGACATAAGCTGAAATATGTGTTATTTTCTTCTTTTAATATATGTTCTGATCAAAACTTGAGATGAAATTTCTGTGCTGTAATCAGCAGTACTCAAAGCATATTTCCTTTTTGCAGTCAGTGTCTAGCTGCAATAGCACTCTTCTCCAAGGCCTACAGCCACTCTGAAACAACAAGCTACATGGATGATTTCCAAAGCCCCTTTGTTACTTTTGGCTGTCACAGAAAATTTTCACCCGTGGTTTTGCAAATGGAACTGGATACTTGCAACTGACATGACAAACTTCAGGCAGGGTGCTTTGAATCCCACCCCCTCCAGCCCACATGTTGTCTGAGGAATTGCCACGACCAGAAAAGACTGACTTCCCTCCGCACACTGCCAGCACAGACAGTGAGTACCAGAAACACACTGCGGCTCGCAGGCTGGTTCCTGATGGACAGCACAAAAGGGCCTTCTGCAAAGGCCTCCTATTACACTGGAGCAGAAAAAGCTGTGCAAGTAACACAAATGAACTTGTACCGTACCAACACGAGAAAGAAAACCTTTTTTCACACCTCAACTACATTTTGGTAAATTCCTTGCCCCCAGACATCATTGCTCTTCTGTTACCTGCAGTCCCCCTTAAGCCTGCTGGTGGTACAACCCTTCCTCATTCTGTTGGCTCTCCCTGGGAATGGGGACTCGTTTCAGTGGGATGTGACCAGCCAGGTGTCTGGCAAGCACTTGCAAAGACTCCAGTCCAAAAACTCAATTTCTTCCACTCTCCAAATCTGTAAAGGCTTTAATGAGGTCTTGGGGAGAAGCAGCAGTTTGCAGAGATTCATTAAAGATGAGGACACCCTCACACAGCTACTAATTGCTCTAACTCACTTGTTTGTAATGTTTGTAAAAACTGGAGCTTGCCAAGCGGTGCTCTCAATGTAAATTGCTGCGGTGCTTCGTGCCCACTTTGGAACTTTCCCGCTCTGCCCCTGAATCAAAGCACAGCAAGGAGTTATTTTCCTTTTCAGCCTGACAGAAGAAACTTGTTTTGCTGGGGTCTGTGTGCACCCTTGTCTAGATAAATATTCAGCTACTGAGAGCTGTGCTATTGGAAGCTTTTGGAGGAATAATTATACAGGTGTCATCGATAGTATGGTCCTACACACGCTGCCTCAAAGGAGGTTGCAGCGAAGTGGGGGTCAGTCTCTTCTCCCAGGCAGCAAGCGATGGGGCAAGGAAATGGCCTCAGGTTGTGCCAGGGGAGGTTTAGGTTGGATGTTAGGAAAAAATTCTTCACTGAAAGGGTTGTGAAGCATTGGTTTGGACTGCCCAGGGAAGTGGTTGAAAACCCACGATGTGTGCTTAGGGGCATAGTTAGGGGTAGACTTGGCAGGGTTAACGGTTGGATGTGACTGCAGAGGTCCTTTCCAACCTAAGCGATTCTATGAGTCTATTTAGTGGTTAACTACTGGACTGCACCCTTCCTAAACATCAGTGTGGCAAATGCTTTGTTGCTGTAGGTCTGATTAAAAATAGTGCAACCGTAGCCTTTCATGAAGAGATGTGGCAAATCAGTACTTGATGAAAATGTATTTTCTCTGTGAAGTCAGAAAGCCTCTGGCATACACTGTTTTTGATCTTATATATAAAAAAATATATATATCCTTTTTGATTCATCTGCTCATGCTTTCTATGCATGCAGTATTTTCCAGTTTACCCAAACATTCCTTAGCTGTACCATGAAACCTCATTAAAATATGGCACTTGTCATTTATAATCTACTTATCAAAGTTCATGTCTAAGGGTGTTTAAATGAAGGACTAGGTAGATCACAGCTGTTAGCACCACTCGTTTTGCTTAGAAGTACCTGCTAGAATTGCGGTTTTGTCTCAAGTGTTGGAAAATTATCTCTGAAGCTGCATTTATACAGGGAGAGAACTACCTGAGAAACTGAAGCCTAAGTAATTCCACTAGACCTAAGTATTTCCACTAGAAGCATTTGGGGGTGACATTAACAGAGGGCTTTGTAAATTAAACACAGCAAGGTATTTTACATCTCAGATGGACATTTTCAGAAGAAACAAATGGCAAGAGATGCCCACCTGCAGCTCCCAGCTAGGCATGGGTGACACCATACCTGTGAAAATCTACCCTGGTGCTGTCTGCTCCTCACCTGACCTGCTCACTCAGGCAGTGGATAGGACATGCACCTGACACGCACAGGATTGATTGGTTTTGTTTTTCTTGATTTTTTTTTTCTTGGGAGGGAGTATTTTCCCAATATGACTCAACACCCCAGCCAGCTTTGTCTAATTGCAAGAGCAGACTTGAAGGCAGAAATTCTGTTTCTAGAGGAGGAGCTCAAAGCTCAGGTTGCCTGAAAGACTGTCCAAAGTCCTTGAGGGAATGATCATGGTTAACAGCTTTGCACTACAGAAGGGACAAACTTTGTCCAAAAGGATAAAAATTACCTGATGAAGATATAGTTTCTTGTCTAGTTCGTGGCTATGAAATAATCCTCTTTCCCAAGCAGAAGGAATCAGAATCTTCATGCCCTACTTGCAAAAATGTGAGACAAACACCCATGGGGGTATAAAAAGGCAGAAAAGCAAAAAAAAATTCTGAGGTAAGAATACAAAATTCTCAACTACCTTTCAGAAAGGTCAGCCTGTTCAGGTATTAAACAGAAAGCCCAGGAGAGTTGCACATGCTGCTACAACGGCACTCACTGGCTGAGCATCTCATGTTGGCTACTCACCCAACTACTGTGAGGTGCTGGGCTGCTGTGACCCCAGGCAGCTGTGTCCCAGCTGAGACTCAGACTCCCACTATGCTTAAACACCCTCTTCCCACTGGAAGATGAGTTTGGCTTTCAGAGAAATCTGCAGAAAATTGGTAATAGCTGTGAACTAAAATCCTGTGCATGGCATTTTGAATAGACCACAGTTTTTACTGAAGGAGTGAAGTGATGGGTCATCATGGAAACAAACACTCTTCGGAAAAGCAACAGTTATCACTAACTCTCCTTTCCTAGTCCCTGAGGATCTGTCAGTCTTAAGGCAAACAGGATTTCCTTTGCCTCTCTGGATTTCCCACTGAGCTGCTGGAAATAGCCTGGGAGAGCAAAAGCCACAGTTGCTTTTGCACAAACCAGCCACTGCTGCTCGGCGAGAGCTCCCCGCTGAGCCCTCATCAGCCATCCCCTGCAGGCACCTGCGAGCGGCGGTGCCCGGGTGACCTCCTCCCCGCCCCAGCAGCCTGCCGTCTGCCCGGAGAGCCATCGTTTAGCTCTCGCCAGCTACAGCAATTACATTCTGACAGCACGGCACTTAGCCAACAACTCCATCCCGTGAGTCTTTAGTGCACTCCTCTAGAATTGAATGGCCACAGCAGCCCTATGGTCAGAACGGGGTTTTCAGCCCCATGGGAGAGCAGACGTTGCTCTGAGGTTCAGTCACACCGTCAAGCACTGACGGACACCGCCCGGGGTTGCAGCCCACAGCCGAGATGTGGGAGCACCTGGAGGTGAATCAGCAGCATGAAGTTCCTCAGAAATCTGCTGGAAAAATCTGCTTGCACAAGGCATTCATTCAAAAAATGAGCAGCAACTGCATTTGAAATAACAGTGTGGAACTTCCAAAGCAGGGAAAGGAAAAGCATTTCCTTAAGCATGCTGTGTGGCATGGAGTGTTTCTTAGCACTTCGTATTACATTACTTCAACAAACATTGTTCTACAGCTATTCTACTTGAAATGGTATCATCCTTCCTAAATATTCTGTAATATTCTGTAGACTAAATGACGGTGTCTGCGAGTTCATGGCTCCCACCCTATCCACCCCTGTTCATGCTCTGGGAAGGGATTCACCTTGGGAGACCCACAGGGAGGCCCTGTTCCCCATACCGCTGTCTCAGAGGCACTGGGCTCTGCAGAGCAGAGGCTACTCAGAGACTCCTCTTTGGTTTCATGTGTTGGTGCTTGCAATGTGAGGTGTCAGGCACGGCTCAAACATCCTATAAAGAACTGCACAGTTCCTCCACACACAGGGCTGGGCTTGGGGCTTCAGTGTAGGCTTTAGCCAAGTGGCAGTTTTATTCTACAAAAGTAAGCAACGAGCAAGCAAGTACACCTGCTTCCAGAGATGATGGAATACAATAAGGCAAAACCCAAAACTACTGTGCTTGCACAAGGGTCCATAAAGTAAAACCAAAAGACAAAACCTCCGCGCTGTAAGACAGGATTGCTACACGAGCGAGAGTGAGCATAGGACTGTTTCTGGAAAGCATTTTAACACAGTAGACATGATGTAAAACTTTATTCAAACCAGTGCTGACAGGATCAAAACAGAACTGAAGCAACCTTCAGAGGAGAAATGTGGTGGGGTGAGTTAAGGGAATTAACACAGTTAATAAGAAGTATGCAGAATAAATTAGTTATGATAGCTAATTTATCTTCAATGAACACATATATAGGCTTACATGAATGAATCAGATGAGCAGATTTTAACTTTGCAGGTAAATGTTCTCCAATTTGCATTCTCACTGGTTCTCCCTGTGCAGCTATATCTGCATTTAATTATTAAGAGGGTGACAAATCTCTTTCCTCAGCAGCACTGCAAAAGGCAAGGAGGTTTGTCCAGTCTCCGGCCACAGCCACAGGCTGCACTGCCCTGAGCAAGTCCTCCAACTCCGCTGGGCTTCCCCTGGTATCTGTGTGCCAGAGACTGGAGCTCCCAGCCCACAGAAATAATGAGCCCCACTGCACTGCAGGCTAGAGGCAGGAGATGCAAAAGGCCTACGGACAGAGACACGCATTTCACGAACTCTAAGAATAGGCATGAAGAAATGGAAAGAGAATTTTCCTCATTTCATTCCTTCAAAATGTTCTGACAACTGGTTATTTCATATTCTCACCCTACGAAGGGACACAAGCACAGGCTTAGGTGCTGCAGCAGGGAGGGTTTATGCAGGGAGGGCATAAGAACCAAAATAATCAACCCAGACACCTCAAAATTCTTCTGTGTAAAACAAAGGAGGATCCTTTTTGATCGCAACCAGCCCTTCCAGCCCTCCAAAGAGAGTCAGGTCTTCAGAATGAAATTCTTCCATTAGTAGTGGATGAGCACTTGAGTCCACTTACTTCAGTATCCAAGACTCCACCTGCTATCTTTGCTGGTATTTCTCTCTTCTCTCTCCCTTTTTAAGGAGGAATTCTGGTTAATGATATGCCACGTTATGTCAGCGTCTGTGGCTGACAATACTGCGAACACGGTGTGCTGTACATGAGCTGCAGGGTGCTATTCCACCTCAAAACAACCGGTGAAAGCACCGTGTCCTGCAGCTGTCACTCAGCAGTGCAAGTATCACCTTGCAGAGAGACGATTAAGTCTCTGCCCACCAGAGGCAGCGTCTGGCCCGAGATGACAGCAAATTAAAAAGGCGAGGCACTGCTAGAGGCACCATAATGACTCAGATACCTCCTGCAGATTTACTCAGGCAAGAATCCCCCATCACACAGCTACAATTTCTCCAGCTTTCTCAGAAAACCTAGCTTGTTTCTTGGACAGATACCCACCAGCCTCACCTGTACCTGCTCTCCAGAAGACAGCTCTGTTTCACAGCTGAAATGCACACATGGGGGGCAGCGATCCCCAGCTTAGCATGGAAGCCAGGCTCCATTAATGGTTCATGAACATCACAACGTACACATGTGAATTCACTGCAGCTACATGGTTTATCTACTGTACCATTTAGTATCACCCTCCCTGAGTGGTAAATAATTTACTATCCTCTTTTCAAAGAGGACATCCTATAGTACAGCACACAGAGAAAATCAACATGACGGACAAAAACCTAGCTTGTGAAAGAGTTCTTGCACTTCTTGAATATGAATAAGTTATACCCTGTTCACAGGAACTTACTGTAACTACAATATTTAGCTGTCATACTATTCAGTATCATCTTGCCTGCACAGTAAATAATTTATCTGTTTATTTCCATAGGGAACGTCATACGAGCGAACTTGAATGGCAGTTGATTGCACGCATAGTATGTATAGCCTGAGACAGGACTTGCAGCAGCCCCGTGGTAGGAGTGCTGGCTCCTGCTGCCAACACAGAAGGGCTGAGAGGCGCACAAAGCACACGCTGGCTATCGATGAGCTTTCTTTAGGGGAGTAGGCCTCAGCAGATGTGCCCGGTGGCAGCAGGCCAGCTTACCAGCTCGCTGGCGGTTCTCAGAGGTTCGCATGAGCCTGCTAGGGAGGGACAAATGGGCCCTCGCACAGGGTGACGTTTGGTCAGACCACATTCATCTTCCAAAGCTACATGAAAGCTCCTCAAGGAAACATTAAAAAGTCATTCTCGTATCTCTATGGCATACTTTTTTTTAGTCAAATAGCAGATAAGCAGACCTTTTCCCCTCAATAATTTTCATGAATAATAATTCTTTGTGATATTTGTATCTTATACTTGAGCTAGGAAACTGAACTGCAAGGCCAAATTTCTCATAATCACCAAGAATAAATGATTTGTGTGGACCCACTGCTATTTTACCAGGAACATCCTCCAGCTTTTCAGGCCCTTGGAGTTTTCAGGTCCTAATCCCCACTTTGCCACTAAATGTGTAATCCTAAGCAAGCAGCAACCATCTCTGACATGATATATTTCCCCACCCCACAAAGAGGCTGGTATACCAAACTGGTATTTTTAAAGCACTTGGAATGAAAGGTTATAGCAGCAACTTACCAATTTGCCTGCCGCTCCTTTTCCATTTAACCAGTAATGTGTTTTTGTGCATTTTTTTTGCTGTGTCTGTCACTGTGGCATCCTGGCTGTCACAGAGATGTGTGTTACTCTAAGAAGTCTCCCCAAAAACAGACTGGTCATACCCAGAAGTAGCTCACCCCTAAGGACCAGGTCCTAGCTGCACTCTTTATGCCACAGCACTCCTGAAAGAAGCCCTTGCACCGGTTCATAGGCTAATCTGATCCTCAGAAGAATTAAGGGACCAGATTCTGCTGCTAAAAGGAGCAAATTCATCTCATTTCTAAACTTCGTGCATCTCTGTACTGTTTAAGGAGCATCACACAAAAATGTGCAGTTGGATCAGAAAGGTTATTAATGTGTGCCAAATGGGGATCTGTCACCAATCTAACGCAAATCCTTTCAACTTCTACAGGAAGTCAAAGCTTTCAGCACTTTGCGTAGCTTCTGAGGGTACTGGTTTTGATTTTAAAATATTAATTTGGACTGTAAATTCAATGAGATTTACTTCTCAAAGCAATTGTACAATTCTATTGAATTCAATTAAGCTACAACTGTTTATGCCAGTGTAATTAGGAAGAGGATCTAGCCTGATAGGATACGGCATGACCTAAAGATGCAGTGCTCAGGCTGCACTGTAGAACACAGAGGTACTACTGATTTCCCCATCTCTCATTCTTACCAACTTGGAAAAAGAGACAAGAAAAAAAATATGCCTGTTTGGAGACTTCAGAATTCCTTATTGACCTCCATAATCAGCAAAACTGGATTTTGTGCTGGAATGGAAATTAATGATCCTGCCAGGTTTATTTTATTGACGTTCTATGCTTTTATACAACGTGTGGGTCCCTACTGGCTTGGAAAGTTCTGGTGGCTTTTTATTGAAACTAGGCTCTGTTTGTATTAAATCTACAAAGACTTATGCCATTGCCTACACTTGGGAAGACATTTTGTTGAATATATTATTAGTTTCAGAACTGTATTGTGAAAATCTTGAGTTACACCAAGATGAATTACACTTAGGATAACTAAAGCTGTGCAGTTTGCAAACAGCATGTGTTTCCTTGTTACCTGAGCTATAAATTACTCCTGGAGCTTGGGCACAAGTTTGCCCAGAGGTGCTAATCAAAATGGATACCGTGCAAAAGCTATGCCAGTGTGACATGGAAAGAAAATTTACTCCTAGAAGAAGCTTACATAGAAGACTGAGTAGTAGAACAGAGTGATTTTTTTTCTTTCAGTTTTGATATTTGCCTGGCCAAGTGATTTGAAATGTTCTGTTCCACCTGGAAAGGAACATTAACTTTTCATTCGTTATCACATCTTTCCTTGACTTTCAGTTAAATGCTTCCCTAGCTGAACGAAAAAAACTCAGTGTATTTCTGTAGTTTCAGTCCCTGCCCGTACTTACATAGGTTTTCTCAAAGAAGCTGCCCAGCAAATCCAAACTGAACGTGGTAACAGCTTTGGTTATCTCCAAATGTTTGTATTTTTTTTTCCCTAACCCGAATTTTAAAGGGAAGCTACTGTTTAGGAAACACGAACACACATGCACACAAAACTCCCACTGTTTCATCTGCTATGAATTGCTATGAATCCTTTAACATACTTGTGCAGATTATAGTGATGACGAATATTAGTTCTGGCACCAATGTGTCACATCGTGGCTAGGTGGACATTGATAAACATGTGTTATTAGGCAGTAGGATTATTTTGTCAAACACCAAACTAACAAAAAGGGAATCTCCATCATAAAAATCTCAAAGATAAACACAACAGATGCAATGAAAAAAAAAAAAAGGTTATTCTATACAGGGAACTGATCTCAGGAAACTTGCAAATTGCAGAGGAAAAGATCCACAGCACAGCCAGAAAATTCCTAAGATCCAGGCTAGCAGTTCAGCCAGATGTCTCTCTCTAGCATGAGAGTAACTTTGTATATTAGCTTAGATCACACAATTTATAATCTATGCTCTCATTAAACCATTTGTCCCATAGATTCATCTTCAAAAGAAAAAAATAAAGTATTTATCCTTGGATTTCCCCCTTTCCAATACAATCTTAAAAAGAAAAACTGACAATAATACCAAGATTTAACCTGCTTTCCTTAATGTTTCAGTAAGAGAGAGCCTCTCAAATCTCCCTGCTTTGCCCTCTCCCTGGAGAAATTCTTCAAATAATTCAGAGCAGAAAAGGAAAACAACAACAACAAAACTATAAAATGCTGCTTCATAAACTAGTTGCTTGTTTTGGCTGTGTAGCTCTGAAAAACTACTCCAGTGCCTGCCTATAGTTACCTCACAAAGCAGCGTTTAAGAAGAAATGAGCTGTTGTCCAACACAGTTCTATTCAAAGCATTTCCCAAGTATAAGCTAAACAACCCTTCTAACATGCCCACAAGATAAATACATAAATGGTCCTTACAGAGAGAGATAGGAGACAGGATCTGTGTGACTTGCAGAGGCCACAAGGAAAACAATCAGCAAAAGATGGCACAAACTCTGAATTTCCTATTCCCATTCACCATTTCACCTGTTGGTTATTTGACTTACAAAAAAAAAGATTCCTGCCTTTTTAACAGGTCAGCAGGAGTTAAGATATGGCAATCAATACAGAGAAGCCATCTCCCCCCCATCCTTCAGTAACGACTCTCACAGGGCCATCCTTGCTCCAAGCCCCACAAAGCCTACCGAAACTGGCCACACACATGCAAACCTGGGTGAGATGGCGCCCAACGGCTCAGCACAGCTCTTACAATATATTGTGGCTGTAGCTCCATCACACTGCAGAGGAACATGTGAATCCAACCACTTTGGAGTATTTTTTTCTGTGTTTATTTTAGCCCCAAATTACGCAAAGCCTGCATCATAGCCCAGATGCCTTTGGGAGTCAGCAGTTGGATCAAGAGGCTGAACTCCCAGGCAAATCGTGCTGTTCTTTGGAGAAGCAATTATTCTGCACTGACAGACACAAATTTTAAATTACCAGGGTTGAAATTATTTCACAATCCCTATTGTGTTTCTGGCAGTTCTATACTGTCTCATTAAAAAATTTAAATTTATAGAGAAGACAGAAATAAGAGGTGGCAAAGACTCTGCACATTTCCCAACACAGTAGAAATTATTCAGTAATACTAAAACCACACAAACAGCAATCAGGGTTCCCACAATTTGAATACGTTCTGGTCCTTGGTAGTTTCTATTGAATTCAACAACAAAAGACGAAAAGTTCTTCTACCACTTTGCCTTTTTTTTTTTTTTAAATTTTGTGTGAGATGGCTGTTGCTTTAATAAAAGCTAAAAAAAAATAAAACAGTAAAGCAAATATGAAAAGCTGACAGCAAAAATAACAGGCACCAGCACTGAACACATTAAGAATGAAAAAAACAGGTTTTTGTCTTACAACAATGTGTCTTGGGAGCAGTAATAATAGGTGCCTCTTTTCTCTCCGAGCCTGACTTTTTCTCTTCATCACACATGACCTGATGCGGGCCTCGTCTATCTCCGATATCTAGATGCAGAGCAAGTGAGAGAAGGAGCCTGTCTGCTATTTTAAAAGCAGGAGTTCTGACTGGAGAAGGGATGATTAAAATGCTTTGTGTGGCAACGGCAGACAAGTGACTGTCTCCCTGACAACAACGATAATGCTCATATGAATAAAATCCTGTGTTTACATGCAAGCATGGAGGTGCAGGTCCTCGAAACGTCAAAAGCAGCTGAGCCAGGTGTATCATTTAGTATTGTTATTGATTTCTTAATTATCAGGCATGAAAAACTGATATTCAGGTTTATTCTATTTATAGTTTTCTCTTTTTCTGTTGCTCTCTCAGAGAAATACATTTCTAAAACCGTGGCTCTAACTACATCGTTTTTTCCAGCACATGCCGTTAAATGCAATGTCTGATACATTTACTGCTTTACAATTTCTAAACTGATTCATTACATTAGGGAAGAACATTATTTGGTTTTCTTTATTGCCACAAGGCATATTTTTATTAATTAATTACAGTAGATGTTCACATAATTTTCCCTCATTTCTGGAAAAAACATACAAAGTTAATGTTGTGTAGCTTTGGGGAAATGATGCCATGAGGCCCTTGTGAAGAACTCCGATGGGAAAGGTGCTTCATTTCTGCAGAAATATGGGTTTAGGCTTCAGAGCCAATTGCCTTTCTCTTGCTTTAAATCAAACAGCATGCATCCGTAGCTTCATTAAGGCAAAGGAAGGACGTGCTTGAGAGCTGTAATCAATAGATAAGTGCAGGTTCCCAGAACTAAAATATCTCTATTTCAGTTCAGCCACAGTCCAGAGGCTTCCCCAGCTATGTGGCCTCAGTCCCTCCCCTGGCTGTGCCTGCCCTGAGGAGCAGGGGATTAGGCAGCACTCCGGGCAAGCCCCTGCACCCCTGCACCGGCACCACTCAGTGAGGTGCCAGCACCTGGGTCTGGGCAGCTGGAGCCAGGCTCCCTGTGAGGCCTGGATGTCAAAGAGACACCCTGGCTCTCTTTACAGCCCAGCTCTCATCTCCCAGTAGTTTTTATACCAATCAGGAACATAATAATACACAAAACGTTTAGGTCTCCTCCAGTGGTGCACTTGCTATTACAAGATGCAAGTCAAAAGTTGTGCTGCGACTCCACCAGAACTAAGCTCAGACGGAGGGATGACCTCTTACTCCCACTGCTCCAGGAAGTCCTTTTCCCGTCCCCACACCTCTGCCACCCAACAAAGCACGATGCCAATCTCACCCAGTGAAAGTACCAGGAGATCTTACTGTAGCTGATGGCTTTTCAGCATCCTGGCTGTTAGGAGCATGTCCACGGCACGACAAACTGCTCTTTGGCCAGCACAGCCACCCTTGCACCAGGCACAGGGCTCTGAGGGCTCAGTGCTGTGGCACGAGTCAGGGCAGCCCTCGGGCAGCACGCTGAGCTCAGCATACAGCCACGATGTGCAGAGCCATGCAGAAAAACGGCTCCATCTCTGTCTACACATGGTATATGTAAGTGAGGCTTACTTAATATAGTTTACTCCAACCTGCCCCAGTCTTTTTGCTGTACTTTTACAAGTCATGTCAGCGAGCTGTTCTGGAGGCCAGCACCTTCCTTGTGAAATCACACATTGCTTCCTTCCATCCATCCGTAACGGCGTTTGCTACAAACATGCACATCTGGAAGCGGGGGCAGAACTCGGCTGACCAAGATCACGCTCCAAGCCACCAAACTACCTCAGCCCACAAATCTCCCCATGGGCGCAGGTCAGCCCTCACCAGCTGCAGGGGAGCTGGAGGCTGCAGGCCGCACGCTTACTGCAGCCAAAGCCCGTTCCCCCAGCTCCACACGGCTGAGCCCTCTGCAGGAGGTGCCTCTGCAGCGAAGTTCCTGCCCTTCCAATCTCCCGGTGAGCAGCAACACATGCAAAGGAAATTCCTCAGACTGTACAGTCCGGGATTTCAATAGACTTCCTTAGGACACCTTTGCTACTCATGACTGCCATAGCAGCGCCCAGATGCATGATTGCTCTGAGCACTGTACTAATGCAGGGGAAGGCGATTCCCTGCACGCTAATTGTCTGCACAAATTATGGTGTATTTTCCTGTAGTTATGGGTTAGAAAAAGATCTGTAAACGCACTGCTCGATTTTCAAAGATACAGCTTTGATAGCAAAAGAAAAGTAATTAGTAGTGTGGGCCCTGGCAACCTGACAATAATCATTTGAGAGGTTTACTCTGAATACTTTCAGAGTATCTATTCAGAATATGCTAGTTTAATTCCTAGGGGATGACTAAAAGACAACAAGCCAAAAAAAATTTCCTTCCTTTGTTACAGGAAGGCACTCCGATTGAAAAAGAACTTGAAGCGGCAGTAATAAAATCATATTTAAAATGTAAGTAAATGAAGTTCTGATTTGAAGTATTTGTTAGAAACAACAGTTAAGTTGGTAACAAGAAATAGAGTTAGAACTTACAACAGTGCAAAAGACAATATCAAAAGGTAACTATAGCATATGCTTGTTTGTGCGACTGGTTCTTTCAATTGATTTTACCATAACTATTACTGCTTTTCAATCTGTCCATAACTGGCCTTCACACCAAGGCTTTGGCAATGCTTCAGTCCAACTTGCTATAGGACTCTTCTTCCTGAAAAGCTAAAAACAAGAACCGTGATGCTTTTGCCACTCAGCTCTTCCACTTCTGGGCTATGAATTGAAGCATGATTTCTTAGTCCTGTGGCCAGGAGAGTGGCAGCAGCCTAACAGGAGGCAGAAAGAGGGGTCATCTCATTAGGATGAACAGCTAAGACAGAACAAATGCTTCATACTGGAAGTTTTCAATATAAAAGCATTTATGAACCAATTGTGTAAGCCGAATCCAGCCATTATAACCATCTGTTCACAGCTAATTCACAATAAACAGGAAAAATAATTAAAAACCAAAAAACCTAATGGATTGTTTATTATGAATAGTTTGCCAGGTTGTGGGCACAGTAGTAGCAAACCTTGCATGTTTGCCTGCTCCAAGCACGTTGTGAAATGCAGTAGGGGCTGCAAAGTCAACGTGCTCAGGGGGTGGGTGCTCTATCACCTAATTCACAGCGAAGGGTCAAGGGCCTATTGTAATTACAGCCAGTGGAAGTTTTCCCACATATTTCAAAGAGCAGCAGAGTTGTTAATTGGTGTGAGCCATGGCACAACCCAAGGCCATGCTGCCACAGAACTACTAACATTACGTAGATAGGTCACTTGATCGTAAAAGGTTCTTCAGTAAGGAATGAAAGTCTTTCAAACACTCAAGAACTGTTGCAACTACCTTTTTAATTATTATTATTTTTAAACAAAACAAAGTCTTCAAGGTAGGGTGCAGTTTTCCTAAGAACAGCCTTTGAGTTTTGTCTCATTTTGTCCCTTGTTCTATAAATGATAAACAATTAATTTAGAAGTAATTATTTGTCCATCCCATTTTTTTGTCTCCATGAAGGTTTGAAATAATCAATTTACTTCAATTTTTTATTTATTTGTGACTATTTTATACCTATTTTTCCTCATGCCAGCTTTTACTTGAATTCAAATAACTCTCCCATAGTGTTTCTCTCCCTGATTCACCAACTGCGAGTGATCACAGATCCTCTTGTCCTTTCCTAGGTTGAACAACTAAAGCTCTTCTGGTGTTCGCCCACATCTCAGTCGCCACTTCATCCCTGATCCAGTTTCAGATCCTCATCACTCTCATGCACAAAAGAGGGCACCATACATTTTCCCAGGGTAACTGTTAGGGGTTATCTGTATTGGGGCATTATTAGAGCCATGGCTTTCAAAACACTTTAACATTTTACATTTGTCTTTCTCATGTGTGCAGCTTGGTGCAGACACTACAATCACACTCAAGTCCTTGAAGGTCTGGCAGCTGAGGCAGAGGAGTTTCTGTTTGTGGAATGGCTGTGGGGTGGGCTGTACAGGGCAGCACCAGTGGCAGGTCTCAGGATTTACCCTCACCTGAGTCATGCAGCACCTGCAGTGAGGAATGTACCCAACAACAACAGTCAAGACCAGGAGGAGTATAAAAGCATCAAACCTTACAGCTACCTTCTTCAGGATTTCTTTTCCCATTATGTCTCCTATTTATATATCATTATTTGTTTGGACAGTGCAAGGGTAAAACTACAGAAACAATAAGACTTACGGAAGGGGAGAAAATATTTTCATGGTAAAACAGTAAAGATCTCCTTTAAGGCTAACATTTCATAAGCTTTAGTGCATTGCATATTTATCACAGAAGTATTTTTCTTTTAAAAACTGAACTATTTTGAGATCTAAGTTTTCTAAATCTATGCTGGGTGTTTTGTATCTAGTCTTACTATCAGCTGCTGAGACCCATCAGGCAAACATCCTTTTTTTTTTCTGTGCGAATGTTTTATTTTGGTAGAGAGGGATTTGTCCAGTCTGCTTGGCTTTCTATTGGATGTAGGTTTCAGCATTGGTAAAAGACCATTTCTTTTAATTTCTTTGAGAAGAAGAGCAAATATCATTTCAGGGAAAGAAACTCTTAAAGACTATGAAGACACCATAACCAAAAATTTGAACTGAAGCTACATCATCTCCTACATTCTTTTGCATTTCTCATGAGCAACATCTTTAGGTACTGTCCCTCTTTCTAGGCAACAACAATGACAGAGAAAGAAAAGCTACTGATCACTCTTTCATCACCACTAACTTTCCATTTCTAAACATACTTGGTTAAATCTCCTCTTTTCAAATCAGGCTTTTGCAAATGACAAAGAATCACTTTATTTTCTCTGCTGCACTGCAGAGCAGCCCTGTGTTAATTTATCTGGAATAAACATGCATTCAGCCCACATTGTCCTCTGATAACGTTGTTTACAGTTGTTTGCCCTGTCCAGTGTGTTGTAGATGTGGACTGTTACAGATGTGTGCTGTGTTAGAAAGTACTATCTTTGCTACCAGCATGAAGTAGCTATCGCTCTTTGTCTCCCTACAATTTTCATTAGGTCTTATTCATGTGCCCCTGAGAGTGAGAGGGTCAAAGTCATCTGCCTGCTGGTTATTATGCTGTTGCACAAAGAGGTTCTTCAGCCCAGAACAGGAGACTGAAAACAAGTCTGTTGACAAATTATTGTGATCCATCCTATTCCTACTTAGAACCACTGCAGCTGTTCTGAAGCTGAGGTTAACATCCACATCTGCACATACCCAGGATGATTTTAGAGCCCTAAGCAGAGCAAAACCACCACGGACAGAGATCACGCCAAGAAATTCAGGCAGTCCTAAGCTATCTCATACCGCTTCTTCAAGTACCGAAAAAATCTTTTAAGCGCATTAAAATAAACAAGCAATTTTTCTACCCAGGCTGGTATCCTGAAGCTGAACATATCATTGGGCTCAAGTTTTTATATTAATGGAAGATTATGTTAGAATAGGTACAGAAAACAATTTTCGCTAATCACAGTCAATAAGACACTGCTAATCAGCAGGTATCCTGTCTTATGTGTTTTTTTTTCTGCATGCCACAAACCCCCAAATTACTGTAGCAATAAATGCACAGTATTTCCTGTGGTTTGGGATGTAAATACATTTATCTTAAGATGTGCATTGGGGAAACCAGGAAGTCAATAACATCCTGGAATAACTGAAAATTAGTATCTAAAGCAGTTATTAATATTTCTGCAAGAAACAAAATACATAACACCTACAAAATGGAAATGAAATCCCTCCACTGTTACGGAGCAACTTTCACAGAGTGAAACTAACTGTACTTTAGAAACAACGTTGATTTTCAAAGCCACATTTGCTTCTGATATATACCTTTCCTGTCTGGCACGATTCAAAATATTTTATCACATGCAAATCCCTACACTGAGGAAGGCAAAATCAAATACACAGTATTATGTCAGTAATAACGAGTCAGGCAGCAATATGTAGGAAAGCATTAGGAGTCATCTTGAACGGAACAAGAGTTTGCAAAGCAATGCTGATGAACAGGAGGCAGATTTCATGGGCTGCATTAATAAGGCAGCCAGTGATTCCTCTCTGTTCAATGTTGGAAAGGCCTCAGTTGGAATAATGAGTACAGTCCAGAGCCTGACACTCAATTCTTGTCTTTAGAGGCTGGGGAAATAGATGAACTTGGTCTTATCTTAAAGTTGGACTGAAGCCTCTTCAGAGGTCTCTTCCGGTCTTATATAACACTACTTATGTATGTAAATATTAGCTTTAGTGCTCCTGGTTAAAAATAAAAATAAGACAGAAAGCCAAAATTAAACTAGAGAGCATCTACTGCACTAATGGATTTTTGTGCATTGGCCTAATGATGATATCAATGATTGCTGCATTAAGCCTTTTCCCAAAGATGTGTATTCTACAAGTGTCCCAAACATGCTTAAATATTCTTAGATTTTAGGATCAAACCCACTGTTTTCTCACTATAACCTCCGCATACTGATGCAGCTATTTTTCCAGAACTTAATTGTGAGATGACAGCCATATCAGTCCTGAAAACAATGGACTTTAGAGGGAAAGAGCAAACATCTTGCTCATCCCAGTGGCATTTTATCTCTGTGCTAAGGACCCTTCTCCTCTGAGCTAATTGCAAAGAAATGGCTTTGGCAGAAATGGATGCTATCTCTACCTGGGGAGAAAAAAAATTCCAGGAGTTAATGCACTAGCACAGAGCAAGTCTGCCAGCACAACCAGAAATGGGGACTGACAGCTCGGCGTCCCAAGGAGCATGCAGCCTCACGCAAGCTGACCTGCCGCTGGCTTTCCTGGGACCCAGGAGAGCCCCAGGCTGCCCCCAGCTCATCCTGCTCTGATCGTGCTGCAGCGCTGAGCAGAAGGCAGGCTGAAAGTACCTCTGCCGATCTGACACCAGCACTGCTGCGGCTACACGTGACAGTGATTCATCGCTTGCCTTCAGGTTTTTGCAGATGCAGCTCCAGCTTTCAGCCAGGGCAGTACAGGCGCAAACCAACCCCTGATGTTGCCTCAGTGCGTCCTCCCTGCAAGTGCCTCAGCCTGATTCAATTAACAGGTAGAGGGCACACCGAGTCTAATTCCCTCCTGCAGATCTATCATCCAGCTACTCATAAACAAGCTCCCTTTTAAAGTGGCATTAAGTCAGCCCACACATAGTTAGACCTGGAATTATAGCCCACGAGTGCTGGTGAGTAATTTATTTTCCACATTTACCTACATGTGGGTTTCTGGCTATCAGGTACCAAACCAAAAGCAGCATAAGGACTATGCCGTTATTCAAACCTGTTAGCAGGAAATAATCTCAATGAGTAGTTTACTAATTACGTGCAGAGGGAGGGAGTAGTCTAAGAAATTTTACAGCCTAAGTACAATGCCTTTGGGAACACTTTAACTACCTTTACCTGTCAACTCTTTCCTGATGCAACATCAGCTTCAGGCAAAAAATTAAGCTCACAGAATGGAGAAAAGCACATCTGGATTGAGACTGCAGCTTTCTGCTGGGAAGTGAGTGTGCCTTTATGGGACACAGCCTCTTGGCTGTCCCTCCTGCAGCAGGACTGACCTGTGGCTGGCAAGAGCCAGGAGCAAAGCCATCGGAGAGACGAAAAAATGCTACAAGGCAATACAAGTCAGGACCTGTAAACACCCAGGCTAAGCAAAATACAGTGCGCCCAGTACCAGGGCAGCAGAGGACAGAGGCTGGGCTGGAGGAAAGGCAGGCTCATCCTTGCCTGCACGGTGGAAGTAACGCCATTCCCCCCACCATGCTCATGGTGGAAGTAACACCATTCCTATTTCTCAGCAGTGAGGCTGCAGAGAGCTCAGCTTCCCTGCGGCTGTGTGATGTGGATGACCACAGAGGTGCTCGTCAGGCTGCTCCTCAAGTACTCCTTGGGGGAGACAAGGTGTCCCAAAGGTCCCTTAGACCAGGAGCCAAACCAGGCCTTACAGATCACCTCCTGCCTCCAGTGTCCCAAATAAGCCACAGAGATTCACCTACTCACATCTGTGCCTGGGGACTGGCCCAGGGACTGCCCCATCCCCAGGGCTGTGGGCAGGCTGCTCACTGCACAGGGGGACTTGCACAGGGGTCCGAGATCTCTAGCTATGAAATTATTCATGTTAAATTTCTACAGGAAAGAAAAATTTGAGTGGGGTTGAGAGGGTTGTTAACCTGGATTTATCAGAGGAGAGGTCTGACTTACAACAAAAAGAAACTTCTGGACAAAGCAAAAGCTGTAACCACCTCCTAGAAAGTGGGAAAGTACAGTGTGCAGTGACACAGAAGAAGGGCATTCTCTCTGTCACTCTTACAGATCAGCTCTGAAATCCTAAAATTGCTTTGGTGGAGCTTTCCTCCAGCTGATGGCCACCCTGCCTATGCCACAAAGCAGATTTCACCTTCATTACCCGCAGCCAACAGCTATTTGCCAGGACAAAACCTGTTCACCATGTTTCCCCTGCAAGAGCTGCAGCAGCGCTGGTGAGATCTGCACCCACCACAATGCCCCAGGGTGGTTCCCCTTCATCTGACACATAAACACAGAGAACATGAGATGTAGGGGATGATGGATGCAGGGGGGGAAGCCTCAGGGAGATGAGGGCTCCTACAACACAGTTTATACCTCAAAATATTTGTACCCTAGAAATGTCACGGTGTTTTATTTCCACTTGCTGTAAGGGGAGGGCTGGTCAGGAGCAGCTCAGCTGCAGACATTGAGGGCAGGATTTATTGCCCTCAGTCACTTCTCCAGAGAAGCCATGGATGTTGTTTCAAGGAAGTGCTGCATACCAGGCTACCGGTCTGAATGAATGCCCACCCCAAAAATCAAATAAAATGTTCATCATCTACCAGGAAAGACAAAATCCAGCACGGCTTTTCAAATATTATCCCAAGTAGATAGGAGGTTTTTGTTAAAATGTGGCACATTACCAGAGCCCTTGCAGTGCCCGCTGAGCAGAAGTGGCTCAGCTACTGGCTAGAAGGATATTCTAGATGTTGTTTCTGAAGCCTACTGTGCTCAGCATGAGAGATTTCTGTTTACAAAGAACCAAAAATCTAGCACTTCCTATATGCAGGCAATGAAGAGTGCAAATTCCAATTCCTCATGCTGTTTTTCCGGACCTGCAGCTGCTTTGACACTGTTGCCCAAAGGTGTGAGTCAGAGTCATCCCAGACAAAAAATGAGCCCAAACCTCACTAATCAATACTGCTGCCTTGACACTCTGCACCTTCCTAGGTGTTTTGCCGGGATCCCTAGGAGAAGCAGCAAAAAGGGGAAACGTACAGCTAATTCCTCCCCCATGCAGCGTGGCCAGGCTGCACCTTTAAGGAGTTGTTATGATGATTGTTCGCAGCAATCGAGCTCAGCAGAGGCTTTCGTGTTCAGCACACTGCATCATCTCCAGGGAGCTTCCTTTACAACACTTATAAATGAGAAAACAAGATAACTTTAGACTGCACAGCTGCAGGGTGCAGGAGGAAAGCGATAAAATAACACTGAATTAATCCATTCATTCAAAGGCCACTGAATTGTAATGGATGGATTTAATGAGACTGGACTCTAAATAGCAAACAAGAAAAAAAAAAGAAAAGAAAAAAAAATAAATTCTTGCCCCCTTCCCATCCCATACCCAGCTCCCCCAGCTCATCTCCCAGAAACAGTTGCAGGCAAGGCTTCCCACATTATGTAGGTCAGCGCCCACTCTAAAATTCATCTGTTTTAGTGAAAATAGAGGGCAGGCACCAGAGAGATGTTTCCTGACCCCAGCTCTTCAGAGCAACTTTGTCAGAGATTGTTTTATTTTTTCCAGGTGCTCTGTGGTTTGCACCTCATGAGGCTGGAGCGTGCCAGCACTATGCAGGTCAGGCTAATGCTCATCCTCACGGCTGAGCACACTGCAACGCTTTGTGGCTCTCAACTGGGCACTTGTAGTTCAGACTTATGCACTGCTAATATTTTTGATAATTATGACTTGAGTCAGGAAAGAAGAGTACACCGTATTTTACTAAGACAGCAATGTGCAGCAACATTTTCAGTTGTTGGGAGAACACTGAAAGAAGTTGAATCTTAGGTAGTCCCAGCCCCTCACTGCCACAAACTGCTGGACGGAGGCTGCGGTGAGCCTCTCCCCTAGCCAGGCATGCTCAGCCATCAGGGCCCAAGGAGCCAGAGCAACCTGGGCGCCAGCCTTCCCCCCACACAGGTGTGTTCCTTCTCACCTGCCCGGGCATAAAACATCCATCCTCAGAAAAAAAACGCACACCCTCCCTCCCTGAGGAACAGGACAACCACCATGTGTGACAAATACATGACATGGTGTTTACAGCCTACGGCACTCATATTTCAGGCTCCTCAGACAGAGGTAAGAACCTATGTACAACTGAAGATGGGGAAGAAATGCAAATTAATATTTTTTTTCCACATAATATTTAGAAGAGTCATGCTTTAAACCACAGGTGCAAATCACAGGAATGTTAGGGCTATTGCATCATGCTGGACACGCAGCAGTAGCACAGGGTGGAGATCAGGGATCGCATCTTCATCTTAGTGCTGCATTGCTGAGTCAGAGCCAGGGCCCGCGATCCACCGAGATGTGCTCGCGCAGTGCCAGCACCGGCCACTCTTGGACAACAAAACTCCCGCAGCAGCCTCTGCAGGGGCAGCTATAGCAACGCTCCTACAGTCGGGCACAGGCTTACAAAGGTGGCTGATTTCAGCCTGAGCACAGTGATTTTCACACAAACCAAAAGTGCTTATTATCTGCTGACACGGAAAAAGCGTATTTAAAACAGATTACTCCATGCATACAGTGAGCTTACTTACATGAGAATTAGTATTCTATACACCAGCCTGTATTTATGAAGTGTGTGATCTGTGTGATTAAAAACTAAAGACAACTACTTGATTCGTGTACTTTTATCTTGTTTGAAAAAAAAAATATTTTGACTTTTCAAGTTGGAATGTACAAAGAGCAAAACAGTTCCTCACAAGCACTGTTTTCCTCTGGGTGTCCAGAGGCCCCACACATGGGACCAGAAATAGGAGAAACGTGCCCTCAGAGCCCCTCCACATGGGGTGAGACACTACTGTGTGCAGGGGGACTGGTACAGATCATTTTTTCAGATCAGTCACAGTCCTGGATGGGACTGCACCGCTGGCACTTGGTAGAACCAGGCTTTAGCATCCTGGTTTTCCCCTGCTAGGGCTCTGCTACGAGTTGGAACCAGCAGGACCTTATTTGCGAGGAGTTAGAAAGCACAGCAAAAATACTAACACCATGTTACAATCAAAAGGCAGACAGGCAAGCTAAACAGGACACCTCTGCATAGAGAAACTACTAGACAGAGATAAAATACTTCCCTGTTTAAGATCTACTGCCAAATTCCTCTCTCTGATAATTTTCCCTACTGGTAGGATGATACTCTCCATGTCTGATGAGCACAGAAGGAACATGCAGTAAGAAAATGGCTCCACGGGGGGGGTTCAGTTCCAGCCTAACCCCAAGCATAATTTAGGGAATGGCGGTGGTCCTAAACTTTGGAAACTTCTCCAAGCTCCAGAGCCACACCAGCATACAGCCGTGTACTCAGTACAGCACTCTGCCCCACACCACCTCTCCCACAAGGGCAGCCCTCCAGCTGCCTCACACTTTGCCAACCCGGAGGAGATTCCCAGCCTTGATGGTTCAGCTTTAGGAAATTTGTACTGCTGCTAAAGCCTCCGAGTACAGCGTCTACCACAGGTCAGGTCTGCAGGTTTTTTGGTGTGAAGAACTGAACCCTTAGGTTAGGCTGGATTTTGAACAGCTAACATCTTATGGTAGAAAGTGCCTCACACACATACAGAACAACTTGCTCCAAACTTTGTCACTGCCTGCAGCAAAATGCTGCCTGGTCCAGAGCACAGATAGTCTCAGGGAAGCAAACCTCATGCCATTCCTCCCAGATGCACATCTTTCCAATAATTTGTCACTTGGATAATCTGCTGCCCTAAGAAGGATTATTCATAATTCCTGGGGACATTTGGTGAACTCCCAGGGAGCAGCTGAGGACACAGAGAATGCCACAGGTTGGGGAAACCAGAGGCACAGACAGGCTGAGAGTGACTGTCAGCTCTGCCTATGTCTTTGGTGCAGCAGGCACTAGCCAGAGGGCAAACCATACCCCACACCAGCTCTCGTTCCCCTGACTCCCATTCATAGGGAGAATCTAGCTGCAAAAACACAGGGGAGGTAAAGACAGTGCCCAAAATTCTTTCAGAATTAAAGCCTTGCAATTCCTCAGCTCTACAAAAGCTGGGCATACATATGCAAGATCAGACAAAGACAAAACCTATCCCCCCTAAAAACCCTCCTTACACAGACTTTTTATCCTGTGTGCCAGAGAAAAATAATCCACTAAGGATTTCACTATTGCTATTGACATGGTGTAAGAATTATCTAATACACCAAAGCACCGGGTGGCAACGAAAGATCTTTAAAACATGTTGAAAGGATACAGTAAGAATAACCAGATCAATCGAAACCACACACAGTATTTCCTCCATCAACTGAATGAAGTTGAACGAGTTTGCAAAGCTGAAGTTCACTGAGATCAGAGTTTGGAAATTCAAAAATTCCTCATTTTCATAAATCTAATCCTAGTTCAGCTGGCCAGTGCATCTCCATGTACCCAAGACATCTTTACAATCTTAGCTGCACCTTAGCATAGCACGTTGCCTAAGAACTACGCTGGCGCCAGAAACAGCCCATACTGCAATAGCATTCCCCCTTTCGTTTCTAAATATAGTTTGACTCTCCTGGAAACTTAAGACATTTTTGGATCTTTTTTTGCAGAGGTTTATCCTGGTTCAGTGCAGATTGTTTTTAAGATATCTATCTATGTACAGAGAATGTGGAGGTAAACACACTGTGTGTAGGTGTGCCTCTGACTCCATCAAAAAGGCTGTGCCCACTGGACCGTGAAGAGCAAAATTAATTCTGCATGACAAGGTTTTTATTTGTGTGTTTTTGGTGACAAACCCTTTCAGATAGACAGGAAAGGTGTTATTATATTAGCACTGTTACTGCAACGCTGTCACACCCAGAGCCCATCAAACAACCTTGCTCCCTTCCCCACCCTGTCACCTTCCCGCCAGCCCAGGAGCAGCGTTTGCAGCCACCGACGTGGATTTACAGCCCCCCAAAGCCAACCTCATGAGCCCAGGGTTTCTCCAGATTATAGACGGCATGAAAACTGCTTTAGACCTATTGCAGCAAGATGTCGGTGGCATGGAGAGCACAGACGCAAGAGCAATGCAGGGAGACCAAGTGGAGCATACTGAATGCCACTGCCGCTGGCACAAAGGGGCCGTGGAGCTGCTCCCATCCCCTCAGGGACATGGGGCGTGTGGGCCATGGCTGTGCCAGTCACCTCAGCACTGCCCAGGGACACCGCTGGGTGCCAGACCTCTGCCATCAACATCACTAAGTTATGAGGGGTTTTATTTTTAAAAACGGGTTAAAGTTTAGGTTCTCCCTGACTGGGATTTACCATGGTCTGTGTTCACATGCTACTGGGTATAGCTTGGTAAGACCTGTGTAGCACAGAGAAAGGAGAACTGGCGTGTAATTCAGCTAACTCTCACTTCCAGTTTATGATTATTAATGACAAACTATATTGCTGTTTGGGGGGGGGGGGGCGTTTGTTTGTTTGTTTTTAAATGGAGTATGGTTTATATTTCTAGCAGCAGGCAGGATTTCTGTTAAGCACTATAAGCACTATATGTTAAGCACTATATGTTAAGCACTATATAAGCACTATACTGGCATCAAAATTAGAATGATTTAATCAAGAGCACACAGGTTTATCTCAAATCTGCATCTCTTCAGTCTTCAGATTCAGAAGGTGCATATTTTATCCCAGTACTTCTCTGATTTAATCAGCCACTTCCAAGAAAGGTTAAAGTTTCATTTCTATATCGTCTGCAGCCTAATCAAAAGAGCAGAAATACCAGGCTTACTAGGGAAAGAAAGAGATGAGAGATGGAGAGAGCATTTGAACACACTTCATTTACAGAAAACAAAGATGGCCTTGTTTTTTTTATAGTGCTGCACAGCAGTTAGTGCTGTCTTCATCTTGAACCATTCAATCTCTTCCCAGAGCTCTCTCCTCTTTAGTATCTCCTCGCATCCGTTTCCATCCGCAGGCAGCAAGCCCAGATTGAGACACAAGCAATTTCAAGCCTCCAGGTAATGCAACCAGTCGTTGTATGTTGCCTGATGGAGCAGCGAAGGGTTCTTTGTCCTGAAGGCCTTTGGTTTTGTTTTTAAAATGTTTCACGTGCTAATAATAGATTAAAGGACTAACCGTGTGCTTGTCAGCACGTGGTCATGGAATCCATTACCGAATGACTGTGTTGCTCAAGAGAACATGCTGTTGTACCTAATGGGGAAAATTTCAGGAGTTCACTGAATTCTTAATTTCTTGAGACACTTAGTGCCCATGACACTACCCAGCAGAGGAACTGAGAGGTTTGCTCTCGAGACAGCAGGGAAGGAGCAGCATCAAACTGCTCCTCGGCAGCACCCAAGGCAGACCCACAAGGGCCACAACTCCCTAGTGGGTCAGCTAATGCTGCCCTGCCTTCCCCCCAGTGAAGGCCAGCGCTGGTTTCTCGCTTCCCCAGACCTCCTCAGACGGGTTCCCTCTCACCCCGCTCTTCCATCCCATTGTGACAGCCAGCCTGTGTGGTCAGAGATGGTGCTTCAGACCTCTCAGGTTCCTGCAACCAAAGTGAAATGTTTTCCATCATGCTGTCTTTTATATTTGGAAAAAGTGGCTTTTGTGGTTATTAAATGCTCCCATGATGTGCTGACATTTAGCCATCCCTATAAGCTGTTTAGCGTACATTGCAGACTGTACTCTTTTACTATGACATTATTCTTTAATTCTTCTAATGAATCGTGTGTTTTTTGTAGTAAACCAGGCAGTAAATCACACAGGCAATTGGTTTTACAACCCAGACTTCAAGGACAGCTCAGGGAGAAGACCACATTATTAAAAAAAAAAAAAAAGGCAGTTCAGTTACTACCAGCAATTCCATGCTGAGCTTCTACTGCCTATTTTCTTCTGTTTCTCTGACTTTCACCTGGGTTCATGCGCTTGGAGGCTGCCCCCTGAGCGCGTGCCTGCTGAACACGCCCAGCGCTCACCCCCTCCCACCACGTGTCCCCCATGTTGGGACACATTTTCTCTTCCCTGCTGCTTCCCAAAGCATGCACAACAGGCATTTCTTGTGTATTCAGAGGCTGTGCAGCCAACTTGAGCCCAACCTCGATGACAAGCAGTCAGGACAGACATGGGGCAGGAGATGCAGCTGGTGGCTGCAGGGCTGTGGAAACCTGCATGCAGTCTGGGTGGTGCTGGGCCCAGCCTGGCACGCCTGGAGCAGCTTTCAGCTCTTTGCCAAGCACGGCTCGGTAAAGGGAACCCAGAGGATGCAGTGTAGATTAATTGAGCAGCTCAGGTACGTTGGTGATGCTGTGCACTTGGTAGAGATAATTAATACACTCCATCTCTGTGCAGAGAAACTACTTAAGGTTTGCATTCCCACTGCAAGAATCAACTGGAGCAAGTTTTCAGCTTGCATACTGCCTTACGCTGAATCCCCAAAAAGCTTTCTGACTTCAATAGCAGGGTGAGGACACAGCACAGCACGCATAGCTACCGGCACTGGCTGCTCTGCACTGACACCCCACAAACAGTGGTGAGCTGTGGGCAAACAAGGCACAAAGAGAGGCAGAAGGTCACAAGCACAGGTCTCAAAAAACATGTCGCCAAATCCTGGGAACAGAAAATTTCTACGTGTTTATGTTATCTGTGATGCCCAGCATGAGGGCAGGGAAGAAATTTGGAAGTACAGAGTCCCTGTGGGATATTCAGAGCAGATGGGAAGACCACTTTCCCTCCAAGAGCACCAGTCTGACCCCTTGGTGCTTGGCAGGCTGAGAGCCATGGGGAGCTGGTGGATTTTAGGAGACATGAAAATCAGACTGCTTCTCCAGGCTGTGCCACGCAATACCACTGTTGTATCAAACAGATTATAGAGCGTCCCTGTTCAGCCTGCAGCTGTGTGTATTACTGATGTAATTGAAAGCCATGCCAGAATGAAGATTTAAAAAAAAAAAAAAAAAGACAAAACAACACATTTTAGCTTTGGCTTATGACACTTGGGGCATTTTATATCAGAACAAGTGGGCATTTGTCTGGGGTAGGTCTGCAAAGACACTCCAGCAGAGATGCATTTATTATTTATCCAGGCTCTGGGCCTAGAGAAAGCAAAAGGCTTATGTAAACACCCAGTTGGGATTTCTAGATCCTCATTTAGACATTTGCTGTACCAGCTTCGCATGGAGACAGCCCACTCAATTAGGGATAGAGAGCAAAAAGGATTCCTTCATCAGAGTGTAGGTACCATTAAGTGCATGACTTAGAGCTGCTCTTGCATAGCTGAAATGTAATTTTCCCCAAAGCAGGGGTGAGTAGGCAGGAAAGAGCCTTGTGTACCCATGGCTGAAGGCAAACTGCAGCCATTACATCTGCCAACGCGAAGCTGTCCAACCCCGTGCAGCTGGGCTCTGCTGGTGCTGGCAGGAAAAGGCAGCCCCAGGAAGAAGGGAGGACAGAGGGGCTGCCCCCACGGGCCGGGACATCCCTTTCCCTTCCCGTCCTTCACAGAAAAAGGGGAAATCATGCATCTGAGTGTCCAAAATCAATAACAAAATGAAGTCATCTAACCTGACTGTTTACACTTGGGTCTCTCCCCCTTGTTGTTGGACAAAATCATCTTGCAGGACTGCTTGGTATCAGGTCCCCAGCACCACGTAGCGATGGACCCAGCCAGATCCTACAGCCCAAATTTCGACCTTCTATTGGTCCTTACTCTGACAACAGCAGAGCCTGGCAACATGAAGGTGTACGTTGCGTACCTTATGCATACTAAGGTTTTAAGACCAGTGGAGTCTGAGACCTTAGGAATAGCCACATGCTGCTTCACAGTATTTTGGTGCTTAGCTTTGTAAATGTAACTCTCAGGAATTCAACCATATCTCTGTAATTAAAAGGCTTTAGCTAATTATGTTGGCTCTGAATTAGTAGGCGGCCAATTAAAGCTCACATTGCATAACAAAGGTCAAAGAAGCAAATCAGTTTTAATTGAATATGCAAATTATATGAACTATCTAGACGTCAAGAAGGTAGAAAGCAAAGATGCAAGTTTGGTAAGTTACTCTAGAAATCAAATGAGATGTGTCTGTCCTTTAACTAAGTGTAGTTAGAGGGCTCGAAAAGCAGCAGAGGGACGATTCCCACCTGCATTGGGAACTGCTGCCTAACCACCGGGGAGAGGGCAAGAAACTACATTTACACTTCCAGGCTGAAGATAGCTTGAGCTTTGAAGGAACATTGCTGTTTACTACCAATCTAGCCATTTTCAGTTAGCAGATAGCTTCAGGCAGTGCACTTCTGCATTCCAGCTATTTATTTTTGTGACTTCACAATCTTCCCTCCATTATCTCTCACAATGCATGTGTAAAAGCCCCACAAAAACAAATTCTGACAGACTGTGCAGGGGAATAGTAAAACTGACTATACACAATGTGCTGTGAAATGCAAGGAGATAAACAAATAGAAAAGCAGGTGGCATAATTTCTTAATTTGTTTCATCTACCTTGGGTGTTACTTGAACAGCACTAGGTAGGCATTTGCTAACAAACATGTGAGTTTGCAGCAGATGGTCCTCCATTAAAAATGCAATCTCAGACAGAGAGCTCTGGGAAGCCCTTGGAGGACCAAAGAAACTGTCGGTCTCGTATTTATGCCTCTCTCCAGAATTCAGGATATAAAGCCAACCCATGTGAGCCACATACCCAAACAAGAAGAATAAGCAATCTTGTCCTGCCTCTATCTTGCTGAGGTACTAATCCTCTACATGGCATGTGTGGCCTGCAGCCTTTTTCTTTAACCAATGGTTGCAGAAGAATGGTCAGAAGCAGCAGCAGCAAACCTCAGTGGTAGCTACTTCACCAGCCAAAGAGTGACCATAAATAAATCAAGGTAATACACAAATAGGTTCTTGACAAAGAGCATAAAATACAAGCTAAGAATGTAGCAACCACATTTCTATTACACTTGAATGCCCAGGGAAGGCCAGACTGTATGATTATATCTCATCTCCTAAATTTCACTATTTCTGCTCATGGATGAATTTTTAAAACCTAATTTTAATGCAGTATCTTTGAACCTCAGCTCCATCAGACATGGGGGAGAGTTGGCAGACATCATCTAACTCTGCATAAAAGGGCTTTTTAAGGTTTGGGATGCAGAGTAACCCTAGCATGTCTGGAAGGATGAGTGTATAAAGTGCCCTGTGCACATCACAATGTGTGAAAGCTAATTTGAAGGCACAAAAGTGTTCTGCACTGCCATCACTGCAGTGTGACCACTGGCAGCCTAGCTGGCCAGGATGCCCGAGCAGCCCGGAGCTTTTCAGCCTGCTGTTGAGAGCCCGCACAAGCCAGCCCCGCACAGCAGCCCCTACCCACCCTGCTGCCACCAGCACCTCCACTCACACTGCAGCCAACCCTCCAGCACAGTGGACACCCAAAAACTACTCTAAGAGATCAGGTAGACATTAATCTACCTTTCAGGCAAAGAACCTCTCATCTTAAGGGGCTGTGCAGTGCGACCTGCCATGCCACAATACTGCATGTCAGCAGATGAAGAATTAATGCACTCTGGAAGATTTTCCAACCAAAATCAGGGCAGATATCCTAAAGAAGGTTTTTGTCCCTTGTCTCCCATCATTGAGGTGCCCCGGGTATATACATGTATCCCATCTGAAGTAGAGTCACAGGATGGAGTAGGAAGGGAGAGAGAGGCTCTGTTCCTGTGTATGTGTGTACACTCATGCTCTCTGTTTCCTCATATTTAAAATAAAACTAATTCTTTTGTCCTGAATGAATTATTTCAAGATTTCTGGATAATAAATCAAAAGCTGGTGACTTCATGAAATAAAAAAATTACCTCTATTTCATGTCACAGAAATGATTTGCTGCTACCCAGGCACCTCAACTTCCCTGGGTACACATTGCACTGCTGCTCTCGTACCAGCACTTTCTTGGTTTGAGAGGAGCACTGACCCAAGATTTCCCCGAAGGAAGCATTTCTACAAATCAAAAGGGAAAAACTTCCACATATCGTTTATCTCCAGGCATGCTGTGGTACATGACAGACTTCTCATAGCCAAAGGCATGGAAATAACAGACCCTATACAATTTACTCCATTGATAAAGTTTAGAGTCCTACTGGAAAATCTGGTTAAACATAAGAGGTCTTCCTAAACAGCAAGCAGCAACCACACAGGGGATAATTGCAACTCTTGCCTGCAGGCATCTTCTTTTCCTTCGTATCTTTGACTTCCAGACTCTATCCCAAAGACATTATTCCTCTCATAAAGTACATGCAGCAATAAAGCACACAACTGCTGCAAAACATTTGGCATTCTAGTTGCTTGGTGGTGGTATTTGAAAGGATATAAACACTCATACATATATTTGTCTAAGCTATTTACAGTAACTCCAAGTGCCAAAAAGATGCAGGTGTACTTATTTAAACACATTTTTATGGCTCATTTCTGAACTAACATTGATTTGGGGTAACTGAGCTTTCGCAAGAGGATTCATCAGCTATGACAAGCAAACAACAAGGCTCATGTCTGCTGCGTGGTGAGGAGGCGGCCGAAACCCCATGCAGACCTGGTGCCTGCTGGAGACCGGCAGGGAGAGGTGGCACCAGCAAGCTGCACAGCCTGCGGCATGCTGGCATGAAGGCAGCTTCTTGTGGTATGGCTCATTTCCCTGCCTGCACAGGTAGAGGTGGGTGTTTTTATAGTTGCTACCTCTATGTGGTGGTTGCACCACTTTAAATATCCTCCCCAAAATAGCACAGCGATACCTTTAGAGAAATAAAGGTGCTTTACAAAGGAAAAGGACTTCCATAGGAAGTCTGGAAATTTTTACACAGCTTAGTAGAAGGCATATCCGCTCTGTAAGTAGCAGCGCATACAGAAAGTTGTTGAATTACTCTAACACTGAGTCAAAACACTGACTAGCACCAGACCCTGATCCCAGCAAGTAAAGTCATCCCAGGGGCCTGCAAGAGAAGGCCCTGAGCACGTGTTACCTTATGCTTCTGCCTTGAACCTGCCATGAGCTCTCAGGTACCCAGATGGTTTCTTGGCCTCGGGAGCTCTTTTCAGAAATTTGTTGAACCATTTATGCCCTCTCTCCATTTCCCATGTGAAGCTGCGGGGTGTGTGCAGGGGCCAACAAATGTCTGGGCGCCCCCTGGTCTCAGGGAGCCACCCTTCTGCTGCCCCATACCACAGAAACCTTTGACAAGCTGGGACAGGGGCAGGGGAGGAACAGGAAGGGCCGGTTTTGCAGAGTACCTCCCCAAAAGCACGCCAAGCTCCAGCATGGCTCAGCTCCTGGTTCCTTGCAGAGGAGCTGCGGCATTGCTGCTGAAGAGCAGGGCAAGTCTGAGTCATCCGCACGCACCTCTTGCAGATGACACGCTTGATGTGCTTCATTACAATCAAAGGCTCCAGCACTGCTGCCTGGCTTCATTTCACAACCCAGAAATGTAAATGCACTTTCCCCATCTAGTGGTCCAGCAGAGTAAAAATGCCTTTTGTCTCCTGCAGCTGAGGGGGGAGCCACATCTGGCAGGAACATCTCCCGGCTGTGCGCTCATCCACCCACAGCTCTGCCCATCTCAGCAGTGGGCCGCAAGCAGGGGAAGGACGGAGACAAACGCTATGGCAGGATGCATGTCTGCTGAAAAGAAAAGCTTTAATAGAGCTAGAAAAACAAATAAACAAACAAAGCAAAGTTGCTTTGAGTACTCCAACAAGAAATAGCATATAAAGAAGCATGTTCCTTAGGCTGATGCAGGATGAAGCCCAGTGCATTTTAAAACAATCAAGAAACCGGTCTCCTGAAAAATCAGAATTACCTTGGAAACTCTGACAAGCTATTAGCCGTGACAGCAACAAAATGGCTTCCTGGAGCTAACGCTCCCTGATCAAATCCTCGTTCACTGGATACAGGCCTGACACCCGGTGTTATTAGAGCGACACACTTACAGAAATAATAAACCAAATCCCTTCAGTGAGGCAGCTTTCAGCAGCAGTGATCTACATTTCCATGGGCTTCACTGCTATGATTCTCCCTGCTACAATGGGATTAAAGCAATGCAGGCAAGTGGGCTGCAGCACCTAGCCCTTCTCTCCTCATTCGCAGCCAGTGTATCTAAACCACACAAAGTGACCAGAGCAAGAGCAGCCCCCATTCCAGGTGGCACATGGGGAGCGGTGTCCAGGCACCTCTCGTTCCCTACCTGCTATGAAGACGTGGGGTGGTAGTGGCCACCCCTGGTGTGATTCCTGGTGCATTTTCTTTGAAGCAACAAAGGCCAGAAACCAACTTTGACATTAGCAAAGCAGCAGAAATATTCCCCTCATGCGGCAGCACCAAGTCACTCTCCTTTTCCCGGTGCCTGGTCCACACAACACTGAAACTAAACCCAAATCATGAGATGTGCCATTCCTTTCTAGTCCAACACCAAACCACACTCCACTCCCTTTGCTTTGCACTTTGGGTAATTACACAAACATTGTTTGAAACGGATATGCTGTGACATTCATGATTAAAGGTACTTATAGCCAAGAGAATTTAATATCACAAGTAATACAACCAAACTCCCTTGATCCAAAACTGAACCAAGTAGCCCAGACTGATCCCGTTGGTATGCAGGACTTCTGACTTGTTAAATCTTCTTTTGGAAAGAGTACTCAGGGAGGTATTTTAGCTAGACCCATTATAATTCAGAAAGTTCCTCCTCTGTCATTTTGTATCAGCAGCAGAGAAAGTTTCTTATTTTCCCTTCTTGTTTTTAATGGATTTTCCATAGGGAGCATCCATTGTAAGAAAGGATAAAATACATTCACTTCTGTAATATAAAAATATCCATTTCTTTTACACATATTGCAACCTATCTGTTCCATGCAGTTTATATGTAGTTTGGTCTGTTCACACACACAAAAAAAGTATCTTTATAGAGAATGAGATATTTGCATAAATATCAAATTTCATTTTAAGAGAGAAAGTCTAGTTAACCTCACAAGAGAAGAGAAAGAAAGAATTTGGCAAACCAGCCCGTCTTTTCAGAGCTTTTACTTGGGGCTTTTCTTGACTACTCACATTAACGTAACAGACAGCGTTTCTTCCTAACAGCCTTTGGTTCATGCTGGCTGGAGCTGGGAAATAGTTGGATACCTCAGCTTAAGCCATACAAAATATTTCACTGGTGACTTGAACAAGGGAAAATTCCCTTGGGGTGATCTGGTCTGTGCAGCCAGGGGAGAGAAGCTGCTTCTGGCCTGTGCCTTCAGATGACTTTGAGCTTGGAGAATGCAAAACGTGCGTGAGACACCAGAGGTGGGGAGCAATGGGCATCAAAGGGAAAAAATTTCCCTGGCCAGCACACGCTCCCTGAGCTGAGCCTTATCCCTGTGATCAGCTGTGCTCATTCCTCACAGGGAAGACTTGGAGCGAGAGAAAGCGAGCACTGCCAGATAACTGAGGGGAAAAAGCATAGCTAAATCTACATCCATTTTGTTGTAGCTGTACAGAGGACAAAACAAGCCTTTTCACGTTTTGTTATTATTACTGGAAGCAACAGAGGTTGGGGACTTGGGGAGTGCAAGGATGTGGTGGTGAACTTCAAGCACAGGAAGCTAACGATGTGTTTTTTTTTTTTTAAAAAAAAAAAGGAAATTTAATTGTATAAACAGCCTATAAGAAAAAATAGAAAGAGTCCATTCATATCCAAGGGAAACAGCACAGCAGGGCTGGCTGTGGAAAGGCTGGGAGCAGCTGAAGCAGCACCCAGTTAAGCACGCACACTAGCACAGGGTGCGGGGAGCCCCATGAGTCACCAGCCTGGAAGGTGCCTCGAGGAATGGGTGCTCCCATCACACCCCACTCTCAGGGTCTCCTAGCGCGGCTCTGTGCAATTCCAGCACCCTCAGTGGCCATCACTCCAGGATGAGGTGAAACCCACATGAGAGATGTCACCATGGTCCCCGGTCTGACAGCCTGGGTCACACGAGGTGGTTTGCAGAGGTTAAGCACGAGGCAGCTCTGAGCTCCTCCCAGTGATTTCCTATTTCAGTGCTAACCTTCAGATGAAGTTTTGTATGATACTTTTCTGGAAAGTACTGTCAAAGGGCCACCACATTACAGCTCTGAAACCACCAGGGTCTCACTGCTCTCCCCTCAAAAAGCAGGCTTTCTTTCCTCCTTCCCCTAAACAGATGAATAATTCTTTCAGAAACACGCAGTTGGATTCAGGAGACCCAAACCACTCTCTCCACAGAGCACAAACAACTTGGAGAGCAGCCCTGAAAACTTTCCCACACTGAGGCTGTCACCTTCTCCCCTCCCTCTAGGAGGATCATTGAAACCAGGACAGTAATTCGGTTTTCTGGCCCTCTCTCCGTCTTCACTCCTTCATTCAGTGTTCACAAAAACACGACCGTGTGCCAAGCACAGCGCAACGTCTGCAGGGAGGACATGCGTCTGAGATGGATGAAAGCAGGAGATGCAGCTCATTTCCCACAGGCCACCTCAGATCTCCCCAGGCCACCGAGTCTGGTTAAACCACTGCCGCAAGTGCGGTGTGCGCTGATAGCTGCACTATGCAAGTAGTGCCTTGAAAACTTCAGGTGACCTACAAATAGCAGTACTGACCACCAGTAAGCAAACTGAGGGAAAAAGAACAGTCCACGCAGCATAGACCAATGTGCCGGGGAAGCCCTGCCAGCAGTGCTGGGACTGGCACAGGTTGGTCAACCACCAGGGACTGATGGTGCTCAGGTTGGGTATTGCCTGGGCCAAAAGCAGGCACCTGCCCTTCCTGGCTTCCTTCCCTTCAGCCCGTCCTCCAAGCAGCTTAGCGCTCGCACAGTGCTGAGGGTCGCAGAGGTAACCTTCCCTCAATAAGTGAAATATCGAGAAGAGATGTGAAAAAGCCTGGGCTGGAGCCTTTAGCAACAGGAAGGAGGTTGTTACAGCAGTAATTTACTGTGGTAGGTTTTTGCAGCATGATTGCAACATATCATTACACCAGTTTTATCCTTTTCCATTTGGCAGACGCTGATTCCTTCCCCCCCATTTCTTACAGAGCACAAGCCAACATGGCAGTATTTCAAATGGTTTTAAACCCTGCCAATGGCAATAAAAAAAATAACTGAAAAGTTCTCACAATTGCATTTGCTTACCCAAAACTAATACATACACACACACACGTAAAAAATATACACGGTTCAGCCAACTTGCAAGGGTGGCGCCAGAGAAATAGCGGGGCTGGGCTCCTCTCCAGGGAGGTAAAACAAACCAAAGATGGGTTAAGTGGAAGTCTGCAAGGAGGGGGGCTGTGCAGGCCTCCAGACAGACAGAACTCCTCCTAGGTAGTCCACCACCTCAAATGCATTCGGCACTTTCCAGGCCCACTCTGCAAGACGTATGTGCGCTACAAGACGTGGAGTCAAACATCACACACCACAGGGATGGCAAAGGATCAGTGCTCTGTGCACTGTGAGGAGGAAGGAGGCATTCAAGAAATATAATATAGTCTTGTATTCCCCCCCCTCCCAGGCTCCTCTTTGCTCTTCATACAAATCATCAGTCCAGCAGTAGAAAGTACATGGTGAATGAGTCATTAGAAACCTTTCTTCGGGAGGCTCAAAAAAGCATTTTTGCAGCCGAGCCCTTCACTTACACTAACGTAAATAAGAAATAACTCCTGTGAAGTTGCCGAAGGTTGTCTGGGGCAAAGCCAAGGAGAAAGAGGAGTGCTCTCGGTCTTTCGGGAGCTCCACAGCTCCCCTACAGCGACTGAAAGCCTCTGCGCAGGAGCCACAAATGGGGAGGGGACCTGGGAGGAAACAGGGCTGTCGCTGCCTCCACCAGCAGCAAGAGGAGGGTGGGATTTGCTATACATGGCATTTTGTATTTCTTCTCCCTTGTTTTAAGCTTTGGGAGGATGTGGCAGGATGCTTCCTCTGGTGCTGGAGCCATTTTCATTCACATTCAGCTGCTTCTTCCAAGGAACAACTTCATTGCCAACCATCATCTCCTTGCAGAAGCTGCTGTTCCTTCTTGCTCCAGTCAACTTTTCTCTTATGGAACTGCAGATCAGGAGCTGGCAGCCCAAAGTACAGAGGGGAAGAAGGTGAAAAACACAGGCCAAGGTGAGGAAGTGCATCTCTCCCCGGGGTTTGGCCAAACAGATCTTCACAACAGGACCAGAGAGCCACCACCTACAGCAGCCTCTGTTGTTTGTGCCAGGAGGAAGGCATTTTCTTTCCTTGCTATTTTTTTCTGTAGGCAGCACACAACTGGAGCTATACACAGGCATATCCCAGATGTAGGAAGGTACACTGGAAGGCACGAAAGCCTAAGTTCTCCTACTTAATCCTATTTATGGTTTGATTCCTACTTGAAGGCAAGGGTTTACGCCAAAGTGATGAGGCAAGAGGAAGTGTATATCAGCTCTGATTAGCTCTCACTTAATGGAGGATGCTCCTGAGATTTCAGAAGGATGATAAAATAGGACAATATATTACTTTATTATTTAAAGGAAAATAAACTGCAGTATTGAGATTGCCTTTCAGAGGATCTATTTATAATGGAATTGAACCAATGTTATTCTCAGAAGTATTTAAATTTAAGTTCCTTCTCAGAATGTATAAAAGATATTAAAGCAAATATTTGCAAAACTTGCAACTGTTCTTTAGCTTAGGTCTAAGTAGTCAGCAATTAACATACGGTGATAATTCTGTCTTTTTGTTCTAGATTTGAAACTTTGGTTGAGCTCCAATTCAACCAAGAAACACCTGTTTCTAAAATATCTACTACCTTGTTTATAACTTGCGTTCACATTTCTACCAGCCTTGGTGGGGACGAAGAGATGAGCAGAGAGGCTGCTAATCTTTCTCCCGTTTAAATTCTTGTTTATGATTTCAGTGGTGTTGCATAAGTAATCACTCGCAATGAAATAATTTATAATTTTCACATTTAAGAATGTGATTCTTAGAAAAATGTTTTCATTAAAAATGTACTTCAATATCTTGTCAGAACAATAAAACCATTCTTTTAAAGGTCAGCTATTATACTTTTCATGGAAAAAGAATAATCTTATTAATCCTAAGCGACTTCTTCAAATGAAACAATAAATGACTTGACTTCTTTTCATTTTTCCTGCATATATTATGAGCAAGGCATTAATGAAAAGAGGCTCCAGTGAAAAACCCTCTGATTTTTTATTTTTTTTATTTTTTATTTTAAATGTGGATCAGTTCAGCACAGAATAGCAAATGCATCTGTGTGGGCAGAGCGAACAAATTTGCAGGAAACAAATCTGCTGAACAAGTTATCTTAGCAGTAAGAAGGAAAAGCTTGTATGTTGTAAAATGTTTCTGTATGACATACATTTGAATATGAATACTTCTATATGCGGATATACCCTTCATCCAAGCATGAGAAACTGTTTTTACAGTTCATTTTGCTGCTTAAATTTCATAAAACAATCTACTCCCTCATTCTCCCTGCACCATGGTGGGCCTCCCTTCTCGTCCATCTGGTCAGCTGCTCTTGGGCACAAATCCTAAAACCATTCCTTGAGGAGATAAATTTCACTTGCCCAGCAGTTTGTGTTTTCAAAACTGAGCATGAATGTGGGGGGAGTGAACTTCACTCTGTGTGTAATAATCCAGAGAAGGAAGATGGAGATTTACCACATTTTGATTATTTTCCTACACAATTCTCAAATCAGTGAATGCAAGAGAGACTTCTGCAGTAGCTTCTGCTCTGGTCAGCAGTCCAAACACAATTTAAATATTCACATCCAAGTTATAGTGGTGTAAAAACTAAAATTTATTTAAAAAGATTAAATAGCAAAAATCATAAGGGAGAGAGGCCTTTTTTTTTTTTTAACCAGAAGGTTCTTTTCTGATTGTTTAAGAGAAGTTAATTTTAAACACTATGCAGTCAGCCTCTGAATGGAAGCTTATAAAAGACAATCCTTCAGAAATTAAACTTCAATGGAACAGATTTTACTTTACTTATTAAATAACTGTTTCCAGCATAACTATCAGACTGCACCCAAGCCTTCTCATGTCAAGAGAAAACAGAGCAAAGAGAAGAAGCTGGGAATATCTACTATTGATAAGAAGTGCCCACAAAGCAAAAAGAAGTCCTTACAAGAAAACCTACAAATGCCACCAAATTTGCAAAGTATATATCACCCCAACTGTATAAAATTGTAACCAGTGCTAGATCTCAACTGAATTATTAAAAACCCCTGATACAGAAGTCAAGGGTTCTAATACTGAAACAAACAAACAAACAAGCAACCTCTACACAAATACCATCAAAAGCTTTTGAGAAGATTCAGAGCAAAAACTTTACACGAGAAACTAGGCTGGAGCAAAACCAAGATTATAATGTTTTAAAACAGGAATGTACACACACCCACCCAAATACCAGAGGATTAAATTAGAAGTGAAAGGGATGGATAATAAGCTTCATTTACCTAACGTGATAGCATGAAGATGATCCTTTCCTTGAAATAAGAAACATAAGGAAAACCCTACCCGTTGGTCACCAGGGAGAAAAACTTCCCTGGATATACTCATTAGTGGCACTGAACTTACATTTTCAGACAAGTTCCTTTAATGACCTTACAAACTCTTTCCTAAAAAGCCAGTAGATCATTTTGAGCTCATCTCTGAGTTTGCACTGCTGGAGGCATTTCCTGCCACTACTGAGCTTAAAATTCAGTTTCCATCAGTATAAAATTCTCTGACATTTTCTTATCTAGCGGCTCAGAATTGCAAAACCCATATTCTCACTGCCCTGAACAATCCTGAATAACATCCGCTTAAACTGTCCCAAGTGATTTGACATCTTCAAGAAACTTTGTCACTCAATAGCCACCTATTTCCCCAGATAATTATGAGTTCATTGAACAGTGGTTTGCTCTGGCTTCTCAATAGACATCCTGGCTATTTATTAATCTTTTTTCCCCCTTCAGCTACTTATATCCATTAATCCACTAAAAAAAAAAAAAGTGAAGGAAATCCTCTTTCCCTATAATGTTTTAGTATCTGTAGGAACAACATGGGCTGAAGTACTTACAGTAACTTTTCTATGCATCTAAAGATTCCACAGCAAGTGGGTTGTTTTGTTGTTCTTGACACCTTAAAAATGATAGATGCATAAGTATGCCTTCTCATGGTGAGAGCTGTCATGACTGTATGATTTGTTTCTTCTTATTACAGCATTCCACTTCTACCAAGCTTTTGACATATTTTTTGTGTCTACATTCTTATTTAAACCAGACATTGCTTTTCACACACTTTTTTTTTTTTTCCTGCTCAGGATCTGCAGCATTTGTGCATAGAATATAGCTAAATTTGCTTCTTGCCATGCCTATTTTTATGTACTGTGATTATCAAGGACTATTTACTTTTAATGTTCTTTGTTATTCTTTCACAAGTTTTATTATATTCTATTATTTTTATTACCCGATTAGAGAATTTTCATCATTTTCTCTGCTTGTGATGCATCATCCAGATTTATGCACTCTTCCAATGTTTTTCTAGCTTGGAAAACAAAACAAAACCAACATATAAGCCTCAGTGATGAATAATGCCACCAGAATAACCGCAACCAACCAGGCATGGCCGAGGTGAAGCCCATCTTTCTTGTGTACACTTGCTCCAAAAGCTGTCCCGGTTCATAGAAAACCTAAACTATGCATCCTACTACTACTTTTTCAACCAGCTATCAGCCTTGGCTTCTTCCCCTTGGCTGTGCAGGCAGCCAAATCCCGCAGAAGCGCTCTCAGCATAGCAGTGCAGCGGTCAGAAGGGCCCATGCACCCCATGCACCCTCCCCTCTCCCCTTCCCTGTGCAAGTCATCCCTCCACCTCAGAACCACAGGTTTCCCAGACTGCAACAGAAATGCAACCAAAGCCCCAGATGGTTTCACAACTGCAGGGAGGAAAAAAGAATACATGAAGCCTCCCTGATCTACGAAACTGCTGGCATAGCAACCACAGAGAGGAAAATCAGAGCAGAGCATTTTTCAGTGTGAAACCATTATTTTTAAGGAGTCTATGGGTAAAAGCCTTCCCTGCTCAATAGGCTCCTTGTCAGAGAGCTGTCCTTGGTTATTGAGAACCTTGGTTATTTGGAAATTTGAAATTGAATTTTCCAAAGCCTCACATCAAAAGTGAATTTTCAATAGATAATATAGCAAGAACACGTATTCTGTACTACCCAGCATGAAATGCTAATTGAAACTGAGGTCAAGGTGACTTGCATCTTGACAATCAAACAACATATGTTCATTAAAGGAAAATATTACCAGATGAGCTTGATTGCATTTTTAAAAGAAACGGACAAAATTAGACTAAAGAAATGAATTGGAGACAATTTAACATTTATAGATTTCAGTAAGGAATCTGATATATTACTATTTAATATCCCGAGGGAAACCATTAATTAAATTGGCTCATTCTAAAATGCAATTAAATTGATACAAAGCAGACTACTGAGCTTCAGAAATCACGTAATAGCAAACCAGAGTCCTCACAGCATCTACAAGAGCTTCTGCAGGCCCAGGTTAAGTCCTTTCTGAAGCACCATAAAGGACCTGAAAAGCCATGCTGGGAGAAGCTTGTCTGAGAGTAGAGATGGTGACAAACACCCAGGGAGCTGGGGAGAACAGGACCGACGGCGAGATGGCAGAGCTAACAAAGCCCAGTCTGCCCGGGGTTCTGCCTCCAGTAACACGTCTCAGGAGCGGGGCACCTGATGGGTACTTCACCAGTCTTTGAAAACAGCGGCAGCAAAAACAAGCCGGCTGTGAGAGCTGAGAGCAAATTGCAGCCCGGTGCCCAGGGTGATGCCGTAGTAAAGGAACTCAGAACCAGGCAGCTAACGTTGTTTTTTTTTTTTTAATGATTTGTGTATCTGAGGTCTGCAGATAACACCGCGGTGTTTTACTGATTTGGGTAGTACACACGTATCTCCAAAAAGTGGATTTACGAGCTTGAGCCCGTGTGGCTGTCATCAGCCTCGCAGTCAGGTTGCCAACATTCAGCTGCCTGTCAAAGAGCCTACTCTGCAGCCCAAAAGGCACATAATTTAAGAACAAATGGGTGAACTTGGCTATTAGTATCAGGCCCAAACAGCTGGAGACTGGTTTATTGTTGAACTAAAGCCATGGCTGTGCCTGAGCTGGATACAGATTGGCAAGTTCACAAGAGGTTTCCTACCAGAGTCGTAGAACTTCCTTTTTGGGGGTCTTGGTGGAAGTAGAAGGGGAAAAAAGAATTTTCAGCCTTTGAGGACTTTATTTTCTAGCCTAAACAATATCAGAAAACACAAAAATGCATTTAATGGGAAATGAATGCTACATTTTTCCCTGAACCTTAAAATATATTTGCTCTCGTTAGTGGAAAGGCTTGTGCTGGATCACTGTCCATTTGAGCTTTAAGGTCTGAAGTGCATTTAAGACAAACAACGATTTTTCCCCTGAGTGAAGGAAGTAGCACAGCTCTGTTCTCAGTGATAGACTTTGCACTCCTAGGCCTCTGACACCATTTCGCAGCGCACCAGCAGCATGGCAGGAACACGCAGTGCCTTCGGCACAAAAATGCCTACACCCAGTGCCCTCTCCATCCCCACACCCCATCTGCTCACCCATCAGGCCTCACACCCAGACAAGTCCTTCGGTGGAAGCTGTCACTGGACCACTGCAGCCCTTTGGCTCCCAAAGAGAGCAGCACTGTGCCGTACCAGAAAACCCGAAGCTGTAGGGGACTTGGGGCTGGCATATGTATTTCGGGGAAAGGGCCCTTCTGTAAGGGGCAGCACTTCTGCTCTGTGCGAGTGTTGCAGTGGGGATTTCTACTTCTCAGATGAAGGAACCACCTGGGCTGCAAAACTGCCCTGGTCCCTGCAGCAGCCAGAGGGGGTGATCACAAAACCATGCTGGAAGGAACGGCACGCTGGGGAGGCTGGCTTGGATTACAAGGCAAATCTCACTCACTCCTTTCTCTAAGGCTTTAAATGCTGTATTTAAAGCAGAAGACCGTAAAGTGCTCAAAACATTTTAACATGCCTCTAATGGGCTTCCACCAGAAAAGAGAAACAACTACTATTAAGACTCCTGTAAGCAGCTTATTCCTTATCCCAGGGATATCGTTTCTTCCTTAGTGCGTGCAGAAGTGTGGCATCAAGTCCATGAAAGCTTCCCAAAAAGTAGAGAAAACTGGATAAGAACCAAATGGACCAGGAACTTTTTTTGTGTGTGAAAAAAATATCTACAACATTTACACTTAGTTTTTATTTATAATGTTGCATGCTTTGTGATTTTTTTCTTTAACAGAAAGACTTGTGCAGTTTTAATTATGCAGAATATTTCAAAAGAAGAGAATTCAGTCTAGAAAGTTATCCCATAGTCCTGATGAAACACAGCTATGCTAAAAATGAGAAGAAACCAAAACTCCTAGCTGATAACATGGGAATTTGTCCCTTGACATAATTTCTGGAAGCACAGCAAGTTTTCACACCAATACCAACATATTTTCATTGTTAACAGTAAACAGCAGAAATTCTGAGTTGAGGGCAGTACCACAGCATGCAATTCACAGCACTCTCAAGCAAGAGGTCCCAAACCTCAGAGCTGCTCTGAGGCCTGGCAGAGGAGGGCCCTGCAGCGATCAGCACCAGGCCCCGAGGTACCCATGGTGCTCAGGCCTGCACCACCACTGTTGATACGGCCCTGTGCCTGATGAGACCGTGCTGTACACAGATCCTCCAGAGCACACTAGCTTTATAGGCACGCAAGCTTAGCCACAAACAAAAATGTGGCTGCTCGGGAGCTGCCTCGGCCCAGCGGTGGAAAGAAAAGACATGCTCACAGCAAGTGCTGCTCCAACAGAAGGCACTGCTGAGGTCTGCATAACCAAATTCAATTGTGTCCTTACTCCGCAGGTCAAAAAACTTTTCAGAACTTGCTAGGTCTTTACCAGCCTTATTGCTTGCAAAAATGTTGCACAAATAACAAGTAGCCCCCCCCATTAACCAAGCTGCTATTTATGTAAGTGCCTCAGATTGAAAGGTGAGTGCAAATGTGTTGAAGACATTGCTCCTCAGGCAAAAATCTGTTTGGTAAAGTCCATTCCCAGCCTGTCTGTAGAGAGAAACTAACAGAGAGGCATTTAGTAGAGGTTTTGAGCAGAGAGAAATTTTGAAGTATTCCAGTTCTCAAGTTTGGGTTCATTTTCATTTCCAAATGACATACAAGTTTTGCATGCAGGTTAATTTGAAAAGTGTCCATCAAAAGAAAATTTGGTCCCATGATACCTATTATTTCAAAAACATTTCATGAATTTCAGTCACCTAGAGGATTGCTGAAGATCTGTATCAATGGTTTAGTCAAGCCATTGCTGTCCACATGTGCTCTATCCAAACTGCTGTGGGAGTGGACACTGGGAAGCCCACACTAGGCTGAAGGGAAGAAAAACATTTAAGCCACTCTTGGAGTTACTGAGGGTGATTTTTTTTTTTTTTTTTTTAAGTATGTATAAAGACTTTTGGTAGCTCACTAAATATATCAGTCTATTACATTGAATTTCATTCTGTTGACCTTTTAGGTCACTGTACAATAATGAGATAATGCAGTGGAAATGCTCACTTGGATAAGCAAAACCTTTTATCTTCTTTTAGCCTTAACATCTAAAAAAGCTTGTTCATTACTGTAGAGACAAACTACGCTTTTTCCTGGGAACTGAGCGCCTACAGGGTATGAAAGCTGTCTGGCAAGTTTCACACCTAAGTAGAGGAACTGAGAACAGATTTTTTGTTCTTTCCTGCTTTATGGGGAGAAAAAAAGAAAAAAAAACCCAACCACCACCACCTTTACAGCCAAGTAGTCACAGAGTTTGTCTTAGTTATTTTCAGGAAAATTGGCATTGTAAGAAGGCAATCAGGAAGGTGGAGAGTATAGTGGTGTAAGCAGCATGAGGTATATTAAAAATAACCAACCTTTTTTTGATGTGGATGCTCCATGGGACTCGGTGAACTAATTTGCCTTTTACTGTCTGGGGAGCCCAAAATATTGCAATAGGAACGCAAGAAGGAAGCAAGCACATGTTTGACTTTTGCTGGAAGGACTTGAATAAATGCTCAAGTAAGTCTTGGTTTTTAAACTCTCTACAAGCGGCAAATGCTGGAAGGGAACATCTGTGGGATTTAAAGCACACTGTAGGAATTGCCCTGATCCCAGGTGAACTGCAGCTATCCAGTCCCAGATATCCCTCGAGCCTTAACAGAACACCAGGGTACTGAAAGAAAAACTCTGGTTTGCACTTGTGCAAAATGCCAGCTACGGTGGCACATGGGAAGGGCATGTGGAAACAGGAGGAGAGGAAAGCAGAGCAGCAGGGAAAGTCTTTGCTTTGTGACCCAACCTTTATCCCAATATTATCCTCAAACCAAAACTCTGCATGCGCTGGGGCACAAAAGCCACTGACAAGCTTTTGCCTGCACCTGTTACTTGCTGTAAGCTAAAAGGTCTGAGGGTTATGGCCCTCACTACTGCAACATCTGTGAGTCAAAACTTCCACTTCCAACCCTGGGATGCAACTGGAGTTGACAATATTTCAAAGCTCACAAGACTCTTAGATTTTCTTAATTGCAAGCTAAAATCCTGTATCAATGTTGTGCCATACTTATCCTGATAGGCTGCAAAAGAAAACCCAACAACAAAAAAAACCAGCCTCTAAAATACTCAGTTTCAGATCCAGATCTAGATCAAATGCCTGGCAAATCTGTAGTTGTCTAATTCAGATGTGGACAGCTGGAGCATGCAGCACTGCCATCAGAGGATCAGCCCCAACTGCAGAAGACCTGGGCCCATTAGAAATGATTCAGGCGGACAAATAACAAATACTGTGTGACTGCAGCTTTAGATAGCTGGGATATAGCAATCAGAGGGGAACAGACCCTGCCGGGACTCGGAATACCTAGGGTGAAATTCTTTGGAACCACATGCTTCATGATGTGCAGAAAATTCACTTCTGTCTTTATTTAGGTGCTGAACAAACCCAGCCCCTATAACGTATGGAGAGCAGACTATTTTTGTTGGAGCAGAGAGAGAAATGGTATACATTTTCACAGATGCTGAAAACTCCAAGTTTCTGCAGTCAGAGCCCAACACAGCCCCAGTGACAAACTCAAGCACATGTTTATGTCAGCCTTTCAGTGGGGACTGCCCTGCCCTTCCCCTGTCAGCCCTCTCCCCGTGCTTTCCCTGGGGGCACACAGATGCACAGCTCTGCAGCACAGAGATGTGCAGGCCTTGCAAACACAACACCTTCCGCACCCTTGAGATACTGTCAGAAACCAACACCAAGGAACGCTGCGCCTGCAACCCTGAGATGGAGAAAAAATAATAGTGAAGAATAAAATAAAGTCAGTACTTTAAATTAACATTTTTGCTATAAGCAGAGCAGCAGGCTGTCTCAGCGAGGAGCCTAGCTTTGAGAAAGGCCACACTGACAAATCTCAGCACCCACCATGGACCAGCACCACTAAGGAGAAGCAGGATGGAGCATTTCCCCAAGGCAGGGGCAGCCCTGCTGAGCTTGTAGGAACACACCTGAGATCCTGCACCTCTCAGATGGCTGCAACAACGTCTGCTTTGCCAACAGGACTTTAAAGAATCACCTAAGACAAATGTCAAGGTATAAAAGTGCCTAATAAAATAAAACATTGGCTTACATTGAATTGGGACTATATTTTGGCTCCCTAACAAGAGCAGAAGCACGCCGGGACCGGTTTCATTGGTGAGAAAAGGTTAACACCCTAACAATTAAAATTCTTTGCATGCTGATATTTTCCATTTGTTCCTTAGCAGTGGATATAACCATAGAGACTTCGTAGTGATTTTTCCTCCAGCACATAAAAGCAACAGTTCACACACCGTCCTTGCTCAGAGGTGCTTCTGCCTGGAAAAGCAAGTGGCCCCCAGGGGCTGACTGGACCAGGACAGGCAGTGGCTGGGACCCCAGGGACTCCTCTCCTGCCTGGCTGGGAAGCCAAGAGCAGAAAATAATTTCTCCTCACAGCCCTCATCTCCAGATGAGGTGGAGCTCTGCTTTTCCTGCAGTGAAAGCGCAGCTCTGCTGACGGCAGCAGTCGATGTCTTCTTGAGGAGCTGCTGTATTTTCTCCCGTGTCCAAAGTCATCTGTTTATTTTGAGACAGTGACAAAGTCTCTGCTGCTCTCCAGACAACACCGTTACCATGTCAGTACAAAACATCCCCCCTCCTCTGCCTCCGTCTGGCCACCCCTCCCTGCCTGCATGCGTGCGACGGGTGGGAGGACAGCGATTTCCTTTCGCTAAATTATCCCTCTAAAACGTTACCTCAGTTGTTTCTGGACAAGCCTAACACTGCATACCTCTTCCAGCCACATGCCTCTGCTGTTTTCTGAGCTGCGGCTTCCTTTTCTGGCCCACGACAGTAACCCCAGAGAACGATGTGCTGCCACAGCTGCTTGACACCAACCAGCTCTTTAGGCTGGCAGGAGCTTCCCTGGCCACTTCCCAAGCATACGTAAAACGGGCCGGGCCGAAGCTGAAGGTCAAGGAGGTGATATGCTGCATGAATATTTTTCTTTCATGTTCCTAAAAGCACTCAATGTACTAGCAAATAAACTTCCATGAGAGCAACTTCAGCCCCTAACATGTTCAATGCTGAATTTGTGGGTGTTTTTACCAATATTGATATCAGTGCTCGAGAGAATGAAGGTTAGCAGAGCTGCCAAAGCCTGGAAGAAACTGCAAATAAGCAAGTGAAATTCCTGCTAAATTTTTCAGATGTTATGGAGCTGGAAAATAAAGGGTTTAAAATACTTAGAAAAAAGTAAAGTATTCCTATTCCTAAAGATTCCTATTTCAGCAAAGCCAACATGAAAAACCGTCCTTAACAGTCAGGGTGTATTGTCTGCTGTCTCTTCTGGATATTTTAATCATGGGAAAAAGCATCGTTTTAGTCCCTAAATAAATGTACGGCATATGATACATGCTGAAAGCGAGCTGAAGCCGAAGGGAAGAATGACAGCAGTTGTACACGTTTGTTGGCCTGTTGGATGGGGCAAACGGAGCCCCTCCCGAGCAGGGCAGGAGCTGGGCCAGAGCACAGGGGCTGCGCAGCGCATGCCCGCAGGCACGGCCCGCTGACCAGGATTTGTGTCCGCTGCATGCACCACTGCCCGAATCGCCCTTGCTAGAAGGGGACAGTGCTGCCGTTACCCAAACACGAGGTGGTAAATCACAAAGTATTTCACGGACGTCCCAATGGAGTTATCTTTCACTGGTCATAGCAGAAGAATGACTTCAGTTTGTTTTTTAATTTTTCAAAAGGGATGGGCTGGCTTGCACATGCCAGAGTCCTGACCACTGTGAGGTACAGACAACCTAAGGTCTGGGGCTAACATGCAGGCCTCCTCTCTTTTGCGCAAGAATCACCACAAGAAGAACCTTTGCGCCCTTTAACAGAAGGGGCTTCACCTCCCCTTCAGCCTCCTCTCCCCAGAACAGCCACCAATGGGTCTCAATGCAGTTTCCATGAGGCAGGTGTTTCTCCCAGCTGGCGCCCAGGGATAACCAGAGGAACTTGCTGACCCCCAGGGAAAATGCAGGGCAGTCAAGCACCTCAGCTGCCTTCCCCAGCACCGAACTCGCACCCATCCTCCCCTCGGCAATGGCAACAGAAGAGAGAAATTCAACTCCGAGAAATGCTAAAACCAAGCCAAAAACAAAAGCCAACAGAGCAGGCGGCCAGCAGGGTCGTGTAAGTATGCGATACGTGACAGCGTGCTGCGTTTTATTAAACAGCAAGCACCTCGCAACAGAGGAACTGTCTCCAAAACGTTAATTTTCCTACAGTTGATTAGCTGTCCAGCATCCAGACTCACATTACCTCTGGGACGGAGCACGCGTGGGAGGGAAACTGGCAGCGAGCGCAGCAAACGAGTGCCAGTGTGCGGTTGTGAAGTGCTCTCGCACCACGGTGGGGATCACTGCATTCCTCAGAGAAATGCCAGATACTCCCCCCGAGTTTTTCACTTCTTTTTTTGGTGGATGGGGACAGTGTTGCCTGTTAGTCATTCAGTCGGACATTCCTGCCCGGTTCTTTTGGGCAGGCTGACAGACACAAATGTATTGTCTACCTCCTCCACACTTGCGTGCAAGGCTCTCAGGAGCCTCCTGCCTGCAAACACGTCTGTCTTTATTTTTTAATTAAAAGCAGTCTTGATGTGCTTTTTAATGCAGACAATAGCATTTCTATTTTGTTGTTGTTTTTCACTGAACTCTGCAAACAGGAAGGGGACTGAGCTGCCCCGCCTCCCGGTGCATGTGGCTGCTGCGCACAAACGTCAGCCTGTTTCTGAAGGCCAGCGTGCAATGGGAATGATCTTGTTCCCGTAAGTCAACAATGTTTAGAAAGGTCTGTGCTGTGGGAGGATTTCCTAACATAACGTAAATCAGACTTAAAACACATGTCTAAGCCGGTAAAATTAATAAAGCAACAAGGCTGTGTTGGAAAACAGATACAGGAAAACAAGAACTTTCTCCTGATGACTTCACCCCACAGGGGTCAGCTGCAAATCATGGGCTGCATTGGTTGGGAAGGGGAAGCTCTGGAGATTTCATGAAGAACTTGAAAGCAAACTTGTTGACTTGAATAACAAAAACAACATTTTTCTTCTAAAAAAAAAAAAAAAGAAAGAACATTTTCCCAGCATTGTATCACAAGGGCATCACTCATGGGGCAAGTGTTGCAACCTGTATCAGCAAGGAACAAGCCTGGCCTCAGCCACTGAAGAGTTTGTTTCACCCCTTTCTCACTCTGGGGACAACACAATAACACATGGACATGTCTCTCCCACACCCGACATTCACCCATGTATTTTACTCAGGCAATCTTAGGGAAGATCAAAAAATGAGGTCAACACTTTAAAATATCAGAAAAGACCAAAAAAAAAAAAAAAAGTCCCGAGTTTGCCTAACGAAGCTCGGTTAAGGCTGTGTCAGCAATGGAAGTTTGCCCCTGCCTGTAAAGCAGGCAGAGAGGGATAGATCCCCCAGAGAGGGCCAGGCTGCCCCAGGGACAATCCTCAGGTGCACTTTGAAAAAAGACATTTAGATAATTAAATTGTGGACCTTTTTTCTTCCCCATCTTCTCAACATAACTATCAAAATAAAAACTGATCCAGTTGTCTGGAAGCTTCTGAGTAATCTGCTAGAGTCTGAAAGGAAATTCTAGGGAATATTCTTGGCTCTTGACAACGCACTCCTGGACCAGATGGACCTTGACCTACCCCACCGTGGCTGTTCCCAGGTATACTATCATCTGCTTACACCAAACAGGGCTTTACAAAGTTGCCTTTTCTATTTTATTTTTTAAGTACTTTGCATGCAAATGAAGTACTTGTGCAGCACACCGCAGTTATAAAAGCTTTACTCCTTTTCCTATGGCCTGGGGAGCACAATAGATGTTTTTCATTTATTACCATGAAGATCTCATCCTCTACAACTTCAAGACCTCTAAAGATCAATCATTAGCTAATCTTCTGATTTTAATAAATAAGTAGCATGTTGCAGAAACCTGCATTAAAATCCCACAATCACATATACATGCAAAACCAAACATACAAAAACTAAACTTTTACGTGGTAAAAACGAACAAACAAAACCACACATGCTTATCTTAACTCTGACAATCAGCTTTAGCCAAACTCCTAATCTACCTTAAACTTGACTGCATCTCCTGTTGTTTGCACTAAAACTTCTATTTACTGTACTGCATTTGATTCAATGCCAACTCACTATTTTCCTAAAAAACAACTTCCCAATACCTAAATTTATTTAGAATAGGACAATCACAGAAATAAAACAATCACTGACTCCCCTAACCACATCTCAAGTCTTTTACCTTTCTTCCTGAAATTACATGAACCATATGAGCAAAGAAAAACATAGAATCAGAAGTTATTGCAATTCCACAAACCATATAAAACAGTTGTTACTGAAATGTCCAAACTACCAAAATGTTATTATTTTCTTCAGTTAAAATGTAAGAGAGCAATAGCCAAAGTACTCCAGTGTTGACTATGGAACTCTGAGGATGGAAGAAAGTTTAATAAGCAGTAGGTAATTTTCTCAGACTTCACCAGTTATAAAACCTCTAAACATGTGATATTTTTATGTAATCTTGTAAAAGCTTGTTTTAAATTCTTTAATATGTGTGGCTATAATGATCTAATGAAGTTCATCATTTGAGCCAGAACGATGTTGTTTTGTGAGGCTATTACCCGGCCAGCTTCCAGACTCTTATGAAATACAGCTGCTTCACGATTCCTGACGAGTCCAGACAGTGCCTCTGGGCACCTCAAAGCTCAGCGGCAGATTTTAAACCACAACTCACAGGTCACTGTCCTCAGACAGAGTTTCAGCAAGCTACAAGTGTATTGTATGAACTCACCAAGAGCAACTTTGACACACTACAGCTTTACATGCAAAGGAAAGAAAGATCTTTGATAAGTGAGACCCACACAGAAGTTTCCTTTATTGCTTATGACCTACATGTGAGCTGCAGCCGTCCTTGGGCTCCTCGTTGACACCAGAAACTCATTAACCTCCCTTATACCACTCTCACAGCACAACAGAAGCACACCTGTTCTCACTGCACCAAACACACTGTGAAGTCCCAGCAAACTTTTCTACAGGTGCAATAGGGGATTCACATCAGATGTGCCAGCCCCATAACTACCTGAAAGACACTTCATTTCCACACAGACAGTAAAGCTTGCAAAGCAGAGAAGAAAATGCTGTTTCTATTAAAACATATTCAACATTCAGCAATGCAATCAATCAACAACTCTTAAAAAAATCCTCAATGTTTATAACTAATTCATTTGGGAATCTTTTAATTTGTACTTCTTAGCAGTTAAGGATATCGTTCCAAAGCCCCTAATAATAATTAGCTAGTCACCACTAGGCCAAAAAGCTGACATTTCCACATACTAATCCGACTTCTGGAACCACAGTTTCAAATGTCAGAGCTACAGAGGTTACTTATAAAGTTGCGAACAGATAGAGAAGTTTTATTATTTTGGATGGGTTAAGTGATTTGCAAGAAAACAGGAGGGGGTATATAAGGCATGATGTAAGAGAACTAACCTAGAAGATTTCATTAAAAAATCATTTTCTACCAGTTCTGATGAAATCAAAGTTGTAGCAGAAGAAAAATGGGTTCTTTTTCTAGCACAATTAAACATTATTTTAACATTTTTGCTAGCAAGTACAGATGACAGCAATTATCTGAATGATGTGCTCAGATATTTAAGTTTGATTTGTCCCAGAAACAACAGGGCACAGAAAGATTTTGAAGCTTCTGGATGATTTGCAGAGGTTTACAGAATGCTGAAATGCCTTTGTGTGTGTGTGTGTGCGCATGCGGGTTGATGGAAAGCCACAGTACTGATATTTTGCCCTGGAAAAAAAGTCACAAAAGGTCAAAAGCAATAAAAACCTCAAAACGCTATTAGAAGTTTTGCTACATTTTTGTGGTACCTTTGGAATCCCCTTCTCAGCATTTGTTACTCTCCCCTCAGCCCTGGCTGCTGCAGCGTGCTCTGTTCTGCCAACCCGGCTCACCCCAGCAAAGCCCGTCTTTCGGAGCGGTGCACGCCATGGAAGTAACATCCTCCCTACTTGCCAATCTCTCCATCTGCTGCCACAGCAGGGGCGTTGGGAAAGCTCTACTTAGATGTCATACTGCCTGTTGCTGGAAATTTTTGCCATCTGCTGCTAGTGCCTTTACTCCTATCCTTTGCAAAAGCATCAGAGACTCAAAATGGAAAGCAATTCCTTTATCATATGTTTAAAAATACTCTTAATTTGAATCACAACTGCTTTTTGATTGCTCTTGTATTTACACAAAGATAACAAATAGGCGCAGACTAAGGAATTAAGATGTAAGGTTAGATTGCATAGATATTAAATAACCAAACATATTTAACTGTCTACACCAAAGCTACTTCTTACAACAAGCTTTTGTACTTCTTGTTTGTTTTTAAAACTGTGATTTGGATGACTCACAACCTGTGTGAATAATATGCGATTTCTCACAAAGCCAAGCCCTAAACTCATCACACAGCTTAGAATCATAGAATATCCCGTGTTGGAAGGGACTCATAGGGATCATCAAGTCCAACTCCTGGCACCGCACAGGTCTGCCCAAAAGTTTAGACCATGGGATTAAGTGCACAGTCTTCTTAAATTCAGACAGGCCTGGTGCAGTGACTACTTCACTGGGGAGCGTGTTCCAGTGTGCATCCACCCTCTCGGTGAAGAACCTCTTCCTGATGTCCAGCCTCAACTTCCCCTGCCTCAGCCTAACACCGTTCCCACGGGTCCTATCACTGGTGATAACGGAGAATAGGTCCCCTGCCTCTCCACTCCCCCTCGCGAGGAAGTTGTGGACTGCGATGAGGTCCCCCCTCAGCCTCCTCTTCTCCAACTTATCACATTGGAAGGCAGCTTAAAATCATGCAGTGTCATACACAGAAGCACACCATCTCTGCTTGCACAGCACCCTGAGCATGTGACTGGCCACACAGGGGACCTTCCTTCCCTGTGCCTGCTTCTATTTCACGTTATGTAACCGCTTATGCCTGCACCTGGCAAACCAGGCCTCAATGAGACTAAATATACAATTTGAAATACCCCTGGCTACAACACAGCACCTTAAAATAAGTTAAAAATCAAGTATTTGGAGAATAAAACATCCTCTACAGTCCTTCTGTGGCCCAAATCCAGGCATCAACACCCAACCGCACAGCCAGACCTCGAAGGCTTTACAGACCACCCAGCACACGGACAATGCATTGCCTCCACGGACAGAGCCCCAGCTCCTGCTGTGAAGGGCCCCATTGTGTGTGCAAGGGAGAGCAAAGAAAGGGATCGTGCGCCCAGATGCAACTGGGCCACAGACAACTTTCCAGACAGTTTCTTCCACAGGATTTTTAAGAGGACTTACCTTAGCGTGGTGCTCCTGGATACTGCTCCTCCTGCCTCTGCTCACCAAGGCTGGCATTCCTCATTTCGCAGCAGCTCAGGCAGCAGCTCGAGGTGATAAACGCAGGTGCTTCCCCTCACAACCCCACAGCACAGCGCTGAGTGCCCCATCCCTCCCTGGCCCCGGGGCCACTCCTCACCACCAACCCTCCCTACCTGGAGCATCATTCATCAGCAGCCCCTCCAGGTTTGCCTCATGACACAGAAAGGCTTTTGCACCCAAATTGCTCCCCACAGCTGGGAAATCCTTACCTTTGTGTGCTAGACAGCATGGCCGGCCTCAGCTCGGCAGCCTGCAGGCGCCATCTCCTTTCAGTCACAATGGCGAAGCAGTGGCTGGGGGTCACCACACGGGGCTGAGCTGGCTGGGGCTGCTCCCAAACACGCCTTGCATGGAGGAGCCAGGGAGCACGGTGGGGCTGAGGGAAAATTTGGAGCCCATTCTGAGTGCCCTGGTGCGGGCTGAGGGCCTGAGGCTCTCTGTGAGGAGAGGGTGGGGCCACCCCCCCACACCTGCTCCCACCGCTTCTGGAAGGTTCCAGAAAGTTCTGGCAGCCGCACCCTGAGGGCACAGCTGAGCCCCTCAGGTGTCTGGTGGGGAAGTTAATTGAAGAACAGGCAAAAACACCACAGGGCGGGGAGCGAGGGAAAAAAGTAGGAAAGTACACACCTTAAAGGGGTGATACAATGTATCATCAAGTCTAGAAGCCTGAATTTGACTTAAAAAAAAAAAAAAAGCATGTAAGATCACAGCATGGGTAGAGGGAAGAAATCATTGCTCTATTATACACTTCTGTGCTTGAACACAAAACAACATGATTTTCACTTGCTTCAAGTAAAGGGAAAATCTGACATGAAGAGTTAGAGGTCAAGCAAAAAAGCTTTTGCCATCTTTTTGAGGTTTTCACACACCCCTCATGTGGACTAGCATGAAAATATACTGGAATGTTTATTGGAAAATGATTTTCCTTTAGGAGTCACAAGTATCTTCATTTGCCTGCTGCCAAATTTTGTGAGCTTGGAAAATTTCAATTAGATAAAAAATGCTTTAAGATGAAACACTGAACTGTTACTGCTTTTGGGAAGGAGGGTGAAAGGAACAGTCTCGGTGATTCTGTCACAGCATTCTGGGTTTTTATGCGTATGTACAGACCCTGAAATGTACATAAAGTTTCACTTAAACCCAGCATAGACCAAGGGTACAATGCCTCCAGTTGTACTCAATTTATAGTCGAGATTTTAAAAAAAGTATTTTCATACAGTACATGATTTAATGCCTGTTTTACCCCAGATAATATAAACATAAAAAAACAAACACTTGAAAGTGATTTGAGGAGCAGACATAAACAGTCTCAAAACTTACAAACTCATCACAGAATGATTAGGCAGAGAGATGATTTGAAAATGTTGGGTTTTAAAGTTGCCAGCAGACCAACACACCTGTTGAGTCCAAAGACTTTATCTCCCGACATGTTTATGCAGCGAGACGATGCACTAGGAACTAGACCATATGCAATCCTAGTTTTGGGGTTTCATTATACTGTCTCTGCAGCCGCTCCAGGAAAGAATAACCCCATATTAATATGCAACTGAAAAACGTGAATACATCGGTCTTAGTAATAATATTACAGACAGATGGGAAGCAAGGAAGAAACATGCCATTGTACTCCAACAATTAAAGAGGAAGTGGGTGGACTTTAAAGAATCCTTCTATGTATAATTGTGTATTTATTATTGGTTACAGGAGATGCCCTGTGGAGTCACTTTGCATAATCATTTTTAAACTGTAATAAAAACACCTTACAAAAGGACAGATGCTCCTTTTTAGGAACATATAAAAAAAAAGAACCAAAGAAATAAACAAATGCTTCCTTCACTTATTCTTCATCCACAATCACCCATCCGAAGAAATAACGGCCTCATCTAAACTGGTCTTGTAATCAGTGTGCTGTTCATGTTGTGCTTACAAATTTCATTTCAGTGCCCAGTGATCACTACCAGCATCTGCACCCTCACTGCCATTGTCTGTAGAGTGCTGCAGTCCCTACAAAGAGCAAAGGAAATACAATTCTGCCTGAAAATTTGAAATGTCTCAAAACCTCCCAGTAGTAGTCATTTGAAACTTTACTGCTCACCAGAAGAGAGCAGAAACTAGGGCCAAGTATGGGAGAGCCAAGATCTAGGAGAGGTGAGCAGACAAGACCAGCAGCCAAGAAAGCCAGCAGTGCCAGAAGTGTTATTTCCACTCTACAGTCATGACTTTCAAATCCCTTAAAAAAAAAAGAAAAAGCCTTCAAAGCTCTCATCCACACTAGTGGTTCTGGATATTCTCCACATTAATCACTCATAGGAAAAGTCAATGCTGTGCTTGTACAAGCAAGAAGCTCATGAAACTGCAAGCAAAATTTAAAAATATAGCTCTTTCTAGCATTTGGAGTCCAAAAGTATGATGGAAAAAAAGCACTGAATCAACAATGGAGCATGTGTAACCACTTTCAGCGAAGATGGAAGATAAACCAGTGCTGGAGGCACACTCAGAAGGAGACTTCTTACATGATAGATGCCTTCAGTATTCCAGCATCCTGGCTATTGTCATCATTTGCAGTGTTTCTCCTTCCACCAAGGACAAAGGTAATTCTAATGTAGTTGAACAAAAATATCTATTGGCCCAAAGAGACTAGTCAGCTAATTGCCTCCCATCCAGCTTCCAAGCAAGATTCAAATTGTCAACAGTTTAGGGTCGCTTACTGTGTTATCTTTGTTTGTACTGATTTTTAGACACTGGACTACACTGAAAATATTTTTCAGTATGAAAAGAATCTACATTTTTAATACTGAACTATCATCCAGGCTGTTTCAGAGTAAGGATCTTTCTGGTACCTGCAATAGCAACTTCACACTGAGGTGAGCTTAGGCATTAAAACAGAAGCTTACTCTTGGAGAAACCAAAAACCATTGTACTGCATGATAGAAAAAGATTCCTGCTAGTTGAAGATTGGGAATGTTCTGCTCAATCTGAATTTTAAACTTCATTTACTTTGAAATGCATTCATTCTCAGGATCATCTCTTCTTTTCTTGTAGTGCATTAACATTACATACAGCAAGATTTACTGTCATGCTGGTTAACACTGAAGGTTTCTTATATCATCCTTCTCAAAAATCTTGTATCTTTTCCTATATTTCTCTAGATGGTCTCTATACAGCTTGAGACTGTGTTTTCCTTGGGATGCTTTTGTTTTAGGAACAATAAATTTGTGTCACGTCCATTTCAGGCCTTTTCAAATCTTCTCTCTTGTCAAAGGCTGACAAAGTTATTTCTATCAGAGCAAAAAACTATAACAATATCCATATCAGTGCCTGGTCCTTGGGTTATTATACTAGTGGTGACTTTATTTCTTAAGACATTCATCACCCATTGTTAGAAATGACAAATTTTTACTTCATTACATAATTGGTTCTTTTTTTTCATATTTTTTTTTCCCCATCTGTTAGTTTCCATTAAGTTGCAACACAGTTTTGGCACAAGCTAGGTAGTTTCCATCACAACGTATTAATCTTTATTCATGTTTTGGTCAAACATCTGGAATCACTCTGCATCTCTCAGTAGAACAAATATTGCCCAAATCTTACTCCTTGGAAGATCAGAGAAGCTTGACACCAATTGACGCTTTGACTAGTGTATAAGGTTCTGAATCTTCATAACCAAGTATATTCGTTTCCCAGCATAAATAAGATTTACTCTGATTCAACTGTCAAATGAAATCCATAGAATAGTTCTGATAATTATAGCCCAAGATATTCTAAAGGATACTCGGAGTAACAAAACAATACACTATAAATATACATACATGAAATTGCAAAAATTTTAGCGTATTTTTGGGACTAATTTGAGAAACAATTTGCAAACAATTTTTTTCCTCATAGCTGAAAACTTGCTTTTTGATGAAAAGTTATGAGTTACTTGTTGTTGCTTTGCTGCTGAAATTTGTTACAGTAAATAGTTTAACATCTGAGTCTGTTCTTCAACAGTTTACCTTCTTCAAGGTGAGGAAAAAATTAACAGCTATTGACTCCTCCTAATGTCAGTGTCAATATTCAAATGGCAAATATGACTGTTCTACTTCATTTCGACTTCTAAAATTTGCTTTGTTGATTTTATTAAATCATGTAAAACCAGAAACACTATAAACAGAAATGTTGGTATGTCTGTAGGAGACAGGAGACAATGATAAACTCACATCTTCCTTAGTACAATGGTAAATCATGATATTCAAAAAGACACTTCAACTTTTGGGATTTATTTTTTAGATGCAGAAACGTCCCAGATAGTATCTTAAGCCAAGATAAAAATAAAGGAAGTTTATGCCAAAAGCACAAGTTTATTATTATTAGCAGTAGTAAAGTCTGTTACATAACATATGAGACAGAGGAAAAATGACCATTGGACTAGGAAACAAGAAAACAAAGGTCCGTTTCCGCAATACCCACAAAAACCTTCATTTAAACTTGGGCATATTTAGTAAGGAATATTTATTCTTCCAAAAGCTGTAAAATCCATTAATGTTGCAATATACAGAAGATGGGGAGCACACATGGATACTTACTTCTTAAGCAGGGTTTCCTGCTATGCCCCATTCATACAAGCAACATCATGACTTTTTAAACAGAAAATTTCTTTAATGGATTTACATTCATTCTTCACTAAGTTGGGGTTAATTAAAACTGCTTTGAGCTGTATCCAGAGGAGGACAGAAGACAAAATAAATGTAAGCACCAATCTACAACTTTATCAGCAATTGATTTGACTTCTGAATTGCTAAGTGTTAAGTCCACTACAGAATTACTAAGCAACCTTTAATGCAGTGGTAAATGTATTCTTCAACAGGATTAGTACCAGAAGCTAGACCTGAGTCTGCAGTCCAGACTGTGACTTCTGCCAAATGTGAACACCTTCCACGTGTGGCAAGTAAAGTGGGGCAATGGGTGTGTACCTTCAGGCTCTGTTTGTCAGAGAGGGTAAACAACATGTGAATTGCCTGCAGCTCAGAGGGTCCTGCATTATGAACTCTCGGGGTGCATCCATCTGAAAACTATCTTTTTTATTTCTATACCAGATACTGCATGAGTTGTTTTAAGTAGGTACCTTTTCTAGCTACTCAGGAGTGCTTCCTCCCTCAGCCAGCTTTAAACGGCTATGCACATTGATTTCCTGCTGGTTTTGTATCTGATCAACATGTTTCTCATATCCTTGTGGTAGCTATCAGTTTCATCTTGCTGTTTGTTGGAGCAATTGCTTGACTGGTTACTGGCACTTCCATAAGACCATTCTTCTGTTTGTACTTGTCTTGAAGAACCTTTAACAATAAAATATTTCAATAATGAAAATATTAGACTCATCAGCAAACTATCATAAAATAGAAGAAAATGGTGTCAATGAACAGACAGTAAAAGAAATAACCTGTTTTCTAAACTTGCAAAATTAACATTATATGAATTTTTTGACATTAAATGCTATCACCCACCTCTTATATGGCATGTAAAGAAATATTAGCTTATGAAAAACATTTACAATTAACCCCATATCAGAGTAAGAGGTCATTTATGTTTCAACCAATTCAGACACCTTCCCTAGCTGCCTACGTATCTGTACAGTTCTCTTACTTCAGAGAAGCTATGGAAAATATTGTAGACAGCAATCATGCACATCACAGACTTCCGGAAGACCGACTGTTTTTCCCTCTTCTCAAATAATCAAGAGCTGTGCAACCTCAGGTAAAAAAAAAAAAACAAACCTTTCTTCTGCTCAGATGCCTGTGATTGGTTCTTCACTGAGAAAAGGTAGCTGTAAGTGTCCAAACCTGTCTGGAAACAAATACTTCCTGGCTTACTTACTGTACTTATAGTAAAATCACACATATCCTCGCCTACTGCACTTTTCCCAGCCAGCCTGCAACAGGACTCATACGCTTTCTGTAGCCACTTTTTCCAAGACTTTGTAAAGATAACAGTCCTCTCCACCAAGCAATTGATTGGAGTTGAGTCAAACAGTGAGGATGGATGTCCCATTGTTAACTTTTACACAGCTTAGAATATCTTTCTATTTTCTCTTGTGTATAGCCAACATTTCTTAGTACATTCTCCTCCTCTTCAGACTGAGGATCACTAGCTTTGCTCTTCTGACTGGTTGAATAGCAAAGTGATGAGTATCTGGACAGCAAAGCCTCTTCAGTCAAGGAGCCATCCTGTTCATGCCTTGCCACACCAGCTGCCAGGAACACTGCTTGCACTGCATGAAGAATGGCCATTCAGCTCTGATGGTCCGTCCCTGCTCCTCCTCTTTCCCACACCATCTTTACCATTCTGCTAACTGTAACCACACAGTAGTTCCATCAGAAGAAATTACCAAATAAACAGTCTGCAAATGAAACCATCTTGTTTCCGATCCCTGTAGTTAATTATCGCTCAGGCATCAGAAGCACTTTGCAATTTGCAGGTCCACCTGCCTCTGCAATTCCCACTTAATTTATGCCAATGCCTTGTGAATTGGTGCTGAGTAGCACAGCCTTTGGTTGCCTTCAAGAGAAGAGTTGATCTGTCCCTGTTCCTGCATCATTTTCCTGAATATGTACTGGGAATTGCAGAAAGCATTTTTAAGAGGTCAGTGATCCAGGAATACTGTAATTTGAGTAAGTGGAAAGCTGTGTGTACAAAATAGTTAACAAAAGAAAACACAGACATCATGAAGTGCTTGGACATACTGTGTGAGGTAAGTAACATTAAATGCATCTCACTACATTTCAAACAAACAGACAAGATTGATGCAACATTGCCTGCATATTACCTCAGTGGGAAAGCTATTCCTCTTGCTAGATTTCGACCGGTTCCACGGCCAGCATCCCAAATAAAGAATTCCTATTGCTTTTCAAGAATTGAGTTCTCTTTTACGCTGAAAGTGATAGTGTAATGACCATCACAAAAGAACACAAACAATCAAACCGAACACAGTCCTTAAAATGGGAAGGCCAAAAGAAAGAATAAAACTTGCATAAGCCGAGCCATTAAGACCTGCTCTGAATTGAACCTGAGATAACTTAATCCCTTTTGCATTATTATTTTAATGAGGTATAGCAAAAAGTGTTCTCATTTAAAGCCAAACATATTGCATGTGATACAAAAAGAACAGTAGAACAGAGTACTAGCATGTGAAAGAAACATGTTGCAATTATGTGAAATACTGCTTTTGATATTTTATTAACAAGCAAGCATCCCTGGAATTGGGTCTAAATAAAAATACTTCATTAACCAATCAGAATACAAGGGAGTTATATAAATTTATTTTACGGAGCATTGATTAGTTTTGAAAATTCCCATTTTTAATGTTTTAATTTCATCTTTTATTTAAAAAATCACTAAAAGGACACAACCCACAAAAATACAATCTGTATCTGCTCTATATTTACAGATAACTGGTCACTATTAAGGCACAGATTTAAAACTAACATTTTTATGTAGCAACTCAAATATTTGTGCATAATACAATACTAACAATACGGTATGCTGTACTGTCATATTCCCTTTGTGGAATCAAAATAAGTGAGAAATTTTTTTTCCAGTGTGTTCTTTTTTTTGTGTGAAGCCCTATTGAAAATAATGTTGTTAATGGGAAATTCTTCACTTCGGTGTAGATGATAATAAGCACTGCTCAGCAAAAGACCACATCAACTTAATACTGTAATAAGTTCAGTTTCCAAATATAGTACTGTCTAGATACATAGTATGCACTTATGAAAGACTAAAAAGTTAAGAGTGTAAAGAGTTTTTTGATACTTTTAAGTTCAGGCAAAACAAGCAAGAAGGGGTTGCAGAAAGTTCTGCACAAAGTGTTATAGAGTATTTCAATAAAAGGTCTTATAAAATCAACATGACTGAAAACAACTTGATTTTCAAACAATGGTCTTGAAAATGCAAACATTTAAATGAAAGCTCATTTGTAAGCACATAAGTCAGTCCATGTCAATGGAGCTATCTATGTGCTTAGAAGCAAGCATAAGTGTAAATAGTTTTAGAATTAGAAATCGTGGCTTCCACAAGGGTTCGCATGAAGTTGCTCTTTCCTGTGTAACAAACACACACACAAATACCTCACAAATAAGTGGATATTTACCTATGGCATTTGAGCACAGCAACTTTGATGTGAACAACTGTGTGCATGCAAGATGCAGTTCTATCCATTCTAATCTGAAGTACAATTTTAAACCCGGAGGAAGCTAACTGCTACTTGATCTACAGTGGAAGTCACCCAGCTATACACCATTAAGTAGATATGGCTGAAATGAGTACTGAGCAGTTTTTTTTTTTTTTTTGCTAGCCGCAATAGGCTTTATATCATTGCTTGATCATCTATGCCCTCAAGTAATAACTTCTTTAAATTCCCTTTGTGTGTGCAAATCTCTCTAGACATCATTTTGGTTTTCTCACCTTAAAAGAATTATCCATGGAAAGTGTCAAAACTATTTCACACCCATTTTTGCATAAAAACCAACTACTGTAAATGTTACTCTAATGCCTTCTGTTAAGAGCACTTGACAGTGGTTTATGTCCATCTCAAAAGGCTTGTACACTGAACATAAATAATACATTACAGTAGAGGTAATTCACAACATTTCTAATGGGAAAGCTTTTCAACAAATTAATGCTTGGAAATTTTATATTGCATTGCAGAAAGAGGCACTTTATGAATTCCTTCATTATATGAGAACCCTTCATAAACCCATAACAAGACATTTGTAAAGACAGAGGAATAATATTGCCAAATTATTCGGACTTTCACAGTATAAGAATGCAATAGTTAGCTCTAGCCACTTATAATATCGACTCTGCTGAACATAACTTGTTTCAGAAATAGTTCATCTCCAGAGTTTTAAACACTTCTGCAGCTGACCATTACAAATCTAAATTGAACAAAACAGATGCTATTACACCTATTTCATGTTGGTCACTTATTCGCTGCATGCATAGTCATGTAAGTAATATGCGTCATTTATTAAATGGCAACAGTGCCGTCTTGTCAAATTAGATTAGTTGTATTTAATCAAACTGACAGCCCAGAGCTCTAGTTTGATGAATGCCTTTCATTCTCTACCATAAATCTGCAGTAGATCAGTTTAATGTTACATATCATAGGTGTATAGGATCTAAAAATAAAAGTCTGATATAAATAAGTGTCCTTTAGTGGCAGGATACTAAAAATAGCCCTTTGCTTTGAGACAACCATTAAAAACAGTTTTAGCATAACAGGCAGCAGTTAAATATGATGACTGCAAAGGGTTAATATTGCAAGGTCCATTTTGGTCTTTCATTGCATCTGTTACAGTTAGCAAATTTCACTGCAAGCAGTACTAGACTGCTTCATGAGAGCATAATAGGACTGGTCCACTACCATGTGGCTGGATTTCGGAACAATCTCTTCAGGTAGCTACTGGGGAGACAGAGAGAAGGGAAATCTGCATAAGAACCAGTTCCTAGTACCATTAGAGTGAGAAGTGACTTAATGCAGGAACATCTGAAAAAAATTTGATTAGTGCCAATATAAAAATCAATATGGAAATGAAAGAAAAATTTCCACAGGACAAGAAATCAGAACATGTAAAGTGCAGAAAGACCTCAATAATTATTTTAAGCAGTACCAGAAAAATCCATCTTGATAAAACCAAAATCTATGCTCTCTGGCATCCCAGCTCTTCATTCTTCCTTCATTCAACAAAGTAAAAATTCAGTGCATACATTATAGTTATAGGTAATAAAATACTAAACAAAGAACCCTATATTATTATTATTGCAAAATCTGTCCAATCTACATGAGTAAAACATAACCCACATTTGGTGTTTTGAAAGACAGACAATGTGTTTTCTCTTTTTTGGCACAGTATTGTGCAGACAAAATGCTTTGGTCCTTGATACCCAAACTTCCAAAGTGCAGAGGGTGGTGTGCAGTGAAGGCTGTCCACAGGATTGCCATGTCCATCTTTACAGTTGACTTTTTGAGCCACAACTTACTGCTACCAGCGACCACTGACACTAGCAATGTCCGAATGATACTGACGTGGCAGTCTTCCACTCGCTCCACCTTCGAGGAATGAGGCACGTATGTTTGCTGGGTCAAACAGCTTTCTTCGGTTTTTATTCAGTTCTACAAAGTAAACAAAAAACCTCTCAGATACAAGTGTTATTTTATTTATTTATTTATTTTTTAAATCAAAACAACCCAAAGATTCTATTTCAATAAGAATGTTTTAGATACAGAACAGCATCAACTGAAAATGTCAGTGAGGTACTCATTCAGTTTAATCAGGATAGTATGAGTGCCAGGGTAAGACTTCATAGAAGCTGATTGGGAAGCAAGCATCTATTTGTTGCAATTCTTAATTTGCACCGATACAGTGTGGAGTTGATACTCTTTTTGCAATGATGATTTAGATCAAATTGCCATAGCCGAAATAATTTTAAAAGGTTCTGCTACCAAACTCAAAGGCTGCAGTCTTCTGAAGGGACATGCACATAGAATGTATAGTTGCAACACAACCATGTTATATAAAATGAGATCACAAAAAAACTTATCAGCATCTCAATTATTTCCCAATGCACGATTCTTTAACAATAACATTGAAATAATATTTTACTATGGATTTTATTAAAAAAACAGGTGCTCACCTCTCATTCAAATACACACCCTAAGTTTGTATTAGCAAATGCTCATCCAAAATGTTTTTTCTTTCCCCACTTGTCTGTTCTTGTGAGCAAACCAGATGTGACAGACACAAATCACAGAGATCGTAGATTTTCATAACTGCTACTAAACCAAGTACATTGTATTTTTACCCTCTTTAGGCCATCACTTTATACGCATTCACTAAGAGCAACAGTAGAAGAGATGCAATTGGAAGGAAAAATGATCTAATGTTGCACTATCTACCTGAAGAAAACTTTCTCCAATACAAATTCATTGCCAAGACAGTGAAGACAGAATATTCGTATGTAATATGAAATTGCATGCTATTTATTACAATTAGAAAACACATCTAGGCATAGTACAGCACACTAGCAGAAACAGCATTTGGCCTTCATCTTTCTGCACACAGGGTACGAGACAACCTTTTAAAGTGAATTGGAAAAAAAAAAAATCAAGTAATGTGTTTTATTCAAACCCATGCATTCTGTAGGGACTCACAGTTCCGGGGGATAAAACAGTTCACTATCTGCTATGAAACAGACTTTCTACCAAGCTCCAACTTTCCAAGCAGACCATGCAACTGAAAATTTATTTGGGAATATGAAAGCTTTATAAAACCTGGTTTTAAGTGCCTTCTGATGAGGGGTAGGTCAGTAAAAATCAACAAATGAAAACCCGTGTGAAGTAGTTTCTTTACCTGAGATTGCAAGCAGCATTTTTCTTCTGGCACCGAAAGTGGTAATTCCTAGCTCTTTCAAATCTTGATCAGTAAGAGTAAGGAATGTCTGCAGATCAATCTAGAGTGATAAAGAATAGGAAAATTAAACAAAACAAGTTTATCCCCAAAACCATTAAGCTGTTAAATGTGGATCAGGATAGCCTCATTTTTTTTTCCTACTGCATTTTACATTTCTGCCAACTAGTTCTCTGCATGTAAACAGCAATCACTGCGTTCCAATGACTTCTTCACAGTTTCTCAGTTTGCTACCCTATTTCTCTGACAGAAACTTAAAGTAAGCAGTTTTTGAAAAGCACAGAAGTCTACTAATCACATTTGATTTTGAGTATTTATCAGAATTGCTATAATGAATTGGAAAAAAACAGGTAGATATGGTAGGTGATTCAGATTTCGGAAAGTTAACAGAGGAACATTGCTCAACTACTGGTGATGTATTTGAATTAATTAAAGCACTGAGCATTTCACAACGTTCCAAAGTGTGTGCTACTAATACAATTCATGAAAATGCGGTAGAAAATTTACTTTTCATTCTGGCCTAACTGTTAGGCTCATCACACTTAATCAATGACTCTTGAGGTTAAAATAAAATAAAACATCATCAAACAAAAGCCATCTTTAATGTTAGAAACCAACACAGCCATCTCTAGTTACATATCGAGAGTGGCCTCAAAATAATATCAAAGTTTTAATGACTACATAATATGGGCATTATGGAGCACGCAGGGGAGCACAAAAGAGATGAACCTGAGGGACTGTACACAGAATTAATTGAGGCACAGCTGGACTTATTTCCCCAGATTGAGTATTGATCCTGCCACAGTTTGGTTGCACAGAAACAGAATTCCACCCCAGCGGTAAGCAGTAAGATTAGAGAGATGAGAAGCATTGGCAGGAAATGCACCAAATTCAGCTGCCCTGAGCTGGGATGGCAGCAACACACTCCAACGGACCCAGGACAACTCCATGAGTGTGTGTACATGAGTGACTTGGTGTGCTGGAGGAGGTACAAGCTTGCCTTGTGTCTAGTCTTGAATATACCCCTGGTGCATGCAAAGCAGTTTTCCTCTCCCAGAAGCGTATCTCAAGCTGAACATTGGTACACCAAACAGAGCAACTCAAGTACAACATGAATGGAAGGTCCTCTTGGAGTTTATTCTTTATGAACACGTGCACAGTCCTCTTAACAAGAAGGCAGTCTGTGCAGATACCCACTTTGCATGGTCTGTTAGGACAACACACCCAGGTGTGGATCTGAGGATCTGAGACCACCAACTGGTGCAGATCTTACTGCTGATAAAAATCAAAGTTGCAGGATGAAACAGTACCCATGCCCAAGCTCACTATCTGGAAATTCAGAGACATGATAAAGCTTCAATAGAGCTGCTCATGAAAATCCTGTCACCAAGACACTTCTCATCAGCTTTGGTCAAGAGATGGAACAACCACTGTTGTAAAAACACACTACAAACACAAAGATGTCTTTTGAATACTGACCTCTTGCTGTTGAAATACGTCTGTGTATTTGCCCAAACCAAGTTTGCTGAACAGCTCAGGCAGGTCAGATCCCTTAAAGAGGCTGTTCAGGTTGCAGCCATTGCTTCCTGTCAGCGAGGAAATGCAGTCCATGTAATTACTGCTACTGAGATAGTGTTCAGCTGAAAGGGAAGAAGTGCACTTTTCAGTCATGTCACAGATGTGCAATTTTCAGTCACTTCAACAATGCATTCAATTAGATCATTAAATTACCAAAATATTTAAATTATTTAACATCAAAAATGAAAGCAAAAAAAATAATCAAAAAACACTTTTCAGTGGTCTTTGAAAATGAACAGAATTACAGGTTTTTTTTTCCTTAAGTTCTGGTATTTGTTTTCTACACAAAGTCACATTATGTCAACAGTTATGTGGATGCACTTCAGAACCTCATACAGGGGAAAAACCTGAAATGCGCCACTGCTTTTTCCTCTCCTTAAGCCCTCTCCTGTTTTCTCCAGTAGGTGTTTTGGAAAATACCATTGCAAACAATCACAACCTGCTCTTTTTGGTCTGGATGGGGAGAATACCATGCTGGAGCAATTCCTGGTAGAGGACCAGCGAGTAGCTGCATGATTTGTTGTACGGTAGAGATTTAAAAAGAATGAAATAGTTTTATAGAAGATTAAAACTGGAAATATGCTCCTTATAAAATTTTAAATTACATTGCCAAAAAGTGTATTTAAAAAAGCATTTCCAGGGTGAAGTTTTTAAACAAGAAAACCGATGTGGCTGCACAATCCTTTATCTTCTGTATGTCATAGTACACAACCAGAGAGCATTTTTTTTTTTTGTGCAGCATAAGAAAAATAAGATAGCTGCCTGGAACTACATCCGGAATTTGTGTAAATGGGGCCACTGTAAGCACTCCCTCCCTTGTTTACAGACACCAGAAAGTATATAGCAAAAGGGTACCTTCCTACGCAAGTAAAAATATGATTGTCCCAGAGCCTTCTGCAATAGCCTCCACTAAAGACTGCCAATAGGAAGTTATAAAAACACCACTGTACACAAGTGCTGTGCTAGCTTTGTCTTTTGGGCACAAACTAGTTAGAACGTCTCCAAACTATTAATTTGATACCAAGATCCATTTTGGAGGAGAATTTTAGAACAGACTATTCAGTGTTCAGTATTAGAACCATGAGAAGTTTGGCAAATGATGCAATTACTAGGCTGGCATTTTAGGCTGTAAAAGGCAGTGCCTTCATTTCCTCTGTATAAGAGTAAAACAATACAACACATGCCCAAACAGAAACTAATGGCCCTACAATCAGGGCAGATTATGCAAGACTATGTATTGGAAAAAGTGAAATATTACAAGATACTACTGATGCAGTTAGGAACCACTAGCATAAAAACAAAGCAGAAATTCAATACCACTATATGACCGTATGAGCAAAAACTTACATAGTAGTACTCCTAAACTTGTATGTTAAGGTAAGCATATTAATTTGTCCAGCCAACTCATAACTGTTTCTTTCATCTCCTGTCCACAAATTCCATTCTTCACTCACTAGCAGATAGCCCAGTAAAGATTTGGCTATTACTGCATCAATAACAGCAGAATAATGATAGTCTAGAAATAAGCTTTTAAGTCTGTACACCTTGGAAAAAAAAAAAAAAAAACCTTCCAAGACAGGAAAGAGCTTTCAGAAAGAATGTTTTGCATAAAGAAAGTCCTTAAAGATTTTCCAGACCAATACTTGTATATCGCATTATACTACCTTGCATAAGCTTTGAATATATATTCATTGATATCAATTATATAATCACAATATTCATTGATATAAATTTAATTTAATAATAATAATAATAATCAGATCTTAGGAAATTATTAACCTGATTTATTTTGTTTCCGCTTGGGGCTGCCAATTGAGGAGACAAATTCATGAGCTGTGGGTCCAAGCCCATTATGATCTCTCCAGTTATCAGATTCGCTGCCATTTCCCAGGTGCTCCCGACTGTTGGACCGTGAGAGAGACATTGATGAACCCTGTAAGACATTGATGAACCCTGTAAGCCACAGAAAGAACATTTGGGCAGAAAACAGAAGTTTCATTGTGATTCAAATGTTTTCTTTGAAGCAGTCCCGTTTAAAAACACAGCTTTAATGCTTGCAAACATCCTTTTGGCAGTTGATCAATTGTCAAATTTCAAGCCAGACACCAAAACAGCAGGTGTGCTTAAAACATATGTAGTTTAAGGATTTTAAACAGTTTAGAGACTACACTTCAGAATAAATTGCTTGGTATTTCCGACTTTGTTTCCAAGAAGTTCTATTATATCAGATTCCCATACAAATTCAAGACATTAAGCACTCTGTCTATGCATCCCTTCATGGGGAAGAGAACTACAGAACATTTGTTTAGAGAGAAGTGAATCAAGTATACAGTACTTTACAATGATATTGTATACAATACAATGACAACAATCCTGCAACCATTTGTGAATTTTTTGCTATCTTTTAAAAAGATTTTCACATTCCTGTAGAATATTAATTATCAACTCTAATTACCACTGAGTCAGAGTGTTTCCAGTAAAGGCAACATTCCCTGAAGAGCTGCAGTTAATTAGGGAATTGGGTGGGGATATACCGAAAAAAGATTAATATTGATACCGCACACATACACTAGCTAAAAAAAGATAGAATTAAACAATTTAGTTCTATATATTTGCATCAAATTCTAATTGAAAAAGCATGATTTAGGAGTTAAAAATCTTTTCTACTGCTCAGGAAAATTGACACCACTGGAGAAAAGCAAAAGATCCTTGTCTTCGGCAAAATCAGGAAGGTGTGAACTATGATTAGTATGACCCAACAAATGAAGAAAGGAACGGATTTACTCCAAGCCTTAGAAATGAACAAGAAAAGACAGAGTTTCTACATTGTGTTTGAGCACGGTGATGGCTAAAAGTTGTAAAGCAAAAAAGATGTCGGCCAATGTTTCTGAACGCCCAGTAAAATATTACAGTGGAGATTAAATGTTCAGTGATCTTATTCTACAAATTAACTTTCTAGACCATAGACTATAATACCAATACTGCGTCTGTTCAAAGACTAGTCCCTCCGTACATCCCACACATTTCACATGAAAAATGTACATGCAGGGAAGAAGGGTGGCAGTATGATCTCTGATACTAATGACATTGCAGACTACTAAACAGAAGCATGATAACAAGGAATCCACAATTTTTATTTTCCCCAGATGTTTCCACAATTGCTCATACCAAACAAGGGAAACAGGAGTCCTAACACACTACATCTCAGGGGAAGGAGCTAAGCCTGTGGTTTGTACGTCGGCAAACTCCAAGTGACTAAAACACGAAACGGTCTTACAATTATATGTCTGCTTAGAGACCCTTAGCAGTGCATCACAGCTTGGGGAAAACCCCCAGCCCAGCTGAATCAGTAAAGTCAGTTAAATAAAATGACAGATTTTAGTTGTCATTTTTTCTCTCCAAGTCGTTACTGCAAACTCAGTATAAGTACTCAAATCTATTATGTATAATTGAATGTCACGTGAAGTTCATATATCAAGTGGGGAACACTAAAGTACTTCAAAAAAACACGGTTGAATATTTCTTTTTAATTAAGTAGACCAATAAAGCAAACTTCTACAGCTTTGTGAACAGAATGTAACATAAGCTGCTACTATTTCTTTTTCTAACATTGTTTCACCATGCAGTAATTATATAGCTTACATGTTACATAATCACATTATTTTTAAGTAGGTTACACAATTTCTACCACTAGTCTGTCTACAATTATTGAGTCATTTGGTCCCATAAGTTGTTTTCAGCTGCTTTAAACAAATATCTTCACAGGAGCAGAATTCTATAGATCTAGAGCATGATTTATACAGCTGATATAACTGTATGTTGGGCTGAACGTATTCCATATGTGTTGTTAATTATCTAAGAAACATTTTTCAGAGTAAAAATACTTAGTACCTTAAAAAGAAAGCTAAAAAAATCTTACCTGAGACCAAGCTTCAGACAATTCTCAAAAGAAAAAATTGCATCATTCAATAGAAATAAATTTCCATTACACTATGTTTTTTATATACCTCATATGTAGTTGTCATAGATGGCTTGTACGATACATGATTAGCTCTTCTCAGTTCTTTGATAGTTTCTGCAGGCATAGATTTAGAGAATCCCAACCCACTCCATGTATTTGTTGGAGTTCTCACTTCTGTTACAACTGGCTTCTTTAACATAGCTGAAAAAATGCAAAGATAAATTGGTAAATCTCAACCTTATTAAAGACACAGAGATAATAATCTTGAAATCATGTATGCTCACGGGCTTCAACACACCAAACAAATCCTTAACACTTCCAGTTGCTACACAGATTGAATCCTATACTTCACGAGGACAATTTACTCTGTCAGAAGTTAGGTAAACCCCTTAGGGCTCCACTGAAGCTAAAGGAATCCCATCTGTTTCAAAACAAAGTGCTTCTGTTTTTCTTTTGGCAGGAGCGTATTTGGTTTGTTTTTTAAATAGGGTCAAAGACATGGTTATGTCCCTTATCAATTTTATAACTTAATCTACTCCTGAAACGTGGAGCAACCTTGCCAATATGACAAACATACTAAAATTTAAATTGGTTTAGATGAAGTATTACAGCTGTGAGTCTTTCTGTAACTTGTTTACACTGAGTACTTTATACTATGTTGGTATTAAAAAAATTTGGAACATAAAAAATAATATACGTGTTTCACTATCAGCTTGAAATTTGATTAAATCAAATTATAGAACTGAGCCTTCAGAAAATTCTTTCAGTAATGTACCAACAAACTTTTCAGAAGTCACTGTTAATCCACATACCTTTGGTCGCTAGTAGCTTCTTCTGTTCATAGTCAAATGCCTTAAAAGCAAATACACAGGAGATAGTTTAATTACCATTCCAACTAAATGTCATTCTACTATTTAGCTCTTTTTCAAAAAGTTTTTCAGAAGTTGCCAAGGAATATGTAACAAAGTTTCTCGTAAATGTAAAGCACTCATTCAAGCATAGATTTAGATTTATTCAAACATAGATAAAGACTTTAAATAATTATCTGATTTCCATTTGCATGAGGCTACAGCACCATTTAGAAACTTAGGGCACAACAATTGTTTTGTAAGATTTTTTTTTAAGCCTAGTTTCTCTTCCATAATCATCTATTCTTACCAGTTAAAACATTCCCCAACAGTATGAAGCAATATATATCTTAGACAGCAAATCTAGGTACCACTGTTATCTTGAATAACCTTCTTTCAAGTTTCGTTCCTCTCCATGCACTCATTTTCTAAAAGGAAAACAGGTGAGCTTTGGCAGAATTTAAAAACTTGTGTTTTCACTACCAAAGGCAACGGAAAATTTGAACTTCGGATGTCACCAATTAAACCCATTCTGCTTCTCTGAATTACAGATTAGCAAGTCTAAATACGCAAAAGTACAAAAATGCATTATTTAGCCTGAAGCATTAAACTCATTATTTAAAACAACTAAACCTCTGATAAGAAAAAGGGCTGCAAAACACCAAACTTAGTCTTGCCCCATTACTCAATGCAGTCTAGTTATGCTCACACTGATAGATCTATACTGAAAAAGAACTGTTACTACTGTTTTACAAACAAAGCATATCATATTTGTATGACAGAACTAGTGTAGCTGCTTCAGTAAGTGCTCCTGTAGATAAACCTGAAGCTAGTGAGAAGTGTTTTGACACTGCTTATGAAAACTTGTAAAGTGTTTTTCATAAGTTATCACTCATCTTAAAGTAATGATATAAGATTTTACACACATATTTAAGATGCTTGAGTAGACTAATTAGCCATATAGTTTTTTGAGTAGACTAATTAGCCATATAGTTTTTTGTGCTGAATTTTTATTTATTTAAGCTCAGCAGAAGCATAATAGTTCCCTCCCCCCTTCAGACGTTAAGTTGAAGACCAAACTAATTTTTTTTTCTTGCTTTCTTTGGAGTACAAAGACTTGGAGAGATTAATATTTCTCCTCCATTAAGTTTCTATGAGAAGGTAATGATGGTATTTACTTATTTGAAAAGGTCTTGCTGTATTACGCCAAAAATAGCTAGTAATCATATAGCAGTTTCAACACAAAAATAAGATTTTCTTCCTTCTGTAATGTATGGTACCCTGGGATGTCATCTGAGAACTAAGGGAAAGGTAAAGTTAACAACAGAAGCTATCGCTATTACACATTGAAAGAAGCCTCCTGTATATCACCATACCTTCCTGCAACCGGAGATTCCATTTTGTCTAAACTCACAAGACCAGCCACCTCAACATCATTTCTGCATATGAAAACAAACCAGCCAACCTAAATACAACCCACATCTTGAAAGAATGAACAATTTTGCTGGGAAACGCATTCCTGAAACATTAATGACAAGTCAGTCTGCTAGCCAGTTTCCTTTGCACTGTGTAATACATACACTTCGCAATTACCAAGTTTTGCAGTAGATTTGGGTTTACTTAGGAAACATACCTGCATATTTACATAAGATGGCTGTGCTAGACGTGCTCTTTCGGAGTTCTGCTGGGCAGCTGCTGCTCGCTCTGCTGCCCGCTCACTTCCAGGAGCCTTTTTGTCAGCCATAGGACTTTCAGAAGCACTTAACTCTGCATCTGAGAGCAACCTCTCTGTAGTACTATGGAACAAAGTAAGTATTAACTCCAATCTTTCTCTTCACAAGCAGTGAATATTCAATGCAATTGTCATAACTGAGCTTTACTTCGAGAAGTTTGGCAGCAAAACTCAACAAAAGCCAGTAGTATACAAATATCAACATTTTTCCCCAATATTCCCTAAGTCTCAGTTTTCCTTCACTATGTACCATTTTTCTCCAACGGTGAAACAAGACATATTGCTGCTGCCTATATTACCAAGTATGAGATCATCAATTAAGATTGAAGCTTTCTGGTGTCAGGAATCATTACATGCAATCCCTACATAGTGTGGCTTTACGCTGTTCAGCTTTGCTCAGGCCAGCAGCTCAACACTTCTAACAAACTAACAGTAGTAGGAAGAGAGATACATCTAAGTGGGAACTAAGAAAGATAACATGGGTGCAATGCTTCAACAATCATGACCCTGCATACCAATGTACCTCATATTGGAATTCTTTCTTCCGAAAAAAAGCCCTATCTTATGCCTGTTCTCAAGCAAGTGTAAACTCTTACTTCAAAGCAGATAGAAGTAATCATGTTTTAAAAGATTACTCGCAGAAGAATAAAAAACTAAAGAAACGTTGAGACTAAATCCACAACAAAAAGAACAAGACATACAAACAACTGAGCCTGATAGTTTAGAAATCCCAGGATTTCTGCTAATGAGAGCAGAATTAATGAAATAGATATTACAGCTTTAACAGTGTAAATAAATGAGGTAAAAGAAAATATGCATCTCAAGAGTCATGATAAGCAGTTCCCAAAACTACTTAATACTACTTAAAGTAGATTGCACAAAACATCACATTAAGAACAAAACCTGTATTGCCAAGATGTATTATGACTCAAAAGGGCCTTTCCCACTGCTGGGTCATTTAAAAAAAATACAAAAACAAAAACAAAATCATTGGGAACATGCTGTTATGTCCTGAAAGTCATTTTTCTACGAAGAAAACAGCCTCAAGTACACACAAAAGCAAAAAGGCTGGAACTTAAGAATTGTTCTCAATGTAATCAATAAGAAGGGGATGTGCAAAAACATATCCTTTAGAAATAGCTAATGAAAGTTCCTCTGAAAAAAATGCCCACCCTTTTGTGGGGAAGAAAAGGTGGGTTTTTTTTTCATCCCTTCAGACATGGACACAAACTAAAGAGAAAAATTCTTAATATGTACAAAAAGTATTCAAAGTTCACAAACAAAAGACAAAGTGGAGGACATAGTAAACAAGCCAAGCTCAATTTAAGACAGCTCTTTGAACATCTAATGACTGAAACATCTATCTTCAAACACAAGATAGTTCCATTAATCTATATTTGCACTTTCAGCTTACTGTAAGTGAGAGTTTTTGGTGCCTTGCAGTAATTCAACTGTTTGCCTCTTCGTACACGCCTGTTTGGAAGAGCTCATCATCTGCTTCAGGTCACTGGTATTTGCTGAATGTGATGGACTCCTTGGCATGCCCACTTCTACAAAAGCATCATTGCAACCTATAAGGCCAATAAGAGAACACTTAAACAAAACTCCTCTTATATTCTAGTGTGCTTATTAAAGTGATAACTATTAAAAAAATTGCTCTTCTTATTAACCTAGTCTTCAGAATTAACAACTTGGCCTGAGGTAAATCAAAAACGTAATTTCAGATACACAGAAAAAAAGCATCAATATTAATGTAGTGTGTCTACTGTATCTTGTTAGTATTTTCCTTTATTTATTCAAGTAAAAGGCAAGTAATAGTAGTTAATATCAAATTTAGATAATCAGAATGACTATTTCAAACAAATTTGATTTGGTATCCAGTTTTAATAAACCTTGTCAGGTGCTCATATAATCTTTGCTGGAATAAAAGGTCCCTACTTAATATATAAATACTTCTGGAATGTATTTTTGCAAATATTAATTGCCTTAATTGGGCAATGTACCATTTATTCAAATCTATTTCAGATGGCTACAAGTATTAAGAAAAGAACATCTCCACGTTGATCGGTATTTGAAAGGGAAGCAGGGCCTTTACACAAACCTGCACAGAAGTTTGAAATGAAACTTGCTTTCCTTCCTTCCATAAATGAAGGAACAGATCATTATGCTGCGTTTGAACAGCTAAAGGAACAAACTGAGGTTTTATTATAAATAGCAAATTAATTCTGTCTGCTGATGTCATCTAAGTTTGATCTACACATAATTTTGTGCAAGAATAACTCTCTCAAAAGTCATTATTTCTTTCCATTCATTGAAGAGCAAAAATAAAACATTGCTAAAAAATTCTCTACTGGTTTAAGCTATGAAGTGAAGCTGCTATAAAAAAAATACTAAAATTGTTATAGATTGTTTCCCTACATAAATAATATAAAAATAATATGGGGAGTAAATAAAACGATAAAAGCATATTTATGTTAACTTAAGGTGTTTCTATCATCAGCAAGGCTCTGTTAGCACAATTTACTTTCCTTGACAATAGATCTGTGAGATCCAAAAGGTATTTTCCTTCAGCATCGTTGTACAACCAATGCACAGGCATCATGTGTTCATTTAATTAACTATGTTAATTGTGCATTTCTGTTTCATGAACTATATGTAGGTTGCACAAACACCACCAGACAAAAGAACAGAATGTCAAAGTCTTACCTTCTGCACTATTTGACTTGGCAGCTACTTGTTCTGAGGCACCGTGAGTACTTGTTTGTCTTGCCGAATCACTGTGGTTTGTGCTCAACACATTTTCTCCCAGCGATGTGGCAGACAGTGCAGCATACTTGATATTTGAGGTCTGAAATGATTGTCAAAAATGGAAGTGATTTTATGCTTTATGCTTAAGAAAATATTGCAAAGTTTGCTTTTCTGTCTGTGCAAGAAAGCAAGAGATTCATTTCTGTTACAGGAGAAATTTCATTTCCAATTTTTCAACATGGGACATGTTTTCAAAAATATAAAGATGTTATAACAGTACTGTTCTATGTAGACACTTAGTAGCTTTAAGAATCTACCAATGAAGCTATTTTTTTTTTCCTAACTTTCTTAGAACAGGTTCATTACAAACAGATCTGGTTCTCCAGAGATCACGTCACTTACCTTCACGTGACCATTTAAAGAAGGTGACCCTTTTTTACTTTCTGATTGCAGGCCGTTGACATGGACTTCAACAGGAGTCAAGCCTGGTGGTGGAGATGGAGTGTTCTGACTATAACTAGGTACTCCAGACAGCAAAATACTAGTTAAAGTTGCTTGGGCAGTAGATGGTATCATTAGGTGTGGAATAGCAGAGAAACCTGCAACAAATTTTGGTCATGTTCTGAATAATATTCTCATTTTAAAAAATTCTCAATACTTCAAATAAATGTCTATCTTTATATAGATTTGACACATTACTGAAGAAGTTGCCTTTAGAATTGCATGCCAAAACCAAAATGCTCTAACCGTTACTTTGTGAGTTAGCTGTTTCTTACCTAAAACATCAAAACATTGTATGCAACAGCAGGTTATAAATGTATATAAAGTTATAGTTGCAAATTTTGATATTTATTCATCTGTGTGAATATAAACTTAAGAATTAAGGCTTAATTAATTAAATTAAATTAATTAAATGAAAAATTCTGGACTTTCAGTTGTCATTCTTACAAGTTACTGTTGAACAATTCATTTAATTTAACTTCTACCAACCTGTGGCATTCGTGTTAGCAAGAGATGTTGCCCATAATGTGGGGCTAGGTGTGCCTGAACTTGGACTCTGTAGGGGACTCACAGAGCTATTCAGAGCATTCAACAGAGAGTTTGGAGTAGTTGAGGTGTTGACCGACAAGGCTGTTGGACCTAAAAGGCCTGCAAAAAGTTGCACATGTGAATATTCAGCTAAGACTTAGAGAAAAACATTACTGCAAGTTTTTAAGTACTAATTAAAACAAAAACACAACCAAAGTAGCACCCTCATACATTTCACAGACATATTTGAACATTAAACCTGCTGTTTACTTGGTGCAGAAAACAAAGTACAAGGATTCTTAAACTGGGAAACAAGAACTGTAGCATCCTTTATGTCCATCTACTGGACTAACTATTGTAAAATCAAAGCATCTGCACAGGTTGCTTTTAATCTATGCCATTCTTGTGTATCTCCTTCACTGCTTCTGTCAGTTTGTTCCACAGAAGCATCATTTGCAAAACAAGAAAGTAACTGCACTTCACAACCTTACTTTCATTTCAAATAGCCTTTTTCTGAAAACCTCATATGGATGAACCACTACTTCCACACTAGAAACTATTTAATTCCTTCTTGCTTTTTCAATAATGACGGCAAGTCACCCTCCGAAGGCATTACCTCAAACCAGCTCTTCACCTATGAACATTCACAGGTCAGTTCAGCATTGTAATGACAAGAGGTAAAACAAAAGTAAACAAAAATCAAACAATAGCAAGGACCAAACAATACCAAGGCATGACAACAACAGTAACAAGAGCTGCATTAAAAGCCACAGTCAAATGGCACAACCACTTGTACCCATGTGACCCTCACAAAAGCATCTGACATGGAATTGCACAGCACCGCTGAATGGCAGGTTGCAAAGTTGTTACGTGAGAACACTGAATTTCAAGAGCCAGTGTCAAGATTTGACACTGAATTCTTCTGTCAGTTTATTTTTTATTTTTATTTTTAAACATTTCTGGTATCAGGTATTTGCAGAACTTGAAAATGATGTAGTTATTCCAGTCTGGACTATGCATTTCTTCTATAAAATGATGTAAGATCGGAAACTTAGACCTTATTTATCATTATAAAATTTAGCACAGAAATGCCTAAATTAATAGCCTGTGCATCCTCAACTAAACTAGAACTGAAATGTTGTGTTGGGTATGTGCACTTTCATGTTACAGTTTACAAACATAAGTACCCACCCAAATTCAAGGCAACCTCATACGTTGCAATATTGCCAAAGGAAGAAAAATCACTTGAAAAAGATTCCTCTGAAAAATCACAGAAGTAGCGTCCTATATCACCTGCATTTCCCCTCCTTTCCTTTTCAGCTGAGTGGTTTGCAAGCTTCTGGATGATTTTCTACAGAGATGAGTCATGCTGCTGATTATGAAAGCCTTGGAGGAAGTTTTTACAACAACAAGCCCTTGAAAGGCCAGATGCTTTTGGAATAATCTAATGCTTTAACACAAGTCCTTATGCAAAAACACATCTGGGTTTTTGCACAAAAACTAAATATGTATATTTTTAAAGTGCACGTGAATTAAGTTTCAAATGTGTGCACGTGTACATATATGTACACACGTAAATGTGTATATAGGTATATATACACACATGTAAACATATACATAAAAATAAAATACATACCAAGTCCAGTGAGTCCTAGTCCTGCTGAGGACAGGATATCCAAACCAGGACAGGAAAGACCAACAGGGCATGAGACAGTAGAGGGATTTGATGGTATGGTGACTCCACTACTTTCAAGTCCCAGGAGACATTTCCGTGCCTCATACATATTTAAGGCATTTCGTTCAACACTTTTTACAATCACAGACTGTAGGGGGAAGAAAAAACAAATCAAACCAAAGAAAAAAACAAGGAAAACCAGTGACTAGCAAGATCTAGAGAGGTGAGCCAATAATTAAAGGCTTGTATTCTCTTTTATCAGTAGTCTATATATCAAAGCGGACAAAAAGGGTTTATATGAAAGCTATTAAAGTTCTAGCTGTCTGGAAAAAAAAAGTAAGGAACACCTGAAAAACTAAGTTACCAAAAAAAACATTTGTTTTGGTACATTCTCCACACAATGTATTGTGTATTGATTTTTATATATCCCTACACAGAGACACTAAACCACTAACACAATGGAACAGTCAATACTTGGAAATTTGTCTTTTATGGCAGAGAGATAACAATGCAGGTAACTGGGTGGGTTTCCTCTTCATGTTCATCTGAGTATTTTTACAAAGAATATCTATCCCTCTAATAAATTTGCGGTTATTTCTTGTGTTGGTTTTTTTTTTTTCCAACTTCTCATGCAGACGTTTTTCTCACAGTAGATTTTTTTTTCTTTTTGAAATTGATTGCTAACAAACACTGCAGTTATGCAGAGAAGATGTGATTGAAGGCAAATTTCTATAAAAAAAGTGTTTCAAATTTGCCTCCCCATAATTTTTTTGGTTGTTTATCAGTATCTTCCATAAAAAACTAATCTCTGTATTGTCAAATATTTAACGAAAAATTCAAACTGCCATAAAGGAGAACTGTTATAACATTTCAATTGATATTTCAAGTGGAAAATATATATATGCATCTTACACATTTATGATCCATTAAGTCAGGGAGGAGGGGCAGACATGTCAACTCATCAGCTCTGAAAAGCTGGCATGAAAGCCTAAAAATAATATATTAGTTTCTCACCAACCTTGCTTGGTTGCTTTGGCTTCGGCTTAATGCTTATGAAGACATCTAACTGCTCCATTAGTTGTGTTATAAACTGTGGTTCTACTTCAATTTCTTCCTTCATATCAAACATGAGCACAAGAGGAAGGCAACCCTGAAAAGACATTCAAAAATTCATAAAACTTATAACCTACACTGCTTCCACATTAATGTTGGCAATAAATTAAAATACATAGATTGTACACATGTACATCATGGTATTATAAGTTCAGAATAAAAAGCATGGATGAAATTAAGTAAAGCTACCTCATTGCCTGCAACGGTACAACAGTATATTCTTGCCCTAAGATTTTGACCATCACGGTAAGCTCATACATGCCCCCACACTAGCTACCTATGCAAAATTAAAGGTGTCTGGAGGATTCAAATTCAGAAACAACTATTATATATCAAATCAGAATAAAACATTGTCAAGAACAGATAGTAGCACTCAAACAGTCCACAATAAACTAAGTTTGTAATAAAACAAGGTTTCTGCAACTCATTATTGTCTAAAGCTCAACTTTTACCTTTCTTTTCCCCCCATCCTCTGTAGCTACATCAGTATTTTCCAGTGATATAGATGACAACTCTGAAACCTTTCAAACAGTAAAATTGTAAGTAACCTGCCAAAAAAATCAAGAAAAAAATCTCTACCAAAACAAAAACACAACCGAAGAAGGGGAGGGGAAAGGAGAACAGAAAATCCACCCCAGCCCTTCACAGGATATCTTGGGATTATTAGATTGCTCATAAAATAAGAACAGAGGGTAACAGTGAAAGACAAATCCAACTTTGAGAATTTAGATTCACACACAAAGTAAATATCACACATCAGAAAAAACAGTAATGTACATTTTAGAAAGTGGTCATATTTAGTCAGTTTCCTGTTTCTATAATTTTTTTTTTCAGAACAAAAAGCAGCTAATTGGTATATTCTTCAGATCACTAGCTCAGTATTTTATATTTACATAGCCCTTCACAACAGTACCACCTATAGCTACAGAGTACTTTCCAAACCTAAATAATTGAAGTAATTTTAACTTAAGCAAAATTAAGGCAAGATATCTTAATTATTTTGACTTTACGAAGACTGACAAACACAGCTTAACTTCAGTAAATGAACTTAGCTGAAAAAACAGTTATAAATGGAGTTTATTTTAAAACACTGAAATTAATAATCCAATAATAAAGGACTTTAGTTTAACAGAACTGCTGAGAGCAATTCATACATGGATTTTCCTAATGTTTTCATTTCATAAAAGAGTTACAGAAACTATTATCAGAAGGTTTCATCAAATGCCTGCTGAATGAGAATGCAACTAAAAGGTTAGCAAGAAAAAAAGGAAAGTGAGAACTTTGAAATTGGAATGTCATATAAGCGGATAGATTTTTGCACTACGGTTTTGTTCGTGTGTGTTTAGAGCACCTGCATGATGATGTTGAGAGAAACACAAGCATTGCTCTTCAATAGAATGTGAGTGAACAAAAGTGATTTGTCAACGTCCTCCATAATATAGTACAGCCTGCATTATTATATGCGAAACTAACAAAAAGCAAGTCTCGGTATATTTTTAGTGATTATCAAAACAGGAGAAAACCAAAGGGTTTGGGATGAAGGGAAGACAAACCAAGAACACTTCACCAAAACCTCTCTCACTTGTTTAAGTATTTCATTTAAAATCATTACACATTCTTTCTTCCTTCTCCAGTTTGCTCTCATCACTACTGTGAACACTATACTACACTGAATATAACTCTGCAAGCAATATGCTTATGCTCAGAAACTAAGACTTGTAATGCTTGTCAGAGATGATAGATATTCACAATTCATACACCACACAGCCTTCTCAATTAAATTAGTTACTAGTTAATATTAAAGCTTCCGTTTAGACATACTGCTAAGCAACTTCTAAAAAAGTAGTGCTACTACATTACATATGTCATACTCTAAGGAATGCTATCTATGCACAGTATTACATTTCCTGTTGATATTGTCAGCTCTGCCTCTAACATTAGCCTCATGAGAATTACAGAATCACATGAAAATGTGAATTTAGTAGTTCAGAAAATGGTTATGGCATTTCTTTTCTTGGTATCAATGTCCAGGTGCTTCTAGATAGTTACTTATAGGACACCTGTAAAGATCAAACCAGTTTTTATTTCATTTTTAAATCACATACTCAGTTCCACAGGACATTTCTACTGCCTTGCTGCGAAACAGCATCAGCTATTACTCTGGCTGAATCAGAGCACCTGGAAAGAGCCAGTAACAAACCTGACTGTGGGGAAAAAGCCAGCGTGCAGTCACACCTTGCAGGAAATTGCTCTAAAACACAGAAATTTGATTCCACCCAACAATGCCAGAGAAGAAAACAATCAAGCTAAACATACTTCAAAAGAAGCTGAGTGATTGCAGCCATTTATCTCTAGTTAGCACAGCTGTCTTTCTTGTTTTTATCTGAAGCTGAAAAAAAACAACTCACTGCTTTTACTAAGGTAGGAAATGGAGATAAGCTTTTATCTGGTTAGTTGCTTCTTCCTTCAGCTTTTCAAATTTTTGTTGTTTGAAAATACATATTCCATTATTAAGTCTGATTTATCTACAAAACTGGAAACAACAACAGCAGTTTCTGAACATGTAATCCATGGGAGTTGAAACAGACCAAATCTCAATTTATCCATGTCCTTATGTCAGTACACTTCTTAACGGGTGATAGTCAGCATGATTTGGGACACAGAGCTGTTCTGCTGCATTTGCAATTAACAACTCAGACTTCAATATTTCATAAAACAGCTCTTGTGTAATTCAAAGTTTCTAGAGTAAAGATATATTTTGATATTTACAGGATAGCTTGTTTGCATTTCCTTCCACTTATAAAACCTACATAAAAGCACTCTTTAAACATCATTACAGAAATACATAGAATAAGACTTTTAGTATTTATAGACACTATCCTCCCAGAATATAATAACCATGACTATAACTGTACAAAGAGAAAGGTGGCACGTTTTTGCTTTCCACTATACAGTGAAGCACTGTGCAGCACAATAGAGATGTTGACTTTTAGAACTTGATGGTATCATGGTTTATCCTGATACCAGCTTCAAACTGGATTTGAGTCCAATCTTCCCATGTGTTGCTCATAAATATCCATATAAAAAAACACATGTACATGCATTAGTACTACAACAATGCCAAAAAGCTCCTATTAAGATTAAAGGCCAGTATAACAAAAAGCTTTATAAATAATAATAATATTCATCACCAGAGTTATTTTTATAAAAGGGCTTATAGTATTGAGGCTATGTTACTAGAAGGAGTGTAAGACTGTGGCGTGAGTAAACATGTTCTCTAATTCTCTGTTTTCCTTGAAAACTCACCCACACAGAAGGCAAGGAAACCCTGCCTCTTCCAAAGGGACCTACTTACCTGACAAACAGGGAAAAGACAAGCTGACAAAAACAAAAGACAGCCCAGCACCTAACAACAATAACCCCCTTCCCCACCTCCCAAATCTGCTTTCTACTCTGGAGCACATTGTTATCAAATATCATAAATTTAAATGGCTCATGCTGCACTTATATTGCCAAGACCTTTATTCAAAGCATACTACCACAGATTGCAAATATTTTGGATAACTACGCACACTCAAAACACTAACAAAATTAGAGCATTCAATCAATTCAGCATTCTGCAATGTGAGTAATAAACCCTCCCCTCCAAAACTAATTTATATTGGACCAATAAATACATGTGGAAGTGGCATATTTTTCCCAGAACTTAACATTTTTACAGGGAAGTTTAACAGAAACTACTTACCATGAGATACTGTCTGGCAAGACAGACAGACTCAATTGTGCCCTGGAGGTAGACAGTGGATTTCTTCTGTGGGTTACTAGGGTCAGGAAAGTGGATCTGAGCACCAGTCCTCTGCATGATATGCTTGATGTTACTTCCATTTCGACCCATCATAAAGAGATGATGCTGTGCTGCAATGTCTAGTTGTGTGCTCACAGGGATTGCAGAAGCCAGACTCCCAGCTAGGTGTTCTAGAAGCATGGCTGTTCCTTCCTGCAGGGGTAAGTGCAAGAGACTGGTTAAACAGGCATACAAAACAATGCTTCATCAGATGGTTTCCTTATCCATCATGCACTTCACATCCAAGGTAAAGAAACTTCCATTTTGTTTAAAAACCTGGCTGATTTGTAACAGGGTAAGATATGAACTAACCTTTACCTACTATTTCTGTTTTATGACAAAATGCAGAGTTTAATTGCCATTATTAAAGGCAAACAGGAGGACAAACTGCCTGAGCCCAGTGGAACTTCTGTGCCCACAAACAGCAATAAGGAAGCCAACTGAGACATAACTGGGTAGGTACACTTCCAAAGTTTGCCTTTCAGTTTTGGTCTAAGGCATTCTTATGGGCCTGAGATATACCCACATGAGACTGTACCAATCTGTCACACTGGCAGTCATTAACAAAAACTTACTAATTTTATTATGATAAATAGCCTCATGGCAGTTCCTTTACTTGCATGTTAAATTCACATCTCCCAGTCCTGGTTTTGCAAGACGAGTTTGATTAACTGCTATGGCGAGTTTCACGGTTATGTATTTGACCGCACAATGAAAAGATTGAAGTGTGGAGGATTTTTATTTATAAAGTTTTTATTATTTATGGACATTGGCAGGATTAGGACTAATTTCAGAATTGCTGCAAAGCTGAAGAGGTAAGCAACAGAAAAAAAAATAAAAGCTTACCACAACGTCAAATTCTAAACTTAAAATTATTTCCTCCACATTTTTACACTTTACCAACACCAGTTAAATTTAAAAAAAAATTAAAAAATAGTATTCAGACTTTAGAAGTGATTATATGATAACATGTACAGATAAGGCAAGATATAATGTTAATATACTGCTTAAGTATCTAAATTATGAGTATTTCTAAAATACAGCAGCTTGCTTAGGAAGACACATTACCTTCACAGCACTAGTGTTGTTTTGTGACCCTCTGACAATGACTGTAGCACCATACATTCGAGACCGTTGTTTAAAGGAAACTGAAATATTATATGTCTGAGATATATGCTGAATTGTGGGAGAATTAGGATCTGGGATTGGTTGCAGAATTCCAGCAATAGGCAATTCAAACATGAGTACCAATGGAAGCAGCTCCTAGAACATTAAAAAGAAAATATCGAAAACCTAGGTCATATTCAGTGAAATTAACACAACTTACTGAATCATAATGTATCAGTCAGTGATAATTAAATTGATAAAATACACACTCTACCCAGCGTCCATTTGTAAAAACTTTATCTTGAGTTCAAAAAAGGCACTGCTTTTCCAAGGAAACAAGTTTTGTTTTTTTTTTTCCTCATGTTTTTTGCTTTGGGTAGAGTTTGTCTTTGTGTTTGATCCAAAATAACAGTCTTTTGCAACTATGCAGCAGTCATAAAGTCAGGTTCATTGCCCATATTTATCCATATGGGTCTACACACATCAATATTTGTAAACATTCATAGAGAAGCTTTTTTCACTGTCATGGATTAATTAGAGCTCTGAAGTCAGCTACAAAGCTGCATACCATTGGCTTCTTTCATGACTGTCAAGACCAAAGTTGTATAAGTGGCACACCTGACTATAATTGTGAAAAAAAACCAATTTAATAGACTTAGTATCCATACCACAATACACATACAATCAAAACTAGAAAGTGAAGACAAAAGTGCTGTGAGTGGAGAAAGGAATCAAAATCCACCAAGTTACTTACATGAAAACTGTTAAAATTAAAAAGGTTGCAGTTGCCTTTCTTAACTCAGATTCACACAGGATGGCTGAGCTCCTACAGACCATCTCTAGAGTGTAAATCAAGATGCAATTTTAAACACAATATGGGATACTTTACTTCTTGCTTATACTGTAGACTCTGTGTTCAAGGTCCACCTAGGGCTAGTTAAAGATTTTGCCAGAATGTGAATCAGTTTTTGTAATACCTTTTGCATATTACTCATACAAATCCTCACATTTGTTCTCACATTTCTGCTGTCAGAGGATAGAGCTAGACAACCTTAGGGTTCTCAAACCTCTACTGCAATATTTTCCTTTAAGGTGTTTTCACAGGAACGTTATACTGAAATAGGCTATTACCCGAATTCTAACTCTTGCGGACTCCACTCCAGCTGGCTGTCCTGCAATAGACACCTGGAAAAGTAAGGATATAGAAAATATTGCATCACATTTTCAAGCGAGGCATTTGAAAATATATTCAAATACCTATGTTTTCTTTAAGTATCAACATATCACATCTGGTGACATCCTAAGTGTTGTCTGAACGGTAGCTGAAAATTTAATTCTGTTAAAAAGAAGAAACCTATCTATAAATATTGTAGCATCTTAGGTTACATGAGCTTAAGCAACTAGAAGAAATTTATCAAATAATCAACACAGCTATTTGGATCAAATAATAGAATTACTATTGTATGCATGTGCTCAGTACTCAACAAAATAGTCAACAAAATAGTGTTTTCTTGAATCTTTTGAAACCACGGTTTTGCTGAGCAGCCACTGGGATGCACAAGAGGGATTCTAAATACTAGGATGAAAGATTTGAAGGTTAACTTTTCTCTAACATTAGCTTCACAAAAGATGACCAAATGAGGTACAATGACTTATTCTAATAAAGTTAAACTATTACAATGGAACATCAGTTTTTGCTAGCTATCCACCTACTTTAGCGTTCAAAAAAAGTTACATCATGAGCCAAAAGCACCAAGAAATTAAACATTGTGCTAAATAAGTCAAGATTTGAAGAGGAAAAAAATTTACAAAGGCTTTTCCTACTGTTTCTCTAGTAGGATGCTCACACTAAATTGTTCATTTCTGTACTCTCAAAATAATTTCAGTTTAAAAAAAATAAAATGATTGATGAATCACCACAAATTGTTCCCATCCATTGATCAAGTTTTGTTCATTTAGGAAGTCCCATGCTTTCCAAAAAGTGTAAGTGTAAATCTTACTTTCCTGAATATGAATTCACCACTCCTCTCCCCTCAAAATAAAAACAAACCAGTAAAAGAAGTTTAGAAAAGATGTTTCATATTCTCAGCAACTACATTCTAATTAAGTTTAAATATATATATATATATATTAGTTAATATACATCAGTTTTTATAAAAATAAAAGCTATATATATACATATATATACACACACACACTTACTTGGTTGCTTTTTTCTGCTTGATTATTCCTATTTGAGTCTGGAAAATGGATATGGCATCCTGTTTCCTCCATCACCTTTTTAATATTATTGCCACCTTTACCTATCACATGAGAATGTTCTGTATGCGAAACATCCATCTTCAAGGTTACCCGATTGCTCTGGAAATCAAGCACCCATGATTAGATTTATTAAGAGCAGAACCTGAGTATTTTATAATAACGTAGCTTCAAGAACGACATTGAAAATTGCATTTCCAAGCACTTTTGTAGTAGCTTAGCTTCTACTCAAGTAAGATGTTTTTAATATAGATCAGAGTCAGAAGCTAAGTCATTAACATTTTCTTTCCAATATAGAAATTAAGGTACATCTTCAAAAATAGTGTCTAAAGCTTTTAAAACATGTCCCAGATTTTATGAACAGTGACTTCAATGTCCTTCTGCAATCTACTCCAATTTGTTTGAATCCTGTGGTGTTTCAATTGCAGTCACACGCCTCACTGATCTGAAAGGATCATATGATGACAAGTTTGGAAAATCACAAAGCCAAAGGACCTGAAAATAACTTCTCTTCCCCCTTGAGAAGACACACCAAATTTTTCTGGTGCATCAATTTTTGAAGTGTACAAATAGCGTCTACAGCTATTCTTAATAACATTGACTGTTAACAATAGACTTAATAGTTACTCAAAAAAACCCACACCTATCACTGGTGAGCTCCTTTTGGCAATCTGTTTTGAGTACCAAAGAGCTGGTATACAACTATGCAGAAGCTGCATACACTGTCCTGAAAAACTTGCCATTACATGAAATAAAAATTTGATATAAGACTCTTGGCCAAATATTAGAAATCTCATATTCTGGTCTGGATTTTTTAAAGTAGACGATCACTGTAATATTTAACACAGAACTATGTAAGTGCTCCTAAAATTAAATTTCAAGCACAACTAGCATTTTAAAGTCTATTAATAAAACTATTTTGTTTTTAAACATGTCTAGTCATTTATATCAGAAGTAGACAATATTGCCAGTGACTAGAAAGAGAGATCAGAAAAATCCTCCTTTTGAAAAGGAGCATTTGTCTTCAGGAACGTTACAGAGAAGTTTGGGGATTAAAAGGGTTGTTTAGCTTGCTTCTGCTTCCTACAATGGAATACAGACCATATGAACTCACATCATTTTTAACCTGAGTACATGCCAGTTTCCAGGAGTCTCTAGAATGAGTAGTTCTCAGAGTTGTCTGTATTCTATATTTTTAATTTTCCTCCCCTGGGTAATCCAGCCTGGGTGTGTGTCACTCAGCCACTACCGCTGCTTGCTCACTCCCACTGCAGTAGTGCAGGGACCATGCAAGTTCTCCCAAGACACAGCACCATCTTCACATCTTCCCCAGACACAGAGGTATGCCTTCTGCCTCTTGACCAGGTCCTAAACATTTGGCTTTTCTTTGGGCCAAGTGCAAAGGCATCTGCCTTCTAAGTCTTCTTCTACATAAATTTCACCACAGATTTAGGGGGTTAAGATCTCAAATTTTAAATAATTTTTTTTCTTACTTTTGTGTCCAGGACAGACATGATTTTCTCTTTAGCTTCTTTAACATTTTCCTTTTTTCCAGAGACTTTAATATGGGGATCTATAAAAGAAATAGATACTTGTGAGGAAAAAAAAAATACAAGAAAATCTGTCAAACTTCCCTCACTGTTTCAATAATAGCAGTCTGAAAACAAAGCCTTTTCAAATCTTCCAGAACTATTTGCACCCGTTTACTATAATTAGTTGGTAAATAGTACCATCAACATTTGGGATTCAGCTAAAAAACAAACATTCTTCAATCCATTCATCCCCAGTTAGGATTACCAAATGAGTTTATTAAATACACTAACGAGCTTTAAATAAATAAAACTGAAATGTCAAGTCCAAGTCTCAGTATTAAAAATATTATCCGCAATGCAGTTAAGTAGCTAAGCCACCATGTCTTCTCAAAAAGTAGTAACAGAGGGCAAGCAAAGAGCATTTTGACAGCCTCACTTAAGCTTCTAATGGAGACAACATCTAAGAGGGGGGAAAAAACAAAAACCCCAACAACCCTCAAGCATCACTGCGTTATTTAATTCATTTCTGGAAATATCCTCTGCAGTCTTAACTGGCAATAAAAAATGTGCTCTGCCAGAAGCTTTCTAATTGAATTTATTAAATCAAATTTAAACAGTACTATTAAATAATAAATCAAATCTCTGAAGTGTCATGTATATTAAGATTTGCTATTAAGCTAAATATCCAAGAGTAACACCAGCTGATAGAAGTTTTAGCCCTGTGAGACGTAAAATTGTGGTTCCACAACACCAGTCAGTCTGCATTATATCTTTCAGACCGTTGTCTTTAAAAAGTAGAACGTGTTGCGCTAACAGGTAGACTTCCACTTCAGTCAAGTATCAATCACTCGAAGTGTGAAAAATCACACATTAGCTGGTGCAGCAGCACCATCTGGTGTCCAGAAGCATAAAGTACCACAATGTAAAATTACTATCAAAACATCAGACATTAGACTCCAACCAAATCTAGCAGTCTCAAACACAGATACAATTCTGCAGGTGGTATCTGGTCTGTTTCTCTTGCCCTAATTCTGGAATAAATTTTCTTCTTCTCCTGTGATGGGATCAACTGTTTTCCCGAAAAAAAGTAAGCAAAAAAATGAAATTCTCGTCTAGCTAATGAATGATGAATTAATTCATTATGCTAAACAGCTCACATAAAAGTAAATATCTCTAACTTGTACGTATTTTCAATGGCAGGAGAAAACAGCATAATACAACATACCTGCCTTTCCCATCATCTCAGCAACTGAACTAATTTCACTACTAAAGAAATGCCAAATAATACAACTTTAAATTGTAAACCTGTTGTATTCAATTGAGAACTGAGTATGTTTAAACTATGCCTGGATACTCTTCTGTTCCAACAATAAAAAAATAGTCTTTTACCACTGGGAAGTTTTGAACACATTCAGCTGGGGATGAAATATTCAGAAATTCAGAAATATTCAGAAATTTTTCAGATGAAAAATTCAGAAATACTGAAGGAACAGCACATTCACTGCCAATTCTCATGAAAGTCAGAAAAGTGCAGTATTTTCAGTTCTGAGAAGCAGGTATATTTATTATTAGAAATAGAAAAACTGCAGTCACTAAAACATGGTATGCGCACAGAATCTAACAGAAGCTCTGAAAATCTGCTGCTTCAGCCTTTTCACAATGAAGTAAAAAAAAAATAGTCTTAAGGGCAATTTTTCTTTTCTGTTTTAAGTTGACAGTAAGCCATGTGGTTCTAATGTGTTTAAGCTGTGAATTATATTTGAAGTGGATGTTGCAGGCAGAAATTCCCAGAAGCAGATTCTAGCACACGATGTATGCTCCAAATGCTCGTTAGAGGCAACCAGGAAAAACACAAAACCAAAGGAAGAACACTTCAGGCTGATTTGCAAATATTTGTAAGCCTTGTATTTTAATAGACATTTAGGTCACAAGTACGACAAGTATCTGGAATCACATCTGGCATCCCATAGTTCTTAGTACCAAAGAAAAGTATTACTAGTCTGTAATGCTGTTTGTTCATCCATGGGTGAAAATACATTTCAGGATGCCTTTTTTTTTTTAAACATATCAGACTCCCCTTTTTTGTTAATACTGCCAGCTTCAGAAAAAAATAATCCTGTACTGCTGCACTTAATCTTTCTTTGTTCTTTATAGTGGGGAAAAACAGCTCAATTCTTCATTTTAAAAACAAAAAACCCACTGATGCCAGTGACAATTCCAAGATATGCTAAGAAGTCTTTCAAAATTGGTCTTAAATACCCTCTCCTTACTTGACAACTTCTCAATGACACAGTGGTTGGTAATGGATATGAAGCAACTTGTTTTTAAGTTACCAAAATTCCTCCTTCGAGGCTTGCTCAGTCTTTCCTTCAAGGAAATACAGTTTTGATATGACATCTCAATCGAAATCTTGCATTAAAAAAAACAAACAAAAAACCCCTAACTTTCAACAAACACATTTTTGAATTGGCTTTGCAGGAGTTGAGTGTGCACTGAAATGATGCACGGCCTCCAGGCAAACCAACAGATACCCATGTGATACTGAACTGGCGCACAGAAACAGATCACTAATTCAGGAATTGCTTAAAAGTTCAGAGGGGCAATTAGGTTAGATTAGCATCATTTTCTGTATATTACAGACATTTAAATTTCTTAAATATACCTCTCCAGGGAATCACTTAAATTGTTTACTTTGCAGTTCCTCTACAAAACATGGAAATATGGAAAACTGTCTGCTCTAATGATTCATCAGTTTCAGCCTCCCAAATGTGTACCTGGTTTCTGTCATGTTTTTCACTTATATTCCATGTTTCTTCTTCTACCTTTTTTTCCCCACTGAGACTAAAGAACAGTATTTTCTTCCAGGGAAGGTACCTACATGCAATCAAGTCACTCTATCATTACAATCATTTTTTGAGTCAAAGCCTAAATACTCGCTTGTCAAACCATTACAAACAAGCTAGAGAAGGTTTTTTTTTTTCCCTTTTTTTTTTCCCCCCCTGACTAAATGGTACACTTTCAAACTAAAAGACTTTCTATTTCTGTTTTTAAACACTATAGCAGGTTTACCAGAGTGTAATCAAAAGGCAAGTTTCTCCTTGGCTTCCTGCAAGCCCAGGTACACAGTACAGACCAGGCTGCGTTTGACCTTAAATGTCTGCCAACAGAGAAAATCTGTCACTAATGGAATCAGCATTTACCTGAAATTTCAGCTTTTTGGTTAGTCCAGACTATTTGCTGCAAAAGCCTGAAACTACATAGTATCCATGAATTGTTTTCACTGAGCAGAATAAAATGCCTAGTAGAATAAAATAGCATGCTATGTTTTTTTATGCATCAATACAGGGGAGTAATTAAACTATTGATTTGGGCTTCTTAAATATTTCCTGAAGCTGTTGCCATCAATACAGAGCCAAATACCTTAAAAATCTTTGTTCCAAACAGTTTCTGCTTTTTAGCTCCATAAACTTAGTGTTGGTCAGTAACTGCATATGGCAAGTGACACCCCTTCGCTATTGTGTTTACATAAGCTGAGGCTGAACACAAAACTTTTCTATGCCACCTATTTTCTAACGTGCAACTATTTATTTCATGCATTTACGGTTAACATTTTAAAGTTCATTAAAATATTACTATCTTACCTTTACTGAGACAAAAAAAAATTGTTGGATAAAGCTATACACTTAACATTTGAAATACCTGCAGGGTACAAACATTGCAATGCATTCTCATTAGGCAAAGCCCAAAATAAGATAATTAGTACTGTTTGAAGTGTGAAGACGATTGTCAGGCAAAAAAGTAGAGCAGGTGTAACATATCTATAATACAGTCAGGACAGATGAGCATAAAAATCACCCTCCTGCCAGTATCTAGACTTAGCTGATTCACTACAGCAGGTGCACGTGGTCTTAGCCTGCCAGAGACCACTTCTTCACAAGGAGCAGGTTGACTGCTTCCAACAGAGCTGTCTCTGGTGACACTGGGACATAAGGCCATTTTTGTCCAGATGACAACTGGATCCAGTCATTAAGATGCCATGGCCTATTCTATCTTGAGGCTTCAGGATAACACTGGTTTTGTACACCTACCTCCCCCTCCCAAAACACTTTTGAACATATCAAATCTTAATCCCGTATTTATCAACTCTCTTGACTGGAAGTATGCTTTAAATATATGTATAATTACAGCAAAGAACAGATGCTTACTATGAAAATATGAAAAAAGGAATGAGGCGCTGAATCTTTACGAACTATTTGTCACATAGCACAAAGGTTTATGAAGCAATCTGCATGCTGAAAACATGCAAAGCTCTAATACTTAAACACACTGTGTGCTATCATAACTGGAAAAGATTTTGACTTATAAAAAACCCTTTAATGTCTTGCAAAATGTGAAAAATTGCTCTATGGTAATTTATCTTGTAATGTATTTTGACATACAGTATCTTTCCTAAGAATGGAAAAGGCATTTTATTTTAACAGATTTGTTTCCTTCAAGATTGGGGGAATGTTTATATAAAATAGAAAGCTGAAGTTGCACAACAGAAAATGCTGGAAGTTTTTCTCAACAGTCTTCATTTTGCCAGACTCCTGCCTTGAAGTGGCCTTTTATTGCTCCTCTCCTCAAATTCCTCACTCCACACTTTGGCAGAGTTTCCAGCTCCTCTGTCCACAGCTACACCAGCAAGCCTCCAGCTTTTTTGCTACTATTGTGTGCAGCATTTCTGTAAACAAAGTAAAATTCCTCCAAGCCAAAACACGTTTGTGCCAGTGCAAGCGCATCTACAGTAACTTCTGCCAGGCAAGAAGTATTTCAAATAATTAGACATTTAACTTGCAGGCCTCTACTGTAAATCAGACATTACGTTTAACGGGCAAGCTCTTCAGACCACAACTATGCATCTAGCTTGTTTACAGGATGAACAGACTTAAGTTACAGAAACTCCACTATTCTAAAATTAGCTAGGCAACTGGGCAACAGGAGGGCAGATGACAGTCATTCACAGTAAGCAGCTGATTAGGATCTGAATAGCCCATATGCATTACTGAATCTGAGCCATTTGAAGAAAAAAATACAGACAAAAGAGACCTGGCATTTTTAAGAAGTTATGAAAGTAGCAGTCCAGAACGTACTAGCAAAAATTCAAACTATATGAAGGGAAAAAAAGAGAAAGTCAAATGAACATATGAAAGTTGATGTGTTCTCAAAAGGAAGAGCACCTTATTTACACTACAACAAGATGAAACAGGTCTATAAACCACGGAATTAAATCAAAAAAAGTCAAGTAGAACTTACTATTAATACAGAAAAAAGGATACTTAAATTGAAAAATATTTATTTAATGCTTTTAAATAAATTAGGAAATACTGTGTATACAGTTGTTAGAGTGGATGGTCACTGACTGAACAAGATAGATTGATGTCAATAGCTAAAATAGACTTGAAACAGGCTCAATCTATTCCCATGGAGAGAAGCATTAAGGCAAAAAGCATGCAGCAAATGCTCGTGATTAAGGGCATATGCAAATGAATTCAATGGAGTGAGAAAGGAAATTTGTCATTTGGGCACTTCTTGCTGTTGGCTGATCAGTTTAGAAGATTTCTCACACTTCCAGTGCATTCACTTACCTCCTGGTATCTAAACCACAGAAGAAATAAAGCTACTGATACACTGAGGGAGAATGCAGAGGTCATTGCCTAGTGCAGAATTCCCTGTACCCTCAGATGTATCACTTAATGCCACGAGGTTGGGCTTCTTCTGGTTTAGTTTGTTTTCCCCCCCTGTAGTTTAAGTCAGACTGCAGCGTTGTCATATCTGAAAAAGATTTCAGCTGGCTAACTGGGCATCATCAAAAGCCCAGCCAAAGCACCACAAAACTCAACATGGGCTGCAAGCAATTAACAGTGTCTTTAGAGCAGACACAGCCTGAGGCTCTGGGCATTCCGGGGGATCTATTTGTTGTGGAGGAACAGCTGATTATGAAATGTCCTTGTGAAGAGCTAGAACCAATGCCTATATGAATGCATGCATTTGAAAAGCTTTTTCTTCTCAGATCTTCTTGACTCTTAACTTTCCCTCTTCCTAGCATTTAACACCAAACCTTCTTTGGAATTTCTGTTCTACTTGGAGTATGACAAGGAAAGTGAACAAAAACTGAATATTTGTGGCACTGCTGCTGCTACAGCTTTAGCATTTCAGTTATGGTTGTTTAATCACCTGAAGAGCACTAGATATCAGAGCATTACTTGTCAGTCCTGCACTATAACAACTGTATGATGGTGAAGTCTACTATCCCCTCCTTACTTCTCTCCAGCATTTATAAAAATACATAGATACACATATACACATGGGTGGGTCCACCTGACTGCAGATTCTTGAAGCAGGGACTGGGTAAAGCAACCCTGACACGACACCCCCTCGCCCCCCTCCAAACAAAGAATTGAAGAAACACTGTGCAACTTCTGGTAGAGGTGAGGACATCTTGTTTATCAGATTTCATAATATGCATTATATACGGTAGTTTAAAAGAGAACTTTAAAAACTCTAGCAGGCTACTTCAAATAAAAGCTGTTTGATGCAACATTACAAATAAAAAGAAAAAACAAAATTAGGTGCACTACTGCATGAAATCATAGCTGAATCCTACATTCAGATCTCCTAGCAGCCTTGAAATGTCACCACAGAAAACCAGAAGTTAAAGTTCAGAAAACCTAGAATTAAGTGACAATCAGCCAGAAATATCAGATAAGCTTAAAAAAGATTACCTGTACAATTTATTATTTTTGGAGAAAACCTATTGATGACTGGATTCGGATCCAGTGACAGAGGAAATGAAGTTGAAAAGACTTCTCTTAAAGCACAAGCAAAGAGGCAAGACAAGGGAGAGGTAACAGAACATATGACAAATTAAACAGAAAAGTGACTGGATTTGAAGGGAGAAGGGGAAGGCCAAGGTGGAGAAGAAGACCTGAAAAGAAGAAATGAGAATGAATTAATTGTAGTCACCTGGAGAGTTCCATTTCAGACACACAATTTTCATCTCCGAGCACTTTTCTTACCATTAAATTCCTTATTTTACTTTTTCTAAACATCATTTTTAGGGACATTTTGTAAATGCATTCAGCCCAGGCCATCAATACTGCTACTTCTTGGACAGTTAGTTGTTCTTCAGCCTTTCCCCTAAAAAGCCAGCCCAAGCAAGGCAGTCTCTCAGCAGGACACAAGTCTGTTATGCCTTATTTTTTCAGCATGGAACCAATGAAGTCATGGCTCATTACTTAAATGTCTGTTGCCATTGTATCTCAAAGCACAAATGCAGACCCACAATGCTTGGGAAAGAAAATAAGAAATAAAGGGAGGAAAAAAATTAGGAATTTAAGTCATCTCTTAAATTTAATACTATGAGAGACACCACCATTATATTTCCACTGCACATATGGTCAAATTCAAGGTAACAATTCTGATGTATAAGCCTGGAAATCATTTTAGATTTTATACACACATGCTTGCAAAAAACAGTAATCCTGGCCATGCTTTGCTAAATAAAAAGGGAAAAACATTGTAACACCTGACTTGTCAGCCTAAATGCTAGCCTCAGACTCAACCTGCTTTGCAAATTCTCCCACATCCAAATCCAGCTACGTTTACTTTGCATCTTTATGCCTACTGGTTAATGCTGCTCCTTTTAATGCCTTATGCTCTAGCTGACTGCATTCCAGTATGCAATTTCTGTCTTACACAACTGTTGGGATACAGCATTAGCATTAATTTTGTGGTTGGAACAGGAGGATGCAGCCAGCCTTCCAGCAAAGAATACTGCACTGGTTACACCTGCGTGAACAGGATAAACAGAACTCTCCTTTGAGAATCCACATAAAATAAAAGTGTATCAGAAAGATGGAATGAGCTGATTCTTGACACTGCATGGGGCACTTAGTGACTAAAGCCAAAGATAGTTAAAGGTACTATTTTTGGTTACTATTACAAATACTCTATCACTTCTGTTAGTATGATATTTCGACAGTGCAAAAAGCACAAGTCTCCCTTTCCTGGATTAAATTATTTAAAAGTTCTTTTCATCTGCGTTTCTGCAGAACATTGTAAGGATCTTCCCACCCTCTCCTTAATGAGAGCAATGCCAAGTCCAACACAAAAAAAACATTTGAACAATTTTCTTGAGAGCTAGGTAGCAGCAGCTACAAGAAGTACATGGAAATGATTCATATTTCAAGCTGCAGCAAGGCACAGTCAGGTCATGCATTATGAGCGTGCTGGCCTTTCAAAGAGTACCCCAACCTCTCACCCCAACCCAAACACAGATAAACGCATGACGCGGAGCACTCCACCAGCTGCCCAGTAGCAACCTGAAGTACAGTGACAAGATGCAGCATCCCACAGAGGAGCAGGGCACTCCAGTGGGGTCAGCAAACAGCCTCTGTGAGTGCAGGAGAATAGAGACGTGTCCTGATGAGCTAATGCTGGAGACAGTATTTAAGTAAATTTTATTATAGGGGAGAAAAGTGACTGTTTTTAAAAAAATGTCAGCAGTTTATTGCTCATAAACCCTAGTGTGTGTTGTATTAATATCACCTGCCTACACTGCATCGATGCACAGAGCATGCACAATGCAGAATAGCAGCAGCACAGTGCAGGGGGGTTCTTATATCCCTGACAACCCAAAGCTCCAGTCTAACAGTCCACTGTCTAATACTGACTTGACGTTTTAGTAGATTCATAAAAACAAACTCAAGTTCAAACAGAACACGTTCGGTGCCCAAATTTCATCTACTCACCTATCAGATACAAATTACATTGCTTACAATCTATCTATATGCTAAGGAAGAAAAACCTCCTTAATCCTTTTACAAAATTGTAAGGTGGCAATCATTTTATTTCCAATGAGCAAAGTTAAGTTATTGCTACATATTACATTTTTAAATATTGAGTTTGAAATTTGAAATGTAATATCAATATGTATTTTAAAATTATGGTAATGTTATAGCATATAAAATTTGACTCAAAAATAGTTATGACTTTTTAAAATATGTATTTTAAAATCACTGGGTGCTTTTATTTTAAAGCCAACGTGATAATATAATAGCTGGAGACGTTCTTCCACGAATTACTGCTATGCAGGCTCTAATCTCCACAAAGAAAAAAAGATTAAATTAGACAGAAGGAAGGTGGAAACACTGCTTCCCCTAAAGCCACCTATGATGGGTCTTATCAGGAAAGAAAAGTAATTTAGTGGCAATTATTTCTGACTTTTGAAAGCTTCAGGATGCTTTTATACAGAGAATTTTTAACATAAATGGCAAATTACACATTCTCATCTCATAATTATCTGCCATTTCTTTGTTTTTAGCACAGTAATATTTGTGTGGCACTGTAACAGTTGAAAATCTTGCATTAGAAAGTAATTCTTATTTATAGATACTAAATTTTCTGCAAAATGACAGGCAGGGTACCCCTGATATGGGAAGTGAACCTTCATATTCTGAAGACCAATGACCTCCCTGAAATTTCTTCTGTTTAACAAGGAGTTCATAGCAAGTAAACAACACACTGCTTATGCTGTTTCTCTGAGGGTAATTTTTCCAGGCTTTGCTTAAAAAAAAATTACCTGAGGCAGATGTCAAGTCTTAGCTTTTAAATCAGCCAACCAGACCTGAGCTGTTCCAATGAACTTGCTCTGCATCTCTTCTGTCCACCTGTCTCCAGCATTAGCCCAATTATAAAACTCACCTCTGATAAATTTATCTCCTGCACCTATGCAATGTCAAATTCAGCAAATTCACTCTTATCTCTGCGTGCCCCAAATCTGAGTTCAAATAGAACGATGGGGCCACAGAGAAGACCAGTCAGACTCTGGTTTACAAGTACACACAGTATAGAGCACTTTGCCAGGTACCTGCTAAGGGCAAGAAAGTCCTAAAAAAAATAAATCCAAGAACAACACATAAGCTAATGCCAATTTCAGCTGAAAGATTGTGACAATTTTGTATCCCCGAGTAATTTAATTACAATAATATGAGTTCGTATTACCACATTCCAGGGCTTGAAATTTTTAGTTTTACCACAGTTACTGCCAAGCGCCCTTACTGGACATTGAGGCCCTTGATAATTCCCTTCACAACACAACTGTGCTTGTATTTTGGCTCTGCCTTATCTGCCCAAGTATAAGCAAGTTGCTGTTCTGCACCACAACACACAGCAAGCCCTGAGCAAAAACAGAAAAGCCTAAAACTTTGTTCCTACTCTTCTTACAGAAATGACCACAGTTCAAATAACTTCTCTGTAGAATTACCTAAAGTTCTTGGGCTTCCTTTTTTAAAAAAAAGGAAACAAACATTCCCACCTGTTGCCTTGCTCACTGCTTAGAGTTTGTTTTCGTAGATCATTCATAAATGTGACCAGAAAGTACTGTATGTTTCTCTGAGCCAATAATGCTAGTTCATTTCACATTTTTGTGTAGAAGCAGTACTAGATAGAGGATAAGCAGTGAGCATGGAAACCCAACAATTTCACCACAAACAAGATAAAAGACTCCAGCAAATGTGATTTTCTTTAAAAGGTTTCTCAGTTGTCACCTACACTGCACACAAAGGGGGGAGCATTAATTGATCTGTCTGCTTTCTGAAGTGGCAGCAAGCTGGAGGCTTGCATAAATAGCTCCAGTAAATGAACTATGTGCTGCCAGCTGCTGGCTCAGGGGATGCTGTGGATTTGTGAGTGTCAAACTGCTCTGATCGAAGAGAACTGACATGAACTCCCGTGGCCATGTTTCGCATGGCCTGGGACAGTCTCTTCTGTTCATTTATTTATTGCAAAACAGGGAGGAGTCATTTATGCCTGGGTCAGCTCCTCCAGAAACAAAAGAAATAAACGAACTTGTGATCTAAACACAACTGCTCTTTAATTTTTAAAGTACACAATTACAGGGTTTGAGGATTTTTCTTCAAAATATGAGAAACAGTTTGCACTGACAGTTTCTCATTTATGGAGAAAGTTAACAAAAAGCAGATGCAGCTCATAACACAGAGCCTGCAATACATGCTGTAATTAATCTGGCATTCCAAACAATAAACACAGTGTCAGCAAGAGACTTGCTTTAAATCTTTAAGTCAATTATGTACTGATAGCCTTAGCAACACATTCAGGAAAATATTTACCCATTTACAAAGCTGTGTTAAGAGGAACCATAGTTAAACTGCTGTTCAGCAGGTAGCCTATCGGTTAATTTAGGAAGCTTGGCAGGCAGTGAGTATGTAAGGTGAGTACTTGGAGAGCTATTGAAACTAAGATCCTTTCCCTCAATGTACTCACAAGCCAAACATCATAAAGACAGAAAAGAGCAGAACTTATCTAGCTTCTTCTCTCAGCCTGATGACAGCAATCCCCAAGGAAGAGGGAGCGGATATTTTGTGTGCATGCATGCACGTTTCAGATGACAAAATACACAGATACTGTCACTCCTGGCAAATTCTGAGTAGAAAATAGTGAACTATAAGAAATTTGGGCCTTCAGGTAGAGAACAGGTGGGGGCAGCAGCTGTTTCATCTGAGATCTTGAGAAACTCAGTCTTTTTTTTTCTCCACCTTCTGCATTCCCCATTTAAAGTAAAAACCTTCCAGCATTAGTTTTCCACTAATTGTTTGTCTACAGCAGGAAAAAAAATTAAAACCCCTTTCTAGCATCCCCTACAAATCTGTCCAGTCAATTCAAGCTAGGAAAACACAGAGCAACAGCTGTGGACAAACAACATAAAACAGCTGGAAATCGTCCCTACAGTTTAGCTGTCTAAATATTTGTGGGAGAAGACAAGTTTTCCATTCAATGCAGAAAAGTCAAAGTCAAAATTCTAGCTCTCAAGTATAGTCAAATTCAAAGAGTAAACATTGAGAATTCAACCAATAATGAAGTTATGCCATATTCAAGAAGCTGCTTTCAAATTGTTTTACTCTAACAAAATTCAGCCAAAATTGTTTTTGTTTACTGCTACCACCAGGCGTAGGAGTCAAAGTCATCTGCAAGCAAAGGACTTACAAGTCAAAGATGCTGCTTGAGAGAAGCTCTAAACTATGACCTAGCACCAGCAAGCTGCCTTGGTTGGGTTGCAATTCCTGAATGCCAATGCTGAGCACAAGATAATGTCTATATTTTAATTAGTTACATTCTTATGTACCTTGCTATTCAGGTAGACTTCTACCCTCCCGCTAAAAAAATAAAATGAAGAAGGTCAGAAAGCAATGAGAATGAGCTCAATACAATAGCAGGAAGAGAAGATTTGAAACTTCAAAACCTTTTCAAAATGAAACTTCTCAGTGACAAAACACAAAATTCTGCATCTCCCAGAAGTCCCAGTTAATTCATTCAGCTCTGCAGTCCCACCTTCCTTAGGTGAGGCACAGATCTCCAAACTTGTGCTCTGCACCTGACCTTTTCTGCACCTCCAAAGGCCACAAAAGGCCAGGGGAGGCACTGCTGGACAGCTGCACGTAACCGCCTTGGTTGGACTAACACAGCAAATTTGGGTACCCTGACACCCACAGCCAGGACAGCAGAACATTCTCTGCTCGTTTATAAGCATTGAGGCACTGTTAATGGCAGCACACTAGTTGTGACACTGAGGTAGCAACCATACGTTGCTGGGGATGCGAAATAAAATGTGAAGGAAACTAATAAATGCCAAAATATCATGGAGAATCCCCACCTGCAAGGAACGCTCTCTCCAGCCCCAGCTCAGTGCTCACTCCTTTTCCCTACCAGCAGATGAGAGCAGAGCAGCAAAGGACACCACTTTCAGATACACATTTAGGAACCTAAATTTAAGTACTCAAACACAACTTACCAAGCACTCATTTTGAGCTGACTGTGATTCAAGTTGAACTAAAATTGCAGAAGAGGAAGGAGCAAAAATTATGCCAAAAAAAACATCTCTTAGCTTTTCCTCTGTAAAATCCAACAGAAATCTCTTCTACGACAGAAATGTTTGCTTCTAATCCTGTACTAAGCAGATGCTGATAACAAATGACCTCTCCTATTCCTACATAACATTTATTATTACTTTTTAAAATATACACAAGAATATTTTCTAAACTCTTCCTACTTCTTATTTTCAAAGTATGTACTCTGCCTTTGAATGTCAATAGTATTCTGTTGTCTTGATGCCATTTGCACATCTTGATAAATGCATCCTATTCCATCAATTAACAGTCACTGAAAACACTGACCAGTACAGGGCAGCATGTCAGAAAATTTAGCGGAAGGCAAGGTGCTACGTATCAATCACTTTAAGGATAGGAAGCCACCTGATCTCCCTGGGTTTTAGGCAAATTTCTTAGAAGCAGAGAAGAGAATAACATACACTGCACCTAAACATTTTTGATTTTTTTTTTGTCCTAGGAAGTGCACACATTTTGAAAGTTTGGATTTCCTTGAAGTGACCAAATGTATATTTATATGCATGTCACTCATGTTTATAGTTCTCCAAGCGCCTGTACCCACAGACAGAAAAGTTAACGCTAACAGCACTCAAATTTTCACTCCAATTATAACAGAAAAGGGGAAAAGAAATATACGCATGCATGTATTTTGCACATGTAGAGTTTAGTATAATTCAAAAAATTTATTGCTAAAAAACTCGATGTGAACAGTTTGGCACAGCAATATTTTAAGCAAGTTCCACATAACAGCTTGCATTTTCTCGAAGCTCAATATTCTCTCAGCTTATTTTATCAGCTATTATTCTCCTCCAGTGTTACAAAACCAAGCAGTTTACATTATTTGACATTGCACTGGACACAAATCTAATAAACTGGATGACAGTTGCACTCAAATTGAATCCTTTTAATTGCTGTCTTATTTCACTTGCACACATTCCAATTCTGTTTTGCGATCTTTAGCAGAAAGCACCAATATCCTCAACTCCCTCAGACTAGAAACATGCTTTGTGTTTCCCATATTTTACATCAAAACATATGTTTTGACATATGTTTTGACATATGTTTTGATGTAAGTCAAGACATCTGCTAAATCTTTAACAAACTGAAATTGTAGTCAGCTAGCTACATCTTCACCAAAGCTGCATAAAGATACTAGATAGGAGAAAAGCAACATGCTAGATATCTAATCAGCAGTTTAAGATAGTACTGAAAGTCTGCACCAATACAGTGCTGTTTACCAGCTTTTCTCCATGATACTTTGCTCATAGAAACTTCAGAGTTGAACCTGACCTCATTTCCAAGATGAGGATGTGTACTGGAAGCCCATGTCAGCACCTATGGACACTGGGTTGTAATCCTCCCCTCCACTTAGAACGTCCATTTTTCACCCCTTCCTTCCCTTCATCTTCCTCTTTCCACCTCCCACCTGTTTTCCTGTTCTCTATATGCCACTTGCATAATTTACTCTATTACTCTGCTCTCTCAAAAGCCTCACTCCGCCCTCATGTTTCCTGCAACTCATTTGCTGACCCACACCTCCATCTCTCCGACTCTCTCTTCAGTGCCTCCATCAGCCTCCCATTTCCTTTCCGTGTCTCTCCCTTCTCGTTCCACTTCATCCCCAACTTTTTCCATTCCCACAGCTTTACTCCCATTACCAAGATATCATTTACCTTTTCCCTTCCCGTGAGTTAATTTCGGGAGTACACATAGCCAACAGCCCTCAGTAACTAGCCGTGGTCCATCAGTGTTGGCAGGCTGTAGGGGTCTCCCTGGGTGAACCACACCAATTCAGCAGCTGCAGTTGCAGCCACACAGCCAGAATTGCAGCCTACCAGAGCACATGACAAACACTTACCAAAACAATTATTTCTTAACTGCTAAAACTCTGGAAAAACAGTATTTATCCCAAGAACACTATTTATGCCCTGAATTTTGCTCTCTTTGGATTTGAGTTGTTTTTACAGGAAATGTTAGTCTTGCTCAAAAACCAAGAAACCAAATGACTCGCACAGTTTATACAAAGTTAAGTTTGTTCAGATCAAAAGCTTAGAAGTCAGAAAGCCATTCCATGCTGTCCTTATTTTTCATATATTCCCTCCTATTGCTTATTCCAGAAAGATCATATGATTCAAATTAGTTTCCAGAGGAAGTCATTAAAGAGAGTTTCTATCAATGACGGTTCTGTGTGTTTGCACTTGGTCTTTGGCACAGCCCTAGGCTATATTTAGAATCTAAAATGTGAAGAATGTTTGAAACCAAAGCAATTTGAAAAAAATGAATTTATAATAAAATAAGATCTGCAGAAAATGGATGATACTCATTAGATTTTGGTTCTAGAGAGTCTATAGGAGTTACACAAGCTTGAAGAGGGGAACTGGGCTGCCAGCCCTACCTGCAACTCCCACAGGCAGCAGGAAAGCCTGAACATCAACTGAGGCACTGGCTCTCTGCGGGGAAGACTGCTCTCAGGATGGCAACTACACATAGAGAGTAGTACAGAAATGGAAAGACTAAAAACATGGGGAATTTTTTCAGGCATGAAATATTGTATATTAAACATTATTCCTTCAGAGTATATAAATGTAGTGCTCTGACTCCACAGTAAAACTGGCATGGATATAATTTTTTTTTTTTTTTTTTTTTTTAAGATTAAGGGTCTGACACGTTCAACTTGATTTCTGCTGTGTGCAGTATTTTCTCCATGCTCTTGAAAGCTGTTTTCAGGTCCTATCCTTTTCCACTCAAGCCATTTTTGATCCAAATCAAAATATAACAATTTGCATCTTGTTTGCTAACCTAGCACATCATTGCCATTCACTGACCAAAGCCTAAGGCATAAGCCATCTTTTTAAATTGACATCTTTAACTAGGCTTACAATAAATTTCATATTAGTGTCAAACATCTGCATAATATAACATTAGATTTGGATCCAGAACATCTTAACTTTGGAACCTTCTGAACCCTTACCGTTTAAACACATGGAAGCAGGAGTGAGTTACAGCTAGAAGTGAAACAACACTTGCTTTCTCAAAGCTTTCCCAACAAAATCCAAGTATGTGCTCAAACACAAAACAAAAACATACTGTGGGCTTCAAATGATGTTTCACACCTTCAGAGTTAATTTTCTCTTACAGGAAAAATCCTAAAAACTGTGGATAATCCCTTCAAAAAAGGAAGAAATGTACTAATGAGTGGTAATAGTTAAAAAAGCAGACAGCCTACAGCTACAGCATTACAACTGATTGATGACTGCAGCATCTTCCAGAGACACATTCTGAAGCCCTAATTGTATATGCATGTATTTATACATGATTGATAGGAATTACCTGACCATCACTCTGTATTATGACAATTATCAAGAAGATGAAGACTATTAAAGTATTTTTGCAATCGTACTTCTTTTGGTTGTGCTTATTTGATTTATATCAGAGCAAAATCAAATCAGAAACTAATTTTAAGCACTTCAGATGATCTGAGTTACAAGCTAGCAGATGCCACATGGACCAAATTAACTTTTAGTTACATGGAAATGCCAAATAGCATTAGTTTTGCTACAGAACAGTCAAGCACAAGTTTTTTTAAAAAAATCATTTCCCAGGTTATGTACCACATCTGATTGAAACGTAATTTTATCAAATAATTGCAGGTACAAGAAGTGATCATTTTTTCACCTCAAGAAGTCTTGTTTGCAAGAAACATTACAGGGCATCCTTCACCTCCTGACATGATGGCCTGCAGTACGTAGAAACATACCGTTGTGGAATTCATTTGCTTCTCATATGTACTATTTAAAAATAAAGTTACGAGTTTTAAAAAACTTATAATTTTTTTTAAATAGCTACTTACAGACAAAGTTATCAGCTGGACAACTCCATATCAGAACGAACCTTTTACATGTTTTTAGTGAGGTCAAGAAAAGCTGCACAGGAATTTTGCGGCATGCATAGTCCACAGCAGAGCTGGCATAGGCCAAGCCTGTCGTCATGGGGACCAGCAAGGAAAAGGCATTTAAATGCCAAGATTTTTAAGAAAACCTCTGCTGAACTGGTATGAAGTCATGCCTACATTTTATACCTTGGGAACCAGAACTAAACAGCTTTAAAGACCAATCTGTGACAAAAGGGCAGAGGCATCAATAAAGCAGCAGCCTTGACCTCCCTCTCCAGCAGGAGGATTTGGCACAGGGTGCACCAGGCTGGTGGGCTGAGCTGCCTGGCAGGTAGCTGTGGAGACACAGAGGCACAGTCAGGCATGCAAGAAAGCAAGAGATAAGACCACAACCGTGCTGTTCGGCAGCTGTGAAAACAGTTCTGTCTCCCTCGTTTTGTTTCTGGCTGAAGTGGTTCCTGTTCTTCCCTTGGAAGAGCACTTCCAAGTACTTGAAGAAGGTGCAACCCAGCACAGCTTTATCGTTCTCTGCAACTTCAGGAACAGGGTCACTCTGGGGGTATGGCAATCAAAAAACATCATGCCCATTACTACCATAGGAAGTTGCCTCGAATTGATGCACTAGGACCCTGTTACCACTTACAGATGGGGAAAAACAGGTGGCGCAGCTTCAAAAGGTTTCTTCTAACAACTCTGTTGACCCATGTGCAAGCAGCTGGAGGACTCCCTGCCCGAGAAAACAGGCACCCACCGCATGGAGCCATGCAGCCTGATGGGCAAACCTCATCCACAGCCATCCCTGTGTGGGCAGCACCGACGTGCCTGCGGGCAGGGCCCAGGCTGGGGTACGTTATGGGATCTCTGCAGACCTTGTACAACATGCAGTAGGGCATCTGCCATTTGAACCCATGCTCACGTTCATCTACACTGGAATCAATGCTGAGACAACAGAAAATTACACTTTGAGCATGAACTGATCCAGAAGTTACCTTTGTTTTTAAGCACTTCAGCATCTAAGCACCTCACAGAGGTTTGGCTGCTTTCTGTTCGTGCAAGATCTGCATCACTTGACTTCTAGTCAGAGACGATAGAGCACATCCTCAAAAGCTCAATAACACCGCTGCAGGTCAACAAGGGTCTGACTAAAATAAATTAGTGTAAAACAAAGCTCTGAACTAATTACGTGGCTATTCATAGCCTAGAATTTAAGGCAGGAAAATGAGTTGATTGCATCCCATGTTCTCCTTCTTGCACTGTCCATTTGTTTTGCTTTGCCTTATTCTGAGAACAGCAGAAACTACAATTATTTTAACCAAAAGCAGCATACAGTGAGATCGAAGTAGGTCAGGAACAAAAGCTGACCAAAACTATGAAAAATTACTGTTATTTTTGCTGCATTAACCAGTCTGAAGTACCCATCTGAAGTATTTGGCAGTCCTGTGATACAGTATCACACCTTCTCTGGTAGGGATGGCTCAGCATATAAGATTCAAATGTGAAATTAAATTCAAAGAATGCATTATTACACTTACAGAAACAAACTGTGAACTGCTTTTACAGTAAGTTAGTTTTTAAACTTAAAAATAACCTTCACAATCTGATAAATCAGCTACATAGCTCCATACTGGCAAGCATATAAGCAATTCCAGCCCATTAAGCTTTGTTTCCCCATTATTCACCATGTCGTTTTTATGGAGTTTCAGAGATTATGGAGGGTTACAAGTGAAAAGAATATTAGAATGGAATGAAATTAAAATTTGTCATGAAATTTCGATAAAGTGCTTATGCACTTAAAGACCATTAACACAGTTTACATGGGCAAACTCTCTAGGAAAGTAGCAGGATTCATTTTTATCTTCAAAGAATTAAGATGGTATCAAGTATAATTAGGATATCTAGCCTTTGCCAGAACGTGTTTTTACACAACTTGAACCATCTCTGAAATATATAATCAAATTTCTACTGAAAAGAAGTATGCCCTGATGTTGTAGCTCAGGTTCATACACAGCTGTAAATTCACCTTTCCCTCCTCTCATCCTGAGATTTGAATCTCCATTTGCCAAGTAGAACATACATGACAAAGAAAAACTTATTTGAAACATACATATTTTCAGATTGAGGCCATAAACTGTCTAGATCTATGTAAAGTAGTCTGTGAACACTCTTAAACTCACTACCCATATTCAATGAAGAGAGATGCTTATTTTCCTCTGTTTACATACACACACACTTTTATTAACTTTCCAGACTAGATTCATATTCTCCATGAAGAACTGGGTAACTCACTACATGCTGGACAAACAGCTAAGAGGCTCATGCACAGCAAGACTGGCTTGACATCATCTACTCTTAAGAGAGCAGCAAAGTAAGAGATTTTTCCAGTTGTTTTGTGAAATAACTGTTTTCTATACTTAGAACAATAACAAACAAAATGAAGGAATTCATCCTCACCATTCATTTCTAGGAATGCTTTTAGAAGTGTTCTTATGACATTGTACAGAATGTAACAACTATTGACAGGAAAGCACAGGTACGTATTCTACTTTTGTTCTAATTTTGGTTAAAAAGTAAAGCAGATCATAGTACATATGTGCTATGAAAAAGAAAGAGGATCTAACCTCTCTTTAGTCCAGAGTAACAAAGTCATTTAGGGAAAATACAGATGAAAAAGCTACGTTATGGTTATAAATAACAGTAAGTAGGAATAATATGCACAAATAAAGCCTGAGAATAGGAAAACACTCTAGACTTTAAGAATAAAGCAATCCTAACAGGCATAGCGTGCTCTCTCTGCCTATAGATTTGCACACGCATATATAGCACAGAATTATATATTTAAACTGCAAGGTCAGTGGTGTAGCTGCCAAACTGCAGGAAACAGCCTACAGTTTCCAACATTAGCAGTTAAACAACACAGAAGTAAATAGCCTAAACTATTAGGCAATTTTTAGTTACTTTTATGCTTGTTAGACTACATTCAGACTTGACCAAATTCTTTGGGGAAATTTCAGATCATAGAACTGCACTTTGCAGACATTCCAGACCCTGAAGCACACCAAGCCACCCAGTATTTAAAAAAGATGGGCATTCTACTTAGTAGCATACACTAGAACCCTTTAGTATTCCAGCATTCTCAGTGATCACTGGAAGTAGGAAAATCTATTTGTTTATCTAATGCTTGCATTTATTATCAAGTAACATCAACACGAGGAACTCCTGCTGTAAGGGTCCCAGACCACTTCTTTATACCACAAACTTTTCACAGTACTCACAGTTTCTCACCTGCTGCCTCATTAGTCTCAGTACGAGATATTATTTGAGGACTATGTCCGTGACACTTCTGTCTGCTACCAGAGCTCAGTACAGAATGGTGGGTTATATAGTTTGTAAAGGAAGGATACAGTTAGTCAGTCCAGTAAGTGGCTCTTCTCCTCTGCACCAGCAGTGAGCTTACCTACCTGCAGCCTAAACTAGGCATTCAAACATCATTTTCAGTGACACAGAAGGTCCCCTCCTCCTCCTCAAGTTTTTATCACCAAACAAGAGCAATCTCTTTTCACAGGACATCACTGTGGTCCATCACAGAGGTCCCATACAGTGGCAGAATTAGGTATGGCCAGTGAAGGAGGGAAGGCAATGCTGCATGGCCACCACAGGCCACGTGCAAAAAGGAGCATCAAGAGGGAGCATCACAGTCATCTATAGTAGAGAAGTGACAGATAACACGCAACTTCCAAAATTCCTGCCTAACCTGCACTCCTTTTTCTTCCAAGCAGATCAGACCCACGCTTGTAAGAAAGCACCACCTACAAGCAGGGAACTTGCTACCTGAGAATGAACAGCAGCAGCTGCTTGCCTAACCGCATTTGTGGGATCCTGGGCAGGACTCAGCGTTTGATTCCTTTTTCAATTCACAGGAGTATGACTGTTGCACACACTGGGAGAGGTTATGGTGCTGTTTAAGACTCACAAAACTCCTGCAGGATGGTGCTGTATGGGGGTTATCAACTCTCCCACTTTCACTTCACCCTAAAATACTGGGTTTGAACATGACCATTCAATACATTTCATCTGCATTCATAAATACACTGGAAAAAAAACAATGCTGAGGTGTTCTACAGTTTTATGCCATGTGTTTCACTGAAATTTCCATTTGGAAACAGCAGTCTTTCCTTTGTGTGAATTTGCGATTCAGCTCAATCCCAATATCGAAAGCTGAAATGGTCAGGGATGCATTTGTATATTAAGAAATGAGGTAATCTCTCCATGGAACACGCTTAAATTATGAAGTGCCTGCACGTGCGACACTAAAAACTGGCAAGTAAAATGCTGAACTGCTGATATGCAAGCCAATCCTCCATGTTTGTGTTTTTTTTTTTTTAATTATTATTATCATTATCAGAGGTTTAGGGACTCATAATTATCCCTGTTCTGTAAGCTCAGTGTAACTTGCATTTCCCTTTACCACCTCTTTTAATCTCTCCAAATTTTCCCTGCTCTAACTCTCTGAATTTATTCCTTCCTAGTGCCACTAAGTTTCCATGAGCTGAAGTGATTTCTTAGGCTGACTGTTGGCCAAGCATTACTGCAGGGCTGCCCATGTTCTCAGCACATGCATGTCCCCCTAACTTCCTTATAGCTGTTGAAAATAAAGGCACACACCTATACAGAGAGGAACAACATCAAAAGGAGGAATGAAAAAAGATGAACACACATGAAATCTCAACTCTTGCATACCCATTCCCTAAAGTTCCAAAGAGCACCTTAAACTGCCCAACACACGCTGCCGAATAATGTGGTCTCCACCTGCTCCCACTGCTTTCATCCATTCCGCCTTACAAGTTCACCCAATCATGCAGCAAAGCAGACCGAGGATACAGTTTGGGTTACAACAGCTAGCAAGTGCACAGAAAAAACTATCCAACAGCAAAAATTCTCCACGGTTAGTTTTAAGCCAACCTGGTCTCCTGTGTGACAATATAAACAGCAGTGGCAGCATAGCATAAAGGGCTAACAGGAGAGCAGGATGAAGAACAGGGCAGGACAGTATTTGGAAAGGGAGAGGGCAAAAGTTTTAGCTCTAACTAAATATGCCCTGCTGTGAACTTTCATACTACTGAATAAATCTTGTAAAGACAAGCATTCCTAGGCAACATTAACCATACCAGAGAAAAAAAGACACGTTGACAGCAAGAGGGAAAATAGAAAAATTCCTGTTTGTCTGTTTGACCATTAATTCACGGAACTTTGTAAGATCTGAAGCCTCCAGAACATCAGTTGCTGGTACGCCCTGAACACCTCCTCTTGCACCCCCCATGTAAAAGCAGAGGCACACAGCTCAGGACATGAATTCTGGTTGTTCCAGTCATTGGCAGAGAGGGATCAGGCATTACAGAAGTGTTTCAAGTTGTTCCCCCTCTAAAGCCTTAATGGTATGGAATCTCCTCATGAACCTGAACAAATGGCTTTCTTAAAGATGCTATTGGAAGACTTATATCTGTTTGTGTTTTCTAAACACACATTTCAAAATAGTTCACCCTCATCACCCAAGCAAGACTGCAACATCTGGTATTCATTAAAGCCAGGAAATTCCTGTTTTGGCTTTTATGAAACTATTGAGAGTTGATAATTGATTTGTGAATGCTAGCCTTTGTAAAGAGCTATTTTTGCAATTTCATATTTAAACAATTTTTAATTAGCAAATTGTTTAAAATCTGCATATGCTAAGTAGAGACGTTGGCATTTTTCAATTCAAAATTTTTAGAAAACATTTATCAAGTTTGAGTTAAATCCCCATTACAATACTCAGTTATTTCACAACCATTAATTTAAAAGTTGTAGTAAGTATAAAACAAAATAAAGTTTAGCAACTTAGAGGTCACTACTCTGAATGCTTCAGCTTCGTCACAGCAAATTTCTCCTCAAGGGATCAGAAGAAGGTTCAGGGGCTTGTACAGAACATAATCTTCAGATCCTGACTAACCCTTCTGATACACAGCTTGTCTACAAATCTCAATTTATGTGCAGTAATTAGAAAGAAAATATGTATGCTGTCCTTCCTGAAATAGTATCAACATCAAATTAAAAACTGACAACAGCAAGAAGAGCACTACATAAAGCCCTAAACACTTCACAGTAGACTCGATAACATGACACAAACAGCATGTACAGAGAAGTCTTCCTAATGGTTTTTCCTTTGGGAATCATGATTTTTTGATGTGTGATACTACTGATACTGCAGGCAAACTATATTTTATATTTACTCATACAGCTACACTGTATGAAAAGAAGGTTTAATTTGATTATGATAACATGCAGTATACGACTGGTTGACAATATTGTGCATCAGTAACTGCTTCTCCACCAACTGCTTACCAGGCACTCAATTGCCAGCCAAGGAGATGGGTAAACAGTGTGTGCTCAGAGTTCAAGTCCGCAGCAAGCTGGCCGGTTACTTGTTTCAGACTCCCCTCTCCATCACAAAGTATCATTAAGCAAAGCTAAAGTATGTTAAACACTTGAGAATATTTTCCCCATATAAACAGCTGCTGTGTCCACAAATGGAAAGTTAGAGAACTGCAAACAATTGACACCAAATGTAAACAGAATATATTAACTACACTATATTTCACAAGAAATAGGAACCTTTAGGTTAAAGGATTCTTTGCACACAAACTGTAATTCACTATTTTAGGTGAATATAGTGAACTTCCCTGGGCAAAGCCAGCCAGAGAGTAAAATCTTGACTCAAGAGCCACCCTGCAGTCCATGGACATTTGAAACTTTTTTAATAGTTCAGCATATTACTAAAATGCCTCCTCATTTGCAGCCCATCACTATCTACTATCTAAAGTATATTTTGGCATGAAGACTTTCCAAGATATTCACTCCTATTACAGATGCACTCAATGTGCCCTACTGTATTATGTGTTTCTTCCCCCCCCCCCCCCCCCCCCCCCCCCCAATTTTTAACTTTATCATCTCATATCTTTTAGCTATTTTATTACTCTTGGTCTTCAAATTCATCCCATATATTTACAGAGCTTCATCTACAATCTAGCATTTTCTCTTTGAGATCACTAAAAAAAGTTTAAATTAATTTACATAATGTGCATCTCTAAGTACCAATCCAGCATTCCAGCCAGCCACCTCTCTTAGCTCTGTACACAGATGCTTTTCAGCTTCAGAACTAGGATCATTTAACTTGGAAAGAAAACAAATGCAAGTACTGCTTTATTTCTTCTTTTACGCACTTCAAAAATAAAAAATAAAACCCCACACACTTCTCCTGCCTCAGTTTCCTGAGGAGCTTTAGCTGTGTTTTGATTCATAGCACAGTAGGCAGTAGACCACAGGATTGCACAAAGACCTTGCTACTCTCACCCTCCTATAAACACTAGTTCCACATATGAATATATACATACGATACTTGCATTTTTTTTTTCCAGTCTGAATTCTTCCCCCGTTTTCCCCTCAAGTGTTTTTTTTTTCCTGTACAGGTGGAAAATTTGTACTTCAATAGCATGTGGGAAAGTACCTCAGAGACCAAATCTCATTTTACTCCATGTTATTAATCCTGCACTTTTCTAAAGAGATTATTTTTCTTCTTCTAAGACCTTCTTCACTTACAAAGGTTAGCCCAAATCTCCACTACATTCTAAATAAAACATACAAAGAAATTATTTGAACTCCACCTTTTGGGGTTTTAATATATATCAGCCTGAACAAAAATACATGAAATGTTGAAAAACATACCCAGTTTCATTTTTTCTGCAGCTGAGGAATTAAGTATTACTTTCATTCAGTCACAACCTTTAAGAACAGAACTAGAATGCTTATTTCAGAAAGATCTTCCAGATGATATAATCGATGCATATGAATAGCCTGTACTTCCAAAAGAAGCATAATTTCAAACAGATAATACCAGCCATTAGTAAGGAAACACTCTACTTCAGTTTCATTAAGAAAACAAAGAGGCATACAGACTGTTGCTGTCAGGAACACAAATGGTATATATTGTTCTAACTGGGCTTAACTAACACATCTTTTACTCTATAAAGCAAAACAAAAAAAAAACAAGAATAACAGAACACCCACTAATATACAATATTATGAGGAAAAAAAACTAGCTTTGGCTAGCGTAAAATAAAGAAGCCATTCAGATGGGATGTAGAATTATACAGAAGAAAGCAGGCATGCTAAAGACAATATGTACATCAGTGTTGACAACATATCTGCAGAAGCACAAGTTACTTAAAAATGGATTTGTACATCAGATATCTATACAAAGTTGAGATAAATTCAACAAGAAATTCTCAAAACCAGAAGACTGAAATAAAAAATTTCAGATGCCCACTACTGATAAGGTGATTCTAAAGACAGAATTGCTTGTTCCATGGCTTTACTTCTTTAAGAGTTAATCCCACCCAATAAAAATAAAAAGAATGAAACAAAATACCTTTTTTCGATTTTGCTCCGATCTTCAACTTTGATGGCCAAGCAATCTGTGTATTTGTTTCTTCCATAATCTATTAAAAAAGAAAGCATTTAAGCAAAATTAAGTTTTTATTGCTCTCCTACAAAGCTAAGAGTTCATTTTTGCAAAAGAACAAAAAAAGATTTGTTCACTATTTTTAATCTATCAATTATTATTACAAATTCGTGACTTCTGCTAATGATGGTTTTCTTGAGAGGAATTTGTTTGGTGATAGGTGGAGCTGATTTCTGATAATCCAAAAGAAATTTGAAAAGCAAACCAAGAATGCTGCTCCATGTTCATCAATTTCAAAAGGCTACTACTAGCCACAACATACTCCAGGTCCATCTCAGAGTGAGTTTCAAAGCTTTACAGTTCAATAAAAACATTAAGTTATCTTAAGATAGTTTCTAAGTAAAGACCATCAAATTTAAATCAAATTCTTTTGAGTTGCCTTAAGATGCATCAGTTTGCGTTTAAGGCTTTTCGTTGTTGGGTTTTTGTTTTACCTTTACCCGAAAGCAATTTTTCACTGTAAGCCTATCCAGGCCTCAAGAGTTTTACTTCCTGTTTTAGGAGCTCAGATAAGAAATTCAACAGCGTTTAGCACAACACAATGCAACCTATCTGTAAATCTCAAGCTAGTTAACAGGGTAAAAACCATATGCGTGCAAACACGCACTTGGAAAACCATGTACTTATTTGGCTCAATGTAGCTTTCTGTTGCTTTCTCCATTTTAGACAGTAAGTCCGCTGGGCAAAGGAACATTCTACTAGAATTTTAAAATGACACAATTACATTGCATCACTAAACACACTTAGTATAAATATGGAAGATGAATCAAATAACACCAAAGACTTCACACACAAATTGAAATTCAGTTCTAAAAAATGTTGGGCATGTCTACTGAGACTGAAGAACTTGTATTCTATACTGTGATCTCATCAAGAAGTACGATGATCAAATAACTCTCATCATATTTAAGAATAACTGATCATCATGAGTACAAACACAGTATTTCATCATGAACACCTGCAGAAATGAGGAAGATCTGTCCTTATTAGTACATGACAAAATGGTTATAGGATGCCAAGAAAACACATGTACTAAAAACAAATAGCATCCTAGGCTGCATCGAGCACGGCATTTTCCCAGGGTTCTTTTCCTGGCAATAGATAAAGACTGCAATTAGATTCCCTTCACCTCCTTTCCCCCATGCTGAACAAACCCTGCTCTCTCAGCTTCTGCTTGTAAATCCACTGCTCCAGGCCCTTGACCAACCTGGTGACCCTCCACTGGAGTCACTCCTGTTCGTCAGGGTCTTTTTTGGGCTGAGGGGGATGCAACTGGATAAAGGCCTCCGTATGCTGCCATCAGTACACAAACAGATGGGACTAACCAATTCCTAACCAGTTCCCTTGATATGCTGGGTCATGTCATTTTAGATAGCCTATACAAAAATAGTTTTGCCAAGAAGAGGGTAGTAAGTATTAAGAAGGTTATTGAACACACAATGGCAAAAAGTACACAAGTATACACTGTAAATTTAGTCTGTAAAGTGAAAAAAAATGTAAAATTGGAAGCACTAAAATAATACCTGATTGACCCAAGTAAGAGGTAGGAATAGACAAAGAGAGCTTTTCAGATGGCAACTCTCAGGGTCTGGTTCCTCCTATACGAAGGATATTTGTTCAACTTCCATGAGAGGGGTAAAAAATTCTCATACAAATGAGAATTACAATACACAAAAAAATGGATACTGTCCAAAAGAGACAACTCATGAAAAGTGGTGGGGGTGAGGGAATTAAACAAAGCAGTACATTTTAGCATTTCTTGTCATGAGCGACAAATGTAAGCAATAATAAAAAAATCTAATTCCAAAATAAATTAGTCACATCCAAGAAGAAAATGACTGCATTGAAAACTCAGCTACAATACCAATAAATTTTCAATAGTAGTGTAAGTCACAACTAAGGCTGACTTCTCTAAAAACTCCTTATTCTTATCTTCTCCATCCAAATCCCCAGTACACCAAAACAATTTCCAGATTAGCACACCATGTGGAAAAACTGAAAGCGTCAGCCAGACTTCATTATACTATATTTTTGGTTTAAGCAAATATTGGATAATAAGTTACAGCTGAAATAAGACGTTTCCAGGAGGATGAAATTCTATCAGCAACATAGACATACTTCTCACAATTTTCCAATCCAGATGTGAAAAAAGTTATTTCAAAGAATTCACTTGTGTCTGATAGAGGGCTTTGGGCCAGGATTATTCTTAGTTGTGCAACAGGCAAATAAATATACAGAAAATAGCAAGGAATTAACTAAAAGGAGAAGGGAGATGCTAAAACAAATAATGGATGCAGGAGTGAGTTTTAAAAGATTCAACATAAAGGGAACCACAAAAGAGGAGAAAAAGAGTAGTGAATGATCATCATTCCAGGCAAGTGTTATGTCCCATCAGTACTTCACCCACTCAAAAAAGATTGGAAACTTATGTCTTAAAGAAATTAAGTCCTCCTTATATCTAATGATTAAAAAAAAAAAATGAAAGCCCATGGCTTCAGAGATGCATACATTCTGGAGACATACAAAAGAGATGCCTGATGAGATCTTCAAAGTAAAAGAGGTCTGACTGCCAGTCACTGAGATTTGGCTAACTAATACCTTCAAATTCTTTTAAGAATGCAAGGCTACAATTTACTACATTAGACCAAAAGGAAGGCTCACAATTTGGTCACTATAAAGACAAGTTTATCTCCTGTCTTATGTAGTTACGCAGAAAAATGTCTGGATGCATTTAAATTAAGTGCATTTATTGAAGTATAAGCATGCTCAGAGTACTACTGGCTTTGAACTCTAAACAGTAAACTTCATGATAAATTCCAAGCTGACAGTAATCATCATCATCTTTTCCACATACTTGAAAACCCCATATTACATAGGAAAAAATAAGTTTTCTGCTGCAACGCTCATTTTTTCACCCATTAAAATAACTTCTCTTGCTTGTCAAGGAATTTGAGATCACAAATGCCTAAAAAGGTTTGCCACAGAAAATAATTTGTTTATATTTTTGAGAAATCACAATTTTCATAGGAACCCTTAGGCAGAGTTTAAGCTGTATATCAAAACTAAAGCACATGTACTACAATAATCAGAAAGCTCAAGAAGTTATATGACGAGGATCAAAATTGCAAAAAGTTGTATTTTGTATACTTCCTAACTCAAGTCACCTACTTGGTTTTTTTTCATTGTCGTTGTTTTTTGTTAAATAACAAAAGCCCCACCACTATTTACTGTAACAGCAGGAGGGGTCACAAACCTCTAGAAATCTAGAAGCTGAGTTTGTCCTGTAGCTGTTAAACTTGAAGGTAACAATCTTGAAAACTGCATCACAGTAAAACTCTGCATAGCATAGATCACCACAGCATCAACTTGAACTGTATTTTAACATTCTAACCAAGACAGTTTTAAGTGTAAAAAAAAAGTATTACCCAGGTGTTTTTTTTTTGTTTTTCCCCACAAAACACATTTGGAATCACTCCATAAAAGCCTCAACAGCATGTTGCAATGGAATACTTATTAGTGTAAACTCAGTGTTATGCCACTTACCCTGAAAACTACAGCACTTCTCTCAAACAAGCAAAACAGAACACAGAACTTGCTCCGTAAGTGATTATATATATATACACATATAGTACAGATTATATAGTACAAATATTTCAGTTGCAAAACATTTACAGGAAATTCAGTCTAGGGATGAATACATCTGAGTTCCTGACCAGCTAGACTGCTGAAGAGCACCTCTGCCTAGGTTTCCCTTCTTTTCAAATAAAATAAATGGTAGGGTTTGTACTAATTGATACTCTCCCCATCTTGAAGGATCAGCTGACTGAAAGAAGGATCAGGCACATTTGGCAGCAATATTTAATAGCATAATAAATAATCTCAAGGTTCGTCTCCTCAGAATGAAAGAACTCTTAAATAATTATCTCCATTTTCACTTCTCTCAAAAGAAATTGTGGTATTTATGCAGCCAAAATATACAAGTTACTCTCAGTGGAGAATACACAGAAGATGACACAAGATACTGTAAGACACACAAGAAATGGAGCCACTACCTTACCCTAAAATCTGACTCCAGTTGCAGATCACTGAGCCTTCAAGAAAAAAAATCCATCTCAGGCAGCTTTCAGCCTCCTTGCATTCCAGCTACTCTGAATTTATTTAAAAAAATATAGTTTACGCACTTTGGAGGGTTTTTACATTAAAATATAATTTCCTATTGTCTTAAGTTGTAATTTTTGTATAGCTGATTTTGGATGCAATCAGGAATGCCCTGATGCAAAGAAACAATGAACAAGGACTTTGTTAAAACCCCCAAGTATTTTACAAAAAGCAGATAAAAACCAACCTATTGATCAGGCTTTTCCTCATTTAGAAGCAACTCATCAAATGAAAGCAATATTATTTATCATTTGTGTTATGAAGTTATCTTTTTCTGTTTATCTGGCCTTTGGGATTCATGCATCTCAGCCATTTCTGCCTTACTCCTTATTCACACAGAAAGGGAAAAGAGGTAAGAAAAGAACCTGCAAGTTTTTGCACCTGCCAGAGTGGACACTTTTGCAATTGTTTTTCTCAACTTTAGCTCAGCAAACAGCTCATTCAAACTGAAGTGACAAAAGAAACTTCTCAAAACTGCAAGTATAGCTGTCAAAAATATAAGAACACCACCACCACCACCACCACCAGAAAACAGCCATTCATTTTGTCAGTGGTAAATCCCTCTCTTTCAGCATGGGAAGTTAGTAAGGTTAAACTGAGGAATCTAAGTACAACAGAAAAATATATATGCCTTTTTAACAGTGTACTTAAACAATGAAAATGTTCCAAGTCTTAAAAAGCATAAATTCCATTTTTAGAACACATGCATGTTTGTCTCAATCTATATTTAAGAACATAACTTTTTTCCCCCCTCTTTAAATACACAATAGCAAGTTTTGTAGATACCCTGAATTTTTCATGCTATTAAAAAACATAGAAAGTAATTAAATTGTACACCCACTGGCAGTTCTCATTCATTTGTCCAGATAGCGTTTGTTTCGAACAGATCAGTTCTTGTCTTCAAAGCCTTTTCCTAGTTTGTCTTCGCACATTAGAACCAAACACACACCTAGGCGCAGATCACCAACACCACCAAAACCCCATCTTAGTTTAGATGGTACTTCACCATCCATTACCTTAGCACAACTGGCAGCTTCTAGCACGATTCTCTTCAGCCCCTAAAATCTTGCACACCTAGCCTCTTGCATCAATGAGAAAGCCACTCTTAACAGGCCCAAAACACAACCAACACTACCTTTGAACAACAAGACTTGGAAGAAGTCAGGTGCTCAAAGCTAAGTCTCTTACTCCCTTGGGCTGGCCCATGGGTCACGGTACCCAGAAGAGGCCTGCACTGCCACAGCAGCCCTCCGGGACACCTGGGTCACCGACAGCAGCACCAAGCGCTAAGGAGTAAACATATAAATTACTGCAACAGTATACCTTGTTTTCAACTGCCAAACAGTGACAGTTACCAGCAAGCACTCGGCATTGCTGCTCGGACTATTTCAGAGCCCACCACCACACACCACTGCTGGCAGGGAGACAGCAAATCCTGTAACAGGGCCTGGTGACAAACACTCCAAGCTCAACATCCTGAACAAAATATTTTAGCTAAAGAGTAAAGACACCAACATTCCAATAAAATTGAGGATATATTATAAGCATGGATCTAAGATTTCAGTAAGCAGAGATAAGGCAGGCAACAAATCTCCATTTTAATTTGCCACCATGAAACAAAAATCCCTTCCCCAACAAGAACCACCTCCAGCATTCTCAAGGCTAGAGGCAAAGTTACTTCTTGCCAAACAGCTGGAGCAGATAGGTTAGGTAAATTACACAAAATAAAGTTAAACTGAATAACTACAGGTGATCATATCTGTGAAAACAAGAGTTACCGTCTCTGAGGCAAAATAAAATAGAGGTAGATGAGAAGCAAGGGAGGAAACGGAGCAGTGATTCCTGTAGCTTGCTTTACCCTTCTCAAAGTGACCTGAAATCCCTTTGGGGGAGTGGGGACAGCTCCTTCAGCAGGTTAAATGATGAAAAGAAAAAAACTGTAGGGAAAAATAACGACATCCTTCTAGATCTTGGTTTGGACTTAGAAATTGCCTTTTCATACAGAAAAAAACACACCACCATGTACAGTCAGGACAAGGACTGAACCATGCTCAGAATACCTTTAAAGTCCTTCTTAATGTTACTTCCAATCCTTGGTTCATGTCTCAGAGACCAGCTCTTAGCATAAAATCATCTTGCAGCAAGAAAAAAAAGGCATGACCAAATAAGATACAATCTTTCCAAGCAGTATGAAGGTAAAATGGAAAAGTTTGAGGTAATGTTAAAGTAGCAAGTCAAGGGAAAGAGCAAACGGGGAAAAAAAAAGGAAAATCTAAATCAGAAGAGTAAGACACTGAACCAGGAGACAACATGTAGATGGCTCAGCTGCAAAACAAGTCAAAAAAATATTTGCAAGGGCTGAGTTGTAATTCAAGCAGATATTGGAGACGGACAGAAAATGCACAATAGACTTTACTCATCATATTCCATTAGTATACCTCAGACCAGCAAGTATAAGGATGCCTCTAGAGAATTATTACTGGCAACAATACCCTGTTGAACTTCAGAGCTAAATAATCTGCAAGTTCAAGATGACTTCCAATCTCCACTTTAACACAACATCAATTAATACCACTTTCTCCACTGACATAAGAACTATAAAGCTCTTGGAGTCAGCAGAAACCCTCAACAGCTACCTATACTACAAAAAAAAAAAAGTATCTCTCTGCATTAGCATGTACTGCCAAAACTACTGCAAAGGAGAAAATCTCATGTACGGGGGTAGGATGAAGATAGGGAAAGAAGATAAACAGTACCATTTACATAAAAGTCATGATAATAGAAATAAGTGTTTGGTAATCGTGTTTTGGAGCTGAATCTCCATTTTGTTAAACCATGCAATTCTTTATGGATTACCATGATTTGTTAAATTTATTGAGAATAACAAGTACCCAAGGAATCATAAATGACTGCTGAAGGAAAGGTGATTGATAGTTGTTATCCACATATCCACATCCATTTTTAGCATCTGACTTTGGGAAACAGTTTCTCCCCTGAACCTCAAGAAAATTTGTTATATCAAGTTTGCAGAAAACAAAGATGAAAGCTACTGTGCAAGACAGCACAAAAAAATGAAATCCAGGAGCAGCAATAGCAAAAAGGTGGTAACATGAAAATGGCCTTTCAAAATTTGACAAATACATTTTTCCATAAACAAGCAATATTGATGGCATGTGGTGTTACTGTCATAAAAATTAAGATTCTTTATGCAGATCCAAAACACTGTCACATGATTGCTCATTAACACTTGCAGGTGCAGAAAAGCAAGGCAAGCGTTTTGTTGATCATATGGACTTCACCAACCTCCACAGGTAGAAGGGAAGACTCCTGCCATTAACAGCCACCCAGAATCCTCTCAGCACAACTGATCCCTGAACTCCACAGCACATCTTTTTGCTCTTCTCCAGGTACTTTTATTTGCTTAGTTATTCACAGGGAACACATTGTTTAAAGGATAAAATGGAAAATATTTAAGCAGTGAGGTTAAATCACAATGCTGGTTGAGTAACTTTAATGTTAAATAACTGCAGAAGGTTTCTAAGAAGGGTTTTGAATGATAAAGTGTGCTTTAACGACAAAAGGTCTATAAAGTCAGATGCCTTTTTTTTTTTTTAAGGATCATAAAACATGTCAAAGCCAGGTTTCTTACAAAAAGGAGACCAAAACATGGTCCAATTTTATGGTCATCCACTACCTGATACAGATTTTTAAACACTTATTTTTCCAAGTGTTATACAAAATATTCTTCAAGATCAAAATTAATTCAGTAATTAACTGAAAATACTATGAAAGATACTGGAGCAGTCTGATTACATTTATCTTACCAGAAGATAAAGATCATACTAATTTCATGCCTGTTAGTTCTCCTTTATACCTAAAATTACCTCAAATACTTAGTAAAATTGGTTAACCAGAATCAAAGTGACACATAGTACTGTCAATCTTACACTGGCTCAGTCCAGCATAAACCATAAACATGGATTATAGCTTCCATTGAAATAAATATATATAAGTATGTATTTGTTTATAAGCAGGAGAAGATCTGAGCTGAAGAGTCACAGCAGACAAGCAAAATACTACAAGGGCTGATACTTGTTCTTTTAATGAAGATACGGTGAAACAGCAGTATTTGAGAGGATGACTAATCCCTGAACAAGAGTTTTGGCAGCAAGAACAGAGCAATGGGTGTAGCTGGAACCAGAAGGAATATTATATTTAATGGCTTGTTGGTTTTGTTTATTTGTTGGGGGAGGACAAGGATGAGAAGGAAAAAATAAGACAAAAGCAATTGTGTTGTTAACCCAGGAACTGGCAATTCAGCCTCTAAAATTGGTCAGGCCATAGTAAGTATTTAAGATGCCAAAGCCAGAACACATCAAAGGTAGAGGGCACCAATGGTAGAGCACCTGTGTTTGGTGAGGAAATATGGGAGATGTAAGACATGGTGCAAATATATAGCTCTTCTGAAGGGCTGGCCCACATTTTGAGTACAGCAATGAATTCTTAGCCCAAGCTGTGCCCCCATCTCCCCTCCTAAGGTCTACATATGAAATTCAAGATCAGAATTTCCTGCATACATTAGAACTACTGCACACACAAAAAAACACCCACCGCCATTGTACTGTGTGTCTGACTCCATAGCATTCATGTTACTTCTTTGCAGGTAAAAGCAAAGGAGTATTTCTGAACACAAGCACTACTAGATGGCACCAAGGCACCAATAACTTTTAGGCTAAAACAGAATTTAGAGTTCAGTCTGTGCTCTTCTGTAGCAGAGAAAAAATCATCTGCTATTCAGAGTGGCTGCACAGTGAGCATTAAAGCTATAAAACATAAGAAACAAATTTGTACTTAATATAAGTTGTCCTAGATTAGTAGTTTACTTAACTATTTAAAAACACACAACAAAATCATGCATAGGGAAGACAAGAACTGATCCCTAGTTGTCTAAATTTCTGTGTAGTAAGTAACAGTATGAAAAAAGCCTTCCCATGTACAAGGAGATGAATGCATGCAGCTCTCGTAGGGTGGGGTAAACATATCTGATTTTCTGATTTTATTTTACAACTGTCAGAAACCCAAAACATTTAAAGTCTCTGTGCAACTACTTTGCTAGTCCTTCTCCTGTAACTCTACTTGTATTTGAAAAGGGTTAAATATATATACATAGTCATCTGGGAGACTGTATATGGAATGGATAAGGTTCAATATTGGCAAAAACCAACAACTTCATGATTCCATTACAAGTTATTTATTTCAGCATTGCAGGAATTTGATCTTCACATATGTGTTTTTTGTTAGAAGGATTTAAATTTAAAATTAGCTTCAATAAATGCGAAAGTAATTTATCCAAAAAAGTCAAAATGTTTCATAGTTTTCCAACTAATCCAGATTCAGGTACAAATGCAACAAAAACCATGTCTATTTCCAAATCACATACATCTACAGCTTCATGTCAAACTAAGCAAAACACTAATGTGTTTTCCTTCAACCTCTCATGACTGATAATTTTGTGGTCTGCATGTACAGACTTTGAGACTTCCACTAGCAAGCAAGCAGGATGTTTTAAAGGACTATATCTCAGAACAAATTAAGTCTAAAGAAACTCACCATCTTTGGTACATATTCATAGCTATTTCTAGTGAGAAGAAAACTCTTGATCAGATGCCCTTACCTATAGAGAAACATTTAAGCCTTTTCTTGAATTGACTTCATTGTTTTGTTTACCCTGAATGGAAATATAAGTTCAAGGTGGCAAGTAATGGTTTTATTTTAAATAAATGGCTGAAAATATAGTACAAAGTGTAAAAGGATTATCTAAACATGCAAAAAAGAAGCTAGAAATCAGTGCATCTCTGTGTACAGCGTTAAAGAGTTCCAAACAAGTAACAGGACAAAAAAGGAGAAATTTATCTGAGAAAATTATTTAACATTGAAGCCCCACAGCATGTTCCTGGAAGAGCGATAGATAGGTAGCCACCTCTCCTCCCTTCAAAGCAGCAGAACAGGCAGCCCCCTTCCCACAAGAATCAGGAAACCACTGCAGGTTATTCATGGGTATCACTCACTCACCTCCTCTTTCCTCACTATTTCAGAAGAAATACAAGCATTTGAGGACCAAAAATCCTTCGTCTGTATTGTAAGACAGGACTTCTCTTTCAGAGCGAAAAGGATCAAGCATCTCAGAGATTGCAGTGACCAACTGTTCCTTCTCTGTTGCTTTAGAAATCTTGCACAAAAGATGAAGTATAGCAGTGTGGTTGCATAAAATGGGACTTCATCAACTAAAGCCGTGTTTCACTTGGACCTCAGACTGAGTTCCACACAGTGAAACAGTCACTCACTCCATACTAATGGGCATTTTGATCCCTTGTTTCTGAACAAGGAAACTATCCCCTACAAGCTCAGCAGGGACAGTCACTGTTTTAAGGCTTTCACATGCAGTGAGCACTTCAAGAGTTAGGCCCATCAGACAGCATTTTCGTGTTACAGGCTAACTCTCAAGATTGCCCCCCTTATATCAGAAGCAACGAAGAAGCAGCTAAAGCTCATGATTTAAGTCCTTGTACTTACTCCATTCCCTTAACAGAATGGTTGCTACACTGCAGATGTGATGAACAGTTTTCCACATGAATGAAGACTTCCCACCACTTAGCTCTGCCTGAACTAAGCAAAATAGTAAAGTAAACATTCTCAATTTACCTTTTTAGACCAACTGATCCAACCTAAATAAGCCTCCTCCTTTCCACCGGGTGGGGCTTTACCAAAAGGGAGACAAAACTCTCAATCTCAAGATTTCTTGCAAATGTTGACTACTACTGACTTTCTTTCAACTCTCTCATCCATACCAACATCTCTGAGTAGTCACTTCCTCTTTCCAGGAAGCAAAACAGAGGAGCTAAACATAAATTAGAAGCTCATGCCAGCATTCCCACCACAGAATAGCACAGCCAGGTGTTTGAAACAAATTCTGGAAATGTATTGCCTTAATATATCCTTGTCACATGCTATGAGCCAAACTCCACATCAAGCATATATTTTAATGCTAATACGGATATGGATTGATTTCTACCCAGAAAAAGGGAAAGTGTGGTATCAGTTTCTACAGTTCCCAACTGCTGCTGCAGTTAAAATGGGGATAAAAACCCATGATAATGTATAGATAAGCATGAATTTATTATGTCTCACTAGCAAAAATAAATAGCACTGGAAGAAACCAACAGCTGCATTATTGTCGTCAGAAATGAGAATATAGCCTTAGGGAAGCAATAATTACAAATACACAGTTTCAGAGAAGTCATGGATGGAGACACATGGAAAGCCCTTCAAAAAGTTCCTGCTGAACACAGGTTATAATCAGCCTGGGACATCTTAGTCTCAGGTCAATGATTAATATTTGTTATGCCTGAAAGTGCCCTAAGCCATCCGCATTTACAGCTTTACCTACACATTCCATATTCAAAGATTAAGAAGGAAGATTGACCAAATTCCAGCCTGACCTACAGCAGCAACAGAAAAATATCATTTTTAGTTATTTACTTGTATCAGAACATACTTGAAGTGTTCATGTACATAAGAACTTGGTCAATATATTCACTCAAGCCATTTTGCAAAAGTTAAAAGGTTTGCCTAATATGATCCTCAAAAATTTTTATTTTTTTATTTATTTATTTTTTTTTAAGTTGCATACAAATGAAAATACAGGATGTTGCAAAACGAGCTCTATTACTGTTAGATAAATAAACAGGGTTTGAGGCTGTTTCCTTATTGCCTTTGCTACCAGAGCCTCCTAAACAAAAGGTAATGTACGGTCATTAATAACTTATGCATATGGGAAAGGAATTTAACCGAAAAGTGATACAAAATGGAATTAGATATGTTCTCATATATAATAACTTTTTTTTAAAAAAACAACTCAATACTACTGTTTTTTCCAATCTTTATACTGAAAAAGTAACTAGCTTTAGAAGATGGCTTTGCCAAATATTTCTTCTAAAAATACATAGTATGTATGAAGAGCCTACTCATTTAATGAAATAAAGAAAATGAGAAATGGAAACCCTAGTCTTCCTTTACACACCTAACTTATTACCAGGTGAGATTTTCATACACATGTAATATTTGCATATTTGCGGCTTCATGCTTCCAACATTTCCAAGCATGATTACATTCCCTTCAGCGAGTAACAGGCACTGTAGTGAAGAAAGAAGCATAAGCATTTATAAAACATTTTGCCTAAATCCAGTGTTATCTTAAAAAACAAAACACCTGTATATCTTCAACTGTGTAAATGAATATTAATTCCTACAAACACTATTTCTTTTTGATTAAAAAGAAATCCACATCTCAAACATTCAGAGACAACAAAACCCACAAGTTACAGTTGTCTGGTAGCATGTTGTGCTTTCCACAAAACCAAACTCTGCAAACAATTGAAAGCCAGGAAAGGAAGAACTGAAGAGCCCCCTCAGAAATACTTTAAGAGCCCATGACTAATGCGCATAACACACTGAACCATGCTGAAATGAGGAGCTTACATCCGACCTAGAGTCAAGCACTTGGACAGAACCCCACATGGGCATTTCCAGAGCTGCTCCTTCTGCACATGCAGTCTTACATTAGCCTAAGAACTACACCCAGCTTCTACTAAACCACAACATTCACCCATCTCCCACCATACTGTTGACAGTCTCATGATTAAGGCTCCTCATACACTGTTTCCTTGACAAATTTTAGAGTGAATGGTTATCATTTAACATTAAGATTCCAAATATTAAAAAAAAAAAAAGGCAAGACTTGAGAAGGCCAGAACCAAAGGCAAGCAGAAATGATGCAATAAATTCCCCTCTGTCCATACGGCCAACACTCATCTGGTTTGGATTATAAACTCCTCAGGGCAGAGACCCACCACCTTCTTACATTTTATATGAAGTGCCACGCATATCTATAGTGCTACATAAATTACAATGTTCCCTGAAACAATGTCCTGTCTTGGTCTGGGAGGGACCCTGCTTGCCTATGAGGCATGAACCAGATGTTATGGAACTCAATGGAAAAATTCCACCATCAACTGTAAATGGGCTTTGGATCAAAAGAATTTTATTATGCATTACTCACAGAATAAATTAGGACAATAATATATAGAGCATGGTCCACGAGGATCTTTTACCTAAACTGTATGTAATACAACAGCCAACCAATCCATGTTTATTTAAGATTACCTGCCACTGAACTGAAGATCAGAGAGCTAGGGAGAGAAAACCATCATGTTATTTATGCATCCCTTGTTAGCAGCTCCCAGTGGTTTTGAAAAATCCATATCAGATTGTGTTAGGTGCTCACCTTCCACCCTGCCTCTGCTAAGTAGAAGACAGCATCACAAAATTTGTGTTAACCTAATCCTTTAAAAACATGATAGATTCATTAAAAAGCATCCTATGTGTAGCTTAATGACCCTAGTTAAGTCCTGACTTTAAAGCTCAGCTTAGGGATCACTGAGTAAATTCTGCTCCTCCTGAAGTCTAGCTTATATGGAACCAAGCACCGTCTCCTGTTGTCCAGCCACCACATGAAGCTATCGGCATTGTCTTGCTTCCCTCCAGTACTGGCCTCCTCTCTCCTCCCTCTTCATCTGTGTCTTGACATACAGAATCACTGAGTCTTTGTTCCATTGCTTCTGTCATTTCAGCATTCATATGGAAACTTCTCTCACCTGGCTCATTCCTTCCAACCCACTGTAGTTCAACACATTGAGGGTACAATTTGTCTGAAGATGTTATACATGGCAGCATTTATGCCAATTACACCCTCAATTCTTGATGTCACTTAAGAGTGATGCACCTCACTTCACCACTCAACTTTGGTCCAACAATGCAGCCCTGAAGAACGGATTATTCTGAATGCATTTTTAAAGTAGTTTTTACTACACCTTTGAATTCATATTAATTTTCTGGAAGGTACCTTGCTACCTTAGTTTGCAATATCTTTTCAATGCCCCAAATGAGTTTCTTCCTCACTACAACCTGAAACACATGAAAAGTCTTCATTTAACCTCCAGAAATTCTGCCTTATTCATTTCACATAAGATGGGGAAAAAAAGCATATCCCTAATTAAAGGAAATTGCACAGACAGACTGTGAGTAAGCTATGAGCAAAGTTTTTTTTTTTGAACAAAAGAGAAAACTTGCAAAGCAGATAGCTTCCATCTGTTTTTATTAGCTGTAATATCATGTGTATGTACACAAAAGATTCACTAATCTAAATTGAACTACAGAGTTGATGAGTCACTAAGAAGAATGCTAGTCAAAATGAAGCAGCTTTAGCTTGTTGCCATATCCACATTGTGCCTATATAATTACACAGGCATATGACAATACATTAATGCCAAAATAGACAATGCATTATCAATATTGATAAGTAGTGTACTCTTATTCACACAGCACATTTTCCTATTAAATTCAAACCAGTATTTTTTGCTATACTAACAGCTGTGTAATTGTAAGGTACATTATATCTACAGTAAATAATCAGGTATCCAATGCACATCAAATATGTCAGTCCTTTAACCCCATACAGAGGAAATACCTTGTTCACAGCTTTAAGAATTATGAGCAATTTTACACAAGGGTGTGAAAATGCTGTGCTGTAAAATAGATGTGTAATATGAAGTATCTGCTACTAAGGCTCAGCTTCATTGCAGCAAGTTAAAAAAAATCCATGCATTTTGATAAAAATCCTAAGGAAGAATTATTGACAATTCCTCCTCCGTGCTCGCGAATATTGGAAAGTCAAGCACAAGCAGCACATTCAGAAGAGTAATTCATTTGTCAGTCAAGAACATCATCTGAAGACTCCCATACCATTGTTTTTAAAAACAGATACTTTGCTTGTATACATGTTCCTCCCCTCCAGCCTTGATCAACGCATTTGATGACCACATACAGGATAAACTGTTCTTTCACATCTAAGAAGATACCTTCTAGCAGTACCATCTTTAAGTATGAACAAAACATTGAAAAAAATATGAACAACGACTTGTTTAACAGACAACCAGTCAAAAAGTTGTTTCAAGACTTTTCAGGATACAGCATGAAGATTTACATTGTCTTTTCTATGGTACAGAAAGACAAAGCAGCTCATTTTTATTTGCATACTGTATGCAGATCTTCATTAACTCAAATAATATTTTACACACTATTCATAAAAAAACATGCTGCTTTGTGAAAAGCAATTTCAAAGTCATTACTCTTGGTCATGCTTCTCTTTGTAGTTTAGTTGCTGCAGGACTATTTTTTCCAGTCCTTCCATGCCTCTGTCTAACCACAAGCTTTATTGAATCACGGTGTGGACTGTGCATGTCTTTCTTAAAAAGGACTTTGCATTTCCCAACCAAATATTTATGCTTTCAATGATAGCACAATAAGTCTCACGTCAGTTCTTCAGTAACAGGATGTAGTGTTTATCCCCAGAGATAAAAGCCTTAAGACCACCTCACAACATCTTTCAGATGAGCCCCCTGCTATTAGGCAAAATACTTCCATAACACGTAGTGAAAAACTTTCAATTAAAAAATAATTAAGCTCTTATGTGAATAGCAGTAGAACATACCAAAGAACATATTTATCATGGTCCATGCACAGCTAATGGTTAATAAAGACTTAAAAACTGTATTTGATCAATACAGTGGAAACTGCACGTTAAGTTTAATTAGTTGACCTCATGAATGAACAATTAATGTAATTTTTCATCTAGTCAACTGTTGCTATTGAATTAAAATATCTTTCTTACCTTCTGAAAAAAGTCTTCCCCACTTTTCCCTTTGCCCTCAGCAGCAGCTGTAAAACAAAAATAAGATCTGATTTCAAAATACTTCGGAGAAAATTTGTAAGTCTGTATACAGAAATCATCAATGAGTTAATGCTACTGTGAAGTTATAACTCTAGGTCCTCATCTTCTCGTGCAATAGGTGTTTATCAGCAACTGACTAACACTTGGAACAACTCTTTGCAAGTCACTTGCTAAGGATCAAGTCCAAGCAGATGTTTTCATTTGCATAATAGAGCTACTACACATGGATCTATATGTTAGTTACAGACTATGTAAGATCATCCAAGTCTAGTGATTTATTCACACTGCATACATTAACATGTAATTCTACTAATAAGATGATAAAAAGAAAGCCAGAAGGGCACAGCATTTGCTTGATCAAGAGTTAGAACCAGAACAAGAAGCATTGTATTAAGCCTGAATTGATTTAATAATAGTCCTGTTTTATTTTTTAATCCAAGGGAAATATCTCAACTTGATCCAGAGAATTTTTGTAACATGTACTTTCTACCAGCCAGTGTTTGAGCTGCTACATTCAGCTGCTACAGCTGAGAACCAAAAGCAACCCTAGACACTAGCAACAGCACCACTGCACACATGCGCTTTTGAGCACTCCAGAGCAGCGTTCAAAAGAGACGACTTCAAGCTAGAAGTGGCTGTGAATGTGGCTGCTGCTGCTAAAGCTTGGCAATAGGCAAACATTAACTCGTCATGCAGGAAAAACATCTGGATATGCTTAGCCTAGGAAATCAAAGGCTGAAAGGTGAAAATACTGACTTCATGAAGAGAAGCTCTTCAGAGGAATGAAAAGGAACCTCTTCACACCAGTACCATTTGTAGGAAAAGAGACAAAATGGAGAACACCACCCTCCTCCTCACACCCAACACACTTCTTGTGGAGTCAAATGGTGCGATGTGAGGGGTAGGTCTGGGGGGTCAAAAAGGGGCATGGTCAGAGGGGTGTGTGCCAGCACGCTGAAACGCTCCCTGTACTCCACGGGCCACACTGGGACATTCATATTTATCAAAAGGGCCAGAGCATTAGCAGGAAGAGCAAATAACTAGCCTAAGCACACGTGGGCAGTAAGCAAACTATACAGCCTTAAGAGTACTTTTCAAAAAGCCTGCAGAAAAAAGAGCAGCATCATTTCAGAACAGGGCTTGCAAGCTTATAAGAAGCAATCATAGAACTTAGTGGTTTCCAGAAGACGACATGAATTAGGGATTGACACTCTCCCATGTGTACTGAAACTTCTAGCTGTACACTTAGACAATGCACGCAGTGGCACTTAAAACGGTACAATTGTTTGCATCTAGCATATGTTGCAGCTTATCTGTGTTGCAACTCAGGACACAGCAACCAAGTCAAAACACAGTAGGTCTTCTAGAAGAGAGCAAATCACAGAGCTAATTATAGAGAGGATAATTCTCTTTTCCCAGAAAAAGGAATGCCTCCAGATGAAACTCCAAGGAGAGGGGAGTTTCCTAAGTAGTACTGGATTGCTGAAGAAACTCCTTGTCATTGCGATATTTCTGTATTTCTCATGCACAGATTAGGTCTCTGGTTTGCCCCATAACCCAACCTTCAAAACTCTGTTCCAACTACTTAGTTCTTCCCACTCTTCTAATTACACAAGCAATTTCAAGCTCCTCAATTAGCATTAACTCAGCTAATGCATTCAAAGAACAACTGCAACGGAGCAGATACAAGCTAGTGGCATGAGACTTGTTTCTGCCCAAGAGAAAACAACGCCACTACAGTTGTAACAGGCTTCTCAGGGAACACCACCACTGTCACCTACATTCCATGGAGAAACCATAGACTACAAAGTCCTATCTGATAAATCACATCAACTTCTGAATTATAACTCAAAGACGGTCAAAACAGAGACACTGAGCGAAGCCTAGCAAGCAGCCACCTTGGGGCAGAGCAATTCCAGGCTCCACAACTCCACAAACTGAGAAACCGTAGGGCACCCTCCAGCATGCTTTTATTCAGAGGACACGGAAGATAAGCTGTAGAAGAGAATATGACAGATGGGAGGCTGAAGTTGTAGCTTTGAGAATAGACAGATTTTGTTCCAGCTGCAAATACATGATTTCTAAACTGAATACAAACAAGAGCTGGCTCAGATAATAGCAGTGATGCTCTACAGGGCATTTAAGCAGGATGCTGACAAAGCAAATTCCAAGCTTTTCATTGTAGGTTTATTTTTAATCAGAATCATTCTGGTGACCTGATTTACAGCTTGGCCCCACCAGCAGCTGTATGACACAACCCACTGACTCCAACAAGCACGGACAGAGCCAGGAAGAGCAGGGAGTGACAGCAGCCTAAACAGGGCTCACAGAAAAACAAAGACAGTTGTAGAGAGAATAATGAGTTAGAGCAAATGGCATTTAGAAACAGTTTAGGTTAATGTTCAGTGTTTTCAGTTGTTATACTGTATTATGAAGATATGGTTTGTCATTGTAACTTTTCAGTAGGTGAGATATTTGTCAAATCTCACGGTGTCTACCAAAAGACAGGGAAGGCTGTACCGTATTTTTTTGAAACAGACCTGAAGTTTAACATTGCTATATCTTAAAGTTGTTCTTACCATGATCGAAAAGGCACAGCAATATTTCAGTATTTTGTCCATGTCCACTCTGCATTTAGTCTCTTAAGAGTTATGCCTATGCTCCTTTTTTTTTGTGCAAGATGGTTGTTGAATATTAAGGTGGCCTAGTCATTACCATCTCCATTATGCAGTGAATAAAAAAAACTCAGAATGTTAGCCCAAAATACTGAGCTAGACTTAAGGTATCTTTCAACAGAAAAGAAAAAAATAAGAAACCTAGAAGTAAAAAGATAATCTGTATGAAGCAGTATATTCTGTTTTCCATTGTTAGCTGTTTTCCAGTTATTTCCCCCTTTCACAATCCCTCATCCTCGTAACTCTTTGAGCCAGTGATAGTGCGTTACTGTTATGTTACTCAGCTTCTTATAATTTGCTTATTTATTTCTATGAGGAGGAGAAATTACACTTAAAATCAGAAATTTTATCACTAGTTTATACATTTGAGGATACCACCTGTAATTGCATACATAATAATCTATGTTTACCTGCAAAGTACGGAGGCAAAGGATGCAAAAAGATCAGCTGCTTCAGAGAACAGCAAGAGTTGCCAGACAAGGAAAAGTTACTCATTTCTTTCATAATTAAAAGGTTGAACTGATTTTGTTCAAGCACCACAAACCTGCTATCTTCTGCGGGGAAATAACTTGCTGGAATGTTTCTGAGCTTATGAAATTTGTGCACCAGTCATTGAAAATGGTAACACTTCTACGGTGTTCAAAAGCTTACAGTGTTCACTAGGATAAGCTGTAATTTAGTAAGTCACTGAGGTTGACCTCAATCAGACAAACTGAGAGAAAAGCAAGTGTTAACTTGTGTTTAGGAAAGAAAGCCTGCTAGATCACTGCATCCTAAGCTCAACTTCTTTCTAAACAAATCTTGAGAGTATTAACCCTGACTTTCAAAAAAAATTTCATCTTTTACAAATCATATTGAGGAGGTCTCAGAATTTATATCTGACATTCGTTCCCTGACAGATTATTTTAGTAATCCCACTAATATTAATTGAATCATCAATATGAAACTGACTTCCCTTCAAAAAGCAGCATTTGGAAATTTGAAACAGGGGAGGCAGAGGGACTGGCAGTGCCACACAGAAGGCACAGTGTAAGCCATCTGACCACTGAATTTGAAATAAACTTTCAGATTTTAATATACAAAAGTTTTGCATTTTCTGACTTCGTAAACAAAATTAGTGTTTTCAAAAACACCACACCAGTAACAAAGATGAAACACTCCTGCCTAGCTCTTAAGGTAAGATCATTAATCCTGATCTAGGAAATCCTATGTCAACAACGGCAATTCAGTTATTAAATGACTTGCTAAATTCCACTTCAAATAATCATTAAAAAGAAAACTAAATGAAAAAACTTCAAGAGCTCTTTTCCCAGACATGCAGGTCACTAAAGCCTGCACTATCCTGAGCTGCTGTTTAAACAACAAACCCAAGAAGTAGTGTGAAAGACAGGTTTTATTTTATAACAGCACTTGTAGCCATTGAAGGGAAAGCCTTTGCTGACCACTTCCACCTTGTGCTGCTCTCCTTGGTCTGGCAGCACAGCCTTCTGCACAGCCACAGCAGGGCCCACACCTAGCTCTCCACCCCGAAGAACCAGCAGCATTTACTGGAACTGTTCCCCAGTCTTACTTGGCTGGAAGGTGCTGAGGGAAGGAGTTTGGGGCTCACTTTGCTGGCAGCTCTGCTACGCACCAGCCAAAGGTGTTCGGGCAGCCACAGCCTCAGGCAGGAGCAGCAGACCAAGTTCTCTCTCCTACAGCTTCCCCAGAACCTTGGACTCCCTCAAACAGTGGGACCAGGCACCACAAATATGACCCAAGCAGGAACAGAGCAGTTCAACTTTCTAACATCCCACTTTACAGCATAAGCACTACCAAGTCAAGGGAAGTACTCCTTGAACTGCAGGGTGTACAGTGACAAAGGATTAGCCACATCTCCACTGAGAAATAGGAAAGCATCAGCACTTAAACAGGATTTCCAGAGCTCATGCCTAGGCACACCAGCCCTTCTGTCCGTGGTCCCTGTCCCAAAAGGGGATTTGACCGAAGCCACATTAAATGAAATGGCAATTAACACCATGTGCTGACTTCTGACTGAGAAATTTATTCATCTTTGCCAACCTCCACTACTCAGGAAATATTGTATTCTTAGAATACCATTTATTTTCTGGTATTAAATAAATAATCATTTAACTGACCTTCACAAAAGGATTATTTTTGCACAAAATGCTAACACCGGTTTCAGAAATACAAAAAAGGACTAAAGTAAATGTGCATAATAAGCATTTTATATTTTAAGCCACACTGTTTATTATAATTTCTTCCATACCATGAAATATTTTATATCAGGTTTTCACTTTTCAAGATATATTGGATTGCCAAGGTCCCATCCAATACAAATATGAAACAGTTGAAACAGGTGTTAACTATTATGGTACCCACGAACTACACTGCTTGTCTACTTAATCACCAAATCATAAAAAAGCCCAATTGTAATTTCTTCTAAATTCACATGGAAAAGTGAATTTGAACTTTTACTTTGAACATTATTTTAATTACAAAAAGAATTATTACAATGCAGACCATATTTTATAGGAACTAAACCCAAGGCCCAAGGATTCAGTCAACTTTTGTTTAAAGGAGTTGTTATTGCAACTTTTTGTTGATCTCACACATTAGCTTTGTGTCTCATTTCCTAAGCTCTTGAAATTGATATTGCAAACAATGAAATATGTATTTGTGAATGTGCCTTTAGATTGATTAGCATCTAAACTTCTTCCTTTCTCTTCATTGAGAGACTACAGTTATTAAAGAATCTAATAGCATGTTTGTCTCTTAAGGTTTCAGCTATGAAGAAAATTACTCCTTACATCAAAAAACTCTTTAAAAGGAGAGTTAACAACAAAATAATATTTGAATTTTAACAAGACAGATCAACTTAATGGGATTTCAAATAACTAGAATATTCCTGAAAATATGTAGCAAATTATCTTAACTTTTCTATCCACTGAATCAGAAAGACCTTGAGATTTTCCTCATGGCAACTGAATCTGATCTTTTCTGAAAGTCACAAAGGTGTTAACCACATAGTGATTTTTTTGTTTGTTTCAATGAAATAGACAGTTCACCACCAGAAATAGACAAAAGCCAAGTCAGAGTTTTTTCCTCAGAAGCTACCAAGCCTGTTGTTGTAAAAAATAAAATAAAATAAAAATCATTGAACAGCTAGGCTTGAACCAGAAACCAACACAAAAAAATATGCTTTTCTGTGCACAAAGTCAGATTATAACCCACACATACTCTTAAAGCTTGCTTGTATCAAGCCAAGATAAAGAATTCCACCCCCATAGGTCACTGAGTTAAGCCAAATAGCACAAAACAAGCCTTTAGGAACAAAAAGATAGACTACACATTGTTAAGAAAAAAAGTCTAACCTAAAGTTGAATTTATTGAAATCCAAACAAAATAATTCTCCATTTTCCTTGTAATTATAGAGCTAGTCTCACTTCAAGTCTCACTTTCTTTCAGCTCAGAAACTAAGCTTAGTCATCTCTTTTTCTGCCTAACTTCTGAAATGAAGGGGTCTGGTGAAAGAAAGTAGCAAGGCCTAACTAAACAAGGAAATTACACAAAAAAATAGAATTCAAGGTTGTTTTTAGCTGGCTTTTCAGTAGTGCATCACTTACATGTTTTTCTCACTGCAAAGTTCCTTAGATTTTCTGTGACTAGTTCTGAATGTGCTGCAAGTTACAGATATTATCCCAATAACACAACTGACTTTGCTTTCATGGGGAGACAGAACTTTGCTACTGGGGGTGGGGGGGCAGGGTCAGGATCTTCCATGTGCAGTGGTCTTCCTTAAGTGACTAACAGGAAAAAAACATCACTTATTATAATAAATTTCATCGAGTAACATGTAACACTTACCAATCTCAGTATTTTAGGGTCTCAATCAGTCTCTGTTTTTCAGAGTCAGAGAATGGAAAAAAAAAATAAGGCACTTACACTTTCTTAAATTCCTAAGTAAAGCAGCCTTTGGTTTTGAGGGTGCTCACCACAGGTCAGAGTAAGCCACAAATCAGCTGGAAGTATCAGGAAGGGAGACAAAAGCCAAAATACTCAAGAAGTTACTGGCACGCTCAACTAAAAAAGCTAGCAAAAATATATCTGTACATACACCACACTGACAAATTAAATTTGTTGAGTCAGGAACTACAAGACATCTGGAATATTATACAAATTACCCAATGGCTACATATGCTGTGATTGAAGGACTCTAGGGCTGCAGATAACAATAGGAGCATCACCTTTCATCAACAAATTACAGAGGAAAAAAGATTAAAACAACGAAGACAGATATCCATGACACAGCTTTCTTCTTCCAGCTGTGCATCCAGAGAACTGGAAGAATTTCAGCGTGGTCCGTAAGTGACAATAAGTAGGTTGTAAGTAACTGGATGGACATTGGGTGGGTTTCACTGTATCTCCTTCTGTTGGAAGGTGCTTGATACACAAGCTACAAAGTCACTGGTAAAAGAAAAAGTGTCCTAGGTGCCATAACATCCAACAGATATACCTAATTCTGGGAAAAAAGCAAACGGAACATAGGAGACTTTAATCCTGCTGTTGAAATACAGCAGCTATGAGCACCATGGAAGTACAATGCCTATGGCCTCTTTTCAGACTACCTACTAGCCAAATCAGACTTCTTGAATCGAGGTCTCATCTGAACACACAAACACAGAGGTAAGAATTTATTTTTCATTACTCCCCGAAGTCTACATTTACTCTATGATACATCATGAAAGCTATATAAACTTATTCAGCCATTAGACTATTTTTCAATAACCTTTTTCTGCATACTATATTAAAATTAAGACTACAAGCAAATAACCAAAACTATCCCAAAAAATTCAAAATTTCATCTCTTTTCAATGACTAGAGAACAATGCACAGAAAAAGGAAAAGCTTAAAACAAATTATACTTACTTCCATTGCAGACATTGCCAAGAAAGAATGGAAGAGAAAATGCCACATATACTCAAAAGGCCCAGATGACATTGGTTTTGAACAAATATTCCTAATGATTTGTGTCTGTTTTCTTTAAGAACTCGATAGATTTGGTGGCTAATAGCATTGGGGGAGGGGAAAAAAAAACAAACACAAAGCTACTGCCTCATCAATTTTCTCTCCCCTATATCAACATTTTCAGAATTGCATACCCTAAAGTCCATCCAGAACCAATAATTTAATATATAACACTTGTAAATCTCAGATACATACCAACAGATTTTTCTCATTTTGTAAAACAAATTGATCTCCAGGGAAAAAGCTGTCTGCCAAGCCTCTGCACAGAGAAAGTTCATTTTATATATTTTTGTAATCAAGTCACAGACTGAAAGCCTGCTGTGAAGCTGGGGTTGCTTTGGGACCCCATTTTCCATGTCAGGGATCTCTTCTGCGAAAGGCACACGTGGGACTGGCTCATCCACAGAACCACAGCACACTTCCTGACACAACATGGAGTGCAGCAGACTATGGCCAAAGATTTGGGATTTCAATGAGGATAATGAAGTGAATGTTTTGCTTCCAGCTAGCTATTCTTAAGAATTCAGCCAGGAAAACCGAGTAGCTGTCAGTGCTCCATTACCTGATTAAAAGTACTCTATTAGCTGCCTCACTGAGGCTTCTTCAGTATTAAAATGAATAAAACCTGTCACCTCTAAGCTAGAGGACTGGTGGTCATAGGAAATACTGGATGTTTTTTCTGAAATGAGGAACAGCTGGCTTACATTAATGTAAGTATTCATAAGTTATATTTAAAACCTTATCATTCTAATTAAGTCCTGGTGATAAAACCTGAAATTAAAAATCACTGTTGAAGTTTTAGATCATACTACATAAACTTAGAGGACATGCACAGCATAGGCAAACCGAGGTTTTGTTCGCTTTCTCAAGAGGTTTCTTTTAAAGAACAGCAACCTAACTTTTGATAGTTTTTCACCCAGATTTGCATTTTTATTTTAGACTTTTTTTTTCTCCATTTTAATCAATGGATTAAGACAGCTTTCCAGCATCTAAACATTGTACTAGCAGAGCTTAGCTACCTATTTTTCCCTTAGGACAGAAAAAAATTGCATCTGCAGTACTGATAATTGACTTTTTTTTAATATCACACTATTTTACAATAAGACAGATTAGCTAAGATACATGTCTATTAATATGAGTGAAATCTGATTAAAACATTGGACACTTGTGCACCCTCCCTTATACCAGTATTTCCCCCCCCCCAGTTTCGCTAAAAACATTTTTGGGTATAAATGGGATACAGGACTAAAAAAGGAGGAGAATGATTAACCTTAACGTTTCTAAAACGTTTTCACTAACTGAAGCACTCACACTCCTCATCCAAGCTGTGCCGCAGAAAGATGCGAAGTGGAGTCATGTCCCAGGAAACATCACCTGCACTGACATATATGTTTTGCCATTTTACTCAAAGAGCCAGTTAATTACCTCCTCTCCTTCAAAAGGGCCTTTCTGCAATTCAGTCTTTTAGAAAATTTGGGAGCCTGTGGTCAAAGTGATAGGCTGGCAAAAAAAGTTTGCACATCACATGAACTCATCCCAAATGCTTTGTAGGCACAAAACTGACAGCACCAGTCCTTGGCCAGACATGAAGTCAACAAGAACGATGCTCTCCCACACCACACACTGCCAAAATAATATCAATTCCCTTGACCCATGATCCAAAGAGAGGTAGTTCTGGAGGAGACAGCTGGAGAAGGGCTGCTCTGGTAGCCGTAGGAAAATCTCACCAACATCCCACAGGACCCATGGCTGTTATAAAATACTTCTAAGAGAAACGAAAAGCTATTTATCCTGGCAACTTGTTTTTCCATTACTGTATGCCTACTCCCTGACACAAGGGAAGAGCTCAAAACAATGCAGTCAGGTTAAGCCCTTCCAGCACCGCTTTCACGTTGCCTCTCAGCTGATTCCCTTACTGGTCTATGAGCCCACACGCACCCAACCCGTGCTGAATGTGAGGGCTGCTTTTCCACCTACAGAGATGGGGAGAGCAAAGATGAAGAAAAAGACCTGTCTTTCAGGCTCTAGCATCCTTCCTCTTCCCTGAAGCCCAGCCACCAAACACTTCCTGGGAGGAACAGGACCCCGGTAGAGCCCCCGTGTTGTCACATGCTTGGAACCAAGACTTACAGGTAAGTGCAAGAGTAAGAAGTAGGAGACATAAAGCTTGCTATTTTTCTAAAAAAAGCTCTGCAGCAGAGCTGCTTCCCTCAATTGCTGGATGCTGTAAAGACAGGAAAGTCTTGAGTGCCTCAGGAGGCAGAGCCTCTCCTGCTGCCAGTGACTGACAGATCTGATTCTGCCCCCGAGCCACAGTCTCCATTTAACAGAACTTGCTGTTTACAGGAGGAAAAAAAAAATTATATATATTTTATATATATATATATATATATATATATATATATAATCATTTCAGAAGTGCCCCAGGGGCTGACAGAGGATAATTGCCAAATACAAAAGCTCTGCTCTCACCAGATTGATGACTAGGGATATTCTTTCTATTTGTTTAGTGTTCAACTTTCTCTCTATGCACAAGCACTTCTCTTGTCAGGTATATACACAGATACTGTATGATTCATTGCATAGGAGAGAAGAATGCAGTGAGGCTGTAAAAAAATTAGAAACAAAAACCCTACAGATTTGGATAAAAATGTACACAATATTTTTCTGATGGCTCTGCTTCTTATGAGTCATTCACAGATGTGGAGTTGCAGGATGGAAGCCAAGATTAAGTCAAAGACAAAGCTTTATACAGGAAACCAGCTCAAGTCTGTTGCAATGCAGGTTACATACTGAGCTACAAGGAAAAAAAAGCCTTTTCATCAGTAAAGAAACACTGTGCTTATCTGCCACCATTATGCTAAAGGATTCTGCAAGTACCCAGGGACAAGGACAAAAAACATTATTCGGAATTAAGAGGTCTCTTCCCTTTCTAAAAGCCAACCAGCCACATGCTCTCCAGCGTCGTGGAGATAACCGGAACATTTGGAGAATAAAACACAAACAGTTCCCTTTTTGTTCAAAAACACTTTCTTTTTGTCTCTGTATCAAAATAAATAAAAATGTCCCCGAGTTTTTAAAGAATGCACATTATGAGTCCTTTGCAAGATTTCTAACCTTGTGTTTCTGCAGGAGTACACAGGTTGTTGTAACACCTCATATGACAAAACCACACTCACAAATCCAAGCACCCCAACAGTTTGCTGTCACATTTTCCCTTTAGCTCAGCATTCTGAATGTCTGCCCTTTCCTAGTTTGCATTAATCAGATGGTTTGAACCATGATGCATCACCTCAGATCTAAGTTCGTTCATGGATACCAGCCACACATCTTTCTTGGTTTTTGCCTCACATCCCAAGACTCCTTATGAAGTATTTGGCACTGAGGTAAGGTGTTCACCACCTATCGTACCATATATAATTGGCATCATTAAAATAAGTCCTTCTAATTATTAAATGTAGTAGAAGCCTATAAAATTCTACTTAATAAACAAGCATAAAAATTATTTAAAAACAGGAAGTAAGGCATGTGACTTTAATAATTCTAGATGGGGGCCGTAAAATTTAGAATAACATGATAAAGTTCAGTATAAGACTGTCTCTCTTCCGTATTAGGTTTACAATGTATTACACTACTGACACTACGACTGAAGCCGGGACCATTTGTTATCAACTGTTACTCTGAGCATCCCGTAAATCAGATCCTTTCGTCACTTTTTCTCCTGCAAGAAAAAACAGAAGCCTAAGCTTACATGCAGAAGAAAGTAAACCCACTTAAACGTACTTTATATAAAACATAACTGGGCTATACATTTGTATAAAGTAGCAAAGGACAACAGATTAAAAACAAATCAAGAAAAAAAGCATCTAATGTCTTGAGATACTGATGTATTCAGATGTATGTAAGTACAGGCACAAGTACTGCAGCGCAGTACTTCGTTAATTCAATGGAGAAACTGAATGGAGAAAGTATGAAACCTCAAACTTCAGAGAAGGTAAAAATTGCATTTTAACATGTAAGCCAACTTACAGCAATGCACTTCATGTCTCATTACGTACAGTTCACATCTTCAAAAAAAATTGTGTTCCAGTCTGGTTTGTTCTAAGATATTGCCATAAACCAGATTACATTTGAATAAAATAAGTTGGTCTGTTTCATTCAAGAATAAATATTTATTTTTTTTTTGGTCTGTGCTCTGCAACCTAGAGGAACTAACTTCAACATGCAATAGAAGTTGCAAAGTTGTTGTCTGTGTAAGGTAAGTTACATGTGTAAGGTAGTGGGATGGATCTCCCCAAATGATATGTTTAAGGGTCAGGGCATAGCAAATGAGAAACTAACCCATACTTCAAGTTTAGAGCAATGGAGCACTGCAACAAAGCACTCACTAATTTGTTACCTCTTTTCCCATACATTAGATAGGCAAAGAATCCAAATTATGTATCAGTATAAAAACCTATAAAAAACCTAAGTTATGTTCGCCAAACTACAGTTTACTCCCAGCATCAAGGTCTTTCTTCTTTTAAGAAACCAAGGAAATGAAGTAATTGTTTAGGTAAGAAGATCAAAGCACAACAAAAGTCTAGACCTTTCTGGTAAAGGTGAAAGAGTTTTAAGAGTTTTATTTTCACAGCTGTTTTTATGTCCACATTTTCAACATCTACGTATTTGTTTCCCCTATGACCAGTTCCCATATTAAAAAACAGAACTGCTACATGCAGATGCTGAAGAAAACAAATGATTGTTTGTGTGTGTATATAAATAGATAAAAACATACAAACTCAGAGTGAAGAAAGAATGCCACATTGTATAATTACAATTTATAGAGTATAAAATAAGGTAAAAGCCTGTGCTGTTTTACATTGGAGTGGTAAAATTTAGCAGCAAGCCTAGCACCCATACAGGCTCAAATCAGGCTGTGCTGGAAGATGTAGACCGCATTTGTTATTGTGTATTGCTTTCATTTTACTAAATGCTGTTTCAGAAACCTACCAAACTGACTGTAAGGGTGGAATAATAAAAGCAGAATTTCAAATCATACAAACAAGCAAAGCAGCATATGCCAGTACAGTTTCACTGGTAACTGCTCAGTTTAAAGCTTTTATGTCCTACATCATACAAAATCCACAAGCTTCTTCAGACTGCCTTGGAACCCAAAGTACCACCATGGATGCTCAAGTATTGCGAACTGGCGCTGATTCTGTAGATTACAGAGGGGACACAGGAAGAGCCCAACCTAGTTATCCACCAAAGGTTTAAAAAAACAAAAAACAAAAAGCAAATTTTAATGTAGCAGAATGTTCCTGACACACAAACACAGAAAATGGTTGATAAACTCAGGGCCTGATGAAGCACCAATTGTCTCATTTTATGCTTGCTGTTGTTTGCTCAGGGCATCCCCATTAGGGGATGCAAAAGAGAAAAGGTAGTAAAACCACTGGCCTTTTATATAGACTTAAGTCTATTCAAGCCAAATGAAATGTCTGCTGCTCAGAAAACAGACAAGGGACTTAAAAGCAAGAAAGCCTTCCTAAAGCTATTTTCACATGAAAGACTGTTACGCCGTTATCACTGGCAAAGGTTGATGTACAGCCTGAGCTGATCAGCCCTACAGGCCTGAAGCTTCTGGTCATTACACATAATAAAATACAAGTAAAAAAATAAACAGTAAAAAAATCCTTTCCTCATCTTTTTGTTCTATGAACTTGGTATAAGAATTATTTACCATTGAAACTTGTATCTCAGGAATACCCCAAATCTCTTTTTGGAAGTTGAATGAACGTGCTGGAAGCACACGTTGCTGAGACTACGTATGGATGGTGGAAAGCTGATGTTTTACATTTAAGTAGTTTTACCTGTTCCGTTCACCATACAGCACTGATGTATGTATTTTCATATTGCGATTCCTCCCACATTCAAGTTGATCTCAAGACAACAAAAACTCAAATCAAGGACGCAAGTTTTTCAATTTTTGATCAAAAATTATTGCTATAGATTGCTCATATTATCACCAATTTTATAGCTCAACCATCAAACCCCACACATATTATTGAGCCACAAATACATAAGCATGCTGCTGCCAATTTTGTGTCTTATTTTATTTATACAATTTTTCTCAGCTTCCAAACTACATATGGTGGCTACTTAGGAGATATATAGAAACACAAAGCTTTCCCCTGCCTGCCCAACCCTCACAGCAGATCTATCTTTGCAGAATACATATACACCTATGCAGAAAAATTTGTTTGCACTTTTCAGTTTTCAGGAAACCATCTTAAACCTCTAGTTTCAGATGTACAAGGCTGAGCCATCAAACGGAATACTGCACACCAACGCATTCAACTAGGTTCTAACTAAACACCACTTATGAATAGGCCTAACAAAATTTGAAAACCACTGTTTGAATTGGTGAATCTTTTATTCAAAGCTTATTCAACTGAGCAAGGTGTTGAAAACACAAGTAGAGAGTTGTTCTGACATTATGCTGCCTACGCAAGCAGGCCCCAAATCCATTACTGCAAGCAAATCAGTGCCCACAGCACGCAGTCCAGCAGATGAGTAGTACATAGGCCCCTGCTAGCTAATTTATATTTTTATGGACACAAAGCTGTTTCTAAAGCTGTTGTTTACAAGAAATAAATAGAAGCCAGAGAAATTATACAATACTATTTACACAAAGCTGCGATACAGGGCAGGAAATGCTGAAGTTAAACTAATGACTCCAAGAAAACAAGAAAGCATTGTTTTGTGGTTAGACAACTAATTCTGAATTACACAACTCACTTGATCTAGTTACCTTCAGCATTTCTGATACTAAAGTTTCTCATTTCCATTTTTTAAGCCTCAAAAAAATATCAGATCTTCTAAGCGGGACTAATACCAAAAACTTTTAAGTTCATGCAAAATAAACTGAAAAGAAACTTGTAAACTTAAAGGATATAAAATGTCAAGCGTGGGGAAGTGAAAAATTAAAACAAAGAATGTGTGATTTCTGCCAAAATCTAGAAAAACAAACGATAAAGAGTAAGGAACTAATATTTGGCCTACTTCTGCCTCTAGTTTCTGTGTGGGAGCTTTAGCTGAAGAAATACTGCATTTTTGCAAACAAAAACAATATTAAGCAGCACGATGTTAGTGCAGCTGACAATGTAATGCTGTTTTCAGGAATAATTTTTACCATTTCTGCTCTGTATTTTCAACTCAGATCCTTTTAGAAAAGGTTCATGTGAGTATGTTTCTACTGTTTTATATCAACTCCTCTTTTAGGGTCTACACAGTAATGAGTAACTCATACAGGAGAAATAGGAAAGCTAATCAAATCCTAACCTGTATGAGAAAGTTTTAATATATCATGAATGTTTATAAGTGATCTTGAACATGACTTAGCATTTCAAAGTGTCTGCTGATTAGTGCAAGGTACATGTATCCCACAATTAGTGATGAAACGATAAGCATTCATACTTCCCATCTACACAAGCATTTAGCATATTCTAAGATGACACTTACTAGTATAAACAGTGTCTCCAATGTCTACATTTATTTTTTTGTACGTATATTCGGTACTAAAGTAAAAAGCTTAGTGAGTCTCAAGAACAATGGGAAGTGCCTCTGTCGCCAGATAGCATACCAGCCTACTTCTCAGAACAACAAAAAAAAAATCAAAACACAACCCAAAACAAAACCAAAACAACCACTCAGAACTTGCAAAAACACAGACAAGTAACTGGTAACATTTATAGCTCTTTCAAGCTGGAGCAGATTTAAGTAATGGGGTAACAAAGAAAATTCTAATTCTTTATCACAAAACGCAGAATATTATTACCACATTATCTACAGAACATGCTATGCAGAAAACATCGTGTAATGCTTCAGGACACATCTCTTCACATGATGTATCTCTTGCAAAATACCCCGGTTTTTATTAATATTGTCCATGTGCTTCATGTCTGCATAAAGCATTTGCCAAAACACTCGCTTTCTAACTGACATGGAAATTGTGCTCATTTGGAAGGAATGTCAGTGAACCAATGAGAAAAAAATCAGGACTATTTTTAAAACCTTGTCATTTGCGCTATCCGTTACCTGCCAATTTGTGTCCTTTGGAGCAGTCATAATTAACTGAAATAACTTCATAGCTGTGGGACAAACAAAACATCAAACTGTTATCCAAGAACTTGTAAAGATTAAGGCTATGCATTATCTGTTGCCATAGCAATCTAACCACAGGTAATCTTGCTTTTTATTTAACAGGTACAGAAGTATTGATAAAGTGATTTTAAAATACGGCAAGAAATAAGTAGCCTAAATCATCAACTTAAATAGCACACAAGCCTGGCAAAAGACAACATATTGTCTACAAGTCTTTATAAAAGCAACATAGCCAACAACCACAATTGAGGAACACTAGAAGAGAATATGATTACTGGTTAGAGTTATTTTCAAGAACAGAAACATGTGATGAGAAAAAAGGACTCTTACTCAGGGAGCCATGTTTGCCCCTGAGAGGTACCGAACTGTGTTTGCGTTCTACAATGCACAACAGATGACTGTATTCATATGAATTATTAATTATGCGGTTATTTTTAATTTTCATTTATCATATCTATAGCTCATGTGGGAAAACAAGAACATTATATGAATACATAATGTCTAATTCAAGAACGCTTTTGTTGTAGGTGGGCAAAGGTTGCTGAACTGCAGACCTTCTTGAAGAAGCAGTCTACTTGAGAGCAGTGTAAAGTAGCTCAAAATCAGCATTCCTGACATAAGCATGCACTGGGTCAGGCTTCAGTGGAGGAGACCAGCTCCCATCTATTAAAAAATGGCCGTATGTTTGTTAGCAATAGCCATCAGTAGTATCTTCATCCAAAAATGAAACGTATCAGCATTTTACAGTCAACTGAAATTAAGATAAAGCAAACCTAGATTACTCAGATTTGCAGAGAATAACAATGCAATGGACCCTTTGTCACCTGTGAGCCAAGGAGATTTCTGTTTTATACCTCAACAGAAGCCTGGAGTATAGATCAGATACAGCATTCTGTGCTTTATTTATTAAAGAGTATACTTGAAAGGTAGACACTCCTTCACTTTCTTTCTGATGACTATTTTAAGTTACATTCTTTTTCAACACTGAACTACAATGCATACAGGCAAGTATCGCGATCACAGAAGAATCTCAGAGCTTACAGACCACCATTACTTCCTCTGGGTTTTATCAAAAAAGAGGGAAAAAAGTCTTTCACAAACTGGATCAGATTTGACCTTCTGGGAATTTCTGCAAGTTGACTTTATCCTCTAATGCGTCTTCCATCTTATAACTTAAGAAAATACTCCACTGATGACCTTCTTATATTATAAATATGTTCATTTCAATATATTGAGCCCTTCCACTCTTAACCACAATGACTCTGTACAGAGAACACCAGGTCAGTATTCTCACAGGTTTTTAAGAACCTAGAATCTAGGTGAAGCCTAGACTGATGCTGAATAATGCCACCAAATCACCCAAGAGCAAAAACCAAAAGGCACACATGTGCCACTAGCTGAAAGAAATAAATTTAATAATATGCATCTTCACTAAATTGCCAACCCTACATTCCCCCCCCCCCCCCCCCCCCAAGACAAGTAAATTGAACATGGAGCCTTCTCATCAGAAAATACCTACAACCAAGGAACAGAAAAACTAAACAAGTGATTACAGCCTTTGCTTGTAGCCATCCAAAGCAAAGATACACAAAGTTCTGCGGCAAAATATAAACTGTCCACAAAAGATTCCTAACATTCCTCTTCCATTATAATAATTTAGTCTTCAAGATGTTCCACAATATGAGCTGTAGCTTCTTGCAGCGCAAGCCAACTAACGTAAAAAGTACATTCTTTTTGCAGTTAAAATGGATTAGCTTTAAAACTAAGCAGAAAGGGAAAATTGAGCAAAGATAGCTAGGACTTGCTGCTCTACTTCCTCTGTTGAATGTTTTGGAAAGTTCATGTTTCAGGAGTTTTCAAGCCCAGTAAACAGTAATTTAAGGCTGCAAAAGACTGCACTTGAGGAGGAAAAAGAATAATAGTACTGTAAGTTATATTAGTATAATTTCCTTGCAAATGCATCATACCAAAAGCTTCCACACAAGGTAGTTGTATAATAACTACTCATTGAAGTCTTAAAGGAGCCTTTACTCTCTAATATCATCCAGACATTGAGAAAGGATAATGCTCAGCTCTGCCATCACAGTGCAGATGCAGTGGACATGAGATAGTGTTTCAAGTTCAGAAAAATCCTCCTTAAAAAGGAAGGGCCCACCTAGCAGAAAAAGCATACAGCTACCTAATGTCTGCTCCAGAAAAATGGCACACACAGCTCTGCTCACAAACGGCAAGTATCAAGCAACGTGTCCTACTATTAATTTACCTGGATCTTCCCACAGTTGTAATTTACCCATAGGAATTTTCCTAGTTTCTCAGTTAGCAGAGTTGATAGCATTTTATAATCAAGTTTATTTTTAGAGTTGAAAAAACCTCAAGTCCGCATACAATAATGCGAAACTAAGATTCAGACTACCATCTCCTAATATTGAAATCCAGGTATTCTAACTACGTATATGGTTAGAATACATAAAAATATACACACTTCATTTGGCCACATTCTAAAGACAGTACTTATGAGCACTACTTACTCTTAAACACACAGGACGTTACAGAAGTCTTACCATCAACTGCACGCAATATCACCTGCACAAACACACGAGAAGAACTTCCATTCTTCATCCTTCAGAGTCCCGTTAGGTGAGACAAGTCACTTTTACTGCTGGTTCTTGAGATAGACCTGATGGCGAGGTGTTTTCCACGGTACAAACAGTAATTTCATCATTTACATAATTTATCACTAGTCAAGCTTTTTCATTGGTGACCTCTTTTGTTTCTGTTGTTTAAAATCAGTGCTACTTCAATTCTTTCAGCTGTCCCTTTAAGCCAGAAATTGCCTTTTTTCTTTTTGCATGTTACTAAAAACAATGATATAATTAAGTTGTATGAAGACTTGTGGATTGCTCTGCAAGGACAAGCATGGAAGTTTATAAATTACTCTTTTCCATAGACATTGCAAAGCTCCCAAAATTGTGTTGACACAGTAAGTAATATTGCAGTGATCAGAGTGAAAGTCAAAAAAGATCAGATTTGAAAAAAACCACTGCAAATATCAGCTGTGAATAAAGAAAAAATCTAGAAAGAACAGAGGTAAGTTTGGATGGTCAACTGCATTTCTAGAGTTCACAAACCATTATTATTAGGACTGCCATTATTATTAAGGCTGCCAAAAAAAGCAACATTTCCTGTTTGCATTTTCTTCTTTTATTTTGATATTGGTTGGATTCAAGTTTCCTGTTTCAGTTCAGCTGGCTTTAACCATAAAATACTTGTCAGCTCGGTAAGTTCCTACCCTGAAATCATGAGACAGCTTGGCTACTATGAAGCCACAGCTTTGGCAAAACCAATTTGCAGAAACAGAGAAGTTTTCTCTGTAACTTGCTGAAAAATAACCACCAAATTTAAGGTGTTTCAGAAAAAAAAATTTGCTTCTGTTGCCTAAGCTGTCACAGTGAAATGTGTACCACCTCTAGCTGTATCTGCATCAGTCTACTCAATCACAGATTAGAGAAGTTTCTCCAGAAAAGAGAAGCTATCTGCATGTTGCTGAAGAAACAGTACTGAGGAGCTAGCTCTAGCACAATCCCAGTACATTCAGCGTGGATGATCAGTCAGCTGCCAAGCTCTACTTTGCAGCAATTAGCTAGTTACTCTCAGAAAGTCATGAAACACTCCAAGTTTAAGCAAAATTATTTGGTAACATAGTAGTTTGGACCTGTGGTCCGCTTGGGGTTTTAAGTTGCCATTTATACCAGAAAGTACTAGAGTCTTTAACAGAGAACCTAAAAAAAAAGAATTAAAGGTATAGAATAATTTGCCTAAAAGGCATCTTCCTCCTAAACAAGCATTTTATTCTTTTCTGTCCTGAAAAAAAGTGGGAATACCATCCCTATAATGCAATCAAGTTCAACTCAAGACCTACCTGAAAACATAAATTGCATTTCTGAAGCAGAAGTAAAGAGAAAGCGTAAGAGCAGAACACTGGAGAAGACAACAACATTTGGGAATTACTAGAGATCACAATGAAAGATTTTTCTATTTTTTAAAACGTAAGTCATTCCTAGTTACCTTTTGCTGATGCTGAACTCTTGTTGCTTGATGGTGTTGCAGAGTATGAAGCTGTATAGAAGTTTACCATTACTACCAGACAGAATTGATATTCCTTAAAAATCAACACGTTCTCCTAATTATTTTAATTAATTTGCAATGTGAAAACAATTCGTAAAACAGTGCAATACTGATACTTAGAAGGTGAATATGGAGCTGTACTTCAAACTGATTAACTATGATCTTTAAATCTCACGGGTTTCCTACAAGATTACAACATCTACTTTATGGTCCTTGCTTTTTCTTTAGAGTAGAATGATGCAAACCAAAAATGGCCAACCCACAGCCAACAGCTCTACATCATGGTCTTCCTCCGTTTTTTATTATGGAAGTCAACAGGCACTGAGGTATCTGAATTGGCTTTACTGCCATGAACAGAGAACGGACACCTGCCTTACTGATGTTTTCATTGCAGTAAAGCAGACCTGATCAACTGGAGTAGTGCTCACCAGCATGCAGGAGACGCATGCACTAGCTCTCCCTACTCCATATATCACACAGAAAGCAAGGAAGCCTGTATAAGTAGAAAAGAATTTACACCAAAGCCTACATTAAAAAAAAACAGCATTGGCCAAATGCGTGCTCCCTCTGAAAGGGCAGGCTAGGGGAGGAGGGAAGAAAGCTGGGCATTCCCCGGGCCTGCCCACGGCCTGCTCTCGCTCGTGAAGCGGCAGCAGGCCTGTGAGCCTTAAGCGGCCCTGTTCATCACACTGCAGGAAGGAAGCTGAACATAAATGCCAAGAGGGTTCTCCCCTTTCTTCTCATGGAAGGACATTTGTACAGAAGTGCAGAAAACAGCTCTGCTCAGGAGTAGTGTGTCTGGCAGCCACACTGTGGGGAGATCTTCTCCATGCGCTTCCAAAGCTACCCAGCTTCTATAGCCACCTTAGCCATGTACCTGCTCCCCTTTCTGGGAAAGAGATCTCCCACTTTAAAAATCCACCTAAAACATTTGGCCTTCACACTCTCCCGGCTAAACTACAGGGGCAGCCACACAAGCCTCCCCCCCAACCACACGCTTCCCCATGGCCTGGCCAGCGTTCTGGAAGACAAACACCTCCTTAGCTTGTAAATGTCTGCAGAAGGTAGCAGGGAAGAGACACCAAAGGCACCCCTGAGGCTGAAAGCACTAACCCTGTAACACCCGCTAAAGCTGCTCTCACACAGCTGCTGGCTCCTCAGGCCAGAACGTGAGGCAGCACCAATGCCACCTCTGCGGCAGTAAGAGACTAACCCCATTACAAGACCCTTGTAAATACGCATTTGATATTCCCGAAAGAAAAAAAAAGAAGTATATTTAATATTTTAAGTTTTAGTTTGAATCATATTCCCAACTCAGAACACTAGTAGCAACACTCAGCATCACATGTAAGTGAAGAAAACATTTCCAACTAGATATATACTGATTAAAAATGCTTAATTCAGATATAACGATCTGTAATCAAAGTTACATCTTTCAGGTGATAAATCACTCAAAACTATACTAACATCCAACAGGATTCTCTTCCAGCACTCCCAGATATTTACAATAACACAGAATATAAAGTTTGGTAAATATTTAAACATAAACAGAACTTTACAACAAACTGACCCTACTTTTTCATGGCTTAAACGATTCCTCATGTTTCAAACACTGGAATGACTTTTTATTTCTGCCAAACCTCTGAAAAAAATTGAAAGATGTCACTGAAGGCCATTTAAAATAAAGAACCTGACTGCTGCTAAGCAACCCAGAAAACATCCTTATGTGTTCAATTGTTTAGTGCATTAAAAAAATTTCACACATATGGCAAATCCATGTATTCTGGACTCTAGCGACGGTAATGTCTTCCACACTGAGGGAGAAGAGAGAATTCTGCAGGATATGTTCACATTTCAGGAAAGGAATTGCTTTTAAAGTACTAAAGATTGATCAAATATATTCACTGTTTCTGCACATGGCATAGATTAAAAAACAGATTCTTTCTTATCCGCTATTTTACACACACTCCAGAAGTAAGTTTACTAAGGAAAAACAGCACTTAAATTTGTTCTACCAAAAAAAGTAGTGAGATTCCTTTCCAATACATAAAACAATATTTTAAAAATGTGCTCCATATCCACACTCTTAAAACTAATGCTATTTTAACTGCCCTGGCTGCATATAAACAAAGGCTGTTTAACATAATTTAATATTCACCATTCTGTAGCACCTCTCACCCATGGATGCACCACACATTCAGAAGTGGAACCAAATCTTACGTTCTCTGAAGTAGATCACAATGAAATGAAGTATTTTCATATCACAGTAAAGATGACACGCACATGTATCCTGTACTTGTGTGACAAAAATCTACCATTGATGGTCGCACAGAGCAGCACAGCAGAATGGAGGATGCAGCAACTCATGTCAAAACACTCCAATTTTTTCATTAAGTGATTAACCTTTCTCTCATCAAGGCTTTTGTAGTACAGTGTAGTGTTCAGTACAGGAACTACCTTACAACACATCTTTTGGTTTAATTATTCTGCACAGTCTGCAGAATCACAGTTTATATTCCCTCAAGCAATTCAATTATCTTACCATAAAGGTCATGGAGAATATCTTCAGAAGACATCAATCTGCTAAAGCTTTCCAGAACATAAAAACGCTTCAATGCACCACTTAATTGACCTAATATTTATTTTGGAATTAAGGATTTCATTTTTCACATTTCTCAAGATGCTTAGTCTTAAGTTACCAGTCTCATACATTCAACTGCTACAAATTTATCACAGGCTCATTCTGAACAGAGCAGAGCCAATAAAAATAGATATAATCAAAGCCCTCCATTCACACAAAACTATTAGCAATAAGGAAAGAAGAAGATTTAAAGGTCAGTTTAAAACACTAATCCAGGACAGCAATGCAAGATTTCTAAAAGGAGCAGACCTCGCTTAGAAAGGAAAGTAGTATCATCACCCATAAGCAGAATATACACACACACATATATTTGTTTTAGAAGCAAGAAAGGAAAGGTGGTGAAAATATATTTAAACTTTGGAAAATCTGATAACCCCACCATGAGACTTCATAACATTAGTAGAAATAAAAATTGTAAAGCCTTTTACAGCAACATACTAACAGCACAGGGTGATGACAGAACACAGGATGTTTGTGTGTGTTACACTTAAAAAAAATGTATATATACATACAATTCTTTTTGAAAGGGCTGAAATGGGATGGTGTTTTTTTTTTAATTATAATAAAACACAGTATTACCAATTTCTAACTCCAATTATCTATTAACATTGTTTCTTCAGGCCAGATGTACTTGGCTTACTGCTGATTTCCAGACGTGTTGTACTGTTTAGCTGATCATCATAAAAACGTTGCAAGTTTTCCTCACAAGGAAATAAAGAATAATTTCTTTCCAAGAATGAAGTTTACCAGAGGAAACACATGATCTGGCCTCCTCCACGAGGCACAAAATGGCACATTGGTTTATTGGTTTTATTCTGCTAGTTGTCTCATTACAAATAAGGGGAATAAATCTAGCACCAATAGTATCAATAGTATCTAGCACAGATACTTTGCACCAAATAAGTGAGAAATGCTAACATTGACTTAAATATATATATATACACACACATACACGTTCAAATTACATATTTCACTTCAATGATGACCTGGAATGAAAACATTTGTTTTTTCATCCCTTGGCATTCATTTTTATTTACAGGTTCTGCCTTCCAATACTCTGTAATATTCCAGCATCTACAGCAAAAATATCCTGTGGCACTTAAGTTATCTTTGCAAGCCAGAAAACTTCAGGGGAGGACTAGAAGACCTACAACAATGACAATCCCATAGCTTCTTAAGGAAAATGTTAAGTGAGACAGAGCAGAAAAAAACAAACGAAACAGAAAAGCCTTTTTGTGGCAGAGGGGGAAGTCCTACTTGTAGAAGCCACAGGGTAACAAAGAAATTCTTGACTATCTATCTACTGCGAGCCTCACAATAACAGTATAAGCAGAAAGATAACTGCTCCCCGCCACCCCCCCACCCGCCCCCCCGAAAACAGTTCTTACAGACCTTACTCACATTGCATTGCTTTAGTGGAAAATTGAAAGGAGGCTCTGCAAAGCCTCCCGGGGCTGGCCTATAGAGAAGTTTAGCAAATGGAAAAATGGAAGGTTCAGGCTTCACTTGCATCTACACACATCCCAACAGGCAAAAAGCCAAAAGAGGAAGAATGGGAGTCACCATTTTCTTAAATTAATATTTGAGAGAAAGCTTTCCATATAAGTTTATCAAGTTTTCTTTGGAAGAAATATTTTTCACAGGGTTTATACCGGCCCCTGCTCAACAGGCAAGTAGTATAGGAATTGCACTGGAGCAGGGAACCTGAGGCCACATCGCAGCTGGCACCATTCTGACCATCTTCTTACCTCCAAGAACGGCTCCTGGTCAAAACACGCTGGGGCAAGGAAAGCAATTTAATCAAGATCTGAAGGCAGATAAGTGGAGGAGATTACTTTCAGTTCAGTGACAGATCCAGTAGGCTGCACTCGTAACTCTCTAAAGACAGAGCAAGAGCTACAACACAACTACCCACACACACGTCACCCACCACATGCTGAGGAAGTCTTCAAGAGACCTTCAGCTAACCACAGGCTGAATACATCCTTGCAAGTGACCCCCTCGAGTGACCACAATGTGCTCCAATGTTCCTTAGCCTTTAATATAGCGGTCCGATTTTGACCCATTTAAGTTCTAGGGGATACCAATCTGGGTGACTTAAAAAAAATTAAGAAGAGTTAACTTTATTTCACAGTCTTTATAGAGCTGCTGATCCCAAAATGCATGACAAACTCAAAAGAAGCAACTGCTGGCATCTGGCCATTTGGGAGGTAGTCAGTTTTTGAATTATAAAATGGTGTCTGAAAAACAGCAGTAACCACACTAAAAGAATAGAACAAGAACGCAAATAAAGCATTAGTGATTTTCTACTTATTCAACGGAATCACAGCTTAAAAATGCAAAGGCAGCCTAAATAACTTTTGCATGTTCCAGAACTATTTGAAGTTTCACTGAAATAACACTAAAAAGCATCAGTAACAGGCATAAGAAATCCTAAGATTAAAAATCTAAATTCTCCCAGAGCTTTTAAATGTACAGACCAGTTTTTTTCTAGCAGATGCTTCTCACTGTCCTGGGGAAGGCAAATTGATCCCAATATTCAACCACAATTTTATCAGTCCTGGAATACAGTTCATGCTCCAAAGTGCCCTTTTTTCCACTGGCAACTGATCAAGCACTTACCTAAAAACGTGTATTAATACACTAATTCAATACATAACACTAATAAATATTGTGCTCTAATATTACACTCTAATATTAAGATTTAGTTTAACTCAATTACAAATTTGAAATTAATGCTAAGCTTTGTAGTTAGGAAGCATAGCCACTCTGCAAGAAAAGACTATCTCACCTCATCACTACAAAACTGAGAATCACGATTTTTACACACTTCTTTCTAGGATAAATCCAATTTTATCAGGTTGAACTACACATTGACATGCAATAAAAATAATGGCCGCTTTTTTTTTAATCAGGTAGATTTTTTCTTCTGTTTTAGATCATAAAGCTTGCAATCTTGATTTCTGCTCTATCAAACGCACACTTGTTCTTTTTAAAAAAATAGATTTCCTATTTTTCCTATGTTGTGACTATTGCATAACATTCAAACTGTCAGGATCCCTACTCAACATCCCTCGTCCAGAACAGCTCAGGGGAATACCCCTACCTACACACACCACACAAACACATTTGAAGTGTCCCATGCATTCCTACATAAAAAATCCAAGTGCCACAGATATTTATACATACCAATTCCCTGTATTTTTATAGTGTGAAACAATACAACCAAATTTGCAAATCCAAAACTACAGTATAGGGATGAAACTTGTTTGTGTGCCTTTCTGACTCCCATGACCTGGCTGCCACTGCACTAGAGCAACACATCCTGGATAATGGTCAGGACAGACCAAAGGGGATGCATACATCAACCCCTAGTCACAAAATCAGTTTTCAACAGAGAAATTAAACATAGTTATGCTAGTGGGCAATTGATTTATCCATTCAGACATACCGTATTATCTGTACTCATTTTAAGCCCCCCTAGCCCTCACTCCCATCTTTTCTCACAGATACTTCAAGAGTTTTCCCCCCCAGTATCCAAAAAACTACACTAGTAGATATAAACATGGGAGAACTTGGTGAATACCCTAATTCTCCAGGCTCCTATTAACTACATGAACAGCAGAAGCAATGCAGCTCATTTCTGTGAGGACTGCAGTCATTCCAACAGCTCCACACGGGGACAACTGGCCGCGGGCTGCTATCACGCATGACCAAAAGCCATCACTCCTTGTAGATTTTGCTCTGCTTCGTTCAGGTCTGGGAAAAGACAGATCCTATCTGTGGCTGACACTACAAATACACTTGCTTACCCTTAAAGTTCAGATATGTATTTCTCGTCAGTCTTTTGAGAAAACATTCCTTCACAATATCAATGAACCTTTAACAGGAAACATTTCTTAGGAAATTTTATATTCCTACTCCAGTAAAGAGGATATCACTGCAGAAGTCTTTACATAAATCAGCTATAAAAGTCAGTGAAACATGAAGAGTTACATTACCCCATGCAAAGCGGTCATCCTGATCTGAACTGGATACATGAAAGCCTAGTTATAAACAAAACCAGACACTGAGCAAGACTTCCCAGTATGCTCAAAAAATGTTTTTTGCTGCTTAACACAAAATCATTCTGAAAACTACCACTGATTAACAGGTAGAGGCTTAAGGAAGAAATCCTTAAATCAAGCACTCGCTCCTTCAGCTACAAAACGTACACACAATTAATAAGCTATCCCAAGTCCAATTCACATGTAGTCAGTTTTTATGCTCAGAGTAAAAAACAGGCAGCACTACGCCTTCCCAGTAAGAGGTATTATTGTAAAAAAAAAACAACAAACGATTAGTTCTTCAACACAGAGGGCTGAAATTAAAGAAAAACTAGCATGTTTCATTGTTTGACAGGCATAAAGCCAAAAGCCTGGAATAAGTACTCAAAATAGGACATATTTTCCAATGGAGGTAAAGATTACAATATAACCAACAGGAATGTGCAAGCCAGCAATACTTAACTTAGGAGTTCATGCCAAACCATGATAGTCCGTTGTACTACTTAAAAAACACTGAAACTTGAGAAAGTGGTATTATTACAATTGTTAACAATGGAATGCAAGAACATTTTTAAACTACAAGTCACACAAATTCATTTCATATATTTATTTTTGTAGAAATAGACTATTCAGCACTTTGGGGATTTGAAAGCCTGACAAAGAAATGGAACTTATTTTTCCTGCTACATGTAAGTTAAACACCAAATGTAAATGCTGTTAGAAAGGTTCCCGTTACCCCACAACAATGTTCTTGTCCAGGCTACGCTGATAAACTACAACAACAAATAGAAAAACATGAACAGAAATCTCATACATAGTTCAGTAGAAAAAAAAAACATTTTCTTTCTCTAGGAAGAGAAACTTTGTTTAGAGCCTACTAAAATTAGAGTTTGCGAAGTTATTTCAGTAAGAAACTGGTGAAGGAAAACACAACATACCTCTTACAGCTCCAACAGGTACACAGGGAACTTTAAACAGAAGTAAAAGTCAACAACGCTAAGTATTTGCAACTTCATTCATAAGTAAGGTATACTATTCAAATGAGCACTGTACACTTAGTTTTATCATACAGACTTCTGCCATCATCACACAAAAATCCAGCAAGGAAGCAGTAACTCCTGCTAAGCCATACAAACAAATACCAACATATTTAACACACCGGTCAAGGTTACCATCCCCACACAGAAACCACCAGTCAGGACCACCCTATTTAAGCTGAGATTGCCTATAAAGCAGCTGAACTGCTCAAAATCTATTAAGTTGCATCTTCAGCCACTAATAGAACTATTGTTTGTAGCAAAGTCTCAGCAGAGGCCCAGTTTTCATAGAACATTGAATGTGCTGAAGATGGAAATATCAAGGGTTTTTTTCTCCAGCCCCCCCCCAGCTTTATCTGTCAGACATTGATCCGTCATTCTCTGTAGCTGACACAAACTAGTCTAAGAAAGGTATTATAAGTAAACTTTCCCACCTAGTTATGCATTAAATTGGGAAAACACGCTTGTTTAAACGCAGAAAGTTTCACCTGACAGATCAGCAAACAGGAAATAAATTGGTTATCATTCAGGCATCGGAGGCAGGTATTGCCTAAGCAGTCTTAGCATCAGGCAACGACCTCAACAGTGCGCTTTGGGCAAAGGAATTAAGGAGTGATTTCCAGTAGATTTACAGTAACGAGGTACAGTTCACTTCGATTAGATGGACCAAATGAAGTTGCCCAAGTATTTATGTCCCTCCCATCAAAGAGGAACAGGACTTGTTTTGGTGAAAAATGACCACTTGAGTGTTTTTCCAACGCCAAACCACAGGCAAAGAGCACAAAAACAAAGGGAGCAATAAGAGTCGTGTCTATACTCATTTACATACGGTAGATTCCTATAAATGTTGACCTACTTCAGTTAGCACATGACAGAACTAACCAGCACTAAATCAGCGCAGGCCAAGATTCCCACTGGGTATCGACAACCTTCTCTGGAGCACATGCACAACAACTGATGGGGCATTTGTGGTGCTGGGTACCCATCAAAGTTTTCTAAGCATCTAGTTCTGTGCTCCTCTTCAGGTGTTCATTTATCAATAACTGAGAAGAATACAATTACCTCATTAAAAGACTCTCTAGGTACTGAAATTAAAGTTATCCAAAGAGTCCCCAGAACAAAAGATGTGTTTAAAAAAGCAGAATTCTGACAGGCACACACACTTGGTCTTGTTTCAAGCAGAGATGTGTAATATGGCATCTTCATCACTGCTACAGTTAGGCTTCTCTTAAAAAAAATGTGATTTTTTTTGGCCCAAGTAATATTGTGTGAAAGAGCACTATAAAATTAAAGCATTTAAACATGCACTGTACATACATCCCATCAAACCCCCCTATGTCTGTTAAAGAATATGTCATAGCAAAAAGGATTTTTTTGTAAATAAAAGACTGGCAAAACACTTTGTAGCCAAGAAAAAGATGCCACGCAGGAGAAAGGTGTTGCCTTTTTTACCCTCCTCTCCTATTCAACAGTGCATGGCTAACTTGTGAGTCTTTTGATGGCTGCTGCATTAGTTGTTAGATTGTAGCTTTTTTGACAGCTTTTCCAAGTTTCATGGTTTTTATTTTTGCAATGACACTCAGCTGCTAAGGTAACAGTCACTCAAATAATCACAAAGTAAGTTATTCCACAGTATTAAGTCACCTGAGTGTTCACCAGAGGTTAGTACACAGCAGCTATGATTAATACGGGTACTATGAAATATTTTCTTCTAATAAGCTGTGACTACTGAGAAGAATAGCTGATCTTTTTTATTCCAATTTGTTTCCCGAAAAAAAAAAAAAAAGTTTCTCAACTCTAAAGAGATCTGTTCACCAACAAACTCTGATGAGGACACGCACCATAAGATAGTACGCATCCCACTGTGAAGACTCAGACTTGTGGGCCATTATTCCCCTCACCTGTGATCAAGTACTAAAACAGTAATACAAGATAGCTTGACTTTTTTTTTAATATATAAAAAAACCTTACATTCAAAGTTCTCACCACAGCTTTTGGCTTTTCTGATATACCAACCAGAAAGATAAAATGTGAGAGGCTCCCTCTGCCTTTCATTTAATATACGTACCTTAAGGCTATTCAGAATCCAACTTTGGAACATGAAAAATACTAAACCAACTATTTTGAAGTGGGAAAAAAATGTACAAGCAGCACCCTCACTTTTACCAGTGCTTTCTGCCACCTCAGTTCAGACTTGATTTCTGCTTCAAAAGTGATTGGTGGTAGCAAAAGGGCCACACCAATAGCTTGTCTATAGAGAGCTACCTTTGCCTTGCCACAGCACTTGCTCCATCTGTGGATTGTGTGTGTGACATTATAGTACCCAAGCCCCCAGGCCCACCCATGAGCTAAATAAAAAGTCTGCTACGCCAGGTCAGTTTCGCAGAAGCCAGCATCATCCCTTGAGAAACTATGCATAAAATATCAAGCGCAGAAAAGATGAGTAAGAATCATGGCAGAAATATGTATAAAATTTAGTAAGGCAATAATAGAATTCAATAAACAGCAGAAACACAAAGCCTAACAGTAAGCTTCTTCTATTTCTTTCTACTGCTTACCCCTTTGTATATTTCTTCATCAGTATAGTGAACAGCAGATATTAACTAGTAGAAAAAAACAAACAAACAAGAAAATCACCAAGGGTTCCCTGAGCAAGGAGAACATCTGACAGGTTTCTTCAATAGATGCTGTTTAAAACTTGGCTTTAATGACAACTTAACTCAAAATGTTGCATTTGCACATTCACATAACATAAAAAAGCTACTGTGAACGCCTGAACAAGCCATATATTTGAAAATAATTTAAAAAGTAACTTTCATGAGCATAAACCTGCTCTCTAAGAGCTGGTCAAACCAAAAGAGTAGATCCAATATGAGCAAGAAACTGTATTTACACCAGCTCAGATTAAAAAAAAAAGCAAAAAATTTGTTAACTGTTGGAAATCAAAAATCTGGCCATGGCCACTGAAGACTACAAAGATGACTCCCTTCTGCAGTGTCATTTCTTCACATTAAGACCTTCCAGTGAAAAACACAGAATTAGAAACAATAGGAAACATGACCCTATGAGTTCTCCAATAAGAGTTCCTGAATTTTTGAAGATAGCATACAGATTCTCTTCCACCATTCCTTTCCTCCAAGGGGTGAGTCAAAGTCTATGCTTCCAAAAGATGGCCACAAAAAAAAAAAGCTCAAAAAAATTCAACTGTGGCTTGTAATCAGTAACGTGACTGACCTGCAACTTCTGGGTACCATTTACAGACCTGGCTTCACAACATCCCGTGTGACTGGCAACATTGCTCAGTACTTCATTTATTCCTCTACAAAAAAAGGAGAAGTAAAACCTCCCTTGGAACGAAGTCAAGACATAAGGTAAAAAATTTGTATAGTAACGAGAGGAAGACTGAAAGCAAATGTTTAACAAACAGTTTGGCGTTTTCTGATAGAACGAACTATTGTTTGCCTCTTTTATATTTCCTAATAAATCTGTTTTTTGCATTAAGTTTAGGTTTTCACTCTAAATTAATAAATCAGATGATGCTGCATTCAACATGTGCTTTACTTCACACACAAAAAACAAGCAAACAGATGCAAAAATCCCTCAAACCACCTTCTGAAGCATGTATGTCTGCGATGGACACAGAGCATCTCCCCCAAACACACGCAGCATTCTGCCCGCACTTACTCAGTGTGCTGTCAGGCTTCTTACTCACCTCTTATGAGGAGATGAAAAAAAAACAAAAACAGGAGCAAGCAAGGAGTGCCTCATTTGCCACTGGCTCCTGCTGGACGCCCCAACCTACACAGGCCTTGGGTTCTGCTCAGGAGCTCTGTTTACCCTCACACGCTCACTACCTCAGGCAGCAGAAAGACAGACTGTGTGCGGGATGAGAAAATGGAAATTTATTTCACTAGTAGAGGAAAATGTTAAAGCAACCGTTGGTCTTCTTGCGGCACTTTGTAACTTTTGACCCTTTTCCCTGCCTCTTCATACACGCTAATACTTTTTCTTCTCAATATCCATGTGCCTCTTAGGTCTGAGAGGCTCCTGATGAGCGCATCTTTATAAGCGGTTTCTGCTTAGGACAGGCTTTTCTCAGAAGTCCTTACTCTTTACTTGCATTACATAATGAGGTTTCTCTACCAGTTCCACAGTATTAGCTGATTACAGATTAACCCACCCCCAGGGGACAGAATCTCATTTTAAAAAATTCCAGAGGCCGCGGTCACCGAGCCAGAGCTCAGGCTTTCGGTGGCCGAGCCAACTCGCCCGCTGCTCCTCGGGGAGCCCCGGCACCCTTCTCTCCCCTGGCAGGGCAGAGCCAGGCACTCACAGCTCCCAGCCGCCCAACGAAGCCCCTTCCACGTCAGAAATAGCGAAATATTTCTCAGGGTTTGGTTCTGTTTTGACACTTCCCGCAGCTCACCCCCCCGCAGCACCGAGGTACCACAGCTCGCCCCTGCCCTCCCTCAGCCACCGCCACGGCGCCTTCCGTCCAAAAGCTGAACCGCTCAGCGCCATCCCCAAACTATTCGTCCAAAGCCGCCCATGCAGCTTCCACCCAGGGGCAGACCCTTCAGAAATTACTGCGACAAAGCACGTAGCCTCGAGGAGGGACGAAAATAAAAGTCAAACGCGCTGGAAACCCGAGTGCCGCCGGCCCCGCGTCCAGGGGATGCTCCCCCGGCACGGCGGCCTCCTCGGGCCGTTCCTAGAAAGCGGAGAGCCCGAGGCACCCCGACAGAGCCGGCACCTCCTGCCCACCGCCCTCGGCCCCGCAGGCTCCTGCTCTGCCCGCCCGGCCGGGACGGCGCGGCACCGGGCGCCCGGCTCCGCTCGGCTCCGGGGGCAGCCCGCCGACCGGCCCCGCGGCCACCCCGCGCCCCCCGGCGCCTCTCCCCGCCCTCACCTTGGAGCATGGCCTCCAGTTTCTTCCTGTCCACCCGGAATCGCTCCTCGCCCCACTCCGGGCTGTGCAGGGGCCGCGGCGGGCCGGCCGAGTCCTCCTCGGAGCCGGGCACGGGCGAGTCGGTGCTGCGCTCGCTGTTGGAGCCCGGGTCGGAGAGCGGCTGCTGCAGGTACCCGCTCAGCGGGTCGCACTGAGCCGCCATGGCGCTGCCGGGCGGCCCCCGCCGCCGCTCCGAGCCCCACTCGGCCGCCTCCCCGCGGGACGCTATCTGCCCCCACAGCCGCCCCCCCGCCTCATCCCAGCCGCCGCCGCCTGCCAGAGTCCCGGCCCCGGCGCCGCCGCCCGCGCCCGCCTCTGCCTCCGGCTCCCCGCCGAGTGTGCGCGGCCCCGGGCCGGCGGCGTCCGCGGCTCGGCGGCGCCCCCAGCCCGCCCGCAGCCCGCACAGCATCCCCGCCTCCATGGGGCCGCCGCCGGCCCGCCGGGGAGGGGCCGGGGATATCCCCGTCCGCGGCCCGGGAGGAGGGGGCGGAGGGGAGGGAGGGGTGCGGAGATGCCGCCCCCGAGCGCCGCGCAGGCGATGGCGGCGGCAGCCCGGCGGGGTCGGGGCTTGTGGCGGTCCCCGTGGCAGGCCCGGTCCGTGTGTGAGGGGCTCCGGGAGATCCGCCGCCGCCCTGCCCGCCCCGAGGCCGCCCCTCGCCCGGGCAGGCCCCGCCGTGAGGTGAGCGGCCCCTGGGCGGAGGGGCCGCGCTGCCCGCCCTCAGGGTGCTGGGTGAAGGAAAGGGCGCGCCGGGGTCGCGATCCTGAAAATTAGCCCTGATTAACTTCCCCCCCCAAACACGCACACACAAAGCCAACACGTCTGTGTGTGCAGCAGACACAAACACACCTTTGTTTCGTTTGAATCGGCGTGTGTTGGTCAGCGTGTATTGGAAATGGCATCCGTCCTGCGAAGCTGACACATCTCCACATGATGACGGCTTTCACCTTCGTGGCTTTTCGGTACTGAGGCTCAGACAGAGAAATTACCTCACATTATGGTATCCTCTAAGTAAAAAAAATGTTACAAATCCCTGACCTTGGGGCATAATTGTGTTAAACTACACGCTAGAGTCCCGGGGCTGGCCTAATGGTGGACAATTGATTCTGTATGAAGTGTTAGTTTTTACCACAGCGTAGTTCGCATCACTTAACAAACAGTTTAAGCCCCAAACCGCGTATCGGTGTAAAGGAAGAATCCACAGAAGACCTGGCACTGGCTGTGATGCCAAATGGCTCCTGGTGGCCAAAGTGCGCTACTGAATGCGTGCCAGAAAGCAGTAGAAAAATTACAGCGGACTCAGGTGATGGTTACTCACCTCACAGTTAACGTCAGCCTGAAGGACGATATTAAAAGTCATCAGGAGCTGTGCTGATGCTCCAGGTAGGTGGGAGCCACTCTACATCTTGTTGTAAGATGCGGTTATTTTTACAGAGGTTTGCATTTTGACTCCCTGAGTCATTTGCATATTTCCCACTTAACACCATGATTGTGATTTCTACACCACCTATGGTTTCATTTTTACTGAATGCTACATGCACATGGGGAAGCAGTCTTACTGGAAACACATAGTATTCAGCTGTAGCATTTAATTCTCTTGGTGGTCTCACAGCGTCTGTGAATCCTAGCCAGTGGCTTGCAGGCAGCATACTTCTCACAAGATCCTCTGGTACTTCTCATGACCATGGGAATTAAAACAGCCAAAGCCAACAACAATAACACAAAACATTAATATAGGTCTTTAAAATAATGTGATCTCCATTTCTCTTCATAATAGTTTGCTTGTAGTACAATGATAATTTCGGTGTGGTAGGCAGTCTGAGGGAAGACTGAAAGTAGAACAGTACTTTTCTTCCCAGTTCAGAAGTTTAGTTATAAATCCGCCCCACCTCTTTTTTTTTTTTTTTCCAGATGGGAAAGTGAAGATGGTGCTTATCAAACCAGGTTGATATCCAGAGAGTTCTGCTGCTTTGCCCCCAGATCAGCACCACCTGGACTTGTCCGTTTTCTAGAATGCCAGGATGTGTGAGTTATACAATCCAAATGTTCAGAAGTTATGAGTGTCGACAAGGCCAATTACAGTCCACAGCTGCTACAGGTGCTTAGCACCTCCGAGCAGAACAATTATTTGGGTATTTTCTACTCATAAACTAGTTAGATTTACAGTCAGATTCTCAGTGTAGGAGGTCCCTTTCCTTGCATTTTATCAGTTCCTACAATACAGCCACAGAAACTTTCTTTCTCCTAAATTAGCTATGGTCAAACTCAGCAGTATTTTTTCAGCAACCATGTAAACAATATAATAAATCAAAGATCTCTTTAAAAATAATGATGTACACAGTTCAGTTTTTATTAATTAGAAATAACCCTTTCATGGTGCGGTTTTAGACCAAAAATGAAATTAAGCCTATCTAAATCTATATAAATGGCCAAAAAAGAAACACTTTTAGTGATTAGGAGTTTTTATTGGTAGTATATGTTCAATAGAGTATCATTTGTATTGCATAAATGGCATTTCATTTCTCTACTATACTGCAGTGGAAGAATAAAACGTTTGTTGCACAGAAGTCTTAAACTAAGTAGAAACCACATTTTAATGGCTAAAATAATATTAAATGTGGACACAATTGGGGAAAATGGGAGGAAGTTGGCAGATAAAAGATCAAATGGCTATAAAGAACATAAGCTGGAGTTGACTTTGGCATATGTAACTTCTTTTGGCCATTTTTCTGTGGCCAGTGGCTTGATCAAAGAAAAGAATAACAGGATCTTTCTCATTTTGGCATACCAGGTCTATTTTGCTACGTTCTCTCCCTCTTTTTTCATCCTGTTCTCTTTTCCTCACCTCACACACATACAATATTTACAAAACTCAGAAAAAGCCTAACTGAATAGAAAAGTGTTTTTTTCTCACACTCAGATGATATGTAAAGTCTCTTGTATAGTATCCATCTGTATGGAATAGCTTCTGAGAGTTTAAAGGAGATTCATGAACCAGTTTATTTATTCTAATCAATCACATCTGTTTGGGACTGCATGGAACCCCCAAATTTAGAGCTGTATAGGACCTCTCCTATGGAGAAGGAAGAGAAGTGACAGTCTTCAAGCAGAAAGCACCATTAGATGTCCACAGGTCTGCCCTAAGGCTGCTGCCAAAGCATGAAGCTGACAGCTGGTTGTCTCTGTACTCTGCACTGCCCAAGATGCAGAGGTTACCTATAAATGGAAGAGTGGTATGAAACATTTATCATCAATACAGCATGGTCTGTATTCCAGACCTCACAATCTTGAATTTATTTACTTACTTCACGACATAACTGTGAAACAAAGCGCCATTATCTGTATTTTTCTGAGGTGGGAGCCATGCAAGAAAAGACTGGCTCACAAAGCTATGAAGTGAAGGTGGGGAAAGAAAAGGAAGCATACACAATATATAAGTGATCTGTGGTATCTAGAAGTGCTTTGCTGGGAAGAATGCTCACTTTGGTTTCAGTAATTTAGGAGAGGTTTATTACTGGTGAAAATTAATTCTGGTGGCATTTTGAAATGCTTTATTTATAGCATTGGTCTCCTTTGCAGAAGTAACAGCCCGTAAGATTTGACTTTTCATTATATTGTACCATATTCCCCAAGCTGGGCCCATTAACTTTAATTTCTCAGAATAATATAATGCAACCTACTCTGCACTAACATACTGTATACTTAAGGCACACCAGAAAACAAATAAAAGGTCCTCCACAGCCATTATAAAAACTTTTCTACCTCTACAAATTCCCGAGATAAATTCTTTTACTAACAATAAGAGTAGAGAGATTCTGAAATATCTTTCTAATTATACTTAATCGTGGAACTATAAAAAAGAGATTGAAAGAAATCTCAAAAAGGTCATCTAGTCCATCTCCTAATTACACTTACTTCATTCCTGACAGATATAGGTATATCCACTCCTTAACAATTTCTAATTGTTAAGAGGTCTCCGTGACCTCTCTAGGAAATTCCTATCTTCGTTTACCATCAAGAAGTATTTTCCCCATAATAAGTAACTTGAATTTTTCTTGCTGCTATTTAAAGCTGTTAATTCTTGTCCTGCCCACAACAGACATGGTGAATGGATTATTTGTTCTCTGTAGCAGCCTTCGGTGCTTGTGAAGACTTTTATCAAGCATTGATCATGCCTTCGGTGTTCTCTTCTGTTAGCTAGTCACTCCTAAGTCTCAGCCCATTCTCAGAGGTGTTTTTTATTGTTGTTCTCCAACAAGCTCTTTCCACAGTAGTCTACAGACTTCTTGAAATACAAAGCACGAAACTGGAGAGAGTGTACCAGCTGAGGCCTCACTGGTGCTGAACATAACTGCATGATCTTATCATGTGTCTCATGCCTGCTTACCCATCTCTGCATCATGTTTATCCTGTCTCTGCAGCATGACATTGTTGGCTTATACTGATGTACTATAATCCCTAGGTACTCTTCCGGAAAAAAAAAAAAAAAAAAGAAAGAAAAAAGAAAACACCAAAAAAACCCACCTCTAATTGTTCCTCAGTGTGCATTTGTGGTGTTGATTACTGGTCTCCTGGGTTTGTCCCTATTGAATTTCATCCTGTTTTCTTTTTTTTTTTTTTTTTAAAGACTGTTTTCCCAGTTATTTACATCTGTTCGTGCCAATATTATACTTCTGCAGTTTTATTTTTTATGCCTCTAAGAAGCATACTCTTAGTTTCCTCACCCAGGTCATCACTGAAACACTGAACAGATACAGGCCCAGAACAGAACATTGCAATCCTCTATTTTATACACCTTTCTATTTTGGCAGTGAAACAATGATAACAATCCTGCATGGAGAGGCTTATTCACCCATTTTTATGTCAGTTTTAGCTATACCGTATGGGAATATTACAGGAAACAGGGTTTAAACTCTGTGCAAATCCTGAAGTATGGCCTCTGCTGCTACTCTCCTGTCTGCAGACTTTCCTAGTCTATTATAGTAGCGTATTAGTCCCATATAATTTATTCCTGTCAGATCTGTACTGGCTATGTATACATCCTGTTATTAAGTTACCTGTTACGTGGAACAGTTACCTATTTTGGTTTGTATGGTAGGGTGGGTTTTTTGTGTGTTTGTTTGCTTGCTTCAGAATATTCCTGGGAGCTGAAGTTGAACTGATTAGACTAAAATGTTTTGGTTCTTTTCATTGCTATTTAAAAGAGAGTCACCATATTTTACCTTTTCTAGTTTTCTGATATCTCATCCATTGCCAACTAATTTAAAGAAAACCAATAGTGACTGTGAGAATGAGCAGGGGAATAAATGCAGCCTTGGCAGACCTGAGAGAAAAACAGGGAACCTAAAAAAAGCCAGGCTTAAAATTTTCTGATTGCACACAAGGTGTTAACAACATTCGGTAACATTCAATGTACTGTATAACCTTCTATACACTGGTCTTTATAGACATGCAACTTTAAATATCTTAATCTGACTGGAAGACTTTTCAGCAATAGGACTTTGTGAACCTTGTCTTTGCTGAAATGTTAGGAGAATGAGAACCAAATGTCAGCATCTCAGAAATCTAGGAATTTTCACTCTTGAGAATTGCATTGGCCCTCTCAAGAGTCAACCCGTCTATTTCAGCCCTGAGAAGCTAAGTAATAATTTCACATTCTAAATCTAATTAGAAACCAACTATAGTAAGAGATCTAAATATTACCAATTAAAATATAGATAGATAGATAGATATAGCCTAATTTGTAAGGAAAGTAATAAATGAAAGCATGAATTATGGTGTAACTGGAGATGGTACTATAAAGAACCAAAATGACAGAGAACAAGAATACCACACTGGGAATCTCATTGTCATGTCAGATAATATCCTGCATTGCTGTCAAACAAACAACAATATTAATCTGTAAATTAGGAAAAGCTGTTTCATAATGTTTATAGTAAATTAGAATCTAAATACTAAATCCTGGATCTGATAACCACATTTTTTTCTTACTTAAGAGGATTTACACTCTTTCTATTTTATTAAAATAAGTTTAAAGTGGGAGATAGGAAAGACTTGTATTGAAGTGGCTGCTTTTTCACATTGACCTTTTTCAAAGTCAGTCTTTAAACTGAAATCATGGACAACGTTGTATTAGGGCCTTCTAGAATGAATTTTGTTGTTTCCTTCAATGAAGTTCCTACACAGTTCAGACTGGGGCAGGGAATGCAGGTTACTCAACTGATCAGCTTACGGATCGAATAAGCAGTTGTAACAGGAGAAATATGACAGTGATTGTTACAATCATTAATTAAGAGAAATCACAATTTTTCTTCCTTGTTAGAAAAATAATTAGAATAAAAGCAGATGTACTTTTTTAAAGCGGGAAGATTTAAGACATGAATTAGGGGGCACCTCTGGAGAGGGTATCTAAAATCATTTCTGGTATCACTATACCACTGAGGAGACAATCTTCAAGACAATGCTTCATGTGAAAATCTTTCACTTGAAGCCAAATACATACTTAAACATTTTTCTTGAATATTCCTACCTTAATATAAATAAAATTACAGATGTTACAATGTTTTCTGAACTCACGTCACAAATGGATCAATTTTTATTAATAATATTCATGCCATTTTTGTTTTGCTAATATTTGAACATGTAGTGTACATTTTTAGCATCTTGCATAGCTAAAATTCTGCATTTAACAGTGACACATGAATAAAATCTATTTTTCCATTTGTATTAGCAAATTAAATTGACTACATTATTATAATGCTCCCTCAACTACGAGAAAGTTTCCTTCACACTGCACAGGTACCCCTGGTCATACAAGGCTTCCATGTTGTATAAAAATGAATGAATGCAATTCATTCATTTCCACTGCAGCAGTAAAGGCTAATAGCTACTGAGATCAGCCTTTGGTTATGTACCAGGAATCAAACAGAAAAATGTGATTTGAGGTTTGGTTTTTTTTATGTAAATCTAATACTTGATTTCATTACTAAGGATTGCTAGCACTTTGAGAGTCACTATTTCATAATAGAGAGATTGAAACATGCTTTCCTTTATTCCGCACAGCTACTCATCTCTCCTCAGTAGCCATACTCTTGACACATGCTGTCAGAACTGACAGTGCAGCTGAGTGCACTGATATGCTCTAATTGCCCCAAGCAGCTTCAGTTGGGGCTCCACCTCCACCCAGGGGCGCAGGAGCTCCATTTAAGCTCAGACCTGAGCTTTTGCTCCTGGTTTGGGTTACACTGGAGTTCAGTCTCTTATTCCGTTTTGTCTTTTGGCTGGACTTTGGCTTGCGTAGTTGGTAGTTGTATCTCCTATTTTTTGCTACTTCTTCCTAGAGTCCTCGTATGTGTCGTAGTGATTCATAACTGGCCCATATCTGATCCTGTTGATAGGGTGTGTTATTTGTGTCCTGCTCTTCCTGCTGTGTCCAGGTAACAAAGAATTGCACTTAGGTTGGTTAGATACTATTGCTGTGTTTCTGGCTTGTCCTGCCTTACAGAGTAGCCCTGCTCTTGCTGTTTCTGATAAAAAAATTTCTGTTATAAAAAGATACTTTACTGGCTAATTGTCCTTGTTTTAAAAAATGAGTCCATTTCCCGAGTGGGTAAGTGTCAATACTGCAAATTTAAATTGCTTAATTGTGGCTGAAAGTGATGCTAGCGCTCTACCGAGCTTTGGATCTGGCTTTTCAGTAACATAGGGCAATACAAATATGGCTTTCTAGGTGTTGGAAAGAAGAGACTCTCACAAGCTTCAGTCTGAACTCTGGGTACCTGTTTCTCTATTCCCCTTGGCTTTGTATGTTCACTTATTCTTGCAGAGTAAAATGCTGGTACTTCAGAATTTCCAGCAGTTTATTGTCAAAGTAACACATCTACTTTATGCATGTATAAATAACTGAATAAAACAAAGGGAATTAATAGTCATATCAAAATAATATTGTGTGTGTTTTTTTTTACTATCCTTTAACTTTGGATGTTGAAGAATTTGTTTAACTTATTTTATCTAAAATGTGTTGATTCAGGCAGACTGGGTATTCTATCAGGTCATTGAACTGCAGGGAGAAGATAGATTTAAAAGGACCTTCCAATTTTTATTCAGTTCCCCTTCCTTCCTAATACTCTTAGTTGCTTTGATGTCTTTACTTTTGCATGATTCCTGAAGAGCTTAGTATGGTCTGTTTTCAATGATGAAGTAAATGTATGACCTGGTAGAGGAAATGAAACAAAAGGTCCTTGAACTTCAACAGCCAACTGGCTGTGAGAGCAAAAAACTTCTTGTCCTTACAAGAAGACATGCAAGTACTTACAGGCAGAGAGAGTGTCTTGTTACAAGCATCAAGAAACTGATAGCTAAAATCTCTCTCGTGCATGTTACTGTTTTGTTTTGTTTATTTTGTTTTGCACTGCTTTGTTTTGCTGTACCAATTCAGAACAGAGAATGCTTTTAGGAGATAATGTCCCTAAGTACTTTCTATTTCCTGTTTGTGTAGTTATCCCTTAAATTTAGTCTAATATCTTGCTGAATTTTGAACATTGCTTTGTGGAAAGCAGTGTTCAAGCTGTACAAATTGCTCTGTAAGCATACATGTGAGCAGTTTTGTCTTCTGTTTCAGTTCTTATACTTCATTATGCATTTTGTGAGTTGATTATTCTGATAGCTGATTTAGAAGTGGGAAAGATTTCTTTCCATTTTGGGTGTTTGGTCTCTCCGAGTGCAAGGAGCTATTCTGTAATTAAATTTTCAGAAAACTAGGTTAGTTTGATGGAGGTGTGAAACATGGGCTATGAAGAAAGCAGAGTTAGCTTTCCAGTGCATTTGTTGAGGCAAATGCAGCCCTGATCTAAATAGGGAGGAGTGTTAAGAGCAGGAAGGGGGGAACCTGGCTTCGCAGCTGGGTGCTGTAGTATTAGAAACATGCACGGTCCTGTGGATGCTAGGGGGAAAACTACTAGAGGCTGGGGTACCTTATTTGTCAGTATACAGGCTTTAGACAGAGTTAGAATGTGTTCTTTGATGTTATCTGCTTCTCAGCAGAGATCTCTTTTCCTTATCTGTGTAACGCTTACAAGCAGACGCTTACTGGGGGATGCTACTTGGTGTCTTATACTTTTCCAGAGTATTTTAGCCTGCCATCAACAAGAACTATTTCAGCAATGGCAATTGCTTTGAGCCCAGGTGGTTCAAAGAAGATGAAAACTGCCTCTCCTTAATCTCTTCTGGACCTGCTGTCTTGAACTATATCTGCCAGGTGTAGAATACAGGTCTCCTGAATTTACTACAATTTGTATGAGTTCTATATGTGACCCAGTTAAGAAATAGATGAATAAAAACTTGTTTATGTTCAGAGGTCAAAGACTTCATGTACTGACATACTTGTTCCTTTTTTGTGTGTTTTTCCTCCCCTGCCAAGTGTTAGGAGTATGTAGAAGACCTGTGTCATCAAAAATGTATTAAGACCTGACATAGTTAAGTGTGAAGACTTCTTTCCACTTTTTCCCTCAGTTTAGTAGTACAGCCATGTTTTCAGGCATGGGAAATGGTTAGCTGTCTGCAAGCGCTTTATCAAAATGATAATGGAATGTAGGGCTCAGACCTTCAACAAGTGTAAACTTACACAGCTTCAAAGAAGCTCTGCTGACAGCTGACCTTGGATGATTTACATCAGGTGAAAATCTACTTATTTCAACAAAAATACCCTAGATAAAACACATGGAATAGAGAAATGGTTCTAGCACACAGTGGAATTAAAATCAGAAGTGGAAGAGAAGAGGAGCACTGGCAGTTCCTAGTATCCTAAAGACTGCAGCCAAAACAGCGAAGATTAGAGGAAATGACTCATAGTACTCAGAAGAAAGAAAAACATCATAGTGATGGCAAGCAAAGCTAGGTTAATGTAACCATACTGTTGAAGTCAAGTTTACTAGCCCAGAGAGGCAGAGACAGGAAGCATTGAAATGACTGAATTACATTCCTAAAACGAGTCTGTAATAGTGTTTTATCAGGTTAGTGACTGTAAGTGGCCAAGAACTTCAGTGACATGAAGGAATACCTTTTTCTCTTGGACATTTTTACACAGACATGCTGAAGTAAATGAATTTGCACATGTAACAGATAAAGATTTGATCCAGTCATGGTAGTGTATCAAATACTCATTGGCAATACCATGAAGCATGTTTTTCACTTAGCCTAATAAATACCTGACTCCCAATCTTGCTATTTTTTTAAAGTGTTATTTAAAAATATATATGTTGATGATTTCTGGACTAATCTTTGTATTACTGCTGTTTAAAAAAAAAGGAAAAATTATGTAAGATACTGATTACATAGGAATGTTTGCTGTCTTATTGCATGAATGGGTTATAGTAAATAGTAAAGACAAATATGGATTTGTACTGTAAATACAAAGATGATATGTGAATATAGAGTTCATCAGAAAAATATAGCCTGGGCCATAATTGTTACATTTATTTCCTAATTAGAATAATGTTTTTAACAGTATTTTTTTGTGAACAATTGGTGTTGCCCTTAGCCTCCAAATGTAGTGTGGCTGTGGGTAGCAGGGCTGCCTGACTGAGAGCTGTTCTTTTACTTCTTTCAAAGGAGCAGTCAGGTAATGAACGGACAGGAGGCAGTGGGCACAGGTTGGCACTCACAGTCCTGAACAGATTGTCCTTGGGACATGACCATGAGCAGCCTGTTCTAATTGGCACTGTTTTGAACATGGGACTGTGGGCTTGCCCTTCAGAGGCCACTTTCCACTTAATTTCATCCATTTTCCTCTTTTCCGCTATTTACATGACTTGTATACAGATTTTTTTTTCTGAATTTGCTTTTCAAACAGTTGTATAGTCTTATTCTAGATGCTTACTCCATACCACAGATTTCTAGTTGAAGGATGTTATGTGGAACTTTGTTAAAGGCTTATCGTAATATTATTCTGAGATACGCTACATTTGCTAGTTTTCCTTGTGGAAAGCTGTAACATGTTATTGACAAATCTGGCTATTCTTTATGCCCTATGTGTTTTAAAATTACTAATTTATTCTGGTATACATTTGGTTATATTTCCAATCTCACTCTTCCTGCTTTTGAGATTAGTGCTGTGCTCTTGCATTATTTTGATTTTCACATTTTCTGTGAGGATCGTGGTTCATGTTTTTTTTCGTTTTCCCCTGCTTTTTTTTTAATAGGGTGACTGATGTATCACCTGCAGGGAGTGATAGTTGCTGTCTTTAGGAAATACAGCACCTCTGCTGTGACAACTGGATCTGCTCCTTTTGTTTTGTGTAATGCATTGACTCCTACAGACGAGGGCATGGGGACAGACTTAGGCTTGGCAGGAAAGTACTGTTTGCTAAGAGGCAGCAACTTGTCTCTTCCCTAAAGCTAAATGTTCCAGACACCAAGTAAATAGTATTCTCTTGTAAGGTTGACCACACTAATACAATATTTTTCTGCTGAGCAACTTTCTGTCAGCAGAAGGGACAGATCTGATTTGCAGAATCAGATCAGATTTCCAAAATGCTAAGCTGGAGACTGTTGGGATTGTCTTTCTGAATTTAGTTGGTGTAGGTCAGTATATTTAAAAATGGGATTCTCAAAAAAAAAAAAGGAAATAGACACTCAATTTCTATCCATGTGCAATAGGAATCAGCACCTAATTTATTTTAGTGCCAGTGGAAATGATTTTTCCACTTCCTGTCTTCTACTATGGTTTAGTCTTTCTGCAAAGCTGTGAACAATATAAGAGTTGAAATAAGTTTGCTTTTCAAGCATTGCTTGGAGCAGTACTGGCTAGGACCACCAGCCAGAATTCACCATACAGGAGATACAATGTACAAGTAACTTTGCAAATGTATATTTACATGTACTGGTCTGCCTGCATTCTGAGTGAATGCTGTGGAGTTTGAAGAACTGGTGTGGTCGCCAGAGTAGTTTGGTATGCAGGTGTGTCTTCCGCTGTGATCTAAGGGGCATGGGAAGCCTGGATGGCTTTAAACTATGTGGCTCGCTGCACTTTTTGTTACAGCCACCAAGGCATTTAGCTTATTCTACTTTTCTAGATTCCTGTTGCACCTCTGTATGCAGTTATAATACGCTGCTATGCATGGATGAAATACAAAATGATTAGTCTTCCATTCCTTTTTTATCCTAGTATGTGTACTTCTAAATGAGATGAATTACTAACTTGACTTGGTTAACCCTAAGGGAAGGCCCTTTAATAATTAACTTAAATAGTTGTGGGAGTCTTGCACACTGCTCTAAGAATGTTATGCATTTTATACTAAAATAGTCTGTGTCTTACCTGACTCTTTCTGGATATTTAAAGTCTTCTAGTATCTAGTGAAAAAGCACTGGCTGAGACCACTGAACCAAATTAATCTTAGGAGGTGTGGCAGCAGTTTCTACTAACAAAGAGCAATGTCCTTCCACACAGCAATCCTGCAAGGGATACAGACACTTATAGCTGATGGAGTTTAAGTGAAGAGCAGCATGACTCCAGAGGGTGATGTAAAAGCACAAAGATGGGGACTCTTCCTTACAGGGCACGGTAATTATGCAATACAAGGGCTTCTGCACAGATGCTGCGTGCTAAATTATGCTTGCTTAACTAATCTGTACCCTTCGTGAACTCTTTGTGTAACATGCTGTGGTCAGTGCTGGAGTGGCAAAGGGCATGTGGGTCTTGAGGTGTGAGTAGATGAGATGCATAATTATTTATATGTGGAAACAGTCCAGCAATACAGCACCACAGACAACTGCACAGCCACTAGTGGGCTATTTACTGGAGTGACTCTCTACATAGATGTACTGGAGCAGGCTGCTTGAATCCACTTTGAGAGTGTAATCAGTTGAAAGACTGGCCTGTAACAGGAGGGAGGAGGAGGAGAGCAGGATTCAGGTCCCTGGGAAAGGTACTCTGTAGTGCCATTGTATCGATGTTTAGCTCATACTGTAGAAATCCTGGATGCAGCTTTTCTGAAATAGCTAAAGCTTATCACGTACATATTAACATTCAGATAGCTAGAAGATTCTAGGTAATATGTAAGTACAGGATTGTGAAGAGGTCATCACTCACTGCGATGCTTCTTCCTGGCTTTATGTATACAAATAAATCCACCAAAATGAATAGGCCTACTAATGGAATTAAACTATGCATCTGCTTAAGTTTCTTGTTGGAACAGTCGTGTACTTGAAACTACAACATGTAAAACAATGTGCCTCAGGGTTAAAGTACAATCTGCAACAAAAATAATAGTGGGAAAAGGAGGAGTTAAAAATATGTATTTGGCTGTTACTAGGTGCAGGTCTGAGAGCCCAGGGTTGACAACTGGACAGGAGCATATTGTGCAGTGGAGACAAATTTTTTCGTATGTGGATTGTTGCTGACTTAGAAGTAGGTTTTGTGATGCATGGCACGGTCTTTTGAATACTTGTTCCATGTTTTAGTAAGAAAAATGTGTATAAGGAAGCCTAGAAAACCTATTGGCTACTAGTATTCTGGTGGTCAGGAAGCATTGCTGGTTAGTTACCATTAACATTTTTGTGAAACCTTTTTCTGTTATGGAGCTGATAAAACAATGGCTAATCATTGAAAAATCTCCATGTGCTCATACCAGATTGAGTTTCACAAGCAGCATTCCAGTGTCTTACAAATGAGCTGCCATGACACTGATTCCTGAGCTATGAGAAAATGTTTTCTTTGGTTTACAGGTGGGTTAATATTGGAAATTCCTATGAACAGTGCCAGATACTATTAGCTCTGATAAAGAAAGTGTTTTTTTCTTGTTTGGGGGAACTACATTGTTCATCTAAATCCAAATAGCATGGAGTTAGCAAACATCAAAATCTTTACCTTTTGAATTTTCCTACTCCAGTTAAAATAACTTATGCAGCTACAAAATGTTTGCTGGTTTTTCTTCATGACATGTTAGATCAGCTTAAAAATCCGCCTTTTCGTTCGTAGCTCGGGCACTACTTTCAATATAATACATGAGGAATTAGTTAAATTAGTGACTTTCAATTTCATGGAAGTGATAGCTGAGCTATTAGGAAAAGACTGCATTTCTTGACTCTTCTACATCTTTTGTAGATGAGATTATGTTAATGTTTAGTCTATGCTAGGGATTTTGAGATCACTTTTCCTCACATTGTTCCATTCAGCTGAAATTGCTTAGTCTACCTCATGATCAGCTTGCCTGGGAATTTTGAGGTTCTGTGGGCATTGTGGGGGGTTCCCACCCACTTCCCCAGCAGCATGTTTTTCCTCCCTCATGTTTTTCCTTCAGTAAGTGGACCCTTAGGTATGCTTCAGCAGCCTTTAGTTAGGCCCTACTCCCACCAGAGTGAAGCAGAGGTGTGAGGTGTAGTGGGTTCTGCTCTGGTGGGAATTGCACAATTTGACCCAAGGGGAGCTGTGACTGACAAAAGGGCAAGCATCTCAGTAACTAATTGGCTTGCCTATGGATAATTATTTAGTATGTTTTGCTACCACCCATGGCTTAAACTTGAGAACAGTTGAAGTAGTTGGAAGGTAAGCATAAAGGATCTAAACAGGGTTGGTCTTTAATAGTCTGAATTCAAACATAAATGCAGCATGAATGTAGACCTTTATCTTCTTTGCATGATGAATGTGTGATTAAAACAAATTAACCTGGAAAAATAGTTCCTGAAGAATATACTGGCATTGACCCACATAGTACAGCAGAAGTAACCCTTGACAGAGTTGATATAGCTCTTTAGATGACTAAACTATAATTTTGGTATGTATATGAAATGTAACTTAGCTTACAAATGTATTCCTTTTGTTTTTTCATTAGCAGTTCTTTGAATTCTGGTTTGTTGTAAACATCATTTTTCCATCTCTTACTGTTTAGTGGAATATGTAGAGATTGTTTGGTTAAGGCCTGGTATGAAAACACTGTCTTCATAGTCTGGGTCTAAGTACTCCTGTGAGTAAGAGCACGGGATCGGACTTGGTTGCTTAGTCAGATGAATCAGAAATGTGCATAATGTACCAGTGTTCTGAGTGTTAATTGTAGCCTCATGTTTACCCAGCACTACAAGGATGTTGTCTTAAAAAGCCATCTGCAATTAATCATTTAAAAAAAAAATTAATTGAAAATGATTTGGTACATTTTTGTCATCTTACGTAAGAAGCATATTTTTTTCCACTCTGTTGACAAATGAAATAAATAAGCTGTGCAGGAGTTTTCTGTAATGCTGGAAAGTAAATGTACCTCTAATAGTTTATGATGGCTTGAAATCAGCCTTGGTAGAAAGCCTAAAAATTCCTGCTTCCTGTTGAAAGCACATTCAGCACACTGGGACACATTTGTCTGGATGTGATATGTAGGTCTACTTTTTTTATTTACACTAAATTTTCAGTGATTCCTGTTATTTCAAACCACATGCACCCACACAGCTATGGTTACTTGGAATCTGTCTTGACTGGAATATATCAGGAGTAATTGGGTTGGTATGCCATCTTTTGTTGATAATTGGAAACTTTTGGATCTGACACAAGAAGCTAACAAATTCCCTGTACTTAGCCATATGTTTTAGAAGTTCTTGCAACAGCAATTTTCAGGTCATTTGTCTAGCTGGAATTCGAGAAGAAACATATGGCTACTGCTTATGTCCTGCCTTACTATTCTTAAGAGTATTATTTCATAAACAGAAAGAGCTCATTAACTGGTAAATTATTCATAGACCTAGCTGGAATTGAACCAGGTATGCAGAGGGACTCTTGAAAGTGTTGTGTTTTTTTTTTGATAGCCTGTATTTGGAATTGTCTGGGCAGAGATATGTTTTTTCCCTAAGACAAATAAAACACTACAAAGCAGTTCATCTCATTTAAACCAAACTGTATGGCAGTTTCACATCAAATACTTTTAATATGTAAGAATAGGAAAAAAAATACTTGCTAATAAAGAAATCATGGATTTAGCTGTTACTTGTGTTCTGATGAGCTGTGTAAAGCTATCACTTATAGTCAAGTAATTAAAGTGCTCATATGCATTGCAAAGATGAGTATTTTTTTAATTTTAGTGGCTACATCTGCTTTAAGACTGTTCCAGGCTTCGGTTTCAGTGGTCCTTTGTGTAAATGTTAAAATATTCTCTGGTGCCATCTAATGGTAAAATTGTACAGTTACTTTATACTGAGAATAAACAATGGTAACCCACCACATATATTATTTCACTGAGGTCTGTAAGGATCAGTGCTGTGACCTGAATATACATATAGTAAAAAGATGGTTTCTAAGACAAATTGCTTCCAGTCGAAACATTTCATTGTTAAATGAAACAGTACAGTAAATCCTTTACTCCTTCCTTAACTTCTAACTGAACTGATTTTTAAAAGGTTTGGATACCAGCCTGATCCAAAGCAACCAGACCTGAAATCAAATCTGCATTCTGAAAACCCATAATTTTGTAGAAGGCCAAACAAAAAACTCAATATTGCAGTTCAGTATTACATTATTGGGAACAGAAAATTCAGATAGAGATCCTAGGTTTGTGGCTTTTTTTCTGTATTGCCACAACTCCACAATTTGTTGGTCCAGTCTGATTTCCAGGAAGCTGGAAGATGTCCATCTGAATGTGGGAGTTATAGTATGAGCTTATGGCAGCAATGCCACTCATCTTGCACCATCTGCATAACCTCCGTATGCTTCAGAGCAGTTGTGCTATCTGCATAGTTGGTAGCTGCCCAGTGAACACGCTCTGCTGGGCAGACAGTATGCTGGAGGACATGCGGAGGGAACCTCGTGCTTCTGCAGCAGTGGGGGAAGGTATGAGGCAGAGGAGGCTGCAAGGCAAAACAGATCCAGAACCTCTAGAGAGTCTTGGGAGTCACTCGGAGGAGGTCAGGTTCCCACAGATGTCTGACAGCCTGGAAGCAGGTTTCTTGACTTACCCCAAGTAACCCTTAGGAGAGATGGATCTGGTCATTCCTGTGTGAAGGCTGTGGGTAATTCTTTGTTTCCATTCTCTCATTAGGATTGGGTCTTCCCATGTATTTATTCCACTTGCTTACATTTAAATATGCTTTAGCAATTGGATGTGAGTGTGCTTACATCTTTACTGTAAGATGTCATTGTGCCTTGGAGTGACAATTTACACATGCTGTTCTTGGAGAGGGATGGGATGGAGAATTGGGGAAAAGAATGTAACCTCCTGCTCCTGCTCTAAATGAAATAAGTGTATGTGAATATTTTGCCAAAGTCTGCAGAGAAAAACTGTAATGGGACAATAAGATGTGATTCTCTATCCTTGTAAGAAGCTAGTGGAAGGGACAGCATAGCCAAAGGATGTTGCAAGAGAACTGCTTAAGTGAATTATTTCTCAATCGTCTGGAAAAGAATGTTCAGTATGTTTCGACTGATCAATTCTGCTATCACACATTTTCTGAATACCTGGTTAAGAAGGAATTAATAGAGTTGAGGCAAATAAACAACAATACCCTAGAGGCAAAAACAGTTTTATCCAAATAGCTGAAATATTAGGTTTGCTGCCAATTTGAGTCTCAGAAGGCTATTAAAATAATGCAATTGTCAGTTACTGTAGTTAGAAGTAACTGCACCCACTGCAACATGAGCTGCTGACTTCCGCTCTGTCTGGTTTTGAACAATAGATTTACAGATTTTTTTTATGTTGTGAATCATCTTTCGATTCTCTATCTTTGAGTCCTTTCTTCAAGAATAGCCTACACTTGCAAACAGACTATTTGCACAAATAGGAGTTGTGATATTACTTCTCTAGAAGTTTCATTGTGGACAAAGTTATACAGTCTTTTTTTTTTTTGCTGTGAAATAGTTGTATTTTGGGGTTGGAAGTGACTTGTTTTCCTCTGTGGCTAGTGATTCCATTTTGGGACAAACAAAATCCCAGTGTGTTCTCTCACAGGTATTATAGGTTTAGGGTCAGTATGTATGGATAACAGGGATTAAACAGTTGCTATAGAACTGGCATTTTTTCCCTTTGCATAATCATGACTAGGGAAAATATGGGTCAAATTGTTTGCAGATGTAACCATTGTGGTTTCATTGACTTATGGGCAGATTTTAAAAGATTTTGTCCCAATAGGAGATATGTGCAAAGCGCTTCTGATGGTCTGGCCAATTTGTGGGTTCCCAGTCTCAGCTGAGAAACTGGCACTATGCTTTTGGAAATGTGGCTTTCAAAGGATTGTGCCACATTACAAAACCAGAGGTTTTGGCCCAGTTATGAAACTAACTGCCTGAACACAAATCCTTGATTATTTTTTAGGTCAATCCAATAATAAAATTGATTCCTTCCCTGAACTGCAGATAAAGGAGTCATTCTCTCTGGGTAATTGTGGATTGCTGTTGTCCTCAAAGGCACTGCTTACAGTCAGTGCTTAATATTGGCTTCCTCTTCAGTTGGGATCCTTCTATCTGAAAAAAAGCCCAAATAATACCCCAAGTTAAAACTCGTTCTGTATACAGTCAACATCTTGAGCCTTCCTGCTTTTTGTAAGTGAATTTTGTTCCTGCTTTCGTGATCCTTCATAAATCTGCAGCTGACATTCCACTGTCAACTCATGTTTAAAAAGCTTGAAGCTGGTCCCAGATAATGATGTTGATCTCCCCAAGATGCTATTAAATTTGTTTCCCAACTGGGTATTGTAGCTCACATGTACACCTGCATTCTACGTATTAAGAATGAGAAAAGGTGAAGGAAGGAACTGTTCATTATAGGAGTTCAGAGGCTGAAGCATTTGGAGATAAACAGTGGCACCACTGCAGTGAATAGCAATAGTTTTGCTCATCCTGCAGTAGTTATTTTATCCCCATAGTGCAAACCTGTTGGAAACAGTGTGAACCAGCAGTGCTGTCTGTTGGTAGCTTCAGTTGTTTGAGGTTATGGAAAGCTCAACTCTGACTAGTACACTTAATTTCCTGTCAGAAATGTCTTCTGAGTTTTTATGCCAGTTTTTTGCACCTTCTACTTATGGCTAACTTCTCCCAAGACAAGTTCAATTAGTTTTGAAAGTATGGCTTTGTTGAGGAGCCTGGTGTGTCTAGGTGAGTGTGGAAAGCTTTCTCTCCCTTTCTTAGTACTGCCTAGAGCACCCATTTTTCAGGGATGATGTGACATTTGTAGATGCCACTGTCCAATGTCATATCAGGTTTCTTAGAGCATAGTTTTTATGAAGATAGGTTAAGGAGAAGGCCTTACAGATCCCACCTATACATCTTACAGATGCACTTAGTATATCACAATGCCAGTTATTTGCATGCGGAAATGTTCACCTGAAATAATTTTCTAACCAGGTGCCAGCAGTGTTCAGCCACAAATCCTTCTGACTTTGTTGGTGAGGCCTAGGAAGCCAGTCAAGTTGCTAGTTGTGCTTGCCTCTGTGGTATGCCTACGAAACCCTCCATGGGGACGTGGCAGAAAAGTTGCTTCTCTGCAACCATGTAACTGGGATCTACTCAGATGGCTGACCTCCAACTTAGTAATTAACCTAGGAGCTTAGAAATGTCTGGAGAACCTGAGCTGGAGAGCAGAAGGGAAAATGTGGTTTTGCTACAGCCTCACCTTCCTAAGAACACTGGAAACAGAAGAGATGGGTTGTGTCCTAAGTTTGTGGTGATTTTGTTTTTATTGTATTAAACACTTCTGTTAGATGGGAAATCCTTGACTTACAGCACTCTACCTTAAGTGTGCTCTGTGTGGCTGTTTGCAGAAGCCTCTAAAGGAGGCTGAGTACTTCCTTAGTCATAGTCTTAGTGCAGACTGCATGCTGAGCTCTCCTACTTGTATGAGTCATGAGCTACAGGAATACTAGAGGCTTAGCGAGTTTGTATGCTGGCACTGAACCTCAGGGACAGAAATGAATCAGTAGAGAAGCTCAACAAATGGGAGCAGGATGTGAAATGTAGTTGCAGCAAGGCCCTTCCTTTTCTTAGAAGCTTCTAACAAACTCAACCTTTACCTCATTACCTTTAGATATTTCATGCTTTTCTGTCCTGACCCTTGCCTTGGAAGGTCTCCTTTCCTACCAGGTTCTGCTTTTAGAGTAAATTACTACAGCAGTCTGAAAGACTTCTCAAACTCCCGAGTCTTCCTCTGAGCCCTGCCTGTGTCACTACTGTGCCAGTAACTGCAAAAAGACACAACACTTTCTGGTGCTTGTTTCCTGTGTCTAATCTGTTCTCATCTCAGGGCAGGCAAGCCTTGTTCGAGTACTTTCATAAGTGTGAGGTAGGGGAACAGCTTTGCAGAGAGCCTTCCTCAGAGCAAGAGCAGCACAGGAGCAGTATACAGTTTTCCAGGGATGGCTCTTTAGCCAAAGACTCATCATCCTTAGTCCCTGGAAGCATATCCTCTAAGGATCTCCTGAGGACAGATAACCAGTGAGCAAAATCCCTGAAGAACAAACACCTGACAAACTGGGGTCTGTGATGAATGTCTCCTGTGGTGTCCCAGAGTGTTGGTGTGACACCCAGCTTGGGTGGGAGGTAAGTCCCTGCTAAGAGTGGTGTTGGTGAGAAAAGGCAAGAGCAGTAAAGGAAAAGTCAGGGGATGCCTGGGATCACATGTTGGGCAGGTTATGCCTGAAATGTAACTCACCACCTTAAACATACCAAATGAGACTGTCCTTGGTGCCACTGTATCTCTGTTATAGGAGTCTTGACTCCTTCAGTGATGGCAGTTTTTAACCTTTTGGGAGCACTGGGCACACTGGTGTTAATCCTTTCGGCAAATGTCTTTTTTTTTTTTTGTTCCTCAACCATCACTTTTTTGTACCCTTCAGCTTTAAACAATTAAAAGATCTGGGAACATGCAGACTTAAAAACATTAGTAGCTCCTTGTGTTTTCTTCTGTCTCTTCTGCCTTAATCTTATCAGCAAGATGCTTGGCTTATTAAATTTGAGAAAATATTTGTTCCCGATGAGCCTTATCAAATTCCTGCCTCTCGTATACAGCATAACTCTGCCCTCTTGTGCTCTCGTCCCTGGCCACAGCCATGATGCCCAACCATCTCGCAGCATTAGCTGCCAGGGGACAGCAGCTCACCCCAGCAGCGGTTGGCCCAGCACCCTCTGGGCTCCTCCTCGAGTTGCATTTCATGGCTCCTTGCAGAATGGTGCAATGCAAGAGTGACATGCTGTTTGCATCTTTTAGTAAATTTAGCTTTTTTTTTTTAACTATTTCTTAACATTTCCTGACAGATGTGTCCAGGAAATACCTGGTGTTTTGCAGGCAAAAACATATGCCCACCTGTCCTTTGTCACACTGTGCTGATTTCTCAAATCCAGCATGGGCAGAGCAGGCAACAATAATTTGCTATGCAGCTATTGTTCACCTGCATCCCCAAAGATAAAATCTATTTTTTGTGTGTTTGCTGAAGGAGTCTTCAGCTACCGAGTTAGCCATTTTTTCTAAATGCCAGAGAGCTTCAGTTGCTCTAACAGCCCTTGAAACCCTTTGGCATTTTGGGGCCGCTGGGTTGGACTTGCTGTCAGTATTAATGTTACTTGACTCCTAGATTTTTAAGCCTTGTGCAAAGCCACATTTGGCCAGGATGCTTCACAGTGTCCAAGGTTCGTAAACTCTTTTCTTCCCGTTATCCTGCCCCCCCCTCCAAAAGTTTACAATAATAAAGCCCAAAATGGGGGCGATATGCATACATGTACATGAACACAAGCTCCATGTCTTTGAAAGCAATTAGTGAGCTGGATTTCAGTCCAGCACCTGGGGTCAAAATAGCAAGGCTATTTTTAGCATTTTCTTTAAGCTAGAAACAAGTATTCAGGTTGGGAAGACATTAGTTGGGGAAAAACAGCCATGCAAAGATATGAAGATGAAGTAAGAAAATATTTACTTTGCTCAAGCTGTGGATGCATCCCTGGATGTATTTGTAAACAGAAAGTGAACAATTTCGAAGAGACCTCTGGATCTACTTTGAAGGGTGTGTAGATTTGTTAAGAAGCTTGAAGGAACAAGGGTTGAATACATGGGCTGTTAAATACAAGAGAAAGAGGAAGGGTAAAATATTCTTAATGTCAGTTAGTATGAAACTCATAAATGTCATCAGTCCTTGAAACTGGTGACAGGCTGGTTTTAGGTAGCAGTCTACTTCAAAGTATGACTTAGATGAGCTATTATTACTGTTTTAAGTTGTTTCAAGGTCTCTAGCGGTTGTATGAAATACTGGAAAGTGCTGAAGAGCCCCTTGCTGTACAGGGTTGCGGCTTACAGGCGTACACAGTGGCAAACTTAGAGCCCGTGCTTCGTTATTGCACTGTTTCAGACTCTTCCTCTTATCCAGAAGGCAAATAATGATTTGTGAGGCTTGAGCCCCCAGGGGAAGGAGATGTGGATATGAAGCCTATCTTCTGTTATTACTTGTCCTGTCTGTTTTTGGTGGCCCCAATTACTGCTCGCCATGTGGAGTGGTGACTTAGAAATGGGAGCAGTTCTGTAAAAATGCTGGGCAGCGATGTATGACCTCAGGCTTTGATGTCAGCTGTGACAGGACTTGAGATATGACAGCTGGAAGCATGCAAGCTGGGACCAACCACTGAACACTAGGAAAAATATCTTTGCTTGATAAAGCTGTTGAGTGCTTGGTTTAAGTGATCCACAAAAGCAAAACCTTACTTTAGAAATCTTCATGAAGATGTCTGCGTTTTCTATGTAACTCAGATTGAGGGGACAGATTCTTCAAAATCTCATCAAGAGACTGTGCAGAAAGCTTAGAAAGAAAGGAGGGAAATGTGACTTGGGAAGTGTTCGTGGTGAGGCTGCAGTAGCCAACAACTAGTCTGAAGGGAGGGAGAGAAGATGGGAAGATGACAAACAGCTTTGAAAGGGAATGAGCAGCTTCTGGGTGCCAGACTGGGAGCTGCACACAGCAGCTGGTAGGGGCAGGGGGGGCACCAGTGGTGTTAGGCAGTGCCTTTGACTTCCTCATGGGCAGTCCTCCATGGCTTCACTCCCAGGGCAGCAGGGAGCGAGGTGGTGCCTGACTTAAACCATTGCACCCCAGGGCTGCCTCTGAGCACGGTGCGGGCATGAGAGAATTCACCAGAGCTTTGCAGGCTGGTGCACCCAGGTGAATCGCTGTGGAAGGATCAATGGAGAGGAATATTCACCGCTGCTCCTGGGCTCTGTTACAGGCCATGCCTGGCTGCACATGTGGGCAATGCGGGCTGTTACCTTGAGGGTGGGTTGCCTGCTCTGCTTGTAACAGAGGCAAAGGGTTTTGACAGCACAGCATGCTCTTCTCTGCAGCTCAGCACTGCCTCCTGTGTGCTGGGGCCTTTGCTTATGGATGTGGGGCTGGCAGCTCCTCTGTGAGCGGGGGCTGGCTTCAGCCCTCCCAGCAGCAGCAGTCACTGCTCCCATAAAGATCCCTTCCTCAGACTTCTTGGCTGCAGCCCTAAACCAAAGTTTTGCTGAGGAGTCCCAAGCCAGTTTTGTTATGGAGGATATTCCTCAGCAGAGGCACTGGTATCAGGCAGGGTGCCAACGCACGAGTCTTCTTTCAGAGACATGTTTGTGACACTTCTGTATACAGGACAAAAGTAAGGGTTAACGCTCTCACAGGCTAGGGGCAGAGAATTAACAGTATGTTCTATGTGCAAAATACTTCCTATTCCACTGTTGTTATTCTGGTTATTAATGGCTTGTAGGGCATCTAAGTGAAGTTCATTCAGAATATAAATGACTGAGGAAGGCAGAAGAAAACACAGATTTCCAAGTGGAGGTGACCTCTGTTGCTCTTTGAGCTCAGGCTCATTTTGGCTGGAGCAAAATGAAGAGAAGGCTTGCACTGGAAAAAGGTGATGCAGCTGCCAGCCCCCGTAATTAGCCAAAAGGCCTGCGGCATGTAGGGAGGGGGTCACAGCACATGGCTCCTGCCATGGAAGTGCTCCACCTAGAGTAGTGCCCGCAGGAATTTAAAGCCCAGCCAAAGCCCAGATACTGCAGCTGATCCCATGGGAAGGCCAGACCCCTTCTTCTGGGAATGAGATTGCTAAGGTACAGGATGTGCTGTGCAAGGGTTGGGCAACCTGCCCCTTTAGCATGATGTTATGGAGTCTTTGGAGCGGGAAATGCATAATCCTATGTGAATGCACAGAGCAGTCCTTACCAAGTGCCTCCAAGGATGCTTGCAGGTAATTATTCAGAGTAAACTACAACCTTGAAGATCATGGATTGCAAGTGAACTTCTGAACTGTACAATAATGGAATTATTTATAATTATTATATATTTATAACTTTGCTTAATATAATTGCAGAGAAAAGGGTTGCAGCAGGCAAGACTTCTCTGGCAACCACTGGGTCAGTGACATTATATTTCTATATATGTAAATTCCAGACCTATATGCAAAATATTTTCTGCTGATAATTGAAATATAGGATAAGCTTTTTATCAAGACTTAATTTCTTCACTTTTTTTTTTACTTTCTCGTATCATCTAAGGAAGGTAATCAAGGAAACAAAGACAAAAGTTTGTCAGGCTTTTTACTACAAATATTTCTCCCTCCATGATATCTAAAAGGAAAACCACATTTACTTTTTTGCTAAAGCAACACATTCATTGATACAGGCTGGATTGGGAATGTAAAGAGCAAGTATATCACACAGGAGTCACAAGAATAGACATGGGCTTGATATCAGAAGCTGTAGATTGAAAATAAACTCTTTCCTTACTGGGAAGGAAATGATAGGATTCCTTACTTATTCCTTTCCTCAATGGGTAGCAGCACAGCACTGTATTTGTATGCTCCCCAGCAAAACTGGATGCAGAAGCAGTTTCTGGCCCACGTTTTGTCCCCAAGCACAGTTTCTTTCTAGAAGTGAAAATCAAGCAAATGTGCAGGCAGCAGGGAAAGTATTTCAGCCTGCACTACTTGAGCTGTAGAGCTGTTGCTGCTTGACACTAGTTCTGCGGCTTTTTTTCTTTTTGTCTCCATCCCTGCAAACTGTTCAAGCAGCAGGGAAGTTTGATTTCTCAAAACAGTCTGACTTGTGGGATCTCTCAGTTCTTCATTAAGTGATGGAGTTACATGTAGTGGAAAACTCTGTGAGACTTCAACAATAATGATGTGTGCTCCTTAAGAGGCATTTCCCATCACTTTTGTATTGGATTTCAAAAGCATTTTAGGTAACTGAGCTATTTCTCATGGGTGCAATTGTGGGTACTTTATTTCCATGTACATGGATTTATTTCAAGTTTGTTTTTGTTGTGAATGACACAGCTGAGAAAAACTTAGGCAGGAGAAGATGCACAAGTAAGCGTAATGGTCTAACCTAAGATCGTTCCTCTGCAGAATCTCACAGCTTTAGATTTTTTTTGTCAACATATATTAAACTGTACGGGCTATGGCATGGATTGGCCTAGGTTTTGATAAGTCTTCATTCATTCCAAAACATTTTGTGAAGAACCTTCAGCATTTTTTCCTGGTCTTCACAACTTTGCTGTGATATCTGACAGGGATGCCACATGGCCCAATGAGATAAACATCAAACAAGTAAAGTGTCCCAGCATCCAGCCCTTTGATGGTCTCAGTGGTGACAGCTCGCTGGAGATTGACATCATAGAAATACTTGCACAGCACTTTCTCTGACTTGTGCCGAGATTCAGGTCCAGAGCACCTGTCTGTGCTCCGCAGTTCCATCCACACTTGATCTTCTTCAATCCTTTTCTTGTACACGCAGTACTTGCTCTGCTCTTGTGTTCCTAGCCAGGCAATGGTGATGGAATTGCAGGTCCTCAGTTTGCTGAAAGACTTGATTTTTAAGCTTTCTGGAAGAAGTGGGAATAAGGGCTTGTTGAATTGAGAGGAGACCTGTACTTTCACAGAAGAGTTAGATTCCTCTGTGGACCTCAGCTGCACCAGGTACGTGTCCAGCAGCTTTCCCTTCAGTGACAAATATCTCAGTCCCAAAATGTTTTCTGATGCTACTGTTTTACCATTCTTTGTTATGTGAACCCGTACTTGACCACGACACAACTGAAAGGTAAATTGTACTTTCTTGTGCCTTGCTTGGTACTGCAGTGTGTGGAATTTCTGCTTTTTTCCATCCAGGACAACCTGAATCACCTTCCCATCTTTCAGCTCCATCACCTTAGGTTCAGGTTCTTCCAGAGTTCTTGCAAATGTCCCAGTGTAAGCAGCGCTGGCGTTCGTGAGGAGATTGACAACAAAAACATCAAAATAATACTGAGTGCTGGGACTGAGATTGGGCACAGTGTAAGTGTTCTTGGTACCCATGCATATCTGCCTGACTTCCCCACTGCTCACTCTGTTGATGATGCTCAGCTCACTGTTGGACAGTATCATCACCTGCTGTGGCTCAAGAAGGTATGGAGAGAGAGACAAGGCTAAGGTAGCTGGCAGTTTCATTCCAGAGGATCTGATTGCAGTCTCAGCAGCACACAAACTCTTATAATTGTGCTTTTCATTAACTAGAAGGCAGTACTGTATGTTTTCTCTATGTTGCAAGACAGAGGGACTGTGTTTCCAGGCCAGAGTCACTGTTGTATGGCCAATGCCAATCACATCTAAGCGTGGATCCAGTGGCAGTTCTGGATAGAGGTGCCCAGATGTTGTGTCCGTAGTTAAGTACACGGTGATGTGTGTATCACGCTCGGTGGATAAGAACTCCAGCATGTAGAGGGCAGAATGAGAAGACATGCCCATGTAAGTCTCTACAGAATTTCCCTTGTAGTTGAAAATGGTTGACACAAAGCTTGTAGCCTTCTGGGCTTTTGAGACATCGTCTGTATCGTGGTCACCTGCAAGCAAAAAGCAGATGTGTAACTTTTGCTTTCATAGATGTCAAAGCACATTGCTTAGGTTTCCTTGTTTTTGTCCTACTTTCTACCTTCCTGAAAATAATTATAGCTAAAGATGCTGTTTGCTACTGGCAATTTATTCAAAGAAAATTTGAGTGGCTTTTATTTTAACAGTGCAGTCGTGGAACTGTTTTCAAAAAGACTATAATTATAAAACCACAGCTTGCACAAGCTTGAACTTTATTGTGCCTGATGCACCTACAATTTTCTTCTTCCACTAGCTTTTTATTTAGGTATTTTTCTTCAAGGAGACTCATTTTCTGTGAAAGGAGTTTTGGTTTTGTGCCTCTGTCTCCTATGACGAGGAAAAACATCACTTCTAAAAGAACAATATTTGAACTCCTCAGTTAGGTTTATCTGTCTGACAGTGGCAGCTTTCAGATCTTAGTTTTTTAAAAAAATCATTCCAGAAATCATGAAAAAAATGGAACTTCCTCATAGGCTAAAGTCAGGATAATGCCCACTGCCATGGTAAGTACTCCTGGAAAATCAAATGGCTAAATCTTCTGCACATCACTGGGAGATAAACCAGACAATGACTGTTTCAGGTGGCCTAAGCCACAGAGAAACATCTGAGACAGCTCTTCCCTCTGGCTGGGCTGACTGGAAAGCCTGCCTCGATAATGCTGTATAGCAAGATTTCCTTAGGAAGAAGGTGGTTTTAAAAACACATGGAGATCCAGGGCTACAAGCAGTGTGTTTTGCAATGTCATAATGTTACTGCTATCAGCTTAGCTTTGTCACAGAAGGCAAGATTACAGAGGGAAGACAGGGAAAGAACAAACAGTTCATGAAGCTGATCCATGTCTGTGGTACCAGAAACACCCACTGTGGTTCCCAAATATTACCCTGAGATTTTGATATTTATAGATGTAATCTCTAATTTACTTGAATTGATGGCAAAATCCCATGGACTGCGAATATCACCTATGGAGACATGGGCATCCTCTCCATGGTAGAGTTTAGAGATGTTTAAGCTTGTGGCAAACTTTCTGTAACAACACTCCTTATGAAAATCTTAGGGTTTCTCTGTCTCTGCTCAGGCAGGCTGAAGGTCTTACCTTGTGCTGCTTTTCCAAGGAAGCTCGCTGAAGCCTTGTGCACAAGTATGCTCCATTCGATGGGAACATCACAGGGGGTCACTGTTATTGAGAAAGGTGCCAGAGCTCTGCCCTCCTCCAGAACAAAGTAGTACCTGTAAACGTGGATTAGAAATAGAGCGAAAGCTTCAAGAAATTCAAGTCTACCACTAAGTGTCCCTTCTGATGTGGTCACTCCACTGTGGGTAGAGATGACTGCTCCCTTTTGAGGTGCATCAGAAACGATGCATCTCAGTTGCAGGATGTCTGAACCTTTCAGCTGTGGGAAGAACATACGCTGTGATTTTTTCTAATTCACAAATCGTTGCTGGAAGTCTTGTCCACTTAGCACAGGCAGTATTTTTTTCCCACTGAATTTTAGTATGCTTCAGGTGAACAGCATATCTCAGTACTTACCTGGTTATTTTGGATGATGAACGTGGTAAGCTGCCTTATAGATAACCACTCGTTGGCTAACTCTGGGGCAATTTGGTACACTTTCCCCCCAGATTTCCTGTCTGGAATTCTTTGAAAGCTCTGAGTTTGCTCATATCTGCTTGAATATCTAGGACTTCATCTGTGTAAGATGAAGATTAAATAGTTTTAGCCAGTCCTGGAGATTATCAGGCATCAATGGCAGGTTCAGACAGTTCTGTTCTAACTTGCTTTTGTGACAGAGGCTGCTGTGTGTTAATAGTAGCAAGGGGCCTCAGTCTACTCAGTAAATTTTTTATTCCTCCTTATTTACAGTAAAGCCCAGCCTCCTGTCTCACTCTTTTTTTTTTTTGTTGTTTCCGTAAACGTTGACAGTGTACAGCCACAAAAATGTTTGGACTTGGGTCACTCACTCTGCAGTTAAATGTAGGCAATTGTAATTTTGTTTGTTGGCGAGACAAGCCTATTCATTATGGATGGATTATGTCAGCCTAAAGGTCTGGCTTGCTTTCAGGATGTGGCTACTGGTCTGGAGTTAACTTTCACTGGAAACAGCTCCACATTCTCAAGTCTTTTAAGCCAAATTTTGTCATCTGATTTCCTTCTTGGATGACTTCGGGTCTCATAAGGTTCTTACTTGATCATGCTACACTGACTTTTTTGTTGTTTTTTTATTCCTAGTAGAAACCTTAATGTTATGTCACAATAGTACAGCATAATTCACTGTTCTGAGATTTAAATACCTATTTCCCTTCAAAAAGGAGAGCTTCTAGTTTTGCTCTTGTGAGCATCATCATGTTATGTAATGTGCCGTGTTCCAGTATTTGCAGTGTGTATCAAGACCAAATCATCTGGCTCATCCTCTGCTCCATGACTGCTCTGCTCAGATGTACATCAAAATCCGTATGTGTTGGTCACTGTTCAAAGGATTCTGATTAAACCAATTGAAGTGTCTCTCTTCTTAAACAGGCAGATCAGTTAGCCTTTCCTGCCTAATATGCAGTGCCAGTTGTAATATTTAGATAGGGCACCAAATTTTGCAGCTATTTGGAGGAAGTGAGGAATCTGGAATTTCCACATAAAAAGCATATTTGATCTTAGCAATAGCTCCATTCATCTGAAACCTTTCTAGCATGCAGGATGTTGACAGAAGTTCTTCTAATAAGAAAAGTCTGTATACGCATTCTACTGATTTTTGGGGTAGCTAGTTTGGTAAAATTGTCTTTTACAGCCAATGTAGGAAGGATGATGTGTCTGCGGTTCTGAAGCCAGGTTGTTTATGCGACAGCTGTTTGCTGTTGGAGCCCCCCAGTTCTGTACCACCACAGAAAGCTGCCTGCAGTGTGTATGTGAACCTGAACTTTGTCTTGGGGGTCTCCAGACTGGGCAAAATAACAAACATCAGAGGACACTTGAGCTGGACAGAAACGGAGCATGGTGTGTCTCAGGAAATTCAGTGGATACTGATGGAGCTCTGCAGACTTTTGACTTGTGCTGGTAGTGTGCAGCTACTGGTGTCATGGGAAAGGGGAAGTACCTGAGAACAAGAGTACCTGACTTGCTCTTACCTTTTAGGGATATCCTTCAGCAGGTGAATTGTGGTTTCCTTACCATCGGCAAGAATTAGAGAGTGGTAGAAGTTGAAGAGGTTGCTCTTGAAGCTCTGTTGCGAACTGCTGGTGGGTGCTTTAATGGAATGACACAAGCAAGCAGCCATGAGAAGATGGAGAGGCAGATAAAACCAGCACCAAGACATCTTCAGTACTGCAAAGTGAAATGACAAAAGTGAATGTAAACTGCTGTCTTGAGGGAGAAAATCAGTGACCTTCTCTTTTTGTTCCATTAGTGATATTGATCATAATCACAGCAAGCCAGGCATTCAAACAGCCAGTTTCCACTTTGCTGAATTGCTTTTAATTCACAGAGAAATATTTTTCTCAGATCTTATTGCAAAGATTTAATGGTAGAAGCTGCTGTCAAGTCTTTAATTATAGGATTACATACATATATCTACATTGACTATGTGTATCACAAATGCAATATCATGCCAAAAAAAAAAAAACAACTTCATTGCTGATGGAATGAATGGAGAATTACATTAAAATTTTTCCTGGTTTATAATATTCATTTACTAAATTCAAAGCCAGGTTATTTGTAATGGAACTTATTTTAAAACTCACAGGCGGTCACTATCCCAAACATGTTTTCTGTCAGAGGTCATTTAATTTTTTTCATACAGACTGCACATCTCTCATGACTATAGGTATATGTAAGGAAGATCAAAATAAGTTATTCAGAGTTGGGTGAAATCTTGTTTGATGGAAAGTGGCAGATCCTGAATAAGTAGCCCTACATTGATTCTAAATTAATTTTTTTAAGTTGTGTGCATCTAATTTGGAAGGTAACTTTCTTGCTGTTTGGGTAGCTGCATAAATCATTCTGAGACTGTGAATTACACATCTTTCATACCTGCATCACTTCCAGACCATTGCAGCATTTGCTATTCACTGGAAATGTAACAGCTCTATAGTATTCACCCTTACTGGGTTTCAGAAATCATATATGCCCACCCCCTTTTGTCAAAAGGCTTTGTTATCAGCTTCTCAAATCTATGAAAGAAAAACACACTGCTCAAACACTTCCAGAGCTCACCTATGAAAATGCCTATGTTATTTGAACTGTTCTTTGTACATTGTACAGAACTACACAGGAGGCTCCAGTTCAGACAAAATTTTGACAGTACACTGTTATGTGAGATTGTTGATTATCCTTGCAACCTTTTCTCTCTGCCACATCCGGCTTTGGAAAGGGGAAAATACAGAAGTGGGAAAGGCTTTAAAGAGAAGGGAATAGACCTTTAAAAACAGGTGACAGCTGTAGCTCAGGGATTTGGAAAGCAGAGGGAGCTCTGTGAGCAATATCTCTTTATGGGAAGAGTAGTTTGTATCTTACAAGCAGCAAGAAGGAGTAAAGATCCTGCTTGAATCTGATTATCAGTCAATGATGAAGAGAACATAAAAGACAAAGGTTCAATACTTTGTAATTTTTACTTGTTTCTGAGATCAGCCATTTCCTCTCGGTGTCTGCGAAGGTGCTTTTGACTTCAGCACTCAGCCTACAACTCAGCAGAGCTGCTGATCATTATGATTCACCTAAATGAGTCTATAAAAGAGCCGGTTCTGTTATAAATCCATTCAAGATCTGCACATTTAAATGTACTGAATACACTGTAGACTTCCACGTACAAGACTTTTCGTCACTGATTCCCAAATTCCCAAAGTGATGTATATCTTCAGAATCACTGAGATTATTAAAATTATCACTCCCAGATCATCTGAATGTCCTACTTAACATCCTAACAATTAGAATATTCCTTTCCTCTTTCAAAAGGTCTGTGATAATCTTACCACCTGGCTGAATGTAAGATTAAATAACAATCCAAAGAAGTCAAAAGAATGGTTGAGAAGATATCAGTTTTAATGTGTTTTTTTTTTAACAGTTTTCCTTATGAATAGTTTTTCTTATGAATCTGAGATAATTCTTTGCCACTTTGTTATTCTTGTAGTCAAAATATAGCTTACACATCAAAAATATCACTCCAAATATTTTGCTTTACCTTTGACACTGGAATATGCAATCCTTGTTTCTTGCATTTAAAAAAGGATTTTTAAAAAAAAAAGTCTATCTGCTGCTTGAATGACAGGATCTCACCAACCACACTGACACCACAGCAGCTCAGCTTTTCTTGTCCAGGAAAAACAAACAAACCAGGCGACCGACCAACCTATAATCAGCTTATCCCAAAGACAGCATCGTCCTGAAGGCTGATTTCAGTCAGTTACACAAACAGTGTACTTCTAGACTCCTGAAATATGTTACACAAAAAACACTCTGCTTACCTTTTGTGTTTCTGGCCAGATGATCCCCAGACCACTTGCTTTCTTTGCTGAAAAAGCATACAATAAAACAACATAGACTTCTCAGATCTCTGTAGACAGATGAAAACCACAACTGTGCAACCAGTTCAACAGGACAGAACTGATTTTTCCATATGGCTCCTGAACAGTCATTGTAACTAAAATGCTTGCAGTCTTTCAGGAAAAGAAAAAAATAAAGAGTTGTGATATTTTGTTAGGTTGGGGCTTTTCAAAGGTAATTTTAAACTTGCAGAATTTTGAAATCTTCCAACTCCTGCCTGCTGCTCTTTCAGGTCCAGAGCTCCTTCGGGAGGGCTGCGCAACGCCCGCGTGTGCTGCCTCCGGACAGCAGGGCTTGATTCCTGCACAGGGTGTCCGCGAGCCAGCTAACAGCCTAATCCCAGCCCTGGCTGGCCAGGGAGCAGATCTTTGACAGAAGCGCACAGAGGAGGAGGGGGTGAGACAGAGAGCGGTTAACCCTTGTTAGCCCACACTAGTAGCCAGCAAGGGGCACACCGGTTGCTTCCAGAAAATGTCTTGCATTAGGAGCTCGATGGAGCAAGTCCACGGAGCGTGCAAGCGCCTTGCCCACAGCGCTTCAGCAGTGTCAGGCTTTCTCCAGTGTGCTTTCAGTTATGCTGGTTGTGGCCCAACAGGTGCTGGCTGGCTCACAGAAGGGAAGGGAGAAGAGCTGTGAGGGAGGGAACGCTCTGCATTTTTTGTGCACGCAGGAATCAGCAATCCTTTGAAGACTGTCGGGAATCTACAGCATTGGAGCCGTGGAGATTTCTGGCAGAGGATTTGTAGGGAAGAAACTCCAAAAGTGCTTGGGCTGTATTGTGGCTGGGGGAGCAAGCAGGGAAAAGGCGCGTGGGAAACTGCCTACAACCAGTACAAACGCTTCCGTCTGTGATCGGGGTTGCAGAGCAGTTGCAGAAAAGCTGTGGTCCTGAAAAGACCTGCTCCTGCTGAGCGAGAGCAGGGTACGGCCGGGACGCGTGTGCTGCTGGTTTCTTCTTGGCCTCTTGGCCTGAGATGTCGGGATGGGAGCCCTGGGCTCATCTGTGTGAGGACATCTACTTTGCTTCTTCAGGTCTGCTTGGAAGGCAAGCCCCAGAAAGCTGCATCGGCTTCTGGGCAGGCACTTTGCGGGGCTCAAAGGCAGAGGATGGTCTGGAGGCTAGGCCTCTTATTTATTTTAAAATAAATTCAGTGTTTGAAGAGAGTGACTTGCAGTAACCCTTTACCGTTGTCCCCCTGGACTTGGAGTTGTGTTATTTAAACCTTCCCAAGACTAAAAGCTTGCTAAGAAGAAGGGCAGGTGAGTGAGAAGTAGGAGGAGGTTTCTACAGATTTTACATAACCTAGCCCTAAGATTTTCTCATCAACAGATACAATGGAGAGAAACATTTACAGTGTGTTTACTCTTACTGCAGAAGATGATAGGAAAAAATAAGATGTTGTTTATCAATGCTTTCCTAAAATTTAGTTGCACAAAGGATTTTCTGAGCAACTGGGCTTTTACCAAGGGGACAGCATGTGGGAGCCTTGATACAGACGCTGTATGATCAGAGATTTGGCACCATGGAGCTAGTGAGGGATCTTGCAAGATGTTTGCTGGACAGCTAGAAAAAGCAGGACTAAAAGATGTCCATGTAACAGACATCAGGAAATGTCCATTTGGAACTAATGAAACCATATGAACTAATGAAAATATAAGCACCTAGTCAGAAGCAAACTGTTCTCCTAATGAAGGAGAAGCATGAGAAAAAGGTGCTGCACATTCAGTAAGTTCCTGGACCAGGCATGGAAGAGGGAAATGTAGGTTGGTTGAGGTGCATCAAAAGAATGTGCAATGAAAAAAGGGCACAAAAGAAAGGGTATCAGCCATAAGTGCAGGGACTGTGGCATGTTGTTGCTGAGGTTTGGAGGGACTCCTGAGTGGCAGTGAGCAGAGGTGTGCTCACTGTCTCACCCCCCAGAACCTCCCCACTGCCCTCAAGGCAAGCCGTTCCCCAGGGCAGAGTTCAGCTTCCAGGGCAAGTAATGGGCATCTGAAAACCGTCCATAGTTTTAGCTAAATGCTTGAAGGAGCACTCCGTCTCCTGCTGAATAATATCAACAGGGATGTCAGGTGGAAGAGGTTGACAGGTGTCTTTACTATAGAAGTAGTCCAATTCCTTCCTCTGTGATTTTGCGCATACTTTCTGTGTGTGTGTGCTTACATGCTTTGCTGGATGTACATTGGTAGATTTAGAGGTTCACTGAAATAGTCTCAAAGAAAAACTACATATTCTCTACTGAGAAAGTAAGAGCTAAATTCATGACTCACAGAGCTTGACTGAACACAGTGGAGTTACAACAGGGATAAATCAAACCCTTGATTTGACATAAAATTGATACGACAGACTTCTCAATTAAAAAATAAAAATGGTAGTCTATAACGAGCAGGCCCTGCTGTGCCTCAGAGCTGAATCAGTGACTTCAGGAGGGCTGTTCAAGGGATCCTGCTCTTGTCCCAACCCTGCCGGCCATCAACACCTCTCACAAATGCAAGTGGTGGCCACCTTTGACATCAGAGACTTGCCTTACACTCTGTTATGTAGCAGCTCTGCTAACAGATCGGTAACACTAAAAACAAAGGAACTCAGATGAAAGCAGAGCAAGAAGTCAGACCATCAGGGAGCTAGCCTGAAGCTCTCAAAGACACTTCAGGTGTGTATTTCCAGCAATCGTAGTCCTGGTTTCTGTATTCTGGTAAAGGATCCCACAAGCCAGAGGAGTGTTCTGCACTCCCTCACAGGTGTCCCACAGCACGCCCTGCCCGCAGCATTCGGTTGCTCTTTCACGGGATGCTCTGCTAAAGAATGCTCGGGGCGATGCTCAGAGCCTGCAGGAGGGACAGCCCGCCCAGCATGCCTCCGGTAACCGATAGCGCCTTCCTACTTGGCAGGTGGGTGCAAAAACTGACCATGAGCATTTCTGACGAGGAAGTTCCTCATGCTGGCAACCTACCTTTGAGATGGTCAGGCTGCCTTCTTCAGGAGGTGGCATCGGCATGAAGGGCCAGGAGAGATCTAGTCCCCACCATCGGTACCATGCACCGCGGAGCAGTGACAGTGGTGTTCCCATCCACAGCCCGTCTGGATCATGGCCTGGCTGTAGCCCAGGCAGTTGCCCACCCAGACAACTTCCCTATGCCCCCAGGCCTGCTGAGGGAGCTCTGTTTCGTGAAACTCTGTAAGCACATTAAAAATGCATGGGGAAATAGAAATCTAATCTTTCCGTTACAAGGCAAGTAATATTCCCCCCTTCTGTCTTTTACACACGTGTGCACACACATATATTCTATGAACAACTAAGTCAAAATTAGTCTTCAGCTTACCGCTACATATCTGTCTATAAAATATCTTTTTAACTAATGAGGATTTACAACCTGTGTTCATAGTAGTGAGTGGAAGTAGCTGTGGCTGTCTGACGTTTTTGAACATGTTCCGTATCTGATCCGTTGGCATGATTATAGCATCCTAATGTATTTTGCGTTTTCCACGGCTGTAAGTTACAATCCATTCCTCTTGGCAGAAGACTCTAGCTTCTAACTTGTCCTACTGGCTATGGAAGGGGGGTGCAAATTTCTGTAAAAATCCCCTCCCAAGTGGAGGGATTGTCAGAATCACTGCTTGACAGCTACCAGAGCTAATAGGTCCTTGAGAAGTTAACATGCTGATGGTTAGTATTACTGCTCAAAAAATATCTTCTTAGACAGCTTTGGCTCCAAAATCACACTTCCCTTTGAAACTGTGAAAGACAAGCCTAAGCAAAAGTCTGGAGCTTAAAGCCCACCGAGGGTACAGTCGTGGGGCAGCTGCTGATATTTCTTCCAGGTTTTGTTAAGCTCTGGCAATGCACAAACATTCAAAGGCCTGTCTGATAAGAAAAGCTCCGGTCTGTTCCTATTCAGCGGCATTAATAAGCAGGAGAGACAGGGAATTGCTCTGAAGTGAAAAGCAGACTTGGAATTTTCCTGCAGCAGGAAATAAAGGAATAGGTTGTTTCGGAAGCTAGTGGGTTGTCCCAGCATCGCATATTGGCTTTGTAGGATAAAAAGCCAGTGGCCTGCTCTATTTTGGACCCATACCCTCTTTGGTATGTCTCTGTTAAGAAGTTCTCCAGAGGATTATATAGTGGTAATTGCTATAAATACTGAAATTGCAGATGAAGTTTTTTGCTTAGATGTCCCTTGCCAGGGAATAAGATGTTGCTGCCTTTATACTTGAAAATGATCTTTTTTTCTGATACTATTGAAACAAAAGATAGCCTTGAAGGGTCTTTTAGTAAGCAGCCATCTAAAAAATATGGAAATCCGATTATCCCTCACTATATTCTTATTCCATATTTTTAAGAGTAGTAGTAGTTAGTTAGAGGAATCCAGAGACCAATAGTACAGGTGATATAGGGGAGATTTCCTATGCAAAGCTCTGATTTTCCAGGATGTAAGAGATTGCTTCTGAGGGTACTATATAAAATTTATTGGGAAAATTCCCTATTTTTGTGGCAGAATTTGTTCCTCCACAAGAGTAAATTCAGTGCAACGTAGGAATCTTCAAGTCCCAGCCAGGATGCAGTATTACACTAACAGCTTCTTTATGAATTAAAGAGGAAAACATATTGAAGGTCCTGAGCTGCTACTTTCATTTCCTTTTCCTTTTACCATACCCCCAGGCTTTCAGGATTTTAGGTTAAGCCTTGTTAAAAATGCCTTAGAAAGCACCTACAAAATTCCCTTCAAAGCAGTGAATCAGTTGGGGCAGGTAAGGACTAATAACGTGAGGGTTTCAGTTCAGCTGGAAGCTGCTGAAGATTTCAATTGCCAAAGTCACAGAAAGGAAAGAAGTGGCATTGTCCGTAATCAGTGCGCCATTTTAATAGGATAATTCCCATATTTTGTTTTTAGCTACAGTCTTGCTTGTTTTACATGCCAAAGGATTAAACACATATGAATAGGACTAATCCACCCTTGTGAACAAGGAACATCCAAGTGTTTTCTGTGGCAGAGGTTCTCAAGTGCTGGTTTAATTCCTCCTAATGACAAGTTGGAGAGCAGCAGGGAATGTTGAGCAGCCAGGCTCTTGCTCTTCAATCAAGCACAGGCCTCCCAAATTTCACTTGTCTGGAGGGAGAATCTCTGATCCTGCGGTACTCCACAAGGTTTTTACAAACACCTTCGATCTGGCCAAGAGGCCTTTCACCTTGTGGGTACTGGTTTCACTTAGACCATTTCACTTCCCTCTTGGGCCCCAGGGAGAGCTCCCTCCTTCACATCTCCACGGGAATTTACAAGCAACCGAAATTTCCACCTGAAGCACAGAACAGTTTTTCAGAAGGATGTGATTACTGGTCTGTGCTCTGTGTGTCCCCAGGGGCTGCAGCGGCTTGCTCCCAGGAGCATTAAGCTACAAAGTGCATGTTACAGTGTTGTCAGGAAAGCGGACTGCATTAATTTTCCTTACAGACATCTTCTGTGGTGGCCGGCTGAGCAGGAGTTAACCGCTGTCCTCTTTTCTGCCTTTGCTGGCTGGAGTCAGTGGCATCCCATCTGGTCCAGGCTGTCCTCAGCCCTTCCCGGCCGTCTCTGGGGAAGGCACTACAATACCCAGGAATTTTAACAATCCTAAACAGATTGGGGGCCACATATGGAGCAAAATGATTAGATTATAAGAAATCCAATCACATTTGCTGCCCCGACCTTATATTTGTAAGCATTCGGGATCAGGCTTTCTGCTCAATTACGAATATTTTACATGCAGCAGAGATAACGTTATTATGTTCATCTCTCCATTTTGTCCCCACAGGAATAGTATCCATTTTAATGTTTGATTGTAGGAATTTAATGAATAAGTTAACATTACATCTAATAAAATCTGCCACTTTTGTCATAAATTGTCATAGCGACCTACTGTTCATGACAGTCATATTTACATTATACAGAAGAAGGAATACAAAACTTACTCATACATATGTATCCAGAAGGGGAAAAATAATCTCTGTGCCTTGTTAACTCTGCCTTGTTTATTCTAATGTGTGTGTGTGTGTTTTTTTTCCTGTGCAGTTAAAAAGAGTTCATTTTTGTGAAATGAAAAAATCTTAGCAAAAAATCTTCATTGAGCAAATCCCTCCAAATGTGAAGCATAAGTATAAAAAATGAATAGAAAATCATGGAGCTCATCCTCCAGCCATTTCATCCTTCATCTCTTGCTATCACCCTCCCTTGTGACACATAACAGCCCTTACTGTGACTTAGCTTGCTGCAGCAGCCACGAAATCCTGTCTCCTCTTCTAGCATCCCTGCCCCAGCACAGAGCAGCAAGCAGGAATTTGGAGTTCTTGTGCAGGAATGTCTTTGGCTTTTAGTAGGCTTTGTGGACATTTGTCTGGTGTTGAGTGAAGTCCCCAGAGATGGCAGAAGAGAATGGAGGTAGACTGGGCATGGAAAGCCACATTTGTACCCATGTGAGTGCCCTCCAGACCAGCCTATTGACTGTCTCTGCACTCCTCTGCTGTGGGCTCCTTCACAGCTCCAGCCCCTCGAGCATCGTGCCTCCTCAGCCTGTCCTTCAGCCCAGCAGTCTCCTCCACCCCTCTGATTGCCTGCTGTCCCTCTCTGATCTTTACGTGGGATCGATAAATGCGCACACCAGGCAGGAATGCAGGTCCTTGCAAAGTTGCAGAGGGTCTTGTAAAGCCAACACAGCTTTTTGTCCAGAGGCAAGCCTAAAAGGCCACAAACTAGCAGAAGGGCTCCGCAGGGAATTCTCTTAGTGGAAATGCAGAGCTGGCGGAGCTGGCTCTCTTCGTTTTCCTTCCCACAGGCCAGAAGTTCTGCCTGGGGTGAATTTTCCACTTAGAAAAGTTGATTATAAAAATTGTCTTGCTAATTCTTCTCCTGACATCTTGGGTAAGATGTTAAGTCCTCAACAGCCCCTGAAGGAAGCGGTCTGCCAGGCTGCTGAAAGCAGGGATTCCTGTACTAGGGCTGCCTAATAACCACGGAGTGCTTTATCTTGTCTCTGGCACTGGTCTGCAGCAGGAGTCCTAGCTCTTTGCTGTAGCACGGTAGCACACCTAAGACCAGTGATTAAGAGCAGTGGCTGGAGCCAGCTAATGCTTCAGAGTCTCCAGGAAAGTTGCACTGTTGATTTTTTTTTTTAAACATGACTGCTCTAAATTTACAAGCTATTTTATGGACTCATTAATTTTTCACAGGGGAAAGATAAATGAGTGGCTGGAGAGGAGCTCAGAATACGGGCTATTTACGCTTAATTTATAAATTATGAACTTGAAAGCTGACACTTTATGGTGCTTGGTATCATTTCATAATGAAATGGAATGAATCACTCTGCTTCTATGCGGGCTCTGGTGTAACATCCACATCTACACTGCCAGGCAGTTTCTGACAGCAGCGACTGAGCACTGCTCAGCCCGTGGCTGGCAGAGGGGTTTCCTTTGCAATCATCTCAGCTCATTTTCCTTGCACTTCCTCCCACTTTCCTCTGGCTGATGCGTGGCCCCCTTGCTCTGCAGCTTGCAGGTTACCCATTAGAGTCCAGGCGTGGTCTGGGTAGACACCGTGACCCTGCTCTGACTTCAGAACCCAGTGGCTTCATCTCCGTACCCAAGGAAGCATGAGTCAGGCTCACTCACCCTGCTGTGACTCTACCAAATCACTCCTTGAGGTTTCTGCAGCATGAGAGGGAACTAGGGAAATCTAAGGCAGCTCCAATGGCACATTAATTCTGATTACATGAGGTATCTGGGACAGAGATAAGAGAACTTGCCCCTTCTGTGTGCCTGCTGTATTCAGGTGCCCCATGGAGTCTCCATGGGCAAACTCCTGGACTCCTGGAGGGGCCTCTGAAGAGTCCTACGACAGGAGCAAGAAGCAGTGATGGCACCGCAAAGACAGAAGTGCAGAAGATCCGGGGAAATCCCACCATTTACATGATGCTTACAGGACTTTGATTGCACTGAATCAGATGCAAATGTGTGCAAAGAAAGCACAGCCACAAGCTCATGTGGGACTAATTCAATATTCTCCCTTCACTGACACTGCTGCTTACGTGTCAGTCTGCCCTAAAATACTGTTTCTGACGTTAGATTAGCTCCGGTGTTTTCCAGCATTTTGGATTTATTCCTGACACTGGCCTCATTTATTTCACCACTTGGCCAGTGGCCATTTCTTGCCGAGCCTCGTCTCTAGATTTCGGCGTGAAATGAAATTTCACCACCTTGTTAGCCCTCCCTGCTGGCACACAGCCTCCCAGGGCGCTGCTCCAAGCGGGAGCAGCCTGAGAAGCTGGTCCCGTAGGCACTGGCCCGCACTGCCAGCCCTGCTCGCAGGCAGCCCCTCGGCTCTTGCTGGGACACAGGGCTGGCAGCATGGCGATTTGCCTCCCCGTATCTCAAGTCCCTCTTCCCCCTGATGAGATGCTTTGGAAAGGCCTCAGCACTTAGGGTAACCCGTTGCCCTTGGCTTCCAGCTGTCCCACGGATCGCTGCAGTAGTCCCTTACCAGGGAAATGGGGTGGCCAGGCCAGCCCCAGGCTGGCTCGCTGGGCGGGCATCAAGCCACCCTTCGTGCCGTGATGTGCCCTCCCTGGCTTCTTGCTCCTGTATCTGAGGAACTTTTGGGGATTCCAGTGGTGCCAAACCTTTTCAGGCCGAAGCCTCCCCAAAGGTCTCAAGAGCAGGTTGTCATCAGAAATCCCTGAGCTTTCCTCCTCTATCCATGAGGTTCTGTGGGTTTCACTTAATGCTCTATTGTTCTTTCCCTACATGAAATTTCTCTGGTCTTGGGTCAGACTTGATTTTAATTGGTGTTTAGTATCAGGACTGTATTAAGAAAAAGTTGTCGTAACATTGCCAGAGCCTTGGCATCTGTATGTGCATCTGGATTGTGTGTCAGTTCACATCTTCTGGTACTTCCCTTGAGCGATGATTAGAAACGCTTGTGGCTGGATCTCACTAGCCATAAAACAGGCCTTCCATCAGCACAGCCTACCTGTGCGACAAGAGGCAGAAGCATTAGGCTTTGACAAGCCCTGCCCCAAACCTTCATGCGCAGGCTGTTCATGTCTGAGCGCTGGTTCTCCCCCGGGCTGTGGGCCCTCACTTTCTGGCTGTGGTGTTACACACAGCTCGAGCGAGGAGGGAAGTGGGGGCCGTGTCCGACCCTTCAGCAAGGGAAAAAGAATTGTCTTCGGAGACAAAACGGAGCAGAGGAGGCAGGAGGCGTTTAATTCTCACAGCAGATGCCGTGCTTGGAGGAGCCACAAGGCAGGGTCAGGAAATGTCTCTTCCCCACACCGACTGCCTTTCTCTCCAAACGCAGTGAGGCGCAGAGCAATGGGGCTGCAGCTCCAGATGGCAGGGCAGCGACACAGACAGCAGTGCTGGGGGAGAGACACGAGCGTGTCCGGAGAGCGTGGGGGTGAGCTGGTGAATAGCGATCCGGGGGGTCAGGCCGGGAGGGAGAGGGAAGAGCCACACCATTTTAGCTCCAGGTCAGCGCCTCCACAGGCTGGGCCCTGGCAGCTGGGGGAGTGCCTCTCCTATTTCCATTTTTATGATGTGGGTTTCCCAGATTTTCTTGGCTGGAGCAACGTGCACGAACGTGTTACCTGTTTTGTTAGCCTCTGCAACCTCGTACTGCGTAGGCCAAAGAATAAAAACATGTTCTGCCCTCACCTGGCTCCTGGGATGAGTTTGTTTGTCTGACATATGGTAACCCAGATTTATATTTCTGATCTATGCTAATAAATCCCCTTTTCATGGGGGAAGAATCAGGGAATGGGAACTTTGAACAAGGGACAAGGAACTGCTGGGAAAGCAAACATTGGTAAGTGCCTGCGCTGGGAAGACACCTTTCTAAACAAAACTGCTCCCAGAGCTATTGTCAGGGAAGCAACAGTCAATTCCTAAAGGAATTAATCTCCTCATAATCGCCTGTGATGAGTGTCTTTATCATACTAGCTGAGTGATTGCACTGCTGTCAGCAAGGGATTACCGTTAATTGATTAAAATGTTGTTTCGCTGCGGTATGCACCTGACTTATTATCTGAGGGAGGGAAAAGGCCTTGGCTCAGAGAGAGGAGCTAAAAGAGTTGGGGGAGAAAGGAGGGAAGGAAAGTAGAATTTCCTCAAAGGATCTACTTAGAAATATAAAGCAGGTTGTCAGAAAAAATGCATTCAAAGGAGTAATGTCTCTCAACCATCATATTTCAACTATAAGACCACAAGGAAATGAAATTCACCCTCACACTCCAACATGCCAATCTGATCCAGACATAGAAGGAAGCTGAACTGGGGAACGCACGTTACACTCATGAAAATGTGAAATATAACAGCCAGCTAAGGAAAGTCAGCAGTTTAAGTGGTCAACAAATGAGACATTGTTTGAGCCAAGTTGGCTTTATTCCTGGTCTTCATAAGCCCACACAAGAGCTCTCTGGACTTTAGAGCAGATGATCGAGTTAGCTTTATTGTGCTCTTGCAAGCAAGCCAACAATGGCTTTTCCAATTTTTTTTTTCTCCTGTTTTGTTTTATTTTGTTTTGATTTCAAAACATGGATGTCACACCTTTCTGGAGTGAATTCTTTTTTCCTCCCTTCAGAACAACAGTGAAAATGCTTGAGGGCCCCAGTCTGCAAGCACTGCTCCTGAACAAGTAACAAGGCTTCTCCCCGCGAAGTTATGCCCAGGGTAAGCAGTTACAAAGTTGAGCCTTTGGCCCAGAGAACTCATGCTGGCTTGGAAAGGTGCTAAGAACGCACTTGTAATTGCACAGTTAAAAAAGCCAATTAAAAAATGAATACCACAAACAGCACAGCTTAGTAAGAGGTGGGCCCCTTACCTTTGAGATAGAAATGCCACACAATTTCATCATTTCTACATAGCGGTTTAATGCCCAAAAGAGGCTGACAAATCTGTCAGTCTGACCACATATTTTCCACTTATTAAAATGAAATGTGTGTGACCATTTCTCCAAGCTGCTTTGGGAGTATCTACCTATTAAATTTCAACATAAAAGACTTCCCTTAGACTTTCCACTCCTCAAAAAACTCCTTTCCACGTTGGCAGCTCCCACAGGAGGATCTGAGACTGCAGCGACCTTCATTATTTGGAAAGCCTGAGGGACATAACGTCCCCAGGACATACTGCGGTGCAGTGGAGAGGTGCCAGACTTGCACGCTGGGTGATCACAAGCACACTGCTCACAGCATCGTCGCTTCATGCGGCCCCACACCGGAGGAGCAGGCTGAGCACTTTCACAGAGGCTGAACTTGACCCTGAGGAGCAGCTTTGTTCTTCTTGGCCAGAAGTGCCCGAAAGCTATGCAGGGAAAGCACAGGTGCAGATGATATTAATGCTCAGAAAGGGAGATTGCTGTGATAACTTGGTGAAAAACCTGTGCCATCTGAGCTCCCCCACTGTAGACCATACTGCAAAGAGGTTTTTGATGGCAAAGAGTGGCTCAGAAATCTTAGCTTCCCTCCCCGACCACCCCTGCCAGCTCGTGGCCTGCAGCCTGCTGGCACGTCCACATTCCTTCCCGTTAAACAGGGAGGGAAAAGAGTGGAAGCTGGTAGGAAAGAGTGGCAGATAGATATCCAGCCCGCTAGGATAGGTCGAACGTGAAATGTGGCTTGTGGGATGTGCTAAGAGCCTTCTCTGAAAGTAGGGGATAAACCTCTTCTGTGTAAAGTCACCAACATTGGCCGAGCTGTTGCAGATCCAGAGCTCAGCTGTTGTCAGGTTCTTTTTGCTGATGCAGACCAAGCGCTAGTGAGGGAAGTGCCCTCATTTTATTACACAAACAGCAATACATATCAGTTTTTAAATACTCAGATACAAAGGCTTCAAGCTGTGCATGCTTTTAAGGTCCTCTTACAGACCTCTGTCTAATAAAAATCCGTTTGGCTTTTGTTGCTGTTTTCTTTTACTTATTTAGAGGAGAAAGAGCCTGCTTTCGCCTTGATGGCCTCCCCAGCCTTTTGCTTCCATGGGCAACTGGGTATGAAAACTGGGATAGCATACCATTAGCTGGTCAAAACAGAGGACATCTGATACTATGTTGGTTGCATTCCCTTTGAGACTTACCTTATTCTTCCACTTTCCCATTCTTTCTATGTGTTCCCCACCCCCATTCATTGCAGTTCATACCCATCACTGGGAGACTGCATTGAGTTGACTGTGCTTTGGGTGGGCCCTGTACACACACACACAGACACACACAGACACAGACACACACAGACACAGACACACAAACAGACAGACAGACAGACAGACACACACACACACACACATGAAAACATAGCCTCGGGCAGTCCTGCCCACGGCTCCCTGCAACAAAATCTGTGAAGATGACATTTCCCTGTGAAGAACATTTAGTACCATAGTGGGGTTTCCAGTTTTCTCCCTATTTCTATCTCCACTGTTAACTCAGGCTATCATTCTGGGCAGGTGTCTGTCTTTGGTCTGCCCCGTCTGTTCAGTGGACAATACAATACTTCTGCCTTCTCACTAAACCCTGTGTCGGAAGATGAAAGAAGTTTGAGAAATCCTTGTAAACCCTGGCAAAAATACAAACTCTTATAGGTGCCAGAAATGAAAAACAGTGAAATAACCATCTGGAAATAATAGTAATAGTTCCACAGAAACATAAAAGCATAACTTATGATATTCATAGCATGGCTGAAAATGCTTATTTTTTCCCTATGTTGAAATACCAATTTCTGAAGCATATGCAAAGAAGTTAGGCTGCAATTTGATAGGATGTGCTGCCCTGAAAATTTTGCTATCAAGCACATCTTAAATTGAGTGATGACTGCTGCATAGTGACATTGCCTCTATTTCTGTCCATCAGTAATAGACAGCAGGCACCTGTGAGCGATGGTATATCAGCTTCTTAATTGCATTGTAATGTATATAGAGTTTCTGCAGCACAGATTAGGACACTATGTGACCTTGAGAGTCCTGAGACAGCATGTTTTAATATTACTTTTTGCAGGAGGTGATATCTTCAACCTCAGCCTTAACCCTGGTAGTCCTTTACTTCGGCACCTGGTAGGACTTTGAGACAGACGGGCAATGATGAGGACTTCACCAGTTGGTTTACAAGCCTCAGATGTAGCCCTCTGTCCTGAAGTGAGGAGAAGTCTTTCTGGGGAGAAGGCCCAAGCTGTGGTGGCTCTGGGTGCACTGCAGAGGCAAATTTGGTACCTGCTCCTCCAGCCTGTCATTTAAAAGATTTGAGCCTACATTCTTGCTTTACCATCTGTGTCTTTGTATTTTAGGAAGAAGAGATGCCCTCCTTGCAGAGCTCCCATGCACCAAAGGCCAAAATATCCAACAGCGTGACTCATGTGCCTCTCTGTCACAGGTATGAAAAAGAGGAAACCCTTATTAATGGGAATTTAATTTATATTATGTGTCCTACCTACCCAATGCTCTTGTAAACTGAAGAACAGGTGAATTTATAATGCTGGAAAGGACCATGCTAGGCATGATAGATACATCATCATAATAAGAAACAAGAATAAATGTAATAGAATGAAATAACAATACTTCCAATTTAAATGGAGATACCAGCTCTATCCAAGCAGTCCTGAAGAAATACATGGTATGCAACATAAGTACATAGTATTCAACATATGCAACTGCACTAAGCAGTTCAGGGAGGAATTCTTCATTCTTGTGTCTCCAGTCCTGGAGCCTTTGGGAAGCACGCTCTCCTCTCCACTGAGGGTAAAAAATTCTTCTCTTTAGACAGGAATGAAAGCTTGCACACTTAGTGACGCCACTTGTTTCACTGAGTGGACATAAATGAGAGCATAGGTTGCCTGTCTCCCTCATGCATTAGTTTTGAGAATTCAACTATGTGAGCACACAGCTCCTCCTACATTTAAATCAACTGTTCTGTTTGCAGATCATGACCCTCTTGTCCTTTCTGCATTGCTAAATGGGGCAGGGTGGGGTGAGGATCTAACTGGGACCCAATGTGCTGTGAATGTGCACTTTTGTGGGGAGTTAGCTGGGAGAAGTTGAGTCACTGATCTCATTTTCAGAAGAGAGCGGATTAAACAGAAGGAAAGACTGTTTCCTTAAGACTGACATTTACAAGTATATGAATGCACTCTTAAATGAATGATAATCTGTTAATCTACTCCTACCTGTGGTTTGTCTCAGAACACTTTTCAATGTTATCTGAGATGCATTATTATCTGAGGTGGGCTGGTCGACAGATTTGTACTGCACAGCTTATCAGCATGTTGTGGAGTGTCCATTTAGGTTTTTGCATTTTTTCTCCATATTTGTTCACTGCTAAACCACATTGCCACCATTCAAAAGTCAGATGATGCCAAAAAAAGAGAGTTCCTCAGTTCCCTGACCTCCACTGACATCCTGAATTTCTCTACTGTGTTTCCAAACAGGTCCTCAGCTCTTAGGTCTTTTTTTCTGACCTCAGATGAGCAATCTGATCTGATCACAAGTAAGATCCTCATTTTGGGCATGCCTGAGTGCACGTTGCACCACAAAGTCTTAAATTCAGGCTGTAGGCTCCCAACATTTTTTTCTCTCTCATTCTGAAGTGAGCAGGAGAGAAGTGGTTGATTGTTTCCTGGGACTTGTAGAGCTCCCAGTGAGTGGCTGAAAGGTCATCATTTAGTTCAGGACAAACTGCCTCTGGGCAGTTTTGGTAATAGACAGAAATGCAGACAGTCAAATGGGTACTTGTCCTGGGTAAGAACAGCTGATAATAATGGCTGATCCTTCCTATAACACCACTACATTTATTTTTTTATAATACTGTGAAGAACTATGACAAAATAATTTCTCTAGAAGAATGCAATTTGATAAAGGTATAAATGGAATATAAAGGTACAAGTGGAAGCATTGATCTACAAGGTGAATTACAATATTATTAAAAAATCAATGAGTAGTTGAAACTGCAAAATACTGGTAGTTTAGCATCACTCTGAAGAGTTAATAGCACTTTTCAAAACATCCAGACTATTCAAGTAGGATACAAAATGTGTGAGGGGTTAAATTACAGGGCATCTCACTTTCCTGATGTCTGGTAATGGAAAATGGAGCTTTTCAACTCTGGGTAACTTCGGGATCTACTAATATGACTGAGAGTTATGACTGCCCTCTGTGAAACAGTGTAAGTCTTTTTCTCCAGATGAAAGATCTCTCTCCCTCTGTCTATCTTCTCCTCCCTCAATGTACCTCTCATATAATCAGGTTTTAGTACTTTTGATGGGGAGAGTATACAAATGCCTCACCAGCACAGAGAGAGGCTGTGTACAACCTGCTGCTACACCAGGGATGGAAAAGGGTACAAGGGGGTCATGCAAACTGGATGAAAATCTTATCCTGAGAGATCTGAAAGGATGATCTTGTATAAATACTTTAAATAGTTTTGAAAGTGCTTTTTAAATACTGAGGCTATGCAGTCTTATTGCATTGAGTGACTAAAACCTAAGCAACTGTACTGCTTATACTCTGTGTGGAAATGAAACCGCTATACAGAGCAGTTTCTTCCTGGCGGCATGGGAAAAGAGTTGTCACTGTCTTGCAGCATCTATTGGCATTACATTTGTCACGTCTTCATTTGCTGGGGCTGCTCTGTGGATGAACACAGGATATCCATCTGCAGTGCTGCCAATCAATAATTTTCATCAACATTCACTTAATTTTTACTGTAGAAAACAATAACACCACCAGGAGATAAGGACAAGCCAGTGTCTGAGACAGCTTGGCATGTTTTGATATTATCTCTCTATCACTGCTGTTCTGAGATTCTCAAATGAGCTCAAGTCAACACAGCCCATATTATACAAGGACACACAAGGTATCTGGAGAGTTCACTTGTCGTTCTGCTGGACAGCAAGACTGCCACCTTTTGTAAAGAAACTACTCCTTGGGCAGGGTCTCTGCAGCAATGAACAGCTGCGATGAGCTCAAGCTGCTGGACAACTTAGATATTTACAATCGTGGTTGGGTCAGACCCCACCAACTGCAATCATGAGGAAAGCCAGTATAAATCCCTTTTTTATTTAAGCAGAAATGAAAATCAAAGAACAGACGTGAGGTAGCGGACAAAGAAGAATTCTAAGGTTGTCCCACTGAGGTAACATCAGCACTGCTTGCTGGGTTGAGGAGCACCAGTTTTACCCTTGTGCTACTGTACCAGAGATTGTGTTGCTGACAGGTCTCCTGTCAGTTGTTCTTACTCTTAGGGCCATGAAATAGAGCCAGAGTTGTTTTCCTTCCTTTCAGAGTATATACCAGAAGTTTCTAGAGCAGGTTCTGGCAACCCCCAACCCAACCCGTGGCCTCAGTGGATCTGGCACTGTTAGACCATGCACCGTAATGAGCCCAGAGCACCTTCCGTGGCTCAGCCTGCACTGCGCCCACGGGATACCAGGACAATTCTTTGACTTGCCTCTTGATGGTGAATTTCTCTTTAATGAAACCCCTGTCAGTGGGCTGCTAGGTTGTTCTCACCAGAATGCTCTCGCTGAAGCCTAGTACAAACGCCATAGCCTAGCATGGTACAGGAGGGCTTGACGTGCCATATTCTCTTGGGTGCTATCACGACACTAGCTGTCAGGGTCCAAAGGGCACTAGTAGCTCTTAGCAGCCTTGCCCAGCCCCACCTGGGGGCTCCACCTGCAGCCCCTGCCCATGGGCTCAGGAGCAATACTTAAGCTCAGCCCTGGGCCTTCACTTTTATGTAGAGCTGTGTTGTATGGTGTTGGTCCCTAGGTTGTCTCTGCTTGTGCCTGGTGGTATTGTGGTGCTATAGCCCTGTGGGCTGACTTCCTGGCTTGGCTTAGGACCTGACCCATCACCATGAGCTTGCTCGATCTGGCCTGCCTTGCTCAGGTACTGTGGGAGGGGGCCTGGCTTGTGAGCCCCCTGCCCTGCTGGCTCTGTTGCTGTGTCTGTTTACCTGCCCATTAGGGAGCAACCAGTCCTTGCTGCTTTCTGACATTAGCAGAAGTGCTAAAGGGCCCCTGGGATAATCTTTAGGGTCGAGAGCTAAATTCTTATAAAGTAGAGATCCCCATGCCCTATCTGGGTGGTAAGCCTGTTGCATCCAGTTTGGGTTCTTGTACTCAGTGAGGTTGTGTTCTTTGGCCTTCCGGCACCTCCTTGGTGCTGGTCCCAGTGTTTGTCCAACCACCTGCTGCAGCAGGGAGAGGCAGCTGGGGCTGGTAAAGCTAATCTTATAACTCTGCAGCATCCTTTGCACTGGCAGCCAACCAGCCACCTCAAGCTTGGCACATGCAGTGAGGGAGAACTAACCAAGAGCCTCCTGCTTGGCCTCTGTGTTAGTGTTTCCCGTCGGGGCAGCAAGGGGCACGGACAGCCGGCAAAAGGGATGCAGGCAGGGCAACGGCCTTGGCAGGCTGTTTTTCCTAAAAGGCCAGGAGCCAGCCTTTGCTCTCAGACACGCATGATTTCCAGTGGGATCAACAGCGAAAACTGAAGGTAAGGTGAAGTCCCATAAAGCAGATGCAGTGCCATGATCAAAAGCAAAGTAGGAGTTAAAATTGATATTCAACTTGTCAAATTATCTCATCTGAAAGTAATTTTGCAGGGACTGCACAAACACAGCAAGTAGGGATCCTGCAAGTGAATTTGAATTACTTGAGAAGTGCTCAACAAGCCTCTATCTGTTTTTACTTTTTGAATCTTATTTTTAAATTGCCTGTGTTGGCTGTATGCTTCTTATTTTGGGTGTGTGCTCTGTAATTGGGAGAGAAGGGTCAGAATCCTGGCTCTTAAGTGAAGGCAGATGCCCCTTTTGCTGTTGCCTTTAAAATTTTCTTAAAGTGGGATAATGTTTCTGCATGGAGCTATTCAGTGTTATTTGGTGGAAAGGATGAAAGTAGTGCCAAATATCAGCTTTGAGTATAATAGCACCTTTGAATAGGGATTAGACTCCTGAGTTCATTTCTCTTCCTTCTTTCCTTTCAGGCTTGTTCAGACAGCTACACGATTTCTCCTATAAATTTGCAACTTTTTTCTAGAAAACAATTTTAAACAAGCAAATGTCATCACCACACATGAATATTTGCAATTCAGATGCCACAGGATGGATATTCATATCAAGTGTTTGCGCATTCATCCCTCGTGAGAACTAACATCACATGGCTTATTTGAATCATCCCAAACAATCAAATTGGCTTAATCAGTAAAAATTACATAATTATATCTACTGTGGTTTATAATTAAAGGATGAATGTTGGAAAGAAGCTCCCACAAAGCCTGTGGTGAGGAGAGCTGCAGAGGAGGTGCAGTCTGCAGCACCTGTGCTGGTGTGCTGGGTCTGCCACTGGGTGCAGGGAGACGGGAGCACGGTCCTGCAGCCAGAAATGCTTTGTTTACTGTGCCCTGATGTGCATCCAGCTTTGAGTCCTGTTTTTTCTTAATTGCATTATGCTGTAAGTCACACACGGTAAATGATTAATTAGCTTGAATTGTCATTTGGACAGGGTTTGTCCTGGATGGCTCAGGCTGGAGCTGCACACACAGCTCTGGTTTCTGAGGGAGTCATGATTTCAAAGCCAAGTGCAGGCAGGGAACATGAAAGGTCCCAAAACAAGTATGCAGCTCAGGACAGAAAGAAGAACTCAGGTGTTCTTTAGATAAGCGTGCCAAAAAACAACTGTGCAGCATCCTTTGAACCCTGATGGACCTGGGAGGAAGGGGAGGTGTTGCTTACTGCCCACACTCCTGGCTGGGTAGGCCAGCCTACTCCTGTAGGATGGGCAAGAGAGCACTTTGTATCCCCCTGTGCCCTCCAGGGTGGCTGTGCTGCTCCCTCAGGGAGTGGGCACCCAGAGACTGCCCAGAGAACTGGTGCTCACTGCTTCACTGGAAATCCCAGCCTTGCTTCTGAAACTGGTGTGTAACTCTGTGTGGGCGATGAAGACTGACTGCGGACACAGGTAACAGGCAGAGGTTTTTCAGTGGTCACAGGAGAAGAGCAAAGAGCTTTCCTGGATGTCCCAGTGGTCATGTCCTGTGTCTCTATCAAACACAAAGCTTTCCCAAGCCCTGCTGCCTGGATTTCTTATTTCACTTTAGTGCTTTTGTTGCAGGAAGGGTAGAGGGGGAGCAGCTCCGACCTTCTTGAATCCCTCAATCTTTCGTGTTAGAGATTCACTGAAGAAACTTGTGCCCTGAGCTACTGCAATTGCCTTTCACCTCCTACTCCACCATCTCTCTGGCAATATATCCACACAGACTGATCCCTGGGGGGACCTCTCACTTGCTCCTGGAGCACGCTGCAACCCAAGGGCTGTTCCCATCTATCTGCTCTCACCAGCCCTACTCAGAGCCAGTCTCCAGGGCAGTTTCAGCTCCTCCAATATGTTTATGAATAAAAAAGCCCAACTACAAGTGGGAGATGGGCTTTCTTCTGCACTTTACACTGTGACCAGTTCGTGGAAGGGCTCTCCTTTGGGCCAGACAAGGAACTGCACGAGACTGTGGTCTGTGCAACGCTGTCCCCAAGCTCCCTGTGCTAGCTGACAATTGCACTCCACCTGCAAACAGCCCCACCAGCCCTGTGGTCCTTGCTCTGTGCTAATAAATGAATTGAAAAAATTGTCTGTTCATGGCCAATCTGTGCTCAAAGGGATGTGCTGTGTCAGATGATCCCTTATGAATTATTTGCCTGGCACTAATGGGAACGTAGCAGCAATGAATGGATAAATATGCCCTCTCCAGGAAAAAATTTGGTTCCTTAATGGAGATGCAAGGGAAGTCATTTATCCTTAATGTTTAAAATAAAAATTGCCTGATTGTTAGCAGTGATTTATTGGTTTTGCTTGGGTCCTACAAATGGAGTGGATTCGGAAGGTTAAACCCAGATGAGCTCATGCTGTTCAGCTGGATGATATTAGGAGTTAATCCCTTTGCATGGTTCCCTGTTCTGTAATACCTCTCAAGCCTGATGATTGCAGCTGTATTTTAAAAGCTTTTTTAAAAGATAATCTGCTGGAAATGTGAAGCTGGTAGAAATAAAGAATAGTCTCTTCTTTCCATGGAAAAGACACGGTATTTGTTTCCACACTTAAATTTTTCTTTGAACTGACTTGCAAAACAGATTCAGGATTGATTAGAGCCTTCCAGTGATGCCTCGTAAAGTCAAATCTCTTTTGGAGATGTAACTGGTAGCGGTTCCCACAACTGCTGTAGGTAATTACAGGTCTCCTTCATAAATCTAATAACGTGCTTGTTTCATGGCTGCTAAGTAACTTTTGTTCCATGTGGTTTTTCTTTGCTTTGTGTTGCTGGCACTTAGGATGGCTGGCTTCTGGAGTCTTTGGGCTGCCATGTGCTTTAAGCGTAGCTTATCACCAACCAGACAATTTTATAGCCTTCCAGTTATGAGATTATCAAATATATGTATAAGAAATGTACCCTGTGGCCTGAAACTGTGTGCTCAGTTGACCTAGGGGTCCCAGCAGGGGTTATTTATTTGATTCCCATGCTAACAGAATGTTCTAGGGATTTGCTGCTTACATGTCAAATCCCCGTACTGGGTTTCTGAGCCATCCACCGAACAGTTGATCCACTCATCCAGGTTAACCTTCGTGTTCCCATCTGTGTCGCAGGGCTTGGAGATGGAAAGTGGATTGCAAATACCAGATGAGCTCTCTTTGAAGAATTGTGGGAACACTGCAGTGCCCGAAGTGTTTGCAACATGCCTCAGAGCTAAATATCAATTAAAGAAAGCTTTCTTCTGAAAGAAAGCCAGAGTGTTGCTAACTCTGGCTTGCTTTAATTCTCATGAGTTTTTTTCTACAGCTTCTGTGTAAAAAGCAAAAAGTCCATATGGTTGCAGAGAAACATTATCTAAGCAAATAACTTAAAAATCAGAAAGCAGAGTAAAGTGCTTTGTATAGGTAAGCATGTGGTCCTTTTACAGACTGAGTTTAAATGCAGAACTGCAGAACACTGCTTTAGATGGCTCTCCTTAGTGAGAGACCAGACTGAGGCCAGCGAGGAAGAAGCTTTCTTTTCTGTAGAAATATTTGGTGTGTGAGCTGTTACTCAAAGCTCCTTATGGGCACATGCTCTTTGTGAAGAAATGAACCCTGCAGGCACACTGCAAGGGTGCTGCTTCCAAGATTTCTGTGATCTATAAGTCAGTCAAGTAATTGCGAGGGCCTGACTTTTGATTTAGGAATGCTTAGGCCTGCCAGTGCCAGGAATGAAGCAGAGAGTAATAGAAATGGGGTTTGGAAGGGAACTAAGTGATGAAGGAGAAACAGATGGAAGAAGAAAAAGCATGGTATTGTGCCATTTGTACTTTTCTTTTCAATTGGTATTTCTTTTTCACGTTTCCTTGATTCTTTTCCAACTCCTTCCTCTGTTCTCCTTTTCTGTTTCTCACCTGCTTAGGTTCAAATAAATGCTAGAAAACATTGGTCCTGTTTTTTATCTGTAGAAATGTGTGGAAGAGATTAGAGTTTAAGGGACCTCAGTTCTAGGCTGGATTTTGTGACTAAAATAGATTATATTCTTGTCCAAATCTATGTACTGTTAATATTGGCTCTTCTGGTGTCAGAAAAGTTGGTCTTAAAGTTCCTGAATTTAGCTCAGTGGGGCCAAAAAGGAGGTTATCTGTGCTAGGCATGGAATTTTGCTGCCTTATTTGACTGGAATAGTTCTCAAGGTGTAGTCTTTCAGATTGCTCTCCCTGGTGTAGGCTGAAAAGCCTCCTAGTTGAGTCTGAACTGCGACATGAAAAATATTTTGGCTTTCCACTATCCCTCTGATCTTTGGCAAATCTGATCTCAGTGCAGCTATTCACCAGAAACACTTCGTGTCTCCCAGGAGTAGGAGAGGCAAGTCGTTCATGTTTATAGCATCTGAGCGTTTCAGGGAGGTGAGGAGCATACAAATACCCACGGAAACAGGCAAGTTTCTAGAGCAGTAATTTGTAAATACCCCTCTTATTTAGTGTATGATAGCTAGTAATTTGTGACTTGCTTGTAAATGAACACAGGTAGCGTCTGTTTAGTTTTCATATAAAGCAGCAGTAATAGGAACTGAGCCTAAACTAGGTTGTATCAAATGTCTGCCAGTGCTGTTGCCCATGCTAGTGCTGGCCAGAGTTGTTTCTGTGGGCTCTTTTGTGAGGCACCTGCGTGTCACCACCCTAACAAGCCACTCAGCTTGTCCTCATTATCTGATAATATAGCTTGCATTACCCCAAAGCCACTGTACAAATCAACTCAGTGAGATGGGAATCCAGTCTGTAAACTTCAGGTTGGCATTACAAGTGCTGGCAGGAAGATGGATAACTGAAGTCTGGCTCACCAGCGTTGTGCACCTAACTGGGTGGCTGTGTAAGTGCCTCTTGGAGGTATGAAAGAGGCTGAAGAGTCCCTGATGTTGTATATTTAGTTAAGCGTGGAGCTGTAGGAGGTGCTGCTGCCTGCTGAGCACTCAGCACACCAGCTCTTTATTTCAGACTTCAGCTGTACTTGGAAAAGTATGGGGAGTGCTCCAGGGATGTAACCTCCAGGAGGTACCTTCTCGTCCCCTGTGCCTCAGGTAATGCACATGGAAATGAGATGCAGTGCATTTTAGAGTGGAAACAAAGAAGCACATCTGGAAAAGGAAGCAAAACTTTGTGCCTGCCCAGTTTAAAGGAATGATGTGTTGTTATTTAACTGGAGGGGATTTTCATATTAAGATTTACTGGGGAAAAAAGCTTCAGCAGGCTATGCCAGCAGAAGGCATAGGTAATAAAGTTTTTGCAGCTCTTGTTGGCCACGTTTGTGGTTTCTGTTATGAGCTGAGATGTGGACTCTGCTGCAATATCCCCGAAAGGGAAGGAAGAAATAAACCTAAAGCTTTTCTGCAATGCTTGAAGTTTAGGTATGTTCTATGTATCTTTAAAAATGAGAAATCAAGAGTGATGAAAAGATTGAGTTGTTCAAATCTTACTTCAACCATCATGCATTTTGGCTGCAGTTGTATTAATTTAAGTCCTTCTATAAACTTGGTTGAATAATGACTTCTTCAAAAGCAATAATGTTCTTCTAACTTGCTGGATTTCAAGTATACCAGCAGAGCAGTGGATATGTGTGTACTTAGGTTGTGATCTTGAAAAAAATCTTTTGCCAACACCACTATTAAGAGTTTATAAAGGCACTAAGATATAGATTAAAGCAATGTCTCGGTTTACATACATGTTAAAAGACAAAGTGATGAGAAAATTTTAGTTAAGTTTCAGCACAAAGCTGGGTTAATTATGATGTACTTCAAGTTTTTTATGCTAAGACCCAGATAAAATTACACAATAAGCTAGGACCAGCGTTTTTGATGTTAAAGAGGAACTCCTTGGAGTTCTCAGATTTCAGCGCTTCCTAACAGCAAATTAAATACAGACTTGATAAATGCTATATCGTGCTAACAGGAAGAATCATTTAAAACCATGTAAGAGTACTTAAGAGTTAACTAATTAACTAATGACTTGGGAAAGGGTGTGAATGTCACTGCATTGCCCAGCAAAGTTTGCGTGACAGGTTAAGAAATGTCAGGCAACCAGAATATGCAGGGCTGAGCGTGTGGCAGAGCTTGTGCCCTTACCTGGGGCGATGGCCAGGCCTCAATGACCTGGGAGATGCATTAGGAAAGCTGGGACTGAATAAACTGGAAATGGACTCCAGAAGCTCTCACAATAAGCCTGTTACTGAAACAGGGTTTTTAAGCAGATGAACAACAGAAAAATTTCTTCCTACCTCTCCTGTTTTTACTCCATTATAATCTGGTTTCTTGTCTGAACGCCCTGGAATAGAGCACAGATGTAACCTGGAGCTGGCAAGTGGCCTGGGCTGTTCAAGTGGCTGGGTTGCTGTTAGGTGGAGATCAGGTGGCCCAGAGAAGGATGAGTGCAGCCTCCCTGTGATACCCCTTATTGGCCAAATTCTGGTGTAGACACAGCGAGAGGGAAAACCACAATCCTTCTGTGAAGGATCACATTGGATCTGGGAGGCAACACTTAGCTGCCTGTGGTGGTCAGGAGCTTTCCAGAGTCTGGGGATAAAGGGTAAAAGAATAAATCTCCGAGGCTGTGACAAGGCCTTCACCTTGCTGCCTGCGGGAGCTTCTTCCTGGCTGGCAGAGCAGCTCCCAGGTACCTGCTGGTCCCAGCGAAGGCATCTCCTTCTCAAGACACTGCCTCAGAGCCCAGCTGGCTCCGTGGTTGCTTTGGGCTTCAGCAATCGCTGAGGTCATGACTGTTGCAAAACGCTGCTCCTGTGACCTGTTTACAGCACAGCTCAAAGACTAGGTAGGGAATCAAAGCCACATCTTTGGGGTTTTAGCTCTGAGGACATGGTTTAGCCCTGTCAGGCAGTGGTTTGAACTGTGGTGTACAATTTGGCAGCAACGCGCTTCCCTAATGTGGTTATGGTGGAGTATTAAAGCTGGTCACTTCTGTGTTAAATCTTCCTGTAATGCTTGCCTCTTCCCCTGCTTCCTGCCTCTGCTTCTGTGCTGATGGGAACTCCCGGTGAAGCGTTTTGATTTTCCTTCTCTAGAAGATGTACAGAAAAATGGATTGCATGTAATAACACCTGCATAGGCAGAGCTGTTTGATAGTAGAAAGCTGTCATAGTACAATGGTGAGTGTCTGGCTTGTATGCCCCATCCTAACCTGGGGACAGACTGTGAGCACACCTGCATTTGGGATTTTTGCTTGGCTTTCCTTACTTGACACAAGGGTCCCGTGGCCTTGCTACTTTTTGTGAGCCTATAGAGCTTTTAGGAAAAGGAAATAGGAAAGAATGCAAGAGGACAGCATTGTCTTTACGTTTGCCCCTTTGAGCTGGGCATGGTAATGTCAGGAGAGGAGAACTGGAGCCTTGGATCAGGAGCTGAGCTGATAACTGTGCTGCCCCGTTTGGTTGGTGACTCCCTCGTGACTCAAAGCAGTCCTCCTAGCAGTTTGTAGGGAGAGCTGAAGGTGAGGATACTGGTTAACAGGAACTGCATAAGGGCATTTTTTTGGGCTTGGAAAGAAGCAGCCAGCCTGGAGCAGAGCACAGGCTGAGAACAATTGCTCAGAGTTTACCTTAATCGTGGTTTTGTGGTGCTGGACTAGAGCATAGAGATAACTATTAGGTCTGCTCAGCCACGCGTGGGGGCCACTGTTCCTGTTCCCTGCTGCAAAACCTGGAGCAGGTGCAGCCTGCCAGGTCTCCCATGTGCCAGGCAGGGGTGTCCTGACCCCGGAGGTGGCCAGGGTGCCGTCTCCTCCCAGAAGTGTGCCCCCAGAGCAAGGCCGTGCCCCAGGTCGGGTTATGGTGCCATGCGGGTGCCTTCCTCCTCGGGCAGGAGGAGCAAGGAGCAGACAAGCACCGAAGGCTTTCACCGGTCTTTCCAGGTGACTAAGCACCAATTTTATTTTTAATGAAAGCTAATGCTAGGAAAGCAAATACGGCTGATGACGCATCTGGGAGAGTTTGTGTCACTTCCTGCGCTGTGAAAACCTGCTTAGGCTCTGAGAGATGCATTGCCTTGTATTGATTTTCCTACCTCGGGCTGAGTGTGCTTGTTAGCTTTCTCCCCGGTGACAAATTAGGTCATCCCTGCTGAAGGTCGGGATGGCTTTTCAGCATCTTCTTTCTATTCCGGGAGGTCGGGTTTTTGACTTTCCTGTCTGTGCTTGTTTTGGCCAGCAGAGGGTACTAAAGGAAAGGTTAATACCGAGGAAAGCTTTTGCTGTCAGCTTGTTTATCAGGCTGGGCTCAAAGTTGAAGATAAAAAGCTGCGCTTCTGGTAACCGAGAGGTCTATAACAAAGAACAATTAGAAGTGCTTATATCCTCAAATTGCCTTTCTATGCTAATTTGCTTTGTTTTATGCTTAAAACATTTGAATTTAAAACTTGCCAGTCATGTAAATGATCTCAAGTTTTTATTCAGTGTACAGTTAGCAATATATGTTGCTTCACATCCTTGATGGCATCTTTTGTAGAAATGAATAAATGCCTAATAATTATAGGGTTATGGTAAAAACAAAGCTATAAAAGCAGTCACGAAGTGATCTCCATTATAAAACATGTAGCTGACTTTAAAGAATATATATCTAAAGCTAGTGCTTGAAAGCATTGATGTAAAGTGTTTATCCTCCAAGATTAACGTGGAATTTTCACCCACTATTTTTATCCACTTGGGACTTCACCGTCCCTTCTGTCCCTGCTCATGTAATCTGTATCTCATTGCCAGATGTCTGCCCTGCATTGGGGGGTGCTGGACCACCTTACTCCACCTCTTTTCAGACAGGCTGTTTGCTTAGGTTTTGGTAAAGATCATGCTTTGTGTTTCCTGGCTTATTGCTGTCTATTTCTGTAAGCCCCAGGCACGGCCTCACTGTGTTAGTCACAGGTGAACACTTCCCAGGTCCCTGCCTGGGAGGATACACAGGCCAATGCTGCTAAACTCCTGGAACATGTCTGCAGCCAAAAATGAAGAGTTTATTCTCCTGGTCCTCCAAAGGCAGGGCTGTGCTGGGTCTGCTGTGTGTCAGCTGCAGAGAGGCTCCCCGGTGCTGTCACACGGAGCATATGGCACGTCTGGGTCACGGGCTGGAGCAGGCTGCGGCTCTCCCCCTGCTCCGCTGTCCCAGATCTGGTGATAGATGTGTTGGCCAGTTGACCCGAGGTAGTTTGTTACAATGGTGATGCACAGTGCTGCTGCTATTGAGGTTGTGTGGTTATCGGAGCCTGTGGGCTCCTGGAGAAGGGCTGCGGTCCTCCTGTGTTGCTCATAGGCACCCATCTCCTCTGAGCACGGTCTCTGGAGCAGTGAGATGGGGATGAAGGCAAGACTGGAGGCAACAAATCTGTTAATTCTCCATGGATTATGGTTTTTCCCCCTCTGCAAAACAGATAATACCTTAATTAAACTGCACAGTTGTGACCTGCTTTCATATTTTTCAAGAAAATGCTATGTTATTGCTATTTTGTTAGCTTCTCCAGTCCATCCTTGTGTTCCCATCTGGGAGGAACTACATGTAGGGAAAAGTGAGGAACAACTATTTTCAGGAAAAACAGGGCTTTGGGAATACCTTTTCAGAAAAACAGCAAAATAGCAGTGACGTTTTTCAGCTGGGGTTCTAAAGCAGTTTTACATCTGTGAAACACTTTATAGCTTTTGTCATTTTACAGATATTTCGTATATTAACGTTTTGTACAGACAATGCTAATATGAAAAATAAAATGAGCATTTATCAGGAAGTATAATTTTAGAAGAAAATTTATAATTTAAGAGAAATCTTCACAAATGGAGAAATACAGAACGGAGGTTTCAAGCCCACGTGGACCCCTGCATCTTCTCACATCTTATCTTCAACTCTATTATACATTGACAAGTAATATATATAATAGTATACGGAGGGTGATAAATTATGAATGTGTGCATGCATCTGCAGAACCACAGAATGGGACAAACAGGACTTGCATTCATTTGGGACTCAGTCCTCTGCACCTTCACTCTCTAAGCTGTGACCAAATGGGGAAAGCTCCCATGAGGAAAAGTAAACTTAGCAAACAAACTTCCTGCATTCCTGGGGCATGCCAAGGCAAGGAGTCTATCTTGTTTTGACTGTTTTTGACTTGTTTTTGACTGGCCCATAACACTGGCCTTGACCGTGCTTTTGGCTGCGAAAGATGTATGCTTTATTCCAGTACAACAGATTTTTTAAATTCCTCTGAGCTTTTTGTAGCAAATATTAATAAACTTATGTAAATGTTAATGTGATTTTCCACCCAAATCTCTTCCAAACTACTGTGTCACAGAAACGTGAAGAAGTTTAAGAGTTAGGCTGTGCTGCTGTGTTGTGGTCACCGCCTGTCATAGTGAGTAATTCTGTTTTATTGTTTTTGTACTCCTGTGCTTATCTCTTGTCACTTAGGTCTTGTTTTGGACTAGGTTTAAGCGTATGGCAGAGGTATATACTTAATGGTTTTCAGTTACACTATACTCCGTAATTGATAGCCAGAAAACCTGAAGGGTAACAGACAATGAACCCTAATAATATTTATAAAATGAGCCTCTAAACAGGAATGTAAGAGTTAAATATAAATTCTAATAGCTATAACTGTCGTTGCTTGTTTGCAGTTTATAACTTTCCTAGAAATACTATATTGAGGTATGAACTAGGGAGATGATCTACACCACCATGCACTGCTGCCTGGGATAGAGCTGCCCCGTGTTTAAAAGATGTCTTAAAGTGAAAAGGGAAGATGGAGTGCTTGCTTGGGAAGTACTGTTTTGCCATATGCTGACTCAGAAAGCACAGATGCTTAGCTTGTGAGTAAACCCCCTTACAGAATTGGGGCTTTCTGTAGCCAAGTGATGTTTAGATATTCCTTAATAGGCTGTGACATACCTCTTCAAGGAGTAGTTCCCTCTTCTAGATTAAATCTCAAATTTCTTTGTTTTATATCTTCCTATTTTACAGGCTTCTCTGGGCTTCTCTGCAGGTCTCTGTGCAACTCAAGTTAAGAGCTAATTAGGAGCTTCAGTCATTCTTTAAGGCTTTTTTTCCCCTCGGTTATTTGTGCTACGTGTTCACTACTGTCCTTGAATGCTCCGCAGGCAGAGCAGGTCAGGTGGATTCTTCTAATTCCTTGACTTTCAAAGCCTTGCCTAGTATTTAAGCCACATGATTCTCTAAAATCACTAAAAGGTGTCTGACTTCAGTTCTGTGTAATGTCCTGAAAGTGTAACAGTGGCTTTCCTTTAATGCCTCTACTGTATTTTTCTGCTTTTGATTCTTGTGAGTAGATGTGGATTAAACTATAAACAGAGCCTGCAGAAGGTGCTTATCATTACTGCTTATTTAGGATTAGCAGGGTTAGTGAAAATGACCCCTTTCCTTACTGTGACAAACCGCATGCTTATTTGTACATTCATGAAACAGCAACATAAAGCTGTGTAGCTCTGCCACAAATTTTAGCAGCTGTGCCATTGAATCTCATGTGCAGCATGGTAAGGCTACATACAAAATAAAAGACTCATTGTGAAGCACTGAGGGCCGTGGCGTATGCCTGGTGTGTCAGTATATGAGCTGGGGCTCACAACACTAGAAGCTTTCATGTGTCAGGAACACAGGGTGAGAAGGGAGTAATGGCATCTCTGATGCCACCTGACCCCACACAGCCGTGTAATGGACACTGGCTGCTCCAGGCTCCTTTTCCCGTTTGGACTGGGCTCTGCAGCTAACTGCTGGCTGAGGAGGTGGAGCTGAAATACGAAGCAGTCCTGTCCTGCTCCCAGGAGAGCTGCTCGAAATGGTGGCGGTGCCAGTAATGAACTTCGCCTCAGGATTTCAAATCCTGGGCTACTGCAGAAAAACTTCATACACATCTACTTCATGTGGAGAGGTACATAATACATCTATTCCCGGCACTGCAAAACACTTCTCAGTATCTTTAGGGACTTTGCACTGGTGATTAGGAATTGTGACTGCAATGTGTCCAGGAAGAAAGCAAAGATCACAGGCTCTGCCACTAGCCCCACCTGTAACAGCAGGTCACTTACCAGCTGCAACTTGCACATGCGCAATAGGAGTGTGCTGTGAGTCTTCCTTTACAGGAAGATGAGTGAGACCCCAGGGCTTCCTAACAGTCTTCTGTAGGGTAGTTCTTTCTCGATCCCAAGTCTACGAACTGGTGTAAGCATTCATCTGTCCTCTGTAACTTTTTTGGCATTGAGCAGTCTCCAGGGCTTGCACAAGGTGCACACACCCTCCCTGGCCAATCTTCCCCCAAATGAGTTGGATGTGAGGGAGAAAGATATGTTTTTGGCCAAAATAAATAATAACTAAAGCATGGTATTTAATATAAAAAGTTTTAAAAACAATGATCAAGTGGTAGTTGTCCTCTTGTGTTCTTTCACGGGACTAGAAACAGACAACCAAGTGTTCATGAGTTTTGATTTTGCTTAAAGGACTTTCTAAGAGGCTCTCAGTGGTGTCACTGTTCTCAGTCCACGACACAGCTTCAGTTCTTCATTCCTACTATCTTTTCAGTTAACCTTGACAGTCTTACCCTCAGTTCATAGTTCAGCTGCTCGCAGCCACAGACATGAACTACAAAAGCTTTTCTCAAAGTCTGTTTTGGCTCTACTGCAAAACATGACCCCAGCTGCGAGAAACCAGGCTCTGATGATGAAGCTTGGCTTGTAATGTAGATTGTGGGTTATACACAGCTCTTTGGCCTTCAAGACAGTGCCCCAGACACAAGGGATTGCTTATTAGGACCACAGCTCATTTCTGCTTCTGCTTAGCTCCTGGGTGCTCTCTGCAGGTGCTCCCTCCTGCAGAAATGCCTGGAGGCTGGAGCAGGGACTTCACCCATTAAACCAGGTCGGAGAGCATGAGCCCATTGTATTGGCTGCTGGCCAGCTGCTAGGGCTGCTCAATTACTTTCATCTCCCATCTGGACTGGATTTCAACCAGTGACATGGGGGTAAAAAGCTTGCTATTCCATTACAAATCCCCTGAAATTTCTGTTTCGCCAGCTGTCCTTACTGGTAAAGATTTTGCTTAATGGCTACCTCTCACATCTTGTCTGGAGGTCTTAGGGACCTCTGGCGTTACAGATGATGCAGTTTTACAAATAAGTTGCATTTCCAGACAACCAGTAATGTTTCTAAAAATGCCTGACTGTCTTGAGCATCCAGGCAGGGATTAGCCTAGAGGCATCTTTTGGTCTAATTGGATAATTGCCCAACACTGTAAAGGCAGCTAAGAATGGACCCACCCCATTTTTCATATTATTTGCATCTATTTGGGTAACACAATTAGCATAATGCGCTAAGTAGCTATTGATGCTAATTGCAAAGCTGCATCTGGAAATATTTGTAACATCCATGTTTGCTATGATTTTTCAATTTGAAAAGCAATCACTTTTCAGAGCGATAGATGAATCATTATTTTTCAGCGCTGAAAAGAGGATGTATGAGCAGCCCCCTGGGACTTCTCTATTAAAAGAAACTTTTATAGTTCATGCCTCAACTTTTGATTGCAAGGCCTTATAATAATACTGTGACATATCATTAATTCAGCAGATAGTGGAAAAAGTCCTCCCTTGACATTTTTTTCCTCAGCTTGGAAGGTATCTTTGCTATAGTTAGGGAAACCCTGCTTCTGTACAGAAAGTACCATGCAGTGATTCTTGTACGTGTGGTCCACAGCTCCCTGCTCAGGGATCACACTGCTTGAAAATATATCAAGTACTGCATTTAGCTAGAGCCAGTGGGTTGCTGACCTGCGGTGTGATTTGGTTTGGTCACGTAGTAACTTCAACACACTGTCTTTGCAGACCATTAGCAACATAAGCTGTTTTATTGTTTGTTTGTTTGCTGTTTGGTATAACAGGACTCTGCTGTTATACCACAAACTTGGGGGTCAGGGGATCCACATACCTTGGAGCCAGCTCTGTTTTCCCTATGGTGAGCTACATTGCTGTATGTTGGCATTCAGGGACACTGTAACTGCTGCTCTTGCAGAAGTCAGAAGTTTTGAGGACTGCAGAACCAGGCCAGACCACTGTGGTGTACAAGTGGCTAATGGATGTGAGCTCTGCCGCATAGCGTGTGTGCGAGTCCTGGATATATTCTGGGAACAACAAAGTGTTTTAGGAAATATGCTGAGTGTTCAGTGAAATAACTAATTTTGTTTAATTTTTAATGTTCTAGGCTATGTCCACATTGGGATAACTGCGGGTCAGATTCCCTTAGTTCAAACCCCAGCAGAGACCTAGGGACTTTTGGTATGTACACAAGAGGAAGCTGGAGCAGGTCTCCTGGTGATGCAGCTTGTCACTGATGTGCTTAGAGGCATTTCAGTCAGGAAACAATTGCTTTCTCCTGAAGGAACTGTACAGGACCCTTACAGGGGTTAAAGCCCACAGCTATCTATTTAGCCAAGAGATAAGAGTGAGCAGTTTCTATTTATGCCATGCAGCTGTTGAAATGAGCACACTGCTGGCTAGAGGCATCAGCACAGCTGCTTTAAGTAGCTTATTGAATCTGAAGCTTTGCTGTTTACTGCTGCCCTTTAGTCCTTGTCAAAATGTGGACAGAAAATTCATGTTTGTTCTTACAGAATAGATACCATGTTCTGCTCTTTCTCTAGGTAAAAAAATGCTTGCTTCTGAAAAGTGGCTCAGGAAGTCAAATAATAAGCACGTACACTTGTCACAGTTCTCCTGAGCCTGGACGAAGCAACTACCGTGGCTGCAAGAACTCAAGCCCTGTTCTCAGCCTTCAGGGCAGGGTGTCAGTCCTTGGACACCACATCGTTTTGTACAATACAGCACCTACACCACACTGCACGTGTTCCCCCAGTTCCAGCCAGAACCCCTGCTGTGGAGCTGTGGGCTCTGAGGGCCCCCAGGAGCAGCCGGGCAGGTGATGTGGTGCTGCCACCGAGGGCAGTGTGAGGTGCCTGCAGGAGCTGGCCTCTGTCCCTTGGGACAGGGACCTTCCTTCCAGTGGTCACTCCATCCTCCAGGGCTTTCACTGCTGCTTTCTTTGGGTGTTGACCCAGCAGTGTGTAGAGCACTTGGAAGCAGTACGGAAAAGATCCCACTGGGGAGGCACCAAGGGCAACCAGAGCTTCAAAGTACAAAGATCTTACACGGCAACTTCTTCTCCCCCCTGCCTTCCCCCTGTGGAGCCTGGAGAATTGGGATCGTGCATGCTGTTTTCCCGCAGTCTTTGCACGCACATAAAATGCTGTGGTGCTTGTTAGTGCCTTGTAGGCACTATAAGAAAAAGAGAACAAAAGATTTCAGTTCTATGAGACACAGTAGATCAATTAAATCTCATGCTGCCAAGGCAATGTATAAATAAATATAGGCTGTCACCTGTATTTCACATTTACTTACAAATGAAATGATTAAGTAGAGCGTATCAGCTAAGGTTTGTTAACTTACTTTATTATAGATAACTGCAATATGAATGCAAATCAATATAGCTGGCTACTAAGGAGATAGAAACAATGCAGCTCTCATATCAGCTTGTGAGAAAAGTTTAGCCTTCATTTTAATTTTAGATATGGGGCTGGAAACATCATAAAACTTAAATTGAATAATATATGAGTAATTTCAATCACTAACTTTATCTAAATTTGAAGAGCAGTTTAAATGTCTTTCCAGAGAATGTCCCACCCGTTCTTTTGAGGAAAATAGGGTTTCAACAATAGCAATACTTTAATGAAAGCCCTTATAGAGAATTGAAATTAATTACTCAATTGCATAAAAAGACTTGTAATGAAATTAATAGAGTAGAAAATTTGTAACGTTAATTCAAATCTAAATTGACTATGGAAGAAAACTTCAAAGGAACTACTCCAATGGGAGCCTTTTGCGGGCTGCAGTAGGCATGGGTAGGGCCTGGAATTCCGGAAGAGCTGTAAGAAATGTCTGAGGAGAAAAACAAACAAACAAAAAAAACACTTTGCTACTAAAAGGATGAGAAGATGATTGACTGGAGGTCTGTATGCCAGGTATGGGATTAGCAAGCAGGCAGAGCTCCTACCAGTTAGACATTAATAATGTCAGGGTAGGGTCAGATTAACCAGGGGCATGGCCAGTGCTAAGCTGCTGTGGGGTCACCTTGGCCTGACCCTGGGCTTCCCCTGCAGGCACAGCTGGCTGCACACCACAGCGAGTCTCATGTGCCCATGATATAAAGTGTCGATGAAATGTAGCCTGGCATCTGCCCCCGCTGTTCCAGGTGCAGTCTGTCTCTCACAATATGGAGTTTTTAAGACCCTTCTGGCACTCTGTCATCTGTGCCAGAGGCTTACATACCCTAGCATCCCTCTGCAGGTGAGGCCTGTAAGAGTGTCAGGTTATTGATGCAATTTATCTGTTGTCACTTGAGGCAAAAATCACTACATTGAGGTGCTTGCAACCGGTATAGCTGGAAATGACTCATCCAGAAATCTTTAAAACCTGACATCCCATCAGTGCCCCCAGAAAATACATTAGAAAACTTCAATAGCTCTGCAGTATTCTTCTGTTTGGAAGGCAGTCCATAAAAATGCCCTACATAGGTTCCTGCTGTTTGAGAGCCATACGGTCATTTAAAACTGTAGTAAAGACTGCCCAAGTGCAAAGGGAAGGGGCTTGGATGCAATGGGAAGTCTTAATATCATCTCCAGGTACTGCCATGAATCAGCTCTTATATGAGCTGGGCACAAAGCAGCATGGGGCTAGGTAGATGCACAGAACAACAGGACTCGGTGGCATGGAGTCCTTTAAAATAACTTTTTTTTTTTTTTTTTACTCACAATTTAAAATGGCTGTTCTGTTCATTTACAATTTCTGGGCTAGAACTTGCATGATGTACTTCAGGCTATTGTGCAGCTTGAGAGACTTGTAGGAGGAGGAAAAGGGCTATTTTGAGTAGAAAAAACTCCTAAACTATAATTACAGCACCACCACTTAGCTATGGCAATTTAGCTACAAATGTCATTGAAGGAACTCAGGAGCAGCGGCACAGCGTACTCCGTTGGTGGGCTGCGGTGGTCTCACCCTGCTGGCAGCTCAACTCCACCACAAGTGTGCTCTCACTCCCCCTCCTCAAAGGGAGAGTGGGGAAAGAAAGCAAGCTGGGAAAGAAAAAGGCTCCCTGGTTGTGATAAAGGTAACTTCACTGAAGGGAAAAGAAGGGCTGTGAGGGGTGGGAGCAAAGGCTCCCACTCATGTGGGGTGGGAGATACCCCTTTGGTTTAGGTCAGCTGCCCTGGTGACCTTTTGTACAGGCTGAATTTGGGTTTTGGATATTCACAAGCAACTTCTAGTAACTGTCATATATTTGGGCAGAATTAACCCAGAAATGTATTCACCATCCTGCATATATCAGGCTATTAATTAACTAATGCAGAGTGCTGTGAAGGAGGAGGCCAGCAGCAGCATCGGTTGCTTTGTAGCCCAGGCTGAAGCCAAATAGGCTGTCACAGACTGAAGGAAAAAGCATTTTTTTTCTTCCAGCAAGGTCCTGTAACTGTTCTCCCTCATATTTAACATAAGGAAAATTCTGTAGAGCCTACAAGTTAAACTTGTGTATCGATTCTGAGGAAAGCACTTTGTTTATTGCTGCAGAATTTGCTGGATGCCCTCACAGGTGAGGGAATTTTCCACTTGTAGATCCATTTCAGTCTCATGAGCACATTAAAATGTATTTTCGACAACTACCTATGGTGCTCAGAGGCCAGGAAAATTCCTTTTAGATCCCTCAGGGTCCGACTCCCTCATTCTGCTGTGTCATCCTGCAGCGCATCCTGCTGTTGTATCGCTGCTGACAAATCAATTCCCTGGGCCATCAGTTAACCCCCGTGGGTCTGGTGCCTAGCTCTTCAGCAGGCAGGGGACTTTCTTCCCCTCTCAGGAAGGTGCAAGAAGAGTCTTCTCCCAGGGAGAAGTCGTAATGATGGCAAGCAACACGCAGGCAGCGCTGCAGACCTGGATGGGACTTTGCACGTGGGATTTATCTTTCCAGTAGCACGTATGTAAATGCTGTTGTTCCATGAGAGTGAAAAATGCATCCCTTCAGGAAGGGGAGTGATGTGAGGCTGGCTGCTGCATCGCCCCTTTGACACCCTGTAACCCCCCTGCCACTTGACTGATGTGGACCAGGACTACTCTAATAGGTGCTGCTGCTGTTTTCAATGCCACTGCAAGAGAGAAACATGATTTCTGTTGTCTTCTGCATGTGTTATATGTCTGGTACAGCTGGGGATATCTCAGTAGGGTTTCAAGGAGCCTAAAAGGCCCTTGAGATTTTCATTGTGTTTTATAAATTCAATCACAGGGATTGACATTAAGAGCGTGCTCTCAGAGCACTGGTGATGTGTTTCTCTGTTCACTGTAATTTCCTGCACGCCTCTCTTCGTTTTGTTGTTCCGCTCTACAGGTGGCACAGAAGCTCAAGTGCTGCTTTTGCCATCTGGCATCGCTGTGGATGCGAGTGGCACAGCCAGGATCACGGCTTCCTACTCCCTTTGCAGTCCTCCCTGTCCCTAATAACCCCCAAGGAATGTGCCAAAAGAAAAAAGGGGGCAACCTCCAGTCCCTTTACTTAGAAATGGAGGTTGCAAATCCACCAGCTTTACTCCAAATCTGTGCCAGGGAAAGGGCAGATCCTGGCCTTGCTGGATGTCTTGGTGAACTCATGCAAATTTTCCAGTTTGTCATCTTTACATGTAGACTTCCCTGCCTCTCGGGGGTGGGAGAACACTTCTGAACTCTGGCTTTCTGCAAAAAAAAAAAAAAAATGGGGGAGGTCTGTGGGTCTGCTCATCAGAGGCATGCATATATGGGGGAGAACTAGCTTTGATACTAATTGAGAATTTGGCCTTGTGTACTGCGGCTGTTTTCACATGCATAAGCAAATACTACTGTAAACAATAGTTTAGACCCTAGGCAAACATTCATTGCTGGGGCCTAGAAAGAAAAGTTTGTGCTTTATTTCTGCTTTAATGTGCAGTTATGTTAATTGAAAAGCATACAAAATAAATAACAATAAAAACCTCTCCTGCTGGAATTGGCACTGTGGGCCCATCCAAACCAGTATTCCTGAAGGAAATGGGGTAAAGACTCTGCAGTGCAAGTGTGCTCCTTGGTTTTCTTGCAAAATGCTTGTCCATGCCTGCATTGGAATTAACTGCTAACCTTTGTGACTCCATAAGTAATACTAACATTGATTCCTTTTTAAGGCTGTATATCCCGCTCTCTGGAAATTAGTGGGGGAGAAACTGGGAAAGGATCTCTTATTTTTGAAAGAAGCTTCAGTTTTGCAAGCAATTTCAGCACATGTTCATGGACTTATACTCCCCTTTAGTTCTGCAGGCTCCTTAGAAAATTGTAGCTCAATAGCTATGATTTAGGTGAAAAGTTAGAGCTACTTCTGTTATTGCTGTTCTTACATCATGAGGTCATACCCCAAAAGCAATTTCCATTCTGCTTTGGCAGCTTGAAACTGTATATCACGCAAATCCTTACCTCAAGACTGAATTGTGATCAGCCCGTGCAGTTACTGGTACCAGAGTATCTATGTCAAAAGCAACCTGAAACTCTTTTTCAAGAGTGACTAACTGAATTGGATTTATTCCATGGTATACGGCGTTGCTGTCAAGCATCCCATTGACTGGGAAGTGTCTAGTAACTCGAAGTTTATAGTCAGTAAAGGAATGCAAATAATTTAATTAAATTAGTACATCTACGAGTCTGTGAAGACAAAGCAGAAATATAAGAATAGGTGCATTACTGTTGATAACCAAGACTAAATAAAAGTGTAATAAATGCCATAATAAACTACAGCAATTAAGTTGAAATAACTCAATGTTTGTCAAACAAAATTCTAGAAACCTCACATTGCTGTGAAGCGTTTATTCTAATTAAAAACATTAAATACATATTCTGCTTTGTGCTAGGGAAACAAAAAAAATCAGAAGATAATCTAGAAATCCTTGAAAAATAGTCTACTTAATCACTTTCATTTTTTTTCTGTGCTACTATCTGTTACTGCAACTGTTCATGTGAAGTTCAGATTTTGATTTTTTTTTTCATGGTGTTGGTACCGTGTGGTAATTCTCTGCTTGAATTTGTCCTGATTATGATATCAAATAGTTGATATGAAACAGACTTCTGTTCTACATAACAGATTGACTTTATGCAGAAGTATAAGTACACTTACAAGTACAATAAGTTTTCTATTATCTAATTAACCAAGTATAGGTGAAATTTTAATTTAAATCATATGATAGCTATTCTTTAAACATGAATGTACTTAAGTCTTACTCGAGAGAACTGATTGTTAATACAGTTAATAGTTAAACACAGGTTCTCATTTTTAAAATCTCAGCCAAGCCAAGAAAAAGAAGAAGAAAACCTAATATGCAAGTCCAAGGCTAAGCCATCATTTCAGTCACACAAGAAGCAAACAGACATCATCAAACCCTGACCTGAAGCTCTATCTGGGGGTGTAATATCATACTTAGATGTTATATTGTGCTTTTTTCTTTAGCAGGCTTTAGATAAGTACTTGCTCAACGGAACAATTGGTTCAGATGATGGAGTAAGGTTGCCTGCTCTTGTCCAAGATACAATCTTTTGTATCCTAATAAGTCTCATACACCCTCTGTATTTCTGCAAAAGACAGCTGCAGCTGAACTTTCATATCAGTTCCTGTTTAATGTGAAGCTTATATATTCTTCTCTATTACTATACTATTGCAATGAACTCGATCATTGCACATTAACCAAGAAAGCAACTTCCTCCACTCACACCTTTCCTTCTGTAGATCAAGTCCTGTAAATACACACCTTTTAAAGAGTTCTTGGAGTGGCAGGAATAGCTGAGATGGCTGTGCAATCCAGGAGCAGTGGGCTTTGCCTCTGGTGAGGCAGCAGCTGGAGGGGACAAGGAGCTGAAGGTCACAAGCTGTAGGGATGGCCACTGTCAGGGAGCTCCACATGCAGCTGCTAAGGGCCTGGTCCAAATTCCACAGACCCAGGTGCTGTCAGGAGTGCTTTAAATAGCATTTTTAGGGGTTACTGGGACATACTAAGTGACATCTAAAATTCCTTGTAGTGCAGTTTTCTGTGAAGCCATAAATCTGCGCTTTGTTCCATGCTGAAGGCTGTTTATGGTCTCTCTGCACAGAGTCTCCATTCTTATGCCTTCTGAATGCAGATGGAATAATGAAATACTTGCATTAACGGACTATTAACCCATCCAATCTTTAGTGAATAAAAAACTTGGTAGCCAAGTATGGCATTCCAGGCCAAAAGCTTGCTAGATTCTGACACAAGACCGTGAGGCTACAGCTGATTTCTTGGGCCATTCTGCCTACTTTCTTGGTACTACTGCAGGCAACCATGGCATATGGTCCTTCTCCTAAACCAATGAAGCTCCACAGACACAAAGCACATCATCTTGCTTTGCTGTCCAAGCTGGCAGTTGTCTCCTGCTTCGTGCTAATTCCAAACGGGACAGTTTCTACACAGAATCTAAGTTTTTATGCTCCTAAAGAAAATACTACATAACCTCTTAGAAAACAACCTGTTATTTTGATAATTAATAATAAGTGAACAAGCTATTTTGTTAAACTACTGACCTAATGCTGTTATGCTGGGACCCCTTAGCTCCTGAGAAGCAGTCTTCTCCGGATAAACCAACCAAAGATACTTCTGTAATGCCATTTTAATTAGATCCAGCTACCACAAAGAACCACCCTGCCCCAAAGTGAATTGGCAAGTGCAGCGATTCGGCTTCTTAGAAGCTAAACTTAAGCTGTTTCATTTCGGGGTTTAGGCTCCACCGTCCATCTCCAGTGCAGGAAATGAGGTCCTTAACACCCGCAGCTGCGGCAAAGCCCCGCACGGGCAGGAGCAGTGGGCTCAGCCTTCAGTCCTTCTGTAAGCAGAACTTAAAAGCAGTTGTTCCCCTCGCACTTAATGAAAAGCTGGAGAGAAGAAAAGGCCAGCAATTAGTAACAGTAGCTAGTTAATTGGTAGAAATGTTAAAAAAAAACCTTTGATAATCCCGTGACGAATGTCAGAATGGGACTGTGACAATGACAGCTTTGGAATACACGCTCATCTGGAAAAGCAGCTCCAGTATTGACTAAATTGCTAAATCTATTTCAATATGACTTTGCGTTTCTCATCAATCTTAAGCAATGATTATATTACAGGGGCCTGTACCGTATGGTTTTTGACTCTGCTGTCTTAAAAATCTGCTTAAGGTATCTATCAAGACAATTACAGCTCCCCTTTTTGTTCCCCTATGTTGCTCTGGGGCCCTTGCACTGGAGTTGTGCGCTCCAAGCTGCGCAGGCAGAGCCGGCAGGGCTCCTCTGAGCCTTAGGAACAGCCCAGGGCTGCCAGAGGTGAAGGACAGAGGGAATTTGTGTGAGCACACCGAGAGTGGGGCCATGCCTGGGCGGAACGGGCTTGCCCGGTGCCACTGATGGCACTCCTGTATTGCTGGGGCTGTTTGGCTTGGGCGACCCAGCACACCTGCCCAGGACAGCTGACAATGAATCGCTGGACAGCACTGATCTAACATCCCTACCTATGGAAATTCATCCCTGGTGCATCCCTTATGTGGGAGCATGGATGGAGTCTGTCGTTACATATTTACAGTTGTTCTGCATTGGTCTGCACTGACAAAATCCCCAGGGTTTAAGGCTCCAGCTGTACCTCACTGGCCGGTCACTGGCTGGCAGTGGGGAAAGCCAGAAACACGACTTCTGTTCTTGATGCTTCAGAAGCAAGTTTCTGAATCTGGAAATGAAATTTGATTTTCTTGCCAGAACTTAGCAATAAAAATGTGATTGAAACATGTCTCATATGTCAGGCCAAATTTTCTTAAGCCTTTCCTTTGGGAAAAGATAGAGATTTCTAGAGTGGATCATGCTGGATATGAAAGGCTAGAAACATCTCTTTTCACTTCTAAGCTGCGTGCGAAGTAAGCAGAAATGTGTTTCAGCCAAAAGGCTGAAACAATTTAATCCTCCCTCCTAGCCGCTGGTATAATTGCAGGCCAACTCTGAGCCAGGCATTAGAGATCAGACCTTTCTGCCAGCATAACTGGGCTGTGTAGTGAGGAAAGGGAAAATTCCCACCAAGATCCTACAGAGCTGAGCAGAGCAGATTTTTTTTTCCTGCCACTGTTAATATGCAGAGCAAAGCACGTTCTGTAAAGCTCTGCTGCTCTGTTGTAACTTATCCAGACACCTGGGATCTGTCATGAGTTAATAGGTAAGGGTTAGTATTTGCCAGCCCAAATTTTCCCAGTCTGTGAATCCTTTTCCCAGTTGAGGTTGCTGCTCTGCTGAACTGTGGCTGCTGTACAGTCTCACAGTAAAATACTGCATGCTGTAGTATTGTGACTTTGTCAAAAGCACTTACAGGCAAAAATTAGTGTCTGCTGGGGGGATGCGTATACTTCCTTTGCCATTGTTTAGGCAGGTAAATGCAGGGGCAGTGGTTTGACTGGAAGAAACATGGCAATAGTCTCCATATTCTCTAAAACCCTGTCATTGCTGGCTGCTGCTAATTTTCTAGTTGAAAATAATATAGACAAGCAGACCTTCTCTGTGCAGAGATTCTGACCTCCCAGGTGAATTTAGTTTTTTTGTATTTTAGTTGAAGCATTAAATGCAATTGTTTCTAGCAATTTTGAATCAATTTTGTTAGTTCCTGAGGCTTTTTCCACCCATCATCTTACTGAGGTAATAGCCAGCTGGGCGTGAAACCAAGAAGAAAAGCATGAAGAGAAAAATGTAAGGCAATAAAGAATATCGAATGAGCACAATTATGGGAAAAAGAGATAGAAAGTCTATTCTCCACCAATCTGTAGACCTGTGAAAACTGTTTTTAAACCTGATGCTCTGTTAGTAATCTCACTGCTGTTGTCCTCTTTCTCCTACAAAACATTCCTGCGTGTGGCAGATTGAACTGGAATCAGGAGATAAATCCTCTTTAAATAAGCAGCACTTTCTAAATTGTTTCTGAGCGTGGCACGTGGGCCTTCCACAGCTCTGCTGCCCAGACGGCATCTTTGGGAGAATAACAGGAACTATCGCACCATGCTCCGGTGCAGATCTGCAAGGGCTCGCCTATAGCTTTGTAGTAGCTGCCAGAATCGCATCTGTTACCTGTTGGGGTGGTGCTTGAATGCCTCCAATCTAAAGCAGGTGTCAAATTCAGCAGAGTTCAGTCTGTAATGCGTAAACTCCTACAGGAGCTTAAAATGTGGTGTTTAGATGGAATGCATCTGTTCGGTGCCCTTTATCTCTGTCCGTCACGAAAGACCATCAATTCTCAGCTGAAGAACAGTGCTCCCATTTTTGTGTTTGGTGTTTGGCTCTGCAGGATATCGAAGGTTCTCATGGGAATGACCTTACAAACTCCTCAGTGATAAAATTCTGCAGAAAATCACAGTGCTGCTCAATTTACATTGCAATATGTGGAGCAGGGCTGTTGTAATAAACTTCTGGTTCCCTGTTTGTGTGCCGCAGTGAACTCTTGATTCTGAGTGGTGAAATAGCTGAGTTTATGCACAGCAATGCAGATGGAATTGATGCATTAGAGTTTAGCAGGTTATCATTACTGTAGAAGTAGATAATGACGTATCTTCTAATTAGGAAAAATACTCAGTGGTTAGGGTGAATTAAAGGCTAGAGCTGATTTGACCCCAATCAGTACAAGTGAGGATATAGTGCTTCATCATGCAGACAGTGCTGATAGCATCAGGGTCCAAAAGCCATCTGCTCCTTCCAGTCTTTAAAAGAAATGCACTCAAGGGTGTTTCTAGGACTGTTCTCTTTCAATCTTTGGTCTTTCATGCAAATGGGAGTGAGTTGAGATTCCTGAGTGCAATCACTTTAACTCTTACTTAAGTCACTGTAATGTTCAACTCCAGTTGAGGAAAATCTTAGCATGCTGGCAGATCTGGTGCCAGCGCGATGCCTACCTACTGCCCATGGCTGGCCTGGGAGTTGGAGATTATACATTAAAATATGAAACCCATTTCCTCATCAGCCGTACCTTAGGGACATCCGTGCATTTGCAAATCTCTGTACAAAGTACTAACAAATGATCAGGTTACCCGTTGTTTTTACAGTTTCTAAGATTCTTATTTAGCTTGAAGGAAACTAAAATTGAATTTATCACATAGAATATAACATTAATAAAAGGTTTTCAAATGTATTTCACAGCACTATGACAAAATGCAATCTAGCAGTTGTGAAGTAAGTATTATAAGCTATGTAATAGTCAAAGAGGTGGAGGTCGTTTTAGGTACAAATCACAAGAAATTCCTTAGTAAAGGGATTTGTTTTTTTTTTTTCTATCAAAGAGAAAGGAATATTTGCAATGAAAGGACTGTTATAAAAAAGTGCTGCTCCAGTTTTATCAGATGCCTCCCAGTGAGAGATGTCATCACTCACTGGATTTTGAGGACACTCCTTTTTATGTCTGATTTCTGTTAAGCCAGGCAGTGCAAGGAAACGGCTGTTCTTCAGCAGGACACTTCCACATGGAGAGAAAAACTCACCTCTGGTATCGGCCTGTGCAGGGAGTACCTGAAATTGTTTATCCTTCTCTCCTGTTTCTCATTGTCTTTGGAATCAATTTCATCCTACAGGGTGTGTGAAAGATAAAGACAAGGCAGTCTCCCGAAAGCAAGGTTTGTCACTGTTTCCACCACTTGTACAACATGGCTGTTTTCTTCTCCCATACACTCAACAAAGGGAATGGAGAGGTAGACAGAAATACTTTCAGCATTTTGCACTGCCTTCAGTAAAGCAGAAAGATGGATGTAAGAAGCATGAACACTGAAAGGTAAGAGGACATGATGATGAATTGTCATGAATGATAAATTCACAACTTCAGTCCCATAGGGTCCTGAAAACATGAAACCAAGTATAAAAGTATTTTACAATCTTGCAATAGCTTTTGCAAGTTGAACTTAGAGAATTTAACTTGCTTTTATTGAAAAGTTCAATTACCTGTGAAGGTCTTAGAGATAATCATAGCCTTTGTGTTTAAAATATTTCACTTAGGGATGAAGCCATTCATTTCTAATGGAAGTTATTCCAGGAAGGATATGTATACAAAAGCCTGACTTAAACTTACTGTACGTTATTTGATAGAGAAAACCCATCTTTCATATAAGCTGAAATATGCTTTTAAGGAATTTATGGGCTAGTCTGGAGCATTGGGAAGTTCAAAAAAATGATTGAGCTTGCACATACTTAGCTCAAAAAATATTTTTGATTCTATTAGTAAAATCATAATTGTACCCAGGTAAATATAGCAGCCTAATTGCCATTTTTCCTGAACATAACAAAACAAAAAAGCCCACTAATTATTTTAGTTCTTGTCATTCTCTCAGAGTCTTGGCATCCCAAGTACTGGAAGACAAATCCCTTGAGAGAGACTGCAGGAAGTTTATTCACAGCAGCAATCTCTTGTGTAAACATATCTTCCCCCATGTGACTTGATCCGCAGAGGAAGTAAGGCACACCTATGGAAAGTGGGGCTGGTGCAGGAGGTTTGCCAGAACACGAGCACGGCTTTGAAAAGTTGCTCGGGCAGGGGGTGATTCTTACCGTGGTTGCACTGTGCAGCTTTTCATTTGTCAGTTCAGGTCTTGCTTGCAATATAAGTTTGGATTGCTGAGTATTGTGTTTGCATTGCAACTGTGCAGTGAGGGCCTGTGCAAAATATAAGCTCTGTATTGCAAATAAAAATAAAATTTCTAGTTATATTTCTCCTGAAAACTAATTAAAAAAGGTAGGTATTATCCATATTCCACTTGTGTTGGAAAATAAAAAATTAGATAAGGAAGTCTTAGTCATAAGGTCTAAATGTGGATGAGAACTTTTCAGGTAATGTATTGTATGATTTACCAGAATATTAAACTTTATTTAGCTGTTACTAATCTGACTTCATGAGTTAGTAAAAGACTATCATGTTTAAATTAGTTAAATATAACAGTTTTCTAATTTGTGCCTTTTTATTTCTCATAAATCTAAAAGAAATACAAATAAATAAAAGTACAACCCATACTCCATTTATCAGCTGAAAACATCCAAAATGTGAATTGCACAATATTTGCTTATTCTGTACAAAAGGAACCCTTCACTGGTACAACACTTCTGTGTTCCAAAAACAGGGAAATAACCTTGGAATAAACTCTCCATATTAAAGTAGCTTTTTTTTTAGTTGATAAATATTGGCAAGAAAGTCTTATAAAAATACAAGCTTTAAAATTTAATAATATATAAGAATGCATACTGTATCTAACTGCAAAGTACATTGTAAACACATTTTGGAAAGACAGATAATTCGCTTTCCTTGTTTTTCTTTCGTAGTTCTACACTACGGAACAATTTACCCCTAAAAGGATTAGCTAAAACTGAGTTTTGATTTTATGCTACTTAATTTAGCTCTTTAAAAGTTTGTATTGCTGGTGCTTACCTCTTTTTGGTAGAGAGGAGTCTCTCTTCCTCAGCCAATTATTTTTCACTCCCTTGGGCCCTTCCCTGCTTAGGCAGCTGTACAGAAACTCTTAAGAATCTGAAAACAGTTGCTAAAGTTGGATCTGGAGCCCTTCAAGTGAACAAAAATATTAAATTGAACTGGTTCTGTTTACTACAGCTGTACCCAAGGTCAAAATGCTCAAGATAAGATGTTTTGATCACAAAGTTTAAAAAAGATTGAAAATAAATAATACAATAATTTGTTTGGTAACTGTTTAAATTCCATTGGATGTGGGGGACTGAAAATTGGATGGGCCATTCCCCGTGGCTTCTTTACTTCAAAACCTCACCTCTGGCTTCTAACACGTTGTGTTTTAATGAAATAAAGTTAAAAAGTCACTGCCTGCTATGGGCTTCAAATATTAAAATAGAAGTACTTCACAGTTCTGTATCTTTTCTCTGTATCTGCAAGTAAATCAGTTTTTATTTCCAAAAGACACTTTTCTTTTTTTTTTTTTGCTAGGTGCCTCTGTTCTGGGCAACCAGCTTGGTGGACCTTGGTCTAGGGCTCCTTGGGTGCGAAACGCATGCTGCAGTCACTTCCATTATTGCTGTGGGTGTACTGGGTGCTTCTGAAAACAATCAAACAAACCAAAACAACAACAACAACAACAAGTGTCAGTGGTTGATCATACAGAAATGTAGAATGCTTTTGAAAATTTGACTTTGTGGCTACTTGAGTTCATACAGCAATTTCATAGGAGAACCAGGATGCAAAACTGTGGACCCCAACTTTGCAGCCTTAACTTCAATGGACCATGGAAGCGTGGACCATTAATTTTCATGTGAAAAGAGTTTTTGTTCAGGGTGAGCAGTGCAACAGCAGTATTCAGCGTGCTGCTTGACTGCATCTTGTTAATATAGTGTTACGTTGACACAACGCCTTTTATCCAGGATTGTAATCACCATATCGCATCACTGGTGGTGTCAACTGAGTGCTTTTAATTCTGAATTCTTCTGCCTTTGCTCTGAGCTGAAGAATAAGGCTTTTAGCCTTTCCTGAACTGCTTGGATGAGGGGCTTGACAGGAGCCTGTTCGCCTTTCTGTTCTCCTCTCAGGATCATTAAGCTCAGACATGAAGTAGAGGCTAATCTTTAGTGTGCCCGGTTCTGCTAGTCCTCCCTAACGGCTACTGCAAGGGCACAGAAGCATTAATTGACTAATTTTGGGGATCGTTTTACACACAACATTTTGTCATCCATTTCGATCGTAAGCTCCATCTTGATGTTCCAATGGATTTGAACACATCGGAAAGAGCTTTCTTGGCAGGTAAACACATTGTGTTCACGCACAGTGCTGAATTTCTAAAATTTGGGAGGGAAGGCAGGAGCAAGACAGAAAATTTCTGTTGCTTTAGAAAACAAGAGTGATTTAACAGCTTGTCAGATGACTAGAACAGCAGAAGAGCCTGTCTTGGAGGTTTTCTGATCAGATTAAAAGGTTTCCATACTGGCAGGGAACTTTGCTAACAGAATTGAATACCACCAACTCTGTGGAAGAAGTGTTCACTCAGAGGGAATATCTGTTAAATCACAACTAATTAATTAAACAGGTCTTCAACGGCAGATGTCACTGAAGCCTTAAAATTTAAGAGAGGATTTCAGAAGGCTGAGGAACTAAATAAGCAAGCCTTGGTATTACTTTAACTGTTAACATACTGTGTATGTATCTTACTTTATTTACTATGAGAGTCTCATCTCTAGAAGATGCAATAAATTGATATTCTTTATTGCACTCATTCTTGTTATTACTGTTATATTTGGCTTCACCTTCACCAAATTATGCCTATGGCAGTGGTGTTTTTTCTGTCTCCTTAAAACTGACTTTCTTATTATTAGCTCAGCTTTATCAGCAATAATATGTATAGGAGGTATTAGGATAAAGAGGATTCATATTAGCTTTCAATCTTAGCCTTCACAGCCCCTGATTAGGCTGGCCTGTCCCATGCAGTGCTCAGAAAAGAATCTGCTGTAGTAGCATTTTCAATGCACTCACTTAACGACCAGCAGCGGTGTTTTTCTGCTGAGAGCTGCTCGTGACAGGCAGTGCTGTCTCCTGGTCACCAAGACACTGAGTATCAGTGAGAGACTCGGTTCAGTTGTGGGCCCTGGGGCAGCCGTACGGCTGGCTGGCCCTGCTGGGGTCTGTCTGGCTCGCCTCCCGACCGCGGTGGGGGCAGCCAGTGGCTGGGATTTTGTCAGCTCCCAGCTCGCATTTCTGTGGGCTGCAGCCTTGTGTCCCAGGGTCTGGCTGCCCCACTGACCTCAATTGCTCGGGACCTAGATCTTCCCATGCTGAGAGGGAAAAGGTGTTGGCAGGGAACCCAGAAAAGGAGTGTCCAGGATAAAGATATTAGAGATTAGTCTCTGCACTGTGTTAGAGTGATATTAAGCTGCTAAGTTGTCCCACTTTCCAAGTCTTTTTCATAATGCTGCTTAAAATGGAAGTAGTCTGACTACCTATGTTTGTATCAGCCCTGATTGGTACAGCGTGAGACAATGAAATAATGCATCAGCAGACTCTGATTGATTTCTCTCTGCCAGATTTTAACCTTTCCTTATACTCAGCCTGTTTCTTCACCCTGGATTAACATAATGCAAATGCAATTCAATTTTCTAATGAGAAATTGACCCAGGCTCTCTGCTGTAAAATAAAGTGAGTGGACAGTCACAATCAATTAGGGTCAGTATAGCTAAGTCAAAAAAATCCATATGGATGCCGTTATAGAACATCTATGTCTGGTTATCTGTCTTAGAGGCTTGCATCTTTTGATTAGGGTGTCAGACACAGGGTAGGGTTATCCACGCTGAAGCTTGCATGGCAGATGCTTAGGAGAATGAATCTATGAGCTTTCATTTCACACCCTGTTGAGATGATTTTCATTAGAGAAATTAGATGATGGTACAAATGTCACATGCTTTATTGCTAAGGCGTGCGATGTGAAAAAAGCTGATTTTTTTCCCACTGTTTTTATTAAGCTGCTGAAAAGAAATCAGTGAAGTTTCCCAAGCTCTTCTGTATAATTTGCTAATCCAAAATGTCTGAAAGCAGTATGATTCACAACGGTTGTTTAGGATGTCTAAACATATCCAGAAGCAAGGTCAGACAAGAACCTTACATTAAGTCCTAACCATAAGGTGTAAGAATCACAGGCTGTCCAATGCAGTAGCGATTGAAGTCTGGCCCAAGAGGTATACACTTCATTAGGTGGTGTGAAAAGAAATTCAGGGAGGTGTACGCCTCCCCTTCCTCCACGTGAGCATGGGTGGATGTGGCAGAAAAGCTCCCACATCTGGTGAGGTGTTTGCCGTCTTGTGGTTGTGCAGGTCTCCGCTTTCCTCTCCCTCTTCTCACCACCTCGCAGGGCAGGGTTGGCTCTGTCCTTGCCGAAAATTGCAGACACGGTGCCTGCTTTCCAATGCAATGTAGGGAGAGCAGAGCTATGCTTGGCTAACATAGATGAATAATGAATAACGTGCTGAAGATGCTCGGACTCAATCCCTATAACCTTTGTAAATCATTGAAAGACTTGGTAATACTCCTGCTTTATAACAGAAATTTACAAAAGGACACTCTTTATCATTCATCTTAGAAATTTTAGAGCTGCTCTGCTTTGAGAGAGAAAATCTCACTGCGTTGACCTAACAAGATTTTTCTGGCACACATATGCAGGCTGTATTTTGTACCTTTGGCTTTGGCTAAATGTTTCCAAATAATGAAAACTGCAGCTACGATTGCCTGTTGTTAGTAAACAATCACAGGTCCAGGAGACTTCTAATGCATAGCCGTGCTCTCCGGGACCCACTGGGAACAGTCCTAGATGGAGTGCATACAAACAAACAAAAGATATTTAGGATTATACTGTAATATTAAGCCACAGGCCCTATAAGACGTTGAAGATTCTGGCCATCTCAGTTTGTAGCTGTGTGTTTAATTGCTTCAGCTTTAAATTCTCCCAAAGGAAGGATGTCTTCTTAGGCACAGAAATAAACGGGATGGTATACAGATGCTGACAAACTACATGCATCTGTGGGGTAAAACACAACTCGCATAAAGAAGTCGGAGTGAATAAAGAGCCCATGGATCACAGTGACAATAGAATTACCGAGAGGAACGAGGACACATCACAGACTATACTGTAGTCATTGTATAGGACAGCAATAAAAAAACCACGATGCTATTTGAGTACAGTACATGATGACATAGCTAAAGAATGGAGCACAATATATGTACCCCTATGACGGGAGTCATATGTTTGGGTTTTCCTGAATAATGAGTACACAGCCATTTCACTACAGCATTTCTCAGACCTGGTTTCATGTGCATTGGGTATTAACTGGCAGTAACTGTGGTAGCTACTGAGGAAGGAGCATCTGCATATTCTCTTGCCTTGCTGCTGTAATTCTGCATCTCAAGCCAAAGGCAATTTCAAGAAGTCGTTGATGTTTTTCAAATAAACAAAAGTATGAAAGACATCACATATATTAAAATATATGTTGATATACAGTGCATTTCAGAACAGATCTGGGTGCTGTTTTGTCCAGCTGTGACTGGGCTATAAAGAAGGATTGTACCAAATCACTAATAGGCCAAGAACAGAAGCTGTAGCAGCCAGGGCAGCCAACAGCATCTTTTATGTTTGTCTTGAGACACGCCACAGTTCCCAGCACTGCAGAACGCTTCTCCAAAGCAAGGCTGCTTTGCCTGTCCTAAATTTAATCTAGTGGAAGAAATCTTTTAGATTATTGCTGTGTCCTTTACTGACCCTCAGCTCTTACCAGCAGGTCTTGGTGCCAATATCTTAATTTTTCATTTTATGCTGCTTGCTTTAACAATGTGTTCTTTGGCAGTCAGCCATGTCTACAGCACTCTACTATTAAAATGCCTGCTCTCTACTGCAGCTGTCCATTTGCTTTATGGACTGATCAGCCAGTAGAGTGTAATTTAAGAGAATAGGAATAAGTCATAGTTGAGGGCACAAAGTATCAGCAGATTTGCTGTACGCAGGTCTGTCCTTCAGAGATTTTTGAACATGACTTGTCATACTACATGTTTATTTTTTAATTAGTGCATTACATGGAGAGGAAGAATGACTTGTCACGCTGCACACAGAGGGTGAATAAAATAGTGCTGCCCTTGTGGAAATACTCTTGGTACCGAGAGCACTCAGGAGTGACACAGCTGTCAAAGTGAACACAGCACGTAGTACTTTCCTTACTTAAATGTCATTACAGGTCTAGAGGGCAGGATAATTTGAATTGGTAATGGCATTAGCTTTCCCATTTAAATAGAGCACAAAGATGATCGGTTCTTAGGATACACTCGCCTACTAGATTTTCTCCTGTAATTACTGTGGTCTTACTGGGCCAAACCAAGCTGTAAACTGGGTATTTAGGTGAGAGGCATTCTACAAAATGTCCTATTTGCCTATAACAATGGATGCTAAGCGAAGCAATGGAGAGAGTGGCTTACTGAACTAATGAAAACAAAAACATCGACTGATACAACCCAAAGACTGGCTTGACATCATGTCTGGTAAACAAGGGAAGAATGGAACCAGAAATTAATGGATCATAATTGATGTGTCGGGAATTACAGCCAACTAGCAGACAGGGTGCCGGATGGATGACTCTTCTCCACATCTTTTCTGAAGTCATTAAAAAGTGTGGGAAGCGGCTGTGGAGAAGAGCTGGGAGGGTGGAAGGAATTTTTCTGTCATGTTTGCCATCCTTAGTATCCCTGGGATTTAGAGAAGTCCACCTGCTTCCTCCCCACACCCTTCTCATAACTGCATCGTTTCTGGGCCTGATCCAGGGACATGCACTGATTAGAAAAGCCAGAGATAAGGAATATCGAGATAGCCATCTTGACCAGCAAACAAAACCTGAGAAGACTTTTCTGTTTTCCTTCTCTGCTTTATTTTAGTCCTCTCATCTTTTACTTAAAAAAAAAAAAAAAGCATTTGCTTTAGCAAGACATGACTTGCTCTGTCTCAATATCCCCCTAAGCTGATGGCCTGTAAAGCAGTTAAAAGCAATGACTGAAATGGCTCAGCAGTGGCGTACATTTGCCAAGTCTCAGAGTAGCCAATGTGAATGAGTGCTTGAATTCCTCCCTCCAAGAGTAAATTGGCAAGATATATAAATAAATATATATGATATATATTTGTGTATATAAATAGATGTAAAAAATGAAGGCAGGAGAATGAATGATAAAAATAAGCAAAACAAGCAGAATACGGATCTAGTTTATCTTCTTAAATTTAGGTAGAAACAGGAAAGCATCAGACCTGTAATAATGATTTTTTTTTTTTTCCCACAATAAGAAAAAAAGACAGAAGATCTTAAGTATATTCTCACTCTCCCTCTTCCCCCAGTTTATTTGTAAGCTGGCAAATACACTATTTACTACACTAATCAAAATATAGCCTCCTGCTGTTGCCTACATTTTGATATGGAAATGCATTCTGACTTGTATGTATCATTTTACAGAACTCAGTCTTGCAGACCAAATATAAAAAACACTCTTACTAATCAGTTTCTATTCTTTCTGTTTACTATACACATTGATGAACTTTTAGTGTTAACTTTATTCCCTGCTGGCAGTGACAAAAGACCATCTAATATAGCACTTCAAACATATTATTAGCTTTTGACTGAGTACATTTTATAAGAAATTACATGCTCTAAAAAGAGATAATGGATAATAAGATATATATCTCAAAGGAGTAGTAAAGGGAATATAGTGAGATTCAATTCGCAGTCATCAACTGGGTCACATCTCAGCGAAAAGATGGATTATTTCTGACAGACATTATGGTCCGATGACTATTAAAAGAGCAACAGAGTAAATTTGATGATCATAGCCCAGTCCTCAGTGGTCAAACTTCCAATGAAAGCTGGTATTCCCAGCGGGTATTAATATTTCTGTCTTGTGACCATGTGCTCTTTATTCTATAAAGCAGAATGTTAGTAGTTTTGGTTAAAAGGCCATAGACTAATTAGACATATCTTCTCCCCTGAAGAAGATCTCTTAGCTTAGAGAAGACATAAGTTGGCAAGGCAATAATTTTCCTTGCAGGTGTTTCTAAATTGTGTAAAAATGAAGGATTTTGGTTTTCAGGTTTCTTAATGTGATACCTTTATCATGATAGCTTTCTAAATTTGTAAAAGGCCCAAATCATCCGCCACTGAATTATAAGTCATGGAAAGATCTGAAAGTATCTATCCATGTATTTGTATTCTGTTTGTTTGTTTGTTTGTTTTTTTAATTTTATTTTTCTTTCAGGTTAACTTTTATTGTTAGACTTGATGTTTGTCATCAGCTGTAGACACCTCTAGTGAATCTTGGTGCCTGGAAACTGCTCTCAACGTACTTTTGTGTAACAATTTGGGGAAGAAAGCAGGCAGCTGAGTAGTTTTTATGATCTTTATAGTACTAAGAGATTAGCTACTTTTTTTTTTTTCAATAAAGACCCATCCCATGTCACAGACTAAACCAAAGTATTAATTCCATAATTATTTCAAAAAGGAAACATTATATCCCTAACACTACGTATGTTATGAAGGAAAATGGACCACTGTAGCAAGTGATCATTCTGCAGGACCTTGCAGAGGAATGCAAGCCTACTTTGATGAAGCTCTCTTTGCAGCTATTTTCTTTGCTTGAAAGTAAAACAAAACTACTTATGAATTGTGTTAGAAACCATCCTACTAAGGGTGATGCTATAGGCAAGGTCTTCCAGGGATGGAGAGGAGGAAGCATGGCGTCCATCAGGTTTGGGAAGAAAATCTTCGTGTCCATTTGAGAAAGAAGCATTATGCTGTAGTTTATAGTTTGTACTTGGTTTTGAAACAGTTATGCCATGTAAAGTTAACTTGATATATTTTAAAAACAAAGGTGAATGGCTTACGATTGGCTTACGATGGCTTACGATGAAGCCATAAATACATAAGGCATTTCTTCTAAATGAGATATGTTCATTTTAGCATTGAACTTGTACTTACAATTGTATTTTTGCTTACTGACAAGACATAAAAATGTGAAAAACACATAGGAAGCAGATTTTAAGGACAGTTGGACAACATCAGAAAGAAGAACATGTTTGTAAAAGAAAACACAATATTTTAAGTGTGTATCAAAGCACACATAATGCTACAGTAGAACTATCTGTGTAAATTACTTAGTAGATTATTCTAAGAAAATTAGCTAATTGTATTGTGAATACACATGGCTAACTAAATGTGCACCCGTGTTGGAACATTTCTCTCCTCTATGCTAGCACAGAAATAAAAAAAATTAAAAAGTCGTATAAAGTGCATAAACAGACATAACTTGAAACGTTGAAACTATTAAGACCAAGAAGCCCAGATTCTGCAAGAACAGTTCCATGGGTAGAGCTGCATACCTGTGTAGCACTTAAATAACATCACTACATATATGTAGACACCAGATCAGCCGAGGTAAAGCTCAGCTGGTGTTAGTGGCATTTGCTGTTTGGCCAATGGCTTTTCTTTGCAGGATTATGGCATTGTGCAGCAGCTCTTAAGAAATTGTTACAAAACCAACATGATATCAAAAGAACGTATTTTAGTTCTACTATCAGTTACATTTGATGAAGAATATGATTTCCCACAAAATATTTTTCAAGGTGAAGGGAATTAACTTGTAAATGGTGTTGAGTATATTGCCCATGCATTGAATTTCAGGAGCAACATAAGAAAAATTTCAGGCCATTCAAAAAACTATGGTGGTCGCATCATGTGTCAGTCTTCATCTTGCTCATCCAGTAAAGAAAGAGATACTACTGACTCTGTAGCCTGTTTTTCTTGAAGCTATCCAACAGTAGGTAATGGAAACAACAGACATTGAATGCTAGTAATGCAATTTGAGTTTTGCAAAGCAATAAGGCACTGATGTGAGAAAGAGAATCCAACTCATAATTCATCTTTTATACCTGTATTACTATTAAATGTGTAGTATGTCTTGGTGATATACACTGTTGGGGCTGCAGGCAAAATGATAATGTCTCCCAATGTGCCCTTAACCAAAATCTTAATGTTTAAAATTTATTTATGGAACCGCATTCATTTAATCAATAATTCTGTAGAGTCACTGTGCTTAAGTCAAAAGCTTCTGAGGATGGTAAGTGTCTGCAGATCCATCTTGAACTTACAGCAAATATGTGTATAGAATGCATTCATTTAAATTGTATTTCACATACAGATTTCCCCAAGCTGATACTGAAATCTACAGAGTGCACCTGAAGGAGTAGCCCAGAGCTAGGAGTATCACAGAACTGCAGATCCTTGCTTAAGCTTTTTTTAGAAAGCCAGTAACCTTGGGCACTAATGTATTAAAATTGCCAGCTAAGTTCTGCTTTTAAAATGACAATAGACTTCCATGACTCATGAAATGGCATAGAAGACTGTACTAGCACCTGTTTCTTCAGTGACTAACAGACTAGGAGATTTACATGTAGCCATAAGCACTGAAGTAGAAAATAGATCAGAGGGCTATTGTGCTTCTATCTGATACATACATTTTAATTCATTCACTGAATATGCAAACTATACGTTTAGCTAAGTGCTTGTACTTGGCCTCAGGTGTAAGATTCTAGAGCTTGCAGTCATGTCTCCCCAGTGATGCTCTGCTGTATCTGTCTAGGCAGAGGATGCCCCTGCATTAGCATAAGGAATTAAAAGCGATGTGAAGCAAGTGCAAACTAGGGACCTCCACCACTTCAGGGGAAAACAGCAGGCCTATTTCTTTTACTTCTGTCTTTGATATTTTGTGAGCCCTGATCTTTTATCATCAAAATTGCCTTCTCTTTCTGGTCTGAAAACCCTTTTTCTGTCTCAAGTCTTTTTTTTTGTTTGTTTTTGTTTTGTTTTTCCTTTTTTCTGATGTTTAATTCCCCTCTGTTTTCTCCCACCTTTGGACCACTCTAGGTCATCTACATCCAGATAAATACTGTTTAGTATTCTTATCTTCAATCTGGACAAATAAGGCTTAATATTCTTATCTGCAGCCCTTTCTACGCTCTTGCTACTTTCCACAAAATCAAAAGACTGCCAGGACGCCTGGACTATAACAGAAGTACAGCCCCAGGGAAAACTGAGGTTCATTTCTGTTAGCTAGAGTCTGCACTACTGCTCGTGATTTGGATGCATCAGCAGCACATGCTACTGTTTTCTTCGTATTGAAATGTGGCCCTTTAAATGCACAGTATCGCACTACCACTGCCAGGATGAAGGGTGCAGTTATTTATTTAGGTGATTAGAACTGTAAAGAATTCTATCCTAAAGAAAATTAACATTAAAACTTTTTCCCCCATCTACTTTCTGTCATTAAGTACTTTGGAATCAGTAAGAGAATTTCAGTTGCTGAATTTCCACATTAATGAGGGTTGTCATCTTTGAAAATTTTCACAAGAGGTAATAAGAAGGTATCTCTTTTAAATGAAAATGCCTCCAAATCTCTTTTCCCTCTGGATACCACAGTATGTCTTGAGTTAATTATCATTAGAAGTTCTGCCTCTGAAACGAGAACTTATTTAAGTGCTTTCTGATGAACGTGAAGGAAATGATATTCCATGCAATGGTGTGTAACACTATCTCATTTACACAGCAGCTGAATCTGGAGTCTTAGGAGGAATTTAATACTATAAACATACATCGATGCCTGCCACTGCAGGCACTGGAAGAACCACACTCCAGGTGGTCCTGTTTTCACTTTGAGGAGAATATTCACCTTTCACCAAGCTCCTCCTTTACATGTAGGTACTGTGTTCAAACCCAGCAGCTCTCCTTATGTTACTGATTGAATTATACAATATTTGGCCTCAATTTTTTTTTCAGTATATACAGTCACGTTGCCAGAGTATCATAATGTTCTTGAAAAAGGATTGCAGTGGATTATAAAAATGTAGCATAAAAATAAAATCAGATGTCTAAAAAATGCTTGCAATCAAATACCCAGTTCAAAGTGATATTAAAAGATGGAGGAAAGCCAGGCATTCCATAAAAGCTTATCCACCTCTCTGTGCATTCTTTGTAGGTTTATTACTTTCTAAGTGCTTATTTACTAATACTTTCATTATGTGCATCATTGCGGTCTGAGTTAGTTCTGCACTTTAGCTGCATTCTCAGTGGAGGTTTCCTTTCGCTTGTTTGTATTGTCTTCTTTTTCTGCATCTCTGAGAATTGCATGCATCTCAGTCATGCCTGTTTTTAATCACCACCATTTAGGTGAATATCCCCCAGTGTTTCTTAGTTTACTCATTGTTATTATTGTTACAGCTTTCTTACATTAAGTATATTGGATTTTATGTTCTTTCTCCACGCCGCTTTCGTAGGGCATAGAGTTTCATGCTGGGTGTTACGTGGTTTGGTCATAAACTCACTGATCTGAAGTGAGGAACTGAGGATTCCAGCCCTGCCTCCGCCACCAGCTTGCCAGTTTGACCCTGGCACCTTCTGTACCTCAGTTTATTTGAAATGAATTAGAAATAGCCTTACCCCTGCTGAAACGTATTCTGAGGATACGCTCATGTTTGCAGAGCACCAGGAGTTCCCTGATTACAAAGAATCTAGAGGGCTAAGTATTTTTCATAGCTATCTCTATAGTGAGACAGGAACAGCAGCTGGTTTACTCACAATTCTCCATGTAAGTTTTGGTCTGCCAGCATTTTCTAATTGATTTTTCACAATGTGGATTGAAGACATATTTTTAGCCATTAAAATGCCAGTCATGCTGCTTAGAATTTGTCCTTGAGCCTTGTGACAACCATCTGAAGCATATCCACTATTATTTATTGCATGCATTTCTAAAATAGTTCATTCTCTTTCCAGCTTGCTGCTATCTACAGTTAGTAATTATTAACTGAAAAACACCTTCAGCATCTCCTAGTTAGAAAAACCTTCTTAGCAAGCAAAACCTTGCTAAGTCTCTTACTGGATAGATCAGCATTTGAATCTCTGGTGCCAGTATTTCTGTCAGAATCTCTCAGGATGATGCCTTCAGAAGTCCATGAATCAAGGGCAGGCACCAGCTTATAAGAATAAAATTTCTCCTATTTTGCCTTTGCGAGAATCCAGCTTTCTTACTTGCCAGGAAAACAAGTCCTTAGCACTCACTGCAACTGAATGATGTTTGACTTTGACAGAAGTTTCCAGAAAGATCCAGTGGAAAGGAAGGACCTTGGGCATAGTGACAGCTTATCCTCCAGCTGATGTTGAGGCGGGCCAACCAACCCCACCTGGAGGAGCGATCGGTACCAACCTGTACAAATTATACCTCCAATAGCCCAGGGTTGCCATGGAGGAATCATCCAACTATCCACTTACATTGTCCAGATAATTCCCAATGACTAGAACAACTTTTTTAATACACACACACACATACCAGGGTACATGTAAAAGTAACATTTTATATAAATATATTTGTATTTATACACATATTTATGCATGTATAAGCATAATTTTCCTGAGTAACTAGAGCTAACAAAATAAAGAAAAGGGGGGAGGGAGTAAGTATAAAAGAGAAGAAAAATCCTTGTAAGATACTAAACATTTTCTGATATAATATTTCACATTTTTTTCAAGTGACTATGATTTTGAGAAAACAGTGTTACTGTACTTAATGTTCCAGTGGAGCTCTGAGACATTCAGTTAATTATTGAGCTATACTGGTTAAGTTGGTCACGTAAATTCAGATAAGGTCAGCTCTTTTCTCGGTGCACATGTTACTGCCATGTGCACAAAGAGAGGAAAAGCAATTGCATCTTTTAATCTGCATCTTTGAGCTCTTTGTTTTTCATTGCCATTTAATACTGAAAATGTAATCGCTGAAAAATGGAATTTCAACTTCCATTTTTTATCTTTGGATGCTTTCACATGTTCAGACAAGAAAGATTAGGGTCAACTATATACAGGGAATAAAACTGTTTCTGAAGTCCTGAACTGTATTTTGAAAGTGCTGTTTGGAATTGGAGCAGTCAGCTTTGTTGTTGTCGTTGTTGTTGTTGTTTTCATCTCAAATTTAATTGAAACTAATTTGCATATAAAAATTTAATGTCATTGAAGAAGTATTCATGGAAAGAATATCACTTTGAGTTAATTCCTTTCTGCAGTCTGCTTCAGCTATGAATCAAGTTTCAGAAAATGTGCAATTTCTCTTAAAAGGATCCTCTATGGGATGAGATAAATGAGAATGAATTAACCTCAATGCTTTCAGTTATTATATATTTTCTCATGCAGTTGCCTAGTCAGTGGGAATTTTCCCTATGAAGGGAAGGTGGGATTAATCTGCAAGTCTATCTATCCTAGGTTTCTTGTAATGTCTCACCATATTTCAGAATATCTGCCATTGGGAAAAATAATATTTAAGGAAACAAAATTATTGTCTCATAAAGATAATATTGGACACTCCTTAATCATTCTAAAGCAGAATATCATGTGTTACAATGAAACATGAGGAAGTAATGCAAGGCTCTTAATTTAAGAGCTTGATGGGACGTCGTATAATCAAGCTGTTTTTAGGACTGGTAAAATTATTGGCAATCCTAATGGAGAGGATGACTAGAATCAAACTGGTGTGTTCCTCTTAGCTGTCTTGTCACTTCAAGGTAGGGATTAATCAGTGGGGGTATAAATGAGCAACTCTGTTACAAATTTTGCATTTATTTTTGTGCTAACAGCATGTACAAATGTGTTCACCGCACCAACAGGTATCTTTTGTCATTTCTAACCAATTTTTGAATGAGGCTCAAAAGGATCAGGTTCTTTGCTTCTGACTGCTGAGTGATGCTGACAATCTCTCCTTGTGGATGAATGTTAAGATGAATGCTGTCAAATGAAAACAAATACATACATGTGATGTGCTTATGTATGTATTCTTTTGCTATTTGCTTTATGTTTTATTTCTTACTATGCATAGCTGTATTGCTTTGTTATCCACGGCATTGTAGGCTGATTATAAGTAGATTATTACTTCTGCATATCACAGCATTAAAGACCATAATGATATTGTAAAATGGAGGACACTAGCTATACAAACAAAAAGACTGCATTTCATCTTTATTAAACTTTTTTTTTCTTTTCTTTTTTTTTTTTTTTTTAAGGATTGTGCTATTTAAACTGTTAGTAAATAGCAAAATTTACCACATCAATCAGCTTAGGATAAGCATTCATTTAGAACAGGATCTTTTACAACGATGTTTACATAAAGATAAGCTGTACGATGCCAAATATATTTAAATGTTTTTACTGAGTCTACAGAGATTTCATTGAATTCCAGTCAACTTTTCACATTATGTTAAATTTGGAGGGAGTTATTAGAAACATAAGTCTAAGTTATTTTTTCTACTGCGTCACTGAATGGTGTCTTCATACGTTGGATTTAAAAAAAAACCCAAACACACTAGATAAATTTCCATAACACTGTCACTAGTGGAAAGGTATTTTTTGAGTACTGGGATTATCAGTCAACATTTCAGTTACAAAATATGGGAAAAAATGTTTATCCAGCCTGATTTAGAATCATTTTTATTTATACAAAAGGATATAATTTCCATACGTATAACTCAGGCTGAAATAACAGCTTTTACTTATGTTTCAGAATCCTGAAGCTTCCTACTGACTCAATGGAAATGTTAGACATTTATATTCCTTGGGGCTTTCGGCATATGTGAATACAAGCTAAGTTGGAATAAAAAATAAACTGTATCAGATGTAAATGAAATATATACTAATTTGTTTTAACAGATACCGAGGGAACATATTTAAAAATAAATGAAATACAGCATATTTGGATTTTAGACATGTACAATATGATTTTAATTGCTGTCTAGAAATGCTTTTGCATGTTTGTGAAGGTGACATACTGTAGAAATATGGCCACTGAAGATGTGCAGAAAAAAATGGCAGTATTTTACAACGTAGTTTCAAATAGATTGTTTAAGTAGTTTAACTAGACTGCTTAAGTACTTCAACTAGTCTCTTAGACCTAAGCAGGTCTACGTTATTTACACTAACTGCATTATGGGTGGTTAACCCTTAGAAGAACATTCAGGAATAGTCAGCATGGATTCGCCAAGGGGAAAATATGCTTGACCAATTTGATAGCCTTCTATGATGAGATGACTAGCTGGGTAGATGAGGCAAGAGCGGTGGATGTGGTCTACCTTGACTTCAGCAAGGCTTTTGACGCTGTCTCCCATAACATCCTCATAGACAAGCTCAGGAAGTGCAGCCTAGATGAGTGGACAGTGAGGTGGATTGACAGTCGGCTTGACAACAGAGCTTACAGAGTTGTGCTTAGTGGTGCAGAGCCTAGTTGGAGGCCTGTAGCTAGCGGTGTCCCCCAGGGGTCAGTAGTGGGTCCAGTCTTGTTCAATTTACTCCTCAACAACCTGGACAATGGAAGGGAGTGCAGCCTCAGCAAGTTTGCTGATGACACAAAGCTCGGAGGGGTGGCTGACACCCCAGAGGGCTGTGCTGCCGTTCAGAGGGACCTCAACAGGCTGCAGGGTTGGGCCGAGAGGAACCTCATGAGGTTCAACAAAGGCAAGTGCAGGGTCCTGCACCTAGGGAGGAATAACCCCAAGCACCAGTACAGGCTGGGGGCTGACCTGCTGGAGGGCAGCTCTGCAGAGAGGGACTTGTGAGTCCTGGAGGACAGCAGGCTGGCCACGAGTCAGCAGTGTGCCCTTGTGGCCAAGAAGGCCAAAGGTACCCTGGGCTGCATTCAGAAGAGCGTTGCCAGCAGGTCAAGGGAGGTGATCCTGCCCCTCTGCTCAGCTCTGGTGAAGCCACACCTGGAGTATTGTGTCCACTTCTGGGCTCCCCAGTACAAGAGGGACACGGAGCTACTGAAGCGAGTCCAGAGGAGGGCTATGGAGATGATGAGAGGACTGGAGCATCTGTCGTACGAGGACAGGCTGAGAGAGCTGGGCCTGTTTAACCTGGAAAAGAGGAGACTGAGGGGAGGCCTCATCAATGTGTATAAATATCTGAGGGGAGGGTGTTGAGGGGATGGAGTCGGTCTCTTTTCAGTTGGGCCCAGTGACAGAATGAGAGGCAAGGGACACAAACTGAAGCACAGGAAGTTCCAGCTCAATATGAGGGGGCACTTCTTTACTGTGAGGGTGACAGCACTGGAACAGGTTGCCCAGAGAGGTTGTCGAGTCTCCTTCTCTGGAGATATTCAAAACCCGCCTGGATGCCATCCTGTGCAACGTGCTCTAGGTGATCCTGCTTGCCAGGGGGGTTGGACTCAATGATCTTCAGAGGTCCCTTCCAAACTCGGCCATTCTGCAGTTCTGTATGATTCTATAATGCTTCCTTTTTTGAAGTTATTATTCAAAAAAAGCTGTGAATTTTGTGGAAAGACTGCATCTTATGATTGAGGCTATATAGGCATTGTGGCAATTTGCTAAATGTCTAAACAGATAGCAGAACTCTCAACTCTGCCCTAAAATATCTCTAGGCTGTTTTCTTCTTTTTTATATATAGTTTTCTTTTAGAATTTGGCTTCAAAATCATTTTCAAATAAAAAAAAGTATAAGCTATAGATAAAAAGGTGGTTGTCCCACCACTTCTAGGTCAGTACATGAAGCTTATGTGCCTCCCTTGTGTTGCCACAAGTGTTCCTAGTCTTCTGCTCTAGTAGAAAAGTGTGATGACAGGATATCATTTGTTCCTTGATCTGTTTTATTATGCCCATTTGTGTGCCGGCCCAAGAGCTACACCTTTGAAGCTCCACAATCATTTTATGCGCTTATATTTAAAGTATTTGGGTTGAAGAAATACCTGCCACTGAGAAATACCGCGCCTGAGAAAGGGGAATATAACTGAGAAGTGGGGAATATAAGAAGGCCTCAGTGAGCCTATAATATAATTTCTCTTAATTTTGGGAAGGAAATGGAGAAGTTGGAGGAAATTTCAGTGGGAACAGTAAAGTTGTTCTGTTGAACAAAGTAGAGAAAAGTCAAATCTGTGCTAATGCTGTTGAGGTTTACATTAATACTCAGAAGCTGAGAATGACCAAAAGAAAGGATGACTGTGTGGTTAAAGCAAGGACGCCTGACTCAGGAAAGCTGAGTTCATTTCCTGGCTTTGCTATCTCTTTAGCTTTGTGCAAGAGATTTAATCTCTACTTTTTTTTTTTTTTCCTTCCTGTACCACAGGGGAGTAATTATACTTCAAATTGTTCTAAGAATAAATGCATTAACGTGACTGGTAGATTGAAGTACAGGCAAAAAGACATGGAAAAGCTTCAGTTGTTGTTCCTCATTTTAAAAAAAGGCCTTTGTGCTCCTACAAACGCGTAGGAGTTTCACAGCCCGTGTCTAGAAAGGTAAGCAGGCACTCGAGGCGCTAACATGCACAGCCCAGGCAGCGCACCCGGTCAGGAGGCCGTGGCAAGTGATGCTTATCAACCACTGGGCGTTTATTTCTCCTCCACACGAACACAGCTTGAGGCTACCGCACGGCTTTCTTCCTCTGAGGGGCCTGACGCAGCAGGCACGGAAGAACCGAGAAATAATTCCCCGTTTCAGTCTGAGCTGAAAAATGGAACGCCTGAAGCCGAACCGAAGGAACGGGGGTGCCGAACAGCCGGGAGGAGGTGTACGGCGGGACCCGGCAGCCAGCCCGGGCAGCCGCACCGCCAGCGGGCCCCGCGCCCTTTCCGTGAGGCGACGCGCGCCACGGCGCCTAACGGCTGACTGCCGGGGCCCAACGGCCGGCCGCGCGCCACCCGCCCGCGGTGACGTCAGGGTGAGGCGAGGGGCGCGGCGGGGGGGCGGGGCTCCCCGCGCATGCGCCGAGGGGCTGCGCGCCCCGCCCCGCCTCTCCCCTCTCCTCCCCTCCGTGGCGGGCGGGGCGGGCCCGGCCGGGGCGGGGCGGGGCGGGGCGGGCGGTACCTGGGGGCGCCGCGCTGAGGGGAGGGAGGCTCGGGCCCGGCGTGGCCCGGCGGTGAGTGCGGGGCGGGCGCTGCCCCCAGGTCTGCGGGGGTGGGTGCGGGCTGGAGCCCGGCGCGGCGCGGCGGGGAGCCCTCGGCAGCCCCGAGGGAGGCAGGCTGAGGTGGCTGGGAGGTGGCGGGGCGCGGGGCCGGGGTCTCCGCGGCGGTGCCGCTGAGGGTGTGCTTCCATCGCGCAGAGCCCGCCGCAGCTCCGAGCCCTGAGGTGCGCCCCGGCACGCCATGAGGCAGCGGCGGCTCGCCCCGCCAGCTCTGCGTCGGAGGGGGTCGGGCCGCCCGTCGGCAGCCGCGGAAAGCAGGAGCGAAGGGGAGCGGCGTGCCCCGGCGCAGCGCTAGCGGCCGGGCCTGGCGGCGCAGCCAGGTAAGGGGGGCGGGTCGGTGCAGAGCGCAGGGGTCTGCCGGCCGGGGCGCCGTGTCACCGCCCGCAGGGGTGGTGCTGGCTGCCGGGCGGGCTTGGTGCTGCGCTGCGCGGGCCTCCAGCCCTGGGCTGCTGCAGAACAGCGCGTTTTGTTATCGAGGTGTTGGAAGGGAAGTGACATTGCATCGAAGGTCTCGTTTCAGTACCCTCCTCTAACCGGGAACCGCTTAAAAATATGTTCCCTGAAGCAGTTTCAGGGATAAAATGCTTTGTCATGGCAGCATGAGGCAGTAAATATTTAATTGTGTTTAGTGATACTGAATGAAATTGGCAGATAGTTTCTCAAGTCTGTAATGGATCACATCATTCTAGATTTTACGGGCCCATTTTGAATTTAATATCTTAAAGCTGAAGAGGCGAACACCAAACGTTAACCTAGGAGCTATGTGAATATACAACTCATTCTAGTCAAGATGTTTTTAAAATAGAAATGAAGTGTTTGCTCACAGTTGACGCCTTTCATCGTAGCAGTCTTAGTGTTTGGGCTCCAAAAACTGCTGAGTGTTGTCTTCTAATCACAAGGCTGTAGAAATGCTTCACGTTTAGAAGATGTCTACATTGTTCTTTATTGTTCATGGCACCTTGTGTTTCTGAATTTAGGTAATTAATAATGCATATGAATATGTGAAAAAATGAATAGTAATGATCTCCATGAACATAATATTCTCATTTAGCATAGTGTTATACTAATGAGTAATCCTGTTTAATGGAACTGCTCATGTAAAAGCTTGCTAGAGTAAAACCTATTACTTTTGGACCTGATCATCCCTTAAGATGGATTGGTCATTTGGAATAAACCCGTTACGTAGAAGAGTTGGCACAGGCTCTCTATCTAGAGAGCCATCGTGCCTTCAGTCTTCAAATGAACATCGCTTGCCTGAAGTTGTTAGAAGAATGCAGGTCTGTGAAAATGGAGACAGGGTAAAAGGTACCAGTTATGGCAGTGATTGTGGTATTTTCTTTTTGCTACTGTTTGGAAATGTAAACAGCAGTGCTTTCTTCCTAATTGGAAGCTTTCAAGCACGGTTAAATTCCTTGCCAACAGGGATGCTAAGAAGATCAAAATACTAATGGTGCTTTTGATAATTAGGTTTAAAATCCTGTATTGTGTTTCAGTTGAAGCAATAAAAAAGCTTATGTAAATCTCTGTATACCCGAATGCATGTATGTTAGAATAAAGTCAAAACAGTGCTATAATAACTATTCCAAAGATGCTTAGCTAGTAAGCGTAGGTCTTTGTATTTCTTCCTACCTCTGGGACACAGGCTGAAACTCACTTCTAAACTTCAATCAAACTAGATGCATTTTTGAAGGCATTCTGAGAATATTGTATCCTCCTTAGTCCAAAGTTACTTGATTTCCAGAGCTGCAGAGATCTGGGCTTCACTTGCTAGCTATCTCCTGTCCTAGAGGGGAGGATTCAGCAGGAACAGTTCTGTTGATAGTCTGTTATAGTAAGTGAAGTTAGAAAGTCTCCTTGGGTTGGGGGATGCTTATCACTGGTCACGTGGGGAACTGGTGTCACGAGTTGTCAGTGAAATGCCTTTCCCACTAGAAAGCTCGCTGGGATTTTCGTGAGCACTTAGTCCGTGATGACTCGAGGTAGTGTTCTGTGGAGTGCATTGTAATGGCTCTGATTGAAGCAGAAGTATGGCTAATGTTGGCAAGGTTCAGGCTGCACAAAATGTCGTAGTTTCTTAGCCAGAGGAAAATTGCTGATAAAGGTTTACTTTTGTGTGGTGGATGAACAAGTTTTCGGTCTGGAATAACCCTTAAATTGCAAATGATTTCTGAATTGCATAAGAACTCCTGTGTTTTTAGCCTCATTAGCCTAGGTGGCTTGTGACACACACAGCACGAGTTCAGTGTGATGGGAGGATGTCCTGAACACCCTGCATTCTCTTGACTCAAATATCATGTATGCTTTGAGCTGGAGACTCGGGCTCTACATAGATGCAGAGGTTCTCCCTAGAATCTGAATCTGTATGATACACAGTTTCTTTCTGTGAATCATATTAAAGGTAGAAAATCACATCTAAGTAAATCCTGATCTTATATAATACTATTACATAGGCTTGTTAATCTGTATCTTTGATTTGGAGGAAGCTACGACTTTCAACTGACCTGCATCTCAGCAAGGCAAACTTGCATAGGTTTAAGCTTCGCAAGGCCTAAGCTACAGCTGTTAGTAGCAGGAGACCTGAGAAAAGTAGCAGAAGCTTGCATCCTGCACAGCTTCTCCATCAGGAAACAGCTCATATAAAAAGCAAACCCAAACCAAACGAAAACAGAACACCCCAATCTGTGTAAATCTTTCCGTTGTGCAAGTGCTCTGAAATAGTAATGTATAAAAATAGCGCTTTACCAGGAATAAATTTGAGATACTGAGTAAACAAAACAAATCATAAGCATCACCTTCCTTTAATTTCAAATAATGCGTTATCACAGATGACCATGGCTGCGTAATTTAATAAGCTAATGTGGGAGAAACAGATACGCTGTGGACAAACTGTCACTAATCATTAATGTTCTACAGGTCAGTTTCTTAGAGAAACTGTTTCACTTTTCACTTGCGAATTATTACATTATCAGTATCTATGGCTTCTGCATTTTAAAAGGCTGGCCTTGATAGGTACATACAAATCTAACTGTTAATCAGAAAATCAGTGAGAAAATATAAAACACTTTAAAATACTTAAGGAAGTTTTGTCAGTCTGTAGTTATAAATATGTTTATTTGTTATGCTGTGGCAGACTGGCCAAGTTATTTGGTACTACAATATTCTTCCAGAGTTTGGTGTTCTGATGGCGAACGGATTTGTAGTAATCAAATCATAGACAGGAGCTGTAAGTGTCCAGCACAAATGAAATGAAATTCCATAGCAAGGAAGTGGCACTTCGAATCTGTGATTCAAAAATAAGCAAGCTTCAACTGAAAGCTATTATATGTTTGTATGTGGCTGCAGTGATTTTGGTTAAGGGTGGATGTTGAAGAGACGTCAAATTTAACTTGAGAGAATACAAGCAACCTAGTAGCTTCTTGAAAGCACGGATATGAAGCAGATTGATCCATGTAACTGGTTTGTTCAGTAGTTAGGAAGGCAGAAATCAGTAGCCAGTTCTTGTAACCTGGGGCATTTACAAGCAGTGTTCCACAGGAGTATGTGCGAGGACTCCTGTATCCTAAATGACCTGGCAAACAGGGTGAATGATGAGCTGACATGAGCAGCATTCTTCAAAGTGTTGGAAAGATTATATGATATAAAGACCTGCAGCAAAACCTTATTGCTTCTGCTGGTTGTTTGCATATAAAGTGGCATGTAAAAGCAATCATAAATGTTGAGATATATCTGTGGGAGAGAAGAACAATCCTAGCTTTGTGCATAAACAAATGGGCTGTGGGTTGGGTTTTGTCACTCTGGGATGAGATTTGTGGAATTATAACACATAGCTAAAAATATAAACTCATTGGTCCATGTCAGGTGGGGGGGGGGGGGAAGTCAGGTATCATTATGCCATTCCATAAATTCATTTGTGCCCATACTTGGAGATGGGAACTGTAGGTATTCGTGGCTCCTGTCCCAAAATCTGTGCTAATTAATATATGTAATAGAGAGTGTTTTGAACCCAGAAGAGTAAAAAGATGGCTTGAGGAGTTATGATGTCCTTCTAGGACTTGCAACCTTGGAAAAAAGAACACTTCTCGTAGAAACAGAAAAATGTTAATGGAAGGATAAATATGATGCTGACTGCAGTATCCTCCTGTAGAAGTTAGCTGTGTCAGATGAAGCTAATCTTTGAAAGAGTTAACAGGAGTGCTGAATACTGCTCCTTGCTTAAGGCAGTTGTGGATAGAAAAAAATTGGGGAGCCAAAGACAGATTGGACAGGACAGCGGAGGAGAGAGCTGCTGAGGGTTCCAAACCAAACTACATCAAATTCAAGAAATCCTGTGACTTGAAAGTATTTGTAGGTCTTGCCCTGTGCTGTGTCTTCCTGGTGTGTTGGTTGAGGGCTAGCACAGGAGACGAAGACTTCTTGTTCGTTGCCTTTAAAGTAAGATTGTCTGCTGGAACTGGATGGCCGAACTAGAGAACTGAAGTTGAATCACCATGATCCAAAACCAAAGAAATATAATCTGTTTAATATTTCAAGCTTATGCAGGGTTTGCTTTTTTTCATGAGAGAAGTTTAAGATTTTCTCTGTCACTCCATTTTCAAGTCTCTTTTTAGTCCAGCAGTAGCTGATTTAAGAATATAATTTTCTTTAAGTCTGTAGCTGAGGTTTGACATTCATTTCTTAAGATCATGGTTTTCTGACAAAAAATGAGCCGAGTTAAAATAGCACTGGCAGCATGTAGAAAGGGAATTCCTAGAATTTTCTTCTCTCTACCTATCATCTTGTCTAGTCTCGTTCAGTTGTTACCTGTGAACCTCTGAGGCTTATCTCAGTAGCAGCGTGTCTATGAATTGCATGCTGTCTCCTTGAGTTATCTGTACTTGTTCTCCAGCTTAACCTGTAACTAAACTGCTTACTTATTCACCAATAAGATTGAATGTGTGTGAGCTGGGGGGAGGAAAAATCTTACACATGGCTGGTAAGCACAGCCAAGCTGCGGATTGAAACTGATGGGAATTCTTGATTTTAAGATACCTATGTGGATAAAGTGCTCAAATGTGGTTCGTGCTGGTAGCATTGCTCCCATCATTAGTTGTTGTATAGTCAATAAAACAATGTACTAAACAATATCTGTTCGTGCAATCAAAAGGGGTTTTAGCTCAAGGCAGTTTGGTGTTCTTATTTGTAAACGTTGCATCAGATGAATAAATGAACTAGAGGAGAAGGATGGACAAAGGTGAGAGGATAAAAAGGGCTATTTCCATCTGTAATCAGTTACATTCAATGCTTCATTTGGCTTCCAGCCTGCCTGGTCTTATCAGCAAGAAAATCCTGCTCCAGGTAGCATCGCTAAATAGTGAACAGAAAACAGTAACCGGCAGCTGGCTCTTCGGGTTGTTACTGAAGCAGTGGCGAAGTAAAGCTCTCCTCACAGAGCTACAGACAAGAGTGGGTGTGTTTGAATCACTGGGTGACAGGGGATAGGTTTGAGGGAAATGGCACGTTCATCTTCATGAGTGTTAAACTGCGCAATGGAAAATTATTCTTTTTAAATGTATGTGTTTTGGACTTAAACCTTTAGTTTTAAGGTAACAGATTCTAGTGAGTGTGTTCACGGTGTATCTGTGAGTGAAGTGTTTGCTTGACAACAGCGACTAAATCCCACTTGTTTGCAGAATGGCATTGCTCTGCCTCTTGAGTTCTGACATAAAAGCAATTTGTCTCAAGAATAAATTCAGAAAAATTGAAGTGACCAACATAAAACGTTGCTGAAGGAGTAACGCCATCTGTGAACACAGCGGTCTGTTCCTGGTATCGGTTGCTTTGATGTTGACATGATCGTGTCTTTGAGGGGAGGGGCTGAGACCTGGTGTTTCACTTCTACAACACTTGTGTTCTGGGCTGTAGTCTCTGGGATTATTCAGTCAATCTTAGCTATAGAATAAAACTTAATTAGCCTTCATGACTTAAACGGTGATGTCAGCTTTAAAACTTTTCTGAAAGGCTTTTGCCTACATCTAATGAGGAAGATAAGAGTGTGTCACTCCTTCCCCTCCCTCCCCCAATTATTTACTTTCCAGGATAGAAGTCTTGCCAAATACAGACATGTGATGAGACTGCACAAAAGAGTAACTTAGATACAGATGTGCTTCATAGCTACGGCACTTGGGGGTGTGTGTGCTTGCAGAATAGGATAGCTCCGTTCTTTCCTTCTGCGTAGCAACAGGACTTTGTAGGTTGCAGGGCACTAGAGCTGTATGGCAGACAGATGGTGTATGTCTCTCCCTAGTTTGGATTTCCCCTTTGTTTTTTACTGTCCTTGTGAATTTGGTAACAATCTAAACTGAATAACGTCATCAAAGAATTGAAGCAAATAAAGACGCTTTGTATCTCCTCACCAACAAGGATTTTGAGAACAATACATGTTTCGCAAGCTAGGCGTTTAAGCTGCTTACTGAAGATGGTTGACATGACTCACTTTCTAAGGCTGAATCTGTTGAAGTGGTTGTGCCCTGGGAGGCTGTTCTTTGTTATGTAACAAATGAAGCAATCCACGTAATCTAATTGTTTCTAGCATGAGTGTTTTTCCATTGGAGCCAGGTGTATCAGTCATGATTATGTGAGTCGCTTCTGATTTATTACAGTGCATCTCATCCTTCTCTTGTAATGCTTTGAAACGTGTTCTTGGAGTCAGCATACTTAATGTAGCACGCTTATCAGCTCTGCCTTGTGTTCTCTGGATTTCTAGAGAAAGCCTTGCTGGTTTGGATCTTCAGTTTTGAGGAGCTGGCTATGCAGGAAGCACGTGGTGTTTCCATCTGCAGGTGCAGAGTTGACACTGCTAGTTCAAATTTAACAGGATGTGACTCTGCTGCATTCTGATGAAGGATCAGAGGAATGCATGAAAGCAAATTTAAGGAAAGCCCTATGTCCATCAGTGTCTAAGTCACCTTTAGTTCTTACTAAAGGAGTTTTCCAGAAATTTGACAGAAGTCTGATTACACCTATGTTTCATGTCAGCTGTGGCCAGAAGAGTAAGCCATTTGGAGAAGGGTGGAATTGATGGCTCCATGAAGATGCATGAGATAGCTGGCAGCCTCAGAGGCACGATGTGCCTCTGCAGCACTTTACTGTCTACTGCCAACTGACCCCTGCCCCTGAGAACAGGCTGCCAGCCAGGAATGCAGGAAATAGCAAATACCATTGGATTTCACTTCTCATTTATGAATGAACTGTAATGTTTGTACCATTTAAGAGGAATGTGATGGGAATTTAAGCAAAATGCAAGAATTTCAGGTCTATTCTTTCTGCAGGCTCTGAAATTTTCTTCTTGTTGGCGTAAAATATCGATTGCTCTTCCCAGTATCATCTTCCTTCCATCTTTTCTTTGTCCTGAAGCTGCTCCCTTGTAGCTGGCCGAGCCTGTAGACATTGACTGCCACGTACCTCAACAGTCTGTTGTAAGAATGCTGAAAATCAGTGCAGGTTTATGTATATGAGAAACCTTAGCAGAGGTTTTTCTTTTCATGGAAATTTATATGATTGTCAATAAACTTTTAAAGTATTTATGATAAATCCTGTTATTTGTGTTTTGTTTTTTTTTTTTCCCTACCGTTTTTCAGGGTTCTTTTCTATGCCCTTGTGTAGTGCTGTGACTGAGTAAACTTTTCACTAGAGGAGATAGTTTAGGTTTCCATGGGAGGAATGTTTTCACCTTCTTATCCGTGTTGTTTACATGCATACAAAAGTGCTTTTGTTTTCCAGTTAAAAACCTTTTAGGAAGGTTTCGTAGGAAATTTTGGCTTTGAAAAAGTATAGTCTCCATTTCACCATTATGCAAAGCACAGGAGGGCAAAATATTACAAAGCATAAATGTCTAGGCAGATAGCAAGTAGCTCCCCCCTTCCCTTGAGGTGCCTGATATTCAATGTAAGCAGCATTAACGGTGGACTGAATTGTGAGTGTGGCCCTAAGGGATGTGAATTAAGTTTTTGACTCTGAAAGTATTCTAGTAGCTTTCCTCTACAAAAATAGAGCTGCATTTTCCTGTTTCTTCTTCTTCAGAAAGCACTTTTGTCCTCTAGCCATACAAAACATTAAGAAGCCATATTCTGATGAATAACAACAATGCTTATTTTTAGACTGCAAGGAATGTCATATCTTCTTGTTGTGTTGACTGAATATATTGTTCAGTGTTAGGAATACGAGAGTCCCAGTCTCTTTGTGATGTCTGTCTTGTTTCCTCTTTTCATCTCTACTCATTATCATCCTCTGCTTCTGTTCCTTGACCTAGTGTATTCTGACCGACAATAATCGTAATTCAGCACGAGAGCAGCTTGGATAGCCGTTGTTCTTGGTGTTTGATACAATAAACTTCATGTGTGGGTAGAACATCCCCATACTTAACGGTGAGGGAGGAAGAACAGAAAAGAACTTACCTCTAGGCTCTCAAGTCTGGGGAAAGAATCTCACAGCTTAGAACACAAGAGAAATAAAACAGTAATATTAAGTGTCTTGCAATTTCATGCCATACTTTGACCATTGAACCCTCAAAGAACAATCTGTCAAGGATGCTGGTGTGAATCACTGTGCAGTTTGCGCATAATAAAGGGGTGCACTGAGAAATTCATGGATGCCTTCATGAAGCGTCAGTAATTGATTCAAGAACAGAGGTGTATCAGAGAGACTGAGGACAGGGGAAGGAAGGCAGGCTTGGAGGATATTACTGTAAAGCAACTAAATCTTACTGGATCTTGAATTTTACAGAAGAAGGGGTTTTTTTTTTTGTCTTAGCTGGAGCCAGTCTGTAAGGTGAATAATGCAGAATAACATGTGACACCTGTAAATACTCAGACGTTCAATCTTTCAACCATTGAAACTTTTAATTGTATTCTAATTCAATTTAATTCATACAACATGCACAGTTTCCTCAGGATGTATCTCTTCTATTTCTTATTCAGTTCAGGACATGTGCTGCTCAGAGGTTGTGTTTGCTGTCCAGATCTTCTGGTAGTTTCTTTCATTCTGTTAAGCTCTCATGGTCCCCTCACAGCTGCAAACTGACTGGTGGCCACGCTACCCATCCTGCAGTGTTCCAAAGTTGAAGAAGCTTTTTGCTTTATCTGCTGCAAAAGCCTCCCTGATTTTTTTTTTCCCTAATGTCATGGAACACCTCTCTATGCTGGTAGAAGTAATGCATACGTAGTGCTTTTTTATTTTTTGTTTCTAAAAGTAAAACAGTTCTTAAGTTATACTTTTAACTCAGGAACTAAATCATTGCTAAGCATGTCAGGGGTGAAAAGATTCTCATTCTTTGTGTGTCCTGAATATTAACACATGTATGTATGTGTATGTAAAAGTTGCCAAGTGTTCTAAAACCCAGTGGTGTCCAAAGGTTGTTTTTATAAGCCATGCACCATGGGCATGGTTGAAATACATTTGCTCTAAAACTCACAAAGGCCATGTGATATATCTAGATGCAGCAGATAACTAGAAGTAAAATACAATCTTTCTTCACACTGTGTATTTTTTTTTTGTGTGTGTGGAAGGCATCATAGTTGTAGTGAAAACCACTGGGGTGTTAGGAGCAGTCGTTTTGAAGGCTTTTTGCAGCATCTTGAATACCTGGTCTTGTGTCTGTGTTTTCAGCAGGGCTCTTTCCTGTAATAAGCACGGCGCAGAAAACAGGATGTAATGGTTACTGAAGGTGGTGGATTCTGCCTGCCTTGCCTGTATGCATCGCTTGTTTTTCATGCTGCTTGGACATTCGTTACCAGTTCTTTTCAATGCCCTAGTGCAATGTTGTGGCTGAGTAGGTTTTTAGCCAGAGGAGATAGTTTAGGTTTCCATGGGAGGAATGTTTTTGCCTTTCTATCCATGTTGTGTGCATGGATAGAAATGTGCTTTTGTTTTCCGGGGAAAAGAATGAAGGTCCCTGGAAATTATCTTGTCAAGTTTGTGTTGCTAAAAATATGCATAAAATCGGTAAACTGCTGTTTCAGATCACCTGCCACCGAGCCAAACAAGTAGAATTACAGAGTCTCTTAGTTGGTCTTTCTGGGGAAGGCAAATAATAAGACTATGAGGTTTGGCTTGGCAAGTGTGGTCACTAAACTTTAACTTGGGTAACATCCAACATATGATGGCAGAAACGTGAATAACAGTGCTGAACTCTGTGCTAGTTGTTCTGTCAGTCTGACACCACACCAAATACCAAACCACCTTGACTGATTAATAATTGGTGCTTGCTGCTAAATGGATGCTGGTGGACCTAATATTTCTGGATGGATAAGCAAGCTTGTGTACTGTGGCAGCTGCCAGCTTCCTATACACCTTCAGGAAAGTACTGTTCCTGTTTTCCAGAAGTAATGAGGAAGTGTTGACCACCTTGGGTTTTCAGCACAGCCCTCTTCCATGAATTTATGTTTGTCTCTAGCATCAAGAAGATATCCTTCATGTGGGGAACGAAGTTGCTCAAAGAAAAGCATCTAAAGGTTGCTTCTTGGTAATTCTCGTTATTTAAGTCCACTTAAAATTGACAAGATGAACAAAGGATGCATTCAAAACTGTTGGCATAGCAATTGTTCTGCAGAGCTGCTCATCTGTCACTGTCTACTGGATGTGTTTCATCTGGCAGCTGTTTGATCCACACTGCCATGAGAGTAAGAGGGAGTTTGGTCCCTCAAATAACAATTTGTTTGGAGCTTCAGACTGCTGTTAGCTCTCTGGCGTGGGCCATACGGGCAGTGTTATTTTAAGGGTGCCCAAATGTGAAACGTGTAAACTTTCAGCTGTCTCGTACTACAAGAATCCTTCCACAACACGTAGGGCAGTTTCAGATGCAAAACTATGCTGAGATGATGATATAGGAAATTGCTTTCCTGATGTTGTTGAAACAGACTGTGGATGGTGTGTTTGCTAGTTGGAACTAATGTTGGAGGACTTGTCTACGTGTGCATAAGCCTATATGGAAAGTACAAGGGAGAGTGAAAATGAATATCCTTCTTATCACCAGGATCTTGAATATCCTTGAAGGGATGTAGCACCTTTTCATTCAGGTTACACTTCAGAGGGTTTGTAAGTCTTACTTCCTTTTCCTTGGATTGTTATGTATAAAGTCTAGGCCCTTTAGTTTAATTCCCATTTAGACTTGTGTGCATTTGATAATGCATTTCCCGGGGCAGAATGTGTAAGGCTTGTTCTCCCAAATGTCTGTTTAAAAAAAATCCATGGATTACTCAAGTCTAAAAGTACTTTGAATTTTTTATAATACAGAAAAATACAGTTCAAATTATACTGAACCTGAGTTTTGTGGAATGCATAGTTTCTTGGTAGTGAAATTTCATTGTTAAAATAACGTCATTTTTAATAGGAAGTGTTTGTTGAAATTCAGGAAGTTTGAGAGAACTTCATGAGAAAGTTTCTGGATTTGGGGGGAAAGTATTATCTGCCAGACATGGTACCGTTAAGTTTTTTGACAGCATTTGTACTTCAACCAAATGAATGCAACCTAGAATTGAAAATGCAACGCAGTAGCTACAGCTCATAAAACATAGGCAAGTTTTTGTTGTAGGAAGTTTTTTAATTTAATTATCTGAAGTATTTTAAGCAATCAGTGCAGTTTTCTTGAAGATAACATTTTGTCTTTCCCTAATTAAGGATAAATGAGCAAGCAGCCTTCCTAGAGGACTGAATGGTCGTCTTTTCAAGTTTAATTTGCAGCGCTTGTTGGAGGATTAAAGTAATCTCATTAAATGGCCTCATTTAAATTTTGCGGTCACCTAAGAGATGGTAGACAGATATGAAAAGGGATTTATCCATAAAGCATGAAAGCTAAATTAGCAGCTTTCTAATTTAACTTTTTTCTTAGTTTTGAAGACTTGACAAGAGTTGAGCCTTTTTTGCTAGCTTTGGGATATCTTCAGCTCTATAGTATGGTGCTTGCCGTGACTGAATTCATCATAATGTTCAAGGCCATTTTTATGCGCTGAGTTATTAAAAAAATGACAATGTACTTAAATATATTTGACATAATGTCTTTGAGGTTGACATTTGACATAACATTATAAATGAAAAAATCTCTTATACAGGTACACTGTAGGCAAGTTTCTTTTTTATAGGTACAAACACGTGGATGCATTGCTTTAAGTGCATTTTCTTACCAGAAAACATTGGTTGTAGTTTTTTTTGAGATGATTAGGCACCTAAATTCACATACAAGCACTCAAGTAAGATCAGTGCAAACTGTGGAGTGCTCAGCATTTATGTGCATCTGGCAGGTAGGTGTCTTAACTGTGGGTTTAGGAGCTTAACTGTAGCAGTCTCCAGACAGAGATGCAGCTGGGTCACAGGGCTCCTGACTGAGTTTAGGAATCTTTGTGGTTTGGAGACAGTAGAGATGCCAAGTTACTCAGCTCTGCAGGGACTGAGGTCTTTTTTTCAGCTCAGAAACAGAATTTATGCTTGAAAATATTAATTACAAAATTACAATTATCATTTTTTTGATCTGCTTGTAAATCATGATGTAGTTTGTGTGAAATTGTTTTAAATCTAGCTGGGATGATTTCTGCAGAGATCTAAGTGGAAGAGAATGTATACATTGTGTCCCTGTCTTTGCTGTAGTACAGGGGGATATTAATGCATTCCAGACAATAAAAATACTTGCAACCGCACAGCAGAAACTTTATAAAGAAGTGTGGGCTACTACTTGCTGCCTTTGCAATACAGCTGGCAAACAAGCTGAGTAGTGCGATGTTTGTAAACGCACGGCATCTTTTCCAAAAAAAAAAAAGCAAATGATAATCATTGTGACTTTAGGTAATTATTGCCTAAATTTGATGGATTTTTTTTTTCTTTTTTTGTTTAAAGCTTTATTTTAAATGTAGCTAAGCAACAAACTTTGCATAATGCATGTCTCTTTTCTGTGTTAAGTTTGTGTAAGGAAGTATTTCAAGCACTTCTCAGCTGTAGCGAGCTAGGAACATCTGCATCATTAGCTACTAAGGCTCAGTTAATGAGTAGTAACGTACTTGTGAGTGGCTCTCCATATATTCTCTTTGACTATATAGAAAATTTTATGTCGATTAATGGATGTTCTAAGGTACAAACTGGTGAGTCTCATAACATCTACCACAGTTACGTAGTATAGCAGCCTTTTATCATGTGTGACAGTCTGTACTGAGCACATCGAGAAATCCATACTGTTCTTACTAGCTGATAATCTTGTTACGACTCTTAACTTACGTTCTTCAGTATAAAAATAAGAAACCACTGCTGAGAATGTGATGTGTACAACTCTGTGGCTTACATCTCCAATGTGCAAGCATTCACTTACACTTAGTATTTTCGATCTGTGGATTTGTGTTTCTAAATGGAATTGTGCTCTACCAGTTGCAGAATGTGGATTCTGATATTTTCACTACATTAGGAGCCCCTAAAAAGCCATCTTTCTGAACGTTTCTCTTTTTAATGTAGATTTATTTTCAGAAGTACAGCTCTGGGGCATCCTATTCATTTACAAAATCCTAAGGGTGCTTCAGTTTGCATGAGTTTAATGCCACTTTGATTTTTATCTTAAATGTTTCTTAGTGAGGTCTTGCAGCCTGGGGAGTGACTCACTTTGGGGTAGTGTTTGCTTTGGTTACACAGGGTGTTTCCTGTACGTCAAATGAGTATAATGATACTTGCTGTATATTACTTCTCATCATCCTGCTTCTCATGGTCCATGATTGCCATGGTTTAAAAGCTTTCAGGGTGCTTTTCAGTCCTGCCAGCTGTGTGTAGTAGGTCTGTGATGAAGGAAATACAGATGTTAGTTTCAGGGAATAATGTATGAACTAGTGAAATTAATTGTCTTGGCACCATTATAAGACCAGTGTGTGAAACTGACTGATTAATAAAATCTAGGATAACGAAAGCAAGCTATCCTTTCACATCTGTCTTGGAAAAAAGGGAAACCTCATCTTGCAAATACAGAAATTAGTGTTAGAGTAAACCTTTTCTTTATATACAGCGTTGAATATACAACTTAGGAACTTGAAAGCCCTTATTATCTGAGCTAGAAGTCTTTACTAATAGCATTTAGACAAATTTTTTATATTGTATTACTAGGAAAAACAACAGATGAAGTGCTGTGCGAAAGGATGATACAGACATGGTTATCTGTAAAAGTAATAGGATGAATATGTGCATAAGTGTGGAAGAAACAAGTGACGTATTAAAGCAAGGAGATGGGGATTCTCAAGGCAGGAATTGTTGAGGCAAAGATACATCTGTAAAGCAGATACGGCTTTATAAAATAAAAGCATGACAAAAGTACACCAAAATGACATAAGTTCGGATGGAACAAATTTTTAGTAAAGGTGGCAGTGAAATGTTCCCAATCGGGGGGAGGGAATGAAAATTCACAGATGTAAGGAAATGAATAAATACTGTAATTATCTTTTTATCTCAGAATCTGGGTCTAGGGCTGTGTTCACATACTACAGCACAAAAGTAAAGCTTTTAAATTCACCTTTGCTAAGAGTTTTATTAACTTGAATACTGTAGGCAGCTGCTTCCTTGTACTTCAGATCTTGTACACAAATAAGAAGATAACCGAAATAGACTGTAGTTTCCATAGAAAGAGGAAAAATGGCCAGGATTTTTCATCCTGAATGGGGATATCATTTAGATGTGGAAAAACAAGATGCTGAGGTGAAGGTCAATGATGAGTGATTATTTTGTGCCTCATAACATATAAATTGGGGACACCAAATTAAACGATCAGCTATTGAGTTTTCAACAAATGAAGGCAAACAGTTGTACCACAAAGTATAGAGTTCTGAAACTCTGAGATTATTCTAAAAATAGAATAGACGATTCACAAAATTGGTGAAGAAAAGCCTGTACTGAAGCACAGTTAAACAGGAGGCTATGAACTCAGCTCCTTGCTTGGGAAGTTCTGAGATCAATGGAATCCGGGAGGATATAGTGGGGAAGTATCCCTGTTGGAATGAGGAGAAAGATGCTTGCTGTGAGCATCTGCTAGGATGTATCTCTTGCCTTCACAGTATTACCGGCTGACAAAAATAGTGAATTTCGGGTTCTGAATTCTATTGATGATGCTTAATATAAGTAGCTTTCTTCAGTAATAGGTTTCTTTCAGAAGTTGGTTCTTCATGCTCATATGATCTGTGCATTTGCTATTTTTACACCTACTGGATTTCCTATACGCTGTGCTGGTTCTGCTAGCAGAAATCTGATTCACTAGTGTTAAAAACAAAAACACCCCTGAATGTCTCAGTTTCCTCAAATCTTCTGCATGAAGAGCTTGAGAAATTCCCAAGGCAGTGAATAATTTGGAAACTTATTTTCAGTTGTTTTTCAATAATGTTGTTTCTTCTACTGCTATTTTGTATTTGTTCATACTTAAGGATATGTGCTGTGGTGTCTGTCGGAATCTGCTTTCGTGCAGGGGCTATGTCAGGTCAATGTGAACGTTTTGGCAAGGAAAAATAATTTTGAAAAAAAAAAAAGCTTTTGGTCAGGTTTTACATCAAAGATTTGGAAGTTCTCTGTTGCTGACAGCAAACTTGTGCTATGTTCAATTTGTTCCTTTTTAAATATAAAGTCTTAAGTATGTAGTTGAATAATTGTAGTACAATTGAAAAATTCAGTTTGCTGCTCAAAATAGGTAAAGGAAAAATATGCACCCTTTTTAAAGCTTATTTTAGTGATGTAAAGAAGGCAAAAAGTGCAGTTTATCTAGACAATAAAAATGTTGGGGGTGGAGAGAGACACCCGAATAATATTACTGCCAAATTGCTGCTGTTGATTAATATTTCTCAGGAGTTCACAGAATGCGTGAGTTACTTTATATAATTGCGGTATAGTTAGCTACATAGAGGTAGTAAACACATAGATGCAAATGTGTATTGAAGAATATTGTTTAATGTGCAGTTATTTAAGATCTAATATATTCTTTCTTTTCTTTAGATTCAAGTACTCTTTAAGGACCAATGTACCCTGTAGCTCATGGAAGAAAAAAATCAAACCAGGACATCCTTGGTTTCCAGGCTACCGAAATATGGAACGAAAACTTTAGGAAGTGTCTTGCAACCTATGCCAAATGGGTCGGCTGTTAATTTAGCAGGCAATAATGGTGGCAAAAATTTCAGCAAGCACAATGGCACTGTTCGCATGTCTTCCTTTTCTTTCAACTGGAGAAAATCAAATAAACATCAACTTCATGATCAAAATGAGAGAGACACCAATTCCAAACATAATTGTAATGAAAAACTAATTGATTCTGAGAAGTATTCTCCATCTCAAGGAGCATTGAGTAACGATGTGCTCAGGGTGGGTTTGAACAGCACTGCTTCAGTTGCATCAAAAACAGTAAAGCAAAACAATATGTTTGTATCTTCTACAGAGGAATTAAACCCAAAGTCTTTGCCTGGACTCTCTAGTTCAGCAAAATTCGCCAAAGGTACCCTGTCAGGAAGGACCTCATATTCTGGACTCAGTGCTCCAAAATCACACTTAAATGGATTTTATGGAAATAGGCCAATGGTAGGTTTGCAAAGACCTAGAGCTAATTCCAGTGCCACAAGGACAAGTTCAGGAGAAAGCCTTGCACAATCTACAGACAATAACAAGCCTTTTTCCTGTGAAAAAATGGTAAGATCACAAAGTTTTTCACATTCCATTCAGAATTCCTTCCTCCCCACTGCATCTTTAACCAGGTCGCATTCCTTTAATAAAGCTGTGGATCTTACAAGGCCTTATAGTCAAAATCTAGCTGTTAGGACATCTCAGAGGTCATCTCTGTTGTCAAGAAATGCACGACAGTTGGATGTACCCAATGGAAATGAACCTATGAAGTATGGATTTACCAGACCGTACTCTGGTATATCAGCTCCTGCTTCAAAGAAACCCCCACTGTCAAATGGATCTGGGTCCGCACCGTCTTTTGGATACAGATTAAGTCGACCTTCTTTGCTGAAGCCTACTAGGCAGCGATTTACTGGAAATATCATTGTGGATGGTGGCAAAACTACAACTCCTGACACGTGTATAGTGGAGAACTCTGAAATTTCAACAAATATTAATCGAGCAATTGACAAAAATAGCATTATAGAGTGCGATGCTCACAGAACAGAATCTGTTGATGGCCTCCATGAAAGCATGGGAAAACATGGGTCAAATGTCATGTGTATGAGTGATGATGGAGATGAAATATCTATATCTTCTTTGTCATCCTCGGAAAAAAATGATTTGAGTGAAGACTTCAGTGATGACTTCATAGACATAGAAGATCCAAATAGAACTATGCAAGTACAGCAAAAGGAGAGCCGCGTTCAAGAGTTAGAGCATGGGAGCATGACATCGATAGAGCCGTTCACTTCTCTCAAGGAAAGTGGAGGATCTTGCTGTAATGCTGATGACTGGCTTGATATAAATATGTCTGGTAAATACTTTGCGTTGTTTGATTATTTTTTTATGTACTCCATCAAGATTCTGTAATTGCAGTTAAGTTATGTTTAACCATTCTGATTTTTTTTTTCAGAACGGGACTATGCTGGCCAATTTATTTTCTCACAGTGCTTTTTTTTTTTTGCATGACAGTAATCATTTTCAAGCATGATTTTTTTTTAAGAGCTCTTATTTCTTTGGAATAAGAATTAGTGATACCTCCTTTAGCCAAACTTGTCATAGGATTGTAGAATTTCTCTTAGCCTTACTTGGCATTCATTTCTTTTGGACTAGTGATCTCTGCAATTTTTATCCCACTCTGTAGGCAGAGAACATCTGTAACTGCTTAATGTAGTAGCAATAAATGTAGGGTGTCTTATTTAATTAATTTTATAAATTGTAATGTTACTGTTTTTTTTTCCAGAAGCATGCTGTATTAACTCTTAAAAAAAAAAAATCAGTGGAAGAGATGGAAGATGCTTTAAAAGCAAAGCTGCATTTTCAAGTCTGATGTACTTTTTTCTTAGTATATATTTATTTTGAGAGATGTCACGCTAGAAAGATACAGTATCTTTTTTTATTAAAAAGATACAGAATTCTAAAAAGTGTCTTTCTTGGGAGATGAATTGCTGCATTGTATAAAGCTAGAAAAGATGTAGTTTAAAAGGATACTTAGTTGTAATGGCCAGTCCAGCCTGAGCTTTTTACCTCCTAGGACGAGTGTTCTTAATATTGTAGAATGCTTTCAGATATTTCTGTTAGAACACAGTTTATTATTCAGACTATAATGTTTTTATACACCTTAATTTTTATTTTTATGTTTTGGAATATTGGGTTGTTTTTTAGAATCTTGACTGTTTCTGTTTTCTTTAAGCAGTGGATGACAACAGTGCAAGTACAAAGAATACCGCTGAGAGTGTGATTTCTCCAGAGATGAATTACAGAGCTGGGTCCTCTTTTGAGCTTTCTCCATCTGATAGCTCTGATGGCACATATATGTGGGATGAAGAAGGGCTGGAACCTATTGGAAGTGTCCATCCATGTGGAAGTTACGAGTCTTCAGAAATGAACAGCATAGTATGTATTTATATGCATCATCTGAATATCTGTAGTTTTTTTAAATTTTATTGCTGATGTATATTTTAAAAACAGAATTAATGTATTTTTTTCACTTGATAACTGTTTCTTCTTTCCTCTATAGTTGACAGCTTTCTGAAACTTCTTGTTAAGGGGTCCCTGTTTCTGGACAGATGACCTTGAATTAGGCTGCTTACATGCATGTTTTCCCCATTCTAAAGCTTGAACAACACAGCTTCTTCCTTATGCAATCTCGTGGTGGCATTCAACAATAAAGAAATTACTTCAGCAAATAATAAGTAAAATATCTCCTACCAGTCTTTAAACCTAGGAGTGACAACAAGAAAATAGTTGGTCCTTATCTGACTTCCATTGATTTGTTTCTATCCTATATCTGCACAGGACCCTTTTGAACATAAATTTATTTTCATTTGTCTGTTTGTTCAAGCATAGCATCTTTAAAGTAGGTAGCTGACTAGCTCATCAGATGAACTGGACTCTTTATGTCTGGAAAACAAAAAGCAAGATCAGTAATAGCCATATTCTTACTGCTAAACACAACTGATTTGCATCAAACATCATTCCGTCTAGAGTAGGTAGAGAGTAGTTGCAGTGCTCTAACCCTTCAGCTGAGGTCAGTTAGCCAGCCTCTGGGTTCTGGCAGGCTTGATGTAAATTGTCTCCGTCCTTCATCTTTTTCCACAGAAACACAGTTCTCACTTATTTGGGTTGCTTAATTAAAAGACTGTTCAGATTTTATTAACACTGTATTATTCATTCAGAACTTCCAACAAAAGTTAGGTATAATCAATCAATGTCTCCAGCTTCTTAAATTTGATAAGTGTTAAGTATTATGTCACCAGTGCCATTGTCAGTAGTGTAGATGCTGTTTTCTGCCTTTGAAAGGGCCTTGTGGCACTAAGTCAGATTTTAATTTGTAGTTCTGTTAGGGTTGTCTAGCCCAACAGCAGAACAGCATAGATATTTTTCTGAAACTGGAGCATAGCTACATAATTATATTGTTATGTGTAACTACATAGGAGGAATTCCTGATATATTTTCAGCTGCCTGTGGTGGTGTTCATTTTCTGTCTTAAATTACAATCTTGGGATGCGGTGCTTAAAAGTAAGCTTAGAAATAGTTATTAACTTCTCTTGGTAATTATGGCCAGCTTGGAAAAGCATTTTGAGATTTTTTTTCCAGCATGAACTTTGTAGTTATTTTGATGTTTACTGGAAAAAATTTAACATAGGGCACTGCAAAAACACCCTTCTCCCTGTCACATGCATGCATATACCAGGAAAAGTTCTTAAACTTTCTCCTCGATAAACCTGAAATTGCTATTTTTGATATATACAGTGCAATTTATCAAACAAAAGGCACTGCTTTCATGTGCTTTTGGGCTATGTACATCGTATTTGATATGCATAACCTCCATGCGTTAATTTACGCATCTATATGAATTGAAGGTCAATCATTGATGTTCTGATTGATAGAAGCTGTTGTAAGCCTCAGAGCAGAGGTTTATTAGAAGCTTATGATATTTTTGTTCAATGTTTTGGTTAATTTCTTATTTTATTGAAAGTAAATAGCTGTCAGAGAGGTCTTAAAAGTGGAAGAATAAACTTACTTGGTTTAGATGTACTGGAGAAAGGAGCGTGTAAGACTTAGTGCTGAATCTAAAAAAATCATGTGCTATTTCCACTCATTTTGATTTTTATTCCATTAGTGCTCTTCCAGAATTATAGTGCAGTAAGCACTATATTTTCATCTGAATTTTCATCCTAAGTAAGGGAAACATCAATAATACATCTTGTGTTCATACTTGGTTTTTAAGAGAGACTGCAGCTCTGAAATGTTTGTTGAATTGCCTTTTAGTGGTAGTCCTATTTTTTTTCCTCTGCTTGTTATTGTTGGCAGAAAGAGTGAGATTTAGAGTTTTTTTTTTTTTAGCCTACAGATTAAACACTCATCACTTTTAATCTTAAGATGTAGAAGAATTTCTGATACAGTTCTTAGTTCTGGAGAATCGTGATGTTGGGTGGGTTAGTATAAGCTTTTGTTCCCTGTTGCTGCTTCTGTCTGAAGGCACTGAGTATAAAGGCAGTTTAAAATAAAAAGAACTGAAGGTCGTGAGAATAATTATTGTGATTAGGCAGCATATGTTGATGTTTTGATTGCTAGGAGGTGTATGATCAAATTGTGCATTTTCTGTCCTCTAGTATTGTGAAGGTGAAAGCAGTAAATCTCTGTCAAAATCCAATTGATAAGAGTCTTTTAAACTAATGTCAGCCTGACTGCGCCAGGAAGTGTTGCTTCTGGGGAAATCTGAAGCAGATAGGTGGTTCTGGATTTTCCCTGACTTTAGGCTGGTGTGAGTAGGAGCAGTGTGAGCCTTTGTGATGCTTTGGATTCCAGCAGTACATCTGAATTACTCATAATAAGGTGGTAAATATTGGTAGTGTTTAGTCATCTGTTTGTCATCTATAGCATCAACAAATGTATAGATGGCAGCATAGACCTTGTTGGGTAGTCAAATGAGAAGTGGTTTGGCCTATTTGCATAGGGTGGTGTTAATTAGGTCTCCGGAATGACAATGAGAGTGGTAAGACTTTGTTTCATGCAGAGTAGTCTACTTGACTATATAAACCTTGCCATATTTTTGCTTTCATTTATTTTTGTCTGGAAATAATATACATCTAAACAGAATGGATGAAAACATGGATCCTACCTGGAGTCTCATTGCTCCTTTCCTTAACAGAAAACAAAGTACTATTTTGCTATAGCAAGGCTTGTCTGAGTTATTCTGTCCTATCCGTTGTATTAACTAGACATGTGAGAAACATAATCTTTAGTATGCATTTGTTTGAGTAAAGCTTTGTGGTTTTTTTTTGAAGGTTAAAGCTCTTATCTTACATTGAGAATAAGAGAGATAATCCAAACAAGTGTTCCTGTATTATTATGAGGTATTACTACTTTTAAAAGACACTACAATGTTCTACCATATAGGGGTCTGCAAGAAGTAAAAATTCAAGATGAAAATCTTTCCATTAGCATTTTTAATACCTCTAATAGAGTTGTTTCTTTCTTCTCTTTCAAAGAAATTTCATTTGCACTAATAGGTTTAGAAAACTTGTATTCTCTGTATTATCGGGTCATATGAAGACCCTCTCTTAGACAGAGATTGAATCCTCTGGCCTTTTGTTATTAGAGGCTCCAGTAACTGTATATGTCTCTGCTATCTTAATTTTTACTGAGCTAAAGCTGGTATTTGGGGTATACACCAAGTGAGCATCAATTTAGTTACAAGGATATAGGATTATGGAACAATAATTGAAATCCATCTTGAAGAGACAGATGGGTTTTAGCTGCTTTGCTTAGAATTTAATTGCTCTTGGGATGAAATCTAGATCTCAGTGGAATGAATCTGTTTTGTCATTTATCAGTGTGGCTAGAGTTTCAGCCACAGAGTCTGAAATGGTTACACTTTCTCAGCTTCCTAGCATATTTTTGAAATCTCATGAGATTTTTTTTTTTCCTCTGTGATTGCAACTTGGGAAAGGGAGATTCTGAACTAGTTTCTGAGACTCTGTGGAATGGCTTATTGTTCTAGAGGCACAGATACTCACTGAAATATGCTGTTCAAATGTATATACTTCTTAACTACAGAAAAGATGAGCTTGCTAAAATAACATTGTGTAATGTTCAGTCTGTGGTACTCGCTATTTTCTTACAGTAGTTTTAGTTACTTACAAGTAATTGAGCTTTTAAAATTCTTTCCTTCTCTAAATGACTTTAAGCTTTAAATGACAGTCTGATGTATCAAATGAGTAACTTATTACGTAGGAATTGAGACTTGTAGTATGTATACTTCCAATGCATTTATTATTAAAGAGCCAAGTGTTCTAAGTGTCTTCTACCCATTTCTGTTTTTTAGTTGTATATCCTTTCTAACGGGTTAATGCCAAATCCATAGATGTTGTTCTGTGAGAAGCTGGACTTTGAAATTTTGGATTACTTTGCTACAGCTGTAATAAAAATACAAGCCCAAGTAAGCTTAAGGTAGTGTACTAGTATGGAATAAAAAAAATTCTTGTATATCTGAATAGCCTTTATTAAGTAGTATTTGGATGGCTTCAATGAGGTGTGAACCCCATAAGCTTTACCATGTGAGAGAAAGTGGTTTTTTTCCCCAGTGTGTGTGGTGCTTGTTTTATTTTTTATCTGGATATATGTAATACTAATATAGAAGTACTGAATTTTTCTAAACACTACAAATTTTTAATGCTTATTCCAAATAGGTGAATAACAACTCTCCATACTGTGCTAGCAGCACTGTGTAAGATCCATTGGAAGTATTTTCAAGACCAAGGCCTTCTGAACTAATAGCAATGTTTACAGACATAAATACAATTTAAATAGTATACTGAAAATGAGAAGCGATTACATCATGACGTTTTTCATCAGAAGCAGTTGTTGATTTAATGAGGCATTCAGTACAGAGTATTCAGAAAGTCTTGTGCTTCATTTTCACTTTTTAACAGGTTATAATGAAACTAAATACGTATATTTTCTCCATATATAGACACTTCTTTTTTGAGATTTTTTAGAAAGGAGATCTTTTTGAAATGAGCCCTTCAGGGGCAAACTAGGTATAAGAATCACACGAGCAGATTCTGTCTAATGATCTAATTTAAACATGGTTCCTTTTTCTGCTTTTCGTGCTGCAAGTGAAGTGTCTAAGATTTTAAGAAGCTGAAGGTAAATTTAAAAGAAAACCTAAAAAATAACTGCTTAAATGTAAAAACTGTTTTCATAGCAAAGAATATATACATTTTTTATTGAAACAAAGACTCTTAAACGTGTTTAGATTTTCATAGTATCTTTATGTAAGCTATTACTGAAATCTGTAGATTTATAAAATCTGAAGCTTTTTTTCTCCCTTTCATGTATTTGCTTTTCTGTGTGCAAGTTGGTGTTAAAATGCTCCATCTCCATTATTGGACATGTTCCAGTCAGGAAATACTTCCGTACCACTCAGCTCTTCCCCTCCTCCCCCGTGCAAGAGATAGGATCAACCAAAAATTTTTGTTCACTGATATGTTGAGCGTATTTGCAGGTAGTATGTAAAATAGCTAGCTAGGTGGCCTGTGAGTGGAGAAACTCCAACTGGTGATCTGCAACACTTTGTGACCTTAAATGAGTCTCATGGAGCCTTTGTCTTATTTTTCTTTCTTTAGAATGATGGATGAATTAAAAATGAACAATTTTACTTAATGTTATCATCAGCGTGTATTCTGTTATTGATGTATTTGTACCTCATGCTCAAATTCAGGTGGATCAAGAGGAAGGGTTTCTTACGATTTATTCCCAGTGTTTCACAGCTCTGATTTAAGCTGTGGGGGAATGTGCTGGTGTGGCCTATTCCTGGACCCCATCCTGCCTCTTTGCTTTCCTGTAGTAGTATCATTTGGGTTTTGAAGGAGACTGTCCTTTTTGTCACCTGAAGATGCTGCCTAATAAGCCTGTGAGCTCCCAGTCATTTTGGTCTTCACTGCTGCTGCCACCAATTTATCTGGCCATTGTTGTGATATAACTGGACCACAGAGGAGGAAATCAGGCAATCTTGCCCTAGAGCTATGTGAATAAAAATTAGACTTCATCACATCAGTGTAATGAGACTGCTAGTACAGTACCAGTGTACTAGATGGTGTTGAATACTTGGCAATATATACTGTACTTCTTTCTACTTTTTCCCTCTGGGCCCAGCACACTGGAGGCAGCTCTTATGGAGAGAATTGTAGTGTGTGTAGCATCACTAATGTGGAATGACAGTTTGAAGTTTTATATCTTCTGCTTCTGCTCAGGGAATTTTCGTTTGTTGCATTTAGCACCAAAGAAATCCTGTCTTGCAAGACAGATTAGGTAATCCATTGGTCTTTAATACTGCTTTACCCGAAAGCATGACTGTTGTTGGGTTTCTAGGTCAAGATATTTCTTTTTTTTTGACAAGAGACATTGGAGTAGCCTGGGAAGTCTTTTATGAGATTTTGGCTTTTACTTATGTGTTTTAGATAATGGCAAACGCTGTCTGAATTTTACTTCTGATAGAAAAGGGTTTCTTAGAAATACCTTGCCTTGATAAGCTGGCATTTCTGCTTAGAGTGTCGTTATGAAAGAGCTTCAGTAATTTTACTTAAATGCATAGTGGTTCAGACTTCCTGCTCAGAAACACAGTGAATCTGGGATTGGAATATCATACAAATGTCAGCCTGGGAAGGTATTTTTCACTGGCATGTGTTTGTGTCTCACAAATGTGAAGCTGGTGTTGCTGTTAACCTCACCACCTTAAGCAGAGGTAATGTCTGAGTTCTGAACTCTTGTTGAACTGAGGATTCTCTTGGAGTGCGATGTTCTAACTTTATAACTTTAATTAGATTGATATAATTGCTTTCATTTTTCTACAAGTACAGAAATCTCTGGCATTTTTGTTCATATTGCCAATTTCTGACAGCTCATCCACCCCAAAAGACAAGAACCAAAGCAACAACAACAAAAAAACCAACTACTTTTAGTTATGCCTAAAAAATTATATTTGGAGAAGACTCAAGCGGACAGCTTTCTGATTTCAGAAGATTCAGAAAGGCTAGATAAGTGTTACCTCTTTTTTGCATTTAGTTTCAGTTTGAAAAGATAGTGCCTCTGGACATAGTAAATCAGGGTGAAAGCATCCTTGATCAATGTGTCGCCAGTTAAGCTTTTAGTAAACTGTGCAAGTGCTGTGTAAAATTGTCGGTAATAGTTTTGTCTTCTTACAGAATTAAGAGTACCTGCTTGTTTCAGTATGTTCTGCTAGCAGTGATCCTTGCCCACTTTTTCAGGCGGGTTTGCTGACAGTTTTCTGCTTGTGGCATAGATAAATGTCATGCAAGTAGGGACTGACTTCAGAGGTGCTGCCTTCTGAGAGAAAATAGCTGCTCTCTGCCCTCCCACCACCACTCCAGTCTTCAGCTTTAGAGCTTAATTGTTACAGCAATGGGAGGTAGTGAGAAACTGCACTACTTACTGAGATGGCATTTCTGTCTGTGTCTTGGGTGATGTGCATGTCCCTGCTGTCAAATATTATTAAGAGGTTATATGACTGTATTACAGTGCACAAATCTCTTGTGGTGTTGCTTTGAGAGGTATGACATTTTGTGAACAAGCTTTAATGGCAAATTACCTTTTTTTCCTTTTGGATACAAAGGTATATATGCCTTTGAGAGCTGTATGATTCAGAATTGACACAGTAAATCTTCTCATGCTGTTTTGGTTGGTAAAATCAAGGAAGGCAACTTTTCTTGTGCTCCTGTATTTCATTTGTGGTGGCCATTAATGACAGCTTTGATTTTGTATGGTAGGGAGAGACAGCAGCAGTGTTAAGTGCAATATAATAAGAAATACTGGTAGAAATGAGTACTTCTCTTAATTCATGAGCTTAAAGTGAGGTTTCCAGTATGAGTTTGCAGCTGCATATACAGTGTTGTATTTTTAGTTAGTTTATAGCAATTCCTTTTTGATGTTTTTCTTTATTCTACCAACTGGCATCGTTTTTTATAACAGAACTTCAGAAGTACTCTAGTGTGCTTCAGTTAATTGTATTGCTATGTTTTTTTCAAGTAACACACATTGTTTTCATTACTCCTAGGAGATCTTGAAACAGGTAGGCATGTGCTCAGAGAGAACAGTAGAGTCTTGATTTCAGTGTAGTTTTGGTGTTTTTTGTCAGCGTAAACAAGAAAATCATTTAAGAGTATGCAAAATGAATTGAGAGGAATGTAACTGGGTTTCTGAACACTTGACAGATAACTTGATCGAAAACTTATAGATTGGCACACAGTTTCCTTCTTTTTTTTTTTTACCTGAAGCTGTGTCCTAGTAAGTTATAAGAACACTGGTGTTGAATCTTCTCGTGACTTACTTTCAGTTGCAAACCATCAGAAACTTCAAGGAAGGGCAGTATCTTCTACATATTAGGGTCAATTATGTTTGTAGTATGCACAAATCTGATCTCTGGATGAAATGTGCACACTCATTTCCAGTCTGACTGTCTCCACAGTTCTAAAGACAGGATGCACAGTTCATTTAAGGATTGGTCAAAATAGGTTTAATAAAAATATATGAGGTTTTTGTTCTTTTTTTTTTAATTAGAAAGAACTGTATTAAGTAGCCTGTATAAGAATACGTAAATGCTGTGTAAAAAGTCATATTCAGTTTACACAAAAAGTCTAGCTAGGGCATAACTAAAACTAAAAAAAAAACCCTAAAAACTAAAACAGAAGAAACTTAATTGATCTCCTGGTAGCTACCCTGCCCATGTTCTAAGTTCTGATTGTTTTGATTTCATTCTCAACTGGGAGTTGTTTGAGGCCTGAAGTTACTTTTAAATAGCTCTTCTATGATAACTGAATTTCAAAATTAAACTGGATTGTTCTTGGTATTTCATGTTATTTGTTTTTCAAATTCACTGCTGATGCTTTTGCCTAAGAAGAGGCAGTAAAACCGTGTTTAAAAGCATTTGGGGAGCTGAAGAATATTGGTTTGTCTTTACTGATCTCTAGAAATGAGCAGTAGACCCATCACACAAGATGTCTGGTAACCTGGAAGTCCTGAGGTAACAAACTACTTAAATTGTAGTTTCTCCTAATTCTCAAGGCCTTCTGCTCACTATACTCATGTAAGTCAGTGGAGAGAACATCATCATTCGTAGTGATTTTTGTCATTTAAGCGTATAAGCAAAGAATACATATTGCTTTTTCATGTAAAGTGGTCCATTATTTGTACATTAACTGCAGAAGTAATGCTGAACTTCTGATATTGGTAGACTTTTCTGGAAACAGAAGCAATGAGTAGAAAGGACCTGATATTGCCTATGTTAATTACACTTGATGTCTTTCTGTTACTGTGCTCTGAAGTAACTCAAACCAAAACTGGAATTACAAAACATTCTTAAATGTTGTTGAAATTCTGCAGAAAGATGGTCAGACAGTTTTTTCCTCCTGGTGTGTTTTTGTAGATTCTTTACTGGAGGCTAGATGGCAGTAAAGGAATGCTTTTTGTGGCTGTGGGACTTGACTTGTGCTGCATGTTTGGTTGGTGCTATTGCTTATAAATTGGTAAAATCTCAACAGAACAGTTAATATTTCAGGTTTTCTTTTTCTTTCCCTTTGTGCTCTTGAACTTCATTTTTTTTACATGTTCTAGCATATAATTAAAATAATTAAGCAGCGAGCCTAGCTGCTCTTTAAGAGATAGTGGATAGTAACTTAACCTAATAATTATTTCCTATCTGCGTTTTGTAAACCTAGATAGAACATACAATGCCCTTATAAAAATGTTTTCAAAGAGGAATACATCATTATTTAAGACTAATATCCAATAGTTAAAATGTCCTGGGTATTCAGAACAAAGGTCCTGTTGCATTTGTTGTCTTGGCAACGCTCCTTTACGGAGCATGAACAAAATGATGAAACGCTTGTTTGGATGTTGGGCTTAATTATCCCTAATACGACTTGCAGTATACAACATTTAGAACAGCTCCTTTCCTACCCTGTTTTTGGTATCCTGCGGAATTCTAGCCATTCTCTCTGGCATACTGGCAGGATTACTGATGTATTTTTTTAAAAAAATGTATATATATTCGTATACATTTATTCATTATATGCAATAGTAATGTTAGAAAAACTGATGTATTATATGTAAAAGAAAATCTAGTATATATTTTTTGTCTGAGGGAAAGAATACTTTTCACTTTTTTTAGTGATGCTTGCTGTCAACAAGAATTCAAATTGGAGGAATGATTGCAAAGGCTTTAGTTTGCCTTCTCTGTTAAGGTTTTTGGAGCTAAAACTAAATTTTGCTATTTGCACATCTGCTACATCACAGCCAAACCCTTCTGTTTGTACAAATAAAAGCAATAGGCCACATTCAGCTGGAGGGCAGGTATGCTCTGAGGAGGTATAGCCAGGTTTCTCTTCACAAAATGGTAGTTTGTAAACTCTCTTATTTTGTGGTGCTTTTCTGTTGTCTGGAACTAGCTTCCTGTGAATTATTTTCTACTTGTTTTTGTAATCTCCATGCTCTTTTGAATACCTTTTCCCAGTAAATTCTATAAGCTAGGTATCTTGTAGCTGGCTTCTCAGGCAGCCCCATCTTTGTTGCTTTGTACGGCAGTACAACTTCACCATGCTGTTGGGCTGCTGAGATGTATCACAGCTGTATTGTGATGTTTTTCTTAACTTCAGAAGTAATCAAGTAGAAGCTTTGCTTGCTTGGTCATTCTTAAGCCTGTTGCTCTTGAGGAAATTTGTGACAAAAGTTACAATATCTGTTCAGCTATTCTATCTTTTTTTTGTGGAAAAAAAAAATCTCAAGAGCTGTGTCTTTTCATTGGTAAGTGGTAGGATGGGGAATTTCTGAAACTGATTTTGTTACAAAAGAGAAAAATGCTGGTACGAGGCACTGCTGTAGTCCTGTTTTGAAGGGTCCTGTTGTGCATTAGAAAAGACGTTTAGATGTAGAGCTCAGTGATATGGTTTAGTGGAGGACTTGTTAGTGTTAGGTCAGAGGTTGGACTGGGTGATCTTGGAGGTCTCTTCCAACCTAGATGATTCTGATCTGATTCTGAAGTGCATGTTGGATCATCTCTGCATATGAGGATTGTTCTATTTTGATGCTGCAAATGTGAAGACTCACATTTCTGGATGAATTAAATGAATAACTGACTTGAAACTGTTACCTACTTCTTAGAGCCTTATACATTAGACTGGAAATCTAGTTTCCTATCCCAGAGTCACTCTATATCATCTGTTGTTTCAAGAGTATGTTTTTTGAGAACTTTGATTACTGTTTTCTCCTGTGTGATATGAAGCAAAATCAGTATTACTGAATTTGTAGTAATGTATCCATTGCTACAGGATCAGACTCGTGTTAAAACCCGTATTGTGGCTTCACTGTTCTGCTAACACAGACACCAATGTTTCTATTTAAATAGTCTCTCTTTGGTAGTAGAAAAACAATGAAGTTGACATCTGACCAGGGTATCTGACTTTTCTTTCTTTCGTGGAATGTGACAAGCACACCTGTCTGCTTTAAATGATTTAGGGACTTTGGCAAGCTGCTTTTTTGAAGTTTACAGCAAAGTATGTTGTAATGCTAACAGGTGCTAGGTTTTTTTTGTAAGACTTAGTTGGTGTCCTGCATGTGAAATTTTTTAAAATGTTTTTCTTATACTAATTACTCAAAAGACATATAACAGTAACTCTAGTATTTTGAGGGTTCTGTAGAATTTTGTTCAGAGGACTTTTAATTTACGCAATTTGTATGTCTTTATAGGTTGTAACATCTTGAGAATCTAGTCTTGTGAAATTAAAAAATAATAAAAAGGATAGTTCAGTGGGAAGGGACCTCCAAAGGTCAGAGACCAACTGCCTGACCACTTCGGGGCTCACCAAAAGTTACAGCCTATTGAACGCTGATAGGCATGGGGCAGCAACCACCTATCTGGGCAGCCTGTTCTGGTGTCTAACTAAACTCTCATAAAAGTTTTTCCTGATGTCCAGTCTGAGCCTCCCCTGGCACAGCTTTGAACCATTCCCGTGTGTCCTGTCACTGGATACCAGGGAGAAAAGAGGAGTGCCTCCCTCTCCCCTTCCTGTCCTCAGGTAGTTGCAGAGAGCAACAAGGTCACCGCTCAGCCTCCTTTTCTCCAGGCTAGACAACCTGATTGCCTGGCCTCTCCTCACAGGAGATGCCCTCTAGCCCTTTTACTAGCTTTGCCCTCCTCTGGATGCTTTCAAGGACCTTAACGTCCTGTTTATATTGTGGAGCCCAGAACTGTGCGCAGTATTCCGGGTGAGGCTGCACCAACGCTAAATATAGCAGGAGAATTGCCTCTTTTGACCAACTGCTATCCACCTTCTATATACATTATTCTTCTCAATGATACAAACCAAGTAGGATTATTCCCTTAATAATCTCTTAATAATTGCTAAAACATATAATAATCTATAGGGTTGTAGCTGGTGTAGTTTGGAGAAATTCTACATCCTGTTCAAGGCAGAACTTGATGATAGTAGCTGTTAAGCATTCTTCTTAACAACGTTACTGCCTCGTAGTTAAATTCATTATACAGCAGTAAGAATAACTGAAGTCTGTAAATGCAGGTTTATATGTACGAACTTGCTGACGAAACCTGAAGTTTATCTTGTAACTATTTCAAGAAGACATTAATAACAGTTCATTTCCTGTTATTTTATCTACCTAGATAACAGTAGGAAATGTCGAAGAGAATTCACGTGGGGTCCAGATATTGCAAAGACTTCATAGTCAGATTTTGTTTTCTAGCTTGGAGTTGCATCAGTGTGGTTCAGGAATGTATAATTAGGGAAACAACGAAATGTGCTGTTGACAGAAAAGTATGTTTGGCATCTCAAATGCTGACCTTTTCTGACATCATTAGACTTCTGAAGCTCTGATACAGGGATAGCAAAGTGGCTTATCTGGGTTTATTAGTTAACACTCTGACATACTGTTTTGTTATTGTACTTTAAAATGCATTTGCATGGTAATGGCAATGTTTTCAACTTTCTTAAGCATTTGTGGCCACTGCTCAACTAATTTGTCATGTTCATTAAGGTTCCCACAGTAGGGGAAAATAGTGCTTCATAATGATTCTGAAGATCAAAACATGGCATAGAAGCAATTTGTCAGCTAACAGACTGAATTTGCCTCTCAAACACCTACATTTTGCAAAATTGCTTAAAAAATACACGTTGCTTAAAAACATTGGAGTTCCTGGAAAAATGTAAATTAATGGATATAAAAATAAGTAAACATCTGCAGTCTGTTCCCCTGAATGGTAAATCTGCATTTTATTTAAATTACTTTCAATTTGTGAAAACTTTTCTCTAGTAATTTATTATTCAGTCTAGTAATTTATTATTCAGTGTCCTGATATTCTGTGCTTTTCTTCTGTTCTTTTTCTGTAAATACTTAGGATGACATGTAAGCAATATTATTCAGGTAGGACTTCTAGAATATAACAAAAAGAGGTGGAACTATTCCACCGTCCCTTGATATTGCTCATGTTTTGTGAAGTGAATGTTAAATTTTTGTTTCATATCCTCTTTCCAACGTCAAGAAATGCATTTCCCTGCAGAAATGGAGAATGTTTATTGTTCTGTAATGAAAAAAATTTTAAAATATCCTTAGCTCTTTCCACCATTTGTGATGAAATAGAGGAGTACTTTGTGAACACTACAGGAGTACTGCAGAAGAACAGTTGGGTCAACAGTTTAGCGATGCTTGTCAATGTTATTTGTTTCTGACACCTCTGACAAAGCAAATCTAACATTAGCCAGCAAAGGGATAGCTTTGCAATTGAATACAGTTTTGCAGTGTATTGATAGTCTGTGTACTAGTATACAGTTAAGTATTTACTGATATCTTTAATACCCAGTGAGAAGAAATTAGCAAAACACTACCTTAATAGTTTTCAGTATTGGTCCTGTGAATCATCTTTAGATGTAGCTGCTGAAGCTAAGAAAAATCTGCAGTACTGTTCTTGGAAAAGAAGCAGACGTGAAGTGTCTGAATCTAATCCTAGGCCTTAAAGCTATCACTTCTATTTGTGGGATTTCAGAAAATAGAGATCAAGAGCTTTAGAGCTGTGTGACCATTAACAATTTCCTTAGACCTGCTTTGTAGTATGATCACTTAGTATTAATAAGTTTATCTATCTATCTTTGAACAATCAAGTGAAAGAGGCTGTGTTCTCTAATCAAGTACTGCATTTTGTCTGACATATAGCTTTCCAGCAGCATGTTGCTAGCAGCATCTGGCTACTCCAACAGAATATTCTGCAGCCTTGACCTCTCAAGTTTTTTTTTGTACTGTTGGTGTTCTTAAAGGAAGAGAGGTTAGTTAATTTCTGTCTCTTTCACTGTCAGTTGACTTTGCTGTCACTGCAGTTGTTTTCCTTTAATATACCTGACTAATTTTTTGAATAGAGTATTGGTACTAATGTTACTGTATTTTTGTGTTATCATACTTACACAACATGATGTTTTGTTTGTAACTTTAGAAACAGCTTTATATATAGCACATTTTTAAAGACAAAAGGCAGCAGTGCTTGGTACTGATAATTACATATTTTAAATTTTGTTGGCTGAAAAAGCTGCTGGAAGCTGTAAGTTCTTGTCAAAACCTTGGGACTATTCCAGTCTCTGGCTGACAAAACATGTTAAGGGATATAGGTGTTCCCTTCCTTCTGTTCCACACTAAAACGTGCTTAAAAGCCAGAAGCACGATCAGGTACTATTTCTCAGCTCGCTAAACAGTTAAGTTTCTTGTTTTTTTTTCTGAAGTACTAGGTGCCTTTGGTAACATAAAAACAACGGAGAGGCTGCTGTATTCCTTTATTTTAGAGGGGCAATATTTGTCCTAAGTCTGGCTTCGGTTATTATTTATACTGAAATACAGCAACGAAGTAAATCTGAATCTGAAAATGGTGTCTAGACCTTTACATTTAGTGAAAAGGTGTCAAAGGTAAAAAGTGGTGACTTTCCCCTGAAAGATTCAGTAGAATAAAATGTGTCAATGAAGTTAATCAATTATAGCTTGCATTGAGTTTTTGTCTCTTAGCGTAAGATGGATGTGCCGATGCCTGAGAAAATCTGTAACTTTTCCAGACTGTAAATGGTTGTTCTTACTAGTTTTAAAAGAGTTATTCCCTTGTAACAGTATACAAGAAAGAGATTTCCATCCATATCACAAATAGGTGTAGAAAACAAGTCTTTGGTGATGGCAATGTGTTTACCTTGGAAAATGTGAAGGTACAGTTCTGCTCAATAATTCGCTTAGAAAATAATCTTCCCTGTTCTTCTTCTTGCTATTCTAAATAATTAGTTCAGAAAAAGTGATTAAAGTCAATCTTTAAGCCTTTCATAAAGATAACATGTAAATGAGTTGGAACACTCTCCTGAGGTTTAAGATAAGGTTTAAACCAAGATACTATAGGTTCCCTAACCCACCCCTTTCATTTCAATGACATGATGATCTTTTGATCAGTGTGACATGAGAGCTGAAACAAGGTGATTCAACATATTCTCCTCGCAAACTTGTATTTGAATCTTAAGTAAGCAAAATAATTTAGTTTTACAGTGCAGGCAGAATATTAATAAATAAGAAAATCTTGGGAGCATTCCATAGGTACAAAGCAGAAAATTGTTTAAATCCATCCATCTGTTACTATACCAGATCATTAGGAGGGTTGTTAGTTTGTGTAGACAGTCTCAGGTAAGGCTGATCTTCTCTCAAAAGAGAGGAGTCTGCTGACAACATCGGATATGTATACAGAAGACATGTAACAAAGCTTTGCAATCAACTTCTTTATGGTACTGGAATAAATGAGATATGAAAACAGCTCCATCTGCCATTTTCTTTCTTGTAGGATATCTTGAATAATCTCGATTCATGTGATCTTGAAGATGATGATCTTATGCTCGATGTGGACCTACCTGAGGACCCACCTCATGACAAAGGTTAGTAAAGTAGCCAAGCAATCTTACTGTGAGACTGCATTATGGGTTTAAGATATTTTTGGATTTCTTTGTTCTAACTTCTGCTTTAATAAGATGCACAATTTCAATTGGTTTTTATTTAGGTAACTTTCTTTTCTAAAATGTAGAAATTAATACAACTCCTACACTTGAATTCTAAAGTTAGAAATTTACTGCCTTTTTATTAAAAAAAAAAAAGGCAAAACCGACCCAAACTAAACAAACATTGTTGCAGACTGTTTCTTTAAACTGTGTGTACAATAAGCTTTGAACTTTGAAGTTAGTACTTCAGTTTCATTTTCAAATATAGCTGAAGTATGTTGTTGAAATATGTTGCTGGAATGATATTTTCAGCTTTGACAGCATAATTCTTCTTGAGATGGTTGTCATTTTGTAGAAGAAAGAATTATCTCCTAAGATATTTTATATGCTTTAGGGTAACAGCAGCATTAAGTCTTAAGATGCAATATTTTGAGGAGTTTTTCATGCACTCTTGTTGTCTGTGAGAATGCTGTCAACCTTTTCATGGGGAAGACAGATGCCACTAACACAATACAAATTTAGACCAGAATTAACTGGGTCAGGCAAATTAATGCCACACTTCTTCAAATCCTAGCCTCCTTCGAGGCATTTGGTTTTGGTCACTCCAGCTTATACCAGTTGTCACTGACTGTGACAATATCTTCAGATGAACAGGAATGTTGGATGTGGACCACAGTAGTGTCCTACCCTGTCCAAACAGGCACTGAAAGAAAAAAGCTTTGCCTGTTTTGTGTACTGTTCAGCTACCTGCTGAAGTATGGGGTAATTCAGTTGCTTTGACAGTACATTTGAGTTCTTCAGATGAAGGCTCCTACAGGTATGTTAGCTATGAAGCCAAATTAACAGTAAAATAAATAGTCTGCCACCTACAATAGCAGTGGCACATATAAAGTGCAATACTTAACCTTTTAAATCTCAGTAATTTTTCCAAAGTACTCGTGTGAAAGGTGCTTATTGATGACTATTACTGCTGTGCTAGTAGTCAACTTTTCAACCCAGACATTTAAGTTTCTTTTTAATTTTCTGGAATGAATAACAAACCAAGCATATATGATAACTCACAGTGCTCGTGGTCACGCACTAAGCATTCTTTCAATAATGGTAATTGTTATCCAGTTGGAAAAACTAAGAAACAATTTTAAGGGATAGATCAATTTTTTTAATTTTTTTGTTTAAAAAGCATGCGGCGTATCTGCATCAGTAAGTTCATTTCAAACTAATTTTAAAAATGTTCAAAATATGTGCATTTTAAAGGTGAATGTTTGCTTCGCGAAAAAGTTAGCTTGCTATTTAATCTGACTATGGGTGAAATATTGTGTTTACTTCACTGTTTTCTGAATTGCATCAATATAATCTGTACTCACACTGCTACAGCAAGTATCTGTAGTGTTCACATAGCTGGAATATGTCTTGTGACTGCAGCAATCTGTGCTGTTTAAGCTGGTGGTTCAAGTGGAGAAACTATTGGTGTTTGGGATAGATTTCAGATAACTACTACTGTTCTAGGCATTTTTTTGAAGTAGGTTTCCATATAAAATTAATGTGGAACGAATTGGGTATCTCTGCTATTATCACTTCTCTGATAAAAATTCAGTGATTTCAGAATAGGCTCTGAAAAGAGGAATTCAGACGTCATCTCATGCTTTCCCTTAAGCAAACATGACTAACCACAAGTGAAGTTTGTTCTTTGCTAATATCCATATGGTTTTCATTCAGTGTCTCAATTTGTTTTCCAAAGATGTGTATCATAACTACCAACGAACTTACTGAGGGCTTATTTTGAGCTGACCCGTTTGAAATGTCATGCAGTGTGAGCTGTAGAAATATGCCTCTAAAGGAAAACAAATCTTTTGTTATTTTAGCTGTACAAGTTATTTTCTTACATAAATATTCGGTTATTGAACTAGTTGATTAAAAATGGAATTGGAGATATGAGTGAGTATTATAACACCTAGCAGCACTTTTTGCCAACCTTATTTCCATGCTTGTGTGCAGCTTCACTGATGTCAGCCTTTTAAGACTTTCCCAGGTCCACGGAAACTCTCCTTGTTTCGTTTTGGAGTGGAGGATGCCGCTTGGACACTATTTATAGCAGCAGTTCTAGTTCAACAAGTATGCAGTGAGTGAGGATGGCAGCCTTAAATCACAGGGTAAAACTGGGCTGCCTTCCCACCAACACGCAGGCTGGGAGCTCAGCAGGAAGGAAGGCCTGTTTATGAGCGTCTCATGCGCAGCTATGTCTGAGTAGGCAGCCGAATAAAACAATGTACTCTTGTGTAGATTTATTCTTCTAGCAAAAGGCTGACAATGTGAGGAAAAGCTGGTTGGGTAAGTGAAGGAGACGGGGCAATGGCAGAATAGCAGTTTAGGACTTTTTCACTGTGACTGACTGCACGGGTAGCAGTTGTTTTGGCTTTGTTTCTAGTGGTTTACAAGCTGTTGCCAAATATAGCATTTGTTTGCTTCAGAAGTTTGTGGAATCTGCTTTGCTTTACAGAAGTTAGTGTTTTAAAGAGATTTCGTTTGCTCAAGTCATGCTTTTTGTCCAGGTAAATAAAGATTAAAATCGTTTCAAGTTTGATCACAAGACAGATGACTAGAGTGAGAGAGATATGTAATTTAAGTACTGAAACTAGTCTTTTTTGTAATGAAGTTCTGGCATTTTTCTAAAATACCGTGTTTGTGTTTTGTTCTAACTTCTTAAAATCCTGAAGATACTAAGAAAGAGAAGAACATGTTACTTTTATTTTGTTTTCCTTCCCTATAGACCTGTCTCCTCCAAGTGATTTTCTTCTTAGATCTGAAATATTGTTAAGGCTCAACTCTGTAGTTTCTGCTGCAGATTACTTTTATTCTTGTAACAAGTTATATATGCTAGTAAAAACCTGTGTTCATTACAGCAGTCTGCTGGATTCTTCTAAAAATGCTTGCTTTTTTTTGGCTGTTTAAAAAAACAAACAAACAGATTTTACATTGCATCCATTATCAGCACCGGCACGTAGTAAATATTGTATTACAAGGTCTTGGGAACAAATTTTTTATTTTTACTTTACACTCTGTAGAGGAATGTGAAAATATGAGCCGTTATGATAGACAAGACAGAAATGCTAGACAACATCAGGAAGAATTCTGGAAAAGAGCACCACAACAACGATGGAATACACAAGATCACTATCATCTTGGCCATACTGAGCACTATATTCATGGCAAAAATGATTTGAACAGGTAAAGACTTGCTGCCTTTACCCCCATTAAAATACTATGATGAGAAATCTTTTGTATCAAAGGTATCAAGTGATACTGAGTATAAGACATTTGCAGAATAGTTGTATGTTATTGAATAGCATGTCTGAATGGGAGCATCCCTCAGATTTGTAATGATTTCTTTGTAAAACTATTTTGTCGTGGGTTTTTAATTAAAATACAAGTGTTTTGCCTTGAGCTGGAACTTACTTGGAAATGTTGAGATTTATTAGTTGTCTTTATGGGATACTATAAATGGCTTGCTTAAGTTAGCGTATGTATTCCATGGGGAAATAGTAAAGTCTTATTACTTGCATGTTTTAAATTTGCAGGTTTTTTTCCTTACCAATTTGTTTTTAAAATACATGTAATCTTGTAGTTTGTATAGGCTATAGCTTGCATGACTGAGTTTATAGAAATTATGATGAGCAAACTGATTTAGGGTACTGTAGATGTTGGTCTGTGGATTTGTGCAAGTGGGAAGGAAAGTGAAATAGCACTGGCATTTTCTGATTTATTTTCCTCTGTATACCACAGTATGTAAATACAGGCTATGTTACATAACAATTAATTTTACTAAATGCTTCTTAGCTCTAGTTTGTCATCCCTGTGTGTGCGTATGCATGTAGATACATATATGTATACATTTTTTTTTAATCAGGGGATCAAGCTACCTAGAGTCTCCTGTTGGTCACTTTGAAAGCTATGGGGCACCAAATTGTTACCAGGCTCCTAGACAGCTGGTGGGCTTACCGGAGAATACTGTGATGCTTGATGAAATGACACTTAGGCACATGGTCCAAGACTGTACAGCTGTGAAAACTCAGTTATTGAAATTGAAAAGATTACTACACCAGGTAAGCTGTTTAAATGGAACAAAAGCTAAAAAGTATGTTGGAGAGTTGTCTCAGTTGGTTTGTCATCTGGCCTTATTAAACGGTTTTCATTTTCTTCATGCCTTGATTTAGTGTTTAAGAGTGCACTTCTTATTGCTATGTAAAATAGTAATTTTCTGCCTTTTCAGCACTTTAGTGAATGCGAAAACATTATGCATTAGTATTCTACTCCTCCGTGGAAATAATGGTAAATTAAATCAGTGGATGTGATGACAGGCTTTTATTTAATAAAGTCCTAGAAGGCTAGGAGTAATGAATAAATAAAAATCTATCACATTGAACAAACTTGCATTCAGCAAGTCAATGGCTATAGCTTCTTCCTTTTAAAACAAACAAACAAAACCCTACAAAAACAACCTTTTCCCTCCCTTTCCTCATTTCTCAGTGTTTCAGCAAGAAGCTTAGCAAATCCTGCTAGGTCATCTCTACTGGAAGTACTAAAACTTAACCTTTCCAGTGTATTGTCATAAGCTTTTAAGGAGCCTTTTTCAATTTAACCTCAAAAATTGGCAAATTGTTGGAGTTGATAAACTGCTGGATCATTCTGCAAAAGTGTAAGATTTCAGCTGCAAAAATTCCTTTGTCTTTAAATAAATAGAAATCTATAGGACCTCCTCTTTAGATGCATTTACAGATTAGCATGTAAAAGTGTGCGTGATGTTTTCTTTAATATTAGGTTTATTGTTGTTGCTTCCTAACAGCATAATATAATGGTAACAACTTTGTGCCTTAAAAGTAAGACACTAAGACAAAGCACAACAAAACAAAAAGCAAATCAGTCTCCAGGTTAATTGAAGGATATGACTCTGCCTTTCAGAAATGTGAATATTTGCTTCCTATGGTAACAGAACACTGGAGATGTTTTTCCACTGACAAAATCAGAAATACTATTGTACAAAGTGTCAGAGAGGGAGGATGTGTTCTTAAAGCCTAGTAGGCTGCATAAACTGTGCCTCCCAACAGCCTTGAGCGAGTGATTAGTGCATGAGATAACAGGGAACTTCTTGGCCAGAACTCTTAATGCTTTTGACACAAGGGCAATTAAACAACTAGACAAATGATCTGTATACTTGTAGCTCATTGTGTAAAGGTGTGCAAGCTATAGCCAAATAGCATGTGGCCTTGCAGAATGTGGTATTTTAAATCTTGCCCTAGTTTATAATAGTCAGACTTGTCTGGAAAGTGATAAAACATGAGCCTTGCCTCAAGCCTTGTTTAAAAAAAAAGTTACAGAAGAGACAAGTAGCTGCTCCTAAGGTGTATGTTCTTTAAAATTAGTTGCTTTTCTAGTTAAAAGCTTGATTTGTTTTGTAATAACAGCAATGATTAAAAATTTTGCATTTTTGCTTGATTAAGAATAACAAATACAACTTTGAAAACATTACATGAACTTTAGCAGTCTCAACACTGAACTAGGGCTTGATCTCAGTCAGGCTCATATGACGGGCTGCTTCTTAAAATATGAGAAAAAGCAAGATGCGGAGTGAGAGCTCCTTTCAAACACTAGTTTTAGTAAAGGAAGCAAAAGTTCTGTCTTTGCTTCACGTATATTTATATAGGTGAGATATATTTTTAATGTATATTAAAATATTAATGAAATATGTGTAAGTATATTTAAATGTGTAAATACGACTTTACACTACTAAGACTTTACACTACTAAGACTTTACACTACTAAGACTTTACACTACTAAGACTTTACACTACTAAGACTTTACACTACTAAGACTTTACACTACTAAGACTTTACACTACTAAGACTTTACACTACTAAGACTTTACACTACTAAGACTTTACACTACTAAGACTTTACACTACTAAGACTTTACACTACTAAGACTTTACACTACTAAGACTTTACACTACTAAGACTTTACACTACTAAGACTTTACACTACTAAGACTTTACACTACTAAGACTTTACACTACTAAGACTTTACACTACTAAGACTTTACACTACTAAGACTTTACACTACTAAGACTTTACACTACTAAGACTTTACACTACTAAGACTTTACACTACTAAGACTTTACACTACTAAGACTTTACACTACTAAGACTTTACACTACTAAGACTTTACACTACTAAGACTTTACACTACTAAGACTTTACACTACTAAGACTTTACACTACTAAGACTTTACACTACTAAGACTTTACACTACTAAGACTTTACACTACTAAGACTTTACACTACTAAGACTTTACACTACTAAGACTTTACACTACTAAGACTTTACACTACTAAGACTTTACACTACTAAGACTTTACACTACTAAGACTTTACACTACTAAGACTTTACACTACTAAGACTTTACACACTTTTTACTCTTTGGTAGTATCTTGGTAGTATCTTGGTAGTATCTTGGTAGTATCTTGGTAGTATCTTGGTAGTATCTTGGTTCTCATTTGGGTGAGAGTAGAAGCGTAGTCAGTACTAGGATTTTACAAGGATTTTACAAGGATTTTACTAGGATTTTACTAGGATTTTACTTTTATGGTAGTATCTTGGTAGTATCTTGGTTCTCATTTGGGTGAGCGTAGAAGCGTAGTCAGTACTAGGATTTTACTAGGATTTTACTAGTACTAGGATTTTACTAGGATTTTACTAGGATTTTACTAGGATTTTACTCTTTTATGGTAGTATCTTGGTAGTATCTTGGTAGTGTCTTGGTAGTATCTTGGTTCTCATTTGGGTGAGAGTAGAAGTGTAGTCAGTACTAGGATTTTACTAGGATTTTACTAGGATTTTACTTTTATGGTAGTATCTTGTTAGTATCTTGGTAGTATCTTGGTTCTCATTTGGGTGAGTGTAGAAGCGTAGTCAGTACTAGGATTTTACTAGGATTTTACTAGGATTTTACTAGGATTTTACTTTTATGGTAGTATCTTGGTAGTATCTTGGTAGTATCTTGGTTCTCATTTGGGTGAGCGTAGAAGCGTAGTCAGTACTAGGATTTTACTAGGATTTTACTAGGATTTTACTAGGATTTTACTTTTATGGTAGTATCTTGGTAGTATCTTGGTAGTATCTTGGTTCTCATTTGGGTGAGAGTAGAAGCATAGTCAGTACTAGGATTTTACTAGGATTTTACTAGGATTTTACTAGGATTTTACTCTTTTATGGTAGTGTCTTGGTAGTGTCTTGGTAGTGTCTTGGTTCTCATTTGGGTGAGAGTAGAAGCATAGTCAGTACTAGGATTTTACTAGGATTTTACTAGGATTTTACTAGGATTTTACTAGGATTTTACTAGGATTTTACTAAGATTTTACTCTTATGGTAGTATCTTGGTAGTATCTTGGTAGTGTCTTGGTAGTGTCTTGGTTCTCATTTGGGTGAGAGTAGAAGCATAGTCAGTACTAGGATTTTACTAGGATTTTACTAGGATTTTACTAAGATTTTACTCTTATGGTAGTATCTTGGTAGTATCTTGGTAGTGTCTTGGTAGTGTCTTGGTTCTCATTTGGGTGAGAGTAGAAGCATAGTCAGTACTAGGATTTTACTAGGATTTTACTAGGATTTTACTAGGATTTTACTAGGATTTTACTAGGATTTTACTAGGATTTTACTAGGATTTTACTCTTATGGTAGTATCTTGGTAGTATCTTGGTAGTATCTTGGTTCTCATTTGGGTGAGAGTAGAAGCGTAGTCAGTACTAAGATTTTACTAGGATTTTACTAAGATTTTACTAAGATTTTACTTTTAAAGTAGTATCTTGGTAGTATTTTAGTAGTATCTTAATTCTCATTTGGGTGAGAGTAGAAGCGTAGTCAGGTTTCAGGTGTGAGGAGTAGTGTTTTTTTTAAAGAAAGCTGTAAATAAACTCGCATGATTATCTAACCAACCGTGGCATGCCACGCTACAGCACGTAGCACGTAATGAATGTGTACCCAGCAGACTCCTAGGGAGACTGGATGTGCTGTACTGGATTCACGGCTGTGGCTGTAGCTTACATAACCGTATCTAAAGCATTGTCGAGTAACAGCTACAGCAGCATGGGATTTGTGTTGAATTAGGAGTTCTGCCTGGAAAAATAAGTAGTTATTAGAGTAGCCTGGCCTTCTCCCAACTCTGTGAGCAGGATAACAATGCCAGCAGTACACATGCTGTCTACTTGCTTCTCACATAGTGCCATCATTGTGTTTTAAATCAAACAGCGAAATAAAGAATAGGGGTCTATCTCATGCAGGAGTTTTGAAATTTTCACTGTGGTAAGTGTAAACTTTGGATTCTCCAGTAATGTTATACCAGCTTGTATGGAGAATATACCTTCTTTTCACACTAAATGTGGTTTTAATTATTTATGGAGAGATGTTGAGCTACTGGTGTATGCTCTCACTTAAAATTTAACTGAAGCACTAACTTTTTTGTTGTAAGCAGTCTTTAACTAATTGACATCTAAATGTTAATGCCTGTTAAATATTGACTAAGGTAGCTCATTTGCATGCCTAATAGAAAATGTTTTATTTTGATCTTAAAGATTACTTCCTTCCTCATCTTCCTCCTCAATTTCTTAAACTTGTTGCTCTAGCTTGAGCAAAACTAATGTGTTAGAGCTTCCTTACTTAAATAGGGATTGTATTATTTAAGGAGCACTGGAGCCTTTGATCTAAGGAAGGACTGACCATGGTCTGTAGTAATTCCTCTCAAGAATGGCAGCAGAGATTCCCACTCAACTTGTCTTATCTCAAATAAGCACTTACATTTTAAGGAGGACTAAAACATGAAGCAGTTTACCAAACTGTAAGATCTGTGAAGCCCTTTTCTGGGGGAGGCAAGGCTTATAAAAATGTTTCTTTCCAAATTAATTTCCTTTCTATTCATGAAAGCTGTTTTTCAAGCACACATCTTCAATGTAGCATCAGATATGACTATCTGAAGTGTATGAAGAAATATGAATGGAAAGATAAAATATGTGGTGCAAAACTGTTAAATGCGTCTATATTTTTGCTGAGGGATTAGTTTTGTATGTCATTTGAGTTCCTTTGAAGTATGTATTGCTCTTTTCTCTTTGCATCTGCATTTACTTGTATTTTTTCTTAATCATGAAATGGTTCATCTCATTGATTTAACTATTTGACAATTGCATATATGTCAGCAACTAATTGGACTCTTTCTGAAAATGCATGTAAAAGATGTTTTTTTCTTGGAAGCTGCACTTTTTTTTTAGGAATCTTGTGACCTCTGAACATCACTTGTGTGATGGCTTAGTGATTATTCTGAAATGTTAACATTTTTAACCATTATCTGAATCTAGTAATTTTTACTAGTACAGACACATTTGAATATGAGCTATAAAAGCAATAATTGTGTAGTTAAAAGATACTCATGAGATAAAAAATCTTTCTCTGTTAAAACGGTGTATAGGAACTTACTTAATATGGCATACCAGATCTTCCACAGCAGCTTAAAAAGATGTTTAGATGGAGTTTGGAATTTTAAGATGATTGTTAATGGATTTTGCTTCACCTTGAGACGGAAACAAGTAGTTCATTAATATTTTGCTTATTTTTTATTAATACTTTGGCTGTTCTCTGAAATAAATTCCTAGCTGGAACATGCTACTGTCATGGAAACGTGGGGATTATTGCTCTGTTACTACTCAGCAGGGGAACTGCAGAATTTACTGGAGCCTGTCATTCTTTGTCTTTTGTGTGTGTTTTGAAACTGTAAGCTTTTCTAAGAGACATGAAAAAAACATATGGGGCACTAGTAATATCTGCTAGTTACTGCTGTAGGCTTGTGCATATTGGGAACTGGTGATGATTACCATTTATATACCCTGCAGCCTCTTATTGCTAATATAAATGGAACATAAAGAGTTCTGTCTAGTCACTAGAAATGACAACAGAAAAAATGTAGGATTGTTTGAGAACTTTGTTATATTTGCAGAAACCTTGCGCTCAAATCTGTTTCAGGATGCATGGTCTGTATTATGTAGCAGATTTTCCAGTTGCCAAGTGAATTTTAAAGGATCCATCCAAACGCTTATCTGCTAACTCTTCTCTGAAATCCTTGCTTTCTACTTTACAGGAAAATAGATTACAAATGGCATTGATAGAATAAGATCTTTGTTTATGTTGATAAAATGATTGAAGTTAGTGCTCTGTAGGGGGAAAAAAGTGCTTATTGGAATTTGCAGTATTTAGAACACAGCACAAAATGTAGCGTTGCTGATTTTATTTTTATTACTCTTTTCTGGGCTCATGACAGAAGCATGGATAGAAGAGTAATAGTCAGAGCTTTCAGCTTCTTCACAGCAGGGACTGAATTGAAAACAAAGAAAAATGTGGGGAGCTGAGGATTGAGAAACTAATGCAAGGCATACTCCAATGCCTCAAGTAACTTTTAAAATGTTTAATCATGCTACAGTGTGATTAAGTGTAGTGCAGAGGTGATCAATAAGCTGAATAATAGGAGATGGTTAGGCAGACAGCAGTTTAAATGAAACAAAGTCTAGCCTGGGTTCAGCCAGTTGAAGGAATAAACTGAAATTTGGTGAGGAGCCACACAAAGAGAAGAACAAGTCAGAAATGAAATAAAATGAAGTATATTAGAAGCCTGTGAGAGTCAGTGGCCAACCAGAGAGTGAAGAAGATGGGGCAGAATATGTATGTTGTCATAACAAATAATTGTGTTTACTGAACTGCCAATGTGAGAGGAAACTGCTTTTTTTTCATGGCTAAAATGAGGTCACACTGAGAAAGATAGAGCGTGTGTCCCTAGGTTGACCAGGTCTGAACAAACTTCAGAAAGCTGTGGCTAAGGCTTATAAATCAGCTTAATAAATGTACCATACTAAATGATTAGGAATCTATCTTGAAATAGCCATGGAAGCAGTTTTGGGAATTACGGGATGTTGCACTTTAGGCAGATATGAAGTTTGTTGTAGCCATTTAAATGCAGTGTGCTCTGTAACTCAGGGCACTCAAGGATGGGAATTCACAAGCCCTGTTGGGTAAAATGATCCCTTGTATCCTGTTAGAGTTTTGTCAGCAAAGGAGTAGATGAAGGAAAATGAATTGTTTGCTTAGACTTGAAGAAAATTTTACAACCAGTTTTCTTTCCAAAGCACAATTTCTATTTCTGGATGTGTCTCCCACCATCTCCTGCATGCATCGAATCATCTGTAGCTCCGGACAAAACACAACTTGCAGGCTTGTACGGGTATTTACCAGTGCTAGGAAGAGATTATGGGTGGATTTGTCTAAGAGGAGCCAATTGGCTATTCCTGTGTGCTGCATTGGCTAAGAGCTACCCTTCTCACCCACTTACTACTTCGTTAAATAACTGGTGGTAAATTGTGGGATTGGATTGGAAATAAGGGTTCAGGCTGCTGGTGACTTGTGCAGTAGGAATGCCCTTTAGGGGAAGGGTAATTATAGTGCTTTGGAGGCTTGTTTGGGGAGTTTTTTTTTAGGGTAGGGTTTTTTAGTCCTGATGTTCCTGAAACTGCTTGAAAGAAACAAAACTAAAGAAATATTCAATGTAGCAAATAAAAACCGGTATATCTTAGGTTTAAACTGTTGGTTGTTAGCTGTTGGACTGTCATTATAACAGTGTTTGACAGTGGAAATTGAAACTGTATGACATTCATGGTACTATTTCAGTAAAACTACAGTCAAATGCACAGTAAAACGTTAAGTAGTAAGCAGGTGAATAGCACCCTCTACTTGCTGAACACTTGGTGAGTTTTCTGCTTGCACCTTTACAAAAATGCTAAATTAGCAAATAAGGCTCTTCAAGTGAGCAATTTGTGGTGTAGAAAACTTGGCATCATCTGTACTCCATGTAGGAATCAAAGGCTAGAACTTGATTAAAGCTTTAAAAAGTGTTCATTATTTTTCAGCTTCTTCATGAGCTTTAGCTGTTAGAACGCTCCAAGATTTCTGAAGATGAAATTATTGTTACATTATTGGTAGCATATTCTTTTAAAATCCTGCATGTTAAAACATAGCTTATGTTGTTAAGATCTACAAGACAATTGCTGAAAACGCATTTGCTTCTAATGGATTAAATTTATTTTTAATAGAAGAATCTAAAATATGTTAGTATAATGAAAACAACTATTGTCTTCAAACTCGGAGCTTATTTTCCTGTAAGGCAGTATGGAAGATTTCTTATGAGAGTATCCCCTTTGCCTTTTCATCTCTGTTCTTTTAGAAGTTCTACAAGTTTTCTGCACTTTGCATGTGCATTTAACTAAAACCAAACCTGCATGCGATATCATGCAGAGAAATACAAAAATGTTGTTAAAGAGGCTGTAACATTTATTCATACTTGTTTTCAAAAAGTTAGGGGTCAAGGTTTTCTCAGAACAACCTTTTAGTCTGAGTATTCTTAATGCTTGAAGGAAATTTGTTTATGCATGTTTTATTCCACCACTTTTACCCGTTTAGTTTAAGTAGTTATTAATAAATTAAGGATTTTTTTAAATCTTGCTGTTGAATTTTATAAACCACTTAAAATATATCTTGAGGCATGTGACGACCCCCAGTTTATGACATAAGGACCAAACAAAAATGGCCACAAGCTGCAGTATATTCTGTTGACTCAAGTCCAGCAGATAGTGTCCAGTAAACGTGATTGAACTGAAAATCACTGTAGACAGGTAGTGATTCAAATGTATCGCTGATACAGAGTCAAGAAAAGGATGCTAAGTTGACCAGTCATTGCAACATTACGTGGTAGTTACTTAAGAGAGCACACCTGATTGAATAGTACATGCAAATATATGCATAAATTTATATCAGGTTAAAAAAGTAATCTCTAAAGACTGTTCCTACATAGCTATTTAAATGTGAATATTACAGCATTATTCCTCTGTCAATTTACATACTAAAGGCTATTTTCACACCTAAACTGACAGTAATGTTTAAAAACAAGTGTAACAGGAAAGCCAAAATGTATGTATTTTGTTGGTCTTGTTGCAATGTTTTAAATTTAGGAAATAGTTACAAACATTAACCATTTTTTCCTTCTAATTCTGCTGTTTTACAAAAGCAATCTTCTGCTGAAGAAATAAAAATGCTTTATTTCTGCTTATATTTTCAAACTTATTTTTTAATGCCTTTGGTAAGCATTTGTTCTTGATATGTTGCTGTTTTTGCAAGAATCTTTTATATTTGGCATAAATGAGACTAGTCCAACTGTTCTAAATGTATGTTTATCGTATAGTTACGTATTGTACTGTTGGAGGAAAAAAAAAAAACATGACCCAGTAGCTTTCTATATTGGTAATTGCAATGTGATGATAAGCTTATTTTAAAGTTTGTCATCATAATTTTACCTAGGGGTTAAAATTATATGCTCTCTCCAAGTTTTCTGAAGTTGATGTCTTAATGGGTTATTTCTAGGCTACCAAAAATAACATGCATATAACCAGTTGCATTGTTTTGCAAATTCTGCTTTGTTCTAATTTCAGTCTTTCTCTTTGTAAATGGATAGCCTTATTCATGCTGTTTTCCTTCCCCACCTCATTTTAGCAATGCAATTAGGAAAAAAAACAGCAAAACCAAATATTTATACCTTAGTCCTAGCATATGTTCACAAAGGGGTACTTAAATTCCCACTGATGGTGTTAGATCTGTGTTTTTTTTCCAGTTGCACTGTGTTAATTGTATGTAATAAGATAATTAAAACAATGGTAAGGAAATTAATGCAGATGAACATAGTTTTTTCTTTGGTAGTCAGGTAAAGCACAGGGCTTGAGTATTTTAATTTAATTGCCAGGAAATTATTGACTTGCTTTCTTTGCAATAAGGTCCTAATCTACTGCTGCGAATGTCGTATTTCTCCAGTTTTGTGCACTGTATTGGTATAGCAGAGGTATCAGTTGGAAAGCTTTTAAAATCTGTGAGCTACTTCTGTTTGAAGCTGTAAGTTTTTTGTTCTGTATTTTCCCCCTCCATGATTACTCTTGTCACAAATGTAACTGACAGTCTGATGCACCTTTTTTTTGAGTGCTTGTATTTCAGTAGTTATAATAAATATTTGAGTAGTTTAAAAAAAAAAAAAAAGTTGATGAAATCTGTTGATTGCTGCTCCCTTCCCGTAGCATTTTAGAAATGTTTGGGCTTAAATAAGGTTCTTATCTCTAATGCATCATTGGGCAGAACAATTCAAAATATTTCCAAATGCTATTAGAACTATAGACTGCAAATTACTGATTCATCAGCCTGTCACCTGCTGGCAGTCTGCCTGGGATGGACAAACAGCTACTTGTGAATTGACCTAAAACATGTGTTGGACAGTGTAAGCTGAGATACGTTCTATGTTAAGGACTCAGAAGCCTTCAACAACAAAGCTGGATAGTCTTGCTCAAAACAACCAAAAAAAAAAAGACCAAGACGGTTTAAAATATATATTTAAGTAATGGAAATTAGGTTAACTGTCTTTAGTATGATGAAAGCATTTTGGAACTGTATGCCTCTTCTTAGTATTCTTGTCTTTAAGTTTGGTGATGGTTTTGCATATTTTTGCTGCAAGTAATCAGTGCCTCCAGAAAAAAGTAATGATTAATTGGTTAAAAATTACAAAATTAATTTTTTACTTTTTACATCTGGTCAATTTCTTTAATGTTTAATTAAAAACTTATAAGAATTTTATGATGGAATAAAAGAAAATCAGATGCATTCCTCACGTATATAAAGGACATAAATAGGGATATCTTTTTTTTTTTTTCCCGTCAGTTGATTTTTAGCATTTGAGCCGCAGTTTTACTCTTGTGATTTTTTGGGACTTGCTGGCTTTGCTGGTTCAGGCTTGTGGTTTTAGACAGGTTTTGATACATGTTGATCTCATATATATGTTTCAATATGTTCTACAAATGCAATCCTAGGCAGTGAGGTCTTTGAGTAAAGACTTTTTGTCATGGCAGTGTAGGTGTTTAAGGACATAACTAAGCAGTTATCCTTTGGCGTCATTGCTGGTTCTTTCTGTTTCTCCTTGCTCTGATTAATTTCAGAATTTATGTCTGTCATTATAGGGGTGAAGAACACCTTTTCATGGTTCCAGTTTTCATAACTGATATTCAGTTCTTTTTGCTGTGAAATAATTTAGTCTTAAACTGCACAGTGGTAAATATTGCTTTTCTAGTTTAGAATTTCAAGTCGAAGTATACTCTGTTATTGCTCATCCATTTTAGAATGGGTACTGAAGGAAATGAAGCTTTTAAAATTATGTAGTATTACTATTCCTTCCTGATTAAAAAAAAAAAAAAAGAAACAAAACATAATGGCCAATATTTGCACAAAATCAATACATTTTGACATAGTTACTCGGACAGCTTCATGAGGGGGGAGAGGCTGTTCGTGGCCCTTGTTTGGGCAGTGTATGCGTGCTGCGGCACGCTTTCATATCAGATGAAAACAACAGCAAGAAAGGAAAATTCACAGTGAGAGAAGTCAGACACTGTTGCAGGTTCTGCAGGGGTGATGTGTCTATCTACATCCTTGAAAGAAAGTTGGGAAGAGTATGTTTTTGTTTGTTTGTTTGTTTTTTCCAATGAGTAATTTGATGATTTCTTCTTATTCTCTTAGAATGATGAGAATGTGTCACTCCAGGACATCACACTCTCAATTCCATCCAGTCCAGAACCACAAGAACCTGAGTCAACTTACACTAAGGTAAATTACACTGATTTACTCTCCAGAACTTGTTTGTAAAAAGAAAATTAATTTTTATTACTGAAGTAATATTTCTTGCATCTATTCAAATCTATTTTGTCAAATCAAATTTTGTTATAATGAAAGGATTTATTTGACCTTCTGAAATACTAATACCAGTACTGTTTAAATAATTAAACATAACTTTTGATACTTGTAGCAATTGTGGCGAATTAAACTGTAGAGTAACATCTTTCAAGATTTTTCTCAATTTGATAACTGTTAGAATTTGAAAAGACTATTTTTGCTAATGACAATTTTTGCGTTGAAGTGTAATCATACCATAATTTTCATTACATGCTGTATTTCATGAGACTTTCTGTTGACTTATGCTCCAGTTTAAAATATCATTCCTCTAAAGCAAGTTTTTCCTGAAATACTGCAGGTATAGCAAACATAAGAACTTAAAAATTAACAGAATGAACCCCACAAAATCAAAGTTGTATTTATTGTTTTAAAATGGGTATTAAAGAGAGAAGCAATCACAATGGTTGTTCCAGAAAGGATCATCTTTTATGGTCACAGACTTGTGCTTTCTACAGTGCTGAAGTTTTATGGAATTACTGGAGGCTCTTACTATAAAGTCAATATAGAAAGATCAGTAATCCTACTCTACAGTAGGAGAATAATACTTGTTGAGGAGATAATGAAGTTGAAAATATATTTTGAAAGGGAAGAACACTTAGAATCCAATTTCTGTTTGAAGGTCACTTGTCCAAATCCTGATTTCAGGGTTTAAGAGGTTTATCAAAACCATAGATCAATATGCATGATCCTTTAACAATCCTGATTTCTACATTATTAACAGTTCATTTAGGACTTATTTTCTTTAGAATTGTTTGTCTGATATGTTAGTTGTACTTGTACTTCGACAGCCGTCTCCCTCACAATTTTAGTTTTAAATTCTGAAGGAAAATATGTTGGTTTTTAACTTCATAGCAAAAAACAAAAGCTAGGTTTAGCTGACACTTTGAATGGTCATTTCCTTAATTGAAGTTAGCATATGGTTTAGAAAAACTGTACAAGAAATCCATCTGGATGCTGTCCTAAAGCAGTAACTAATAACACTTAGTGAAAATGAAAGTAGATGTATGCTACTGGATGAAAGAACACCCCTCAATGTATGGCCTAGCTTTAATGGCATAGCTGTGAAGTACGTTAAGATTACCATGTGATGAGAAATAATTTTTTTTAAATCAAACTTGCACATATATATATTTTTTTAATTTTCTGAACTTTGCATGATTTGAAGTTGTCAGTTTCTAGTAGGATGAATTCAAATCAATTCTACTGTTTGCATTCTGGGGGCCCTACAGCTGAATGGAGTACTCCAGGTGGGGTCTCATGAGAGTGGGGTAGAGGGACAGAGAATCATGTCCATCAACCTGCTGGCCACACTGTTTTTGATACAGCCCAGGATGCAATTGGCTTTCTGGGTTGCAAGTACACACGGCCAGCTCACCTTTGGGCTTTCATTCACCAATATCCCGAAGCCCTCCTCTGCAGGGCTGCTCTCTATCTACTCATCACACAGCCTGTTATTGATGTTTGAGATTGCCCTGACCAAGCGCAGGACCTTATGCTTAGCATTGTTGAACTTCATGAGGTTTACACGAGCCAACCTCTCAAGCCTGTCAAAGTTCCTCTGGATGGCATCCCTTCCATCCAAAGTGCCAACACCACCACACAGCCTGGTATCGCTGGCAAACATGCTGAGGGTGCTCTCAATCCCACTGACCATGTTGCCAACAAAGATGTTAAATAATACCAGTCCAAATATTTCTACTACTAACAGAAATACTACTAGAGGCAGTATTTAATGGTTAGGGTATTTTTTTTTTAACTCCATGACACCAGTTTCTTGAATGACGGACGAATCTGTATTGAAATTGCAGCTGATTTACTTGCACGTTGTGAATGTAGGGAGTTGGTTAAACTCTCTTTGAAAGAGACTTTTAGTCAAGGTTCTTTGTTCTTAGTTGTATTTATCAGCCGACTTCACCAAATGAAAAAGATGAGGAAAGCATGTGCTAATATTACTGTTAGGGCTCCATGAACACCTGAAGTAGCATGTCCTGTAGAGGCGTTGAGTTAGGTTGTATAGCCCATATGGAAAACTTCGTATTGCCCAATGTTCTGTTGCAGACAGAAGATTTGGTGAATGAGATCAGGAAGCTTAAAGATGAACTGAAGAAAAAGGATGAAACAATCAACCAATTAGAGCATCAACTTGTAAGTATAATGTTAAATGCTTAATAAAATCCAAGTATGTACTTGGGGATCTTTAATTCAGTAGGGCCAGTCATGATTTTTTGTTTAATATTAAATTGACCAAATAAAAGTTACATCTCTGAAACTAGGGGACGCTTATCATAAATCAGGTCCAGATAAACACAGATATCCCCAGGCAAAATTATTTTATGCCTCTTCACTTTTTGTTCCTGTTCAGAGTAAACTTTGGGTTTTGCCATGTATATTTCTGCATTTGGTTCCAGCAAACTAGTCTGGTATGACAATTCTTGCAAAACAGTCCCATGTTCTCAAGCCATTTTCTGAAGCTATTTTAGATAAATTGCTTTTTGAATTTACTTGAAACTCATTGATTGATCTTGTCTCAATCAAAACCACAAAATAGAATGGAGGGGGGGGTATGATGTCACTTAAATGTATTTTGGGCTTTAGAAGAAAATTACAAATAGATTTCTGTGATGAGAATAACTTTTTATTTGTGATTTTCCTGTGCAGTCCATGCCATTTTCCTTGGCTAATGAGACTATTTATAACTGCTTTCATAACCCTTTTTAAATTAATGGTTGTGAAACTTAATTCACACTATAGGATGTGTTATGACATTGGATATGAAATTTCATTTTATAATAAGTTTCATAACAGTCCCCATGCACCTTCCCTTTGTTAAATGGTAGAAACACTTGTGTTTCAATTTCGTCTTGATATATACTGAGTAAAGCTTTTGAACATACCGTTACCTACCTGTTCATCTTCTTGATTAATTGCAGATATTTGCAATTACTGCATTTTTGTGCAGATGCATATGTATGATCCAGATCTTTCAAGTACCCTCCTGACAGGGAGACGTAGTCCTGGAGAATTAAATGTTAGATAAGCAATTAACACTAGACCAATACTCTATTTGTATCAATACAAAATAAACATGGTATTGACTTCTGGGCCTCAATGGTGCTTTTCAAGAATCTTTCCTAGTTGTTTTCTAATAAATTCTTCTTTCTCTTTCTTCGGGGGTTAAGGCCACTAGATGTAACTGCCAGAGAGACAACCATAAACCTTCAGGGGCAACGTCTGTGTGCGCTGATAAATTTACGCAAACCTCCTGGAGAAGGAGTTCTGTGAGTAAAATTTGCCACTCCTTCTTGGATATTACTTTGTATTTCACTCCCCAATTTTATTCTTAATTTTATTACACAAGTTGGCTGGCCTTATTTAAGAGATTATACTCTTAAATGAGTGTTCTATTCATACATCCTTACTGCTGTGTGTACCGTACACATTCTGTTGCTGACCTTTTCTTATTTATAAGTTTATTACAAGCTTTTATTTTAAAATATATAATTAAATTTTAGAATTTTGTGTTTAATCATATTTTGCACTGTTTATGTTACAGGCAGCCCACGCCGTATATCTAAGCATACATTAAGACACTTTCCTATCTTGATTTTCAAGTCATAGGTATTCATATCTGTTTTTCGTTGTTGAAGTTTCATTGCTGCTGTGCACGTGTTTGAAGAAAAGTAACAGTGTATTCTAACTCTCAGTCCCTAAGTGTAAAAAACAACAGCAACAACAGAAAAGTTAATATTTTTTTTCAATCATTTATTTGAAGAACTTAGCTTATTCAAAAAATTATTGGGTGAAAATCACTTTGACAAAGGACATGTTCATTCCCATATGTTGTTGCATGGATCATATTTGCTTCCATTATACAACATTGTTAAATTATACAACATTGTTAAATTCTTCAAGGATCAGTAATGGAGTACTTAAGATGATGTGAGGGGAGGCAACACTTTTGATATTAAATAATAAGGAAATGTCTTTGAACAAGGCTTTTATCAGTCACCAGCAAATAGTCTTCAGATCATAATCTTGCAGCTACTGCTTCTAGAGAGAGAATCCTGAGAGATTTCTTTGGAAGATTAAAAATGGATTAGAATTCTTGTTTCCTTTTACCCTGCCACTAGTTATTTGATGTCAGATTGTAGTAAAGATGAATCACCCCTGCCAGCCCTCTAAAACTATTCTTTTAAATATCTGGTGCTAGGATAGGAATACCACCATGTGGTATGATTAGCAGTTGCTAGCAAACACTTTCTCCTGTTGAGACCTAGCTTTTCAACATTTTTTCCAGAAAGCACCCAAAGTAAAGAGAACATAACCTTAACTGTCTCTTAGTTTGTTCTGGCACCTCTGTTCCAGTAAGTAAGTGTAATGTCCTTGATGTTCCATTCTGTTATCCTATGTCTTTGAAGCTCTTGTATTATTTCTTTTTCCCAGGCTTTAATTTCATCTGTGACATTCATATAATGTTTTTCTACACTGATACTGTGCCTAAGTTAGTGGTTATTGTTGGTGGTCCTTTTTTTTCCGATCTCATTTTCAATGTAAATTCAGAGACAGATTAGTAACTATTAAAAGTTAATTGCTAACTGCAGAAGTTTCGGTTTGAGCAACCTGTATTACTAATTTGTAAGACAAAAATATTGGAGGAGATGGAGAACGGGAGGAAGCTAAGACATTAAATCTCAGGTAAAGGATTCATTTAACCCCATTATCTCTTTGATCAAGGTGAAGTACACTCCTTTGAACTTATTCAGTACTTTTGCTTGAAAATATACTATTGTCATACGGAAATTAATTCAGGTTAAGGGAGAATATCTTTTTTTTAAAAAAAGGGCTTACCACTATGTTCCTGGTTGGGTGTGTCTTTATATACATTTATGTATACACATAATGAACCTCTCAGTATTTTTTATCTTTACATGTGAAATTTCTCAAGACAATTGATAGTGGAATTGGAAAATGCAAAGTATTGACAAATGTTCAAAATAAACTGCTTTTCAGGAACTGTTGTTTGTAAATAATAGCTCAAAGTTTTTTGGCAGAATGCTTACAGAATGACTCCATGAAACTTAAAAGCAAATGAGAAGACATTGAAAACAAACAAACAAAACCCAAAACAAACAAATTGATAGTAGCTGCTTAAGGCAGGATTTCTTGAACGGCAGCAGTTTTGCTGCTGTAGCCAAGTTCCAGTTCTAATAATCAGACCTCAGTTTTCTGGTTTAATAGTTCCTTTGCTGTATGCTTTATTGCATGGTTTAATATAAGTAGAATAAATGTAGATAAAGCCTTGACATGAAGTTATTGTCGATCTGGAACTCAATAACACAAAATGTCACTTGCAGTGGAAAGCAGAAGTAAGCTACGTTTTCTTGAGGGAGGAACTTTGTTCTAACAGTTCACAAATTTTAGTAGAACTGATACTGTGTTTTAATTTGTGAAGCATAAATAAGTCCTTGAACATACTTAGTCACTTTTTCAAGAAATACTTCCATAAATGTGCTTAACAAACTTTGTTAACGTAGTGGTATATAACGAATAGTTGCTGGAATAAGCTAGAGACTAGTGAGAGTGGAAATAAGCTATTAAAAGATCTCAGAAATTTAAGACCATGTTAATTGCAGTAGTTTATTGCAATTTTACTCTCTACTTAAAATATCTAATATTCATGATTGCTTCATGGTTTTCCTAGTGAATAGACACGTAAGTATCATTAAACGTATTCTTTCAAAAATTTTATATTATCAGTTTGTTTCTTTATTACCAGATACAGTTCTAGAAAATGGCCCATGTTGATGTGAAAATAAATTTGGGGTTATTCTTAAGAGACCACAAATTTTTTGAAAGTACTTCTATGGGGGGCAAGGGTTATATTTAGAGGTAAATATGCCCATAAATGTGAGCTGTGTAACTTTAGGTTAATTCTTCAAACCTGTTTTGAAAACTGGGCATATTAAAATTTAATAGCTACTTATTGCCCGGTCACACTCTGGTTGTTACATGGTACGTCTTGTGTCCTGCAAGTATGCTAAAAACTGCATTATATAATTTGATTGTGTATATAGACAATGATAATTTAGAGGCAACCATTCTTTTTGGTTAGCCATCCTCAGAATAAAGTCTTGTGCAGGTATTGACTGCCAGGGTAGAGCATGACACGTCTAGACGGATTTTATATACATCTCTTATACTGAATTCACTTCTAGTCAATATATTCGTTCTGTTTAACTATCATGAGAATAATAAAAGTAAAAACTTGATGGAAGTTTTGAATACAAAGTTACCTGAGGAATTTAATGTTGATGGAGAAAGCTTACAGGGAGAAAAAATATGAGCATTACCACAATTGTCTTGCATGTTTTGCAGCATTGTTTTTGTAATACAAAATAGTGAAAGATACTGAGATTTTAAAGGTACTAACAGGGGTTAGATGTCTTCAATTTCTGTTGTCAAGTTATTTGATGTCTTGAACTAGAAAGGTTGTTTGCAGATAGTGAGAAGTGAAGTACATTAAGCTAACTATAAGCCCCTGAATTTGGATGAACATGCCTGTGAAAAATTCTGGCCCTGAGGTCCAGTTCCTTAGCAGAACATGATTCAAGTGCTCTCCTGTGCCTTGAAACAGTAAATAGTAACAGTAAGAGCTGACTTTCTCCTCTGTCTCAGAGTAGCAAGTGGTGATGAGATTTATTTTACTTTTTAAAGGTTATATATAATTTCACTCTTGTCTCTTGTAAAACAATAGAAAAACTCAGTGTGCACAGGAGCATGCATATTCTTGTTCTTTGCTACACCTCTTTTCTACTTCTGCGCTGAGATATTCTTTACCTTCCATTAGTGTATTGTTCCAGCTGCTTGTTCCAAAGCCTTTCACATCAATTGTTTCGGTGAACCTTCATAATGCTTTGGTTGTCTTTGTATTGTTGTCTTTGAGTATTTTCTTCCCTGAGCTATAAATCTTCAGTATGCTTTGATTCTGCAACTTTAAATTTCCAGGTATTGAAGCCTAGTTGCTATGTAAGTGTTTATCTTCACATTTGGCATAGGTTTCTCCCATTGTCCAGCACTTCTCTGCTGTGCTGTTCACTTGCTGATCTGTTTTAATATACTAAAAAAGACCACTAATGCATGTACTTTCTTGGCGACACAGTACCATGACTGGACTAGATAGTCTTGTGCACCTGCTTCTTGCTTTGTTACAGTGATGCTGCATGACATGTAGGCATGTGCAGAGCAGAGGTCCTTTAAATCTTTCACAGCAGTTCTTGTTTGTTCAGTCTAAAACCAGCACATAAATCTTGATGTTCTCTACTTCCAAGAATACCATTGCATGTCAGAGCTGTTCATTTATAATCTTCCTGGGTGTTAGGCTAGCAAAAGGAAACAGCTGCGAAAACATTTTGTTTGCATTGATACTTGGAGTATGTCATTGTAAATTTGTTCATGAGGTGGTGCTCTGAGTTTGTATGGGACAGCTGGCAATGCTAGGTGAGACAGCAAAGACAGACGTGGATAAAAGTGGGTTTTGCCTGCATTTGTTTCTGTAACAGGAAAGACATTTTAAAGCAAAGCAGTAGTGGTTTTGGATATTGCTGTATCCTTGGAAAAATAGCTGCAATGTTTGGCTGTTGGTCTAAGATTACTATGCAGCAGTACCTTAGAACTATTTCTCTTGTCCTGTTCTGGCAAAAGCAATTGCTTTTATTCATGTGATTGCTTATTCTAAGGTTGAGGTCTCTTCCTAGCAATGGAAAACTCTGGCCTTAATATCATTGTAGTAGCATTTTTCTAAAAACGAATCCTCCTGGCCCCCACCAAGTTTTGCAGTGCAGTGAAGGTCGAAACTTCAGGTCAAAGGTTTTAGCAGCAATTGTACGATTCATCACATTCTGTGAAAAACGTTCATCACTTTGTTCTGGTTTGTAGGCTGCGTGATCTCAATTGGTCTCGTTTTTCCACCCTTTTCCTGAGTATTTTGCCTGGTACTAAATTCTGAATCACTTTTCTGTTGGGATGTTTCTGTTGTTTCACAATTTCAGTATCTGGGAAATGAGAGGAATGGGACTTAAGTTTAGGGCCTGGATGCACATAACAGCTGAGGGGAGGAGCTGTGGGGACTGCTGTCTAAAGTTAAAGTGCAAGTGTAAAGACCTGCATCACACTAAGCTTCAGAACCTAGAAGAATACTATTGGTTTTCGCACTTTTACATAATTCATTTTTTAAAATAAACTTAGGTAAGTAGTGTTCTCATCTTTCAATTCTACCAGTGTTTGCTTATTGGTTTTAGAGGCTCTTTAATAGTCAAGCAAAAAAAGATTGTTTTTCACATCTCTTCCGTATATTCTTTAGGAAACTACTATTTTCTGTATGTTTTAAATATATGCCATAATCTAGGAGACACACTTATTTGTCTGTATGTGTTTTTTTCCTGTTCTTTGGATTTCTTGGGAGCATCAGCATATGTTTGACTAATGGGGGAGTGAATGTGAGTCATTCTGGAAAGAAGAGCTTTGTAGATTTCTTTGCTGAAGTTCTGTAAAATGCTATTAAAAGAAAAGTCATCTTTTCTTAAGCCAGCCTTACTGTCAGATACCCCTCTTTTAATGTAATGTATCTGAGGATCAGTACAGTCTTTATCATTAAAAAAAAAAAAAATCAACTTGAAATACCCCCACTGATAAATTCCCAACACTGTATTTCTTGTTTCTTATTCAGTTCCACTGATGTTGATTTTTAATTACTTTATTTAATGTACAATTAGGCAATGCTATTATGATTTCTGCAAAGGAGAAATCTAGCTTTTGAGATTTGCCTGCATGGAGCAATGTAATCTCTGAAGACTGCTGCCAGAGGAATAGCTGGTTCTGCTTCTCAGTTTATAGAATGTTCTCTGGCATCAGTGAGAAGGGAACTGAACCATGCCTGGAGAGCAGTTTATTTTAGCAGGCAAAACACTGAAAGAAGTTATTTGCCCTTCCTTCATTTACTTCTCCAGTCAATGAGTAATGATTAAATACCATGAAGAATTACAGAGAAGACTGTATTTAGGGCTGTGCTTCGACGTGCTAATATGGATGCTTAAAAAGCTCTGCAATGTATCAATACGTCTAAATACTTCTTTGCTTTTACAGTAATATCATGCCTTTTGTAGATCAGCTGGCTTGTACTTGCCTTAATCCCTTTCTTTAAAGGAAGGAAGAAAATATAAAATTTTCACCTATCCTCTTAATTTAATGCCTTAATGTCAAAGAAATCTAACAGGAAAAAAAAAAAAAAACAAAAAACACCACCGGTGACAAAAAAACACATTGCCGTGTTGAAGAGGCCTTTAGAAGATGAGACCTGTACCTGATGATACTGGGCTTTTCTACAGTCTGGAGATTATGTTATGTTTAGAGAATGGGAAGAATTTTCTGTTGTTGTTCCTCCACCATGACAGGATAAAATGTGAGCAAGCCTACTACGGCTGGCCTGAAAAATGTAGTCTTCTTTTGTACAGTGTTGTGTGAATGTAAAGCTTTTGTTAATCTCATCAATCACTGATCAATTCATCTTGTTTCTAGGAATATTTCTGTTTTTAATACAGTATATTACATTGTTTTGTAATACTGCTTAACTGAAACTAGGTATGTTCTTTCGTGCAGCAGTCTAAAAATTGTGTGAACATTGATGACTACTGATGGAGGGCTATAAGAACATGTTAAATAATCAATATCTCCATCTAGAGATAATTGGATAAAAAAATAAATTTTTTCCTTGCAATTTCTTTCGAGTAATTGTCTCAGCTTCTGAAGAATAAAGAAGTCTTCTCAACTTTTTTCTTTATTTCCTGTTCTAGTTTGTGTTCTAACTAACAAAGTCTAAGACTTGATTTAAATGGGATGCATTAAGTTATGTCTTAACAGGAATGAAACTTGGAGTAATGATGGATAAAATCTAATTAGATGAAGACAAGTGGTAGTTCAGAGGAGTGTTTAAACTTCTGCTAGGATAAGTAAAATAATATTTGCTAGGATAAATAAAAGCAGAATATTTTTTGTAGAAATAATTTGATGCTTAATATTCTTTTAAAAGAAGCATGGAAATAAAATTCTGCTGAATTATTTGTCCAGCCTTGGACAAAGGGCAATATGATATGCAACTGATAGGCCAGCAGAGAAACAAGAGGAGAGGAGCAGATTGTGTTCTTGTCAATTCTGATAGAGATGTTTGTTCAGCTGTGTTATACCTGCTATATGAGGGAATGCTACAAATGGTTGCTGTTGCTGTCTGTTGGTTACTGGTAGCCAGGAAGCAATGGCAGTCCTTATTCTCAGCACCAGTATTCCAGAGCCTGCTGAAACAGACATTTTTAATTGGTAAACAAAGGGATTTTAGAGACCTAAAGCTGTCTTGCTGAAATAGGAAATCAAGATGGTCTAATTTAAAAGGGTAATTCCAACTTGGGTAGGTTTCCTTTAAAGGGAAAAATGATAAACAACATAAAGTTACTTTTCCTTGGATCACTTCTTCAGTTATCTGAAACGTCTGACAGCCAAACCTTGCATGTCATTGACATACATAGTCACAATTCTCTGATCCTGTAGAAGAAAGCTCAAGCTCTTAAAACGAAATGCAAAGAAAACATTTAAATGTCACCTCTCCTCCTTCACATTCAGTAATACTATCAAAATGCAGCAGGCTTTGCTAGGAAATGTTTTCTGAGATAGAATCTTTTTGTTGTAAACTGAAGCTGATTGGTTTCCCAGTGGATTGGTATTGTTAACCAATGTACTAATCAGGGAGACATTTTAAAAACATTTTTGAACGCTATGAAAATAACAATTGTAGCATCCATTTTAACACGAAAAGTTCAGCTCCTATATTTTTCCCTTAAAAATATCTTTAACAGAAATGTGTACATATATATTGAATTAAAATGGATTTGTGTAAGACTTCTGGCTAGTTTAGGGCATTGTAATGTGGACTTTAAGGCTGCCTTAAAGTGGCAAAACTGTGAATATAACGATGCCTTTCTGGGGGAAAACAGAAAAGGTTGGTGTGGCTTTTTGGTGTCTTGTTTTTCCCTGTTCTCTTTTTTTATTATACTTCTCCCCCTCTCTCTTTCTGCACAGGGTGGGTATTCTGCTCCCTCCTTCTCTCCCTGGCAGGGCTCATTCCAGGGCATCCCTCGGACTGTTCCACCGCACCGCAGACAGAGTGAGTCTGTACCTCTCACTCATCTCCCTCACTGTGTTCCAGTAGAAGCTTTCCCTTTGCACGCACTGTTCATCTTGTAGTATCCTCCTTTTTCAGGCAGATTTACAGGCATACACAACAGTCTGTGGCTAACCAAATTGCTTCCTTCAGCCAGCATATAAGCAGCTACAACTTAGAGCTTTATAACAGATGTTAAACGCTGATTTACTTCAGCATTTCCTCAGGCAAAACCGAATAGGCCCCTGTTTCCCGTCTTGTCTTAACATAAATCTTGCTTGCTGCATTTTTCCCTTTTTTCATGGCTGTAATATACTCTCCTATTTGTGTGTTCTGTTTGCTCATGAGTCTGCATGTTTGCATATGTGGTTGTATTTACATAAATATGTTGTGGAAGTATGTAAAAATATTGTTGAGAAAAGTGTAGTTGCCATTGCCTCTCACAAGAAGTTTTCTTAACTTACAGAATGGCTTTCCTGAAACTAGTATTTTTTTTCCTCACGATGTTCATTGTAAAAAGACTTCTAATACATTGAAGTGGCTGTTGCAAAACCTGCATGATTTGCTAACATTGCTTTTGTGCTAGCTATAATACGGGCTGTTTTAAGATGCTTTTGTTCTCTTGGCTTGGATCTGCAAAACAAGACAATTGCTGATTTTAAAAATGTGTGCTTACATAATCATAGAGAAATGGTAAGTCTTATTTTGTGCTTGGGTATTGCATTGTAAACAGATAATTGTTCAGAGAAATATAACTGGTTAATAAAGCTAAAGTTATATTTTTAAAACTTACTGTAATTTGAAAATTACAGTGTTTGCTTAGCAATGTCCAAGAGTGTATTTGGACAGGAAATACAGTAAAATTATGGAAACGCTTAAAATTTCCAGCCCCAGCGGAGATCTGAAGAATAAACTGCACCTTGGAAAACTAAGCTTACATCTATTTCATTATTTGAAATAATACTACTGATTATTTCAAATGCAAGAAAAAAAATCTTGTAAATTATCTCAAATTATATTTCAAATACTCTCTTGACGTTTCTGTGACAATATTCATTTAATCAACTCACCAGGAATGCACTCTGTGTTTCATAGGCTGTTCTCTATGCCATAGAGGGATTCGCTTTGTTTCTCTGTGTGCGTATGTGTAAGTGTAATGAATGTAGAACCTCAAAAGCTGATCATCATGTGGTCTGTTTCTGGCTAGAGGGCAAGCCGTAGCACAGCATAGCTAGTTTGCTGTCCTGTCAGCAGAGAAATATTTTGAAAAGATAGCTATTAGATCCAAGGAACATATAAATACCATGTTTTTGGAGCTTACCAATCATAGAATGGGATGGTGGTGTCCAAGCTGCCAGATGTGCGCCTCTGTTGTCACATCATTCACTCTGACTGTCTTACAAAGAAGAAAACTTTGCTAATCTCTTACCAGTTCTGAGCCCCTACTTCGTTCTTCCACCAACAGCAGCAGCTTCTTTTTCAGGAACTCCATAGTGAACTTCCATTACTAAAGCTGGTTGGATTATTTAGTATACATATTATGTATTAAATTCTATGATTAATATTAATGAAAATAAAGTAGGTTAAAATTGATGTGATTAACCTAACTGGACTAATCAACTTAAACTCTAATTGCTGCTCAGGAAAATATTTTTATAATTGTTTCTAGCATTTTTCTTTGTCTAAGTATTTACCTTTTTGATCAAGGCTGAGAAAAAATTAAATATAAATTAAGAGGTATGTTGGAAATTCATCTGATGCTCAGAAGATCAGTGACTTATTACTTTTTTTTTTTTAGAGCAGGGCCCCATAAAGTAGCATACTACTAGAATTATCATTAGCATCCTTCTGTCCCTACACTACCTCTTCCCTTGGTTTTGTGGTTTTAGGTCTCCTGCCTTTTGAGTTGGTAGGGAATGCCGAAGGTGGGATTTTGAGGCAAGTGGTGAGCTGGGTGTCACCACTAAGAACAGGAAAAGCTTACAGTCAAATTAGTGTTGTTTTGCAATAATATAGAGAAGTTGTTGGGACCACAAAGGAATCTCAGTGCTGTTTGGCTATTTTTTTTTTTGTCTGGAGATGCTGGAATTCAGGCATCTGTAAATTCTTCTTTTTTTCTTCTGTAAAATTCTTCTGTAAAATTTCTTCTGTAAATTCTGCCTAAAGTCTGCATGAACTGGAACATAAGATGTTCTGTCTCAACATCAGGGAGCATTTCCTTACTGCACAGGTGATGGAGCGCTGCCACGGGCTGCCCAGAGAGGTGGAAGACTCCTCTTTAGGGATCTTCAAAAGCCACCTGGGCATGGTGCTGGGCACCCTGCTTTGGGAGGCCCTGAGCAGGGGTTTGGCCCAGATGGTCTCCAGAGGTCCCTGCCAACCCCAACCACTCTGAGTCTGAGAAATTCAGGATTCCAAACCTAAAATAGCATCTGCACTTGTGAATGATGTAGGTTTCTTTGGTATGTTGTTGTTAGGTGATGGATACATAGAACACTTGCAAACACAGTAGATTGAGGGTATAATTCTCTAAACTGTTCATATTTATTTGTTTACAGCAGCCATAAAAGTACAGTATACACAGGGCAGGTAATATTTGCCTGCTGTGTAATATTATAGTACTGTACTGTATACAGTTCTGTTAGCACCAGTGACAGGGTTAGCATGCCTACTGCTTAAGTTGTCCTAAGAACCTGCCATAACACTTCGTTATTGTGCTTTGGAATTGGATACCGTGTTTTGTAATTTTAATGAGAACTATTTTTGTAATACTTCATGTTGTTTCAACAGCCTGAGAAACAATTCAGCATTTTATATTTCATAAACATTTTCCCAATAATACAATTTCATTCTTACATTGATTTTTATTATTATTATTTTATGTTTTTATTCATATAATTTGTGTTGAACTCAGCTCTTATGCTGTTCCTTTTTTTTTTTTTTTCTTGGTGGTAGGATATAATTTGATGACATAGCAAATTTTCTTCAGTACCACTTGAAACTTTTGTATTTAGAAACTTTTGTGTTTGTATTCTGGAGCTTTAATGATGCAGCTCTAGAAATGCAGCATGTAGAATACAGATTTTCAATGAATTGACTACAAACCGTTAAAATATTATACCAGTTTCTGTAGATGCCTAACCCCATGTACTTCTCCATACAGAAACAGATGAAAGCTGTTTTGTTGCTCACCTCAAGAATTGCAGTTTACATCTGTTTACTATGTACTTTGTGAGGAAATTTAGAGCTTCTGTATTAAAGCATTACAAATAAAGGTAATCTAATTCTAGCAGGTGATATGTAGCTTTTTATCACCAACAAGAAAGCTGCTGTATGCATGTTGATTATAAATCAGGAGCGTGCTTCACTTTTTCATGCCTTTTTTTTTTTTTTTAAACCAAGGTATATTGCTTAACATTGTCGTGTTTCTGTGATTAATCTAAGACTTCATTGACCAATTCAGGTTCTTGGTATGGTGTGCAAAGTGTTAATGTTAGGAGGACAAATTTGCCTCAGAAAATTGCCTTGGAAGTTCTATGACCCTCATGTGAAGAGTGACAAATTATTAAAAATGTCCTGGAATGATTATATTATTGTCCTTTATATATACGTATTTGTGCTGTGAGAGATTAGTGTGCAGCTTGGACTACAGTCGAAATATTTCTTGTATTAGCTGTGTTTCCAAACAAAACTCAATTTTATGTGTGGTCATAATTTTGTTTGTTGCACATATATCTGAGTTTATGGATGAAATACCTGCCTTGATATAGCTATACATAATTTCAAGTAATTTTTCTTTAAGACAATATTTTTCTTGTAGAAAGTTGTTTTTATATCCAGACTACACAGAAAAAAAGTCCATGCTGTGCCATATTACTAATTATTTTACTACCCTATACAAGGGGGAATGATGGTTTGGAGAAGGAAAAAAAAAAAAAAAACGAAGCCCAATAACAAAATATTAGGCTTGTTTTGTATTGTAGTTTGAGGTGATATAACATGCTAGAATACTATCTCATGATTTTATAATACAGGTATAATACAGCTAGCTGGGAGAGAACGGGAAAAAAATATCCAAAATGAAAGTATTGACAAATGCTGCAGATTTAAGGTGCAAAATCTTGGATGTTCGCCAGAGGTAGAAAATGACAGCTTTCCAGTGTAGCCTTCCAGCAAGGCTACATCTTCAAATGAAGGGCTGTGAAATGGTAGCTTATCCTGTGCCATGGCAGTGAGATAAGGGATGTCAGATTGATCAGAAACTGAAAAACTTATGGGGCAAGAAGGTTTGTCGTCTTCCTTGCTCCCTACCCCTTTCCAAAAAGAAGAAACTGATAGTTTGGAGTCTCTTCAGGCTCCTGAGTGAGTTGCAAGGAAGATGGGTAAAGGCAACAAGGTCAAAATATGTAATACAGTTTATCTTACGATGTTGCTATTCATTGTTAGATATCTAACGTGTATGTATGTGGATGCAGACACTTTTGATGTATACATTTTTAATCATACACAAATTCTAGTTACTATTCTTAATGGTATTTGAAGTGTAAGAGATGAAATGTGCTAAAGACTTCAAGTTTGAAGAACAAAGGTGTTCCATGCAAGTCTTGCTATAAATATTGTTCATACTGCGTTACTAAAACACTACTGCTATCTTTTGTTTCTTGAAGATGGATTAAAAACAAGAGGGGGATGTGCTAATTGCAATTTAAATGATGAAAAGTTGCAGTTCTGTCATGGCAATTGCTAAATGTTTTGTCTTGGTCCTCTGACATCATTGTCCTTGTCTTTTTCTTGTCTCTGCTTTCCCATTATGCCATTGGCAAGGAGTTGAGAAGTTAGTCCATTACTTCTGTGATAAAGCGTGGTACAGTACAACTTCAGATTTCTTCCCATCTCCTCCTCATGCATTTTCACTGTTGTTTTTTTGCCCTGTGCATGATGCATGTCTATTGGAGATGTGCATGCAGTTCTGATTTCCCATTGCTTTGCTTCCTTCATTCCTCAAAATACCACAGGGAGAAAATGTCTGTATTTCATTCTGCAGAGTTATTGTATGGGGAGTTGAGATGGGTATTCAGATTAGAGATGTAGAATAACCAAAGCAAAACTGAAGGGAATTTTACAGTAGGGATACTGCAATGACTATGACTGTCATGGGCACACTGATACAACTACTTTATCAGTATAACATATTTGTATTTTTATTGGCTTTTTGTTGGAAAACTATCTCAGTGGTTCAATACTGAGTGTTAATGGTAAACTTCTTTGCAGATATGTTGTCATTTTTCTCTGGATGATGAGAGAAACAAAAGAATCTTAGCCTAATGCGGTAGGAACTGTAATTTAGTCTTCTTGATGCATCAGTATATCCAAGTCTTTAAAGCTCTTGCCGTTACAGAAAAGACTGGTCCCTTGTCTTGCAAAAAAGGAATGCGTGCACAAAGCATTTTGTTTAATGTACTTTCATTTTGGGGAGAATTAATTTTCGTCAGTTGCATGGTACTAGAAATGTTTTAGAGTTTAACATCAGATTTCAGGAGTATCACAAAGGAATGCAGGTGTTTTTGTCTCCCTGAATAGTTTACTTCTATTTTTGTCCAATAAACACTCTTAGAATGACAGTCTACACCAAGTCATGGTCTGTACTTCCCTGAAATATTATCTAAAGAGTATTTAGAGCAAGGCAGATGACAAACTTCTTTAAGACTTCCATGAAATAAAATATCCTTAGAAGGTGGAATGCTTCTTTCTATTCCCCTCTCCTTCTTATGGTGGATTTCACCAAGTGCTTATCCTTCTGCTGGTGCTTTCATTACTACCTAGTCATAATTTAAGACTCCCTGATAAAAAAGAAAATTTCGGTATAAGGCAAAGATGTAACCTGTGGATGAAGATAATGCATTCTTCGGTGTTGAACACCTTGTAAACATTTACTTGCATATTTTGGAAGTGTTTCTGCTTTCACTGTAATCTTGAATGGTAACGTGTAGCAAACTGGATGGACTTAAACTAAATAGAAACTCAGTATTAGGAAACAGTATAGTAGTTAAAAGAACTTAGCGAAAGATGATACCATAGCTGTATTGCCCTCCTCATAATTCTGTGCATGTAGCTGTTTTCTACTTTTGAATTGCTAACTTTATGAAAATTATGCTGCTTAGACCCTTTTAGGTTATGAAAGATAACGAGGAAAGTACATAATTGGCTATTTTTCTATGTAAAGCATTAAATGCAAAATTGTCAAAATGGAAAAGCTCAAAAATCACCCGCTCTTTTATCAAAACTTGAAATATCGCTACGGAAACCTTGTTTCTTTGGTGTATTTCATTTTTCTGTTAACTTCCTGTAGAAGTTTAATTTTTTCTATAACTTAAATTTTTCATTTTGCTGATCAGTATAACCAGCATTATTTGATATAAAGTTAGGATTTATAGAGTCAGATAAAATAATTGTCTGTTTTTTTTTTAAGTCTGGTGTTTAGAAACTTTTTCTAGGTGAGGGGAAAATTTTTATTTGACAATTATTTTTATATATTTGGATTTGACACAATACTGCTTGCTATAAATTTACTAATTTTTGCCTTCATTAGGATTAGAAAATCTGAGTTATTTAAGTATTTATACAGTAATCAGGTATGTATTGCTTTGGTTTCTGCTCTCATTTTTAGCAGTTCTGTTTTTGCAAGTATGGTCTCAAAACAATGAATCATTATGGCTAACATTTGTCTGTCAGCTCCTAAGATGGAAGGATAATGATTTCTGTAAACCATTACATGAACACTGAAATTACAAAAATGTCAGGATTCTTTTTTTTAAGCTGTAACTCTTAAAATATAGAACTACTTCTTGTGTTTATTGCTTCCCTTCTGTAGGATTATTTGCTTAAGAAGGATAGTTCTTCAGCTGACAGCACTCACAAAAATAAGGTAGTTTTGGCTAAGTAAGGAAAAATGCATTACTTCTGGAGTATTGTTTTGATATTCATCTGACACTTTTTAAAAATCTTTTTCGTTCTTTCCAAAACAATTTGTATTCAGACTGCTCAACATATTTGCACTTACTTGTCTATCACTTGCTGATATCACTGGTCCAACTTAGATAAGTTGCCTTTGCTTACAGGTAGAACTGGTTATACTAAATGGAAAACACTCCAGTAAATCTGAATTAGATTGGTATTTCTCTCATTACTATTAAACTTTTCTCTTGATGATGAACTTTGAGGATTTGGTTTTCTGCAGTAATCCTGCTGGGTGAAAGATGAAAATCTAAAAAATATTGAGATACTTTCTCTTCCTAGAAACGACTTTGGCATGCACAATTATCATTACATTCTCTGCTAATTCTAATAGCTAAAAAGACTATAGTTGGCTTTCCCATTTACAAGTTGAGGATAATTCAAGAGGGTGACTGAAGTGACATGATCCCTAAAGACAAACATTACTGATTTTTCACAGACTGTATTTCACTAGTAAACATGTTATAAATCTGTCTACTATGTCCATACAATCTATCGCTCAGTAAGGATTCAAGTAGTTTCAGAAAACTTTAGGGATAAGACTAGCTTGTTGTCGTTGAGTGTCTTTTCTTTATAAAGAAAATCGGAAAATAATTCAAACATGAAACTTGCTTAAAAGTATAGTTTAAAGTTTAATAGGTTTGGGGGTTTGCCATGCATTACTGATTTTTTTTAAAATTATTCTTCCAAGATCTGTGTACAAGTTTAAGGTCCAAGATGTGTTTGTACACACATTAATCTTTTAGGTCTTTTTAGAGGGAAGAGCAAAGAAAATGTAGAAATGACCCAGAAGAGGTTTTGGCAATTCTCGTCTGATTTTAGAATGTCTCTCCTGGCAAAATGTAAAGGCTACATCAAGTTATCTTTATCTCCTTGGTTATTATAGTGGTAGTATATGATCTCTAGCTTCACGTGTACTTTGTACTGTTTTGTTGAAGATGATTTCTTTATCAGTCCATTTGAATTCACTTCAAGATAAAATGGTTGCCTGCATCTGTTCAGTGACCTAATTACAGCATACCTGTATCCGATTTTCCCACCTTGTTTAGGTGAGGAAAATGCGCCATAAATTCATGTGGTCCATTAAACTCCTTTCCTGCCTGTACACTGTGTAGCACTGATGAAAGTTTTGGGACCGCTAACTTGAGTGTGCAGTGAATAGAAATTAAAAGACGGATACAGTCTGTTAGCTGTTGCATTTGTTTAAGAACTTGAGTCAGAATTTGATCAGTATTCATGTCGTTCTTAGGGTGTACTGCAGACTAGGGCAAAGCCATCAACCAAGCCTTCTTCATTTTCTTACTTTAAGCTAATACATTTTTTCTGGTCTTTATGTTGCTGTGTATTTCAGTGATGGTTTAACTTTTCACTTAAGTTACAAGTCATGTTTGTACATGTCCCATGAACCACCCTGTTTTATCAAGTTGAAGTTTTGATTTTAAAAAAGATACACAGCTGTTATCAAGCATCCAATCAGCATACTTTGGGTTCAGAATGTTATCTGGAGTTTTCTGTGCCTAATGTGTTATTGCATTCTTCTCTCTTGAACAGCCTCAAGTACTACAGCCTTCCAGCAGCCTTCCCAGTTCCACAGACCTCGCCCAGGGAAAACTAGTAAAAATGCCACATATCGAGGCCCACAGTGAATATTCTAAATATGGTGTGCATGAAAATGGCAATCATGAGAATCAAAATGCTGCAAATGTGTCTCTTACAAATAGCCTGAATGATGTAAACACTTCAATGAACATACAATTACACATAAAAGATGAGAGTAAATCGTATTTAGAAAATGTGAAAAATAAAAATACTGAAGACCCTGGAGAGGTGGCTAGTAATAAGGAAGGGACATTACCATCTCGTTCTTGTTTTCAGACCTCTGCACGAGATGATGCTAGAGAGGTGCAGACTGAGTTAGCTGTGAAAGGTCAACCCTCATTCACATACCAGGCTTCTCGGCCAAAGACTTTAAGAATTGCAAAGCCCCCAAATGCTTTAGTGCCTCCTACAGCGGCCGTACTCGCACGATCTGCAAATCATTCCGCTGCTTCCAAGGAACCTGAGCTTCTACCATCAAGTAGTTCGACTCAGCTACAGCCAACATCTGGTCCGGATGACCTAAAGGGTAAACAGAGTCAGAAAGTGTCCAAACTTCGCCCACCAACTATGTCCTTTGTTAAATCTAAGCAAACGAGCAGCCAGAAATCCACACCAGTGTCTCAAGAGCATCAAAACACCTGTTTGAAGACTAACATCCCAAAGCCACCAGTACAGAGAAAGGAAAATGTGCAAACACCGAATACCGTTTTGCATTCTGGGGACAGTTTGCCCTCTAATCGGTATTCCCGCCTCCCTAAACCAAAGACACATTGAGAACATACCTACATCTCATTGAATGATATCACATGTTAAATTACTTCCTGTATATCGACTGCCATTGAGGTTGCTTTATCTACAGCCTACAAATCCTCAGTAAATAGCAAAAAGAGCATCTTCCTTTAGTGTTTGCATATGCCATTCTGTTATGTTCTGAAGATGATGTTATGAGCAGTGCAGCAGTTCCTGAATGTTAAATTATATTGTAATTCTGTATTAATGATTGTATTGCACAGTGATCTTAATCAAGTACTGAAGTCCAGTGACCATGAATACCAGAGTGCTGCACTGTGTATCCAGGAAGGCAGAAATCATTTCTTACCTCTGTTAACTTGATTAATTAGCTAATGAAATTACTATTCGGTTTAACTTCTTGGTTCTGAGTACTTGTTAGGCTGGAGTGGTAGAAAATTAGACTTATTAGTGGATGTTTTATTGGCCATAATTCTGACTCTGTATTCCAGAGGCCTATGCAAAAATCCTTGTATTTATCATTATCTCAAGACTGACATATTTAATGTTATTTAATCTGACGGATTGGGTGGTTTGTGTTGTTTTGTTTTGCTGTAATATGAAGTTGTTCTTTATTTATCTCATTTTCACTCTTCACAGACAGTAAGCAGATTTCACAGGGTGAAACGGATCTTCTCTCTTAAACGTCATCATTTGTTAAGATATTGTGGTATGTTTTTATTGTGTTCAATAGACACGTTACTGGGTAGATTGTTGAAATGCAGTGCTAGGGATACTTGTGCAAAACCTTATACAGGCTCTTATGAATTGGTAAGTAAGGAGCCTCTGGGAATAAGGGGTCCATAACACCTATGTTGAGGTTGCACAACATGCATTTTAATTAATATATTTTAACTCTTATTGTACTACTTGTATTTATTGATTTCTGTTTAATATTGAAAGACTCTGAAGTACCTGACTTGAAATGTTTGCACAAACTTTGCCATATGGGTAAGGATTTGAAGCTATTTTACATAATAAAACTTGTATTAAAAAAGCAACTATTTTTAAATAATGATAATAATGAATTAACCCCACTTACTTGCTTTGAGCAATCCTATTATGTCCTAATCCAGAGCTGGTACTCTAAGAGTTTTTCAGAGATGTGTATTTTGTTTTGGGAGTTTTTTGTAAATTTTTTTGTAATTTCTGAAGAAATGCATGATAACTGGGAAGGAGCATTTTGGGGAAATAAAACAACAACAACAAAAAACATTCTTCTGCTCTCTAGGAGAAGTATTCTTTTTTTTTTTCCTGAAAGTGGTCTGGAAAGTACCCATTGTGGTGCAACTAGGGGACCGTAATACATGAGCTGTGAGTTGAATATATGCATATCCATTGAAGAGTTCTGTAAACCTAATGTTATGTCCCATCTCCTATTCTTCCCTTCTTTCCCATCACTGAATCTTAGATGTTACTGCTATTTTTTTCTACTCTTGAATTGATTTTTAAAGTGAGCAGCTGAAGGCTGTTACAATTTTTTCACTCAAAATGTGTTTCTGTACAGCATATAATGACAAAAAAATGAAATATAGTAATAGTTTGTTCTAGTCTTTGCCTACAGGACATTGACATATTACAGTATTTTCTTTGAGAAAATAAAGCATATGGGTATAGACATTTCATGAATATTTTCCATAATCCGTTTCTCTAATATAAGCCCTTTGACTAGGGATATCCTGATGGATACCTTAGTCAAATGGGTGAAGGATAAAATCATATGACTTGAATTTCTCAGTACTTAATGTTCAAGAAAGGTTTGGATTTGTCATGCTGTCAATTCTTTTAACTGACAATGAAGTAGAAAAATGAGAAGCTCAGGGGGAAAGGGGATGGGAGGGTTTCTATTTCAGAACTGCTGATAAGAATCTGAAATAAGAGACCTGTGGGACTTTCTGTTAATTGAGGGGGCTGGGGTGAAGAGAATGTAACCAGGAAGTAACAAGAGGAACGTTAACTGTTGTATTTATTTTGACTTTATATTAACTGTAAGTCAAGACTGATGTTACATATACTCTCCAGAAAATTTACTTTTTCTTGCAAAGCATTGAAATAGATGGCCTTCAATGTAAACACGTGCTTTTGATAACAAAATAAAAATCTTTTTTTTTTTAAATATTCCCCAAAATTAGCTTCTGGCAGCTAACTGTGTTTCTCAAGAGCTTAAAAACTGCAGAGGGAATGATCAGATTCCTGATCCGTTTTCTGGTCCATATAGACTTCCATGGAAGGTTGTTTTCTTTCAAGTTTACTTTCCTTGAAGAGAATTGATTTTATTTTTGGTTGTATATGATTTTGTTTAAAAAGATTATTTTCACTTAATGCTATTGACAGATATTTCACCATGAGTTCTGTTGCTTCTTACTCTGAAACTGTCACCAGTCTGATTTAGTAGTGTTAAAATTTTTAAGGTTTACAATTAAAAGTATAGATATCCATCGATCTGCACCTTTACTGAAAATTAAGGAATGAAGCGAAGAGATGATCAGTGTTTTCATAAAACAGAAGATGGTTTGTATTTTTTTCAGAAGAACAAAAATATACTCTGTTTTCCCTGTTAAAGGAGCATAACTAGATTATATTCTTTGATGTGAATATATTGCATTTCCCCATTTTGTTCTGACAGATTAGTAGATTGAGCTGGAGAAATCAGGATTTGATAACGGATGAGACGGATACTAGTCTGAATTGTTCGTATTCAGCTGCTGATCTCGCATATCTTTAAAGACAACTGCGTATTTTGGCTCTTCTGATTTATCCAGGGAAGGCTCTGTTGCATGTATAGTAAGTCCAGAGTACGAGCAAAGCCTGTCAGCGTATGGGCAACTGGGAAGAGTAGCAGTGAAGTTTGAAGCCTTGCTTCAGTGAAGGATGGGTTGGGAGGAAAGGGGAAGAGGGTGTTGTGTAGAGCTTGTCAAATGGGATTAAGTAAGTATTTTCAGGTAATTTATCTACTTTATGGAAGTTGCAGATGTATTATCAGTATGTGTGCAGATTATCCTTAATGCATAAATCAAAGGATTTGATATCTTTCAATTTTTGTTTTTAGATTTCTAAAACTGGTTTATTGCAATTTTTGATGTCTTATTCTTTTGTGCAATATTCACAAAAGTATTAAACTACTGTTCAGTATGTGTGTACAGAGGCAATTACATGTTTTAACAAGTGAATAAACACAAGAAAAAAAAAACAGAATTGCACTTTAAATGAGCTTTATTGCTTGGAGTTGTGCCTAAAATAATCTAGATGCCTCCTGCTGTGTGGCTTTTGTTTGAAACTAATTTCCCTGCTAGTGTTGCTGTTTCCAAGATATCTTCACATCACCTTCACATCATTGCCATGCACTCTAGCATGTTTAAAAATACTCATGTAGTGTACTGAATTTTTGTTGTGCAATGACTTTAATTTTACTGTGGAATTTCACTCTGCTGCAGCCAGATCATTACCTTCCCTGAAGCTAGTGCTTCATGTTGCCAATCAAGGCCAATAGCAAAACTTTCCTAGGAGTAGCATAGCCCTTAAACCATAATGGTCTCAGCATATATTTTTGAAAAAGTGCAAATAAAAAATAATAAAAGTGCAAATAAAAAAATAATCACAAAGGCCCTGAAAATCCAAAACCACAATGAATTTTTCATATAGTTCTGGAAAAAAAGGTGGTCTCCTTAGTCTCTGCTATGAGATTAGAAGTTAGACATAGCAACTAGACTGCATTATAGGTCAGTAAAATTTATTTTGTCCTTGATCTAAAATTTCATCCTTGATCTAAATGCTCATTTGCTGTAACAATGCTAGAAAACTGAATACCGTCTGCGTGATTTGGTTTGTTTGCATGTCACAACCATATGCACATTCTGAACTGTCATACTTGGGTAGGTTGCATGTTGGGGGGGGAGGGGGGGAAGTGTTTCTGTTTTTGCACAGCACATAATCCTCTTAATGTGGACATTTTCTTGCCATTCAAATGGAATTCTGTCCTTGAATTGGGCTTCCATAGCTATTCCTTATCTTGTTATAGTGGCTTTTTTCTGAGCAGAGTGGATTTAATACGGTTCTGGTGGTAGGCCTCAGTATAGTCATCTTCCAACTATGCTATCGAGGAAATTCAGTCACTGTTGTGGTAAAGCTGCTCACTGCCTATTTAACTGTAAAAGCACCACAATAAAAACAATATAATGCCAGTGTCAGTGAAATCTTAAATTCAGTACTAGCTAAAACAAGAGGTACCCTTACTATATATCTGCTTTGTTGATTTTGTTTTTTTAAACCCAGACCAGAGTAAATACTGTATATTGGAATTTGCTTGTAAAGTTGATTTAAAACCTGTATGTAAAAATTATTTCCTCAATGTTGCTCTAGTGAATAAAAATAAAAGTCATAATTCTAATCAGTAGCTATTTCTCCTGACTGTTCACTTTATGTATTTTTTTTTTTTTTTAACTCCATCATTGACTGCAAAATTATAGCACTGTAGAGAGAGGGGTTGAGGGAGGGGGTCAGAGAGATTGTTCTTACGCTTACAGTTTTATGTTTTCTCATAGAATTGTTTTTTTTCCAGCAGAGTTGCAGGTTTTTTTTCCTCTGACTTTAAGTATGAGAGCATTCAAAACCAAAAAGACTTAGAAAAGCTAAACATCTTAATCTGTTGTTTCCAGATGAACAAGGACTGATGTGGTTAGTTTTTACAGGTATGTTATTTTAATTCTAATGCACAGTTGAGGAAAGCAGATGGTTATTCCATAGTTTTCTTGTGTTGACTAGTTAAAATTATTATCACAAGAGATTAATTTGAGCAAGTTGCTTGATGTAGGAGTCTAAACACAGTGCGTACATACATATAAACATTGGGTTCCTGGTTGTATATCAGTATTTTGCCCACAGTCTGAGTGGTTTATTATCCTTGCAAGAAAAGGACATTTGTTTCACTAATTCAATCTGAGATGTTTCAGTAGATGGAAATCAAAGTTTGAAATTTCAGTCAAAATTTGGGGATTGGTAAAGGGAGAAATGTGAAGTTAGAAGAAAGAACTTTTTAAAAGTGCTGCAGACAGATGCTTGTAATCCTTAACCTAAGGTTTCATTTTGAGCTTCTAGATCTTTGAAAACTTCTAGAGATTTTGGGGGTGGGGGGAACTCCTGGATAGAGCTTCCAAGTTCAAACATGTTTTATGTACCTTCCTCATCAGAGAGCCAAAAAGCCAGCTACATCTTTGCGGATCCTCCTGCTTCGCATTTCTGCTGGATAAGTACACTCTTCATTGATGACAAGACTATTATAGTGGTGTCTAATCCTATCAGTGATCATCAGATGATAAACAGCTGATGCAATGACTATGTAAGTAGTATTCCTAAAAAGCAGTAATTCACAGGTCTGGCCCATTTTTTCGTCCCTGCCCTCTCGCATCCAGAGACAAAGGCCTTGCAGCAGTGCTGTGCTCAGACTGAGAGCAATGTTCTGCTCACACTGGGACACATCTTTACTGTCATTGAGCATAATACTATATGTGAGAAGAGAGTATTTGGTGATGAGAAATTTCCGAAGGCCCCTTCCTTTTGCAACCCAGAGTCAACATTCTTGGCACCATTCCTGGTGCAGGAATGGTTTATTTTCATGAACATACTTGAATACAGCTGAACCATGAGACAAATTAATACTGAAGCATGTGTAATATCAGATTCATATGGTTGCTGCTTTCCTAGGTTATAAATATCAGCTGCTCTCTCAAATGAGAATTGGCTTTTTGCAGAGGACATTGAACATAAATATCAGAGCTCTGAAAGTATGAAGCTAAAGGCAGAAATAATTGCCTTATATAACAGACCAGAAACTGTTTTAAGAACCATTTTGAAGTTGTTTATTCCAAACCAGAGAAAAATCCGAAAACTTAAAAGCTGTTTAAGTAAAATCCTTCCCTCCATCCCTGCCTCTAGAAATCATTTCAAGTTATTGAAAGCATTTGTAATTCATGACGAGTACTGTTTTGTTTTTATTTGTAAAGCTTTCTGCAACACAAACCTCAGAAATATCCTGAACTTTCAGGCATTTAAACAGCTGTGGAGTTAGGACACTTTGATAGTTACTTTACTTGCACTTTTTTTTTTTTTTTCTGGAAATGTAGCAATTTCAGAGAAACGTTTAGATTTTTGTGGAACCTCACATTCTGGTGGAATGTGCTTCTCTTAATACCTCTCCAATCAAAAGAATTGTTCAAATTTTACTCTGAAGAGACCTGATTCATTAGTTTAGATGTTGCAGTTAGAAAGAGAGTGATCCTTGAAAATCAGCCTGTGTAAATTTGTCATTTCATTATGATTGTCAGTATAAAATACACTGTGCACAAAGTGTTAAATTTTTTAGGTGGTGGTGAATAATTTAGACATATCAGAAGTGTATGCATATAATACCAATGAGCATTTGAAAACTTGGGTAAATTAATCTGATAGATTTCAATGCATAATATTATTAAAGTCCAGCAATTCCTCCAATTCTTTACTCCATTTTAATTGCTCCTCAGTTTGACAAACTATACTAATTATCATATGCTATCTGTAATCACAGTACCTTAGTTTCTGTATGTATAAAATGAGAATAATACCAGTATTTGTGAAGTTGAGAACTGCACGATTTATTCATGACAAAATGCTGACAACATGATAAGGGAGGAAACAAATCCTCCTGTACTTTCTTGAACATTATATACATCTCCCTGCATTTACCTGCTAGGTAAATGATTATGTCTTCAGAAGCCTGAGCTATACAAAAAGATTTTATTTTTTTTCTTTTCAAAAAGGAGGAAAAAAAAATTAAGGTAATTCCTTGTAGGGCAAATATCATAGATTTCACTGGAGCTATGTAATTAATACCAGATCCAGCAAATTTCTATCTTACTAGGTTCCAGAGCAGTTACTTGAGTGTAAATGAGAGAGAATAGTTTCTGTATGCAAGTTATGTGCACCACACAAGGCAAACTGTGAGGCCCTAGAAGGAAGTTATCCCGAGCACATACATCCCAAACACTAGACTAACAGTATCATGGGGCAGTAGGAACCTGTGTCCCTGGCTTCACAGAGGCATCATGGATGATTCTAGAGGTGTACATTATGCTTACCCCAAGAGTTGCAAGTTTGTGTGTGTATTTTTTTTTTTTTTTATTCACTTTTGGCAAAGCAGTTTGTGTTGTTCAGGCTCCTTCCTACAGGTAACTCAAATTTCAGTCCTGGTTTATAATCCTTCTAGAGTTCTGCTCTGTAACTTCTCTGGGTTGCTGCAGAGGTACTTTTTTTGTACTACAGCAGTAACCTGGAAGTCCCCAGTCACAGGTGAGAGAGCCCTTTCTGTGAGATGTAGCAAGCGGTAGTAGCAAGGCAGTTACTGCTACAAGATGCACAGCAGAAGGTTGTCAAGCTGAGTTGATCCTGCCAGGATCTGAACTTATGTTTGTAGAAAGTCTGATGTTCAAACCATATGCTTATAAGCTGTTGCAGATTTGGTATTACTGTACAAGGAAGATTAATGATACGCAAACTCTTTGCTAATAATACTCTTGTACATTTTATGCTGGCATTCAACTTCTTACTTCAAAAGGTAGTTAAGATCTGTGTGTGCACTTTAACTGCTGTTGAAAGCTTTGTGTGTGGTATTTCTGGGACGTGCAGGGAACTGAAAACAATACTGTATATTTGTATTTATGTGCAACATACATATTTCCTTAAGAATATACTTCCAGTAGCACTTTTTAAAATTACTTCAAGGGCATTAATTTTCTCCAAAGATAATGGATTATCTTTGACAGTTCTTTTGCCATGTAATGTCTGATTTTATACCTTTCTTTTAAAGGAGGAAAAGGGAGGCTATTTTCATATTGCAGTACTGTCTTTTGCACTGCTGACGGACAGAACACTGCATCATGTGCGTAATGTATGTTTTCCACTCCTACCTGGAATGCAACTAGTTGAAGTACAAACTAATCAAGAAACTAAGTTGAAAGGCATGTGAGAAGTATTGTAGTGGTCACAGGATAAATGCTATGCAGGGGCTCTTCAACAGTTACCATAAGCAATAGCAAATATCGCTGCACAGAGCTAACTGCTTTAAACTGAGTCCCAGATGCACAGACCTCAGCGAACACATCCTAGGGTCTTCAGGATAAACAAAAATTCCTAATATTATGCACTTTCTTGATGAAGCACTTGGAGTTCTACTGATGAAGAAAAAGGACAAGAATTAAATATTTTTTTAATTGTAAATGCATAGGAAACAGGTGGATGACAACAAGGAAAATGAAATACTTGCTGGGAAATCTCATGGAAAAATACTTCCATTTGCCTACTTTTCTGATCAACTTAAAGAAGAACTCGTATTTTCATCTGCCATGATAGCCACAACTTCAGTTCTTGCCCTTCCTCCACCATATTTTAACGCAGCTAGCAGGCTGCCTTTTGCTCCTGCAAACAGCAGAGGGCACTGCAATGCAAGCAGCTGAAAGAGTGCACATTTATAAATACCTTACATCAGAGTATGTCAAAGCACCTTCCCAGGCATAGGTGGGGCTATGTCTTTGACTAACATATAGATAGTTTGTCTTCTCACTCCGTCCTATTTGTTTTGATGGACAAGCCCCAAACTAAGCAATACTGATTCATTTTATTCCAGTGAGCAGAAGCAACATTGCTCAGTTGAATGAAGCAATCATCTGTTTGGAGGTGGAAAGAGTACAGCAGACATCGATAACCTGAACTGAGGCATCTGCGTCATTTGAACTGAAATAACAGAGTTGGTTTTCCCTGCTTGGTCTCTGTGACAGGCTGGCCTTGTTTCAGCCAGCTGTATTTATCATTCAGCTCACTGACTGCTTAGGCTGGAAATTCACAAGGGATATGGGAGATAAAGACTGAACATGCTAATGTGTTTGCAACTCCAAGCCTTTGCAGAACTCTTTAACTGCTCTTTCAGTGCACAGACACCTCTGAAGAGAAAATTGTGCCTGGGAAGAGTTGTCCTCTTCAATATACTACAATAATTTGCTGTGCTGGTGATGACTTTTGGAAAATTACTTAAGGAAAATGTATGTGTATGGTTTTTTTTTTCTGATTAATTGCACATAAATGTTAACTACTGCATATAATGTAGATTAAATAATCAGAAATGATTATTGCTATTGGGTCCTTGGTTTTCAATGCTCTTTAAATGAGCCTGATTTCTTGAGCATAAATTGGTTAAATCTTTTTAAAAATAAAACCAACCAAACAAAAAAATGGAACAAAACAAAACAACAACAACAACACACTCCTAAAATTTCTTATTTGTTACCCAGTGGGTAGGATTTCCTCACTGGACCTTCAGCAATGGAAGCACTTGTCACATGCTTATACTAGCATTATTAATTTTCCATCTCTGTTTTCTGTTGTTTTATTCCCACTTGCACTGTGATACACAGATTATAGTGGGCAGCCTTGTTTCAGTAAGCTGTTCATCCTGCAAAGGAGGAGATGTTATATCTGAACATGTTTGAGAACCTGGTTTAATTTTCTTACCACTGAGAATGAACTGAAATGCTGTGAAAACATTTAATGTGGAATAAAATTGGGGACAATAACTATACAAATTTTAGTGCGAAATTTGAGAGGTGTGATCATAGTGCTTCAACTAAAGATTACATTTCTACAGCTAGTGAGAGTATTAATTAAAGTTAGATGAATTTATGAATTGTGTTACTGCCCTGAATTAGGATAGGTAAAAACAAGCAATTTTTTTCAAGGAATTAAATTAGACATAAGGCTTTATTTTGACCTGTTTGTTTCAGGGAAAACTTGAACCTAACTATTTTTTTCTAGTAGTTCTGTCTCAGTACACGAGGAAAAAAATCTTAACAGCCCCTAAAATGCAACTGTCTGAAAATTTGGCTTGAAGGTTCAAAGGGATTTGACTCTGTTAGCCTGTCGTCACATTCTCATACAAATTCTAATTTTTAGTGCTTATTCAGAAAACGTTTCCTGGCCACTTGTCTCTGAAAAGCTACTTCTTTCTTTTTTTTTGTTGTCTGATGGTAATCAAACACACACACACACAAAAGCAACGCATATTAATTTTAACAGTAAGCAATCAGAACTTTGTCTTGTGTGCAACCTATGTAGAAATACAGCATGATATTCAGCAAACATGTTTTCTATTGTTCAATCTGTGTGATGCTCTCAGGATGGTAGTGCTTTGCACCACTACTGAAGAATAATTGATTTTTCCAGACTGAATCCAGCAGAGGGAGTTTGGGGGTCTTTTTTAAAGTAATGATGGCCTTTTCTCCTACATTCCAAATGTGCTGTGAGTTATCGTTGGTATTCCTCATTCCCCTTAAGCATGAAGAACAAGAAGTATTGTCAACTTCTGCTATTATAAAAAGTCTGCAAGTAGTTGTTGCAGCCAGGAAGTAAGGTACATTACAGAAACTGCATAAGAAAGCTGTAACCCCAAATTTTGTAAAAGTCTGTTGAAGGAAAGACTGGACATGCAATCAGCATGTCTTCTGTGCAGCAGAATACAGTGCCGACTTAACCTGTAGTAACTGCATGACCAGAAGCAGAAAACTGTTAGTATCTATGCTTGTTGCATGTATGTAGCAGAGCATGTTAGCTTACATTAATATATATATGTAAATTATATATATATGCATACAAAGCTCAGGGTGATGTTGGTTTAGGCACTTGTTCACCACGCTATGTTCCTAGGCATGTATGTGCCTCCTGTAAATAAATGGTTCTCTCTCTCTCTCCTTTCTACCCTTGCAAAATGAGTTACAGACAAGGCAGGCATGCAGTAACAACTGTTCCTTCTGAAGAATGCATCCAAATGCAGAATGTACCTGCCCAAGCTGGAATATGGCTGTATGTATGTGTATATGTTTTCTAACAACAACAGAAAAGGGTGTTGAGTAGGGGAGGAACTTTGTTTTTTCAGTCTTTCCAGTGGTATCACACTCCAAACAATACTGATGCAGGCTTTGGAATAAAAGATGCAGTTCCATCTACAGAAGTATTTTGACCCCACTTTCAGATCATTGTTGCTTCTCTTTTGTCATCTCCAGCTTGACTACAGACTTGATCTGCCCTAAGTTGGGAGAATGGTGCTGTTTGACAAACAGCTGATATTCTGCAGCTCTTTGGATGTGACTGTAATAGTTTTGTCCCTTGTCTTTTTTCTTCCTAAGATGTTTTCATGTTTGTATATAGATTCTCACTTGCCATGCATCTCTACAGTCCCTCTAGCTGTTTGCATATGTGGATTCCTTTTATTTGTAACCATATATATGAATGTCATCACAGTGACTTAAAAAGTGCTGAAACTTTTCCCTTTCTTTTTTTTTCTTGTAATAAGAAAAGTCTATCTGAAGAGAATTTCCTTACCCCAACTTGAACTCCACATCGTTTTACCTGTTTTTCCTCTCAGTCCTAGATTACATTTGGTCTTGGCACTTATTTATTTGATTATTGATAAATACTACTTTGTTCTTTTCTTCCATCCTGACCCATGGGCATTACTGAGTTTCTTTTCATCACATAACTACAGTTGACAGAAAGAAGTGTTTCAACAGCAGAGTGTAGACTGACAATGAATTAACCTCCTACTACTGGAACTAAAAAAATCGCTTTTCCTTCCTGAGTCTGCTCCTCAGAGACATTTCCAGGCTGTCTAAAGCCATATTGTCAGCTTCTGTTCCATCAAAAGTATGGGAGTAATTAATTCTCCTCAGCTTTGGGATGTTTTATGGAGAAACAGAACAAACACTATCTGAATTCATTTTAAGTCAGTTATTTACTTTTAACTCTTTAAAGCTGCTGCCTTAATAAGGATTCAACCTCCCTTTTTTCCTTCTGGTTTCCTCTATTAAAACACGCATGATCTCTCATCACACCCTTGCTGCATGCAGGCTAGCTGCAGCAGGGAACCAGAGTGAAGAAATGCACAGCCCTAAATCTAGCAGCAGCTGGACCGCATTTCAAGTTCATTCTTTGTATTTGAAAGCTAAGTTGCGTTTCTACTGTGAGGGAAGGTGCGTAGAAATCTCTGACAGCTTGTCTAGAGGTGTTGAGTGTCCTGCACACCTTACTTGTCTGTTCACCCATTGCCAGTTCAGGCTGGGAGCATGCTAGGGCTTTGGTGTTTCTTGGTTGCAATATATGCCTGTCACAATTGTTCAGATGAGCCTTGTGATGACAAGTGTGACTAACAGTACTGGGGCCAGTAATTACTGTAAACTATAAAGGTCTCTCTTAGTTTTGTTTCTGTAAAAATTTTTTGCTGTCTGTGGGCTGATGCCTTGCGGAGCCTGTGGCTTTGCCAGAGACAATCCTGAATCGTCTGTGATCCCTAGGAGCATATTAGGCATTATTAGCCCAGCAAAGGAGCCACTCATCAGAGCAAGGTCAAGGAAGCACAATTCTGGCACAAACTTCCACATCTCTGGAGGTTTCAGGAAGGTGAATTGTCGGTGGTAGGCATCATTGCAAACCTGTATGTGAGATAACAGCTAGTAAATAGTGGAGGGTTGAGCTCCTCCAAGTGCACTAAAGGCTGCCCAGATGTGAGGTAAACCCAGCCGTGACTGGTTTCAGGCTACAGCCCGTTACTACTGGAGTTCTCCCGCTCTGAAAACCCTTGAACCCTGCTTGCTGTAGCCACAAAAGCTGTGTCATGTCACCCCCCCTGCAGCCACCCTGCTGGCCCCAACCACCACCTCCACAGGGGGCGAGGGCTGCACTCTGCAGCCTCACACGGGCATTGTGAGGGGCGGCGGCCACCATTTTGAGTGCATGTCGATGGCCCTTTGGGCTGGGCGGTCTGCTGAGGTGTTCCTCAGAGTGAGAGGCAGAGATCCATGTGTCATCAAGGGAAGAATAAAATAAGGAAAGGTCTGTGAATAAGCGGCTGGAATTTGGCCTGCTGATTGCACCGGGGTGTTGGGGGGTGTGGTGATGGTCTGATGTTGGTGAAGCGTTCAGCGCTTTGCAGGGGTTTAAACGTGAAATGTACAGCTGGAACACCTGGTGTTGCACAGGGCTGGGAAAACTAGGTTATTGGAAAAGATTAGCAGTGTGTGTTACTGTACGTGGGTGTGATTCTTGCAGGGTTTGAAAGGTACAAAAGGTTTCTTGGCACTTTTAAATGGCTGTTACTTTCTTCCTGTAAATAATGTGAGTGAAGGGAAAAAAAGTTATTCAGTTCTGAAGAAAATATTTTTCTTGTTCTGGTGCTTCGTATGCTCATTTTCTGTATACTTTCTAACAGCATTGATCAGTCGGAATACATTTGTATTTGTTTCACCACAAGCTAAACAGGACCTTACAGACTCTAAAGGAGTCTGGTAAGGAACACGGTCCTTCCTCTCAGCCCGAGTCTGAAACAGCTTACAGACATGAGCACCCTGATCAAAAGATGTTTCTTTTCCCCACTTGGGCTCCAACATGCTGTTTGATCCAAGCAGACTGCTGGCTGTTGGGCTGCGTGGCAGGCTTGGAGGTTTTGCTGGTGTATCTCTGGGAACGGGTCTGAGGACAAAATTCTGACCCAGCGTCGGCTGTAGCTTGGCATATTTAATTCCACAAACAGGTAATCTGTAACATAGGTATGTAGCATAGCTGATGTTGCACGTCCTGAGGCAGAATGGTTCCTGCATCACATAAGTGTTCAGCTGACTTATACTTGGTATTTGCAACTAAATGCTTTTTCATCACGTTATTTGCTCATGTAGTGGCCTTGTTTTTTCCTCTTCCTTTTCACAGACTGTGCCACGGAAAACAATTTTTTTTCCCTCTCATTTACTGTAAACTGATGCTCACTACTGTCTGAAACTGAAATTGATGCTCACTACTGTCTTTATTACTAAGCTGTGGCTGTTCAACTTATAGATGAAATTATTTTGAGGTAGTTTCATGAGCCATGGTACCAAATGCTTTGCCAAAACACAAAAAGGTCTTATTTTTGACAGTGATTTTGATACAGGTGAACATCAAAGATAAATGTATCTGTTGTAAAGGCTCTCTCTTGCTAATCTCTTGGTGGTTCTGCTTCAGGCTGAATAAGAGTTGCCCACTGAGATTCCATCTTCAGCTGGTGCTCCTTTGGGGTCTTAAAGGTGTGAGGCTCCTGAGCTAGTGCTCATTAATTAAGGAGCAGCTCTGTTCTTGGCAACCTGAGGCACAGCTTCATGAATCAAATGCTAACTGTGCTGAGATGATCAGCGAGGAGCGGGTTCTGTTGCTTTGTAAAACTATAACCAGGGGTTTATAGTGTAGTGAATTTTGGGTTAATTTATTTGTAAGTTAATTGCTATAAGATCAGCTTTAAAGGGTCCAGGAAGATCCATTTTCTCTTGATAACTTTTGCCGTATGATTGTCCTTCATTTTCCAATTGAGTGACTGGAAGAAAGGTGCATGGTTTGTAATTGGTTTTTAATTCTGCTCGGCTCTGGGGGGTGTTGACTGAACATATCTCCAATTTATTTATTGATCTCTGTTCACAGCTCCAAATTATTCTCTTAGCAGTCTTTATTGCTGGTTCTTCTCCTCTCGTATGTAGGAGGTGAACATTTCATTTTTAAATGAAAGAATTAATGGAAAACAGAAAGTGAGTAAAATACTAGCTGAGAGTTTTGAGCTGCTGCTCAGCTGAGTTCCCTGCTCTTTTTTTTTTTTTTTTCAAAAAAAACCACATACTTGGGAATGAACACAGCTTGTATGAAGAATGCAAGGACCAGTCACTTCTTCTGGAGCAGAGAACCAAAGGATTGGACTGTAAATTCAGTCTAAGTGTTTGCTAAAGTTGCCCTAACAGAAGGTCTTAATATCCTTCCTAATAGACTGTAGTGGCTTCTTTATGTGTTGTTTGTCGTGTTGCAATTTGAGACCCATACAGTTGCTACCTGGAGCTTATTCTGAATGTTTGAAGAGCAGTGTTTTCTCAACAGGAATCCACTTGGGCTGGATGCACTGTTCAGAGAGGGCTGAGTAGTGTTGGCTTGCTTTTCAATCTCTTATTACCTAGATTTTGTCTGGGGGTTGTTACTACTTGTTCGTCTTGCAGAATGAAGGGTGTGCAAGAGTGTGCTGTAGAGGAGAACAGGAAGAGATTTACACTGTTTCTTGCTTCCGGAGGCATTGCTGTCTTTGAAGAGCCTCTTCAGAACTGTTTAGTGGTTTTGCAGGCTGTGTGTTGAGTCAGACAGGGCAGCTGGACCTGGAGAGCAGGACTGACAGAAAAAAAAAATCCCTCTGCAAGGGTAGAGTTGGGTTAAACTGCTTCTGATCTGATGCAGACAGTAGACCTGAATGCTGGCCTGGAGATGACTTGGAGGCAGCATGGGTCTGTGTGTGACGCCCTCCCAAGTGTAATTGCTGGCAGGTCGCTGAGCCAGCACCACTGTCTCTCCTTGTCCAGTTCCACTGCCAGCAGCAGCCATGGGTGTATTTCAGGAAGGCCAAAGTATGCCATTGTAAGTCAGTGAGTCTTGTACGTGAGTCATTCAAGAGTCTTTTGAATATTGTACCCCCCTGTTCGGGGGAGTTGGAGGAGAGAACCTGAGAAGTAGGAGAGAGAGAACCGACATGGAGATTGCCTACCTAAAGGTTGCAAAGATTTTCGTTGCTACCAACAGCACCCTAGTTGTATGGGTGACCAGCTGTGCCTTCCCCTTGCTTGAATGGGAAGAGGAAAAGACAGACAGGGGCTCCCTCCTCTCCCCAGTCCTACCAGTAACTGCATCCTTGGTTCTAGAGGGTGCTGTGCTACTGGAGAGTGGTTGTGTCAGTGACAGGATCCTGTGAGAGCGAGCGGCTCCCACTACACTGGGCCAAGCTGGGTCACTGGAGGTGAGCTTGGTAGTTAAATCTTGGAGGAGCAGCTAAGTAGTTTCACCCCTTGTGTGCATGTAGTAATTAAAAGACATTGTAATTAGTGGATAGCTGGGAGGGAAGTCAACTGGAACCTGTCAATTTCAGCTGCATTTTGATGGTGAAGACTCATGCAATGAAGAAGCTAGAGTGTAATTTTACAACTTCTGTAGGTCAAAGCTTTACATGAGGCTTTGCAGCTATATAAGACACATTTTCACTGTGTAACCAGGAAGAGAAAAAGGGAACCCATTACGTATGCTGAATAGTTCTAGATCTTTCAATTTACCTGTAAATATTTGAGGTTGCCACTTTATTAACACAAGATGCACTGAATTTGTAAAGGGGGCTGAATCCTTGGTTTAAATATATGTGTGTGCGCGTGTATAAATACATATATATATATATATATGTATATACATACCTGTATTTCCTTGGTAATGAGAAAAGCCTACTATAATAATTCAACCCAATAACTTCTTCCACTTATCATTAAGACTGCAGTGCAGAGCACTCAGAATTAGCAAATTGTTGTGGTTAATTGCCTGTGTAGCCTCTTAGGTGATCTCATGCTTTTTTTCCCTCTCATGTGGAGGAAAATACTGAAAGGCTAGTTGTGTGGAGCTCATTGCCACAGTCTCATCTTGGAGTATATTCAAGGAGCTTCAGAATCAAGTATGGTGAGGAGAACAACATTGTTCCCAGAGGAGAGTTCATTTTAGGTGACAGGAGACACAGCTGTAGGATCAGTGCTAGTTATTTTACAGTAGTCTGGCCAAAGCCAATAGTGGTATTGTGCTATCCCTCGTCTTCTACCAGTAGTGTCAAGAGTACCCGCTCTGAGACAGAGACATCTGAAGCAGGACCAAAATTCATTTCTCTCACTGTTAGGTTATAGTAAACAAATTGGAATGAGTTCAGGGTATGGAAACAAAACCGAGCAGGCCTTGAGGGACGGAGCCATAGCAGAGCATCCAGGCCAGGATCTCACAAGCACTTCTGGGAAGCTATTGTGTATCTGCTAAGAACACACAGGTCAAAGAGACCTAAGGGGACAGGAGCCTGGTGGGCAAGTGTGTGTGTGTGTGCCCTCACAGGTATACCTGACACTGAAAGGAGCTAAGGGTGAACTCAAACAAATATTTGCAAGGTTCTGTAATCAGACAAAGAAAAGGTGTTTGTTTGTTTGTTTGAAGTGACATAATGATGAAATGAAGAAAAACTAGCTGGAACATCAGGCAAGATATTGATTTGTCTGTGAATTGGAATCATACACAGAGTGAAATTCTATTAGGAATATTTAGCTGCCAGGTGACCAAGTAGTTTTGGTAGACCTATGCTAGCTATCGTTAGAAATGTTACGCCAAAACCATCATTTTGCTTATTTTGGTATGTATCAACTTCAACATGAGGCTTTCATCTGTGATTGTCTGGGCTGTGAATGGCAGAGTCAAATTAGGGAACCTGAAGTATTTACGTGCAGTTTAGTGGCTCTGTGCCATGTCCAGAAGCCTATCTGACAAAAATTTGTTGAAGGTTATGGTCTTCAGTACTTCCTGGGCAGGAAAAAATGCTGAGGTATTTGAGAAATTATGACAAGTTATATGAGAAATTCATAAAATGCCATTATCAGAGGTTGGCAATCTCCTTGTTGGAATTGCAGCTGTGCCGGTGACACTGGCTGTGGTGGTGGGTTTACATCTTCTGTAGCTATTGTAAGTGTGAAGGCTGCTCTTGGGCAGAGGGGTCACATCAGTTGGGTTGCAACAGACAAAGTGAATGGTAGAATCCTGCTTGTTGATGTACTTAGGTATTACAAAGAAAGCTTCTCAGATTAGATTTTGGGATTTTAAATATGTTTGTTCCCAATGCAAAGCTTTTGTCTCCAGAGCTCCTCTCTGTAGTGAAGCAGAACTGAAAGGTTGCCTACTTGCAGTCCTTCTTTCCATCACAGAAAGGTGTGAAACAGACTTCCTCTGCTCTCTCTTTATCCCCCATTGCTATGTTACTGAATAGCCATCCTGAATGCTATGCAGTGGGGTGGGAGCTTAGCCCTTGTCCAACATTTTACTGGAATTCAGTATTTTTGCTTCTTTTCTTTCTCTCTTGCTACAGAGGCAAACAAATTCCCAGGTCTGTAGGACCTGTAGCTTATTAGTTCAAACTGCTGCTGTTGTTGGGAATGATTACTAGCCTTGGGAGCAGGCTGTTGAAGAAGTTTGAGAATGCCTGACCCTCCTTGCAGGAGTGGGCACAGTGTGGTTTCTGTTATGATCTTTCCAGGAACCTGCTCCCATAACAATGAACCTGAATTGGTGGATTTCACATCCTTCAGTGCAAATTTGTAAAGTTTGTTCCCTGCATCCAGAAGTCTGCATCAATCAAGAGAATTAATCTGCAATAGGTTAAGAAAACAATTGAAGTGTACTGAGCAGAGACAAATGAGGCTCCAAGGCAACGAGAGAAAGTGAGTAGACTTGTCTGTATTTGAGATAATGACCTTGTTAAAATAGGATGTCTCCTCTAGCACTTAGGAACTGTTATATTGGAAGGCTTTTCTCCCTGTTCTTCACAGACCCTGTAGAGCGAGAACGCAGATGGGTCTTAGCCAAGACATGAGTTTCAGGACTTCCATTTGCAGCCAGAGATGTTTGCAGGATACATCGTGCTTCGGCAGCTGCCCAGGCAGTTTCACAGAGAGATCAGGTGTGAAAATGCATGATGCAGTGGGCAAAAAAACTGGAAAAAATAAATCAATCTGGTTTTGAAGATCATACTACTCTGCAGCTTTGGAAGGTTTGGTACCTTTTCTCACATCTGGGAGGCTTAGCAGGGTTAGAGAAGAATGGGCCCCATAGAATGAAGTGTGAAAGGGAGCTGCCAAATTTTGTTCTTGTATTCCTCCCAGCCCCTTTCATGCTCTAACTGCTCTGCCATTGCTCAGTCCCCTCCGTCCAGTTGTGAGGGGGCACTGGAACATTTGACAGGTAGCTTTCAAAGCCTTTTTAAAGATTTTAACTGCTCACTTCCTGCTGTTCTTAATGGAGCCAGGCAAGTAAGTCCTGAACTTGAAAAGGTCAAGGGAAGCTAAATTCCAGGTTTGTGGTGTCCCAGGATCATCCCTCTGCACAGTAGGAGCAACTGTGACCGTGTTTAGTACATGAGCTGTCTACTGAACCTTTCTGTTAGCGCCTCTGGTACTGATGTATTTGCACAGCCATCATTCACTGTGCCACTGAAAGTAGCTCATTTGTTGGGTCGGCATTGGTGCAGTTGCTGTGGGAAGAGATTACCTGGATAAACGTGTCATACAGACACGGTTTTAGCAACTATTTTTTGGGCAATTTTTGATCTCAACTTTGGAAAACTGAAACAGAAGATTTATTTGCTTTCAGCTTGGTTTTCTGACTAAAAGGAGTCTTAGCCAAAAACCAAAGTTAACTGGAGAGAGAAACCTCAGCTACTGGATGAAAGCAGAGACTGTTTCTTGGTGTAAGCAGGTAGGGAAGCTTCCTAGAGGAAGAACCTTACAGGTTTGACCCATACCTCTGTAGAATTAGAACAATAATCACCTCTTTTGTCTGGCCGGCTGTGCTGTGTTTAATGCCCCCAAAAGCAGGATGCACTGCGGGCTCATATTGAGCCTGCTGTCAACCAGCAGAATCAAGTAACTTGATTGCAGTAGCACTTGAATAGGTCCACAAGGATTTTGTATGGAAGGATCGAGTAAGAGGTTGATTCACTGAAGACTTTGTATCTTCAAATATTTTAATTTGGTAAGTATTTTTAAAATAGCATTTTACTCCAGAATTTTATGGTAGTTTTCTATGGAATATCTCTCAGAGTTGTTGAAAAAAAATAGTTTATTTCAGCTACTGCTTTTAGCTGCCTGAGACTTCTGTTACATTGTGATGTATGCCTTGTTTTGCAATCCTTTTTAGACTATTGAAAGAGCTGGTAGATGTCCTTTTCAGAGTCTGGTCTCAACATCTTAATTGCAATATAATTAAATTACATCTGTACGTGATGTACTTATCAACATAAGGAGATCCAGGCAGTCTGCAAAGTGCTACTAAATGTAGGATTTTCCCTGTGCTTGACAGCATGAATCACTTCATATTTGTGTGTGATTCATCAGTGGTCAGTTCTGTTTTGACAGTTCAGGTGTTGCAACTGACGCTGTAGGACCTTCTCATCACTGAAAGCTATAGGCTGGTTTCCTTTTGGATTTTGAATACTTGGGTACTTCCAGCGATGTCTGCCTTTGATGTCATTAATGCTGTCAGTCCTGGGATGAAAAACAAGCGCTAGAAACTTCTTCTATCTTACTTGATGGTATAGTTTTGTGTATACAGTTCACTCTGCTCGTGGACATCATGGAACTTCACAGAATTAAGGTGTTGGATCCTCTCAAAGACGGAAGCAATTAGAGGTGGAGGAGGATGCTGAAGCACTTTAGGTGCTACCAGATATCAGGTTAGCAGTATTTCTGGACCATAACTCAGATTTTTTCAGATATGTTGCTAGTGTAGTACATTGTATGTCCATTGCCATCCCTAAGTTATAAGGAGGACTTTTAGGAGAAGAGTAAGGAAGGAGTTGGTAGTGTTTTGTTTTTTTTTCATCAATTGTGCACATTTCTTAGAAGAAATGTTGTAGCTCCTATGTTTCTCATAACTTAATTTTCAATACAAACAAGGTAGTTTTAATAATGTGTCAGAGTAATGTTCCTGAACAGTCCAGGTTAAAGTCTCTCAGATCTGAACAGCAAGTTTTCTTTTTAATACTCATCTGATCACTCTTCAGCAGCAAGCTACTGATAATGCACTTCCATTCACAGGAAGTTGTTGTTACCCAGTCTCTTGGGAGGGAGTTGAGGGACATCAAGCTGAGCATCCAACCAAGCAGGAGGGCAGGTCTTTACAACTCGGCTGTTATCGCTGCATCACCCTGTGGAACAACTGGGCATAATTTAGTTTCCTTGTGAGCTGTGTACTTATGAAGTGCTGAAGTGGCTTTAGATGCATGGATCTACTTTCTCTTTTCCAGAGGTTATTTTGCTAGTGCTCAACCTGTGCTCTCTGTTTTGCTGAGTTCTGGAATCTAAACCAAGCACCTTATGCCCCAGATCCAGGCTTGCTGATTAGCTTTAGAAGGTGAAAAAGCCGCCAGCTGAGGGAAAGCCTTAACAGCACTTTGGACCATTCCCTGGAGTTTAAATCTAGCTGGGGACTGGCTGCCTCAGAGGATCAGTACTGAAACGCACCAAATTTCTCACCTTTAGTTTACAGCCATGGTAAGTGATAAAGCACCCAGCCTGGGTCAGGAATGACGCTACGTTGTTGTATGAGGCCTGCGTCTGTCTGCTGCTTTGACCTACGGCTGGAGCCAATGCTTTAATGGCCAGTTATTTGCAGTTTAATTCTGTTTTTCTGATCCGTGCAAATGCTGCCTAATGCACAGTTTCTCTTCCTCTTTAGTATTTATGCAGCTGTGATGAACAGTGTCCTTAGTGCCGAGTTAATGAATCGATGTTAATGAGTACTCATTGTCCACAGATGCCCACGCTTGTACAGCAGGTGGAGAGAAGTCACTTAACATCCCGGTGGCCACAGGGGGCACCAGGGAGTTCTGCTTGCCTACAGCTTTCTGTTAGAAACTTCCCAAAGTACTCTTTCTTTGCTTTGAACTGACACATCAGCATTCCTTTGTTTCTTTCTTGAAACAGCTTTCACCTCATGTATGCCGTTAAAGCAATGAGCATCTAACACACGTTCAGCAACAGCCACTGGTTTGCTCTGTGTTCCCTTTGGCTGTGGAACTGCTCCGTGCCCCAGAGTAACCATGGTCTGATAATCTTGGTGGGGAACTGCTACAATTCCAAGTTGTCTGGGGTGTGTGCATGAGTTTAACATTACTTTCATGGTTTTGGAAATGGGACTGCATGGCAGATATTGCCAAGGAAGATGAGAAGTCTGCACCCAAAGCTATTTCTAAAGGATTAGAGAGAGTGCCCCAGCTAGACACAGGCATGTGGGAATGATAATTTAGGTGACAGGACAACGGGTAACAATTTTAAACTAAAAGAGGGTAGATTTAGGTAAGTTATAAGGAAGAAATTCTTTACGCTGAGGGTGGTGAGGCACTGGCACAGGCTGCCCAGAGAAGCTGTGGATGCCCCATCCCTGGAGGTGTTGAAGGCCAGGCTGGATGGGGCTGGTGGGAGGTGTCCCTGCCCAGAGATGGGCTTTAAGGTCCCTTCCAACCCAAACTGTTCTACGTAGAATGAGAACAGTGTGCCAGGGAGAGCCCTTAGTATGTTTGAAATAACTTTTTACAGCCTAACGGGTTATACAGGAAGGCATTTTGGAGGGGTTGAACAAGTACAGTATATAAAACAGAGAGCACTGTGTCTGGGTACTGTTTTCTGGGCACTGTTCACAGTCCTTGCCTAATGCTTTGCGTGAAGATTTAACACACACCTGTCTGTGGTTCTTGGGCTAACAGTGATAACTCTGTTTTAAGTACCTCTCTCTCCCTGTTTTTAGTAGTGAGCCCTTCTGGAGTAAGGGGTTGTTTTCCTCTACAGAAAACAACACTTTTTCCAACAACACTGAGTAATTGTTTAGAGCTCTGGATGCCTGTTTAGAAGAAGTTAAATCTCTCTGGGTTTTGTTTTGAGAGATTTCACTTTGTGTGCTTTTCTGTCCTAACATCTTTCCTGAGCTGGGCTTGAAGTATGAACATTCATGATCCAGCCCCACTGACTTACAAGGAGAGAACCCTTCACTGGACCAATTGACTAGGTTTAAAATAAATAATAAAAAAGTTGCAAAGCTTTTGCTCTCCTTACTGAGCTGCATTAGCAGTTATCTGAATACTTCTACGATTTTTGCCTCATCTTCTGTGATCTTTGCAAACCAGCTTAGAGGAGACTTCACAGAGGCAGTTAAGAAGTGCCTTGTAAATGGAAGTGTGTAGTCAAGGCTGCCTCAGTCTGTTCACTTTTCATTTTCTTTGCTTTTGGGGGAAGAGAATGGAGCTAAGCAGTAGCAGTGATGAAAGTGAACGCTTCTAAATGAAAAGCAGTTATAGTGAAGACCAGTGTTTAGAGCTAGAAGGACAGTGGGACTTGACTACCTCTTAAATCCCACAGTTTTTTTTAGGTCTTTCAGAGTTTATTGATTGCCAAGAAACAGCCTCTGAGCTGAGTGGATTTTTTTTTCCTCTTTCATTTTCAGGCTGTTATTTATTATTGCTGTAACAAAGACTGTGAGAACAGCTGATGCACACATCATGCCATTAGAGCGAAGCCAGAAGGGGTCTGTATTACTCTGTTCTTCTACACATTAATGTACCACAGAGACTGTTTAAAGCTGGGCATATCCATGTCTGTGTTTTCTCATTTAATGCTTAGTGCAGTTACTAATTATGAAGTCACAGTAGTTTTTCAGTGTAAGGTAGATAATGCGTTATTGGTGCTCTTCAGCTAGCTGTTAGAGCAGAAGTTCTCTGCTGAGCCGTCATGAGGACAGCACAGACCAAGGGCTTGACTACGTGCACTACGGAAGAGATGCGCCAGAGGCGAGACTGGTGCAGTGGCACTTAATACCCTGAAGATGGAAGTGGCAATATGGTTGCTTATGGTCTATCTTACTGTGCACTCAACTCAGAACCAGTGTTTTTTTGTTTTCCTTTATAAGAAGCTGAGGCTCTGCTATCTCAATGCTGGAGTGCCTTATGAAAATCTTTTAATATGAAAAGGTTATGAGATATACTCAGTAAAGAGTGAGCAAGGCCTCTGGGACAGATCCCACTCTATGTTGGATCATTATTCCTGAGAGGCAAATTGTAGTATCTGCCCATAGTTTCCATCAAGCTGGTTGGGGGTTGGAGCTGGAGAGCCTGGAGGAGCTGTATTTCTTCACTCCTGGGAAGGCGATGAGGAGGTTGTGTTACTATCTAATGACAGGGAGAGTGCAGAAAGGACAGAGGCAGCCTCCTCCTGGAGGTGATCAGTGACAGGATGAGGTGCATCAGAGATGAATTGCAGCAATGGGAATTCTCATTAGGTATTAGGAAAAAAAAAAAAAGATCATAAGGGTGGTGAAACATTGGAACAAGTTTCCCCAAGAGCACACTCAGCTGAGTAACCTTCCAGGATGTGGCACTGAGTGGGAGGTTGTGCCAGAGGAGCTCTAGATTCCTCCCCAACTAATTTTTTTCTATTTTTTTTAGTGTGTTTTACAAACCAACTCCACGTTGATGGTTGGTTCCTTTTTGCCCTTTGGAGAACCAGAGCCAGCATGAGAAGTCCAGCTGATGAAAAACTGACATCTTTACCGAAGCCTGCTTGTGCCTTATGAACAGTCCTGAGGAAACAGCTATTGCAGAGCAGGAGACACGCTGCGTGAGCAGGCTCCAGCTGTTCATCGTGTAAGTATTTTAGTGGCAATGCAGTGATTGGTGATATAAATCAAAGAACTCATTGAAACACAGGAAATAAGTCACACAATACTTTTAGTCCATACCAGCAAGAGGCAACACCCCATAGAGTTAAACACATCCACGTAGTTAAACACAGCTCTGTAGCAGCCCCCACAGCATTAAATACAACACTGTGCTGCCTGTGTCTTAATTGCATTTCACATTGTAAGTTCAGAAGGAGGGTGGTTTCTCTGACATTTGCAGATATGCAGTAAAATATGTCAAGACCGTCATGGAAACCATACAGAAAGGAAATTGCAGCATGGAAACAAAGTCTCTCTTTCTCTCTCTCATCCTTTCTGAATATACTGAAATGAACTTTGAGTTAGTTGGGCTGCTTATAACAGGCAATGCAGAGTGACATGGGTTAGTTAACCTCTCTTTTTCCATAGTGATCCTTGAGGCAGGGTAAAGGTTTGTTGTCTTTGGGTTCCTGTTCACAACTTAGTTTCATATGGCTATTTTCTTTGCTTCTGCAGATAAGGTAACACAGACATTGTCCATCTGAACAGTTCCTCAGTAGCAGACGATAGTTGTGCTCATGGGGATAGAGAGAGCTGGGCTGGGTCTGAGTCAGAAAGCAGCAAGAGGAGTTAAGGTGATGTTACTAAATCTGACAGAAAAATGTGAAAACAAAACAAGCAGGAAAACAAAATAAAACAACAAAACTGCTAACACCAAACCACAGCCTGAATCATGGAAAACAAAGGGCTGTGTTAGTTGTGGACATCTTCTTGTCTGCTGGGATTTCATTTTGGGCATGTGGGTATGGGTGGTATGATGGATTTTTGAGGCAGAAACCATAACTTTAATGCTATTTCTATTGCTAATTCCCAATTTAAATCACACAGCACTAAGCGTTACCAGCTGCAGATGACTGTTGACTTCCAGTCTGTTAACAGAATGATACAATATCCCAGACCTGAAATAAAATATCCGTTGGAACTTGTCAGCTTGGGTTAAACAGCTAAGGCTGGATACTTCTGAAGGCTCCCTGCAGTTATGCAGCAGCTGGGACAAGACCCAAGGTCCTCAGCTTCTAAATTAGCTGTGCTGCAAGGGAGGTGGGGGAATCGCCCTGTCACTGTATGCCTGGCAGGGTCTGCTTGGCACTGCCTGCCTCTCATTGCTCTGAGGACTGACAGCAGGGTCAAAGCAGCCAAAAGGAGAGTTCCCTGGGTGGTTGCTCTTGTTTGCAAGAAAGCACAGGCTAGGCATAATAAGTCTTTTCTTAAATGCAGCCCCTCCAATGTTTTCAAGATGTTTATTTACTTATTTTGGCTTACAGTGCACAAGAAGCAGTATTGTCTTCCAGAGAGAAATGGCTGCTAGATGAGAACACTTTCTGTATTTACCACTTGCTTTAGATTTGTGCTTTGTTTACTGGCAGTGTTGGGATATATTACTTGGAAATAATATGGTGCTTTGAAAGTAGGATGAGATGAATCCTGTGTGGGTAGGAGTTGTTTTAAAGACTTTGTGTTCTGCTACTCTACTATAACTTTCATTATTAATGGTATTCCCTTCCACGTGGTGTATCTTTGAAAAACACGCAATACTAGTGGCATCTGTGTTGTGTTGGGATGCTCTGAGCAGACCTTTGCTGTTAAATTCCTGAAAATACCCTTACTTCTGATTTGAACTAAAGTTAATATTAAGTGGAGTTGATGAGAATTTTTCACTCTTCCATATTTATTTAGTTTTTCGTGGGGAAATGGGATGGGTGACTCATCTCACTGTAGTAGCATTTACTTCATGTGCTCCCTGAGCATTTTTTGTCCAAGTACGTGGACGATATATTTGTATTTTAGACTTTATCAAACTATGATTTTTTTTATCAAATTTCTCAGCACTCAGTCACACACTCATGCTGCTCAGTATTGTTATTTTTTCATCCATTTTTATAATGACAGTTAATGTCTGACAGCAGCATTTATCTTCAAGCATCCTGCTTTTGTCCCGTCATTGTACTGATAGGTTCAACCCATGTTTATGTTCCTTCTGCTAATATTAATGACAGGTTTCAGTTTGTGGAACTGCTGTGGGTGCTGGAAGAAATGAGTGTGAAAAATGGCAAAATTGATGGTCCTGGCTACATTTGCTGAAATGAGCTCAAATTGCTTCTGTAGCTCTCAGGATCAGGACTCAATAGAAAAGAAAAGAAGGAAAAAGGCTTGTGCATGTGTGTAGGTAGGTGTGAGGGTGGGCAGGGATCTGAAGACACCTGGAGATAACAAACATATCTGCAGACTGAATGTGGTCAGACTTTGTTTCTAGATATACCTATTTTGGCCTTTGCCTCAGGGAGTTATGGAAGAGAGAATTCTTGTTACTTGAGAGGATTTATTTTTGTATTAATTTTATCACTTACCATAAGAATAACATAGCTAGAGACAGCATATGTGATACAGCCTACCTGTGAATTAATAACTAAGTAGCAGAAGTATGTGGGTTGTGCTCTTACAAAGCTCGTTTGAATTTAAGATCAGGATAGGAGCAAATTCACAACAGTTTTGGCACTATAGCTGTCTGTCTCCTTGTCAGCAGAATTCCCTTGTCTTACTTTGGCCATTCCTCTGTTGTGTCTCTGCAAACATGCCTCTACTGGGGACAAGAGAAATCTTGTGTTTACATGAAAGATTTTGTTTTACATTTGCACTGGCCTTTCTGTATGGAATTCTTCCCTCCCTCTGCTCTGGGAGGGAAGAATTCCATTCTCTTCTTCCTTTCCTTATAGTTGTGTCTTCTGAAAAACATTTTGCAATGCTATACGGAAGAATGCTACATAAATTTAAATGCTATTGTATTGTCTCAGTCTATTGTTTGTCTTGCAGCTCAAGCCAGGTTATATTCTCGCTAGGAACAAGGCAATTACATGAGAATCTAGTGCTGACTGTTCAGTGTTATTTTTTATTACAGGCAAAATAATAGGCTCAACCTTCTGCCAAATGCCCTTTTCTTTCTTTACCACACCCTTCTTACCTTCTTCTGTTTGAATAAGATTAGTGAAGTATAGAGAATGTTTAATTAAGTTTAATTGCATGACAGCTTAAAAGTGGGAAGGTAATTACTCATTTAATTATTGTGCTGCTTCGTGCTTAAAGTGTGTATATAATTGCTCTTTTTATAAGGACACTCAACTTTGCAAGCTTGCATGAATTTATAACAGCCTCATACCTTTTGCTATTGTTTAAAGTAAAACTAAGCAAGTGCCATCTATAAAACAAGAGAAGTGCATTCTGTCAGCCCAGCCATTCTCCCCCTTCTCTGCTCAGTTTTGATGGTGTCATCCTCCCTTCATCACATTGCTGTACTGGGAAGGACTTTAACATTAATCATATTTAAACACATAACCCACTATTTCTTATATATTTTTTATTAACAGTTGTAGAACACATTGAGAACTTGGGATTGCAGACGTGCAAGTGTAAATTATTATTTCCTACAATGTCTGCATTAATTATTTCTTTGGTGGCAACCTGATAGATCACTGAATTTGATTGCTTGAAACAGTCAAAGGTTAAGTGACTCTCAGTTAGTAGTGCTGGTAGAAGAGGAGTTTTCCAGTGCACATAAGGGCTCTCAGAGGTTTCTAAACAAGTGCCTTTCTTTGCAATAGTCTGTTTCTCTTCTCCCTTTAGTAGTACTAGCAGTAAGGCTGAGTTGCTGAGTTCTGACAATCTAGTAATTCCCAGGGCAGCTAACTGAAAGATGTTTTTCCTGTAAGAGTCACCAGAGTGGAGAGAAGAAGAGCAGTGGAGGAGAACCAGCTAGTCAAACACAGTGACATTTGTAATTGCAAGGGGATCCAAAGTCTGAGGTAGTTGCAGGCTTTATATGTTTTTTTGTTTAAATAGCAAACATTACAAGAAAATCCTTGCACAAAGTCCCTCTGTAGTCATCAGGCAAGCAAATTAATTTCTCCAACTCTGTCCAGGTTACTATCAAGTTAATTCCGGTATTGATGAGTTCTCATAACTTTTCCAAGTGAGAGGGAGTGGGTGTGCACGTGGAGGAGATTCATTATGGCAAGTTAGTACTTGTATTTGGTGACCCTGATGTGACACATCTATGCAAAGTCAAGGCCAGTTCTGTGTGACCTCCCTGCCAGAAAGGTAAAGGACTCAAGCTGCGTAAGTCCAGAAGACTGCATATGTCTGCATTTGGGCTTCCCTGCAGCCTGCAGTTATCCTGGTTACTGCCTGTGTGTCTCCAGACGCTTTTCCTCCTTGTGTGGGTAAGGAGATCCTGAGTAATTCAGGCCTATCTTCCTGGGGTTGCCCAGAACCCAGTGTGGGATTTCTCTCCTGTACAGGGGCGACTGTTCCTTGTCACTGTCAGCTGCTTTCAGCCTTCCCTGGCTCTTGGTATCTGTATCCATGTTTCCTTCCCACGTCCCCTCAGCCTTGGGTGTACTCCCAGAACTTCTTGACCTTTTCAGCACTCCTCCTGTGTGTCAGGCCTTTCTTTCTAAGTCACTCCTCGAAGGAGATGATTTGACTGTTCAGTAACCCCTTAGGAACTGCTGCCATTCAGACCATATACTTCCCATTGTGGATTCTGTGGCTGTTAAGGGAACTTTTTTTCAGTATGATGAGGTTTAGTGATATGACAGTAAGCGTGTTTATGGCCAGTGTACTGGAATAAAACAACTTTAGTTTAAATATGTGACTTTTTTTTTTTTTTTTTTTGCCTAGCCTTATAAATACTGTCAGTGGGTAAAAATACATGCTGCTTCCACAGAGGAAAACAAGAGAGAGCTAAACTTCATGTTTTGATAGTTCAGCCTTTGTTGGTTACTTGAAAGACCCGTGGCTATCTATTGCCCTGTGAGAAGTAATTCTTACAGATGAGTTTCCTAGGGAGGGTGGAAAGGTGGGGTATGGGGGGTGATGATCTTAGAAAGTTTCTTTGCATGGTCTGGAAAAGATGCTAAGAAACTGGTGTTAAAAATGGGATGGAGGAAGAGGGTTCTGAACTCAACAGGATTCCTGCTTCTGCAGAGAAGGGAAATTGCTGCCTTACCAGCCTCTGATGAGCTCCTGGGAGAAGGGTCCTTGATAACGCAGCTCCATTTAAGTACTGACTACTGACACCAGGGTGATAATAGCCAGTTCTGTGCTCCCTGCAAGTCAGCATCTCCCAGCTTACGATGGGGTTCCACAGAGCTTTATAGGGAAAGCTGTTCTGTGTAATGAAGCAAGTATCCTGTCTTCTTTAAGGCAGTAGTCTGAGCCAGCAGAGCCTGAATGTAAAGGTAGAGCCTAGCGAAGCATAATGTTTACTGCTGAGTACTGCTGTTTAATCAGTATTACACTTTTTAAAAAAAAGAAACTGCAAGGAGGAATAGACAGGAACAGGCCAGAGAGACTCAGCTGTGGCAAAAGAAATTTTAGACTTTATTTTTAATCACCTGCAAGAAGGCATGGCCACAGGGTGAGCAGATCTGGCAACAAGAGAAGTTGTGCTTAAGTGATGTTAAGGTAATAATATATATCATGCTGAATTGACTGAAATGAGCAAAATATGTCTGTTGACATTAATGACGAATTAACCTTATATGACAACTACTTTGAGAATAATGGCCTCCTTATTTGATGAGTGCCAGATGAGTTTGATTTTCTTTTATAATCTGCCAACTGAGCTTTCTCTGCTGATTTGATTGTTGATTTGGAAAAGCAGATAATGAAGTGCTGTTTTCATTAGCTGTGTGTCTTGGGGATTCATAGTCTCTGGAAAGTTCTGTTGGCCATCCAGAGGCTGTAGTTCTGTGCCTAATACAGGCTGATGCAGCATCACTGCAAAAACAAAGGTCAAGAGCAGTAGCTGGGAACGTGCTTGAATGTTTTGCTAAATAAAGGCCTGACTCCTCAGCTTACTAGTTTGAACAAATGGATTTATTTTTTTTTTTTACAGAGGAAAATAATTACAAATTTTCTTGGTGTTCTGCAGATTATAATAAAGTCAGAATGTCAGTAAAGTCAATAAGGATGTTACACTCCTGAGATGCTTTTTGATCAGAAGTTCTGTTGGCAATTGTTTTTGCATAAAACATGCTAATCTTGTGGGCTTTTTCTCCTTATTCACTCTTCTTGCATTCAGCATGAAAAAATGCTCTTTCGCTTACCTCAGTCTAAGTAGCAACAGGGCAACATTGCCACAACAGCAACGTTGCCCTTTTGGAGGCACCACGCTGACAGCTGTTGAACTGAGAGTTTCCCTGCCAGTATGCAGCAGAGTTGAGAGGCTGTGTTTGACAGAGTTAGCATGCTTGTGGCTGTTTGCTTCCAAAGCCTGCAACGTTCTGCACCCAGCAAGGACAAAATGGAAACGAGACTGGAGAAAAGATGTTTTGAAACAAATTCTTTTTAGGTTATTTTACCATAACCTAGAAATGTTTCCTCTGAATGTCTCTTTTGCACTGATTTTATGGAGAGATGTTGTACTATGTCAGAATTAGGGAAACCATGCATCTCTGCAGCAGTAGCTCCCTTAGCCTGGAAGTGCAATGAAACTGTACTGCATCACTGTAAAAACGGCTGTGCTAACATCATCCTCGGTAGTTTGAAATCTGATTGTGGCATGCTGAAATGGTCTAGTTATCTACTTGCTACAGACCTTGAACATGCAGTCGAACCATGTCATAGCTACTTTAGACATACTCACTCCTAGTCACAGAATGAGTAGAAGGTGTAGAGGTGTTGCAGAAGTTATGAATCTGCTGGGGACAAGAAGTGAGAATGGGAGGCTCGTGAAAGTTCAGCCAGGACTTTGTTTCCTTTTCAAAAAGCTAATGTACCGAGAACGTCTTTGAATAAAGTGCTTAGCGAACTGTGGGATTTCTCAATAAATAAATAAATGAAAATGCTTCCTTTCTTGTTTGTTTGTCTTGGTGCCTTGAGCTTTCCAATGCTTCAAAAGCCTTTATTACACACTGTGTTAGTGTAGCTCTCTCAAGTAAATGGTTGTGATGAAGCACAGTAAGGGGTATTCACCACCACCAAACAGGGTGTGCCTTGCACTCAGGTGGTGATGCTTTCCTTCCCTGGCAGAGGAATAGCATGTTCCAGCATGCCCCCCATCAGTCTGTCATGCTTCTATTGAAAGAAATCCTCTCTTCTCAGAAAAGTAGAAGATACTGTATCTGGTCCTTCACAGAGCCTCCTTACCACTTCTCCAAGGGCTGTTGCTCGAGGAGTAAGCGTGGTGAGCACACTTCCTCTAGCACAGAGTACATACCTAAGGCGAGTTTTGTACAGCTGTCCCTTTTTCAGGTCAGTCTGTTAGGCATACTTTTTTCCTTCAAAAGTATGAAGGAAAACTTTGATTCTTAATTTGGAGCCTGTCTATTGCACACAATTCCCCACTGTAATTTAAATTCCGTTTCTGGACAAGGATGTTAGCACACTGCTTTAGGGTGTCCCTCTCAGCTGATGGTGACTGTCGATGTCTAGCTGCACCTTTCTTGTGGTCTGTAACGCTCCCTCTTCCTCCAGTCTTGAGCCTTTTCTGGCTGGGGGTTATTCAACAGATGAAATAGTGAAACATTTTATAAAGGTGATAAATTTTCATTATACTTTTTTTTTTTTTTTGACATTTCAATACATTTTAAGCTACAAGCCAGGCCTAAATTCATATCTTTATTCAGTCTGGAAAGCTGAAAGTCCATAACAGCCCCGTGTGTTCCTTTTATACGGGGACTCTGAAAGTGTTTTCCAGAGGAAGGCTGGTATCATCTCTGGTGCGCGGCGTGAGACAGCAGGGCAATATGGCTTGTCCCTTGTGACAGTAGGCAAAAGGAGCAGAAATAAGGATGAGAGTTGTCTTTCTGACACCATGTTTAGTATATGTTGCTTACTGGATGTGGGTGGAGATGTCTCAGAATGTGCGGTAGATATTTGAGTGGACCAGAAAAATGATGTATTTTTTTATACTGGAAATAATGTAGGGATTTAAAAATGGAAAAAGAAAATCCAAAGCTTCCTTGAGGCAGAATACTAAGAGATTTTATTTTCAGTATGAAATAGATTTACAGTGAGCTGCAGTCCCAGTTTAGATTAGCGACAATATCTTTTTTGTCACAAAGAGGTCAAGATTTTTTTCCAGTTTTTTTTTAGTCAATGTTGTAAACAGTTTGAGGTTTGTGTGGTGGTTTTGTGTTTTTTTTTTTTGTGTGTGTGTGTGTGTGGGGGAGGTATGAGAGTGGAACAGCATATTTCAGTGGAATACTCAATGGTGAAGAACTGTGTGAGATGTCTACTGAAGGCGCTACGAAGATGTGCAACTGTATAGCATGTTTCTACCTACTCTTTCTCTTGCTGGAAGTTTTAATTAGTTTCTGCCATGTGGCTGTTAACTCTCTCCAGCAGTGCTCCAGTTCCCTCTGAGGGATGTCAGAGATGCTTTTTACTCTCATAATGACTGATAATGTGCTGCAGGATTGGGAAGGAAGATCCCTTTTAGCTTTGTTAGCATCGTAATGGGCCCTATTTTGGCTTGTGTGAGCTCTAAGTAGTTTGCATTGGGGAACACTCAATCACAGCGGAGTACAGCAGTGCAATGCGGTGATGGGGATATTTCTGACAGGATTATGAGAACATCTAATGCCAACAATAATGCCAATCTTTTGTGATGAACTGGTAGGAAAACAACCTGTCTATGCAGTCTGACAGCCAGACACCACCCATGGCTGATCTCTCTTCCTCTTTTTGCAGGACACTGTGAGGGACAGACAGACAAAATAAGAAATACATTGTGACAGAGCAGGTATCGCCCTCCTTAGGATCCAGAAGTCTTTAGGATCCAGTCTGTTCTGAATGTTTTTTCATCTGGTGCTTTAATTTTACTGTGCCAGCCCCAGTGCCCCAGAACCTGTATCCATAGCTTCAAAACATCTAGAGTCACTTCTGCCAGGCAAAATCCACACTAGAACCATTTACCATATGTTGCACTATCACAGGGAAAGTGCATTGATTAATTCCTGTGCAGGGATTATTAACTGATTAAGTCTCCATATATTACTTAGGAAGTTTAACTTTTAGAAAAGTAAAGACAGTTGTGGAGCTTGCATTATCTGTATTTCTTCCTAAAATATTTGGTGCAGATACTAACAAACTTTTTGCATATACCTATATGGAAAAAGGAAGTGAACTTACTTGGGAGAGGAGGATATCAGTGTTTCATCTCACACAGAAAATTATTTATTTATTTAATGTTATTTTTAAAGCACTGTAAGAAAAGGATGGATATTTCTTTTTGGAGTTGGAATTAGAACAAGGAATGAAGAACCATCCCATGACCTCATGCACTGCTGCTCTGTTTAGTGCCATGACCTATACCTTAGAACAAAAGAGTGTGGGGGTGTGTGAGCGAAACAGCATAACATGGCTTGTGAAGTCAATGGGTTCAGGTTGTGAAATGTGCTTTTCCAGACTGTTGCAATGGATTAATCAAAAAATAAGTGAGGTCTGGCCTCGAGTATATATGAGCTCAGCTTCAGTGTGTATAAATAATTGGGATCCTATTGGCTAGTTATGCCTAAAGGATAAACATTGTTCTGGTGTGGTCGTTGGCATATGCAATCTAATTAACGGTAGGTTTATTAAACTGAGGTGGTGCTAACATTGCCTTTATCTAGGAGCAAAGTAGCTCTGGATCTCCTGAAGTGACTTATGTGCTACTAGGTCCACATGTTTTGATCTCTACAGCTTTTTGAGCCCTTTACTTTGACTTTAATGACAGCTAAACCATTCTGCTGGGTGAATTCTCATTGCTTTTGCAGTTGCAGTGCACACTGCCAGAAATATGTCTGTGACTGCCCTGGCCTGCCAGGGTTGTTGTTTGTCAGAGTAAGCCGATATCCCCACCACTGGTGGGCTCCAGGAAGAAAACACTGTGAAGTGGAGAGTAGGGCCAGGAAGGAGCACTCCTTGTGGGGGACTGGCCAAGAGGCTGACAGAGGCTGCTGTGCAGTACGAGCAATAGAAGAGCAAAGGTGATTTGTGGAGAGAAAGATGAGGGAAAGCAAGATTTTCAAAGGGCAAGTACTTACAAAGATTAAATGTTACAGAACGTGATCTGCAGCTGGTAAACAGGAAAATGCCAGGGTGATATTTCTGATGTGAATGTATCTGCAGATTAGCAGTAATTAAAGCTGGGCTTAGTCTGCTTGGGGCTTTTTTTTTTTTCCCTCCGTGTCCACATGCTTACTCATTAGCGTTAAGAATCTAGTATATTAATGTCATTTAAAAAGTCTATTTTTTTTTTTCTCCTATAAGTTCTCCTAGTGAGATTATGGATGAAACTGTGTTATCCCCATTGCTCCAGTGTGTGTGTGTTTTCCTCTGTATGTTATGGTACTTCTTTTTAACTGTCTTTCATTTATAATCACATGCTTGTGTTCAATAGTGTTTAAACTTATCCACATGAACCACTCTGATGTCGCTATCATCAGTTAGTGATGTTTATACAAGTTGTGTATAGGTTAGGTATCTGTTGATCAAATTCTCTTTTCTTTAGACCTGATTTGAAGCAGTTTTTTTTTCTTTTGTTTTTTTTTTGTTCCTTCTGTTTCCCACATTTTTCTTCTTTTTCCAAGAATATTTGCTTTGGAAAAGAACATGTTGGTGTCTAGAAGATGCTGTTTTTATGCAAGATGGTTTGCACTTGGGAATACAGAATGCACGTAGTTGCATTTTTTTTTTTAATATAGTTTTTTTCATAATTGGGTTTTTAATATAGGTTTTTTTTTTTTTTTTAATAGGGTTTTGACCTGCAGGATTTCATTGGGTAGCATAAGGATCAATCTATCTCTTAGACCTGGCCCATCGTGTGGTTATGACTGAGTCTGTCTGTCTGTCTGTCCCCAACCCTGCTGTCTCCCTGCCCCAAGGACGAGGAAATGACTCAGCTAACCTGGACACAACTTGTTGGCGTATCCACAAGAAGCAATCAGCAGGTGATTGCATTAGTGTAGCATTGCTTATGTATGCATTCTAACACCATCAGGCAGTTTTCCAAGGTATGTTTTATAATAACAAAACGTAAAGTGTGGTTTTCATATAACAAAATGTAAAGCAATGAACAAGAAGAAAGAAATAGAGGAAGAAGATGAGAAAAGAGAAATACGGAAGGAGGAAAAAATTGTCCTGGTAGTAGTATGGCTTTGCTCAGAATAGTAAACCCTTTTGTAATGGCTTCCTGAAGTGACAGCCATTCATTCAGCAGAGGCATAGGATTTCTGAGTCACGGCTGCAATTCATGAGAAGAGAGAGAAGACCAAACTCTATAAAACACATCTGATGTTTTCATTGTGCAAATGGCTTTGAGGAATGTTTTATGATGACACCCTTGGTGACTGGTGCTTTGCCTGCTCATGCATTAGCAGCAGTGAGTCTGGTGGTGGTTCCCTGTATCAACCGTTTCCCATTTTGCTTTTAGAGAAATTTAGATTGAGGATTTTCATTTGCTTAATCGAAGTTCTTATATAGTTTAGAAAGAGAACTCCACTGAGTTATCTCTCATGCCAAACCTTACATGCAAATGTATTCTTACAAGACTGTTCGATTCCACTTGTTTCCATTTTCTGCTAGTACAAAACTGGCATTTGAAATGAACCAGTTACATTCTGGCTGTTAACTCCTGCTCATAAGCAAGGTCGTACCACCAAAGTGCTCATACTTTTCAGAGCAGCTCTTTGGCCACTTTGCTTTCTTCCATGTGACTGTGACACATAAAGAGAAGGAAGGTGGCATTTGAAGCCATGACAGTGAAAAGCTGAAGTGTCAGTGATTCCCTTCTGGAGATGTAGTGGTGTCTTCTTAAAACCTTGTCTCTCTCGTAAAGCTGTTATGAGAGGTGCAGGTTGACAACACACCCAATCCGGTTACCTGCTTCTTCCTGCCTTCCCTACCCCTTCTCCCAGGTGATATCCTGTTCCCTACATGTGCTGTGGTACTCAGTTCTAAGAGCTAAACTGGCAGAAAACTAATCTCACAGAAACTACCTTCCCTGAGAAGAACATCAATATGCTCTATCAGACTCATTAGACTATAATTATCTGGTGGTGGGGAGGAACGTCATGGATTGACTTTATGCAGCATTGAATCAAAAAGTAAGAAAAGTAAGAAGTACAACTCATTGGATGTGACTGTGAAATAAGGCCCACGACAAATAAAAAGGCTGTGTTTCTTTTTCACTGCGCATATAATACCTCCAGGCTCCTTCCTGTTCTCACTGCCCGTTAAAGGTAAAGGGATGTTTCAACAATTTCTAGTATAAAAGGTTAGGGTTTAAATGCTATAAATATTTGACTGCAAGACAAGGAAGTGTAAAGTATAAAGTATAGCTGTAATTGTTTTGTGGACAAGAGATAAACACAATCACAGAAATCAACAAATCAAAAAAAAGTCTGGTAGATTAAAAACAGATTAAAAACCAGATTAAAAACAAAACATTATTTTATCATAGCTAATAAAACAAAACTTCTGCTATCTTTAAAGAGGAAGAAATAAACCCAGAATGGCAAGTTTCAGGATTTCTGAGTCATAGCTTTCCAAACATTATTTCCAAACAGGTAATTCAAGACCTCAGTGGTTGTCCTTTTGATGAGTGTTTAAATCACTAAGCCCTTATCAGTGTAGAGTAGAATAACTTTTCTTTCAGCAGATTTATCCTGCCATTTCATTTGAATTTAGCAAAACCCATTAGTACAGTGTCACTTTCCTCAGAGTTACTGTAGCCGCTGTATATTCTGTCTCTCTCTCATGTCGGGGTTGGAAAGACTTTGCTCTGGGGCAGCACTGCGTAAAACTTAATCGTTTTGTAGTAGACCATAGCCGATCACTTGCACTGTTGGCTAGGGACCTGGGTAACCACTTTGCTCTGCGTTTGATGATGCTGTCTGCAATGTTGCCCTTATTCTTTGGGCCTCATCTAAGAAAGCTCATGATACAGCTATTGTGCTCTGGTTTTGGTTGTCTGTTGACTTGTTTAGTGTGAATGTTAAAGGGGTTTTCAGTTTTGAGGGAAACTAATAGTTCAGGTATTTTTCTGTGTTCTCTCAGTCAGCATCTTGGATGAGACTGCAACCTCAGAAAATATACAGCCATGTGTGATCTGACAAAGGACAGGGTATTAGGTTTTATGTAACTGTATCTTTGTTCCTTGGTAGTTTGGGGCCATCCTGGTCAACATTATCTGCAATGAGTCGTGTTCTTTCTGTAAGTCAGCAGGGATGGGGCTTGTTCTTTCCTTGCAAACTAGTAGTTCTAGAAAGAGTAACATCAGACAAAGGAACTGCATTGTTTTGCTTTGTCTTTTGGGCCGGAGGAGGAACACTTGGCTGAACTTTTCCTTAGGCTGAATTGCGGTAACTGTTGGGGTGTGGATTTAGAACTTTAAACCCATCCCAGAACAAGGGCTAAGACCCTGTTAATCCCTCTGAGCGAATTTCTCATTTTTGACCTGTTTATCCTGCTCTCTATGTCCCCGTAGTCCCTATGGGTATCTAGGAGTTGCATTCTCTAACATATTGTCTGTGCTTAGAAGCAGTATCTCACCAGCTTAGGGAATAAAAGTCAAAACCTTCAGCCTCAGAAGCGTGATCATTGATTGTGCTTTCAGTCCCTCCTGCCTGACCAAAGTCCAAAGATCTCCTTATGTATTGCTGCTTCTGAAATTGCGCCAACATGCTAGATATAATATTGCTGTTAATTCCCTCAGTGCATTGAAAATGTGGCAAGCTTCCAGTTCTTAAATTTGGATAGGACGTGAGATGACACTGTGATTTTGTTATTGTTGTTGATTTTTTTTTATTCTCTCTTTTTTTTTTTTCTTTTTCTGTGGAGTCCTTCTCTGTGTGGGGAAATGAAAAATATGTTTTAAATCTAAATAGCAACTGGAAACAGATTGTTGTCTTAAGGTGTTCTTGCCTTTGAGACTAAATGTTTTTGTCACACTCGTGGTTAAATTCTGACATCAGATATAAAAGTTTGCCTGAACATTGCAAGATTACAAGGGAAGAAAAATTCATTCATTTCCTTAAATGGTGAAATGACATCAGATGATTTTCTAGGTATTCCTGACTGGAAAGGGAGTAGACTAGCTGGTTGTCAGGTATCCAGGGGAACCAAAGTGCCTTGGCCAATAAAGCTGCACCCAGGCTTCAGATTAGGCCAGGGTCTGCAAGTAGCTCTAAATATTCCTCCACGGTCTTAGAGAGACAAATGCAATTTGTTTGGCATATTCTGTTTTCACTTTACACAGTTTTGCTCTCTCTTGTGGAGGAGATTTATTAGCTCAGGGGAAATTAGCTCAGTCCGAGTTATTTATATAGTCTTGAGTTCTGTTCCAAGTGACTTCCAGAAACCTAATGACTCTTCCTGTTACATCTTTCACGTGCACTCTGCCCCTCATGTGGAATTGCAGTGACTTGCTGTAATTCAGAGCCCAGGGCTTGTTGGGAGGGGTCTGATGCTGCGGGGAGTTCCAGTAGGGATTCCCAGAAATCTGGAATCAGTTTGCACATCCCTGGTAGACTCTGTGATGTGACAGTGATATATTACATTGTTTTGCCTGGCCCTCATTGCTGTAATGAGGTTAACATTTTTTTTTTTTTTTGTCTTGTATGCTTAGATTATTGTAAAGTTTGGAGTATGAAAGAAGCATTGGAGTAAACTGGCAAGGGTAGAGCCCCAACAGTAGCAATTTCACACCTGTGAATGGCTACTGGTCATATGGCCTGAAGCAGTTAACTGACCAGGTGCAAATGACAACCATTTTGCTCCCTTGCATACTGTCTGGCTTGAGTAGCTGCCGTGTGTTAACCTCCCTGATCAAGTGAACCATTCCTGCTCAGGGGTGTCGTGCTTGACTGGCACATCTTTCTAGGTATTTTCACATTGTTCAGCACTAATAGGCTCTGCTTTTAGCTGGGGCCTTTAGACCTGATGAGAAACAAGCTCAAAGAATTAACTAAATAGGGCATCTGAATAGAAGCTACAATAAGGGGAGTGAAAGTTAATGAATAAAATATTTCATAAAATGCAGTGTCATGGTGCAACCAATCACCTGCTCGTAGTGATGTAGACTGCTTTGCCAGCCTTAGCAGCTTTTTTTTTTTTTTTTCTTCTTCTCTACATGGTTTCTGTTTTAGTTGCTGCCTGGTTTACCTTTGCCCTCTTCCAGCTTAACAGTCTCTGGGGGGAGTTTATAACAATCAGCTCAGTGAACAGGAGGAATAGGAGAGCTGCTGAGCTGTGTCACTGGAAGAACTTCGACAGCCTGGAAATTGACATCATTACACTTGCATTAACTGCTCAGATAGACACAGGATTACATGCAATAGAAAAACAAGTATGTACATGAGAGTAAAATTGTTCAAGGAATATCAGCATAGAACAGAGGTGTCACTTACTGAAACAGACTCACTATAAAAGCTTTATTTTTTCTAGGTAGCACATTAACAAGGCCAGCTTTGGGGGACAGAGAAAAAGAGGGAAAGAGGAGGTGACAGGGAACAGTACAGGCATTTTTCAACACAAACAGAAGATACCCTCCTAAGATAAGCAAAGCGACCTCTGGCCTGAAGATTCCTTGGAAATGTAGGTCCCTCTAGTAGCCTAGCTATAAGGGAGTGACTGGAAGGAGCCCCACAGCAAATGCCATAGCAGCTAGCAGATGAGTGAGCTGATCCATTGCAAAACATAGTTTTTATTAATTCTCACTCTAAAATGAAGTCAAAATGAAAGCAATGCATTTAATGTGTATACATCTGAGCCACAGCTTGGGGTAAGATGCTCTCTTATCACCTGTGGAGCAGAAGTGAAAAGATCTATCGGTGTTGTATTCTGAAGACATTTAGCTGAACACTTGCTGCGAGAGTGCACAGATGGTTTCACCATATAGTGGTGTTACAGCTGCAAGTTCAGCCTGTGCTTTCAGACATACATTGACAAGGCTGTCAGTGTTGGATGAGCACCAATCCAGTCAGAGGGAATGATGGTTAAAAGCTCAGGAGGTCCAGCTGATCAGACACATGGGCAGCCGGAAGATCCATTAGAGTACTACTGTGTACCGCAGGACTGTTAAAAACAGTACATCTTCCAATAGGGTTTGGACAGATTGTTTTGGCTTTCATTAAAAACCTGATCATCAGACACTTAATTTAAAAAATTTTTTTTTTTGTGGGTTCACATCCCTCATTGTACGGATGCATTTTAAATGTTTAAATATGTGACAACCTCTGCTTTCTTACACTGCAAAATCAAAACCAAAAGGACCTGAAGACATATTGGTACTTCTGATGTAATGTTGCATGAAGTGCATATGCTTGCTTCCTCTGGTTTCTAACAGATTTTGCTAATATAACAGTTTGAGGAAGGTATATCTAGAAATTACTGCACAACAGCCTCCATAAGGCTGGCTATTCTTTTAAAATTAAAAATTGAGATTCAATTAGTATCTGCTTTCCAGCAATTTCCTAGAGATTTGAGGCTGGAAGGGAAGGCTGCAAGGATCTGACCAGACCACCTCACACTCAGACACCAAAGGTGTTCTCCTAGTAATCTCTGCATGAAACCATAACTTCTGTTTTGACTAGAACACCTCTTTGAAAAGGACAGTTTTTGGAGTATTCTGGTATTAATATATTAATATAATTAATATAATATATTAATATATAATTTATGAATAGTGTTCCCTAGAGTAGAACACTTAAATACACAGCATCAGTATCTTACTCTAGTTTCTCTGACTACTTATTTAGAAATGACTGTTGGAAAGGGAGGAGAAAGGTATACAAAATAAGCATAAGACCTGATTTAGTCATGCTGTTAGAGGTGAACTGCTTTAAGCACATATGTAGGTTTAATGAACCTGATAGGTTTATTTGTATTTCTATACCGCGTTCTATAAAGTCCAGCTGACAGGGGGATAGGGTGGTTGAATTATAAACAGCTTCTTCATGTGGGGAGGACACAAGAAAAAGGGAATAATCTGAACTACCATCTGAAGTGGAGTAGCTAGTTCAAATTAAATGTTTTGTGAAGTCTAGCACACATAATTAACTGCTCTTTAATTCAGTTTGTCTTGATTAATTTGTAAATCCATGCTAGAGACAGACATTTTTATTAATGACTGAAGCTCAGACATGTTTGTTTAGCAAATGGTTTTGTTGTGCTGCTGTCAAAGGCTACCACTTCTACCCTGGTACAGAGAAGATAAGTGCCTTGCAGCCGTATCAGTCCAGCAGCCCAAACTGTAACCTGAGTTGATCGGACTAACCTGCTAGGGTATGCTGAAACCTCAGTCTAAACTCCAAACTGTTCAGATAAGACCGTTATCAATGTCTCACTTGCTCTGCAGCGCCTATTTTGCAAAGGCTCTTGTGACAGCTTATACAAATCTTTCAGTTTGTGCAGTTAAAAAGATGAGTAATGCACTTGAAACACTGAGGAGTCTTTCAGAGGTGGGGAAAAAATGAGAAAGGCAAGATATAAAGGATATCGGCACTTCAGGTGCTTTCTGCTGTTTTTGGGAAAGAAGAACATTCAATTTTTTAAAGAGTTCCTTATCTGGTTGTTATTCTCCTCTGGGAAAAAAAAAATGTTTATCTTGTCTGGGACTGTAATTTTCTGAATTTTGATGTGCAGGCATGACTTTTTTGAGTTATGTGTGTTTGTGTTAAAAACAACCCATAAAGCAATGAAGGCACAAAGAACCTGTTCTGTGCTTTGTCTACTGTATCTTGAAGTAGGTACTTCACTTTTTGTGTAATCTTTAACTGAAGTTGTATTGCTGGGGGTTGTATTGCATCATCCTTAAGCAGTTAAATAATTTAAAACTAATGGCAAAGTAAATAAAAATAAAACAATTGTGGCATGGGAGCGGAACTGGATAAGAGAAGAATAACCTCTCTAACAATTCTTTGAACAGCTGTTCATCAAAGAGTTGTGAGCAAGTACTAGCAAACTGAAGATCCTTAGTCATTTCATAAACATATAGAGGTAATTTCTGGATATGTTTGTGAGAAATATGCATTTGCAGATAAATAGGTAATTTTGACTGTGCTCATTAAAATATCAACCGTGGAAGAATAAATTTCTCCAACCTCAGTCCATTGTGACGATTGTTGGCAGATATTTTGCAAATATTGCTAGCTGATAGAGTACGTTGTATTTATGTGAGATATTTACAAGTACTGTTATTGTTGGCTTGTTTCTATGGTAATAGAGGAACAAGCATCACTGCTACAAGGAAGCTAACTGGATCCTTTAAATATTATGATATTCCATGTCTCTATTAGTTAAGATCAAAGGCTTGTCATGACTACTGAATGCATAATACACAAGTGGAGTTTAGTTTTAGCTATTGTAGAAAGAAAATATTATTATTGTTATTATTGCTTCTTGCATCTAATTTGGAAGACTCTAAAAACTGTCTGTTCTTTCCCCTTAGCTGCTCACAGTATTTCCTCTTTCCTACTTTTTAGTTACGGTCTCCTGAGCAAACCGTTACTCATCAGCTGTTGACCCTGTGACCAAGAGAAGCATTGACAAGGCTCCAAAGGAATTCCCTCTGAAGAAATCAGTTCAAAAGTAGAAAAGGTAATTAGTTAATTGAATTAGATATACTTCTGCTCTAGACTTTCAGCGGGCTGTATGTTTGTTAATATTTGTGTCCGAGTACCAACTTGTAGAAAGTTAATAATAAATCTGTGAAACAGAATGAACACTGACAAGTCAGGATCAGCTGATACTAAGACATAAGTGAACTATTAATTGTGGTATGTAACCTCTCACTTAACTTTCTGGCAACCAAAGGAAGTGGAATGCTGCTAGTGGGACATCAATTTAAAATGTCTGTTTGCAGGAATATAAGGAAGAGTACAAATTAGTAGCCTCAGTTCTGCAGTGGACTGATGAACAGAATCAAGTGGAAGGATGGAGTTAGTGAGTACATGGGTAAATGGACATGCTGGCAAAACATTTGCAACATTTTTTCAGAAGGGAAGTTAGGCCTCACAAACTTGTCAAAGCTTTTTGCAGTACCCGAAAAGCAAGAGGATAAAGGCAATCCCAGTGATACAGACTACCTTAATATTGGTAGTACTTGGCACTTATGCTTCAACAAATGAAGGTGCCGAAGGAATTACTATAAGTTGCATTTCCTTGCTCTTGCATGGATAAATAATTAGTTAAATGGTAGAAGGAACTTAGAAATGATCAGTTTTCAAAGTGTAGAGAAGTATTGGTGTTGTTAGAGGAGTCTGCATTTGAGTCACCACTGCTCAACATACAATCTTGAAAGTGGAGTGAATAGACAGATGACAGTTTACCAACAGTGCGGAGAATCTCAAGATATTAATGATAATGGCCAACTGCACAGAATTGCAGAGAAATCTTATGTGCTGAAGTCACTGGGTGAAAGAAATGGCAGATGAAACCATGGAGGTGAATGTAAAGTCATGCACATAAGACCCTGTCTGTCCATATAAAATTATGGCTTCTCAGCCGTCTGTTTCCAGTTAGGAATGAGATCTTAGCATCTTGATGGATGGCATGAAGAAAATACTAGATCACTTTTCAGTGTTAGCCAAAAAGCAAATAATATGCTAGGAATATTAGAGAAGATATAGCAAACTGAAAGCATGCCTGTTCCTGGTTCCCCTTCACGTAGAAAAAGGCTTGTGGGTGTAGCTGGAAAAGATACAGAGCAGTGCATTAAGGATCTCCTTAACTTCTGCACAGTCAATGATACAGAGAAACATTCTTCATTTTGGAAAAGGGATGGCTCAGAGAGAGTGTAATGGAGAGGCAGAAATAAGGAACAGTTTGTACACTGAATTTCTTCTCCAATACGGGAATTAGGGGATATCACAGGATCAGCAGGTGGTCAGTTCAGCATGGATAAATTAGCAGTAGTTGATCACACGACACACAAAATGTTCTGAATGCTTTTCTGAACTCATGCCAACTTATATCTGGATGCATAAGCAAAAGCAGCAAAGTGCCCTGATTCCTATTTAGTCCCTCCTCCTTGAAAAAAATCCCAATTTACCTTAGAACATGAGAGGCAAAATCTCTGACTGATTTAAGGAGAACAGATTATGCAATTTCTTACACCATTTCCTTTTCAGAGTGTTGCCAAATGGATAACTATGTGAACAATGGAAAAAGCTGACTCCAATGATTTTTCTACTTTAAAAAATACACTTCTGAAAGCTCGTAACCATTCCTGCTTTGCTGGCTATGCTGGCAAATGCTATCTTTAATGGAGCACAGATTAGTGTTTCATAAATTCAAGTTTAAAATTAAAAACTGAGAAGGTAATTTCTCCTGTCTAACCCACGGGGGAATGTTGTTTTGTTCAGCATGCTGGAGCAGTCTTTTTCTGAAAGCATAGCTAATCTGAAATGCAATAAGCTGTATTATTTCCTATTCAGTCTGCTAGCTGTTTTGTTAGATTGTTCATCCTTTGGCATGCAAGGAAAAAAAATTAAAGTTTAATTGTACAAGGAAGATAATTTTCACACAATTGCTTCTCTCAAGAGATGAAATGCGATCTGTTCTTACTGATGTTCATTTCTTCAAGCCTGTTTTTCTCTTGTATGGAAAGCCGTGTGTGTATGTGTGTGTGTGTGTGTGTTGGGTTTGAATTTACCAGTGACTTCAGCAGTAACGATCAGCTTGATGATTGTCCTTGTGTATGAGCAGAGCATATCTGACCATCACTGCCATCTGATCCTATTTGGACCAAGGAGCAATTTCTTATTGCGTACAATCATCCAGCAGGGCACTTCTGCCAACCTGGCAGAATGGTTGTTCTCCATCCTCAGCCAAGCAGGTAATCTGAGGTAAAGCTAGGGGAAATACCCAGAGAAGCATTGGTGAAAGAGGCCTGATTTCCTGTTAAGTTTCAGTTATATTGCTGAAGGTTCTCTCTCCTAGGCTCATAGCTCTGTGCTATTTGCAGTTCTAGGGGACGCAACTGTATTCTGTATCTCCTCAGTGTGTATTTCATGATTTGGCTGGAGGAAGCACTGCAAATGAGCTAAACAGCTGCTTTCTCCAGCGTTTCTGTGTTTGGGGAGCAAGAGAATAAACCCAAGAAAGGCTGGGAATAATTATATATTACTATTATTACCATTGCTTTCCAGACTGTGCAATCATTTATCCTGCCACAACCTGTCTTCTCTGAACTGCTCAGTGGGACTTGAGTTTCCTTAGAATGAATCCCATGTTTAGGGGGTTTTCTTGTTTATGTGAACACACAGGAATGCTTACTAAGCTACCCAGCAATGAACGGTTTTATAGAAAGTGCTGTGGAAAGGCTTATCTCAGAAAAATACTCTTTAACTTATCCTCTATTTTCTCTGTTTTTCTGGCTTTCTGTGTGTCATCTTTTATATTTTTTTGACTGGTAGAATATACTGAGAAATGGCATTTCAAATGCCTGTATTTACTTATAAGGCCCTGCTTTCTTACAGAAATTCTAGCTATATTTTACCAAAGAATTAATAAAGTGAAAGAGGGGGGGAGAGAGAGAGGATTGACAAGTTTCATTGCTAAAGTTTACTGTAAGTTAAATTTAGGGAGTTCATTGCAGTGTAAGTAGGCTGAAATGGATATTTTTCTTTCTGGTTGTTTTTTAAATTGTGTGCACATTGTTGATTCTAATGAGTGCAAGGGTAATTATTTCTTTGTTTGCCAGGAACATTAAAATTGATGTGGTTTCTAAAGAAAATGTGCTTAGGCTTCTTGAAAGTAAGTGCACAATAGGCTATCATAGCTGCCTTTTCTACCGGTATTATTTTAAGTAATAGTAGCACACAGTAATTAACCCTTTGTGCTTGAAGATGCACATCATAGTTTCAATCAATGGGTGCTTAAAGAATAAAGGGGCAGGGGATGAGTGGTTTCAAGATTCATTTTTGAAAAGTGCCTAGTTGAACTGCCAGGATCTTCAACAATAGCCATCTTTCAATAGCATATTGGATTTTTCAGACCATTATCTCATGTATTAAGTCAATAAAACGCTTGGTTTTCTTTGTTTTGAAAAATGTGTGGGTGAAGTTAGAAAAGTGCAAACCACGTCTGCTGTTGGAGACAACTCTCATAAGGGGCAGGTGCTGTGTAGACTACTACCTTGTAGGCTTGCCTGAAACCTGCCCAAATCACAGGCCTGCACACGATGTGCTAACATCCCCTCTTCTTAATTTGGCACGCAGGTCATTTCCCATTTCTGATCCCCTGAGCGAAGGTAGCCTCTTGTTAAAATATCTTTCAATTTTTTTTGTTTAGCTGAAAAAAATGAGACCAAGATATTTCAATCCGAAGCTGAAAATGCTATTGAAAATTTCCAAGTGAGTGTTGAAATGCCCATCTTGAGGGCATCAGGACAGGCAGAGAATCCTGTGCTCTACACAGAAATGCATCCATTATTTAAATTTTAAGCCAAAGTTAACTGACGTTGATGGAAAAATTTCCATGTTTGGTTTCAAGGAGATGTAGATGTTTTCTCTGGTACTGGTAAATAAACAGTTACCTGAAAAGCAACACAGACTTTTGGAAAACTTGCCCATTGGTAGTGCACAAGTCTAGGATCCATTTTTTTTTTAAATGTATATTTAAAGAGCTATTTTGCATTATATTTTAATCAAACTTCCAAACCCAGTATTATTAAAGGTACTTTTGTATGTTTTTTTTGGTTTAATTGTTTTTTTTTTATTATATAATGCAAGGAACTGTAAGTAGACATCCTGTGATTGCATCTAATCTATTAGAAACACAACAGATTTCTTCTGTTGGATGCAAATATAGAGAGAACTTCTCATGTTTGCTCTTTATTCTAACTTGCTGCTAGTGTTGGCAATTAGACATCCTTATTTATTCTCCAATTTTCTAGAGAAAGAATGAGTAAAAAAACATAAAACCCAGTGACTTGGTTGAAGTGTCTTAATGTGTTGTGTGCACTCTTGTCTAGTGAATTGACAAGATGCCTTTCCAAGTCTGTCAATATTAGAGTTTAGGACTGTGTTTGCAGTGACACAGTTTCTCTTAGGATAAAATTAGAGCAATACGCTTAATAAACAGGGAGGTACTGCACATTGGCACAGTTGCCCAGAGAAGCTGTGTAGTCTCCCTCCTTGAAGATCTTCAAAAAACACCTGGGTGTGGGGCTGGGCACCCTGCTCCAGGTGGCTCAGATGGCCTCCAGAGGTCCCTTCCAGCCTCAACCATTCCGTGGTCTGTATCTCCTAAAGAGAGATTTCTTGTTGTTTTCCCTTCCATTTTTTTTTCCCTTTACTGAATGAATGATCTTGCCCAATGGTTCTTTTTATTCCCTGGCTCTGTGCAATATAACCTTTTTTCCTGCTGCTGTATTCAGTGCCACTTTGGAATTTCCGCAGAGGGATTTTAAAATGCAGAAGGAGCAGAGCAGTGTATCTCTTAGAGAATGGAAGACAAGTTTGTCTTTACGTAAATATCCTGTAAAGAACTGGAATTTGGAAATTAATTTAATTTCATGTTCATATGGCTGTTCGAGATACTTCAAACCCATCAATTAATCCTAAACTCATCTGATACACTAATGCGACAAAGTGCAGGATCTTGTCTTTTTCAGGGGTTGATACTATGAAGCCCACAATGAACAAAGCCTTAGGTGATGTTCACATTTGATTGGCCCTGAGCCCCTGTGATTAGAACCATCACAAGGGACAGAAGTTAATCCAGCTAAAGGTATTTGATGGTGGATATGAGGGAAGTAAATTGTTACTGTGTGTTCCTCAGAGGGAATGGTCCTATACAGGGCATTGGTTGCGGTTTGGAATTTGTGCCCAGAAAGATGAAGACCAGAGCTGTGTAAAAGAGAGGAGCACTCCAGAAGCTCCAGGTCCTGCTTATTTCTGTTATTGTTCTGCACTGGACATTAGTGCTTAGCAATCACTGGGATCCTCTGTATCCTCAACATTGGAGGCACATACATCATGGAGGCAGAAAGAGTAGTCGTGTGCTGATGTGCGTATGCAGGTCCTGTAGCTGTGAATCACTTCTCTGCAAAGAAGGGGAGAAAAAAATCTTACTGAGATAAAAATTTATGGCAGTAAGAATTTTGAAAAAGGGGATCAAAAGAAATCATCTTGATAAAGCAGGCCTGATATCTTCTTCCTCACCATTTTCTATTTCTACATAAACAAACAAGTATGAGAGATTGGAGTGGGGAGACTGTGGTTTATTACATGACATAAATATTCTTCACCCCTCAGAGATTTTGTAGGCAGAAGCCTTGTCATTGCTAATGTGTGGTAGCTTTGCAAGTGGTCTGGCAGTATGCTTGAATTAAAGCCAGAATAAATTTGAAATTAAGATTTGAATGTGTACATTATGGAAAGCCCCCCAAAGGCTCGTATTTCAGTGGTAAAATATTCAAATGGGGTCATTTCTCTGTAGCAGGTTTCTTTCTGGGGGACAGCAGATCAAAAGCAATGTCTCAGTGTACCGTACAGGTAGTGTTGTTTGTGTGCAAGCTGAGCAAGAGCTATATCCCTCTCGGCTTTTGCTCTGTAACACTGTGTATGTTTTACCTGACAGACAGTGCTTTGCATAGGTATTTACCTTCATTTATACATTCTGGCTTATTTACATTTTCTTGTAATTTAGTGGTGATAAAGAAATAAAACTCTTTTGAATATTTTACAAACTCTAAATTGCACATTTCTATCTTCATTTCTCTTTACCTCCTTTCTTTTGGTGTATTCATCTTTTCCTCCTTTAGATTTTTCTAGTTTATCTGTTAGATTTCTAATTTATTGTCTAATTTGTATTTCTAGTTCTCCTATTAGATTTTTTTGTATTTTCCTCTGTTATGACTACACTTCTAAAATTGTCTTTCCATTTATACCCCTTACCTTCTTTTCAAAACAGACTTAAAGCCAGTTCTGTGTAATAAGGAGCATTTCTCTATACAGCGGTATTCACTGAGTGCTCTCAAATGTGTGGTGTAGCTTTTTGCCTTTGAGAGGAGCGACCACACAATACTTGTAAATGTTGGTGGGTTGTTTTCATCCCTCCCTTTTCTTTCTATTTAAACAACTCTTGTCAGAGGCTCGTGTCTTACTGGACATTGGTGTTAGGAGAAAGACACCTCAAGTAGCGCAGCTAAACATTGCTGTTTCTACAAAAATAACATCCTGAGAGTTATTGTTGTACAATAGTAACAGCTAAACAAGCTTGCTATACTTCAGTATTATGGCCCAGGTCTGCAAGGGCTATGTTGTGGGTGTCATGTATGTTGTGAAGTCCTAGGACAAAGCAGGGATTAAGCAGCTCTTTCATTCTGTCTGGGACTGATACTTGCCAGTGGGAGAACCAGAATAATCTGTCACTAAGCTTTAAAGAGTTGAGCTGATCTTTGTTGTAGCCATGATAATCTAAAGATTAAAAGAAAAAAAAAAAAAAAGGAGCAGCACAGAGAGACAGTGTCTTTTATTAACCAAATTGACAGAGTGGTAGTGGCTGTGTTAGCTGTATCTCAGGCTGTTGTTTGATTATTTTCATAGGATTTTAGAGTATGTTGTACAGTGTTTGGATGTGGTTTTGGGCCTTATGATGGTATTTCACTTGAGTTCTGCCAGTAGGTTAAGTAACGGACAGGGATTCTCTGCTTTTCTGAAGTTCTCCTACAACACTGCGTAGTGTCCTTGAAGTTCTGTGTGATAGTGAAAGGGTTACAGATGCTGAATGCCATGGGAATTATGGTGTTCCATGATGAGGAATAAATGCTGCTTTTCAGTTTGGCTTTTTTTCTTATTTTTATGATATGCAATCTTCAAACCAAATTTAGATGGCATTTTCTGTAAAAGTAGCTATGGTGGACAAAGGGTAAAACTATGGAAAATTTGTAGGGAAAGGTATGTGTATATGTATCTGTATGTATATATTTTTAAGACTGTCTGGTTATGGATGTATAAATCTCTCCTGGAATATCTTCCAATATTTGGAAAAATTATCTGACTTACAGAAATGCTGACAAAGTAGTAGTTTGAAATCTGTACTTATCTCTATGATCACTCTTCAAGATTGTATACTACTGGTATGTTTTTATCTCTCCTTCTTACTCATCATCTTTGCGTTGTTCATTGCCCTGTAGAGCTGAGGGAGGTAGGGTGAGTTGTCTTTTAACAGCCTTGCCCCTTCTCGACCCTTCCAAGACATTTGGGTATATGAAACCCATTTATACGGATAGCCTGACAAGTACAGTTTGTTTCCACAGTACAAAAAGAGGTGATAGGTCTTGTTATTGTAGAGTAATAGTGGATAGTGATGAGACAGAGCTTTATGCAAGTGAAGTGATGCTGGCAAGCCTGTGGGAGGACACAGCCAGTGAGTACTTTGGTGACAAAGCAAAATTCCTGTCACATTTCAAATTCTCTGCATTTGAATTTTAATGCTGGCAAATTAGTTCAGAGTTCAAAAGACAGATGACCTTTAGGGTCTTCCGGTTATGACAGAAACAGTCACGTTTTCATTGTGGCACTGTGGCTGCAGAGTAGTCCTTTTCACTGTTTGACTCTGATTTAAAGTGGGGTGAGTGAGGGTTGAGAATATCCAGTCACTGCACTCTTCAGAATCATTGAGAGAATGCTGTTTGTACATGCTCAAAAGCATAACCATGGAGAAGCTCCCCCACCTGCCCCCAAATCCCTTAGTGGTTGCGTTTGAATAGTTTCCCTTGCCAGTTTGAAGGAGGTAAAGTCAGAACACCGTGTAAAAGTAATGATAAAAGACACGTAGCCAAGTCACAGTGACTGTTGACAGCAGCATTCTTTAAGGACCTAGCTCAAATACATACCCCTGTGGTGGAAGTAAGTCTTCTGTATCACATTTTTTTTCCTGTATCTGTCTTTCACAGCTTTGAGGTAATTTATCCTTACCATGCTGTTATTTTGCCCTCTTTCTTTCTATAAGCTTTGATTCTGCACAGGGCACTGTGTTTTGATTATTTCTGTTGTGCTTGTCTTTTTGTACTAACTAAGCTCTTCCCATTTCTGCTGGTTAATGAAGAAAAGTCACCAAACTTCACAGCCCAACCAATTTGGTTATGCAAGAACAATCATATACAGCCCTGTAAACCTTTCTAATATTTGTCTCTGTCTTGCAGGGTTATATTGCAGGATAAAAAGCTGTATAGAGCAACAACACTAGACAAACTTTGACTTTAAAAGAAGAAAAAAGAGCTTTGAGTTCCATATTTGGACTGTATTTTTGGGCACGAAAGCAACTTGTCAGTTTCTTATAAAGCACAGCATGAAATGAGCTTACATCATAATGATGCAGTGCTTTGATCCCCCGAATTAGCACTGCCATGTAAAACAGCCTTGGAGACAATGAGTGGTGAATAAGCATAACCAACAAAAACAGGCAAGCCACTAATGGCTGGATTTCATCTTTGATTTGGCAAATGAGGCACCAGTTAATGTCAATGGGAACACTTTTTATATGCAAAAACAGATTGCATGACTAATTAGAGACTGAAGGCTGTAATAAGCTACCAAAGTGAGAATGTTCACTAGAAAAGGCAGACTAAACTTTGTGGTTTGTTCAGGGCAAGATAAACAAATTTAACCCAGATTAAAACAAACAGCACAATAATAATAATAATAATAATGTTAATCATAATAATCATCAAAATCATAATAAGTCTGTGCCTAAATTGGATAGGTATTGACCCTAAATAACTTCTGAACTTTGCAGAAGTTCAGTTTCTCCTTCATCATATAGTTAGCTGCCTGCCTGTGATGGAATGGAAGTGATGAAACAGACTAATCCACTTGAGAAAAGGAAATGGTTGTATTCTTGTTTGAGAGCTGGAAATCAAAGGGCTTTTCTGACAAGTGAGATTCAATAAAGTATCTGAAAGTATCGAAGGACTAGATGGATGCCCCAATAATGTCATCTTAATGCTTCTCATTATCAGAGACCTATTTTGTTATTGTGATCCACATCTCTTGTTAGGTGGGTCATCGAATTTAAATACTTTTGTTTTTATGGGTGGCTTTCTCCTCCATGAAGGAACCACCTAGCCATCTTAGGGAGAAAATACAGGTAGCTAAAAATAAGTTTCTTTAAGTGATCTGCTCTATGCCCGAGGTATGGAAGTAACTCGCTCTGTAGGATGAATAGATGAGTTCACTTTGCAGATAGTATGAAACTATACTTACAGGCCAGCAGAAAGGCTAACGTTTTATTTCCCCTCTTCATGAATTAATCTCTTTGGGAAGTTTTTCACCAGTTCCTACACAGAGCTTTTTAGAGATATGGAACTTTCTGTGCAAAATGCTCTAATTGTATTTAATTAAATAATAAGATACCACCTTGCAAGCAACAGTTGCAGAAAAAAGCAACCCACATTTATGTTTGGAGTTGACAGTGTAGCTGATTGCTTAATCTCCAAGAGTCCATGTGATATTACAGTACCTGTGTATTGCTGCTCTTTCAATTACAGAAACAATTCTCTACTTTAGACACAGAGTTTGAATCTTTTCCAAAGGCCTTTAAATTACTTTAGTACACTGATGGAAATTATTGAACATTTTAAAGGCTTTTTACAAAACTATGTGGATCTTTTGGGAGTGTGGTATTTTTTTCTCATCATGCTGTATTGATTCTTAATTGAAAAAGACTCTGGAAAAGGAAGATGTAGCAAAGGAAGTTGTAGGTACCAAAGGAGACATAATTTGTGCTATTTCTCTTGATTCTAGAAGGATTTTCATTCTTTGGTTCTTGGCTAATTGAAACACTCTGGAACTGTGAGGAAGAAGAAGATCAGGACAAAACCTACTGCGTCAGCCCAAAAACCAGAGAATGTAACACTGTCCTTTCCTTATTTGCTAGGTATTCTGGCTTTCTGTGCTTATACTGCCATGTAACGTGGAGTTTTGTGCTTACAAATGTATTCTAATGCATACATCTTATTCTTTTTGCAGGTACTTGTGTGTATGTGTGTATTTCTTGTTTCACCTGCATGCAGAAGTTTTATAACAGGAAAGAATTTGTAAGTTTAAGTCCTGATCATTATGAAGCACCAAGGGAAAGTGACATAAAGTACTAATGTAATAGGTGGAGTTTCTGTCCTGATCCAGACAAAGCCAGGGTTGTGTCAAGCAAAGTAGGCTTTTTCTCTTGAGATTTGGCGGTGTTTTCTTTGGTATCTGAAATTGTAATGGGCTTGTTTGGAGTCAGCACCAGTCTTAGCTAGTTAACGTCTCTCGATGTCATTTGAAATGTGTTGATTCATATTGGTGGTAAGCCAGTTAAAAGATAATCTTTCAGCTTTCCTTCTCCATAGCATCTTTCCAAGCAGTTAGCTTTCCATCCTTCCCATTCCATGTTACTGAGCGGCATTCCCAGTTCCTGATGTCTTGGAGTCAGGAGCCCAGCTTACATTCACCAGACAGTAAGGGATTCAGAAGTTTCCCTCTCAGGACTTTCCTATTGCCTTTCTTCCAGAGGTCCTGCCTTTCATAGCCAGGCTGATAGAATGGGACTCACCATTGTACTTTTTTTGCCACTTCGTGGTCTGGGCATTGAATGAAAAGCACTCCTTGTTGGTGGTTTCAGGTAACAATTTGGATTGTAAGTGGAGCAGCCAGGGCTGTTGCTGATGTTTCCCACACAGCAATACCTCTGGGAGTCAGACTACATCCCAGCACAGGTATGGATAGCAGTAAGAGGTACTGGCCTAAACCACTGCAACAACATTTCCCCAGAGCTCATCTTCTAAAGGATTTAACACACAGTAGATGAGCCATTACTGCAAAAACAGTTCCTTTTAAATAACAGAGAAGTCTAACCCTTTCTAATAGAGTGGTTTTGCAGAGAAGCTCTGAATCCCTCTGTGACAACGGGCTGTTCAGCCTGATGGGGCTGGTGTTTAAAAATTGTCATTGCTCCTAGGCTAGGTGGCATTTTTGTACCTCTAGAACTATCTGGAGAAGGGAAGGGTGTTTTTGTACGTCTTGAACATTTCCTTGCATTGCACAATTTTACAATCTCAGTTAAATGTGGTGAAAAATAATTCTGGGCGGTCATCTCTGCTGAATGATATTTAAATACATAGGTACTAAATACTTTATTGAAGGGGATTTTTTTTTTCTGTAAAACATTGTTCTATGTGGATTATTTTGCTGATTATATGAGCGGCAGGATAGTGAGTTGCTCAGTCTTCTTGTGTTACCAGAATTTAAGTTTTATTTGGTGATACCAAGGAATTCTACCTGTGAAGTGTATACTTCTCAATAGTGTTTGCAATATGGAGAGATTTTTAATGATTGATTATTTGTGTGCTTAAGAAGATGCTGGAAAAAAATCTTGTTAAGAGACGAAAGTATCAGTGGCTGTTTATATGCCTATGAAAGCAATTTTTTTCCTGTTTGTTTTGCCAACTTAACTTTAAGGAATGAAATCTTTTCTTCTCACTTTTTATATTGGGGAATTATACCAACCCTATAGGTTGCCACACAGAGGGAAGGAAAAAAATGAGAGTTGTAACAGTTAAAAGCTGTTGCCAGAGGAATGGCTTCTAGAAGCATAGTTTCATTTTGTTACCTCAGTGGATTTCATAGTGTTTTGTTTTGCCTTCATCATTTCTGTGATGCTTGGAATAATAGTAATAACGATGCTTCTCTCTTACGCAATGCTTTTGCCTATCAGTCTCAGAGAAGGTTCTGAGAAACAGGTCAGTATTACGGCCCTGTTTCAAATGGGGGAAACAGGTGAATTGAGTTGCTGAGGGTTATCCAGTGTAACAACTGGCAGAGAAATTTCTGTCAATGTCATTTTTCCTCATAAAAAGCTGAGTCACTGAGTCTGAAACCTTTCATGGAAATTTGTTAGTGTCCAGGAAACTACACAGTTCCAGAAGTACCTGAAAATAACAGACACTGTAGCACAAGAGCAGCTAGAAACCCAGTGGCAAGGGCACACAGTGTAGACCAGAAAGACACAGGTTTCACTTTCAGTGCTGAAGTAAAAAGGAATTTGAACCAGTCTGTCTCTAGGTAATATCCCTGTCCCTAGGCATTGTATGGTGCCAGGCATACTTGCCCGTCAGACATCGCGTCACTTTTCTCAGACACATTGCTTGATGACCAGTGGGACTAGTGAAGCCTGGTTCTTCTAAAATTGGTTTCCCAGTCAATCACTGGTGTGGACTGGATTTTCTGGCATTTATTGAGGGCTGAGCTGATTTTATAGCTTGCATATCTTTAGTATGTAGGGAACAAAAACTTCTTTGTCGTCTAAGATTTTACAGTTAAGACGACTCTCCCCTCTGTAGCTCCCTTTTTCATACAACTTCTTGGAAATGCATAAATTTCAAATTTGCTAATGGATTGAAAATTCCCTTTGAGGAAAGGGAGGAATGGAGAGCCCAGGCATAGGTGGACGCATACTGTAAGGTCATGTGTGATTGTTTCCTCAAGTACCTCAGGTGGAGTCATCAAACAGTTTGGGTTTTACCGTGATCCATATAGGAAACTTTAGATACAACAAACAACAAAGTGTCCCTTTTTTCAGTCCAACATATCCTCCAGCTGATGATTTTGGAGATGGGACCATGATTACATGAAGAGAGGGTGGTGGCTTCTCGCCAAAGAAAAGCTGTAAATAAAAATCCAGACCAAAACCCTCTGGTTGAGTCTTTCATATTGCAAATTCATTCAGACTTGAAAACACGAAGTGTAGAATTGCTGTGAAGTTTCTGTTATATTTCGTGTATATAAGCATCAAGACAAGAAAATCTTTTTCACTCAAAGGAGGCTTGAGTGTATGTCAAGCTTTGGAGAAGATAGCTGGAGGCCGCTTGACTCAACAGAGAACAACAAGATAGATAAAAAAAAAAAAAAAGCAACATTTTTAATAATTCAGATTGAAAGTATGATGAAGGGCTTTATTTCTGTGCAAGTCCTTTGAAGAAGAGTTGGCAGTCTCACATAAGAAGAGCTGGGAGATTGTTGAACAGATCAGTCGAAGAGGCAGCCTTTGTATACCTTTTTGTGCTGAGCTGGAGTCAGACATGCAAAAGAAAAGGAAAGGAGCAAACTTGGCTGTGAAGAGAAAGGAGCCAGAATCTTGAATGCCTTGTGAGCTGTGTGACTGCAGCGCGTAGGGCAGATGTTTTCCTCCAGCCTTGCTGTTGGAAGGGCAGCAGTGGGACAAAAAGGGTTGTGAACATATGGCCCATAAGGACATAGTTTGTATGGAGGCAGTTTCCTAAGGGTTGATGTGAAGTTTGGTTTAGAGAGTGCTGCAGTTATTTTTGAAGACATGGTTTAGCTCTCAGTAAAAGAGGGAGATCTGATCTTATAAGATCCTAGCATTCAATCAGTGTTTTATTTGCCACCGGAGTGGGATGGCGAGATGGAAAACAGGAGCAAAGAAGCTTGGCAGTAGATAGGAAGGGAGAGGAATTAGAGGATGCATTAGATAAATGTCAGCCTGGGAGCCTGATGCATGCTGTGTTCTTGCAGCAATGCCTGGTGCTTTCTGAGAGTCTTGGTTCCTATAAGGGATCTGTCGTACCAGTTACCACCTTCTCATAGTCCAGTTGATGAGAAGAATTGCTGCACATGGTCTGCCATGAGTGAAAGCTGCTTCTGTCCTCTAAACCATTTTAGCAGCAGGCTCCCATCACAGGAAAGTGCTGCTAAGCCCCCTCTGCCTTTTAAGAGATCCATCCTATTACCTTAGTCAGTAATAAACTGTCCAAGATTCACAACCAGTATAACAGCCTCCCTGGCTGTGACTGTGAACCTCATTATACCTTTTTTTACTGTACTGAAAGTCCACCTCTTCTTAGTCTTTGCCTTGTATTTCTAAATCAATTCCTGTCATGGGAGAGTATTATACAAATTTTGAAAAAAAAAATAATAATTGTGCAGCTGCATTAATCAAAGGAATACTGTGCTGAAGGAAATGTCAGGCCTAATAGCTTGTCAGTGATCAGTGGCAGAAAAGCTGCTTTCAGCTAGTTTGTATGGTTTCTTCGACACTAATTAAGAGACTCAGTACCTTTTAAAATGTGATAAAAGGCGGGGGAGAGTGGGAAAAAGCCCGGAGATGTGCTGTACCAGGAGTGGAAAATGAGGTCTGCCACATGTGAGGAGCTGTAGCTCTAAGCACCCTTGCCTTTAAGGTTGTCGCCCTGTGTCATCTGGGTTAGTAGTACATGTAATTCCTAGTAAGTCAAAATCCTGAGCTGGTTATCAGGCAGTTGTCTGTTTTTCTTTCAAAGAGGGTTTTTTTCTGTTGCCTGCCCAGATGGGGAGGGCCACAAGGGTCACGAACTGGCTATGCTTACCTGCAAGATCAAGGCACTGTAGTAGCACCTGACTGTTAGTGCTCCAGACCTGATTTATAACTCAGTAGAACCTACATAAGTTTGATTGGCATGCATTAGAAATTGTAACAGAAAACCAAGAAAGTTGTCCTTTGTTCCATACTGCTGTTGATGCTGACATTGCTCAGGACTGTCACTGGGATGCAGGGGGGGGCACCAGGGGGGAGTCTTGGCAGTGCAGAGTAGAAGGGATGTGTTCTGTGAGGACATGTGTGTTGTCATTTTGCCATCGAGGTGGACATCTCGCTGTAGGCCTGACTCATCTGTGTCCAAGCAGCTGCCAAAAGAATGATCTTTGATTCTCTCAGTTCTCACCAAACCTTACTGCTGGGTGTGTGATCTATCCAGTGCATAAAAATCGCTGACTTTATTACCTCATATAACCCAGACTAAAAACTTTATACGGCCCTGGCTATTCTCTACAATTGCTATTATCAGAAAATTCCTATGAGAGAAATGTCAGCTTACCACCCTCTTTATATCCCCCGGTGGTTCATTCTCAAAGGAATCAAAAGATAGAATTATACGTGATGAGCTGAGCTACGTGGGGGGAAAAAAATCGTGTGGTTTGGGTTGGTGTGTTATTAGGGAAGCTGGTCCACTGAGTGCCTCATCCATCATGATGCTCTTCTCTCATTCGTTATTTAAATGAGATGTCCTCATATCGTGTCCCCACCCCAGTTCTTCAGCACAGTAGTTTTTTCACAGAAAAGTGAGAGATGCTTGGCATTTATTGTGGCAGTGCTATAAGAAAAGGCAATGGCTGTACCAAACCACAGCTGAAGAGGATGATGTGTAACTGAACTGTTTCTTGGAGTTGGTCTATGAGGAAGAGCCAAGGGTGTTGGTGGGTGGGCTTTAAGATGAACTAGAGTCAGAATTAGGAATGTACCTGAGACATAAGTGCAAAGTATTTTTCTTACCACTAATTTTGTTGTCATTAATAGGTTTCTTTTACTCCATACTTCAGTTTACAGAAACTGTGGGGTTTTAAGCAAATGGGATCCAGGATGAAAGTGAGGCAGTTTTCTTTCTCTTTCACATAGATACGTAGATACATACACTTCCCTCCAGCTAATAGTTAAAATAATATTTATATTGGGCAAATAATTTCAGCAATGAGAAATTCAAAATGAAATTCTTCCTTTGCCTTAACTGGGGCAGTGGCTTATATTTGGTAATGGGTAATTTGCTGCATGGCAAGTCTCTTCATTTTGTCCACAAAGTCCATATTTGCAGCTGAGAAACCTCCTTTTTTTTTTTTTTTTTTAATCATTTAAGCAGCTATGTTATAACAAAAACTATTTGTTTTTTACTGTCTTTTTCTGGTTAATGTTTGACTGAAAACTTTACCATACTTGTCCTGGCAAAAACCAAACAAAACCCAACCAAACAACAAAAAAACAACCACTAAGATTGCAGATTCTAAGCTCATAAAAATTGCTTTGCTTTTTTGATTGGCTTTTGAGCCAGCAGGGTGTGTTCCTTGTATTCCATCAAATTTTGCCCAGCAACCAGGCAAACATGCCTTTTTAAATTAAAACCGTGGTATTCATTAACATGATTTTGGTAACCAGGACTTTAAGACTGAAACACTGAAATGTCAGAACACTTAGAGCAAAACATAGAGCAAAGATGGTGCTAGAAAGGTCTGCACATCATTTGTCCTGACAGTGTGGCTATGGTAAAGTATTGTTTTGCAACAGGTAGGTAGAGCCCAGAGTTAGAGATATTTCATGCTGTGTGGCATTTCTACAGGAAGAGAAGCAACTCTAGCTGCTGCTTTTGGTATGTATAGGTAGGGAAGAGGCCTGAAGGAGAGCATCAGATGCTGAAAAATGCTGAGAGCACACATGCTGGCCTGAGGAGCCAGGAGCCCTGCACTAAGGGCATGAATGAGCAGTAGAAAGTCTGCCCCAGCTTTTGGAAGAGGGGATGTGGAGGAGCATCCATGAAGTTAAATGCCAGGAAACCTCACTTCATATCTCCAGGCAAGCAAGCCTATCTGTCTTAACTTTTTTGATCAAGCTTCAGTGTGTGTGCGTGTGTATATACATACATATATATATATATATACACACACACACATATATATATATATATATACACACACACACCTGCTGCCTCAATTTTAGGACCTAATCTTTTCAGCACTGGTCCAAGTTATCTGTAACCAACAGATTCTTGGTACTTAACCTCTGAACTACCCACTCCCCTGGTATGACTTTTGTCCTACTTCTGTTAGGAAGGAAAAAAAAAAAAAGGTGTGTATTTGTTCTGGATAAACTCACCCAGAGGAGGTTTTCAACCACTAAATGTAGTGGAAGAAAACAGAATTGGATCAAACAAATCCAGTCTAAAGTCTGCAATTAGTATTGGCATTTGGAGACTTTCAAATAATAGGTCATATTCACTGTGAGGATGAAAAATAATAAATATTGTAAAGTGTTTACTCTTCAGTTAAAGTATTTGCCCTGGATATTTTAATAATAGCAGTTTTTTTTTTTTTTCAAAAGTAAGATGAAGCCTTGCAAATCATCTAGAGCTTATTGTCACAACCCTTACCTCTGTAGGAAGAAGAATATAGCATTCATCATAACACTTTTTTCCATATATTTTGGCTCTGAAGGTTGGTGGCTGCAAGAGGTCTATAAAAACTTCGGCTAGAGTAAAACCCTTTGTTGTTCAGGTCATTGGCCTAAAGGTCATTCTGGTGCCACAAATAAATAAATAAGGCAGACTTCAAGTTTTCAGCTTTCCATTTGACTAAAATGTAGCATCTGAGATGTAAGGTTCTAGCTGGGTCATGCCATTAGGTAAAATGTTTGTGAACTGCAATAGTGCATCATGAGAGAAAGTTTTAAGTGTGTAAGGTCCAGTCCTTGTGTGCCTTGGTTTTCAAAAATGGCCTTGCAAGATACATTCAGTTATAGAAATGCTGTTTCAGAAGGATGAGTAACATTTTCCTTCATGATTGCTGCTTACTTCTTAGATGTAATAGGTTCCAGTGGCACTACTTAAAGTTAAGCGTGTATTTAATTGCTTTTGCTGGATGAGCATATTCGCAAGTCTGAAACCGCATGAGCTATTGTTCAGTACATAATGGCTGGTACATCTTCCCATGAAGTTACTGCATTAATTCTTCACTGTGACAATCCAGGAAGTTAACATGAGTTACAAAAAGTTTCCACCATAAGGTCCTAGTTTGTCCCATACATTGCAGGGTGGCAATAGAAGTTATGTAGCTTGTAATCACTGTGAAGCTAATTGCCAGTTAAATCCAATGGGAAATATCACTGGGTTTATTCCAGTTATTAGTAAATGGCAGTCTGTGCTAATACATATTTACACCTGTCTTACGATTTTAAGTGGAGACAGCAGGGTTTCAGAGGATATTGAAATGAATTCAATATCACTTTAGGTGGTCTTCCATCACTTGGTGGTCTTTCTATGCCAGTGGTTTATGAAGTGCACTGGAAGTGTGACTGTGCTGACAGTTTTCTACTGCCTCTGCTCATGAGAGATCTGTTCTGCTCATAAAAATTGCTTCACCTCCAGGACTGACAAATTGGCACTTCTTGCTAGTTATGTTCAAATGGGCTTTTTATGCAAATAGATTGGTTTTGATTCAATTCAAGGCTGAAATATCAGGAAAAGCTTCAACAACCAAAATGTTCTGTTTTGTCAGTAAAAGGATACTGAAACTGCCTAATTTGAATTTGAATATGAGCCAGCAGTGTGCCCTGGCGGCCAGGAGGGCTAACCGTGTCCTGGGGTGCATCAAGCACGGCATCGCTAGTAGGTCAAGGGAGGTGATTGTCCCGCTCTACTCTGCGCTGGTGCGGCCTCACCTCGAGTACTGTGTGCAGTTCTGGGCACCACAGTATAAAAAGGACATGAAACTGTTGGAGAGTGTACAGAGGAGGGCTACGAAGATGGTGAAAGGCCTGGAGGGGAAGACGTACGAGGAACGGCTGAGGTCACTGGGCCTGTTCAGCCTGGAGAAGAGGAGGCTGAGGGGAGACCTCATCACAGTCTACAACTTCCTCGTAAAGGGGTGTCGGGAGGCAGGAGACCTTTTCTCCATTAACAGCAGTGACAGGACCCGCGGGAACGGGGTTAAGCTGAGGCAGGGGAAATTTAGGCTCGACATCAGGAGGGGGTTCTTCACAGAGAAGGTGGTTGCACACTGGAACAGGCTCCCCAGGGAAGTGGTCACTGCACCGAGCCTGTCTGAATTTAAGAAGAGATTGGACTGTGCACTTATTCCCATGGTCTGAACTTTTGGGTAGACCTGTGCGGTATCAAGAGTTGGACTTGATGATCCTTAAGGGTCCCTTCCAACTCAGGATATTCTATGATTCTATGATTCTATGATTCTAATTTAAGGGACATCATCTAAGAATCATAGAATATCTGAGTTGGAAGGGACCCACAAGGATCATCGAGTCCAACTCCTGGGTCCCTAAAGGACCACCCAAAATAAATAAATAAATAAGATCATGTATATGAGAGCATTGTCCAAATGCTTCTTGAACTCGGCAGGCTCGGTGCCATGACCACTGCTCTGGGGAGCCTGTCCCAGTGCCCGACCACCCTCTGGGTGCAGAACATTTCCCTAACCCCCAGCCTGACCCTCCCCTGTCCCAGCCCCATGCCGTCCCCTCGGGTCCTGTCGCTGTCCCCAGAGGGCAGAGCTCAGCGCCCGTCCCTCTGCTCCCCTCGTGAGGGAGCTGCAGGCCGCCATGAAGCCTCCCCTCGGCCTGCTCTGCTCTGGGCTGAACAAACCAAGGGACCTCAGCCGCTCCTCATACATCTTTGTTGCCCTCCTTTGGACATTCTCTAACCGTTTTATATCTTATACTGTGGTGCCCAAAACTGCACACAGTGCTCGAGGTGAGGCTGCACCAGCACAGAGCACAGCGAGACAGTCCTTTCCCCTGACTGGCTGGCAGTGCCGTGCCTGAGGCACCCCAGGGTAAGGTTGGCCCTCCTGGCTGCCAAAGCACGCTGCTGGCTCATGTTCAACAGAATTTAGTCTTTCTACTCTCTCTGATTACTCAGTGGGGGAAAAGAGCGTTATCAGAGGGGGTACTCTGAGGGCCTACTTAGAGCTCCTGCTCTGAATGCTCTGAACTACCCTTCAGGAGAACTTTTTTCTTTCCTTGATCACGTGGGAAGTAATCTCTTCACACAGACCATCTTTTGGCATCCTAAAACTGAGGCAGCAGGAATACCTTTCAAGGTGGTGAATAAAGTTAAACAGATCTCCTTGTCTGAAGATAGAGAAGTGAATATGCAGGTCTGGGCTGAAGTCAATGTGAAATCCATTAGTGGTGTTATAATAGTAAGTAGTTCATTTTGGTTATCTTCTCTAAAATTGGGTAGAATGTCAGGTAAATTAAAAAAAAAAAGTGTGTGAGAATTTTGTTAAAATCGTCAAAACAAAGAAAATGCTGAATTACCTTATTTTGTTCCATGTGATTCATTCCACATGTTCCTTTGTTTCAGACATCAGCAACAAAAACAGAAGAGCAGATTTCTTTTGGAAATGCTTTTTCCACTTATGTGGCACATGGAAATATGGATTGTATTGCCTGTAGGCTGGGTTAAAGTAAACCAGTCTCAAAATATGTCAGCCAGCTGATGCAAGCACCAGTGTGAAATCAGGTTGGGGTATATTTGAATGTGGAAGAGTTTGTGTGAGCAAGAAACATGTGCCTTTTGTTGGGATATACAAGTGAGCTGTAGAAAAAGGTAGAATAAGTGTTGTCATATTCATTTGTTAAATTATATTGTTCCCAACTTAATGGCTATTTAGTGGAGTTTTAATTTCCACTCAGCAGCACGCTAGCCCAGCAGCTATGTCTAAACTGTGAAGAAAAGCTTGTCTCCTGCTTCTAGAAGCAGCGTGGGACAAAGGTAGATCTGGGGTGTCATGGGAAAGGTAATCCTGTGACTTCTGATGGGCAGATAGAAAATGGTTGTAATTTAGAGGTGTTTTGTTCTGGGCAGTGGCAGCTACCAAAATTCCTGTGAGTGCTGAGTCCCCAGCAATCGCTAACAGTGTCTGGAAGTGCAATCCAATCAATGCTGCACTTTCAGCTTTGCAGTTTCACTTGAGTTTTCTTAAGACCAGTTTTGTGACAGCCCACGTGTTGAGCCTCGGTGGTAGAAGAGCAGGTTTGAAAACTTGTGCCCCTCAGTAGGAGAATAACTGGTGACTCGGTGCTGTGTGACTTTAGCTCTGTTTTTTCACGTGGAAGAATGCAGATTCCCTCTTGGGCCTGCTGGGGTTGCAGGTTAGTCTTTTTTTCTGGAGTGGAATTTAAAACGTTCCAAAGGACAGGGAGCCATTTGCATTGACTGTGGCTGAAGCCAACCACTAGGGATGATGCTGAACTCCATTAGAATAAAACCAGTCAGCCTCTCATCCTGGGGAGAATTTCCTGAGTTGCTGCTGCCCATGCTGACATTTGTGCCCTGTAATGGGTGCCATTTAAGGAAAAACTTTGGTTTATTGCTGTATGAAGTTAAGCTGCAGATAAGTCACTTTCTGGCAGAAGTATCTACGCATTCTGAATTATGCCTGATCGTTTTGGTGACAAAAATAAACTTTTATTGCTTTTTATTAGTCAGCCTTGCAGATTCAGCACAGCTGTGGATGAGTGAGCTGGAGTCTATTCTGCTTGCAGGTAGCTCACAGAATCATTAACTATTTGCTATAGTCATTGAGAATCATTAACTATTTCCCCATCTTTATTGTTACTGATACACAAGCCTTAAAGACTCAGTTGGAGACTCAGAAAACTGTTTGAATTTTTCAGGGCTAGCAATTAGGAAAAACATCTTTTCTTTACTTCTAAATTGAGCAAGGTTGATTTAGAAGGCAGAGAAAGTAAACACATACTGCTGTTTCACAAAGTCACCTTAGAGAGTCTAATCATCTTTTAATTTAGAGCAGTGCCTTTGGAGGGCAGCAGGAAGCACTTTATGGTACAGTAAAGGGTGATACCCTTTCATCAGTGAGTATGACTATAAGAATTCAATGAATTAATGTTTTTGTGAAGCCAAGAAATAAAGTAATGAATAAAAATTCCCCATGCCAATGATCTGTATTCCTTCCCCTTTCAGGGTAAGGAAGAATGCCTGTAAAAGTACAGTTTACTCTCACACGCACGTGTTGTGTTGCCAAATGGAATGAAAGTAGTTTTTTCATGAAATCCTGTGTGGTTTTTTTTTGTCTTTTTTTTTTTTTTTTTTCCTGGTTGGCAAAGGATAAATCAATGACAAGAATTTCTTATATGCAACTTGCACAAATGCGCCTAGCATTTAAGCAGTTTATCTGCAATTCTAACGGGTTGCATTACTGATGAATTACTCCACCTTAAAATTTAGCCTCTGCCAAGATTTCAGTGGTGACTTTGGCATGCAGGGTACCAAGGAGACAAGTGCAAATAGGAATAAAATTCAGATATAGTCAGCTATTGAAAACATTGAACAGAACAGATGCACACCAGAATACCGAACTATTGCGTGTTGCAATTGCTGGAGATCTGCTAGTTAGACATACATAGGAATTTGCATAGGTGTCATGAAATGGCATATGTCTCTTTCAGAGAAAGCATGGGATTGACAGTTAATTTTTAAAATCTTGCCATTTAGAGTTGTTCAGAGTTGTAAAGAGGTAAATTTCCTTTTAGAGTTTCCTTGATATACTTCAGTTTTGTCCTGCAGACTGTGCTATTTTAATTTTTTATGCTTAAGCACATTAGTTTTACTTTTCAGAGGGAGCACAATTTGAGTTTCCTCTGTCTCAGAGTACCAGTTGTGAATGCTCTCATGGAGCCTCTACTCAATGCATTCTAAACTTGGATCCCTTTTGAGATGAGGATGAGACAACAAGAGATGTTCCCTTGGCACAGGTGCAAAGGTTTTTCAAGAGTTCTCTCAATTTCCAAGTTTTTAACTTGTTCCTTCATACTGCAGTACTTTTATTTTCACTATAGGGTAATAGGACAGGTTTCAAAGCACACTGTTTGGTGCAGCTAGCATTGCGTGTTCCTTTGTTTAGCCCAACATGAAGGCCTCCTAGATGTGAGCATGTGCCATTGTCAGAACCAAGAATATAGAGCTGGTCCTGTTAAAGTTTATGGAGCAGTGTGCTGGCCCCTTAGGCACACTGGAGAATCCTAGCAACATCAAAGCACTTTTCCTCTGATCTCTAATTTGAGAAATACCTGAAAGTCTTTGAATTTTGTATGATTGATCTTTTCATTAGTCCTAATTTTCTTTTCATTACATTGGTCAGAGAATCTATCTTCATTCGAGAAATGTCTCCACAGTACTGTTGCTTTGTACGAATATGCAGCAGTGCATGTTCATGGAGTGCTGTACAATTTCTACATTCTGTATATGGATTATGAAGAATTGTACTGTTGTTCTGTGCCATCATAGAGGCTTGAATGGCTAGCATTATTGATTGCATATCTTAAAGATTTATATTTAAAAATACTCAGTGAAGGAAACAGTGTAGTTGATGATGTGTAGTAGGAAAATCTACCTTCTGTCCTTTTTCAAAAGGACAGTAGGGGTCATTTTGTAAAGCACGTGTAACTCACAGTGACTTCATCTGGAACTGCAAATGCTCAGCACTTTGTAGTAATCAGCCCCATGTCTCCTGATAAAATTATGCCCTTGTGGCTTTCTTGTCTCAATTTTTCCATAACTAATATAATCCAAACTATATTATCCTATTAGGAGACTCTTTTCCTCCAACAAGCAGCGTGCACCTGTCTGTTTACCAGGAAGAAAGCAGTAACTCTGTTCTGCCTTTGTTTCAGTGTTAAAGGAGATAATTCAGGCTGTACATAGGGGAGATTGAGCTAGTTCAGTTAAAATAAGTACATTAATTCTTGAATTGAGACTTTATGCTTTTGTTCCTTCATTATTCATTTTACTTATTCTGGCTATCTCTGCAGTGGATGGGGAGAGAGAGGCTCCTTCAGAGCACAATTAGGGCACCTATCCCAGGTCTCTGTTTGGAGTTAACTCTCTTCTTTTCACCAGCTAGGGGACATAGCCTCGGAGCTCTGTAGGTGCCTATCTCCACTTAGGCACATATGCTGGTTGGCTTGTTTAGGGTCGGGGGAAGGATGAAGTTTCTCTATAGAGGAACTGCTATTATATAAAAAGTGCTTCTACATTATAATTAATGAGTTTCCAGTCAGGCAAAATGCAGAGTTTGAGCTGATGGGAACTCTCGTCACAAGTAGATATAAATGCAGATGCATTGTCAAAACTTTGAGTTATCCCACAGTCTTCCAAACAAGAAGTAAGGAGCGTGTTACAACAAAATGTTTTCCTTTCCCACCTCCATGATTAAGTTCTTTCTGTTACTTCAGAGCCAGGTGGCTTGAAGCATTCTGTACCATTTCTGTCTGTATTATATGGAGTTAAAATTGCCAAGAGAAGTGACCTTTAGGAAGTCAGAATTCAGCCAATTGAAAATTTGGAAAGGCAAAAGTGTTATTTTTAGCAGTAGAAGCTCTGTAAGATGATGTGCAGCACAGAGCAAAAGGTATTCAGGTTTTCACAGAAGGGCTGTGAAAACAAGCCTTTTGCAGGTGTGTGAATAGCCGGCAAAGCCACTGAAGCTTCCTCTAGCTGCTGTGAATTTTGGGAAGTACTCTTTAGACGACCTTTCTTTTTTCTTGGTGTGTATGTGTGTGTTAATATCAATCCCTGTTTATGGAGCTGAAACTTTTCACGTATCCATGTGTGCCACCCACAAAATGGCATGCGTGTGCTGCTTGTGTGTCATGTTTGCAGAGACATTTGGTATTCTGAGTGGAGACAGAGTCTTCAAAAGACTGGGGGAAAAAGGTTCAGCCTTTGACTCAAAATCTCCACTGCCCTTCTTTTGTTATCCTCTTTCCCCTTCCATATTTGTTTAAGCATAATAGAGAGTCAGGTTGATGGACGTGAAGAAAAGGCAATTGTAACAATTGTGAATCTCTCTAAAAAATGTTACTGCTATGAACTCATGGTAGGTGGCAGATACCCCCTTGGCAGAGGACAGTTCGTATTTATTTTCTCTGCCAGGTACTCATCAGTGCAAAGGAAAACCAATTACAGCAGAGGTCCTCTGCATTCCTGTCTATCCGAGAGAGTGATGGCAGCTAACCCATAATAAAGTGCCTCTTGCATAATGAAATAGCTATGGTGAGAATCCCTTCATTATACACGTGCCTAGTCTGTGGCACCTTTGTGAAGTTACTCCCCTGTTCAAGTGCTCCTGGTGCAACAGCATAGGTGTGAATGCTGAAAGCTGCTACAAAAGAGCTTCCATGTCATGTCGCTCGCTTGCTCTCCCTCTTACCATCTGTGCTAATGCAACTGGAGCTAGAACAACTGTGTAACTCTAGATGAAGAGGGAAACCACTGTGCTGGTTTAAAGGAGGAGTGAGTGCCCCTGGTGATAGCTGCCTTTTGGTGCTGAAACAGACCATAAAGTACATGATTGCTCCCACACAGTCTCCAGTGTGAGGGGAAGGGACCAGAGAGTGGTTTGAAAGTACACACTGAAAGTATAAATACTTTGGGGCTTATTCCATGGAGAAGTAAACTTAAAGCTCCTCCTGCTGTTACTGAGAACCACCAGCTGATGTGCGGGTCTTGTGTTACTCTTCAGCAGGCACCCTAGTGGCAGGTTGATGGATGAATCTTGCCAAGTAACAGCATCATTCAATAAGCTCATATTTTTTCTGTGTTTCTTCCTCATCATTTACTGTAAAATAGTTAAGCAGTCCTGATCTTTGGGCTTAGGATGTTTCTGTAAAACAAAGAAGAGCCTATGTTGCTCATATAACCCTATGAATGAGGAAGCAAAGGCCCCTGCTGAAAGATGTGTGCTTGCACTGTCCATCTGTTCTCCATCTCTGGAGAAAACAATGTAGAGGTAAAGATGGTGCAGGAGTCAAAGAACTTTGAAACATGCTTTGCCTATTTTACTTTGCAAATTGTTCACAGAACTCTAAATACATTCTTAAAAACCATTTGAAGCACGGATGGCATTTGAGTTTGTTCTGTGTATAATTTATACACATTTCAGCTGCAGACTGTAGCCGACATTGCTTGGATTACTTGTAAGTCATTAAGGACCAGGTTTTTCAAAGATCACAGTCCCAGCAAGAAAGGCTAGGACTTGAAATGCAGAAAATTTTTTTTCATGCTAGCTAAAATCACAAGATGGCCATTGCCTTGTGAGTTGGGCACCTGGTGTTGAGGATTATCACCTGAAAATCTGTTCCTGTGCACACTCCTGAGAAGTGGTCTTGAATTCTAGTGGCTTTGTTTTTCTCACAGGTCAGTGTCCTAACATTGGAAGACTACCTTGGATTTTGCCTGTTATATGGCCAAAATAACTGCCTTGACCTGATTTTACAAACTGGATTTGCATGTCTGCAACATACTTTACGTGACTTTCTAGGTAAGTGTACTTTTGGGTTGAAAACACTTGTAAGTCTTCAGGGGAAAGTTCAAATAAACTCCTGAGTGGTGCATGAATTGTTTTTCTAGACTGCTGTTGTTGTTTTTAATAAGATCCATCTGCCTCAAATTTACTTCTGTATAGAGTATAGCAAAATCACGTGCACCACCACTGAAAGTTTCAAACTATAGCTAATGAGAGCCACATAAAAACTTGTGCATCAGCTCCTGAACTGAAAGTTTCACCTTCAGAGTACAGGATCAAAAGCGCAATAGAAATCATTGCTCTGATGTCTCTATTGAGCAGACAGTATCATTAGTACATTTTTTCTAAGTGCTATTTCTCTCTAGTGTGCATTACCATTAAAACTTCCAGTACTAACGTCTACATTACTTTCCTTTTGAAATGAGGGTTCATTCAGTGCCTTCGCTGGTTGCTTGAACTATGAATGATTAGCTCTGCATGAGGCACTTTGTAACCCTCCCGGTGGAGGAAGCCATATGAAAATAAATGTTACCTTCAGGTATATTTTGCATACTGTAGCTGTGTGTAATTACTGAGCCTGGGATTCACCATTCTGCTGACCCAGAATTCCCCAATGTGCTTTGTGCAGGTTTTGTGGCAGTTTAAACAAATGTAGTTGCAAAGGATTACAGAGATTAGTTGTTATTTCTGTTATGTAAGATAGAAGAATAGGCAACTATTACATAATACATTCAATGTTATTAAAGTATGTCCTTCTTTGGAGGGCCACCGCTTTGAGGGTCTGGCCTTACAAAGTCATTAACGGATCATTTTCTGATTATGGTCTATGGATCCCTAGAGGTCTATCATTTGCTGAGACCTGAGAAAGGTAATTAAGAAAGGCATGGATATTATTAGTATGTTAACACTCTAAGGTCTGAAGGAAATTACTATGGGTCTGTAAAAAAAAAAAAAATAATTTAGAGCTTCTAGCCAATACATGGGCATACCCTGCATTTTTTTCAGGTCTTTCTAGTAGGAGATGTTTAATCTGCCTCAGCAGATTTCAAATTCTGTAATCCCATCATAGTTTAGAGGCACTTTGAATGCATGTGTGCGTTCCCTGGGTGTGGAGGTGAAAACAGCATGGCTGTGGTTACTAACCTGTTGAGCTACCTCACAAAATTCATGTTAGTAAATGGTAGAAATGGTCTGGACCTGTGCAAACCAACATCGAAATCAACATCTGTCGGGGCTGCTGTTGTGTCCTGGGAAAGTCATAGATGAAACTACAGGACGGATAGGAATCATCTGTTTCCAGGTTTTAAAAAAACACCCCTTCCCTCCTCCCCATAAATTTAAACTCTCTTTTGTTCAAGTGAGGTGGAGGAGTTTGGATAGCCCCAGAGAGTTCTTTACTGTTGCAGCTGAACACTTCTCAGCTTTGTCCTCCTTGTATTTGCTGTTCTGCGTAGGGCAAATTTACCAAGAAGCTCAGCTGAAGCTGAGAGAAGATCCTCTGACTTGGAAAATGCCTCTGAATAAATTATCCACTGTGAAAGAATGATACGTTTTCTACCTAAGAGCCAAAAATGTGAAACAGTAAAGGATGTTCTTAGAATATTTGCTGAGAACCTGGGCTCCCTGGAGGAAAATGAAGCTTCTGGAGGGTGATTCAGACAACCCATTTCAGGAATCTGCCTCTCTTTAGTGACTGTATGTGGAAGTCAGGTATCAGAGTGGGATTTAACTGCCCCATTAAGTAAAGTTAAATGGTGTGAATGCCCTTGGTCAGCAGCTTTCAGGGGGCTGAGCAGTGCAGGTAGAGCGTGGCAGCTGTGCCTTTAGTTGGGGACTGCATGGACACAGCAGCCAGAAGTAGCACTGGGGCAGAATAGATGCACAGATGCGTGCAAATCCAGAGGGGAAACTAGAGTTTCCCATTGTAGGCTTTCTGGACAGCAATTAAATGGATAACTATTTATATTCTTTAATTTTAGTCACTTTCAAATGGTTATAGTCTCTTCTCATTCCCTGTCCTTTGGTCGATCTTTCCTGAGAGCAAGGGCACTCTCCAGCTCTCACATAAACTCAACACTTTCCGCTGCATAGGCAACGTAAAAAGGCTCACACATTTCATTTTCTTTTGCTACAACATATATGTAGCTGGGTTCAAACTTGTTTCTATGTAGATTTTTTAGTTATTTTTTTTTCTTTTCAAAACTCAATAAATGTGCTGAGGAATACAAGTACTTGTAGGCACTTGGTGAAATTCCTAATGTTTTTATACAGAAAACAAGTTTAGGTGTTCACAGGAGCATCTTTAGGCCCTGCAGCCCACAGATTCACGGATTCTTGACATATCTCTACAAATGAGCAGTAATTTTTGGAGACAATGCAACGCCATTGATTCTGAAAAACATAAATTAAGATACTGAAAACAAGGTCTCTATTTGGGGCTGATTAGAGGCCTGCCTCGCGGAAGGCTGACTATTGCCAATCCTCATGGGAATGAGGGACTTAAACATGTCACTGAAATATGTACTGCAAGTTCCTTCATGATAAAGTCTCAGATAAATAGGAAATACCTCAAACATGCATCTTGGGAAAGCCAAACAAATTTCAGATGGAAATGAATGGAAATTAATTCAGGGTGTAGACTTAAACCCAGCCTCTAGGGATACAGTAATTGTGCCTTTTAGAAAATGGTCTCCTGCCCTTTGCATTTTAACTATCTATAATTACTTTTGTGGTTTGTTGGTTGTTGAGGAGCTTGACAAGCTGGGAATTGGCGGATTCAGTGTTGCCTTTATTTACAGTGCTTTTGCCAAGTCATTAAGTCAGCAATAGGAGGCTTTATTCTGACAAAACTAATCCCTCAGTGTGGCCAGACACCACATATTCCATTTAACTTCGTGCCACTATATAAAACTGTTTTAGCCAAAATTTAGGCTGGCAGGAATTGTCAGAACACCACCAAAATTAGTATAGATAAGCCAAATTTTTTTTTCTTCCATCCCTGTCATGTTTTTTTTTCTTTTTTCTTTTTCTTTTTTTTTTCCTCGCAATGAGCTGTGCAAAGAAGATTTTTACTAGGGCTTTATGTAGACCTAGATGACTTCTGTTGCTCCAGTGAGGTTATTCTTATACTGCCAAAGGGGCAGGAGAAAGACAGACACTCCTGCAGGGACATGGAAAATGCCAGGTAGCCCCAAGAGCTTTTGGAGGTTGTTGGATTTGTTTGATTCATAAACAGAACAATATTGCCTGCTGCACATTGAGTTCTATTTGCTTGGGTTCGCCAGTATTGTCCAGCTCTCCCAGTAGCTGTCTTTAAACGAGGATGAAGGACTAGTACATAATGCAGTTGTGCTACCAACGTCAAGGATTGTTGAATAACCGTCGTGGGGCATAGTCCAGAGATGTGCTGTGTGGAGAGCTCAGGGGCACTGTGACATTGTGTGGTACAACTACTAATTGTTATTATTCTTTCTTTCTAAAATATCAGGGCATGTTTCTATCATCATTCTGCAGCTTTTACTGTCCTTGTACAATTTGGCCCTGACCTCATCAGAATAATATTTGAATCAGAAATGAGCAAATATCTAACATCTTTACACTGAAATTTTCCCAGTTTTATTAACTGTGGGTGTATTGAAAACTGACATTAGCAGGCACTCTGGCACCAGCAGTCTGAGGGTTTCTGGGGAGGAAGGGGGCAGGTGTGGAGTTGTTCCGATAAACTTAATGCTATAAGATCAGGCAATTTATAAATTACCATGGGATACAAATTCTTATGACTTGACTATTTCGCAGTGAAAATTAACAACTATAAAAAGTAATTTCAGGTTTAACTCTTCCAGAGCGAGTGGAATTCTGTGTGGAATATGTTTGACTAAGATTGTCATGACTGTTGTTAATCTTCAGTCATTTTTTCACTCCAGAAATAAGGGTCAGGTTTAATCCAGAGCTGGCACATGGGGAAGGCTAAATGCTGTGAGAGAAGGGGCGAAGTTCTAATAGCGATAGCGTGCTTTCATGAGATGGGAGGGAAGCTGATTTCACTTTTTAAAAAAGAGAGGACAAGGATAAATGATCACAGCATTAACTGATTTGTAAGCTGTTTTTTACTAAAGAAGCAAATTGTTTTGGTAACTAACATGTGATACAAAATGTCATCTGCTCCAATCTTATTTTTGCTCATACTCACGGGGCTTTTTTAAAATTAGGTGTAACAGGCAACAGCCCATAAAGCACTGGAGATAGAGGTGAAGATTCCTGATGGAAAATATTCAGTAAATTTGGTGATTTCTAAGTTATAGATTAATTAATGCCTTCAAGACTTGAAAGAATCTCTAAAATCCAAAATTGACTTTCTTCATGCAATAATAGTGTGTTGTCTTGAGAAATTCTTCTGTCATTATTATGTGAAATGGGATGCTAGCTGTTTCCTAACAGCCTACAGGAAAACAATGGTAATTAGAACGTTAAAGGGTCAGAGTTAGTGTTTTTTTTTTAATTTTGGAGATGTTTTTTAATTTTGGATAAACTGCTCCAATTTCTTACCTGCAAGATTTGCTGCTTTTATTTCCATAAATTATTTAATTGAATAAGATAAGATCACGTTTGTTTGAAGAAAGGAAAAAAAAAACAAACAATGATCTTAATTAGGGGCAATGAGAAACTTATCTGCAATTTCTTTTGCACACATGTGCCATTGCTTCTGCAAGATTCTTATAAGTTACTGTCATGAATTGCAAGATTATGTTATCAGTATCATCAGGGATCAATTTCCTGACATTCAGATTTTCTGTTGGAAAATAGGAACTATTTTGAATGGTAAATCATAGAATCACAGAATGGTTTGGGTTGGAAGGGACCTTAAAGATCATCCAATTCTAACCCTCTGCCATGGGCAGGGACACCTCCCACTAGACCAGGTTGCCCAAAGCCCCACCCAGCCTGGCCTTGAACACCTGGGAAGTGTTCATACACAAATGGGAAGTCTTTTCCTTATTCCTATTAATGATAGTGCAAAAAGAGTAACTAAGGTGACAGAACAACCTGCAATATTAGCAGAAAAAAGACAAGACTGACCTTGCCTGAGATGGTAAATGGGAATAAATGGATGGGATAAACTGAGTTTGCAAGGAGAGATCCAGGCCAGGATGGTTAGGGCTGGGGCTGGAATCAGGACATGGTCTCAAAATCTACGTATGAGAACAGAAAACAGGGACAAACCAAAGGTCTGGAACTGGTCATGGAGCAGAATTCAAGCACCATTCATCAATCTGCTGTAAAGTAATTACAGAAGACTGCTGTCAAATGCAGCAACCATACCTGGTGTCACCATGGCCCAGCTAAAAGGACCGCTCATCCAGCATGTGCTGGCAGGACCCAGCTGGATGAAACTCAGAGCCAAATGGGTCAGTACTGGTCAACTGAGTGGGAGAGAGTGGGGTATGTGAGTGAGGAGGTAAGCTATGCATGTTGGGATGTAGAAATTTCTGAAAAGTGGATGGTCTATTTAAGTACGCTTCTAGGTAAAAATAACAAATTTATACTTCTGACTTTACTGTAACAGTTTTTTGTTCTGTTTCAGGGACAGAATGAGAGCGACAGACTATGAAGTGATTAGAGACATGGCTTCCCAGGAACTCTTGAATGGACCAGTATACAGAAAAAACAGAAGTCCAAGGGGGTCATTGGAGGATAAAAATGAACCAACTGAGTGGTGAAAACATTGATAGGATTTGAAATTCACCTTCAGTGAGTAGATGTTCTTTTATTATTGCTGTTGTGTTATTATATAAACCAAACACTCCCTGTACTGATTTGAGATCAGCAGAAAGGTTTCCATGTTGCAACTACCATTAGCCTGGCTAAAATTTCTGTGGAAAACAAGTGCTTAAGAACATATTTAATTTGATTGGTATTTAAATAACCACAATTTAATCTCTGACTCAGGGATCTTAGACTGTAGGACAGATTACTCCTGTGAATATTTGATCTACATTTCTCAGTGAAATGAAGCTTTGTTCATGCAGCTATGAAGCATTATTAGGTTGTAATCACACACAGAGTGGTCTTTGTTATAGAGCACTATTAATTACAAATGCTGTGCAATTTGCAGGCCATCTATTCTGACTGTGATTATGATGTCACTTGCACACCTGTGTCAAGAGTATTTTCCTCTCTAACTAGGACTCATTCTTTTGACTCAGCAAGGAGCTTCTTTTGATGGTGGAAATAGCTCATCTGTTGTCTCCATGGCTATAGAATAAGACAGAAGGGAGTGAAAACTTGGGAAACAGCCAGCAATTGAAGCAGGCGGTAAGCCCAAACTGACTGTGTGCCTATGCAACAGAGGGAGCATGTCTTGAATGTAATATGATTAAAAAAATAGGCTTAAAGCAGGCCTGTTTGCTGGTGTGCTTTTTGCACAGTGCAGTACATGTTAATTAGAGCTTTAGCGCAGCTTCTGAGCAAACATAATTTTCCCTCAAAGAGAGAGAAACAAGGAGGAGAATTTTGATGCTGGAAATAAGGTACTATGAATAAGAATCAGCAACAGTGGATTTAGTTTAAGCTGGACTGGAAATTGTTGCAGCTTTATTTTATGTTTTGTTTTTTTTTTTATAAAGGAAACCTATGTGTCAGCTTCGAGTAGTGACAGAGATGCTGAGAATTGGCATGTGAGGATAACGTGATAATATAGAGACACCAGGGAGGGTGTGTACACAAAAATGCATCTCAGTCAGGCAGAAAGCCATGCTGTGATTTCAGTAGAAAGCTACGAGAGGAAATCAATAACTTTCAGAAGGCCCCACAGTAAAGCAATAACATTATCTGCCCTTTCTTCATTCTGCTTCTCCCTTCCCCCTTTCCTCTCTTCATAAAGATACAGAGCTGCATGATCTCATATTTGAGTTTTGTTAACTCTGTGCCTCTGAGTACCTCAAGCAGTGAGGCAATTCAGGGAATACAAAGTGTCTCCAAACCAGACTGTAGGGATGGAGGGATAGGGACGTCACACAGGCTATTGGATTTATTGACAGGCTCTGATTGCCTTGGAGGCAGTCTGTGTAGCCTGCAGTCTCATGCACAGTGCCTCTATCACAACTGTGTTCTGGTCTTTAGAAAAACTCTTCTCACCGCATCTTAGTGCAGCCTTCACTCAGCTGTGCATTTTCTGATGTGTAGATCTACAGCGAGTCCATTTTACCATATAGGCTTCCATGCAGGGCAGGGTGATCTAGCTACATAGTCCCAGGTTATGGGCAGGCACAGACTTTGCAGAGCTTTACAGACTTAGTCTTCCAGATGTTTATTCATGTACTTGGCTGTATAAGCATTTTGGAATTGGGATCTCTTTTCTATGTAGTTGTGTGGTAGTTTAACACCAGTAGGCAGCCGTACCGCTCTTCTCGCTTCCCCTCTTCAGAAAGACAGAGGGAGAAAATATGGAAAAAAAACCTTCTGTACACCTTGGTGTTTGTGGGGTTGCTTCTCTCACATGTTCTCACCCCTCTCTCCCAGATGCTGTAGCACAGCAGATTTTCCCTTTCTTCAGTGCACTCTCCCAGAGGCCCAACCAGCATTGCTCACGGCTCGGCTCTGGCCAGCAGCAGGTCCCTTTGGAGCTGGCTGTGATCTGGCATGGGGCAGCTGCTGGCCTCTGCTCACAGAGGCCACCCCTGCAGCTCCCCCGCTATCAAATCCTTGCCACGTAAACCCAGTACATATTGTAGAAAGGTAATGTCAGCAATCCAGTGACATTAAGTAATAATTCACTTGGTTTCATTTGCTAGCTATTGGCACTGAGAAACTTATGCTTTTCTAGCATAGAATTAGACTGACACAGCAGTTAGGAAAAAATTCTTTTTTTTTTTTCTTTTTTTTTTCTGACAGTTGTGATTGCTTTTGCTCTTACCCAAGAGCTCAGTTCTATCTCTATGGAAAGTTAAGAAAACAGCCGTACCCTTGGCTCATTACAAGGAAATGATTCTCATTTGATATTTTTCCATGAAGTTATTGTTTTGTCAGAGCTCAATACACCAGAGCAGGAAAGATTATTTAAAAAAAAAAAAAATTCAGTGGAAAAACTCGGAGGAAGGAGCATTTAGCAGCATTCAGCATTTAGGAAAATCTTCTATAAACAAATACAATTTAATGACCATTTTTTCTAAGCTGTGAACTTAAAGTTCAGGCAGGCATTGGTTAGCTGGAAAACATAAGGAAAAGACTATTTGAGGTTCGTCCTCAGCTGCAATTGAGGTGCATAATATACATGAAGTACATAGAAGAAGCAGCATACTAGCAATCAAATCACTGAGTTTTCTGGGGTGCTGGGCTAGCTGGTACCTTAATTGCCTGCCAGTTGCAGTTACACCATACAGTGGGTCACTCTACCAGCTAGAGAATTACTTCAAGTACAGAAGTACCTTGACCGCAGCAAAGGCACTTGAGCTTTACAGTACCTATAGAGTGCTGGGCCTGAGTGACTAGAAATTAGTAAGCAACACCACTTTCTGGTTTGTTTGTACTCTAACCAGATAGCCATTCAAGCCTCCCAAGTGCACTGAAGTGCTACCGCATCCTAGGTGGAAGACTGGAGCCTTCTGTACTAACTGATGGCTTCCTGCTTTAGCATCTAGACTTGTCATAACTTGCTGCTCTTGAGCTCCTGTAACATGAGGAAAATTACAATTTGGGAATTATTGTAGCAGGCAACATTGCACCCTAAGGATAACACAGTCCTCTTGAAGATATTTACTTTGTTCAGGCTTAAAATGGCCTGCTGTTGATGTATGCATACACTTGGGTTGTGTGACGTTGGTCACAAACGTTAATTTGCTTAGAGCTTGATTGTAATAGGCACTATGTATATATATGGTAAAAGATGGGCTCTGTTCTCAATATTTTGCAGGTTGTATGAAAGAAGATTAACAAAGGGGTAGGAGAAGAGTAGTAGGACTGGGAAGAAAAAGTTTTTGCTGGATTTTATAAACGAAAGCAATTTCTGGTTACAAAATGGAAGGAAAACTTTTTCAGAATCTCTGAGATGAAAACTCTTCTTTTACTAACTCATATTGTGGATTGGGTCATTTTAAATGTTTTATTCAGACAACTAGAAGACTTTAGATTTTTCTTCTTTTAACATACTTAAATAGTACATTCATTTATATTTCAAGGCAAGTAATTTCAAAGCAAGGAATGTCAAGCTGAACTCTGACACTGGTGGCTTAAAAAAACAAGCATTAGCAGTCAGTGGCAGTTCTGAAATACTTAATATATTTTTTGAAATGTATCAAAGTGGATTATGCCCTTGAGGAAAAATTGTTTTTGACAATTTGTTTTTTGCCAGCTCACCCGAAATCTCTCAAGCAGATACAATCCAATTTAAAGGAAGAAAGCCTGAGACACAAAAATCAGGGGCATCAGTGAAAACTTCCCAGAACATAGCTAACTGGTGTTGGTAGGAATTGCAAAGTCCTGTACTAACTGGCTTGCCAAAGTCCCAGCTAAGTCCACAGAGAACTTAAAAGAACACCATACTTCATTAGGTGGGCACAACACTTCATTAATACTTAAAAGGAAGGTGCGTCTCTTCATAAACTGTATGTTGAAACCAAAAGCCTGTTATTTATATAACGTCAGAAACCATGAAACCATCTGTGTGTTACAAGGTAATGTGCAATCTGTCTGAATACCAATGCTAAGATGCTAATGTCCTTTATTTGTAATAGTTACTTTAACAAAAGGATCAGTTGAGAAATTCACCCGTCTGTATTTTTTGATGCTGTATCCTGAATATGAATGCAGAGCCACAACACTGCCATCCTTGCTGATAGTTGATGTTGGAAAATAAAAGTCAAGATGTGCACAGGTGTTTCCAGCATCTTCCCTTGAAATACTGCCCAGTTTGACTTAACATCAAGAACAGGCCTACATATCTGCCCTATCACTGCACCAAGTCAGTCACGTAGCAGTCAGAAAGAGTCATGCATGCTATCACTTGTCTTATGACAGACATGGAGGTTTCTTAGGAGGTGAAATCTTCAGTCCACTTATACCAGGTTCATTGCTTGCTTAACTTAATTGCTGAGCTGCACTGTCTTTGCTAATTTGATATTCTGTTTCTTAGAAGAGACATAGATTTCCTGTTAAAGTATTATATATTCAGCAGAAATCTCCTTTCTTCTGGACGATTCACAAATTCTTCTGTACAAAACAGTCTTTTCAAGGATGCTGTCATTTTATGCCATAACTGGCATGATTTGAATGAAATGTGTTTTAGAATTAAAAATAATAATAATAATTACTGGTTACTCCATGCTTTATTGCCTTGAGGAAGCAGAAAATTCCATCCAGAAACGTGCAACCAACAGAAAATAGGTTTATGATATTTGCCAGTTTGCCTACAAAGTTTTGATTATACTTTGAATCACTCTCTGATCTCAGATGTACAAATGTGCTGTTAAATATGGAGGGCTTTTAGCCATAGAAAAATGATAGAAGTCCTATAACTGAGTTTATACTGAAATGTTCCACTTGACACTGAATTTGCATTATCATGGTGAAAAATGTTACTTAGAAATCTACAAGGCAAAGGCAAATCATTTAACTGTAAGCAATTTACCAAAGGTCATTTCAGCATCTGACTGTAGGAAATTTCAGCCACTTACTCACAAACTAGAGTAGACCTCTTAAAGCTTATAAATATAGTGAGGTAGGGCAGACCTCTCTCCCTCAGAGTTCAGTGATGCAGTGTTTAATCTATGCTTTGCAAAAGTTGTTTTCCTTTCTTTTTAAATTGCAGTATAATCTACTTGTAATGAGCTTTGTTTTAGGACAAGTAGTCAAAAATAATAAACAGAGTAGTTTACATTAGGAAAATGCTGTATAGTTGAAAAGACCTGTCGAGCTGGTATTTTCAAAGAAATTTATTTTTTCAAACATTTTTTTTTGATGATAACTATGCTATGACTTTCTTGTTTCTGTGATTTCCTTTTTTGTTCTGAAATATTTGAGTTTGATTCATCATACTGTAACACAGAGTGAACATTTGGATGGTAGATTTTCATATGTAGTATGTTTTTAATTATGAAGGAGAGCAATAAGATGAGTTAAGCACTTACAGAAGTTTATGTAGATACTTCTGGCTAATGGAATTCTTATTCTCAGATATTTTTGAGATGTTGAAGACAAATTTTAAAATCCTAGAATTTCTTCCAAATTAAACCAGTATGAAAAAAAGAGTTTTTATCATAGCCATTTGGTACAGCATGAAAAGATTGGAAAGACTTCCTGGTTTAGTAGTATAGAGAGTATCTGTTTCAGTCAAATCCTTTCCTGTACACACTGTGCTCAGCTCGGCATGCAGTAGCAGAGGGCAGATTTACTCAAATCAGGCAAGACTGTTGGGGGTTGTAGCCCCATCTGTTTATATTTTCTAGCAGGCTGCATGGGATGCAATGGAGGAAATGATACTAAAGCCCAGCCCATCTTCCCTGACCTCATCACCATGGCAGCTTCATCCAGTCTGAATAGAATAACCCCACCTGGATGAAGCACTTTTTTAGTGGTTGCTCCTTTTGTCTAGGACTTTGAGATCCCCTGAGCCAATATAAAGAAAAGTGGGAATAAGAATGGCAAATCCAATTGTAATTCAGTGAAGCAAAAATTGCAAACATTTCCTCTCTGTTCCACTGGACTTTCTGAGAACTGTCTTGGGACTGATATATATTTATATTTATGTATATTAAAAATATTTTCTGTAGCAGTAGCATATTCTGCCTTTAATCAAGATGAGGTTATACACATTACACTCTTTGCATACAAAATGAGAAATTCCTGTGTCCTTCCTAGTCTCATTGCTTACGTATTGCTTTCCTATATTATGGCATCAGTCACTCCATCTTTCTGTTCTAGTCCCTATTTCCTTCCGTATCTCCCTAAACAAAGTTCATCTTATTTATAAATGTACAAATTCAGAACTTAGGCTGAGGCTTTTATATGACAATATTGTGTTGTCAAGAGTAGCTTCCTAAATAAATTTTGGTTGTTACCCATGCTGCCATAGAACCATGCTTAAACATCTAGAACTGTTCACTGATAGTATTAAGGGCTTGGGTGTAAGCCCTTTTGAAGGCTCAAGGCATGCTTTTAGTTAAGGAGAAATGTGTGGGCAGATCCACCTACGAACCCTTACCTGCTTCTGCTGTGCTGTGCTTTGGTGGCTGCATTGCACTAGTGTCTGATGTGAAAGGGCCCAAGCACCATTAAAAACATCCACCCACTAGTGTGCGCTGAGGGACTTGTGTGTATGAGACAGTGTGACCCCTCAGAGGGCATCCCATCTACCACCCTCACCAAATCCCCCATACTTACCAAGACTATTCCCTTTGGCCAACCCACTTTTTTTTTTCCTCTATTTTTTTTTTCTTTCTCTGAAACAAGAGGTGCTTTCCCAAGCAGTTCTGCCAGAAAATTGGGCTCTTTCCAGTTTGGTAACAGCTGTCATCAGGCAAGCAGCTGAGTGATGAGGGCACTAGATGAAATAAATACCTTCTTATGGTAGCTGAGGCTGGAGGAGGCTGGTTGCTGGTAAGCCTCCTGCACCATAAAGTGTGTACATTGGAGTAGAAGCCACCTGAGTATTCACAAAACATCTGCAAATAAGATAATGATACGAAACAAAAGCATGCCTGGATCAGAGTTTTCACATATTTTGACTACTTCAGTGTAGAAGATGACCAGGAGTAGTGCAAATGTGAGTCAGTTGTAGGTGGAACTGAGGGTCAGAACCACAGATGTTTTGCTGTGACTTTGCAAAATGCTGTCTATGCTTTTGCATTGTAGGTGGCTTATTTGTTTGTTGTTAGGCTCTGCACTTCCATGTGCAATCAACTTAAAATATTAAAATGAGTGGTTAATAAGTCATTTGAGTGTTGACTTAGCAGAATCTTTTAACTTGCCGGTTTTAACAACCTGTCATAGTGATGTTCCTGGGTCTGACACCTTGATGACAAGTAATCCTGGAAGACAGGTGTGTGATTCCAGGGACCTTGGAGCACTTAACTTTCTGCTGGTGTGTTATAAATATAGAAATTGCCAGTACTAAATAGCTCTAATGTGACATGCAGCAGAAACCAGTTCACCCTAACACACACAACTCCCGCTCGTTGACATCAGGAGATCCGCATGAGTGTAGCTGCAGGCCAAGCTACAGATCTAGGCAAAATGTGGGTTTGCCCAGGTATAGGGGCTGCCTTCTCTGTCCAGGCTGGAGCACAGAGGATAGCTGTGCGAGCAGTGTGCAGGGGTGAGCGGCTTGTCCCTGCCAACCCCTGCTGGGGAAGCATGGCCTGCGTTGCACACACCTGGCAAATGCAGAGTCAGCTTTTACCCTGCCATGCAGGGGGAGAGGAAGCCTGTGTGAATGTTGGGGTAGGGAGGGAGGAATTTGGTGTCTGGAGGTGACCAAGGGAGGAAAGAGGGGTCTGGAGGAGAAGCTGGGCTGTGGGAAACCAAAATGATTTCTTTGTTCTGCTTGCACCTATAGACCTTTTGGAGTATCCTCCTGAGAGAGTTTACAGAGTTGCAGCCTGTTTTAGTGTATCAGAGACAGTAGTGAGGTGTCTTTCATCACGTACACAATCTGGAGAGAAAACTTGTGAAAACTGAAGAGCTTTTATACTTAGAGAGTAGATCTATCTGGACCACAGAATGAAGATAAGAAGGCAACACACGTGGGACTCCTGGGCTAGAGTTAGTCTAGCCAGGGTAGGCAGTGGTTATGATGAAAGACACATCAGCGTGAGCTGTGACACATGCTAGCAACTGGACCACAAACCTTCTAGATACTAACCCCTAGCAAAAATCTGAATGCAAGTAATGCCAGTGCCTTTTTCTTTATGGCATAGATGTATGAGGCAGTGTACCAAAAAGATTGCCTCCAGTTTCTATCAATTTATCTAGTAAAAAAATACTGCTGGACCTTTGCCTGGATGTATCATAAGATAAAACAATCTGCTATCTGGAAGTTGGATGCCAAAGAAACTGAACATAAAGGATACATTTTAATTAACTTCTACAGTAATTTATTGAGGAAAGTGATTTGTTGATCACTACTTCCAGTCTTTAAATAAGAATTTGTTTTGTAAGAGAGGTTCTTTTAATTCACCTGCGTTTTATTGCTTCCAGTATAGAAATTGTTGGGACAGCATTCCATGCACTCTTATGCAGACCCAATTAAGTGATTGCCAGAGTTAGTCCTACCCTTAAATTTATGGCTATCTCTGTGTGTCCTGTATGCCTTTGAATTTCCTGCTTTTGCCTGGAATAAGAAGTGTTAACACCTCTTGCTTGTGTATTTCTGGCCAAAATTAAAAGTTAAGGAATGGCATGTGTAATGAGGTATTGTATTTCATTTTAGGTCTTTTTTAGGTCTTTCTTTAGGTCTTAGACCTTTCATGTAGGTCTTTTTGCTCACTTTCTGTTGCAGCAAGGCATCTCCTAGTTCAAGTCAGGAGATGAGCTTCTCAGCTAAAACTAGAACCTCTTGATCCTTCTGCATCAGGAGTGAGAACTACGGTAGGACCAATTTTTTTCTGTCTGACCTCTTTGATTCCCCAACCCTGAAAAATTTCCAAAAATCTCTTTGTAATGCAGCTAGGGTGGGGTAAGTGTATACTTAGACAAACAGCTGGCCTTTGATTCATAATGTCATCTAGGCTTACCCAAAGCAGTCTCTGGTGTTCATGTGGTTAAACTAATTGAGAAGATTTCCCCAGTGTTTTTCTGTTCTGCCTCCTGCAGAATGACAGGACAGGGTAAGTGGCTAATACAGATGACAGATTAATAGGTTATTGAACAGGGGTTGCTGTTCCTCAGACCATTTATTTCTTATGCACTGATTCAATTAAGTTATCACTGTAAGCTTTCTTATTGATTAGTTCAGGAGTAATTTCCCAACAGATTTTAGGAGCCGGTATGTAACAGATGTTTGACATTAAAAAAAAAAAAAAGAAGTTACTCATGGAAAGTATCTGTTATACCTGTGTTTTATTCTAAATATTATATTATATGTTACATAAGTCTGGTCAGCTTGTAATAAATACAACAAATGTTTTTCCACTTCTGTCACTCTTAGCTGTGTAAGTTTGCTTAAAATCAAATCAAAGTTTGTCTCCACACAAAGTAAAGAAAGTTGACTTATTTGAGCTTGTTTTTGCTGAGCAAAGAGAAAAAAGTAAGGTTTCTTCCATTTATTCTTATCAGAAATAGGAATTGAAATAATTTTTATACTCTTCTGTGAAAAAAATCTGGATTTGGATGAATTTGAGGGGAAAAAAAAAAGCCTGCTGTGTATTAGTTAACTTATGGAAGCTGGTGGTGCTGTTGCATATGCATTTTAATAATAGGTAGCTTTGATTTTTGAGTTGCATGAGTTACCTTTTCCTGAACTTTATTTTGAATTTTTGGGTTGAGTGAACCTGCAGAGGTTTTAAAATCTGACTAGAAGCTTTTCTGAATGGTTTTCTTCTCAGCTGAAGAAAATTGTGCAACGTGATTACAAAGTCTTACTGGCAATGCATTTTGGTCAGTACAGCATGATTTTCTTCTACTTTTAAAGATTGTTTTCCAGTGGAAAAGCACTTCCTAGCTGTCTTTGAAGTTCCAAGGCTGCTAATACACAACTCAATGACGCACAGCTCATGTGAGTTAGGTTAGCTATCGGAGGCCTCCAGTTTTAGCCTTCTCCCACCAGGCCCTATCAGTATCTCCAGGGGGCATGTTCAAGCTGTTTGGCACCTGTTTTGAGGTAGACGGGCTGCTTTCTATATGTTATGCTTCCTGATGTTGTTACTAGAGGCATAGATTATACTTCTGTGCAATCACTGCAAAGTAAAGGTCCATATTTACGGTTTATGTTTCCTAAAGTGAAGATGCTGAAGTATACTTTGCTTGAGTTTGCACTGTGGATGTAAAACACTAGTGTTTGCAGAAGAAATCATGAACTTAAACATATTTTTATATCTTGGCATTCTAGTGACTTGAATATTAATTACAAACAACTCATAAATGCTATAATGAGCTTCCTAGCTGTTGGCCTGTGAACTTACAGTATCTGAGAAGTGAGATGTATTAATTTGGACCTGTCAGGAGTCGTAAAGGTTGTGCAGGCCAAATGCTGCCTTCATCAATTTTTGTGAGCAACATGCTTGCAGAAGATCTGTTTGCTAGGGTTGTAATTGAGATCAGAGCTTGGTCTTGCAGTAAAGAGTTACTTAACAATGCTGCTAGCTCCTAAACATGACACAAACTCACTTCAATGCTATGTTAACTTTGCAAGGAAATAGGAGTATTCTTAGTGCTATTTTTAAATGTACAAAGTAATTATTTTTGCCATTATAATAATTAAAAAAGGAGAAGCTTCTACTGAAAAAGCGGGAATCATTTTCAATTTTTTTTTTTCTAGGTGAGCTAGATAATCAGCAGGTGAAATGTTTCCCATGTTATCACTGCAGAGTATTGTCATGTCTTTGGGCTTTAATGCTGTAAATGCATACTGCCTGGCTAGAAAATAGATGAGGGAGAGAGTATTTGTGAACTTCGGTCATCCTAAAGGGCATTTCTGCATCTGTTGTATGCAGAGACTTTGGTGTGTATAACTAGGCAGTCTCTAGAATACCAGAGGGAGGAACTAGAATAATGGAATACGATGCTTACGCTTACTAAAATTTAGTGCCATTGGATCTTTCCCTACGTTCCCTGCTCACTGGGAAGAAGCAGGGTGTCTCCACTCCCACTGCCTTTATCCTGAGGTTCCTTCCCGTGAGGTGGTTTGGATGAGGAGAAGGCTTTACCTGAAACTTCCAGCATTCACATAGCTGGTCTTTCAATAGAACCAAAATTATTAAAATGAAGAGGGAAAAGTGTGAAACTAAACCATACCTCTGCAACAATCCATCCAGACTGATCCTAAGTGAAAGCTGTCATTTGATGAACTCTGAGATTCTGTGACTCCCTGTCATAAATCTTTCACGTGCATGAAAGTCCACCTATATTGAAAGTGGGGATCAGAGCAGAATCCTAATAGTTTTTGAGCTTTTGTCTTTTTTTTTTTTTAATTATGTCTTGAGAAATTGTTGTTCTTCCTGCAATATCCAAACCATTTCACCTAGGTTTGGAGAATGGCTGAGTATAGTCCAAAACAGAGGTTTTGGTGGGGGGAGCACTATTCTGCACTAGTGGAAACTGGAGAAGGTGCCATTTTGCCTTAATTTCTTCTAAATGATGTGTTGGTCCAGAGATATCACTCCCTATTCCTAGCAGTGACTTATAAAGCATGCAGTAGAAACTGAGACCCATGTCCTGTTGTAAAGGCACTGGGATTTTTAAGCACTTTTTTTTTTTTTTTTGCCAGGGGATGGCGTGAAGAGTGGACCTGCTGCTTTCCTTTGTGAATGCTGACTCTTTATTACATCCTTCCTAACCTTCATGCCTTGTTCATGGGATCTGGCTTCTCCCTGCATTAGAAAGACGGAGAACTTTCAGTTGTTGTAAATTAATTACAAAACAACCATTAGAACAATTAATCTAACATCAGCCAAGAAATAAATCATCTCTTTGGGTTCATTCCTCAAGGACCATGTGCCATTTCAGGCATATTTGTAGCTGTTATTAACAATAATCATTATCCCACAGCTGTCAGTGGTTACAGCAGTATCTGCAACCGGGAACTTTTCATCCTTGTGACAAGATGTTGAATCTAATTAGAGGAACTTCTGATTTGGTTATATTTATCTATTGTGAAAGGAGGTAGAGGAATGAAGAGCAGTGCGAATCCATGTGATCCTGGAATGGCAAACAGGAACTCTTCCCCTCTGGGTGTTCCAGTGGCTTTATTTTTACCTTGGGAAAGCAGCCTTGTAAAACAGGTAGGTACAGGCAAGGATGTCTCCAGTATTAGTCAGAGTCCAGTTTTGGCTTTAAGCTGATTGTTATAAGCAGTTACAATACATAAAATACTCCCCAAAATTGCCTTGTAGTGATTTCAGACTTTGTTTTTTTTGGAGTAAAACTTGCTTGGGTGTGAGAGGTGGGAAAGATGTGTCTTTATTCATAGAGAGGTTTTTGCTGGTTTTCTTCTGGTGAGCATACTTCAGGCTTTTGAGGCTTGAAGTGGGGCAATCTCTATGGAGTCCCACAACATAACACCGACAAAAATCTTCGGGCCGTTCCGTTAATACAGTTCTCTTCAACCATCACCACTTTCTTGATGATGTTCAAACAGCCTATTCACATCTGGGATCTTCAGCTGGGAGAGCAACAATAATAAAGTAGGTTAAAAGATGTTTGTTCATTTTTAGTTAGGAAGAAAAGAAAGTGGAAAGCATGAGAGAGGTTGAAGTATTATGGGTTGGCAGAAACTCAGCAGGAACCTCTGGTAGGAAGGGAAGAGGATGTGGATTGAAGAAACTAGAGCCCTGAGGGCAATCCTCTAAAAATATATTAGAACAGCACTGTCAGTGATATCCTCAGGATGCACAAGTCCTGCACTCTTAATTGAAAAGTGCCAGGGGTAAGGTGCTCACCTTGAAACTCATTATCTATCTAAAATAATTTCTTTCATTTGCTACTGCTGAGGACTTCTGTTTTAAACTGCAATAAGAATTACAGCCTGAAATACCACTTTCTTGTTGGTTGGAGAGAGAGTTCCCTCAAGGGAATGGTACAGTCCAGCTAACAAAGCCTGGTTCGCTTAGGGTATGTAGTTATAATTTTTTTAATAAGAGCTTAAAAAAGGCAGAAAGAACAACTACCATTTCTGAGAACAGATTGGTAATTGAGGCATAAAAAATTCAGTGACTTAGATATGTGCAGAATCTTACACACACACAAGGCTTTTTGAATATCATTATTGATTACTATATTTTTTTCCTGATTATTATAAAATGTGAGGAGAATTTGTGCCATAATGATGAATCTGGAATCTTGTCCTTAAAGATTAATGCAACAAGTTTTAAAACTGGAAGAAAAAACAGGACAATTTACTGGATGACAGAAAAAAAACTCTTCTCTGTCAGCTGAAAGATGAGCCCCAGGGAGGTGGTGATTCTCGAGTAATTCATATCAATCTGGTGCAGAGGAGGAGAGAAAGAGAAGTTGAAAACTGGGAGGGGCAGTAGGGTGTTACAGCTTTAAGGGTTACTTTACTTATCTCCAGGACTCACATTTAATTTGGATTTCAGTTCAGCAGTTTGCAAAATCGATGCCTCTGTTGCGATTCACCTTGAGACTCTTAGGCATATCCTCATTAATCCTGTGATTCAGGGGAAAGGCACCCATGTGTGTCTGGAGACACCCACCCATCTCACAAACAGATTATTGCTCTAATTCCTTCTGGGATCTATTTGCATAGTTATCTTAGTCATACAAAGCAGGAGCTGAGTGAGCAATGAGCGAAGTGACCTCTCTCCAGCTCTGCAGCTTCCTTACGCTGCCAGGAGTAGCAGCACTCATCTAACAGGTTGCTGTTGAGAGTGGCAAAGTAATTGGTTCAGTCAACCTGATAAATACTTCATGCTTCCTGAGCTGTGCAGTAGCAACAGGATTTAGTCTTGCCTTTTCTTCCCTTCCCTTCAGACTTGCCGGAATGCAGAGGCTGACAGAATTCTTGACGGAATGCAGTGCACGGTGAGGCAGGCTGCTCTGTGCTTGGCAGGGGGACCAGAACCTCACAGCATCCACCAGGTGCTCAGCAAGGATGAGGACTGTTGCAAACCAGTGACACTGAATAGCTTTGGTGTCTTTTGAGACCCCTATTAGGCAACAGCCAAAAGTTGGAGCAAATGGCATGACTTGCTGCTCCTTCCATTTTTTCCTAGCTTCATTTCAGTATTTAAGTTGGAAACCCAAGATGCAATTTGTTGTGTTTTGTTTCATTTTTCCTGCTCTCTCTTGGTGTCGCTGAGTGGTGTCAGTGTCTGACTATGCAAAAGACACAGACAAAGTTCCTGACTCATTTGGTTGCTGCTTGATTTCACCAGCTGGAGCTCTGCTCCAGACTTCATCAATCCCTAGTGCTGCCAGTCTGAGATGGAAGGGACCATGCAGCTCTTTCAGGAACATAGTAGTCATGTAATCCATCATCTGAATACCAAGCCACTGGTCTGCTGAAAAAGGTTGATTATTGGTCCAGAACCTACTAAATTCAGTGGCAGTTTCCTTCAGCTCAGCAGTCTCTGGGTCATGGTCTCCACTGTATCAGCATTTTTAGGAACAAACCGAGTCCCTGACACTGAACTACAGGTCTCAGTCCAATACATTTCTGGTACTCCAAGGTTCATTTCTCCCAACATATTAAGCTTCTTCACTGTCCTTGTGACTTATTCTTGGCAGGATGAAGTTAATCTTTAAGGCTACTTTCATGAGCACCTTCAGTGACGCTCAGTAAAGTTACCATTCAAGTCTGTTTTCTGTGATTGCTTTATACTTCAAAATCAGTCCTCAGCGTATCCTTTGAAATTTGGTTTTAGGCAGAATTTTCTAATATCCTCGCAAGCTGACAGGCAATTGTGGAAGGACCTGATTTTGTGAGATGCAGAGTTGCATCAGCTAAGTGCTGAAGAAAATTTCAGGCATTTTCTGTGCGCCTTCTAGGAACAAGTGCTCCCTGTAGTTTGGTTCTTCTGCACTTGGGTTATGTGTTTCTTCAGCTTGTATCCATGTCAAAATATTTTGTGTAGTTTATGTAGTTCTTCTGGAAAAAAAAAAAAAGGCTTGAAATATTTAAATAAGCTTCTATGTGCTTATTTCCAAGGGCTGGACGTAATTAACTCTTGGCAGCACGTTACAGAGCTCTGCCTGCTCAGCCAAGGGTGGCTGTAGCAAGGATTGTCTTTGGGGCTTTCTGTGCTGCCCAGAGAGCCAGGGCTTGTCCACAGGGGTGACAGGCCTTAGCACTAAGCTGCTAGTGCTGCCACAGCAAAGCACTGTCTGGGGCTGAGAAACCCAATCCAAAATGAACCGCAGCCAAGCTACCCCCATGCCACTTCTTAGCTAGTAAGACTTGCCTTTTACGTTATGGTGCATATGCAAGGGATGTGCTACGTGTAACAGGACTGAACACTGACTAACAGGTATGTCTGTGTGGCAGGGTGCAGACACACATATTTTACCCGTGCTTGAAGCTGGCTGCATGCTGGTGTGGAGGCTCAGGAGTTGGTGTGGTTCAGTGTTGCATCTGAGGGTCATGAAGGAAGCAAGAACAGTGTTGTAGCCTAATCACAGTCATTATACAATGAAAATGAAAATTACAATCATCAATTTATATTTCAAATTAAAGTCACAATTTGCTTATTTTGTTAAAGAGAAAGGTTTAAGAGATTTGACCAGAAGTATTTATAGAGAATTGTACGTCTTTAGTAGAGTAATAGGAATGTGACTGACATCGTTTTCAAATTATATAGTTTACCTTGGGTCAAGCAGCATGAAAAAGGAAGCAGCAGGAAATTGGGGTAGTGAAACTTACCAATAGTCATCTTCTGTGATGGAGAACAAACACTTGCTTAGTCCTGCATATTAACTGCTTATCCTGGGTTCTTGGGGGTGGGTGGGCTGGGGAGCATCCTATCTGCAGCCTCATGATAAGCAACTGTTTCCTTGGCGAATTCATTTCTGAAAGTGAGATAATCCGATTTCAATGGAGCTGCGGACACCCACTCATCCTGCCAAGCGAGGAAAAAGCAGAGGAAAAGAAAGATTTTTCACTGCTTCCTCCTTTGTACTCTGCCATGATTCAAGGACAGATAAAAATCTTGGCCTTGTTTCTCTTCTTCTTGTTTGTGGTCCTTGATAGCTTTGCAAGCTTGTTTATTTTCACTAGAAATGACTGACTTCATTCTCCCTGGCATAATTCTTGACGGTGTATAACCGAGGCTGTGCCAACACAGAGGATTTTGGTTCTGATTCAGCAAGGAATGTAAGCAAGTATTTGATTTAAAACATAGTTTAAGCCCACCTGTGTTCAGCAGAGCTCTTGAGCTATATGTGTTGAGGACTTGCAGGGCCCAAGAATGCACAAAACTTCTCATAATATCGAGGATGTATTGGCATCTGAGTGCTGAACGCCTCCAGGAGTCCATCTCTTATTTATCAGATGCCACAATTTGGCAATTTCACAATACATTTTTTAAAGTTTTTCGCCTTCACTTTAGAAGAAAAAAGGCTTGTATTTCACCGTGGCATTCTTCTCAACTCCCTTCTCTATTTTTCTCAAACTGTTGCAGTATGCTGGATCTTTAATGAATCTTTCTCTAGGTACAAATCTCTCTTATGAACTGCTTGAGCAGTATGGTGTGCAAACCACATTGCTCTTCCATCGGCTTCCTTCAGGCTCTGATCCATCACAAAATAGTCATTGAATTGTCATATTTTCTCCTCTCCGCTGTTCCACATGCTGCTGTGCATGAATGTACACTGAGGTATGAGCGAGTCTAAGCCTTGCACAGCATGAACTTGAAAATACCCTGTGATGTGAGGAGCTCGTATGGACATGGTGCTGAAGAATAGTACAGAGGAAGGAGGCCTTTCTGGAAGGAAGACCATATACAGGCAGACAGAAGAAAATCCTTTTTTAAATGTTTGTTTTCTGGGGGACGACATGCACCTAATGGCTCAGAGGTTTGTTTGGCTTCCCACACAGGCACCGTAGCAGAGAGGGCAGGAGGCAGGGTTGGCCGCTGGCTGGGCTCAGCTGCATTACTGCGAGAACAGAAGGAGCACAGGGTGGAGGAAGGCTGACAAAATATTGAGTCCTGTTCTGGGAAATGCATGTTCCGCTAAAGGAACGCATTTGAAGAAGTTCATCTCTAATACCTGGTTTAATGTGTGGTGACTTGCTGAAGAGGGGCAGTAACTGTAGCAAGACCCACCTGGGACAGTGACCTGCAGAGGTTTGCTCCTCCAGAGGCTCATTTTGCAGCGTGATAACCTCAGTGATTGGGAGGGCATTGTGCTTATGGGTGCCTCCTTGCTGTGCTGGTAGCCTTGCCAGAGCCCTTGTGACTATCATACCTGAACAACTTTATCCGTCTGATTTTAATTTTACCAGTTCTATTCTCTCGTAGACATTTTTTTTAGACTGAAAAGTAACATTTCACCCCCCCTGCAGCTGTGTACAGTAGTGTATTTACCATTAAATAACAACATCCTTAAGGCAGAGTTCACCCAAGTCTATGTGTCTGTAAAATTATATCCTGGCTTCCTCAGAACACGTCTCTGCTATGAAAAAGAAGTTACCACGGTAATATGAACCTGTGTCAGGAGCAGTGAGTGACTGTACAACGGAAAAATACATTAGTACTGGCTGCTCAGATGAGGAACTGTCTACCTTGGAGTATTATTTTCAAATCTAGAAATGCGATTTTTTAAATCTGTAATTGATGAATTATCTGTCTGGGGACTCTTTCTGGCACTGTGAGGGGGCCAGACTCCATGCTAGAAGAACAAGTCTTTCCCAACTCTAACTTCCATCATTTCAAGGCTTCACATGGATGCTTTTTTAGGTTGTGTAGCAGTGGCAGTCCAAAGGTTAAATGGCTGCCTTTTAGCTTCTGCACAGCAGTTATATGGGATTAGGTTTTCTCAGTGGGTCTCTAGGCACTCATAAATCAGAGTGCCCTTACTATGATTTCTTCCTTGTTCTGTGATCTTTCCAAGGAAGCAAGTGACCTCTTCTGAGATACTGCAGATGATGGTATTTTTCCCTGTAACAAGCCACAAAACTTTTTTGTTCTGTTCTCAGAACAGGTTCTTGTTGGAGTTGGAAAAAAAAAAAATCCCAATGCTATCTCTTGAGAAAGAAAAGTGATAAATTACTGCTAATAGATATATGATAAGATCTTTGTTGCCCTCTGTGTTCTGGTGGCACATGTGTCCCTTTGATTCATTTGGCTGAACCCCTCATCCCAGCAGGATTTCTTCTTTGACTTTCCGAGTTTCCTTCTGGAAATACCAGAATTTCTTTTTGCATTTCAAAGAGTGTGTATATAGAAAGGAACGTGGCAAATGGCACTGAATAAAATGCCTGCCTTTAGCCAACAATTGGTGTGTGACTGCATGCTGGGTAGCCTGGCTGCACTTCATGAATTTTGCTCCCTGTGCAACTATTAGATTTCATACTTGGTAGCTCATAGTTATGCTTCTAAAAAGTTGTTCCTCAGTATCTTTGAGTGGGTGGTATTACAGAGGTAGTAAACTAGACTGAGTCCAGCTAGATTACAAGTGAATTTTTATGTTCAGCCCAAACCCTTCTTCTCAAATTCTTATTAATATCATGATGGTGATGTCTGTGATTTTTAGTAGGAGATTCTGAAAGAGAATATTGTCAGATACGTCTAGAAGTCAGAGCAGAGCTCAGAATTGGATTAAGTTTTGAGGACTAAAGTTTGAGCCTGAGAAAAGGCTTTAAGACTCTAGTCTCAATGGCTCCCAAGGTAATGGAAGATGTAGCATTTAAAATTCAGAGACTGAGGACAACAGATCTGCAGCCTACGGGTTTGCTGCAGAGGTGGTTCTGGGGCTGGGATGCCTAGAAGTGTATGTTCTCATGCTTGACAGTTAAGGCCTGCAAGCTGGAAATCCTTTGAAGTCAATTTTTCTTAGGAAAATACATATTTGTCAAGTTTGACGTTTCACATAAATTTGCCAGTTTTGAGGACCTTCTGACAAAACGCATGCAGTAATTACTGGAAATGAATCTGGTTTGCTGCCATTAAAACTGGTGTGTTGCCCTGGATTGGGGCTCTCGAGAGCCCTGAGCAGTGGTGCTAATGATTCTTGGAGCACCAGCAGCGTCAAGCTGGTTCCCACTATCCCAGTTGCTCTGGAGCATTCAGAATCTAGGGTTGTTTTTCTAGGGAATCTGCTCCAGGACTTCCACGTCCTTGTTCCAGCACAGGGTAGATCGTGACTGTTTCCTGGTCCAGGCATTATAGCTGGAAGAGTTCCTGGATGTCTGTTCTGTTGAAGGCAGATGTGTCTGCACAAATGTGGATAGACTCGGGAAATCTGGTGAGCAGTCTGTTTCCCAAGGGACTGTCATTTTGCATTCAGTGACTAAAAGTTTACAGATTTGGGTGCTGTGAGCAGAATATAAGGCACAGGGGCCTATGATGTCAGTTCGCAAGAGGGTGATGGGAAGCTGTCATGGGTCAGCAGGTTCCTGCGAAAATACAGGATGGGTATGACCCACCCAGAAGTCACTAAGATTGGAAAAGCGGGGACTTAAGCCAGTATTTGTCACTTGGCTGTGGAACTGCAAGGCACTTGGGCATAACATCCAAAGGTAATATACATTGCCTGGGAGTACTTTCTCCTTTAGAAGGAGAGGAAGTAGTGGATACGGTTGTAAATCATTCTGTATCTCTCCTGATTTGCAACAGCACTAGAGCACTTAACTGAAATCATGGCCAAATATCAAATGTAGTATATGACAAGTAATAGATAGCAGAATTAACAACATTTGCTGAAAAATTCATAGACCGATTCTTCTGAGATTTCTTTATGCTACTTTAGCAGCTTGAGAAAAGAACAAAATCATATTTTTGAGTAATAAAGATTATTATTTAAAGGACAAAAATTTGCATGAAATGATTCTATAGCATAACAGCGACTTTAAAAAGAGGTCACAGCCCTCAGTCTTTGGAATTTAGCAGCTCTCAAGCTGAAAGCTCTGTTAATCCAGAGAATAAGAGAAAGCAGATCAGCTTTCCTGAGCTTTAATATAGCAAACTGCTGCCAGGCAAGTAAATTGATCTCAGAAAGGAAGGAACAACAGAATTTGGAAATACAATAAAAAATAAGATGCGATCGTAAAACATAACATAAAAGCATGTGTTTAATGCATTTTTTTATTTTTTATTTTCCATTTAGTGTTGTGATTATGCCATAGCTAACAGCAGCTATTACCCAAATCAGTGGCAGACAGGCTGAAATACTGTTTCAATTACCCTGCTCACAGCAGCTCACCCCAGCCCATCTATAAATAACTAGCAGATCCTTCGTTGCTCTGTGGATTAAGATTAAAGATATGCAGATAATTTAAACCCTCAACACACAGTCCTCTGCTGCAGAATGTATTCTGGAGCCACTTGTTTGTGTCCCTCAAAATAGAAGCTATTGCTGGGAGACTACCATCAAATGAAGCATTAGGCAATGATGTTTCATGGCAAGATAATGGTAGACTAATCCAAGCATTTCCTCTATCTATGTATTGCTTTCTGTCTGAAAATTAGGAAATGTTTTTTCCCCTCCTGTCACTTCTTCAGGCTCCTGGAAAAATTAGCCAGTCTGTGCCTGTGTGACGTGCTGTCTCCACGGAAGGGAGCTATATTCCAGCAGTGAGGCTTGGGGGAAGCTCGTTCTTCAAAGTTCTACCACGTTTAATCTGCTTCAGTTAAGATGATAGCTAATACAAACACAAACAGAACTCCTCCATTCTTTCTCTCCCTCTATTTTTAGAGAGTTGATGTTGTACCCCTAGGACATCCAAGTGACATGAGAAGCTAAAATATGCATGGAACACCATCCCCAGCAGTTTGCTTATTGTCTGAATATCACTGCGCTTAAAATAAACTGGATTCTGAACTGTAGATGGAGAACAGGAGGAAAAACACATGATATTTAGGGAGCTGAGTCAGCCATGAGAGAAAGCCTGTTAAAGTGTGTGCTATGAATGCATTACTTAGGGAAAGTGCTGCCTAATAGACCGAGGGAATGTAGTTGTCTTTGAGCTACCTACAGAAAACTGTGGGTAACTGCAGTGCCTACTTTGAGCAGACCAAGTCCTTTCTGAATCTTGTTCTTAGCTCTGAATTTATCTTGCAATTTATATTTATGGACAGAATCAGGCACTTAAAGCACCCGTTTCTTGCAAAACCATTGAAGGAGGATGAACACTATTTTCTTCTTTCTACTCTTCAGATTTTACTGAATACATCAATGTTAACAGCTCATATCCAGGATGCGAGACACAAGATTTTACTTTGCTTAACTTGGCAGGACCACAGTCTGCACGTGGTATGGGCTAGTAGACTATTGTAGCCATCAGATTCTGCTGAGTTTTTTGATTTTCAATGGACAACAAAATATTAACTGAGGCCAAGCAAGTAAGAGAAGTGAGAAGTAACGTGGTAGCCAACTCTTGTTGTAACAGTGAAAACCTGGGTTTCAGGCTTATTTATCTCATGCTAAGTGTCCTCGGAATTAGCTTCTTGTTCTGTTCTCCTGTATAGATAGATGTTTCAGTCAGCACACTATGCAGTAGTTCACTGTCTTTTGTCTTCTGATTTCCTGTGATCCAGGAAGTATTCTGAAACTTTATCAGGGAGGTTAGGTAACACCTTGTGGTTTAAAAGTTAGAGAATTTAATCAGGAATGTGTTTTATAGTCCCTGCAAGAAGTGAAAGACTTTGAATATCAACCTGCCATATTTTGGGTAATTTTTTCACCGTGCTATGAGGTAAGAGCAGTGAGTGGAAGACGGCCATTGGGATGAAAAAAGCTGTAAAGTACTGAGTTTGTGAACTCTGCTGTATGCGTGACCTCGACAGCCCGCTTCCCAGGATGTTGTAGACACAGACACAGGCAGACGTATAGGACATGTGAAGAACTTAGATAACTAGGGAACTAGGTGGGTTAACTTCTGAGCCTCTGTACACTTTCATTTTGCTCATTCCCATCCCATTCTGTGCTTCTTAGATATAGTCTGTGTTTCTGGCAATTCTGAACATCAACAGCAATCTTAATGCTTTATATATCCTAAAGGAGTTTGAGATGCCTGCAGCGTTTATTGGAATACTGGTGAATTAACTCCATGTTTTAATTTGAGGGGATTTTCCCAAGCTTCTCAGCACACACACACTGTCTATGTGAATACCTTTATTCTTTTTCCCTTTGCTGTGAAGCCGTGATGATTTATACTGAGTGATGATGTGACCAGAAAAGTGTTTGTGTACACAGGGGGGAAGTATAGTGAATAAAGGAAAAAGAAGTGTACAATCTAAAAGGATGCTGATCACCTGAAATTCCCTGCGGGATCGTGGTGAGTACTAAAGAGGCTGAGCCATTGGTGAAATTTAGTATGGTTCTTGGCAGGCTGAGGGTTAACCTGCTTTTGTGGAGAGAAGAGAGCACAGCTGCTTGCCCTGGGTTCCTCTCCGAGGGAAGTGAAGCCTTCCCTGGCTGAAGTAAATCATCACAGCTCCCAGGCAAAGCACTGTAAGAGAGATGTACCTGCATTGCTCTGCTTTTCGTGTCTGTTAGGCACAGGTGGGGAAGAGTCATCATGTTAGCTCAATACAAGGAAGAGAGAAGAGGCAGTCAGATCTTGCTGAGAGTTTTCTAAACAGCTTAAGATTTTAGATGCTTTTAGTAGAAAGTTGGTATCACCTTTGGGTTAGCACAGTGAGGAGATAATTTCTGTGGTGAGAAAGCTTAGGTGCCAGAGGGCTATTTCAAAGGAACTGGTTGAATTACCTTGAACAAAGCCAAGCAAACTAAATTCCCTCTCTTCCAGCTCCCACATTGCATTAATCTCTTGTGACAATGCAGTTAAGTGAGGGAATTCTCTTTTTTCACTGAAAATAGCAACAGAGACAGTTACCATGGTGGAAAGTGCAGAGGCTCAAGAAGCCTCAGGGAGACTGACAAAGCTTTGCAAAAGCACATTTGTTTTCCCAAGTTTTGTGGGGTTGAGGAGGGGTCGAGAGTTATGAAGTCTCCTGATTTCTTTTCTGACTGGGTTTTAAAATAGCATAAAGCAGACACAATTGATGGAGTTTAGCATTTAAAAAAAAAAAAAAAGAAAAAAAAAGAAAAAAAAAGACGCCATATACAAAGAGTCTGGCTTCCTTCAGAAACACCGGCAAACTGAAGAGGCTGGACACAAAGTGCTTCTTGCTTGTCTGTAGCGTAGGGCTTCATATCAGCTCCTTACTAAGTGCTCTCTTCCACCCCTAATGCTCACTAATGCCATTACAGATGGCTCTGTACCAGAGGCAGGCCATTTGAAAGCAAGTCATCTTTCTGACAGATGTCTCTCTTCAGAGTTTCCTGGAAACGGCTCTGAGTTTTGTGTCTCTTAATTTCGTGAAATAAAGCAAGGTGTGGTCTGTAGCAGTCTGAAGGAATGTTCTGAATGTCAAAAAGCGAACGGAGCAGCCACAGTCTGTGCCTGTTTCTGCTTATGTGAACGGAACCTGCTGTCACCAGCAATTCTGACCTGAATGCAAATGCGGGATTCAAGTCCTGCAAATAGTCTGTATTTGAGTTTGTGATTCGCTATTCATTTGCCTGATTCCTGCCGACGGACACATTCTCTAGTGTGTTTACTTGGATAAGGCATGAAATGGGTGCAAGTACTGTTGATGTGAATTCACTAAAATATTCAGATGACAGTTTCTGTTGGTTTTGTGGTACTTGATCAGTCTTGTTTTTTGCCATGCGGTCAGTTCTCAGCCATTGTTCCTTGGGGGAATACAGCAAGGGTTAAAACATTGTAATAAGGCAAAAGGTAGAACAGGAATAAGCTAATATCACAGGTCAAAAACAAAGCGCTCATTTGGTGACTGAAAAAGTGTTCAAGTCCCAGCTTCCCCAGCTCTGCATTTTATCTGTGTGCTTTACCTTAAAGAATGAAGTGGGAGCAGTTGTTACAGTTGTATTCTAGGGAGATCTCATATGGGAAGACCCTCTTTTATTCTGCATATGTACCATTAGTGCCTGCTGGCCCTTCTCCATGCTGTCTTTACTTCTTTCACCACATCTTTAACCCATCATTTGCCGAGAAGTACAATGCTGTCTTTCAGTTTGCAGTTTTCCTCTCTCCAAGTAGGGGAAGTTGCAGAGTGAAATTCTTAGAACGCATGCCGCTGCCTGGTACCAGCATCAGACAGATACTGGCTCTTAGTTGTACCTGGTAGGTTGTAAGCAAGTGGCTGAGCTTGTAAAATGGGACCTAAGTACCCCTTCTACATAATTAGTACCATTACCTCGTTACTTTTATTTCCTATAAGGCTAATTTTGAACAGAACACCCTGTTTTCCTCTTTTCTTGTTTTCCTTACAAGAAGCCAATTGTACTCCTCCCTTCCACCCAACTCTGAGTAAAATAACTACATTTTTATTTTACAGTGACTTGTGTTTGGCAGGCTCCCTCGTGCTTTAATGAATTACTGAGTGCTTCTAAAGGTCGCTTCTCTTTGGTATTGTTAGACTTCCAGAGAGCAAAGCCACCTGGTTTAGCTGCTTTTTAGCCTGCCTCTTGGCTGACACTTTTCTCTCTAATTCAAAGAACAGACAGTTCTGCCACTGCCTGACCTCTTGTTTCTTCCACTTTTGACAGCTGAAGTGCTGTATTTCAGTTCTGCTGTGATATGGTCTTTCCATAGTGGTGATTTCGTTGTGGTCAGTGGAAGTTCTTTAATCAGTACGGAGATTGAGAGCATTTCTTTTTGATCTGGTCATGTCCACAGAAGAAGATATCTCAGAAAAAAAGGTCAGTTATCGACAAAAGATCTAGACACTGCTCATCTCCCATAGTGTTTGGGGTGGGGATGGGAATGGATAAGGCAATAGCACTGAAGTCCCAGTTGTGTTAGGAATGTGTTACCTCTGATGAATGCCAGCCCAATCAACAAAATATGTGGGGTGGAGCAGCAAGCGGTTTAGTGTACGAATATTTTCCTACTTGGAACAAATGCTTTTCATTCTGTAGTTACTGCACAGCATAGTGTTTTTGTTAACTAACTAGTTTTGTTCTGACTGTTTAGAATGAACTGAAGGAAATTCAACCAGCCATCAAGTTGTCAAAAGTCAGCTGTAAGTAGGTGTAGGACCTGTGGTGGTTATATATTGCTGCTTTCATTGTGCACGTTATTGTTCACAGCATGCACAGAAAACAGAGATCCTTAAAACTGTTCTTTAGTTTAGACACTGAGATGTGATAAAGTGGTTAGCGCCATTCCAGAAGCACAGGCGTGCCATGGATAATGTCCATAAAATCAAGTCTGATTATATTCCTGACAATCAATCTGAAATAAAACCATGTGTGCTTTTGCTAATGGATCTGCAATTGGACAGCTGAAAAGAATTTGAAGATGACCCTGTAATCAGGCTTTTAATTGTGGATAACTCATTCTGTGTTACGACAAAGAGTTACAAAGTGTGGTGTTTCTCTGGGAATTCCTCTGTCAAACAGTGTCAGGATGATCAAGAAGTCACACACCAAATTAATCTCTGAGAGCTGGGCTACAGCAGTTGCGGTCATCTGGAGAGGAATCATTGTACTAAGGTGGAGGGCTATTTGTGAAACAGCTTCAGTAAGTTGCAGAAACTTCCTTTCCACAAAACCCCTCCCCAGAAAGTTTCCCTCAGTCTCAGGTGGCTGAGATGTGACTCTGAAACAATGAGTATTGTGAAGAGACTCAGCACAATGAGCAGCTGCCTGGGTGGAGAGGGAATGTGGCAGAGGACCTGCAGTGGTTGCCACGTTGTGCGTCCTGGAAGCTTGTGCAGCCGTGTTTGTAGCTCACCTGGGCAGGGCAGGGGGAGCTAAGGGTCTCTGTTCCTCCGTGATAGTAGGTACTTGGTTCTTAATGTCTCTTACAGCTCTCAGATTTGATTCATACGTTAATTTAATCAGACAAGTTTATGAGTTGGGTGCCCATAAGAGGGTCTGCATGTAGATCTCTGCTCACGCTGTGGCCTGGCTTTCCTGCTACGCTGAATTCCTTTGTGAACATTCGCTGGTTTATTGAAGTGTGTGCTCCCGATCTGACTTCAGGTGCCCCTCAGAACTTTCACAGCATCAGGATCCATTCCTCTGTGAGAAGAGGTCTGTGGGTTTATTGCGTTCCATCAGGAAACTCAGATTTCAGGATTTTGCCATTTGCAAGCAGTATGAAGATGTCACCGTGGGATATACAGCTTGTTGTAAGCCCCTCATGCCAATTAAGATGCCTGTACAAGGGCAAAAGAGGCACCTGGAGAAGTCCCACTATTTGTTCAGACCAGAGATGAAGTCCTTGTGCTAATTGCAAAGACACGTCCAAGTCAGAAGTGTTAGTCTCTGTTGTTCCAAGCACCTTACACCAATACTTTCCTGCCAAAAGTAGCACAGGAGAATGTCTAGTAGTGACTTGGACAGTGGCAATGAGAAGGTGCCTTTTCCTTTGTGTTCACTGTGCTGAACAAAGCCTGAGCATCTGGGCTTTTGGGACAGAGAAGCGAATCAATAACTCGATGAGGATTGTCAAGTAATACTGCTGTCTGCAGTGCCTTTAATGGTTTTGGTCAATAAGCTGCAATTATTTTACAAATACGTGTTGTGTTCACTTCTAAATCTATCTTCCTGCTTCCTATATTAATTTTTAAAAATGAGAAATATCCCAAGTGCTTGCATTGTATGAAATCTGTATTTAAAATGAATTGGTAAATAACAAAGGGACTTCATTTGCTTATTCAAAAGGCACACATATAAAGGAGCTAATCTTCTGTAATACATTTTCCCCCAGTTTTTATATAACATTCATAATAAATCACCATTTGACAGTTTTTGTAGACACTTTAAAACACATGCTTATTTCTGTCTTTATTTTCTTTGGAGGTTGGAATTTGTCCAAGCATCACGATATATTTTGCCTCACAACATTCAGAAGAAGTTATCTCCAGACACCTCTACTGTGTGAATTTCTCTAAATCGGTTTTATTTCTGCTGTACTGTACAGTTTAATGTATGCCCCTTCATTTTAGATTAATAATATAACAATATAAAATTATGTTTATTGTACTTCACATTTAATTGCCCAAGAGGGATTTTCCTTTCCCATTAAATATTAAAAAGAAGCAATGGGGAGGTGGAAGAAAAAGATTCTGTTGGATTATTTAAAATAGAAACTAAGCTTAGTGCAGGAGGTAGAGTTTTGCTATCTACTATCCAGAGCAAATCAACAAGATAACTTTCAAATATTTAAAAATGTGCTGCTTACTCAAATGTGCTACTTATTCAAATATACAGGTATCTGTAAAAAATAAAATAAAATAAAAAATATAAAAAAAAAAAACACCTGGGAATGCTCTTATCCCTATATAATAGTCATTCCTCCCAGAGGATCAGCAAGAACGAAGAAGAGGAAAAGATTACTGACAGAGAGATAATTGGTACATTTTTAAAGATGCAGAAAGGTGGTGGGGGTGTTTCAAAGTACCTGGGTCTGCAGTTCCTTTGAGAGTTGGATTATTTCTCCCATTTTATTTACCATTAGTTAAGCAAGTAGTAGACACAGACCCCTCCTGACCTTACTGAAAGAAAATATTCTGATAATTGCTACTGAAATCTTTTGCTAAAAGAATTTTCTTCTGCAAAACTTCTTGCTTTCCTAAAGCATATTCCGGTGGAAGTGAGATGTTCAGAAATGTTCTTGACCTTTTATCTTTGAATAACCATTAAAATCTGATCTCGTTTGCCCAAGTGGGTTGATCAGAATAAATGCAGGAGGGGGGTGGATATAGAAGAAAGAAAGATTGCGACACACAGAAGCATTAAAGTCCTAATGGAAAAGGAGATGCATTGGCCCCATCTGGCATCCAGCCGCTCCCTGCCAGCTCCTTTTTGTCGGCATTGGCATCTGTGCAGACAGCCCTCCTTGGGGTTTTGCTGCTTAGGGTTAATCTGACACAGGAGCTGCTGTATTTGTACGCTGGCAACAATGCGGGAGGCTCGGAAAGGTACAGAATGCCCCTAAGCTGCAAGGAGTTTACATTAGAGAAGGATAACTGCATAAATCTTGTCACTTCAGAACGAAATGGCTCCCACCAGCAGAGTCCCTGTTCCAGAAAACATCTCCAGGCTGCTGCTTGCCTTCATTGACTGATCTGTTTAAGTCACAGTATGCTTACCTTTCTGCTCTAATAGCTTATTAATGTCATTTTAAATTAACAATATTCATTTCAAGTAACCCCTGTGTTTTACACACTGAAAAGATTGCTGCAGGAACAGAGCATGTAAAGATATGCTGCAGTAAATGGGAATAGCTTTCAGATCAGCTACTGTGTATTTTATATCTACTGTATATTTTTACATAATATGGAAAACTAACTTTGTATCGCTATGGTTTTATTCTGTTTGCAAAAACGGTCTTGAAAATGGAATATTATTAACAGGGACCTTTTGCATCCATGCTGGAAAAAAAACAACTAGCTGCCTACAATCCTAAGTGTATGTTGCAACTTTGAAAAATTATGACAGTGTTCAGAGTAACTGCCTGACTCTTACATGGCTGTCTCATGTGCTTTTCCCCATTCAGTCTCCTTCACCTCTGCCAGTAGTGATGTGAATTGTGCAGTTCTTTGATATTACAGTAAGCATCCTTTTACAAAGCTGCAGCTTCTGTGGCTGAAGTGTTTAGGAGCACCTAGAGACATGACTGGTGGTGATGGAGTGGTAATATATTTCTGGGATTGCATTACTGGAATTAACAAAGATAGCATGTGTGGAAAGGCATGCGTGGGTCTGCTCCTGCAGTACTACTGCATGGACTGACTGGGTGGAACCTGGAAGCACAGCAAGAAATTGCATCTTGGGGTAGTTAAAAGCAATAAAAAATTGACTTTCCAGAGGCATAAGGGCAAAAAGTACATTTTAAAACAAAATCTTAGAATTTCAAAGGCTTTTTTTTTTTCTTATAGCCCCAATAACTATGTTTTTCAAGCTTTTTATTAGCCATCTGAGAGAGAAAATTAAACCACCTATTTTAAATAGAAGGAAATTTTCCATCACGTTAAAGACCTGTTTAATTGTTGTATTGTGTGTTTCTTGTGAAGTATTTTAAGGTACAGATCCCCTGGCCACGCACCAGGACTGTGCTTTTAGGTAGGGAGGGCTGTATGTTGATGTTCCCTTTGCAGTCAGTGGGAATTTTGTTACAGCCAAGTCTTTCTTGGAACAAATCAAGACTATTGAATTTTTGCTGCCATTTTTAAAACAATTGGTAAGTTTTTCTAGTTGCTTCAGGGTGTTCAAAAGGTTCAATGGCTGCAGTATCAGCCTTGTAAGTTTCTGAAAGGTAGCAGATAAATTCACAGAAAAGCTGTACTACGGGAGAGTACAGGACGCAATGACTACATTCTCCAGAGCTCAGGCTATGCTGTAGTATTTAGTATATTCTGGGAATTTCTGTGATTCATCTTGTATACCAGTCTCTGTAAAAAATTCTGGGATAATACTGTTTGTTCCCTTTTCTAAAAACTAGACAGAGAGGTGATGATGCTTTCACGCTCCCATATCTCTGCGTTGACAGTGTATGCTACTGGAAAAGGCTTGAAAATGGTAAAAAGAGACACATCCGAACAGGCTGGACCTATTCTGTATTTTCTCAATTACAATGCGATTTGGCTACTTTCAAAACTAGAGGAAACTTTTTCAAGGTCTTTCAGGCAAGGTTCACAGATGCCCTCAGTTTTCACTGGGTACACATAAAAGACTGCAGAGGGACTTATGGCTCCCTGATTTGAGACTGACTTTGCTCTGGTCTTGGCATAGACTTGAACAGCTTGAATACTATCCATTAGGTATGGGCCACCAGAGGACAGCTGTGACATGCTGTGACCATACCTGAAGGTGCTCTCTGTACAATCTTTTTCATAAAGCAAGATTGATTTTTTTTTTTTAACACGGAAAGGAATAATACTCTTTGCTGAGAAGTATTTTATGTATAGAAATATATATGTATTTATATTATATGTATTTGAGTTGCCCTTTCTGTGTAGTAAGCAGGCCAGCTGCATCAGTTACTCTCTCTGGACCCTTTTTATCTGCCTCGGGTAACTCCGCTAGCAGCACAGTGCCTGCTTGTCCCCAGCTGAACTTGGGGCATAAAAAAGGAGCTTATGCAAATGGTGTGGCTTCCCCATCACAATAGGAATGTGGAAAAGAAAAAAAAATCAATGTTGCCAAGTGAGCAGAATCAATAGGGAAAGCAACGTTAGCATCAAAATGCTTAGAGAACATTACCAGTGATATGAAGTTGCTTATACTGGGGCCGGATGGGATGCACCCGAGGGTACTGAAAGAACTGGCGGAGGAGCTGGCCGAGCCGCTTACCATCATTTATCGGAAGTCCTGGCTATCGGGGGAGGTCCCAGTTGACTGGCGGCTAGCCAATGTGACGCCCATCTATAAGAAGGGCCGCAGGGCAGACCCGGGGAACTATAGGCCTGTTAGTTTGACCTCAGTGCCAGGGAAGCTCATGGAGCAGATTATCTTGAGTGTCATCACGCGGCACTTGCAGGGCAAGCAGGCGATCAGGCCCAGTCAGCACGGGTTTATGAAAGGCAGGTCCTGCTTGACGAACCTGATCTCCTTCTATGACCAAGTGACGCACTTGGTGGATGAGGGAAAGGCTGTGGATGTGGTTTACCTTGACCTCAGTAAGGCTTTTGACACAGTTCCCCACAACATTCTCCTCAAGAAACTGGCTGCTCGGGGCTTGGACTGGCGTACGCTTCGCTGGGTTAGAAACTGGCTGGATGGCCGGGCCCAGAGAGTTGTGGTGAATGGAGCCAAATCCAGTTGGAGGCCGGTCACTAGTGGAGTCCCCCAGGGCTCAGTACTGGGGCCGGTTCTCTTTAATATCTTTATCGATGACCTGGATGAGGGGATCGAGTGCACCCTCAGTAAGTTTGCAAACACCAAGTTAGGTGTGTGTGTTGATCTGCTCGAGGGAAGGAAGGCTCTGCAGGAGGATCTGGATAGGCTGGACCGATGGGCTGAGGTCAACGGTATGAAGTTCAACAAGGCCAAGTGCCGGGTCCTGCATCTGGGGCGTAACAACCCCAAGCAGAGCTACAGGCTGGGAGATGAGTGGCTGGAAAGCTGCCTGGCCGAGAAGGACCTGGGAGTACTGGTTGATAGTCGGCTGAATATGAGCCAGCAGTGTGCTCAGGTGGCCAAGAAGGCCAACAGCATCCTGGCCTGTATAAGAAGCAGTGTGGCCAGCAGGTCGAGGGAAGTGATTGTGCCCCTGTACTCGGCTCTGGTGAGGCCGCACCTCGAGTACTGTGTTCAGTTTTGGGCCCCTCGCTACAGGAAGGACATGGACGTGCTCGAGCGAGTCCAGAGAAGGGCGACCAAGCTGGTGAGGGGTCTGGAGAACAAGTCTTACGAGGAGCGGCTGAGGGAGCTGGGATTGTTCAATCTGGAGAAGAGGAGGCTCAGGGGCGACCTTATCGCTCTCTACAGTTACCTTAAAGGAGGCTGTAAAGAGGTGGGGGTTGGTCTGTTCTCCTACGTGCCTGGTGACAGGACGAGGGGGAATGGGCGAAAGTTGCGACAGGGGAGTTTTAGGTTGGATGTTAGGAAGTACTTCTTTACCGAAAGGGTTATTAAGCATTGGAACGGGCTGCCCAGGGAGGTGGTGGAGTCACCATCCCTGGAGGTCTTTAAAAGACGTTTAGATGTAGAGCTTAGCGATATGGTTTAGTGGAGTACTTAGTGTTAGGTCGGAGGTTGGACTCGATGATCTTGAGGTCTCTTCCAACCTAGAAATCTGTGATACTGTGATACTGTGATACCCCGCAGAACAGCCACAGTAAGGGGAGTTAAAAACTTGCTAATGAGTCTGACAAGCCTATAAGGTAAGGACAGTGTGTTGAATTCAGATTGGCATGGGTTTCAGAAGCTATTACAAGCCCCTGGAGGATCTTTATAGGAAAGGCAACGTTTCACCTCAGTGCACTATTTGCAGCTCAGGAATAATCAGAACCACAAAGGATGGTTTGTGTTGAATAACTGCTTTAATGTGTGTGTGCCTTGCACAGGTGCAGGCAGAAACTGGTAACTGTAATCATATTAGTAGGTGTGTTCATATGTTGTTTTTGTGCCTTACAAAGTGTATAGTTTGTAAGAGCCAGTCTAAAAAGTCAACTCTTTATTGACTGGAATAGGGAAGTAATAACTTCTCTTGCTTGTGAGCAGAGGCCTGCAGGGTTTGAAGGAAGAGGGGTGAGTGACCTGAAGCAGCACTCAGATGAAAGCTTTGTGGTGCTGCTTTCACAGTATTATGATGGGAATTCTTTGCTGTAATTGCAGGCTTTTCATCATAGCAAAATAGGCCATATGCTCCCTCCTTGTCTGTCTGCCTAAGTAAAAGATGGCAGTCTTAGTAGTGAGAAAGAGGAGGAGGCATGGTATTCTAGAAAGCATGGCTGATTTTATTCAGAGGAAAGATGGCTGAAAATAAGTAAACACTTCCTTTCCTCACCCTATCAATTTTCTCTTTTAAAGAAAAGAAAATTAACTACTGATTATTATTATGCAAAACCAGAAGTAGCAGCTCATGTTAGGACTGAGTTTTCTAAGACTTTTCAGCTTGATTCATTTTTAACCAGCGTTTTTGAACTGCTTGTGCTGATTCAAGGTCAACATTTGTAGATTGTATGCAGCATATGGTGAGTACCTTTGAATTTTTCTAATATTTTTTGTCTTGTTAAACATAGTAATAGGACACTTTTTTTTATGAGAAGTACTCTTTTTTATTTCCATCTGCTTATTCAGATGTCAAGTGTAGGGCTGAAACAAAAATGCAACTGGTGGTTGCTGAGGCAATCTCAAAAAAACACTTTCTAATTTAATGACATTCAAGTCCATCAAAGCACTAAAATGTGCGTACCTAAAGGATCTGAGCAGCTATAATGGTGATAGGGACTTCTGCACACACTTCAAACTATGCATGGGCCTAAATGCTTTTTTGAAGCATTCTTCATGCCTGGTAGTTCCAGGGAAAGTAATGTTCTCCCGGAGAAGGATGACCTTGGCAGTGTGTCCCTTCTGGTGAAAGCCTGGTATGCATTCATAGCTAGCAATTTAAACTTCTGTATTATACTTTTATACCACTTTCTAGGTAGCATAACATCTCTTCCTTTTTTGACTGAGAAGACCCTTGTAGATGTGTTGCGATAGGCGGAAATGTGAGAGAGGAACTTAAAGACTAGTCTTGTATCATATTTATCATGCCCTGCTGTCAAGTTCAGCAGACATGTAAATCTAGCAATGTGAACATCTGGTCCCAATGTAAGAGCATATGTGTAAGTTGTGCATGACCATTTAGCTCCATAAACAATGCTACATAGAAGTGCTCACTTATTTTTGAATCCCATATTATAAGTGACACTTTTGACTGCTGACATCTTTGACATAATTTGAAGTCTAGTAAAATAAAAAGCAGAACTGGCTTTTACTGTCAGGCCGAGAGGTGTTAGGCCAGACCAGACCCAGGAGTGTTGGTAGCTCCTGTTTCCCAAAAGCATGCACAGAGTGCTAGATCCGAACACCAAATGCACTGCGGTTATCTTGGATTAATGAAAGGAGCAAACTCCAAATCAAAACCTTGGTCAGCGAAGTATTTCACTAGCCAATCAGTGTCAGTCCCACAATATAAAGGCTTAATTTTGGCTGTCCGCAAGTGCAGAAACACAGTTATCTGGAGGCTGTAACTAAACAAAACAGCATAGGCTGCTGACTGCATAAAAAGATGCTGTCTTCTGCTGCACAGCATATTGAACTTCCATTTCCTTGCAAAGTTTATTTTAATTGTGTTCTGCACAATGGCAGCACTTACGAGGAAAAATCCCATTACGTAACTGTGTTTGCATTTCTACCACAGTGATACTTAGCCAAGAATCCCTTACTATGTGGTCCCTGGAGAGCAAGAACAACTCACAGGTGAGCCTGCCTTACTGGAACACCGTCTGTCATTCCCGCACGGCTCTGAATCTGCAGATTTTATTCCTTCTTCGTGGAGGGTTTCTGTGGCTTTTCTCTGGTTCTGTCCATGCCTGCTTGCCTTTTCCGAGTCAACAAGTGTTTTGTTACTTTCCAACACCTACTGATATGCATGGGACTTAGTCAGGCTTTCCTGTTTTCTGTGACAGTGGGGAGGTGGGGAGATGTTGCAGGGAAACTCTAAACTTTTAATTTGTCAGTAACTGAACAGGCCTTCTGCCAAAGTCTTCGAGGGCTCTAATTCAGCTACGTGTTCCCAAGTTTCCTTGCAATTTCATGGCATTTGGGAAGAGGAAATGTTAGCTTTGCTTTAGGCACAACGTATGTTTGAACGTTTTGAAAATCAGTTTCCTCTGTCTTCGTATGTTCCCTGTTACATTCCTCTCTGCAGAGAGCTCTGCCTTTTTTATCCAATCCTGAGCTGTACATTAATATACTTTTCTTTTTCAAAATTTGCTCTGTAGGGATCAGAATATATTAGCTCTGAAATTTGTTGGAAATATTTGCCATTATGACAGGAGCTTGTCAAATTCACAGTCCATTTGGAATGCAGAAGCAACAGAAACATCCATTGTAGTGTTGATGGCACTGCATTCCAGTGATCCGGGTGCTGGTGCAGGAGGGTGTTTTCATCCTCAGGAAGCACAATGACATGACACCACAGGTTGCAAGAAGAGGTTTCTTTTCTGATTTTGGATGTGAGTGTCGGGTTAAGCGAAAAAAGAAATCTCAGGCTGGAGGAGTCCAGGAGTGAGTGGTGAAAGGAGACAGATGGGATTACAATAGTATATGGAGATAGAATTAGAAGATCAAATTTCAATTTCAGCTGCACTGTTTCAGCCACTCGGGAGTCAATCAGCCATTTTTCATAAACTAGGTCTCTGTATGGACTGATTTGTTATTGTTGCAAAGGCTTCAGCACTGAGCTCAAAACCTTTTAAGTCTGTCTTCTGTGGGGTTTGGAACAGAGCATCTCCCATCCCTGAAAGCCGCTCTTGCAGCAGAGTGTTGTCAGGGATGATACTTCTCTTCTGATCCTATCTTTGCTAGACAGTAGGACCACTGCACTTTCACAGCAATTACATGCCTAACATAGGAGAGGCTGTGTTATTAAGGAAGAGTCAAGTTCCTAGAAAGCACTTTTGGAAGCGTGTGACATTATGCTCAGTTTTTGGAATTCACCAGACTTTGTAAAGCACTTGCTGGATGTTTTGCCTCCCAGTCATTCCAACTCCTTTTCTTTTTGCAAAGGCAATGCAATTTACAATCTATAAGAGAGACTTTCAGGGCTGCTTTGCACCTATCTGTCAATCACAGTTCAGATCTCACTGAAATATTTTTTTTGGTGCCAGAAGCCAGAGATTTCTGGAATTGCTACTCCTTTCTGACAGTGGAATACCCCAGATTTGCAGTAAGTGAGGAAGCAAATGGATATTTTTATTACAGTGTTTTAACTTTTTGATTAATTACAAATGATATGGACAAACAAGTTTAGCTGTGATATGCCTGTGCTGACAGGCCTACATAGGAAAGACATCAAGAATGCATGTACCTAGAAGATAACTTTTCTAAGCCCAGATTTATCAACAGCAAACCAGAAGGCAGAAACAATGTGAAAATGTCATTTCCCAGTGGAACCAGTACCTAATTGACACTTGTAGTCTGCAATGCCTGTTTCTCATTTAACAGTTTTCGCAGTAGAGGTACTTAAACTTTACTCCACGTTTTCTTGTTTAGTCTCAATTTCTTACTTGACACATAGCAGAATCCTAAGGGGAAATAAAGCTACAACCTAGCTGCTTGTAAGTTGATGAAACCTTTCTGGGAGAATCAGTGTAGAAGAGAATTTGATATGCTAGAGTGCAGCTGGCTCTATGCAAGGTTTACAAAGTGCCATCTTAAAACATATATATATAGAAATATATTTTTCCCAGAAATGGTGTGGGGGGGGGAGCTCCAGGTGGAGCAACCAGCTCATTTCCAGACAGTAATTTTCAAATCTGGTTGAACAGATCCCTAACATGGTTTCAGACGTTATTACTGTTTCCCTCTTTCCCCATTCACTCACCATTTTAAAAAATGCAGATGGTAGATGAGCTTTTATGCTTCATTGTATGGGACTGTTTGGTCAACTGAGTCGTTCCCTTCAGCTGAGTGTCTTATTTTGCATGAAGGGCTCACAAGACTGAACTGCCCATATTGAGAGGGTCTATGTCAAAGGCTAAAGATCCCCAGGCATACGGCCCAGTCCTGCTGGTGGGTGATGCTGGCCAGTGAGAGTTCCTCAGCCCTGCTTCTGAGAGTAGAGGTGGCCTCTTTGTTACAGTAGTCACTTGAAAGACTGAGTGCACAGATGTGTGCCTAATAAAGCCAAGACAGTAAATTAATACACTTCCTCTGTTTTTTTTCTGTGAGTGCTTGAAACACTCAGATACTGAAGACCACCAAGATGAGGGTGTTGATGCATTTTGAATGAAAGGAAGGAGAGGCTTTCTCTTGGCTTTTGAAGAAAGTAGTTAAAGGAAATGGTTATGGGGGAGAAGAAATGGACTAGAGATTCCTCAAAGGCAAATATATTCGTCTAGCTTTAATTTCTGGAAAGGATGAGATTTCAGATTTGTCCTCAGAACTCCCTGCTAGCTCAGAGAGATGCCTCCCTGCTCAGCTGGCTGCCTTCAGGCAGCTCCCAGCTTATTAGCTGGCTTCTGTGGTTCAATTCTGAGACTATGGCAGTCAGGGGAGCAGCCTGGAGGCAGCTATTTGGGAATAATTACATGCAGACATCTGTCATGAGAGGAAACTCACTCCCCTTGGACCTGGGATGACATTGCTGGTCAGAACAGGTTCCTTCGTGAAAGGGACTTGCCAGGTAGTCATGATATTCTCCTACAGTATGTAGGGTTTACCTGGGATATCCTGCATTTAGTTCTCTTTGTATGTAGGGTCCACATCCTAGTTAGCTGACTCAGGGCTTCCCCAGTGACGTTGCATTGCCTAGGGAACAGGGAGGCACCTCGGAAGGAGTCAGATGCTAGGTGGAAAGGGCCTGACAGAAGTGGCTGCTGCTGCCTTCTGCTCGGGGCAGGGAGGCCGCTGTCAGAGGTCGGAGGCAGGGCGGGACACTGGGTGTCACATAATGGGTCTGAATTCCTGGCACCCGTATGTCAGTGATTGTTGGAGATGGAGGTGCAGCTTACCGACTTGCCCTCTTTCACACAGCACCACTAAATAGCGAATCAAACCCATTTTTTTTTTTCATATGTATTGATCAGCTGGTAATTCCTGTATTGATTTCTTCAAATGTGAGTGAAATGGACTATGATCTTTGTCAAAACTCAGAGTGTTTATCTCATGTGGATAGAAATATCGGTGCCTTCCCATTTCATTGTGTTGTGGAGTATTTTTTATTTTTTTTTCTCCTTTTTTAAAGCCATGCTTGCTACTACTGCAGGAAAGGCACAAAGCAGAGAGATAACTGCAAAGCACAGGGAACTATGCAGAGTTTTAAGAAAAGGAAAGATGAAGAAGTGTGGCATTTTGAACTCCAATGGTATAGAAAAAAAAGCAGATTTTTTCAGTTAGGGCATCCAAAATTTCTTCCGCCTTGCTGAGCAAACCCATTCCCTAAAATGTGGCCAACTTTAATTTTCTTCTCTCAGGCAGTCTAGGATTTAGAATGATAAACATTTTATGATTACTGTTTCTCCTCTTTTCTCCTTTTTTCCCCCATCACTGTACTACTTTCAGCCTTTGGTCGTATGTGCTATACAGGGCTCATCTAGCTTTTATACTGCCTTTACATACTCTACTGGCTCATATGCTGAGCTGTGAGCTATGTTTCTCTTTGTCTTTCAACACTTCCCTCCCCCCAAATAAACAAGACAGTAAAGTCAATGCTAGATTTTTGTTTGTTTGTTTATCAATTTAGAGAGTGAGGGGTCAGGTGGTCACCTAAAATGCAGTTATTTGCGGGTCTTTTCATATGACTATGCACTTCTTAAGTTGACATGTCATAGAAGACTTTAAAGAACAGATTTTCCTAATAATGTTCAGATACAGGTGGGGCCTGGGTTGTTTAGATGAAAAGCAAATCAAACTAGAAAAGAATCCCTATACCTGTCTTCCCCAGTCAAGCAATTTTTTATGTGGTAGATTTCTTTTTTCTGTTTATCAAACTATCTTTAATCTCCTTATTCCTTTCACCGAAAGCTATCTTCCCTTGTTTGAAGGTGCTTGATCACATTTAAATTGGATGGCAGTGACAGCTCCTGTGCAAAGTACTCCTGTCATACCATTGTGTGCTTTCTTTGAGGCTCACTTAATTTAATGGGCTGGTGAGCAGAACAGTTTTGGGGCTGCCTCCTGCACCACATTTGCCTGGAAAATGCTTAAGTTTGTGTTGTGAACACTCCTGGAAGCTTCTAGCTACATGTAGGATGAAGGGGTTTTTCCCAAATCTAAATCCATTCAGCTGCCGACAGGAGAGGTCTCACCTTTTTCTGTTGCTTTCTAGTCCATGTTTCAACTTCTCCCAGCTATTGATGCTGGCCCTCCCACTGCTGGCTTAAAACTAATCGGTTTCTCCAAAGTATTTTAATCTGGGTTTTAGATTACGTTGTCTGACCTGATTTTTTTGTATTGATTTGGATGCTCCTTTTTAAGGATAGAGATAAAGTGCTGAAGTGACGTGTGCAGCAGAGGCACACAACGGTGAGATACGTGAACAACCACCTCCCACTTTGGTAGTACTCAGAGAGTTTAAGCAGAAAGGCATAACATGCAGAATCATTGCCTGAAATTTCACTCGGTGTTTGTCAGTGTTTGGCTCAGCTGCCTCATATTCCACACATTTTCAAAAATGGCAGTGTTTCTCCTTTGGTAAGGGAAGAAAAGATCTGCATCCCCACTTTGTGTCTGGGAACATCCCCAATTCTTTTGAAATCAAAGCTACATTTAGGAAGACGGCCTGTACTAGTAGCCCAGCATCAGGCAGACCTTTTGGAAAATGTATTTTCTGTGTATTTAAAAGGATCGTACAAGTAATTCACTTTCCTTTTATCAGCTCTTTTGTTTTTTGTATTTGTTTCTCTTGTAAAGTTGTAGCTTGTTTTGATCCATACGTCTTACAGTTAGTTACGGACTTCGTTATCTCCCTTCACAGCTTCCTTTTTTCTCATATCCTTTTTTCTCCTTTCAAACATGGACTCTTGATTTTGCATGAAATCTGGTCTGTAGGTGGCCACAATTGAAGCTGTTAAGAATTTATTTTAAAAACAAGAAGATCCTTCCTGCTGTGAAGACAATCTGTTAAAATAATATGCACAATTGAATATGACCTAGACTCCTCTTAGACTGTCAGAGTTTCTAAAAGGAAGGGAAACTGGCTCCTCTTTTCCTGAAACAAGGGAATCTTCCCCGTTTAGCTACTCTCTATAGTATGAAATGTCTTAACTTCATCTCAGACACATTTTCAGGAGACATTTCTTATACTTTATTTTGACAACCATTGAGGGAAAGGGCTTGAGGCTAAATCTGAGTCCTGTATCTTGTGTATTTTAGAACTAAAAGCTCACTGGATTCTCTTCAGGGAATGTATCCATCTGTAAGTAACTTGAGGCATTAAAAAATGAAATGATTGGCTTACATTTGGTTTGCCTGAGACTGTAAGAGGGAGTATTTTTCTTACAAGCAAATGTGGTATCATAAACTGCCACACAACTCTTAGAAATACCAAGGCCTTAAAAAGATACTATTGAAGAACTCACTGGAAAAAAATAAAGAAATAATACTGAAATTTAAAACACTCCTCCCATTATTCAATACAGATGTGACTGGAAACAAGACTTATTTGTTGATGGAAATAAATACTGCTTTTCCAAACTGGAGAAATATTTATTACTTGTTTAAATTATTATTATTCCAGAATAAAGCATAGGTGAGGTCTTCCATGAAATGACTGCTCCCATTCCCAGTGTTTTTTTCTGGTCAGTATCTGAAAATGTGTCTCTACATATGAAAAGAAACTCGTAACAGTTGTCGACACTGATAGCAACAGTGTCGGACTGTGCCTCAAGACCAGGTAGCTTGCCCTGGCCACGTTCACAATTGTGGGCCCTTCAGGGATCTTCTGAAGGGGTGTCCAGCCCTTGTACTGAGGCAGGAGCTGAGCAAGGTGAGTTTGCTCACCAAGGGAAGTGATTAGTGAACAGTAAGTGGAGCTGGCATGCATGTTCACACACAGGCAGTGAGGGGTGCTCTGGCTGGAGAATACACATGTACTTGGTGGGGTTCATCTCTCCAGACTTTTGTATCCACAGTGTAAAAGTCTGCATTGGAGTTAGATGTCCAAGAGGCTGTTACAGTCAGTGTGTATCTGTTTGTTGGGACTGATGGAATCTGGAGAGATTGTGCCTAACATTTACTAAACACAATGCTATCTGAAGATGGAAATTTTTTGATCATGTTTATAAGGACAGGTAGTATTCATATTTAAGGACAAAGCAACTGCTTAAATTTCCTGGCCTAGATTCATCACTGTATTTCAGTAGGTACAGTGACTTACAGCCGAGGCAGCATCAATCAAGCCAAGGCTGATCAATCTGTGTCTCTGGCTTTCTCTATGCAAGTCTGAATGTTGATGGATTTATCAGGTTATCTGTCATAAATTTCTACTTGGATTGTTGTGATAGGAAAATATTTTTCCCCTAACACAACAATTTTGACTTGAACACAAAGTGGATCGTTCAGTTTTTGAAACGACCAATCGAGCTACTCCTTATCCCAAATATTCCGTGAAAGGAGGGTTATATCCTATGTTTTTTCAGATGTCCTGAGTTAAAGCTGTTGGAAAAATGAAGCCAAGAGTGCTCATGTTGCGTATGGTTTGTGTGTGATTTGACAGGCTGTAATTTACTAATTATCAAATGCTATTTAAATGTGGCAAAACCACAATTACAAGTGAGTATGCATGGTAAAATAAACAAGCTAATTGAAAACATGCAAATTAAAATTCTTATGAAACCCTATCTACTGATAAAAGCTATTCCTTCATTCACGTCATCTCTTACAGTTTGTCTAAATACAGTGTCATTTCTTGAAGGTGGTCACGAAGGTGCTGCTTGTCACAGTGCTCAGACTCCTGCATGGATGGATCAGGGTTTTGTGGACCTTAGAGTTGATGCAAAATGCATCAGTACAGTTGTGTAATGTAGGCCTAGCATCTAGGCTATAACAAACTAGCCTTTGCCTTTAAATTATTTTCAGAAGTACTTTCAGTCATTTTCATGCATCAAACTCTTGGAGAATATCAATAACACATGCTTATGTTCTGCTTACTCAGATTATTAAATGCAGTGTTCAAGTTAATTAGCAAAATGTCATGGATTTAGTGCTTTCTGTCATCTGGGGAGAAGCATCAAGTATCAAAGAATGTATCAAACTTTATTATTATGCCCAAATGTGGTTACAGAGATACTGAGATGCACCACAGAATTTTGATTTTGCTTTCTCAGTTCAGAATATTTCTTTTATTCCAAGTTTTTAACAATAACAGTGAATTTGCCATTGTGGTTTGTATATTACATTTTGCAAATCATCTGTTATAAGAGTACTACAAATACAAAACCATAATTTCGGGAGTAATTTTGGTCAAATGTCAAAAATACAAACCAAAATTGTCTTACAAAAATAATATAGTAGGACACTTCAGTTTGGTATGAAATCTCAGTTAATATTCAAAGAAATTTTGTTAGGCAAGATATGGCAAAATATGTATATTTTCAGAAACCCTGAAGCCTCATAATCATCAAGTTCAGGGAAAATTACAACCCCTCAAAATACGTAATAGCAAGTCTTTTCCTTGAGAGCTGATGCTGCTAGCAAAATAATGGATGGAGGTGCTGGGCCAATGGAAAGAGCGTGGTAGCTGACATTGTGTCTCAGCCAAACTCAGGAAAATATATACCTGCGTTTGTTAAGAAACAGATGAAACGCTCTCAATAGAGTAACCACCTTTCCTGCTTGCTCTCAGGGTTCACAGTTCATGTTATTCACCTTTGGGAGGGAACAAAGAAGAAAAAGAAACATCTATTAGCAGCAGGAAGAAGTGGGTACTTTTTATTTTTTTTTTCTCCTCGAAACTGTGGTAAAGAAGTTGTTAAGGGAGAGAACAACTGCCTAAGACTGTGGCTCATTTTTTCACCACTGCAGTGATTTGAAAGGGATTGCCATTGCACCTTGAAGGCTTCCCAGGTTAAACATGGGATGGTCTGTTTCTAGGAAGGCCCAAGCTAACGTTGGTAAACAGAAATAGAACGATTTAAGTTTGATTAATAGATGTAATACTTACAAAGTTCAAATTCATTAATATTCATCTCCTGACACCATACGTAGCACATGCCATCAAATGTATTCTGACTTTACAAACTGTACAATTTATTCATTTTCCACAGTTCTACAAGAAGGGAGGTCTGCTCTTTTGTCTATTTTTTTTTCCAAGGAAAAGGATAGGAATTTGCGCTTAAAAATTCTTTGTTTTTAAACTGTAAGGCCAGATGTGCTTTTCAGAGATTCATCTGAGTCCCTGTAATAACAGAAGAGCCAAAAGCAAGAATATCTGAAGCAGTCTGTGTTTAACACTGGACCCATTTCCTGTTTGCAAGTCCTAAGTTCTAAACCTGCACAACTGAAGTGTTGTGGAATTGATACATGGAGAAACTTTGCTCTTGCTGAAGGACTTTTTGGGCAAAGTTGAGCATTTTTACCTTAGGGAAAGCGTTTTGTTTGTTTGTTTGTTTTTGAGCAAAGCATTGTAATTTTCTTAGCGAAACTAATGTTTCTTTCCTACCCATGAAAGCTGTATTTTATTCTCAAGAACGTATTCTCAAAGAAATGAGATCTTGGTTGATGTTGGAAGCTAATTACAAGTTGGACCTCTGTATTTGTTGTTTGGAATAGGTGGCTCCCTGCTAGTCTGATTCAGAAATTTTGTTTTATTCAGAGACTTGGTGTCAAACTGCAACTGCTTTTGTTGTTTCTGTGTAGGTTTCACGTGACCTCGCTCACATATTCCTACTTTTATAGTGGACTGAAAATCCAAAAGGACTGATACAGGACAAAAAAGTGAGAGGTTTTCCCAACAGTTCCCCACATTCTATTGATTCTTGCATTACCTCGAGCAAAAATTAATTGTACTAAGAACTGCTATGAAGCCTGAATGTTATTTTCATCCACTATTGCGTCCCCCTGGGGATTAGTCAGAGTAGCTCTACAGTTCCCCTTCTGCAAAAGTGAACTACTATGAAGAAGAGAGGCACATACAATGAATTTCTGTGAAAGAGTGGCAGGGTCTTTGCCCCGAGACTGTATGAGAGAAACCAATAAAAGGATGTTCTCAGGACCTAGTAATACTTCTAAGTGAAAATTAAGGGCGCCTAACTTCTAGTATTCCGGGATCCCAAGAGACTTATGGTGCTTCATGCAATATGACGGGAGAATAGATTCCTGAATGAAATAAATTCATTCTCTCTTTTTTGTGTCTTTGAAGCTTCAGCTTGATTTTTTTTTTTTGTAGCTTGCCCTCTAGCTCTGCTTTTCTGTTTTCTTATTTTTCTGTTTTTGCTTGCTTAGCTGCCAGTGCCTGTGGCCCTGGTTGAAAGAGCAGATGCTCTTGTGCCTCTTGCAGGACCCCACCAAGATCTTGTAATCTGGACTGCATGGCTTTTTATGACCTCCAGCAGAAGCCAGAAGGTAGGCAGTGAATGAAGCATAGTGTCAAGACACTACCATCGGAAATTAGCCTGAAGCTGTGTAACAAGGCCTGCTGTGAATGGTCTTTGGGGTTAAAAAAATGCTTGATGCCTGCAGAATCACAGAAAACGTGTATTTGAAATTTCCAACTCTTCTGATGACATCAGTCTTTCCATCAATGCGACAAAGGTACTTCAATGTATTCATCTTGTATGCAATTTACATAAATAATGTCAGCAAGTGGCATGAGCAGGAACTCACCTTGCAGACTTCAGCCTTTGGGGCCCTCTTGATTTGCAGAAGTATTTCTGATTCAGGCCACCAGTGAACAAAAAAAAAAAAATTGCCGAGGCGATCGGCTCCGGGGCAGACGCGTTCTGCAGCAGAGCGGGGGATCGGGACAGGCTGGGCTTTTTTTCGGCATCGAGGACACCCGAAGCAGCTGAGGGAGCCGCCAGCACCCGGCAGCCCTCACGAGGGAGGCTGACGAGGCGTAGGCGGAGCCAGCAGCGCCCCCTCCCCGGCCGTTCAAAAGCAGCCCCTAGGGAGCGCGGGCAAACAGGGCGGGGAGAGGGAAATTGACTGGTGGAGGTGTGAGGTGTACTCTGCCCTCTCTGAGACAGACTCACGAGCCTGCCATAGCACAAATGTCTCCTGCTACGCAGAAGACAAAAGTTCCCTCATCCCGCCAGGCAGCAGGAGGGGACCTAAGCCAAAGTGGGGAATGGAGGCAGGTTCCTGTTCGGGGTGGCCACCAAAACTTCAGCCCTGGATATGGGGAAAGCAGACCTCAGGCTGCTCAGGGAACTAGTCAGCAAGGTCCCCCTGGGAAACTGCTTTTGAAGGCATTGGCGTCCATCAGTGCTGGTCAACCTTTAAGCACTGCCTCCTAAAAGCTCAAGATCAGGCAATTCCAACATATCGGAAGTCAGGCAGGCGGGGCAGAAGGCCGGCCTGGCTGACCAGGGATCTTCTACTGGAGCTTAGGCGAAAAAAGAAAGTGTACAGCTGCTGGAAGGAGGGTCAGGCGACAAGGAAGGAATACAGGGATGCTGTTCGTGTCTGTAAGGAGAAAAGTCGTGTGGCCAAATCCCAACTAGAGTTGAAGCTGTCCATGTCTGTGGGAGACAATAAAAAAGGTTTTTTTAGATAATGTGAACAGAAAAAGGAGAACCAAAGAAAACAGGTCCGCTACTAGATGGGGAGGGTCTCCTCACAGACAATGACATAGGCAAAGCAGAGACGTTTAATGCCTTCTTCGCCTCTGTCTTCAACACTGATGATGGGCTTCGGGACCCAGGGTACCCTGAGCTGGAGGACCATGACGGTGGGAATGACAAACTCCAAACCAACCCTGAACGTGTGCGGGATTTGCTGCTCCACCTGGATCCCTACAAGTCCATGGGTCCGGATGGGATTAATCCCAGGGTGCTTAAAGAGCTGGCAGACGTCATCGCGGGACCTCTCTCAATTATTTTTCAACGATCTTGGGAATCTGGAGAGATTCCAGTGGACTGGAAGCTGGCAAATGTTGTGCCAATTTTCAAGAAGGGTAAGAAAGAAGACCTTAGCAATTACAGGCCTGTCAGTCTCACGTCAGTGCCTGGTAAAACTATGGAAAGGATGATCCTTGAAGTTATTGAAGCACACCTGGAGGACAATGCAGTCATTGGTCCCAGCCAACATGGGTTCAGGAGGGGTAGGTCCTGCCTAACGAATTTGATTTCCTTCTATGGTAAGATCACCCATCTAGTTGATCAAGGGAAACCAGCTGATGTGATCTTTTTGGACTTCAGCAAAGCTTTTGACACAGTTTCCCATAGGATCCTACTGGACAAAATGTCCAGCATACAACTTAACAAAAACATCGTAGGATGGGTGAGCAATTGGCTGATGGGCAGGGCTCAAAGGGTTGTGGTAAATGGGGCCACATCTGGCTGGCGGATGGTCACTAGTGGGGTCCCTCAAGGCTCCATTTTAGGGCCAGTCCTCTTCAATGTCGTTATAAATGATTTGGATGTAGGACTAGAAGGTGTTTTGAGCAAATTTGCCGATGACACCAAACTTGGAGGAGTTGTGGACTTGGATGAGGGTGGAAAGGCCTTGCAGAGAGATCTGGACAGATTGGAGAGCTGGGCGATCACCAACCACATGAAGTTTAACAAAAGCAAGTGCCAGGTCCTGCACCTGGGACGGGGCAACCCTGGCTATACGTACAGACTGGGCAATGAGATGCTGGAGAGCAGCCCCGCAGAGAGGGATCTGGGGGTTGTGGTTGACAGCAAGTTGAATATGAGCCAGCAGTGTGCCCTGGCAGCCAGGAGGGCCAACCGTAGCCTGGGGTGCATCAAGCACAGCATCGCTAGTCGGTCGAGGGAAGTGATTGTCCCTCTGCTCTGCGCTGGTGCGGCCTCACCTCGAGCACTGTGTGCAGTTCTGGGCACCACAGTACAAAAGGACATGAAACTGTTGGAGAGTGTCCAGAGGAGGGCAATGAAGATGGTGAAGGGCCTAGAGGGGAAGACGTGTGAGGAGCGGCTGAGGTCACTGGGCCTGTTCAGCCTGGAGAAGAGGAGGCTGAGGGGGGACCTCATCGCAGTCTACAACTTCCTCACGAGGGGGAGTGGAGAGGCAGGGGACCTATTCTCCGTTATCACCAGTGACAGGACCCGCAGGAACGGTGTGAAGCTGAGGCAGGGGAAGTTGAGGCTGGACATCAGGAAGAGGTTCTTCACCGAGAGGGTGGTTGCACACTGGAACAGGCTCCCCAGTGAGGTAGTCACTGCACCAGGCCTGTCTGAATTTAAGAAGCATTTGGACTGTGCACTTAGGCACATGGTCTAAACTTTTGGGCAGACCTGTGTGGTGCCAGGAGTTGGACTTGATGATTCTTATGGGTCCCTTCCAACTCGGGATATTATATGATTCTGTAAAATTTCTAAACATGATTTTCTGTCCTGGGTTTTGTGGTCCTTAAAAGGATCGTGATGTGGGAAGTTAAATTTCCAATCCCAGCCTTTGTTGTCAACAGGATTAACCTTCCTGCATATGAATTTGGATGTCCTCAGAAGGTGGGAGAGCGTTTTGCACAAGCTTGCACTAACTGGCAGAGCTCTGACTTGTGTGGAGGATGGTCTAATCTGTTCAGTGTTTGGTCTCAAAATCTGACAGGTCTGTGGTTCCTTCTGAAGCATACATAAAGCAGGAATGACTTACAGATCTCTTAGCAGCAGAGCATTTTAGGCCACGAGGAAAAAAGACTTGTGGAATTCAGTCTGGACTGCTATGACTTACCTGAAGGTCTGTCGCACAGTGTACATATTTCTGCTTCGAGCAGTATCCCCAACTCCACAAGTGTTCTCCAATAGGTTGGGAATACTTTAATACTTCTATCTCGCTTGTAGCTATGTCTGCTTTCACTTTGATTAGTCAAGTTCTTTCAGTCAAAAGATCAGTCTCAGACTGTATTTTCTTGAGATGCCTCTAAGTGATCTGGAGCTGCAAGAGGCTATACTGTTACTCATTAAATGACACCAGTCCTTTTGTCTGTGATTGCTGTGAAGGTGATGGTGTATCACATGCATGATAGTTCCTTGTTCTTATTTTTATATAGGTATTAGAAAGAGAAATGGAAACTTGCTGTATATTCTTAATCCCTACAGGAACTGCATTTTTTATCTGGAAAGAAATTCTTACCACGTACTACTTAGTAAACATGCTGTAAAGGCTCTTTCACAAGGAGGAGTATTTCTTGTGTAAGTAGCTTTCAACAACAGATCAATCACCAGCTGGGATGCACTGTCATAATGAAAAAGGAGTGGCATTTACCAGCAAAATATCATGAAGGACAGATATAAGGATGCCATAAAGGCAGACTAACAGCCTTGATTCCTGTAGATATATTTCATTGCAGTGCCAGTATGATTCTTTACATCTATTATTCCCCCTCATTTACCTTTCTCCCAAGGACAATTATTACATTGCTTTTATTAATTCAAAAGAAGCAGAAAGAAACATGCTCAGACCTTTCTGTCCATAAACAGAGACACACAAATTGTTCCTCATTGATCCAGGCTTAATTTGTCCTTTCTGGTCATACAAAGGAGCCCAGGTGCTTGTGTCATTTCTCTCTACTAAAGTCAGGGTGTTACGACTCTGGTGGGTAGATGTTTGAGCTCCTCAGCACTCACGTAATTTCTCACTATGGAAGGCTGAGTTGTCTTTATATTTTTCCAAAAAGTTGCTGCTAGAGTCAGTAGCAGGACAGGGGTGTATCTGTTAGGATTGAGAACAGTCCTCAAGGAGATGGGAGGCAGGGGATAAGAGCTGGAGTGACTTACAGTCCCTGCAAACCTCTCCACTAATGGGGGAAATCACATTGCTTGAGGAAGGACCCTGGGGAGGCATCTTTCTTCTGCCTGTATTTCTAAGGTGGGTCAGTAAGAGTGTGACAGCCCTTGTCAATGAGAAACTGATGGAAGGACAAAAATCTTACTTAGATGTAGTGCTGACCTGGAACTTTTAAGGAGAACTTTTAGTTGGGAAATACTAAATTTTACTTGTGGCTGTTTTGTTTTCCTTTTTTTTTTTTTTTTTTTTTTTTTTGAACTTGTAACTTTTTGAAGAGACCTTATATTTTGGGCAGTTTGTTGTTTTTTCACTTTTCTAATAAAATTTTATAGATATACTTTTTATATTTTCTAAATAAAACTTTTTTTTTCCAGATATGAAGTTTCTCTTCCTTTTGAGAAGCCAACCAAATATAGTTAAAAAAGCAAAGACAAAGGTTGTCAAAAATAGGAAAAGAAATACAAACATAAGGAGTTCATAATACTTTGACCCAGAGACATAATTTCTTATCTTTGTATATTTAGTTCAAACTGTTTTTGAGATATTGATGTTTCAGCCAATTTAGGATTGGACATCTTTTCAAAACTTCACTGTTTTATGCAAGATGAAAAAAGATGAAAAATGTATTTTCCACCCAGATTTAATTGCCATAATATATTAAAACAGTCTGTGAATTGATTTGCTGCAGTTTGGCCAGAAGAAAGCCTCACTGCATAGTAGAGAGCTCCACAAGATGTGTTTCTTGCTGTTGAAAGTATCTCTCTGAACTTTTCTATGTCCCATTCTACCTAGTAACAGTGGAAGGGAGAACCTTTCCTTATGCTATGTAGAGGCACTAACAAAGTCTGAGCATCCCCTTATGGAGAAATGTTACTCAGAGAATTTACACACATCAGGTGCGGTTACTCATCTGCGTATAGATGGAGAATATGGAACTCCAGGAAATGTAGGAATACTGCTTATGAGAACTAAATTACAGAAGTTAAAGATGAAATTGTGAACTATATTTGGAAACAAATTGCATCCCAGAATCTGTTTGGAATTTTTTTTGTGCAAAGTGAAATTTGTGACTTTTATTAAACAGTTTATTTGAATTAGCAAACTGTGATACAATGGTTAATAAATCTTGCAGCAGAGAAATAAGGAATAATGATTGAGCTGCATGGAATAAATTAGCTGTCAGAGGAGTTGCTCTTCTACCAGCAGGTTTCTGTAGCATTATCACATCATTATTATCTAGGTTACACTTCTCACAGCTGCGAACACTACAAGATAGAATGATAAAGATCCTTAAGCTGTGTTTTAGGCTTGGAAAACAGTGGTGTTGTTCCAAAGAGGCTTTTGTTCTGCATGTTTACTGGACAAAATTATTATACTTCATATAATTTTTTGAAGGATAATGTGTATATTTTTTTCAGATAGATGGATAGAGAGTTATAAAAGGGAATTGGCACTGACTCAGAGGTAGACTGCATAATGAAGCCTGGGGGTTCATTTAATGACATAAATATTTTCAAGATGTTTCTTGCTGCTCCTCTGATCTTGTTGAATAACCTTGCATAATATTTGAGGGAAAGGTTATTTTGGTCTATCTCCACTCCTTTTTCTTATATAAGGTATAAACTGTGATACTGAAATGGTGAAAACTTAATGTTATATAGAGGAAAGGAGAAGAGAGTCCAGATTTCCTCTGCAAATAGAGGCCCTGGAAAGTAAGAGTGTAAACAACTTCATAGTCCACATCTACTCACTGTCTGTCTGTTTTAGCAAGGAGCAACAGCATGATCTGGCAGAGGGAATCTCACTGTTCCTTGAGAGAGTTCTGTATAAGCATCACTTACGTGATCAAACCTGTCTTACCAGAGAGGCAACAGAACTATGTCTATTCTTTGTCAGGATTAATGAATTCTATCTGCAGCTTGAAGTGAAATATAGTCCATTGCCCTGGACACTCTGGGCAAACACAAATGGTGCTATAGCTGATGACCACAAAAAGCTACACAGTTCCCTCTCCCTTTCTCACAAGTTCATTTCACTGTTATTTGCTGTTTTAACTCTTTTTATGTTTGAGCTAAGAACTCCAACTCAAGGTTTTTTTTTTTTCTTTTTTTTTTTTTCTTTTTCCCTTTTTCTTTAACTTAGGACTGATGGGTCATGCTTCACCAGGTATCCTGACCATGATAGTTCCTCTGAGACATTATTGAATTACAAGGTCTGAGAAGTCCTGAGCACCAGCTAACAGATCCTTGAGAAGAGTGTCAAGACACAAAGGGATGTGTTCTTCACTGTAAGCCATTTTCTTCCCTTTTTACACTTTTTCACCTGTAGTTGCCAATAAAAAAGCCATTAATACATGTTGCTTTGCAGCATATCTGGAAAGATTTTATACAAAACACAGCTCCAGTCTTGAAATCAGAAACATGTGATTGACCGTCATGTATGTGTGAGGATATATATATGTTTTTATTTTAGTGACACTCTGCCAGGCTATTGGGGTCCCTTGTCATGTCAGGCTGCCATTGGTCAGCTAGTGAACATGGTTCGTTTAGACTTGTGTTGGCTAGATTTTTTTGGGAACGTCTCCAAAGAAAAATTATGTTGAGAAAAGCAGGCATTTAGGCTATTCCACTCTGAAAACTCTAAAGTATTATTGCTACAACTAGGGATTGTCAGCCTTGTTGAGGCTACCAAACCGGCACAAATTAAATTCACTGTTCTTTTGTGCCTCTTTTTGTTTTGTGTAGGAAGTCATGTGAAGCAGTGGAAAGATGTTCTCCCCTTTCTCTTGGGGAATTCTTTAGAGAAGGGGAAGGAAGGGGGTTGCTACAAAAAGAAAAATGCAGTCCAGAATTGCCTGGTTACTTTGACATTAGAATACTGGTGCTGCAGAAGCTGTCAGGGCTGATCTAAGCTGCGGCTTGACTTGATTTGCCTGGAAATCTGCCAGTGGCAAGACCACCTCCTGAGCTGAAGTTTAAGGAAAGTGGAGAGAAAGGTTTCCAGAGAAAAGTAAAATGAGATTAAAATGAAGAATAAATCAAGGTGAAAGAACTCTCTTCTTTCTTTCCTACAGTTCCCTATTGTTCCTATGACTGGAGACAGGACAGCTCTTCATTATGGCTTTTATTCTTTCCCTCATTGTTCCCCTCCTTTCCCCCTTCACAGCTTCCTTCTCCAAAGGACTTGTTGCTGCAGAATAGCAAGGAGTTTCTATAAATCTCACACCTGCCATTCATCTGGGCTCTGCTGGTCTCAGAAATTGCTGTGATTTAGATACCTTATCAGAAGGTGTCCAGGTGGCTGGTACGCCATCCTGTCAAACTGTGCTGCCTTCCCCCATTGCCATCTTCCGCTGCCTTTCCTCTGCCAAGCCCTGAAATTTGCACGCTGCACTGGGACAGCACTCAGCACTTGGCAGAGAAAGGCTCCAGGGGAAGGCCTTTCATCTACAACAGGGAAATTAAACATGGCCCAGGGTACCCCGGTTGTCTAAACAGTGCATCGCCCTGCTGCTCTTTGCAGGCTTTGTAATCCCTGAGTGCATTTCTGAGGCTGATGTTGTCCTGTGTTGCTGCATGCAAGTCCAGCAAAAAACCTGTGGTGTCTTAGGGAAGAATGTGTACGATTTGTATCACAGAATTAAAAAAGATAAAAATAAAATAACATCCCATGATTTTCTATAAATTTTAGAAACCTAGCTGCATCTTTCTTTGAATTTACTCTTGGGAGATACCACATTGCCATAGCATTATGGGTCATTCATTTTACCTTGGGTCCAAATAACCTCTGTTTTTGCAAAGGAGGGAATTCAGAAGTGTTAAGCAGACTAGATTAGAGCATTAGCAGGTCTAAATCAGCTCAACCTCATCAATCAGACTGATTGCAAAGGTTTTTGACTAGTATACAATATGACCTGTTCCTTTGAAACAAGTATTGTTTTTTCTTCTCTGAGTAGTGAAATCCTGTCAGAAGGGGAAGAGAGGCAAATTAGGCTGCAGTGAGATGTGTTGCACAAGTGGCAGCTGAGCTAGGTCTCCCTAATCTGAGATGGCAAAGGATACCTCACCCTCAGAGCTGCTGGCCTAACTGCCTGTTGCTGCTGCCCAAACTGATGCTGTTAGTTTTAAGAGGTTTAGGGTAAGAAACATGTAACAGTAGACAGATAAATAGGTAGACAGATTTGATATCGGGCCAGGCCTATACAGACTAACATTGGGTTAAGGAAAAAGCTGTGATGTGGTTATGTCACTAGTCATGAGGCAGCAACAAGCTTTGGTAGAAAGTGAAAGAATGCAAGGCCATGTAGCTCAGGCATCCCTGGATGTACTCAGGAGAGCATATCCGCCCATCCCTGAGAGAGCAGTTGAACAGATCAAAAAGCCAGACCTCTTGTCTGACACATCAAAAACGTACGTGTAAACCTTAGTGTACTGAAAGGAGTTAGTCTCACAATATAAAGTACTCCTTATTGCCTACACACCTTTGTTGAGTGCTCGAGAGATACACATCTTCTGTTTGGGCCTGAGAAAGGAGTAGGCTTGGAAACAATGCAATGTTTTCTTGTAGCAGCATGAGATTGTCATGCTGGAGAACAGATAATACAAAGTCGACAAGCAGGCTGTTCTTTATCTCATTCAGAAGTTACAAGGGCAGGTAAACTTTCTAGGGATTTTCTTCTAAAACCCAGAAAATGCCACTAATCTAATAATAACTTGCATAAAGTGAATGTAGAAAGAGGTCTCCTGCAAAACAAAGGTAAACTCAAGTCAGCACACAGGAGCTTATATTTGGATTGAATTTGTAGTAATTCAACACCGAAGATTAAAGGTCAAACTCTCTGCTGGGAAAATTGGATCTAAAATGCAATATTAAGTCCAGCAGACTCATTTGAAAGTTGTAAATTCGTTCAGCTTCAGTACTGGGAATGGAGGGAGGAATTTTTCACAACATGAACACTGTTGTTGTAGGTATCTAAAGCTCACTCAGTGTGCATAAAATTCCTTTAGCTAATGACTTACAAAATTTCAAACAAGGCCATGAAATGAATGTGAATAGTGAAATTCATTACAAGGAGAGATGCTAGGAGGAAAGACTCTGCAACTTTCTTGTGAAAGATACTATTGCATTGTTAATAATGATCACACATGATGAGATTATTTGAAGCCGTTACCTTGTGCTGAGACTTGACTTACTAATTGACCTAATGACTTGGAACTTTGAATCAAAGCGAGCTGAAATGTTGATATGCTCTTTACTTTTTGGTGGACTGCTCTGTAGAATGAGATTGTAAAGTACATGCAATTTGTGTTGAAAGGTTGTACCTTCCCTGTAACTTCTTAAAAAAATGCCCTGGGACTGTTCACCTGTCAAAGGGTTCAAGCAAGTGTACCTCTCCAGTTAAAGAACCTAAAAGTATTTATTTTTCTTCCACCTTTAGCTCTTGCATTGTTCGTACAGGCATGTTTTCCTAATGCTGACAGATGTGATAATACTTGTTGAAAAAAAAAAAAAAGAAAAAGAAAAAAAAAGCCAGGAACTAAGCAGGAATGTTTTCAAACCCAACATCATATTTGGAATGTGCTTAGATAGTTTGTTCGTAATTAAGTGTCCCACCATGAGGTTGAAACAGTGCTGAGTAGAAACTCAGCTGTGTGTTGTGCTCCTCTTGCTTGCCATGATGTTATTAAAGGAACACAGACCTCTTCTAACCTCTAGAATACCTTGAATATGTGAGTTGATACGTACTGTCAGTTATTTTTAGTATTTGTTATTACCATTTTTCCATTTCATTTACCCCATTGTTCCTTGGGATTCCCTTTATCGTACCATAAAAGCTATAAGCACTAGGTAGCTTTATTAATCATTTCACCCTGGCTTTCCCAGTAGTTAGATATTTACGTGAAGATGAGCACACGTTGAAAGCTCCCTAATATGTATGGCATGCTTACCTATTCCTGTCAGAAACACAAAAGCTGTCAGGTAAAAGCAAGCTGGGATTCTTTCTGGAATGTAAGAGATCTATCCTATTGAAGCTCCAGGTCATATTTTTGAGATTCTAGCTTCTACAAAATTCTAGTTTTCTCCTTGTTCAGTGAAGGAATTCAAGTGCTTACGTAAGACCAAATGACTTGCAGCCTTCCCTTCTCTTCCCTTGCTTATACCACATTCTAGTAGGCCATCAAGTGCCTTGACTGTTACATACTACAAGTGATGCAAACATGCAGGAGAAAACTTACCTCTCATAAATACCCCTGGTTTCTGCAACTATAAGGGTACAATTTTGAAGGCTAGGTGGGACAGAAGCGAAACAGAAAACCGGATAGACATCAAGAACATCTGTTTGGATGGCTTATACTAAGCAGCTGCAGAATACTTGTGACCTGTGAAAAAAGCTGCAGCAGAGGATCAGAGCTATAGAAGCTCTCTCCAGTGTTGGAAGCAGTGTCAAATAACCATGTGGAAAACAAGCCATACTGATTTCCTGGTAACAAAGGTGTATAAATAATGATCCACACAGGCATTTCTGTGCATTTCTCTCACATTCTTGCACATAAATATGACTCTGTACTGACTCTATGTCATTTAGCTGTTCTCAGATTCTGCTATATTCAGAAATAATCCACAGACAGAGGTGAAAGTAACCATAAGAATCCTAAGTATGCACATTGACACAGAAATCCTCTTGCATGCAGGCATATGTAAAGTCATGTTTCCAGGAATTCACACACGGTGAAATACAGTAATGACATATGCTGCCTGCCTTGAATAAAGGAGTTGTTCCAACCTCATCTTTTAGAAGGTTAATTACAAAACCTATTTGAACATATCAGATTCTGTTACCAAGACTGTGTTCTTGGACCTGGAGCTTGGTGGGTGACATACACTTGTGAGTTTTTAACTGCTGTTTGTTATGTAAATGACAGGCTTTAGAGATGCAAAGATACGGAAATGCTTTTAATTTGTCAATAAGCAAGTGAAGATAGGGACATAGGCTGATTTTCATGTGGCTTCGAGAATCTTCAAACTGCTGTTCATATAACTGCTAGGCAAGGCTGCAGGCTCTCCAGGCAACCACCATTTTACTAACTGGTGGTTTGCAATTGTTTGCAGTTCTCTGCAAGTGTTTTGTGACGGAGCCAAAATATAGGAGTGGGGGGTAGGGGGAAAAGTGGTGGAAACTCATATTAGAAATAGCATTTTAAAAAAGACATAAAAATCTTCACACTCATCTCCATACTGTTATACATATTTTTTTTTGAAAATTAAAAGAAAGCATAGGAGAAACACAAAAATAACCCATCTCCAAAACCTTGCTTCTTTTCTGTCATGCATGTTTCATCATACATTTCAGCTTCCTCATTTGTCAAGTTGAGGAAGAAGTGAAGCAGAGTGACCAGGACAGATGAGATATGGACCCAAATATCCAAGGTATATGATGGATGAGTCTGGTATTCTGCATAGCTGTTACGGCAAGGTCATCTTAAACTTCGAGGGTCTTGGCACAGAGATGAGTATAGTAGCAAAAGCTGGAAAAATTCTTGAGTTATTTAGGAGTTTTGCCTGCAGCTACTGTTAGGAACCGAACGGCAGTTGAGTTTTGATTGTCTAGCAATCATGATTTGAACAGGAGCTTCCCTTGTACACCTTTCCTGTTTTTAAAGCACAGTAACGTGCAATTTCCTCAACTTTTCTAATGATGCATGCATTCATATGGCCATAAACGCCGATGTAAACACGCTTGACCAATGCATCGAATATTTTGATGCATCTAGCTGTTCAAATTCTGAGCCTACACACAAATCTCCAACGGCAGCTTAGTTGCACAGTGGAATTGAAGCTTTTCTGTGCTGGCTCTCAGTCATGCCAGATTGCATTGTGACTGAGATGTTGATAAAAATGAGTTTACTGTTTGAATGAGTCTCAGAAAGAGAAAAAACATCATGTGGTGTTATTGTATGTATCCTAAATGCCAGGTTACATTTAAGTTCTGGTCAAAAAGTGTCCATGTCGTTCTGATTGAAGTGTCTTTGGTTTGCTCCAGAAAATGTATATGACCAGTTCTGCATCATTTCTAATAGTCCAACGTTAATATAGAAGTCCTCATTCACAAATCAAAGGCATTCAGTCAAATCCTCTGCAGTCTGCTAACAATGCAATATCCCAAAGGGCTGGAATGAGTGCTAAAGAGGCAGAGCGTGAAAATGTCATTTGCCATGTCTCCAACATCCTGCAACTGGGGCTTCAGGAGCCACCTATGAAACAAGCATTCATTTTCCAGATATTCAGTCTCAACTGGCTGCTAAGGACGTTGCCTTTAAGCAATTAGCTGAGTCATTTGGAGAATCAAGGTTTAATGTGTTCCCAGAAGCTTGCTTACTGTCCTGCAGGATATTTGTACAATACTACTATGCAAAGGGAACAAATAAGTACCTCTGTCTATTTGCTTTATTTATTTATTTATTTATCTATCTATTTATTTATTTATTTTTGAAAATGTTTTCTTCCTATTGGATTTCTTGATAACTTTATATTCTTTCCCTTTTGGAAGGTCAGCATTATATAATCTACCTCTGTTAACTTTGATTCTGAAATATAACATCTTGAAAGCAAAAATTAAAGGATCTTTCTTGCATTTCTCATTATGCTCCGGTATGCTTTAAAGATGAGAGAGAAATTTTGAACTTGATGTGTGCATATTTACAAGTTTCTGCCAGCAAGACAGCCTTTTGAAAGTGGGTGAACAGGATCTGTAAGAACATTGACAGAACTTAAAGCATTAAATACATACCCTTATTTTTCTGCTATGAATCTAAGAAAAGAACTTGTATCTAGACTTGGTCAGGGTTATTCAGCACTGGTACCAGCCCTTGCGCAGAGTTGCTCTGACAGCTGTCCTGAAAGCTTAAAAGCTCCCATAACTGTCCTTTTGCTTCATGCATGTTGCATCTGCATAAATTGTAAGGATCTATGTTTAGCCACAAGTGTAGTAGCATAAATGTTAAGAAGGGCTGATTGTAGATACAGCACCAGCACAAGCCCTTGGACTATGCTGAATCCATGGGTTTTGCCAGTCTGACCTCAGCAGTGCAATCCTTGGTTGCTGCCCTGGAATTATTTTGTAGGATTCATTTCCTCTCTGTCCTTATCCCATTTATCTTTCAGTTCTTTTCTCTGTGTTTATTCAGTTCTTTTCTTCTTCCTCTTTGCCGTTTTTGCCCAGATGACTGAGTACTAAATTTTTTATGGACTAAAGACATCTTCAACAGTCACTTTACAGGTTTTTATCTTTTTTAATACAATCTTTATAATTTTTCCTAGTTCCTTTAAACTCTTCACTTAAACTCTCTCCTGTGTCACCCCCCCCCCTTGGTTTCTCTTCTCAAGTATCTATTGAAATGAAGTCTTTTGGCTTCCTGGCATAGCAAATCAACGTGTTTCCCTTTTTTGATCTGAGGCCCACACCCAAAAAGACTTCTCCAGCTTGTCCTGTTGAGTCTGGAATGCCCCTTCAGAGACAGAACAGTGCAATTTCTTTGCTTATCTGTAAAAGATTTACAGGGATCTTTACAAAGGAATCTGGAATTGTTTTGTTTTGTTTTGTACATGTATTACCAGAGAGGGAACAGCTCCAACCGTACAGAGTTGACCTTCTTATTCCCTTAGTCTGGCATAAGATGATTGCAAGCACACCTCATCCAGATCTGTCACCCCTTTCCTAGCTTTAATTTTCCTTCCAGTAGTGGCTAGTAATCAATATCCTTTCACTGCATATGGTGTTCGTCTGAAGTTTAAATGCTAATGGAGCCATTTGGCAAGGTGAGCTGCATTAGATCATACAATATAACTGTAAATTGGAAATGGTTTAAGCTGTCAAATCTGTTTTTTTGCCACTAGATTTTCTCATGACTCGTTTCTCTTTCTAATTGGATTTTAGCATGTACTTTGTGTTTCAAAACTTGGAATGATGAAGAATTAGATAGCACTGAGCTTTAGGAACAGGTGGCCTCCCAAGCTGTGTTTAATCTTTAACAGGTGAGTAAACGAGCAAGGGAAGAGTCACAAAAGTACTAAGTAACAAAGTGATGCTGCCTGAGAAATCCAGTGATTAATTGCAACAATAATAAGCAGAATGATTAAGTTGATTTGTTTAATTCCTGCTGCAGCATTGGAATAGCTCAGTTGAGCAGGATACTGAGGATGACTTTCACCCTTACTCTTCTGCCCTTTATCTGTCATCTACTCTTGGGTTACTTTATCCTCTGCAGGATTACCTGGATTAATTTAAGAGTCTTTCTACCAGAAGTAGAAGAGAACAGTAACTAATTGATTCCCCTTTGGAACAACAGCAGGAGGTGTGCAAGTCCATGTGAGAAGTATCTTCTCATCCCTTCTTTAGAGCACTCAGGTGTGTTTGCTGACTGTAGGGGAAGTCTGGATGATCATCTTTACATGTGGCAAACTTCTAACCTCTCCAGGGGCGGAGCCTGAAGTAGGAGCCTGAGCTGATTCTCAGCCATGGGTGGTATCTTAATGTACCCTAGGAGACAACAGCCTTCACAGTCTTTATGTCTATTTTTTAATGCAATCATTATAATTGTGTAATAGTCATTAAAATGCAAAGAGGCTTCCATTTTTTCTCTGAGACATTAAAACAGGAATCAAATCCATCACAGTAGCGTTTCATCCTGTGTTTTGAAAACAGTTTCCAGTGCCAAATGTGTTTTACAGTAATTGTTTCTACAGACATATTTGAGCTTATGGTTTACTGTTATTTTTCAGGTTTCAAAGTGAGCAATATTATTTCAGTTTACTTTGACTTCAGAGCTGAGACTTTCAGATGGGTCTGTTCTACTACAAGATTACCATACAGCAAAGTACAGGGAGAACTGGCTCAAAAGTTCCAGTCTCAGGAGTTCCCTGTGGGTTGAAAACCCAAATATGCAGACGTCTATATGGAAAGAAGGGGATTTGAATATACGTTTTGACAAGCTTCTTTATGCAAGGAAGGAAGAGAGATCTGTTCCATCAGCTTTTGTAGTTTTAGGAGTAACAAAATCATAGTTTGGGGTGCTTCTGTACCTCTTGTGTTATAAAGGAGGGTTGTAAGCGAACTGAAATGCTTTTCCTGCATAATAAGATGGCTTTGACGGCTCCAATACCTTCCTGAATGATGGCAGAGCCATAAAAGGGAGCAGAGCCTGAAGAAATCACTGGATTACCTCTTCTCTTCCATATCTTGAAATTATCTACATATTTGAAATGTTTTTGCTGGTCCTAGATTTAAAGATAATTAGAATCCTTCCTGGCTCAAGAGAAGAGACAGATGGTGGCAGACCGTTTCATTGTCTGCTTACTGGTGTGCTTTGTCATATGCCTACCGAATAATTGCATGGCTATAGCTGAATAAGCATTTTAGATATTTGAATCCTTGTTTATGATTCTGTCTCCAGTATCATTCCATAAAACATGAATTGTATGAAAAGAGATGAGAGTTAGTATGAATATGGTCAGATTGCATCATAAATAACATCTTCAGAACAAAATCTTCTGTGATTCTGATCTTAGTCAGCTGGGAAATGGGCACATTTTTCACTATTGTCCTGCTGTAATGACTAACTTTAGGGTAGTAAATAGGTGTGGACTGAGTTCATTCTGCAACCTTAGAACATTATGCCAGTGACCTCAAGAGCATCCCTTCATTCTCTCCCATTCTTTTATTCTAAAGATTAGAAGCAAGATCTTAGATACAAACGTCATGCTACACAGTTCTCTGACATTTGAAAGTACAGCACTGAAAAGAGCAAGAGAGACATAATGCTTGGTTGGGATAGAAAAAATGTATATTTAGCATCATCACTAACTGGGATTTGCTGCTGTATGTCTGATATTGTACGTTTCTTCTGCAGTATTTCAATTCCTTCTTTGCTCTGTGACTCAGTTATCTTTAGGGAAGATGGAGGAAAATGTTTTTGTCCATCAAAAAAGAGCTGGAAGAGCTCAGCTTAGACAGTTGTAAAGAAAGCTATCACTGAGATGGGTGAAGTGTGCAGATAACATCCTTTGTCCATTATTTGATCATTTTCATATCTATCCTCTGTCCAGCATGCCCATCTTTGTGTGAAAACCCTTTCAGTGAACAATCCAGAACATACACAGTCAGTAAAGTCAGAGATGCATCAAATTGCAAACATTTTATATATGTATGTATTTATCCTCTGAATATCCTTGACTTATTTTAACAACAAGGAATATTTAGCACTTCAAGCTTCAATACGTAAAAAATCCACACAGGTGCTGTATATTTTTAGACCAGATGGGCTTTTTAGACAAGAACATATTGGATACAGCAAAAACAAATCTATATTTTTAAAGGTTCTTTTTTTTTTTTTTTTTTCCCAATGTATTTGTTCTCATGGACGTATCAATGGAGAGTTGTTCTGTCTCTAAAATAAGCGTAAGACAGAAATCAGGTGTGTTTATATCCCCACATTGCTCTTCTAGACAAGTCCACACCGAGCCATTTGGATGGATTCACAGTCTTGGGGTACCAGCTTTCAGAGGTACCAGGCCATACTCAGGCCTTTTCCTGTCAGGTATAACATAACAGAAGAGCAACTCTTTATGGTGGTGATTTGAATAATTCCAGTATCAGTTCCCCAGGAGTTGAAATGTGACTGCCAAGCAGCTATTAGTGGTGGCTCCTTTCCTGGGCTAGTCTCAAATCAGTGACCCAGAAGTGAAGTGTAGACTGCAGCATGTGATTGGAAGGAGCTGTGTTATTTAAAAGTGAAAGTTCCAGGCTATATTATCCACAATTTGTACTGTAATAATTCCTAAATGAAGCATCATCATTGTACAATATGGACAGCATGAGAACTCTCAGTCATCTTCCATTTTGGAAGATGGGTTTCTGAGTGGATCACTCACTCGTGGGAACTCATGAGTTCTCAGGAATCCTCAAGTGTTCCTCTGCATTTACAATGTTCCCTCCCTTCTTCCCAGCTTAAAAGACTTTATCCAGATGATTTTCTTAGAGGTCTTTTCCAACCTGAATAATTTTATGATTCTATTATTATAGGAAGGAGAAATATATTGTATTTCTAGGAGGACATCAAGTCTGCTTTCCCTATTTCTATGGGTCCCTAATCAGACAGGCAGTTTGCTACAGGTGTTTCTGAGAAAGGTGGGTATCATGGTGGTGATATTGTGATGAGGGATTCTTTGAAGAAAAATGTACATATGAACCAAGCCAAATCACTTTTTGTATCCATTTTTCTTAAAAATTGTCAGATTTTCATTAGACAATGTGAAGAACTTCAGCTAAAAAGAATTTATTTGAAAAGATTTTTACAAGCATTCAACATATACCATGAGAAAAAGAGAGATGTTGCAAATGTTTTGTTTTGTCAGAAACTCATTCTTTCTTGACAAATGGATTTCAGAGAAAATCATCTAGAAGGCCCTGTATTGTCCAAAAAGGCTCAGCATGACTAGAAAAAATGACAAGCCTGATCTAAGAGAAGTAGAGGCCTCCCAGAATTTGTCAGGTGACACAAAGAAATTAATGTCTGGCAGCTGGCAAGGAGCAGAGATAAGTCATATACAAAAAGAAAACTTTGGAGTCCCCAAGTCTATGTTTTTTACAAAGGAAGCTTACAAAGGATCTTACTACAATATTTACGTCCAATCTGAGGCATTGCTGGAGTCCAGTGCATCTCTATGTCTTGTTTTAACCCACATCTCACTACTAATTTTAACTGAGGTGGCAACCTTTAGGATCTTAACTTTGACACTTAAAAAGTGTAAATCATAGACAGGACCTAAGCTGGGTAATTCTTGACCTATTAAGGCAATTAATCTAACCTGTTAAAAAATAATCTGCAAACTCATTTGGCCAATCTTTGGTTCTTAAGCGAAGAGAAGCATACCTTGAATTTATGCATAGACTTAGAGGGTCAAGAACTCTTTACAGGCCTCTGTTTTTGAAGTCCCTTCATCCCGCACAAATGGTATGCCTGCTGCCCACTTTATCCATCTGTTTTGCAACAGGATGCTGTTTGTTTCCATCACGGGAAACTGGGGCAGGAGCATTGCACTGCTGATAACTAGACTCCAGTCCATTAGCATCCTTGATTAGCTGAATCTAAAAAGAACTAGAGATGCTCTTGATAATGTGCATGCATTTGATCATAGAGTAGGAGAGTGCTCTCCTATATGAGCTCTTTATACACTCTTAGAATGTAAATGCAGCAACAGCAAACTCAAAAGAGACCCCCCATAATGGCTTAGACTTAATGAGATCATCCTGCTGTAAAATCAGTCCTTTAATTTCCCCAAGAGAACTTCAGAAGGTCACAATGTAGGTGTTTTTTCCCCATCACCATGAAACACAGTTATTTAGAAAGCGTGCATATATTTTTCTGATAAAGTGATTTATTTTTTTTTTAATGGAAGGGAGAAAGCATGCTTCTGCATGTCTCAGAAAAGTGTGTGTGTGTAGGAGGCTGCCTCTGTCATGTTAAATTCATACTAGGTAGTGCTTCAAGAAATGACTGAAAAGAAGAGCTGTTGTTGATGTAAAAGGTCACAGACATTAATAGCCCGCAGAACAATTCCAGGGCACAGAATTATTCACAGCTGCCAAAACACAAAGGAAAAGAATAAAAAAAAAGAATGAGAGAAATAGAAGTTTTGAAACAATGGCATCTATTGTTATTGCTGTTGTATTTTGGGGGGAGTTTAAAACACTTCTTGCAAGAGAGCTGGGAGGTAATTTTGAGCCATTTTCTGCTTTCATCTTTTAAATGGCAGCAGGAAATAGGCCTCTTTAGACTCTGTTTTTAATGCAGTTTGTGTCCTGTTTATTTAGAAGTTTTTGTGGAAATAAGAACTGCAGTAAATATTGATGAAATGCATGTTTTCTGACTGAGAATATACTCTGCTGAAGGCTTTTAAAGGAGTCCAATCTAATTCTGTTTTTTAAAAAGGCTCCAGACCTAGGCAGAAGCGGGGGAGGTTCAGAAAAGGGAAAGACCTGAAGAGGAGAGGAAAAGAGTGAAAAGGAAGGGAGGGTGTTGAAGATTCAGAGGAGTATGGACAAATAACTGTTCTTGCGGACAGGAAGTATTTTGTTGCTTAAACAATTTTTTTTTAATTTTTTTTTTTTTAAGACTGGCTATGTACTAGTTTGTGGCAGAGGCACAGAAGGGAATTTTTTAAAAGCCAAAACAAAAAGCAGTGACAAATGGTAAGGCTGTGTCTGTGCTGGTGTACCTCTCTCCATCTCACTGAGACACACAGCCTGCACATTTTCTCATAATCTCCCCCATGTATCCAGGGTTTCCAAGCAGGGAACCAAGAATGAGAAAGAAGTAATGTTCATAGTCATTGGTAACTAGCACAATTTGAGGTAGCCAGTGATAAGAAACATCCTCATCTGTATACACTAGCATTTATTATGCCAGCAAAGTCACAGATCAATCATTTTCATCTCCGCTGCTGACAGCTCAGGTGTAGACTTACAGCAAGTGACAAATTGGGCAGATTAGAAGCCATGGCTGTTAATCTGATTATAAATCACTTATTCTTTGATTTGCTGAGTAGGATAGGAACAGACAGTTTCTCTTCTTTCTTCCTGACTGGAAAACAGAATTACTGTTTTATTTTTAGCCACCCTTTTTGTTTCCCATCAGCCTTCCTCTCCACTTCAATAAAGATCAATAGTTCTGTCCTTTCCAACAAATATATTCAAAACTCCACCAGTCTGCCTGCTCTTGCTCTAATAGGAGAAAGCCCTGGTCCTTATCTGCATCCTCTTGTTCTGACAACTGCAATCCTTGCCTATTTCTATTGATGTTTCAGCCATTGTTCCTTCTACAAAGAAGTCTTTGCAGGGATGGCTCAGGAGACCGCCAGTGGTCCATAACATTTTTCCCTCCTAAATTTGCTTCCGACAGTGATTATTGTCTTGTCTCATTCTTGGGAAGTGAGTTCTTTTCATTTTTCTGACAGAGAAGTCTCTAAAGCACAGGATTCGTGGCATTCATTTAGTCTTAGTCTCGCCAAAGAAGCAAATAACTGAAGCGATAAGCCTAGAAATGTAATGTTCTTTGAGGTGGTCCTGGCCAGCAAAGCCTGAAGGGCAGTAGGTGATGGGATGCCACTGCCATTTGTCTGTTTGCTGGAAATACAAAAAAGGAGCCTGTCTGCTGCTCTGTCAGACTTGTGTGAAATTCACTCCAAAAATAACAAAAGATGTTTTATGTGAAGCAGTGATTTTCTTAGGTGAATTAAATGACCAGAGATGTTCGCGTCCAAGAAAAATATAGAGATGGACAACACAGACTTTTGCATTTTAGCCATACTTCTGGCAGGAGGAGGGAATGTGTCATGGTGTTTAACTGGGTGAAAGACACATACCCCTCCTTCCCCATCTGATAAGGAGCACAGAACAGGCACATGTGGCAAGTAGGCTGGTGTAATAGCTGGTCATTACTTAGGTAAGGAGATCTGGGCATGGTCTAGTCATGCAGAAGCACGAGAAAATATCACTGGTGGTACTGGGAACAGCTGTAGTATAATACGTAGAACGGGAGCTGATACTAGGTAAGGCTTTGAAATACGTATGGACCAAGTGTCAGTTCCTGGAGGCAATGGAAATTGGATGAAATTCAGTGACTAATGGAAACTTACTGTATTTTCTCTTGTAATTTTTGGTCTACCCGCACACTAGAGCTTCAGTATTTGAGTTGTCTGTGAATCAGCAGAGAGTTTGGTTTGTTAACCTCAGTGGATATGGAAGCACGAACTAGCCTCTAACCAGTATAACAGGGGCTGTCCAGATTTGGGCAGAGACTGAATGATCTAGTGTATGAAATCAAGTGCTTGCAATCAGATGCCTGCAAAAACATGCACAAGCACGCACACAGATAAAATAGCTAAATAAACATCACTGCTAAGGACATAAAGAAAAGAAAATTCAATAGATTGTACCAGTTCAGTCCCTGCGTCTCTAACCTATGCTTTTCACAAGGAGATGTTCCTACCATAAATACAGCTCTCTAAGTATACATTAATTTATCCAAACTGTTGATATGCCACACAGAATCAAATAACTGTCACTCTCAATGAAAGGGGAAAGGAGATGAAAAACCGGCACAGCAAATCCTTTTTCCTTTTAGGGAAGAGAAAAAGAAGAATCTGTATTCCTGTTACAGGACTGCTACTGGCGGACAGCTCACCCATCTGCCCTTTTCTTTCCTCTGGTCACTGGTAATCAAAACAGCCAGGGAATCTGAGACAGGCTTGCTCAGGAATTAGATCATATCTATGTGTTGGCAGTGCAGGCTTTTATGGTGATAAAGCAACACTATCTATGATAAGCAAAGGAACTGTCTTCATTTTGCAGAGGTGCCTTTGCATTTGCTCTGTTCTGGCCTTGTTCTGTACATCAATTCATACATTGCAAGCTAACCATAACAGCATGCCATCTTCTCCAAAAGCCATATATCATGAGGAAAGAAAGAAAGAAGCTAGTACAATCTTTCTGTGATGATATTTTTGTCAGGGAAATGCTGGAGTAAACTGGTGGGGCCAGAATGATTTGTCCAATTCCGATAAGCCAGATAAAGCTTGGGCTTGAAAACCGAGACAAAAATGATTGAAGTGTTGTTCCTGTTGACAGCCTTTGTGGAAATCTAAGGTATGGGGAGAGAAAGGAGACTGGAGATGGAGATGGATTTTTTTTTTTTTCCTGTGTGCCTGTTTGGGCTAGGTTGGAGAATTTGTTGTTCAGTGTATCTCCACTTCAAAGTGACTGCGGTTTGCTTGAGCATTGATGTTTCAGAAGAGTGTTCCTCCCTTGAACGATGCTGACACCTATGGCAAAGCTGATCTCCTGACACTACCACTGTTTGTCTTTGCCAACTGAGCGTTCCTGAAATAAGGTTGAAAAAGTACACTTGCTCACTTAGCAAGTCTGTAACCACAGCCCTGATCGTAGTTGTGTGTCTGTGTGCATGGGCTGTGCAGAAGGGGGGGGATGGTAATCCCAGATGAAGAGAGATGAGGCATATTCAAGGATGGAAGCTAAGCCTAACATTTAACTTATGTAAACTAGTGGGATTTCTTTAAATAGACGTTCACGAGCTCAGAGACTGACCCATCTATTTTTACAAGCCAATCAATAAAAGATTTGGGGATGATCCTCTGCCAGCGGTCATTAAATGTAGTGCTCCAAATAACCCCCATCTGTACATCAGACTCCACTCAGAGCGAAAGCTGCCAGGCAACTGCACTTCACCACTGGGTCTTGAGAGGCACAGGCCCATTATGTGCCACGAATGACAGCAAGGCTCAAATGTTATTTTTGTTCCATGTATACATGGAAGTTTTGCTACCTATGCGCACCGCTGAGATGTACCTATAGTGAATGTCACTGGTGTGCCACAAAGTGCCAGCAAGCAGCACATGTACTTTGATGAAGGAAAACAAATGGAAAATAGTAACTGTTGAGCCATGTTGACAGGTGCTCAGTTTACAGGTTACAGCCTGCGAAAAATCTGTCAAAAAAAAACAACATCCCATGGTCAAAGTGGATGGGCTCACATGCCTCAGCCTTAGCAAGAGGGTGCTGTCACCCTGCAACACGATGTGATTGTTCTGCAGCCCCCAGCTGTGGCAGTGCCAGGCTGAGAGCAGGCTGGCAGCATGAGGAGGAGAATCCAGACAAGGAGAGTTCAGCAGATCCTTGAAGATCTGTTGTCTCCACCAAGACTATAGGCTTGATGAGGTGTATGTGGACAGAGATGCCAAGGATCAACCAATAAATTCCACCACTGGAGAGATGGAGATTTCACCACTGCTGGCAGTTGAATCATGGATGGTTGTTCATGCAAAAAGTTACATGCTACCCATAATTCAATTGCCTCTACAAGAGTGCTAAAAATGTGATATAAAATGAGGTAAAATTAAGCTACTTTTGCAAACTTTGTAATCCTTGCCTCTCTTGTGTATTTTCTTTTTGTAATAGCTGAGAGTTGATTCCAAGGGACAGATCCTGTAGCAAATAGGCTGAGGTATCCCTGCACAGATGTCAGCGATCCGAGTGCTGCGCTTGGTGCTATTTAAAGCAAAGGTAAGCACGGACATAGCCAGGTAGAGTGCGGCAGATGTTACTTGGGGGGGTCAGGAACTTCATGCATTTAAAATGGTTCTGCTTTAGCTGTTGCACAAGCTGTTTTTATCTTTTTATTTCATACTCCTCTTTCATCGTGTCAGAAGTAATCTCATAACAGTCCCAGTGTCACCACTCCAGACTCAGCAGTCCCAGGACTCGGATGCCCTGTTTGCCTGATCTCTGACACAGTGGGTAAAGAAGCCCTGAGGATGTGTAGGCACCACTTGCTAGGAGCAATAGGATTGCAGGTGCTTTTCCCACAGCAGAATTTCCTTCTTAGTATTTAAATAAGGACAAGCCATATTGCATCCTGTCTTTTCTTGTTTTGCATAAACCATGAGTGTTAACAAAATTCAGAAAAGGCAGAGGATCAGACTGCTTATACCCACCTTTCTCGAGTTTTGCTGCTGCCCATCCTGGTCCACTCTTTTCTTTCCTTCTTTAAATTGTCATACAATTCTTTTGTGGTCGTGCTTACAAGACATAAGGTGAGATAGGTCTTAGGTAACTTTTTTATATTTAAATTTCTTTAAAGTTTCAGCTTAATTTTGTAATTAATGCTAAACACAATCTGCTGAGACACGAAGGCATCCATTGTGTATGGTCAGTATTTCATACTAGTTCAAATTATTGCAGGGCAGGTTGGAACTCACCTAATATCTTCCTCATTGACAGTTCCTCACCTCTGTGAGACCAATAGAGGAAGACAGAGTCACGGGAAGATGTGATACAAGTATTTTGTAAGAGCTTTTCAAGGGAGAGGCTTTGAGAAATAGCCTCATGTGGAAATAGCTCTGTCTATAACATCCCATCTGAGGCACTATAGGGTTTGTGTGATATGAAGGATGCTTTGGTTCCCATGACAAACAGCCTCCTTTTGCACCTTTTGTGCCTGGGTTCATTTCAGGGATCTGAATGCCCCGAGGGCTCTGAGGGGGCCTCTGACCCTGCAAGACTGGCCCTCAGCAGGAGGCAGTGGCACCTGGTTGAGGAGGGAGTACAGCTTGGAAACCAGGATCGCACAGAGGTGCAGCACTCCTTGCCTCCTCTTTCCTAGGAGTAAAGCTAACTCAGGAGAGAAATTAATGTCATGGGACCTGCTTCTCTGGAACCTTTCTGTTTCACAATGTGCTCTTAATTTGCTGACAAACCATGCAAAGCTGCTTAACTGATAAGGCCAGTCGTGGGCTGGAGCTGGATCCTTGATGTATCCATAGTCTTCTCCCCACATCCCTATCAAAGTGGAATGTGTGTACACAGAAGGCTGAGGCTATTTTAGGGGCACATCCACACCACTGTTACTTTGGAGCATTGTTGGGCTACTAATGTCTGTCTGCTGTCAGGACAAGAGTGCCCTGGGTAATTCTTAGTTTGCATTAACTCTGTGCTGGTTTAGTCCCCACACTGTCACCCCCACACAGTCCTTTCTACTCCAGCTTTGCAGTTTTGAGTTGTCCTGGACTCACAAGATGCTTCCAAGTACCCCCTTGACTTCTCACAGCATGGAGACAAGACAGCTCCTTCCCAACCAAATGAAAGTGCTTTGATCAGACTCTGTTTCCTTGGAATGGAAAGTGGAAGGAAACAGTCTCAAGCAGCATCTTAGGGGCTTATCCCAGCTCCCCAGCAGGTGCAGCTGTTGCATGTGCCCAGGGCTTCTTTGTCTCTGGCTTAGCCACACAGGCTGGGCAGTGGCTATCCCATTCACACTCTTCTCTTCATGCACAAATCTGTGTGGCCTCGCCCCTTACCCTGGCAGAGCCAGGAGCCTATGCACAGTTGCTTTAGTACATCTTCCTCTGCCGTGCAGGGTTGGCAGATGTGAAATATGTTTCTGAGATTGTCTTTCTGTGCAGGCACTCTCTGATGGGTGACCTCAGGGACACTCTAGAGACAGTAAAATGCAGAAAATCTTTCAGCTTCTGCTATTTAATAATGAAAACATTTCAGCTCCTCGTTTGCAGCTACATGGATGGGCTGCTTTTTTTCACTTGAAGTAAATGTCTTCAAGAGAGGGAGAATTATGTGTTGTTTTTGAAAGAAGAATTGTGCCAGATCAGCTGTTACAAACTGACAGCACTACAGAGCTATGCTCCTTTACAGCCCTGTAGCTCTGGTGCAGGGCCCTCCATAAAAGCTGATGAAACAGTTTTATTACATGAATTTAAGTTATCTTATGTAAATACAGTGTTTCCCTGAGAAGTGTGACTATTTTCTTGTGTGCTTTAGCCATTCATCCAGGCAATACTTCAATGTCTAAATTATTTATCCAGAGCAATGGTAATAGGGAAGAAGGCGTGTGTGTCTTTGATCCTAGGTGGGAAGTGCCTCTCTGGTAAACTAAGGGCAAAGAAAATTTCTTTGGAGTGCTCTTGTCTTCAGTGGCATTTACAGATCCTCTTTGACTCTACCTCTTTCCATGTGAAGATTTTCAGCTGCTGACACACACTAGTTACAAGCACCTCGCGACCTGACCTCCCTTGAGGTCAATAAACATTTCTGTGGTACTTTTTGGGAGCAGAAGCAGTGAGTAGTTACGCTAATTTCCCCCCTCCTTTTTCCTCTCAGTCTCTAGAAGGGATGAGAATAAGCCCATCTTCCTAGTTCCAGGGCTTTAGTTTGATCACTAGACAGTGTCCAGCTGATTTTGCTACTGAAATTTTCATCATTGGCAATCTGGATCCCTCCTATTTTTGAAATGAAGCATACTGGACTATTTGCTCCTTTCACAAAGGCCAGTTCTTATGTATTGGTGGAGTTGGGGGAAGTTGTGCCACTGTCATCATTACCCCTCTGCTGTCACAGACCATGACTGTGTAGGTGTCCCTCCTGCTCTGCGACTGAGGTGCTGCAGGTCAGCGTAAGATAAGATGCTTTTCCTGAAAGGGCCAGCCAGTACGCAAAGTGCGCCTCCTGCATTCAATGCAGTGCACTTGCAAGGCCATAGGATTTGCTTGTCACACATTTCTCATGTATGGTTTTGCACATAGAAACAAAGTCAATTCTTTCAGGAAATTTGAAGAGACTTCTGTGGCTGGCAAAGTGGCATGAAGATCATCTTAAATGGCTATATATATTGGCAGTTTACTAATTTTGAGATACATTTGATACAATGGCCTGGAGATTTGTTACACCCAAGGCTTGCTGTGAATATTATGGGTCTTCCAATACATCAGTGCAGATTATCATCTCTTTCTTCTGATTAAGTTTGTGGATATATAGAATAAAGGCCTTTTGGCAATCTACTGTTTTCAGCTAAGGGAACGCCATGCTGATCAGCAGAGAGCTACAGCAAACGGCTTACTCCACCACTGAAACCTAAAGAATTTGTTTTTCAGCACAGGAGTGTATTTGTAAACTAAATCTGTTGTGTGGCACAGAAGCAACACTGATTAAGAAATAAGGATGCTTTATAGCCATGTCTGTTTACACAGGCCAGAGGGTCTTTGTTCAATATGGCTAATTAGGTTGATTCTTGGAAATTTAAAGGCAACAGGGAAAGTAAATTGGAAGGAAATGTGATGACAAGGGTAACAATAATTGGGAAATTGTGCTGCACATCACACCTTTCTTTTGGTTACAGAGTAATTGGTTTTGCATAAGATGTTCACAGTGTTTGCCTGAAGCATGTGTACAAACAAAGGCCTAGTCCTTTGGAGGCTCGCTGGAAGGGCAATTTGGATATTTTGTTGTTGCTAAAACCCTTCTGGCTGAGCTTATACTATATACCAGCCATTCAGAAAGATGCCTTCTGCCAGGAAAAAGCATTTGCTGCTTAGAGCATAAGAAAAAGAAATCAGTGAAAAAAAAAACACACAAAAAACAACATGATAAAGTTAGAATTGTAAAAAGAGTGTCACTGAGAGATTTGTTTTGTCCATTTAACTTAGAGATTTGTACCTGGTTTTGTGTATAGTTCTGTTCCTGTTTCAGATATCTCTATTTTTCTTTTTTAAAAATACCTATCTGTATGTACAATAGAGGTTTAGCTACTTACAACAGAGTAACTATACGGGTAAACAGTTGTTTTATATATATAGAGAGGGAGTGGTTGCTCTCGTACATCTTGTGAGAAAAATGAGAGGGCAGATTTCTGGGTGAGCATCTATAACGGTCTTGATAATTGATCAGAATTTGCAGGTAGCCAACAATAAAAACTGGAAAATTTACATTCCTTTGAGCACTCGAGAAGTCACTGGGGAATATCTCCAACTTAAAGCATTCAAAAATTCATGGGTTAGACCCAAAATCATTGTGAAATTGATGTAAAGTAATAATTAGGAAAAAAAAAAAAGTTCTGGCCCTTTGCTTTCTGATACTGTATGTAGCCATTTTTGTTGTTGTTCTTTTGTTTTGTTTTTCCACAGGAACTGCCCCCCTGCAGTTTGTAATGAGGTTCAAGTCTCTCACAATCACATGATTCGAGCTGCAGAGGATTTACAAATGTGAGTGTCATAGTAAAATGTGTAAAAAAAAGTATCATTATTTGGTCCTCTCCAACGCTTTGGGGAAGAGGTTAGCTGCTGTTCTGGAGACATAAATTCCAGAGTGAACCAACAGTTTTAGTGGTGTTGCTTATTCTTGTCAGCGAGACATTCATGCTCTTCACCTTTGCCTAAAGCTTTCCGTGTAATCTTCAGCTCCCTTCCCATTACCAGCCAGTGGCAGGAGATGCTATTGTAGCATTTGACCTACACGGGCGCAAATAGTTCTGTACTAATCTTATCACTGGCTTTTCAGGCAAAATCTCCCAGAAGACCTACATCCATCACCAGCCTGACTGAAAAACTGAGATGGATTTCAGCTGTGTCCCAGTTTGCACTACACGAGCTGACTTTGTGCAATAATGAAGGAGACTGGATCAAAGGCAAAAGCCCTGCTGGAAATCTTGTGGGCTGTCACCCTGCCTTTGGTGGCAGGTTAGTGAAAGGCTTTACTTCAACTGGTGTGATACTGCTTTGGGGCTGTTCCAGGAGTCTGCAAATCTCAAAGCTATTTTGGTGCTACATTCCCTACTCTACACCGGTCCCTGCCCAACACAGCTTGCTGCGCTCTCTTGCAGCATCAACCTCCCACAGCGTGCAAGCAGGCCTGCCTCTGTCAGTGTTTCACACACGCATTACCATGAGCACACACTTGAGGGCCACAGATCTTAAGTTTAGCAGTTCCTGCCTTCATTAGATTTAGTCACTGGGAGAGGGAGTGGGAGTGCTTTCTGTCCCTCTATGTCATTAATTTTCAAACACGAGGCAGGGTGATCAATAATCTATTCTGCCGGCAGTTTTACTGAGTTTATTCCTGTTTCGGGTATTAGTTTTCCTCAGCAAATTTATCACCTGCAGCTTTGATGTTATCTATTTGATCTGGCATGACCACACACCTGTCACTGAGCCTACTGTGGCACACCAAAGGCTCCTAAGTCACAGCCTAAGCTTGGCATGGGGCACAAGGTGGATTGATTCTCAGATGCATGCAATTGGTCATCCCTGAACTAAGCAATCATCTGCAACCCATCCCAAAGTGCTACAAAAAACACAGCTATTTCAATCTACATGTGCAGCTTGGAAACTTCCAATTGTCCTCCACACATGGCGGCCGTTTTGGGTTGCAAAGTTGTTGGTGACCCCACACATTTGGCCTTTAAATCAAGATTTCTGCATAATCAGATTCGTGAATTGAGGTGCTTAGGGGAAGACTGGCCTCTACATCACTGTGTAGGCTGGTGTTAGCTGCAGGTAACCGTGCACAGACAGCGCTTCATTCTTGGCAGTGGTAGGAGATGAAGAGTATGTCTGGAGCAAAACCAGAACAAAGGATGATAGGAAGCATAGGCAGGAATAAGGCTCTTTAGAGCATTCTCCTCAAATCCTCAACAAAAGTTTTCTGCAGAGAGCTGCACAATGCAAAACAAGCAGTAGGGAAGCAATCTCCACGCTGTATGGCACTGTACCATAGGCAGAGGTGCAGAAAAATTTGCGTTTCCTGAAAGCCAAGGCACCGAGTCATTTCTACTTAGCACAGGAACCAAGCACTGATGCTTGGATTGTCAGTACGTGTTCTGGAGATAAAAGCTCGAGTCTGTTTGCTATCTGCTGTGTTGAAGCATGTTACTCATCTCATGGAGGAACTGCAAGGTCAGAGTTTAAGGTGCTCATTCAGAAAGGTTATGTAAGTGTTTACCTAGTAAGGACACAAGTTTGGGTTTTGGTTTATCACATGGTAACGTGAAAGGAAAAGCACCTGAAGTCAATGAAAGCAAGGCCTTAGGGTCATGAATCTACCTACTTTGCTGATTTAGACCAACCACAGCAGAAGTTGCTAATGCCAGACAGGACAAGGATGGTTCCTTTGTAACCACCTAAAACATGGGCTGTGCCTGGCGGAGGAAATGCATGTACATCTGCCTTACCAGCTCTGACCAGGGATGCTGCTGTTCCCCATGCTAGGTCTGTCATCTAATACTGTTTTAAACCATATGATGGAAGATAATTTTATGCTGTTAAGTAAAAGACAGACCGTGAAAGAAAAAATGACTGCCATTCCATGTTAGACCAATTGCATTTTTGTGGCAGATAGATATTTTCTGTATTTCTGTTTCTCCTTTGTTTTTCAGAGTATTTGTGTACATGGAAGAGGATCCCTGTTTCCAGAGAAATTATCAGTTCCTGCTGCTTATACCCTATTTGATGTCACGAACTTGGTTGCTGTGGAAATGATTAAGCTGTCATCAACAGGATTCAGATGGGGAATAAGCTCTGGGAGAAGATGATACAACATAACTTCTTTTATGCAAATATGTGCAGTTAAGAATGGCAAACAGACAAACAAGCGAAAAAATAGAGGTAAACACCCTCCCCTCTCCCAAATCACCATTCAGGCTGAGCAGACTTTATTTTAAAATGGGCACATTTTTTTCCAGGAGATGTCAGATGATGTCGAAAATGTCATCCACTGTTGTGGAAGTGGCAGAAAGGAGCTTGAGGTCAGTGAACATCTCCTAGTCCCTTTGGTTTGAAAGGGTAACAAATTCCGAAGAAGAGGCCAAACTCCATTTTGCCCCGTGTTTTCAGCAGGTCATGGCAGGTGCAATATGTTGCAAAAATAAGTAAAGCTTGCACATTTTTCCTGAGTGCAAATGGATATGCAACATGCAGAGCATGAAAGAGCCATGTCCTGTACTCTTAAGTGACTGCCCCGAGTTGTGTTAGGCACAGCAAGTGACACTGGGAGCGGTAATGATCCCCATACACTAGGTTATGTTGCCTCAGGAAAATGAAATGCCTCCCCAAAGTACCTTTGGATTTAATTAATATGTGTTTGGAGTCAAGGGCAATTCTCCAAAGAGGACTTTTGTTAACCACCAGCTGATTGCATCTGGAATTGCATGGGGACTCTTTCAGTATTTGGTGGATATACATCGGAAGCAGGTCATCTAGGTTGTGTATTTGTAGTTGTAATTAGAAAGACAAACTGTATAGGAAGAGAAAGTCAACAATGATCTTGAAAATTAGTTTAATACTGCTATGCACGTCTGCTGTGTTTTTTGAAGTCTGCAGTGCTGCTGTCTCAGTGGTGGGTGTAAATGCCCTTATAGTCAAACCCTGTTACAATTACTTTTCAGAGTCCTGGCAGCACTAATATCTCTAACATGGTATATATTCAGGAAATGGGGAAAATGCTCAAGTGCGAACAAACTAGGGTTGTTTTCTTATTAGAGAACTCTCCTGAAGACGTGTTTTAGCAGAATCTCCTGGTACTGTTGATCTGAAGCTCTAAGTAGTCTGCTCTTTACCTGCAGCTAAAATTATACACACAGCATAATGAGCAGTTGATATGTGACTAAGCTGCTCTCATATTCAAACATTGATAGGATGTTGCTATAAAGCATCAAGAAAGATTAAGGATAAAAACCAGGAAAATATTTCTATTGCTTTTGCCATTACTTTTGATGCTTCGTAGAACACGTTGAAAGACTTTCCACTGAAGAAAAATTCCCTTTGTGTTACCTGCTGGTTTTTTGTTCTTTCTGATAACAGATTCTCAGAGTGGGCACAGCCTGGGCCATGTTTTGAATCAGGGACTTCATGATCTCTGGAGATGCTGTAAACCAGCAGAGAGCATTCATTTTGTATGCCAGTTTTGTTATCTGGTTCCTGATGTCATTTGTTGCCATTGGTTATAGGGAAGGATCAATGCAAGGATGTTTGGGTCCCAGGGTTTAAAAAAAAATCTACATTTTACTTTGTTCCCCCACTGAACACTTTTTTGAGATACCTCTACAGCTGTTTTCTTAGGTGCTCTGACGTTGTATTGCATGATAGAAATAAGCATGTGCACAAAGAAGAACTGATGAAACTAAACATCTTTCAACTTTTCTCCCAGAGAAAACAGCAAGAAAGCCTAAAATATGCTGGTAATTCAGCTGGATCCATGGCTGCTCTACGTTTTGGAATACAGTGTGGCTCCTTTGGGGTGTTTGAGCTGGTGGAGTTGTGGGTGGTTCTGAAGGCAGGTTAAAATAAAGCCTGGCATAGGCTACAGGTCAGCTTTAGAAACAGATTATTTTTTTTCCAGCTTTCTTGGTAGACAGTCAGTCTTTACCAAAAGACTGCTGAGACAACTTTTGGTGAATTTTGAAGGGGCCAAAACAGTTTTGAGCTGATGCATGATTTCAGTTACCACCTGGCAAAATCTGTGCGTCTGGCTGCCCACTCTGCCAAAATCTGGCTGCACCAGATTATTCCTTGCATTTCTAAACAAGTCATAGCATGCTAAATTATTTTCTTTCTCCAGAGTTAAAGGGGGAAAATGGTGTTGTAGAATATTATGACTTGTCCATCACCCCTCCTTGCACACATTCATGTGCAAACGTGTACAAGAACAGTGAAAGATAGATGAATGCAAATATATAGGCTCAGGAGGGCTCTCAATCCACTAACCCTGTAGAGCACCCTGGTTTCTCTTGTCAGCTTGTGAGTGTTTATCACAGCAAAGCGTCTCAGCACAGCCACACAAAGTATAGCCCATTTATGTGAACATGCAGTTCATAAACACAACATACACAGATATGGTACTAGCCAGTTACCTGGAGTGTCTGACTGCAGACATAAGAAATAAATTGTCATTCAATAGCAAGATGAAGCAAACTTTCCTCTTTCCTGCTTTTGACAGTCTGAAAATAGATTTAATCTTAGATTTGGTCGTAAGTGCAAGGCACTATCTGCCTTGTTATACACGATACAATCTCTCCTCGTGCAAGTTTTATAGCTATGTAATTCCGCTGACTTCAGGGGAATTATTTCTTACTTACAGCAAGTGTAAGAAAGGCAGCGAGGTCATTGGCAGTGATACCTGGAAAAGGTGAAAAAATGTGAGGTGGTTCCTCAGGAACCAGCAATGTTTTTCTGTTAGAAATATCAGAGAGATTTCTTATACCACCTCATTGTTCTTATTGCCTTTTAAATGCCAGACCGCAGATCTTGGTTTAGTAATGAGACACACCACTGACATCCTGGACAGCAAAGAGTTATCACTGGCATGCCAATTAGAGTTAACAAGGAGAACCTTGGTCTGTTGGCAAGACTACAGAGTGCCCTGTGTTTTAATGACAATGGCTGTCAAACACCGCACAGATATGCTTCAGAATTAATATATTAGTAGTTAGCACAAGAGGTCCTTGTCCAGGACTAGGAGATGCCGTTACAGAAAAAATGCAAATATTGACAGTAATTAATCATGGGGATCTCAATGCTGTTTCCTCTTTCTTTTGTATCCTCTTTCTGGAGGGTACTTTTTTCACAATGTCATTTCTTTAAAAGATCATTGACTTCCATGATAAATTTTTTGCACTTAGAAATTTTGTCTTCATCGTCGTTTCTTCCAGTGTTTTAAACCTTGGGTGTATCAAACTGCATTACATAGTGCAGGCATTGTGTACTTCAGAACTTTTTAGAAGATGAGTTCAGAATCATCACTTCAGAAATCAGCAGGGAGAAGGGTCACAGCTATGTTGTCATCCAAGAGACTGATGGACGTCTAGGTCAGTTCTGATGAAGCAACCTACGTAAAGTGGGGTACTTTGGTTGGCTGTAGACCTCTTATCTTCTCCCTTTCCACTAATCCTGGCTAGCGTAGGAGCAAGTTTCTTACAACTGGTAAGAGAACAGCTCTGCTGCCAGTTCCCTCCACAGAGAGCCTATGGCCATTCCTCATTTAATCTTCTGCCAAACAGGCAGGGGAGGCTCTTTGTTTTTCACCTGTGAATGAGCTGTGCCTCAACAAATGCTCATCCTATCTCAGAGGCTGCCTGTTCCCAAGAGGAAAGGACTTGCAGAGTCAAATCCTCCACACCTATTTCTGGCTAAGCCCCCAGTGCATGTGTACATGTTTTTGGTGGGCTGACATGTTTTCAGTGCCTCAGCACCCCTGTTCAGAGAAATGAGAATGCTTCAAATGGCAGGATCATCCCCAGTCAGTACATTTAGTATGTCTGCTGCCTGCTTTTTGCATTGTAAGAGAGTCTTGATGGAATGCCTTTAATTCATATGGTACATATATCCCATAAAAATCAGTCTTCTGTACCTAATGTTTTCCTACTAGATTGTTTTCCTCAAATCTCAATATACTTACCTCTTAGTAAAGAGTCTAGGTCTCACTGAAGGAATTCCTGTTACTTGACATCTTAGCGTGATTAGAAACACAGATCTTACAGTGAGAATCTACTCTGGACTGGAGCTGATTTGTCAGGTATTGTTCCTGCCCTGAACTGGGAGGCTTAATCAAGTTGCCTGTTCTGAGAATCAGACTGAAGAGATAAAGGGCTTAATCTATTTTGCTTTCTGCAGCCATGCATTTCTGTGCACTCTCTTCCATGTAGGTTCTGACTACCTTGCACCAGAGGCAGGGTCTAGCAGCAAATGGATGAGAGAGGCCATGTCCCAGGTCTGATCAAGCCCTGTGGGAAGGAGCTGGCAGAGCACCACTGTTTCCTTTCTCTCTTTTTCTTTCTCTTTCGTTCCCTTGCAGGAAAAATAACCATTGGACTCCAGTTCTGGCAGAGAATTGGCCTTGTCCCTGGACTCCAAAGACACACAGAATTGCTAAAATTCAGCCTGAACGCAGATGGGGCTTTGACAAGCTCTAAAATTGTTCAACATTTCAGCTGAGGCTGAAAGAGACCCTTAGTAGCACAGAACTTGGGACTGACAGAACTCCGCAACTGCTGCACTTGTGTGCCATCCATCCCAGCCTTCATGCAGTTACCTGATTTGCCGTTCTTTCCAGGTAAGGAAAGAAATGTCTGAAGGACAGGGAGTTAGTGGTACAAAAGACAAGCAGAGACATCCCGGAGCACAGTCTTTTCTGTTGTACTTGGAGATCAGCAACCATCCTCCGGAACTGTTGGGCAGGGCCTACTACTCCAGGCTTTGAAAGGGGTTCTGCTTTTGTTTGTTTTCATTTGAAAAGAATCTTAGAAAGACACGGTACTTATCGTTCTCTCTCTTTTGCCCATTTTAAGCTACATCAGTGACTGGTTAATTGCATCAGTCCTCCTCCAAGAGCAGAGCTTACAAAACAGTTAAAGACTTACCGAGGGATTTTTGTGTCAGAGCAAAGCAAATTCCCTCCCTTCGGTTTCTTCAGTCAAGCAACTTTTTTCTTTTCTGCATGACTCAGGTTTACTCTTTGCCTTAGTACTACTTATGTGGATCTCATCTCTATGTGGTTAGTTTGCTATTCTGTAAGTATAAATATATCTTGCAAGGGAAAAATTATCCTGAGATTTAATATTCTGAGGACTGAATCATCAAACTATAGTTTGCATTTATTCATTGTAGCATCCTAGCCTCATCGGTGTTGTGAATATTTTGTTTCAGGTAGAAGCTCAAACAGAAAATAAATTATTCAGACAAAGTCAAAGAAGAGTAAGTTTTAAGAGTTGTCAGAATTTGATTATTTGTTGATTCCTTCATAGAAGCAGCCTTCTGGGGGACAGAGTTTTCACACAAATGCTCTCTCCTTCGGAGTCCAGAAGCTTTAATAGCCCATCTTCTTCCAGGTGAAAATCAATACGTTTGGATTCTGTTTTTCTGGTTTCCTGTAGGTAGCAAGGAAAAGTAAATAGAAAGACTGATACAAAAGAGAAATGAGAGAAAAAACACACAGGACCTCAGCACAAGGACAATTTATATTAATTTTAAAATGAAGCTACAGATGTCCGTTTGTTGATTGAATGACAACTATCTCAAGAGAGCTAGGAATTCACTGATTATGTGCAGATACAGAAAGCCCTTTGAAGTTAAAAAGAGATGAAAATATATCTTTGCACTTTATGGTCTTTTTCCTGACTATTTCCACTGGTGTTTTGTATGCTTCATTTTAGGCTGATTTTCTACAGCTGAAAATGCTGAGATGAAAATCAAGAGATTGCTTAGCAAAAACCTTGCACCAAGCTCAGATAAGGTCAGTGGATTTGGTGTTCTTATCTGTTTTGTTGTCAACATGGGAAACCGACGCTGAATGTTTTGGCTGCTAGTAATCTCCAAAAACCTGCTGCACGAGTGGGGTGAAGGGGGCAGAGGGTGTGAGCTGGTGAATGTACACAATGGTTTTCTTCTGCTATGGGGATATTTGTGTAGCTGTGATCTGACGGCTTATAACCAGTCCCATCTTATTCTACACTCCTGTCCCTCAGGCACCTGTGGGTTGCTGTTGGGTTTTGGAATCCAGTGGAACAATTCTGGTGACTTCTCTCTTTTCATCTCATTGATGTTGCTACTTCCAAGAGCTCATCAGGTACCAAAGAGATCCCTGATGAGTATGGGAAAGCACAGGAAGTCCAGAGGTCCTTGAAGAAGTCATTCAGATCTGTATGCTGTGCCCAAGTTCATTGCGGATTTGGTTTTCCTGTCTCAATCCTCTATGCACTCTCATATTTTCTTCCAATGCATTCACCTCTAAATGCCTTTCCTGATGCGAGTAAAAGAACTATATATAACCTGTCAAGTAATCTAATAGAGCAGAACATGTGGTGAGCATTGTCTGTGACATGTTGAGCTTTAACAACCCCTGCTGAGCCTGTGTATGTTAATATACAGATAATGTTGTCAATCAACCTCTGTGCTTTTCCCTTAACTGTCTGAAGTCAATACTGAGATTAGGTGGTACTACAAAGCCACAAAAGCTGGGCTAAGATATATGAGAGAAACCTTAGACACCTAACTCATACGGAATTTTAATTGGCTCCAGAGACCTAAATTCCTTAGCAATCTCAGTCCTAGAGGATTAGCATTCATGTTGTTTGTGTTTTATTCCAGGCAGAACTGATATGGGCTTCTTACAGAGAAGTAGTTGTTTTTAAGCTAAATCAAAACCTAAGATATGAATAAGCCTGTTTTGGAAGGGCTTGAAAAGTTAGACAAAACTGCCATTAAATTCCTTATGTACTGGAAAGAAGCTGTAATATTTTGTACTTTTTGTGTTTTAATGACTTTTCCTTGAAAATTGACAATTTGCATCTTTTCCTTTTAAATATTTTTTAGGATTCAGGTTGGTTAATGTACCATTAAAGGAATTTATTTGTACAGAAATCAGTAAAAGTACTCCTTATTTCTTATAAGTTATTTGGACATGTATTTGATTTAAATGGATGGTTTAAATAGTTACTGATTTTCATTGTGTGGGAAAGACCTTATCAGCTTTTGTATCTTATGCCCAGCAATATAGTTTTGAATGTCAGACCAGTTTTCCAGTTGTTTAGCTTTTACTATTGTTGAGATCCATTCCTTTTCTTATGTGCTTCCTTGATAAACAGTGTAGATGTTACGTATCACCTAGACAGTGACTCTAAATATATGTACTGTTGAAATCTGCTTCACAAATTTTGATTTGTGAATGACTGCAAAAAATGCTAGAAGGTGCTCTCCCCTTGATTCATATATCCTAGTGTTCTTCTGGAGCAATCTGAGGGCTTTCCATTACAATTCAGTTGTTTTTCAGGCTTAGTCAGGAGCTCAGTTTTGATTTGTCCCTGTTAGATGGGTATACTAAGGATGTATCAACAGTAGCAAGCAGACAAGACATAATAAAATCAGGACTACAAGTGCCAATTCAACTGAACCTGAGTTTTAGCTGGTTGTAATTGAAAACAGCTTTACGAATGCTGTGCATGGTGATGAAGACATTTTCCTCCAGAAGCAGACTTCTAAATATTTTTATTCATCCCTAAGATGATCAGGGACAAGTCACAGATATCTCTCTAGGACCCAGTTAATGCAGGTGAAACCTGAGATGATAATGCTGTCCTCCAGAAATCAATTCAGGGAAAGAAAAGAAAAAAAAGCCATATAATAAGTAGATATTCACTATTACTCATTGATTTACCTTTCCTTCCTTCCTATTTTTTTATTGGACAATTTATCATACACTCACATATTACAGTTACCTATTTGTCTGCTAATATCTTTGCAAAAATCTTTGCAGGAATAGGTATTGTAGTACTATAGGTACTGATTAGTGGCATTATATAATTAATAGTTTTGTTCTTTTGATCCAGTATGTCTTCTGACTCAAGGCTATGGGCAGTTGCAGTTGGGAAAGTGAAAAGGAAACTAGATTCCACTGATTGTTTTAATGTGACTGCTAAAATGTACAGCCAGAGATCAAAGAAAAAAGCTTTAATTTTCTCCAGGGATACAGAAATCAGGTAGGAAGAATGAAAAGGTACTTTTCTACTTTAAATGTGCCTTTTTTATGCTGATGTGTCACTTGACACATGTCAAAATAATGTAACTGCAGTAGAATTTAGAATTTGGAGCCACTGAGTGGTTTGCTACAGCAATATTTGTTTTCTTTTCGTGTTCTCATGGATAATTATCATCAGTGACAGTGACAACTTTTAGCTGACCTACCAGTTGCCAGAAGAGCTATATCACGGGGATGTTGTTGTATTTCTTAGGTTCCATTCAAAACAATACAGTGTAATTACTGTATATTCCCAAGGATATGCAGGACAGTAAAACTCTGAACAACATGCTGAAGAGAAAAGGGATTTTCTGAACTTGCCTTCTGGTTAACAGAAAGATTGTTTAGAACAAGAGCACAACAAACCATGGCTGCTAGATCAAGCCCAGTGCTGAACAGAATAAAATTGCAATTGAAACCTTTCAACTAGAGATGCAGTTTTCAACTATATATACATATATGTATGTATATATGTATATATACATATATGTATGTATGCTGATCATTGCACTTCAAAACTGGATCCACTGTGAAGGTCCGTAGATAGAGCTGTTTGTGTGTGGGGCTGAGAACTGGTAGCATCAGAGTTCTGTGGGGACCAGAGATCAGCATGGTACCTACCAGCTTCTCTCTGCTGAGCTCTGAGAAAGGCTTTGTGTTCTGACAAATGTGCCCAGAATCACATTGTATAAAGAGAAGTGCCCCAAAACAATTTCTCAAGAGAAAGAGAAGGGGAAATAGAAATGGAGGGAGTTTCCTGTAACTATTCTGTAAGGACAGGAAATTTACAAATTTCCTGGAAGTGTTCTTTAAACTAACTAATTTTGAAACCTGAAATCTTGTAGATCTATCCAAGAAAGAACAACATAAATTATGTGAAATTAAATTGCATTTCTGCCTTTTGTCCATTTAGACAGGTGAATACTGGAGGCCTTTGCTTCTTGCTGAATTTCTTGAGAAGGAAATGGGCCGCACTTGGCAGTCCTGTCTCTCAGGGATACACAGCCACTGATAATACCTCCACCTGTTTTCAGCTAAAACAACCTTTTCAAGGAAAAGCAAAATTGTATAAGGGTACTTTCTAAACCAGCTCCAACCCATGCTACTTCCATCTGCCAGGCAAAGGTTATGCAGACATTCACGCTATAGCCATATCTGATCTTTCCTCTTAGCAGTAACTGTTGTTTTGAACAGCCCACAGGATGCAGTGAGGATTTCACAAACGTTTTCCTCTGCTGAGGTAGGTAACTGGTAGCATTGGGAGGCATGCGTTCACTTCTTCTGCAGCTATGCCTACCTGAAGGGAACAGCAGCATGTGGCTGTTTCTGGACCAAAAATACGCTTTGAGTCTTTCCCTACTAACAAAGATAACAGCAAAACTTTTGACACGAGCTCTTTCACTAGTGGTGTTCATCTGCTCTCACCAGAAGCCATAATTGTACTCTTCCACCACCTCTTTGTCATCTCCTCTGGAGCTGCTAGCCCCATCTCCAACCTTTGCAGGAGCTCACATTAGCCAGCCAGCTCTCTGTGAAGACAGACCCATCTTCCCAGAACATCACTAAGGTATTATGCTTAACGCCTTTAACAGACCACAGAGTAAATACAGATGAAGGAACAAACTTGGATTAACAATGGTTTAAGGAATTCTTTAAGGTTTTGTGTCCTTCCAATATCTAAAGGGGGCCTACAGGAAAGCTGGGGAGAGACTCTTTGTCAGGTAATATAGTAATAGGACAAGGGGTAATGGATTTAAACTAAAAGAAAGTAGATTTAGATTAGGTATAAGGAAGAAATTCTTTACTCAAAGGGTGGTAAGGCACTGGCACAGGCTGCCCAGAGAAGCTGTGGATGCCCCAGCCCTGGAGGTGTTGAAGGCCAGGCTGGATGGGGCTTTGGGCAACCTGGTCTGGTGGGAGGTGTCCCTGCCCATGGCACAGGGAGCTGGAACTGGATGGGCTGTAAGGTCCCTTCCAAGCCCAAGTATTCTATGATTCTGTGAATTAACTGGAATACAGGATTAACGGTGGCAATAAACGCATTATTTCCAAGACTGACTGAGCACACAGATAAAGTTATCTGTAAAACAGTGGAAAGGGGAGAAATTCTCTCTCTACAGATCCTGATTTTTTCTAATCTACAGAAATTCATTACAGCTGGCTCCAAACAAGGCTGAGTTTACACCAGTGATTTTCTTACTCTGTTTCTGAGTAGATCTGCAGTAGGACCTAGGACAATATATTGGGTTTATTACTTCATTTTTAAGAAAGATGTCTTCTGTCAGACTGTCTGACTGGCTACAAGCACAAATATTAAAGTAACATCGAGGAGAGTGTACTATTAATGCAACAGATGCAATTAATCTCCCATTTTATTTGAGTTGTTTATGAATCCACTGGGCTGGCCCTTTCAGGTGAAATGTGGGGGTGAATGGAAACAGCTGCTTTTGTCAAAGTTGAAGTAATCATTAGGTGATGATTAGGGGAGGAGATAAAAGGTCAGTAAAGCTCTTCCTTGAGAACTATAGAACTGCTGCTGGGAGGTGGCTGTGAAGGAGTAAGTATTGGCTTATGAAGATGTTTGGAGATTTTTATTTTTTTATTGTTTTTTTATAGACTGTCAGAGCAAAAGATGTGACCAGGAATGTTTATTGACAATAACACTTTTTTAGGAGGGTCTGAGTGTCTACGGTCTGTCTGTCTCCTCTTCTGGAGAGGACAAGATTTGTTTAAACAGTAGAAGAGGCAAAATGCTTATGCTAAAGGCTGCTGCGTTGGCTTGTTGGAGCCTGTAAGAAGGGAGTCTGGGCGATTTCAAGAAGGTCTGGGAGGCTCTGTTTTGCTTTGTTACAATGAAAGTGCGCGTTGTTCTCTGTTCTAAGGTGTGGTCCCTCTCTCTTTTTACATACTGGCACCTTGCTGGAGTTATCCCAAACAGCAATACAGCTACAGAGCAGCGAGCAGAATCCAGTGCCATTTCCAGGGCTACTGGGGTGAGGGAAGTTAATTTATACATGGCAATAGTTGTGATACGATAAGCAGTCTTCATTTTGGTTTCTCAAAACACTTTAAACTTTTGCTTATGTTCAAAAACATGTTTGAGCAGTTTTACATGGGGAGCAGAGGCTGCTTGAGTAGAGGGAAAATGCAGCCTTGTTTGAACTCCACGTGATGGTGTCTGTGCAAACTGTGGCTGGTGTTTCTTAAGTGCCTTTCTAACAGCTGCTTCTGATGTAGACAAGGATGGCTGTAGACCTAGATGCTAATGTGCTGACTGCTTATATCATATTAGAGTAATTTTTGTGTGTGGAGGTTTGTGAGATATATTGTGGGTAATAATAGAAGAGGTTAGGAAGCAAAGTATGAGGAAATTGACATTTGCTCTAATAGAAATACAAATCTTTAGATTAAACTGGAGCACTACAGGTTGTCACTAATTTATTATGCTCAGAGAGGCAAACAAGCTCCCAAATTGTGTATAGTGCAGTGCTTGGCTTGCTAAGCATTTTCTGTAATGGCTCATTTGTAATATTCTCCTAGTGTATGAAAGAAAGGGTGATGTTCTTAACTAAAGATGGTCTATCATTTCGTGCACTGGCAGTTGAATTGTAACTCATAATTTGCAGATGAAGTACCTGAAGTACTCTGACAGCTTTGTTGCAATAGGACAAAGCGTAATGTCTTCGTGAAAATAACCTTGAACATAAATGAAAGCTTACCTCTGTCCAGGCACAGGTCGATTAAATGTTCCCCTGGTTCGTGTCACAATAGGAACCTGTGAGCAGGCAGTGTAGCAGAAATTAAAAGAAATATCAGGCCTCTGAAGTCACTGTATCTCCCTGCTTGTAGGACTTTTTTTTTTGTATGTGAGGCTTTTTTTCTTAATTGCTGTCTTAGTAGTGAAATGGTTGTGCTGGGGCCAGGTGGAGAAAATATGAAGAACAGCTTCAGAAATGTGGGGCACTTTGTGTGTGAGTCCGTGCAGGTTTAACAAGGAACTTTAGCAGTGGGAAAAGGAGAAACAAGAACCTAATAAATGATGCTCAATTGGAGGTGGAGATTTAGATGTGGGTCCTTTCTGTGTCTGTCAGAGTGATGATATGTATGTTGCAATGCTTCAAGACTCTTAGGCCACTACTTACTGTGTGAGAGTCTTCCTCAGGAGGTCATGGCTGAATCTAATGGTGTTAAATTAGGAAACTCAGAGATTGAAGGTAGGGAATGAAGAAGAAGAAAAAAAAAATAATTGCAAGTTTCTTGCTTTCTCCAGGAAAGGTGCTCTGCCTTTATTACAGAGGGTGGGGTACCTGCCCAGTAATTCCCCCATCAGGAGAACTAACTTGAGGAGAGGAGGGTGCCTGGTTTGAAACAAGTGCACTGTGTTTGAGGACAGAGCCCTGTGAGGCAGGCAGTCTGTCCATGTCTCAAGGCCGAAGTGCCTGTGACAGCAACCTGAGGGCTCCCAGAGTTGCATGGGCAGTTGTGAGGCCTTCAGGGACAGAGGCATGGGGGAGGCACACCTGCTTTCCTGCCCTCTAAAGACTGAAGCAAATCGCTGCCAGTGTGGGTTGTGGGCTTGTTTGTTACATGAGGGCAAAGGGATGGTGAATTAGCAGCTTGGTGCACCCTCCTGGTCCTGTTTCAGGTGCTCCTAAGTGATGTGGATGTGAATTAAGGAAGGCAAGGGGAGGGGAAAAGATAATTGAAAGAGCAGATTGAATCTGTTACTTCTTATCCCACAGCAGAGTCTCCAGGGAGGAGAACGTTATCTATGTTTTTGTGTTATTTCTACTAAGTTAAACATTTAAAAACCCATGGACAGCTGCGTAGGGGGAAATGTTTGGGAAGGTGAAAGTGTTCTGAAATTGCCTGGGCCACAGCATGTGTTCTTGGCAGTGGGAATACCTTTTCTAACTGCTATTTGTCTTCCCTTCTCACTGAAAGAATAGCCCATCTCCTTTCCCATGCCTTTCAACACCTGTGTTTTTGGGTTGCTACCAATCTAACAGAAGTTGAAGTCAGGTCTATCTTTCTGTAATGAGCTTAGCTAATGCAATTGAAACAATAACCTTGAGAGTAATCACATGCGTACACACAAAATACAATAAAATATTTTAAATGCTGTCAGTTAAGTCCAATAGTTTAAAATAAGTAAACATTATAATTGTTGCTTTAAGGCTGGATAATGAAATTTTTGAATTTTACCAGTGGTGGTAACACAGTGTTAGAGTCCTGATTCCATGACAGAATGAAGAGATGCTTCCTTACCTTTTTACTGGAAATATCAAGACATCTTCTAAGCAGCTAAAATGAGTATAGAGGGAATTAAACAAAACTGGTAATACATACATTAGAGTATTTATGGTGTTTTCAAGTCAATGTTTCTTGTCCTGTGGACAACAAAGGGGAGTTCTTGTTAATTACTGAACGGGACTACTAACACATATGAAAAATTCTTGTTGCTTTGCTTCTGCAGATATCTTGGGAATGAAAAGTGGAAATATTTGTCCTTAAAGTTTTGTTAGTTCTGTGCCAACAGCAGCATTGGACAATACCAGAGAGAAACTCAAGGTGGCGTTACACAGCTTAAATCCCAGGCTCACCCCTTTTGCCTGCGCAGTGGTTTCTGCAGTTACCTAAATTAATGTTTCTATTCCTAATAATCTGACCAATTGCCTATCTTGCTTGCGTGTAACACCAAGTATCACCAAATACCAACTGTTAGATTTTAGCAAATGTTCTCTGGTATCATAGATCCTGATGTATGCAACCTGTGAAATGCTTTAGAGATGTAACTCACATTAGAGGTAGAAAGGTTCTTTGTCCCCCTGTACTTAGTTCCCATAAAATATCAAAGGGTCTGCTGGCACTGTCAGTGAAGTCATTTAATTATGCAGCTCAAGAGATATGTGTAGGTAACCCAGGCCCTGTGCTGACTCCCTACAGATTTTTGTTACCCTGAAAGCATGTAATGGGAAGTGGAATCCCCCAGAACAAATAAACAGGGTTGGTAACACCCCTCTATTTCCTGTAAGGAGTTAGGAAATGCAGGAGTGGGACTTGCATGTGTTTTTGTTATGTGATTCAATTACACTTTGTGAGTGTTCAGAAGAAGGCTTTTTAAACAAGTATCACAAGAAAGGATTTAATCTTCAGCACCCAGTTAAGCAATGAAGCATTGTTTTCTTTGAGAAGTGTATTGCACTATTAAATCTGTGATACTTTTTTATTCCTCTGTAATTAGCAGTGTGTTGATACTTCACTAAAATGGAAGGAAGAACACTTTCTATCTTTGAAGCATTTCTCTTACCTCAGAATTGCTTTCATATGCTTTAAAGTAGTTAATTTGTATTGGAGGGTTCACTTTTTACCTTCTCTCTGATAGCCAAAATAGAATGACACAGAACTGTCTGTCTTGTTCAAAAGGGTAAATATGGCTTTTTGGTTGCCAATTTTGCAATTGTTCATTCTGGTGGTGAATGAAATGGCTTGGGTAGTGTTGGTCAAATAAGATCCTGCAAGAAGTTTGCTGAAATTCATATAGGAACTTGAATCTAATGGTTCAGGAGTAGTGAAAGATATATATATATATATGATTGGATGCTTAAAAATTATAAAACACTTCTTTAAAACCTTGTTTCAAATGGGGACTGTTACAGTAGTAAGCGTGCTAATAGTAAAAGCTAAAGTCTGGGTTTTGTGCTTAGAGGTCATTTATTTACAGCTGGCAGTTAACTGTACAGCAGCAAGAATCTGTGGAATCTGGAATCCGTGCTGTGGAGAGTGTAGGTGATAGATGCTTGGAGAAATGGATCATGGCTTCAGTCCTGGTGTATACTCTCCTGCTTTGTTGTTCCTTCTCCAAAACATTGTGCAAATGCTTTGTTGATCAGGCCTGTCATTCCAATTGAATTCTGTATGAGTGTAGAGATGATGCTAAGTATCTATTTTGCAAAAGTCAGGAAAATAGTTTCCAGAATAATTTTATCTTAGGTCCTGTATTATAAATGGAGATGACTGGAAACCAAGGGGCTTGTTGTAGGTTAGTCTGGCCCATTCAGAACTCTTGGAGCACAGCTATAAGGGCACAAGATAGCTTGTTTGGAGCTCAAGTATTGCTGCATGCCCATATATTCTATAAATGGACATGGCCTTAATACTGTGAGATGTGGTCCAAGTAACAAAGATAAATGTAAGCAGTTAAAGCTCATTTCATCGGCATTCAATTCTTATGTCTCACTGATAGTATTTCACTCATAATAAATTCCCTAATAAGAACAATGATGAGATATAGTATGTCACAGCAGCCAATGCTCTGTGGCCTTGTTAGTAATAATGCTGGGAAATATTTAGAAGGAAAACGCAATGAAGTGCAGTGAAAGGGTGAAATATTTGTACAGATAGTATGTTGGAAGCTATGTAAAAATCTTAGGACTATTTTCAGTTCTGTGATGCTGGGGTATTTGTGCTGAACTGATTCCTAATGGCTTATGGTGTTTTCTGGATTATCGTGCTGTTGTGATCTGTTATTATCTTGGCAGATTCTCACATAACTGAGTACAACTCTAGTTTCAGTGACCTTGGATTTGCATGTCTGTGGAAGGGGAAATGTACTTGGTCAAATTTAAGCACTTAAGCTACAGGGTTTCTAGGTAAAAGCCCAGGAAGTTGAAGCCTAGTTCTACTACTTAGGGTGCAGTTTTCATGTAGATCTAATTTTAAAATGAGTCAAACATTCCTTTTGCTTAGAAAACAATGCATAGCATTTATTGTATGTTCTGTGCTTCCTTTTCTGAAGTATATGCTATTTTTCTGTGGAAATTTAGATTGTAGGCATTAACTTTGTTTTTGCTATAGAAGTCAAAATAAATAAAAATTAAGGTCTGTGCTATTCTCCTTAATAAGGATGAAAAAACAGATTGGATGCAGCTAAGACCAAGTGTTTGCTTCCCAGAGAGTTCACTTTAAAAAATATAAGGATACTTAAGAATAGCAAATACACCAAATGTGCATTTAAATAGACTCATGATGCGTGGTAGCATGTATCCATTTACCTATGTGGAAAGTTTGATGTTAGTTTGGGTTTTTCATATTCAGTTTAAGTTGTGCAGGTTTGTGATGGAGTATTAGTGAGTATCTTAAGGAATGCTGATTTTGGTGGTTTACTTGGTTATGTACAGATTATTTACATTGCCAAAGAAGAGTTGAGAGGACCAAAGAAAACAGAAATGTACTAAAGCCCTGAAATGAAATCAAATACAGCTCTCTAGTCCTCTTTCAGGCAAGAACCTAAGCAAAGTGAATTGAAGGTTATTTTAATCAGACCACATACATATAGAGCTCCAGAGCTAAATTATGTGGTGGTTGGAGATTTCTATCACTGCATGTATGTATGTTTTCTATAATTAGCATTCAGGTAGGCATGCTTCTCAACAGTAGACTTTCCGAAGAGCATTACTGTTTTGGGACCCTGATAAAAATGAACAGTGGAGTTGTTTTTTCTTGTTTCTCTTTGGGTTTCCTGTCAGAGAAAGGAAACAGATAACCACAGGGACCTCAGCAATCTTCAGGCCTAAAACCAGTTAAAAGAAAAAGTTTTTTCAGTTGCGTATTACCATTTCCTGTGTGGGGAAGGTGAGCAGCACCTGATGTGCTGACAGTTTTGTGTCTGAGGATGCACCAGGTGCTCTGCTGGTGCTGTCTCCATGCTGCTGGTCTGTCCCGGCTCAGGCTCTCTGTGAAGTGGCACAACTGGGCCCAATGGCCACCATTTTGTGCCTCCGCGTGCCGCTGGTGATGGCGGCTGCGCCCGTGAGGGGAGCGATGCAGCTGCCCCCAGCTTGTGCCAGTGGGATCCAGTCAGCACCTTGCTGAGGGGGCCTGGCAGGGATGGAGCAAGGCGTGTGTGGAGAGCAAGGCAAGCAGAGCTGGGCAAGGGTGGGGGAAGGCATTTATTTGAAGCTCATGTTTTGTTTTCTGTGTCTGGTGTGCCATCAGCAGGCCTGGGCTGGCTGGCATGAAACTAAATGAAATAAACATTCTCCCTGAGCCAAGGGAGCAGGACTGGGCCCAAAGCTGAGTGCAGCTTTTGGGTCTGAACCAGGTCAAGCAGTTTCCTGTTACCTACCTCAGTTAAATGTGTACTTACAGGCTGCCTTGCATCCATTGCTGTGGAAGTTGGTCGTGATTAACTGCTACAAGGCACAGAAACAGTGCTAAACAGTGCTAAAGGAAATATCTGTTTCTGTCAGACGAGGGGAATGTAAAGCCCTGAAGGGGGGGGGGGGAAGGAAGGGTGGCTTCAGTTCAGGTGCAAAGAAGGCATTTGAATTCTTAAAATTGCATCAAGTGTCGACATTAATACTCCTTTGGGCTTTACAGCCTCAGAAACTACCCTTCTGTAAATCAAGCTATTTAGGATTGTAAACAGTTATTCTCAGTACTGCTGAGACCAGTGTCACACTCATATCACAATTTTTGATGTCTGTCATGCATCAGAAGGCAAACACAATTACATGCCTATCAAGAGTACCTCAGAGCTGTTTAAGAAATCAAGGTTAGTCACAGGATCCTTTTGATGTTCTTCTCCCTCTTGACTGTAGATTTGTAAATTAAGTTTAAGTGGTGATGTTCTGGTGAAGGATTAAGAGAGTTGTTGGAGAAACAGGACACACACTTCAGCTTGCAACTCTAACAAATGACATGGTTGACCTCTCGTCAAACTGTGGGATGATGATCAGCAGTACTGTGAGCTCTGGGAATCTAAGGTGAAAAGGTAAAATTTCATTTTGGAAAAAGTGTTTTTTAAATTAGCCTTATGCTGTTTAGGTCATGTTTCTCTGTTACCATTCATCAAAATGCACTAGGGTGGATTTCGTGCCGGTGATTAAGCAAGGAATGCTTCTTTGCTTCAGTAATTTAGTTTTGTGTCTCAAAGAAAAGCAATTTCTACAGTGGTAAAACTTAGTCCATACAAGCTAGCTTACACAGGCTGGTAAAAGGTTAGACCACAACTGTTGTTTCTCTTGCACAGCTTGAAAGGTATGAGTGTGTAACAGGAACACGGTGTTGTACTCAGTCTAATGTTTTAAAAATTAATGAGGGATGGGAGAGTCAAGAACAGTGTTGCATCTGTTTTGTTGGATAGTTATCGTGCTGAAGTTGTTTCAGAGAACTCTTTTTCTCTGTTGAGAACTTGAATGTGTTGAAAGATCACACAAAAGTGTACAGCAGTCCTGGGTACTTGGTGTGATTTCCCCCACTGTTCTTCTCCACCCTTCATGGAACAAAGTCCTATGTCTTAGCTTTAAGATGAGGGATTGAGTGGTGTTACTGTGTTATTCTATGAGATGATTCATCAGTACGTAAAATAAGGTTGCTGTATTGCAAACATTTTCAGATCCTTATTTTTGGATACAAGAGGAGTGATTTCAGAGGTGACAGGATAGCTTGGCAAGGGTAGTCCAGCATTTGTATAAGCATTTATAGAATAAATGCCTAGGTCTGATTAATGTAGAAGATAGAAGAACAGATCAAGAAAGTGAAAGCTCAGTGTCGAAATACCAATGCCCAAAGAAATACGTTTATGCTAAGAAATAATGCATACATAGAAGCAATGTTGCATGAAAAAAAAAGGCTGAGATCCTAATAGGGAGTGAAAAGTGAAATTACCCGATATTTGGAGAAACTACTAATCTTTAGCAGTTCTATAAATGCAAGAAAATTTCTTTAGCAGTGTTGTGTTTTCAAACTCTAGTGTGATGGATCATTTAGTAGAGGTGCAAGTTTGACAAACAGCAGTTTGTGATCAAGTTGGAATTGGAAGTGTTGGTTTGGCTCTTTGTTCTCTTGAGTTTAGTACTGCATAGAGATGAAAGAAAGGATAATGAACCGAGTGCTAAAAGGCAAATTTAACACCATGGATGTTTTTTTTTGGGGGGGGTGGGGACGGGGGTTGATGGAAGGAAGTGTTAAAACCGCCAACTGGTTTATTCACCTAAAAAGAAAAGACAAAAAGGAGAGAGGAATTCATTGAGAAGGAAAGGGCGTATATGCTGCAGATGGAATATAAGTGTTTGAACCTTGGATGTAATCAAAATTTCCTGGTTTGGTTTTAATGTCGTTTCTCATACCTGTAGATGGGCTTCTTCCTTTTAGCTACTCCTTTTGTTTTTATTCTAATGTAGAAGTCTTCCTTTTGAAATAGCAGTAGTATAAAGACTGGACAATACCTTTGTCAGGCAACTATGGAATTCACTTTGGTATTTAATCTGTTGCCCTAAAGAGGTTGTAATAGCTATAATATTTTAAAAATAGATTTAATCATAAAAAGAAGAGTCAGTGTATCATGCTGCATTTCTGAGAAGGAAATAACTAATAATGGTTTCTGTTGGAAACGTGGAAATGCTATTATTTCCAGTACGCTGACATAGTATGTAGACTCACTTTATGGCTGTTCTATTACTCATGTACAGAGTAATAAAGGAAGCTATTTTCACTGCTGTAAATTGCATGTTTACAAGCACAATACAATAATGCAGATGACTGATGGATCGAACACAACTTTTGTTAGCTGTCACTGCATGGAAATAAAAACAGGCAAACAAAACTAAGCCCAGTCTGATTCGGATACGTACTCCCAGAGCCAAGAGGGGCTATGAACTCTTTATGCCACCATTCAGCAAGCTTTCTAGTCAAACACAAAGGGTTGAATCAGCTACAGCTAGGCTCCCTTGATAAAAATCAGATGTTTTTCCACCAGAAGTAGGTTATAAATGTGTTGGGTAGTTAGTTACACGTTTGACAGTTCCACCAAATGTGAACAAAAGTGTTGTGAGATGGGGAAAGTGGGCTTCCTTCTGTTCCCTATTTGATCACCAAACTGTTAATGACCACCCCAAGTAAAGCTTGACCATAAACCAAACCCTGATAAAATGAGAAATCTCACCTCACCAACACCACATTCTTTGAGGCAGGGAGCAGGGAAAAAATGCAGAAAAAGATTGAATTTCAAGGAAGTATTTTTATCTGGAATGAGTTTTGAAGTATAGGAGATAAATCTGAAAGGGTTAATCAGTGTGCTGCAGACAGCTGATAAAGTAGCTCTACAGTCAGAAAAACTAATTAAGTCAGATTTCCATGTGGGATATGTCTTGTGGTTTGAACTTTCTAGTAATAACTAAAGCTTCTGTTGTTTGGAGTATCAGTAATGGGCCTCCTGCATGGACTCTGGGATGTGCCTGTCACGGGCTGAGTTCCTCTCACAGCGTTTCAGGAGGCAACTGGTAGGAGCTGCCTTCTTTGGCTGAGCTACATGAAATGTGGAAGTATTTAACCTTTCAGACTTCTCCGGTGTCAGGTTTAACTGAAATTGGCCGTTGGATTCAAAACCACTAGAAAGCAGTGACTGACAGATGTACTCTAATGCATGGTATGATTTATTGAACTTGGTCCTGCAGGGAACCAGGCTCCAAACTTTTTCCAAACTCCAGAGCATCAAAGCTGCCTCAGGGGGCTGCAGCGCCTCCCTAGGGCAAGGCTGCCCTGCCATCCTGCCCTGCTGCCCCTTGGTCTTGCTCTGGAGTGGTTGAAAGTACTCGTTTCTTTTTTTTTTCCTCTTGAATGACTAAGCCAAAAGCTACAGTATTCATAGCGTTGTCCTGCAGCAGGTGACTTTAGGTGCCCGAGCAACAGGGTCTGTAACCGGAATTATCAGTACTCACGACCTCTACCAAACCCTGCGTACAGAGAGGAATGCAGAACAGGATGTAAGTTACTGTTCCCAAAACAATGCCTGCAAGCTGTATCAGTCTGGTGCTGTTTGAGTTTCCAATTCTGTCTGCTGGAAGAGCTTTGTGGAGGTGCTTTCTGTTTTTGTGAGGATCCCAGGGAATGGCAGCTGTACTATGTCACTTGTCTTATGTGAGCATAGTGCAACACTGTTGGGAGTGTGGCAGCAACAAGGACAGAGCAGGCAGCTGCCTTGTCTGCTCCTGTGGAAAGGCTGTCCCGTTCTGTGGCTGCTCATCCTGCTGTGAAAGCGGGAATTGCTACTGCCAAAGCAGCTGAGTTCTTTCAAAGAGCAACCTGGCTCTCTTCTGGTAGGGTGTGCTTTGTCTGACAAAGGTGGCTGCTGCTTCAGACATGTCACGGGGAAAATAAAAGGTTTTAAAAAAGACCAGAACTTTCAGCTATTTCCACAACCATTTGGTTCTGGCAATTCCACACAATACATAGCATTGTGAGAAGACTCTTTGGATGAAATAATGAGCTGGATGAAATCTATGCATACTGCTCAGCTGAATGTGGACACAAACCTGCTTTTGGGCTGCAGAGGACAGCTGTGCTGAGTCCCAGCAATCTGTGCAGTCCGGAGTCTGAAGAGCAGGGAGAGCTGCAGAGGCTCTGCTACTTGATGTATGCTGTACCTCGTAGGATTGTCTTTGTGCCACCAGATGGTGACTTTCTGTTGTGAATGAGCGTGGTGAGGGGAAAATGCAATTCTGCACAACCACCTCCAAAACTGTTTAACTGAAGAACATGTATGTACCAAGGAAGGGACAGAGACTGAAAGGTAAAGCCTTAAAAAGGCTAGGGGAGTCTTGAAATAGCAGTACAACTTGAGACTTAGGTCCTCAGTTGGTAAACAGGCTAAATACTTGCATGGTAAATCTCTTTTGGGATTTCTGGTTGGTTAAAAATGTGCTTGAGTGTTTTGATGGACCAGGGACTGGGTAAGAAGTAATGTACTCAGCCTTAGAGCTGAGATCCTTCCTGCCAGCTGATGAGGCTCAACAGTTGTCAGTACAACTTGGAAAAAAATGATGAAAAGCCCCTTTTTTTTTTAATGATAGAACAAGGATCTTTTGTGTTTATGAAGGATTTAATGCTGAATCCATGCATTTCATAACCATCTTTAAGCCACTTTCAGGGCCACATGAAGCAATTCACTGGTACGTTTAGTAAACAAAGGGAGTAATGGACTCAGCTATCCTCATTACAGACACAGTGACTGGTAAGACTTGAATCTATGATGAATGCTTGCTTTTTAAAAATAAAGCTCTGTTTTCATAACCTAGCCCTTTCCTATTAACCTTGCAAAGCTTGCCAAAGCAAAAAACACTTGTGCCAAGTGTTATACTTGTTATACAAGCTCCAATACTTATCTTTTATTTCAGTCTAACATGAAAAATTAATTTTGAATCCTTTTTGTTTCAGACAAACCTCATAGCCGCCTCGAGTAGGGGAGTCAGGAATTAACTTGGCTAATAGGGAAATATACATAGAGTTCTAAAGTACTTTGCCTCCAGCAAAATCCTTCAGCCTTTTCATTTGAGAGATGTTGTGCCTTGGGGTCTGGATGACTCGACTGACAGTAAAATGCATGAGCTTTTCACCTTAAGTCACTGGTTTGAATACAGTTCAGGTCAGTAGCGAGTGAAAGCCACATTTCCTACGGGGATGCTCAGTGATCTGAAATACGATTAGCAGGACCAGAGCCAGCAAAGGGCTTAGGTATCTAAAAGCTAGAGACTTACAGGTTTAGTCTTTAAACACTCGGCCTTCAGAGGAGAGAGAGGCGACTTCCTGGGCAGGGCTTTCTGTGAGAGCTGGGTGCCCCAAAATATGCCTCTGCGGGCCAATGTAGAGCCAAGTGTGCATCAGCTTGCTGAGAACTGAGAGCTTGCAGCTCACCAGTAGGATATCTTGGGAGAGGGCAGCGGGTATTAATGAAACACAGCCCCTTTCCAGGGGTTTGGTGCCTGCTTTTTGCTGATTGTAGTGAAAATTGGTCACTTCTTGGTGTCTCCTTGCCCAGCTGGGTGCTCTAAATATATATACTTAGCATATCCTGGGCCTCTCATGTAGATTACAAAATACCACGTTCTTTGCATCAGCAGGAAGCAGATCTGCCCTCTTTCCCCAAAACTTGCTGACCCAGGTATGCATGCAGAGTCTCTCCATCTCTACTCTACTGCCTTCCCAGCCTATATCCTGCACCTTAATGTGAGCCTGCTGAGAGATGTGGCTTTACAAGCCCTTAGCCAGGGTAGGGAATTGATCCAGGGTCTCCTTTTTCCAAAAGAAGTGTGCTAGTGTCTCTTGAACCTAGATTTAGCTTCTGCTGGCCTTCTTGCCCTCCAGGCTGTTATAATCAAATGTACACGCTGAGTCTAGATTTTTAGGATTAGTTAGTAATTCTTACAGCAGTGTTCAGTAATTAAGGGCAATCAGTGTGGTGGTTTGAATTTCCAGCTTCTGGAAGGCAGCTTGCAAATAGGAATATTCTTGGAATCTAAGGTGAAAACTGGCTTTCCACTAGATTCTGTGTCAAATAAACATCAGCACACACATTTGTTGCAAGTGAACACATGTTCACCGATCACATTTGTAGCAACTATATGCCAAAATACATTCAGTCTGAAATGCTCTTGCATGGCTTTCCAGGCAAAAACTTGTCAAACTATTAGGGATGTTTGAGCCCCTTTTAAGGGATGGATGAAATCAAGTTCTTATGGCTGGAAGCCAAAAAAGACAGCTGCGATTTGTCCATCTATGCTTTTCCTGGATCATCTTTTCATTGTCTTTCCTAAAAAACACCATTTGGGGCTTTAGATGGCTTCAGGTCACCAGTCACAGGTGAGGAAACTGCTTGCGGCTTAACAGTTTCAGGTCACCACATTTATCAAGCTGGATGAGGCCTGTGGTGCTCGCTGCCTTCCTTCACGTTCTCCCAGAGACTCTGAAAGTTCCCTTCTCCGTTAAAACTCTAGCCTGGAGAAGAAATAGTGGCTGCTGACTTCATGGCAGTAGTAGTTTCATGATTGTGTTCTAGGTGATTGGTGGCCAGCTGGGGGTAGGATAAATCAACTGCTTGTTCCCCTGTATTTCGAGTAAAGGGTTCTTTGATCACCTGTTGGACTAGCTCAAGGATCCAAATTGTAGCACTCCTGAAATGGCAATTCATCCTGCAGCTACTCAGGTGCTTTTAATGGCTGAAATGGAAAAGGATATGAACATTTGTTGTAGTGTTGTTTTTTTAACAAAGTAGAGAGGGAATGCATTGTTTAGAAAGCAGCTTGCAGTGATAGAAAAGTCTTCTTGTGCATAGCAAGCCTCTGAGACAGGATTGCAAAAACCGTAAGAGGGTGTAAATAAGTGCACCCTAAGCATGCATCTATGCCGCTTATTGTTTTCCCCTAGGAAAAATGGTGAATTTTTGTGCTCTTTTCCCTTTCAGCCTAAATTCTGAGTTTTGTTTTGATCCTGCATTTCTCAATTACGAAGCAGGAGAGGTTACCCTGGGTTGCTGTTTGGACAGCATGTCCTGAAGCTGCAAGGAGCCTCCATTGAAGTTTAGCTACTCGACTTTGCTATTCCCAGAAAACATCTCATATTCATCTGAGCAAGACGCAGTGTGCACCACAAAGCAGGCTGTTCTGCGTGCTGGAGGGGGATGTACAGGAAGGCCCCATTTTAGTGTTAAATGTAGGGGAAGGAGCAACAATTCCACCTGAGGCATATTCAGTGCAGATATTCACAGCCCTGTTCTTATACTAGGAGATGGGACTTGCCATTAAATTAGATCAATACTTGGCTTCCTTCCTGATGTACTATCACACTGCTGAAAAGATCTTTTCTGTGATCCGTAATTAGTCTTGCTGCTGTTCTGATACTAATCCCTGCTGAATATCAGCCAGGTGACAGATAAAGCTGAGCACTCGGAGTTGGAAGCAGTGAGGGGCTGTGGCCGAGTTTGTCCCAAGTTCTAATGACTCTTCTTCATCTCAAATCAAGGTTGTAGAGCTGTATGTGAGGAAGGAATTATTAATAGTTTACAACAAAAAAATCACAGATTCAGTTGCTTCAGATTTTATTTCATTTTGGTGTAAATGCAAAAAGGTACACTGAAAAATGGGGGGGGAGGAGGTAGCTGTGAAGGAGCAGTCAGTAGCTCTCCAGGTCGGGCATCTCACTTGGGGTGGTGGGGGACAGCACTCCTGTAGGTTGTGCCTTCCTCATACCGCGCTGGAGCTGGGAGCCAGGGCTGCTTGGAGTCACAATGAATCTTTCCTTTTTTCCTCTTTTCATGGCTAAGCTACTTTTTTTTTCTTTCCCCAGTAAAAGCAGGTGCTCTGGGGTTGTACAGCTTTTGTCTTTTTGCTACTTCTTCCAGGCATGTGAGCTACTATTTTTTCTCTTGTTTGGGAAGGAAACTGTCAAGGCCAGTCACTGTGTATATTTCATGCAAGTTTCTTTTTTAAAGTGTAAAGTACAAGGTTTCAAACTCATCTTGTTTTTTTATAACAATAATTTCATAAGTGGCTTGTTTGGATCTATCGAGGCAGTTATTAGTAATTAAATTTTGATGCCTAACAGCATATTGAGCTTCTAGAAGCATAAGGGAGCTAGATGTGGTCTGCAGCATCTTAAGTCAAATATTACTGAAACATTGAGTGCACAATTACCATCTTATTAGGGTAATAATGTTGAAAGAACTGTTTAGGCATTTAATTGGTATCAAACAACATGTGATTGCATGTTGATTAGATATCAATTACAACAAAGTACAACTGACATTTGATAAGCATGGTAACTGATAGCTTGCTTGCTTTTGTTATGTCAATTAAATGGCTAAGCATCTCCTGGAAGGAATTACAAATCGTTAGAAAATTACTGATGGTTGGCAGCTTGTCAAGGGATCTGTAAACAAGGGGGGCTTCTGGCTATTTGGGAAACTTAAGCATTTTCTCATGAAAAGGATCTGTTTTCAGCATAGGAACTCTGGATAACCAAACATTCAACTTCACAAGAGTTATGCTTTCCCTCACAAGCAAATCAATGCGATGAAATAGAAGCGTAAGTATTATGTACTGATTTAAGTTAAGCACGGTAAAGCCAGATAATTCACAGGACCCTCTTAACCACCTTTGCCAGCAGACGTCCTACCTGGCTGCTCTTCCTTGTCATGATTTCATCTACCTACATCCCTATGCATATCTGCCAACACATTGATTTCATTTTTTCCCTCGAAGTTAAGATTTCTACCTTTGTTAAATGAACTAGTATGTTAATGGTGTACTAGTGAAAGACTTGGATGAGATGAAGAATGTCTTTTTCTTTTACAGTACGTGCAGCATGTTATTTTCCCACGTGCTCAGTGGAACAAGGATTGTTTCATCCTTGAAACCACTCAGTGGATGTTGTAACAGTGATGAGAGCTTAATATAACAAAGTAAATCAAGGAGCACTAGGAAAGGGAACTTCTGAGGAAGAGAGAGATCTATGTGCATGTGCCTTGGTAAGGTTTCCCATTGTCTGGTATAAATGAAAATGCTTCAGGAGTTATGTTTCATCCCAAGGCTTCATTGAACCAGTTACTTTTTTCAGGCTGGCTGTAGCACAGAAAGCTTGGGGATGTGTGTCTCTAGAAAACTTAAGAGGTGGAAGAGACACCGTTGTGTGCTGTCTCTCTGTTTTGTTTACATATGCATACATTGCTTTCCTGTTTTGCATGACACTCCAAAGGGAATGGCTGTTTGGGAATACTCTGCCCAGCTTTCAGCATGGACTTCTCCTGGCCCCTGTGCCATCATGATCGAAGAGCCAAGCGCGCTCCCTCCTGTGGCTGTGTGGGGCAGCCCCCGGCCGGCATGACTGCAAGTGCAAGGGAGTCGCAGTGCCTGGCTTTTTGGCCTCTGTATCTACAGTACAGAATACGCATGGCTTACAATAACATTTCTGAGATAAGCCATGAGGAACCAAGGAAGCGCTTCTGTCAAATGACGGGCGATGGTGGTGTTTGAATGCACGGTTTCAGTGTAGGAGCAGCTATGCAAAGCTATCTTTCAAAATGCCTCCTCTTATTAGCTTCTCGAGCTCCTGCAGGTTGTCCTATGGCATATTTGCTCAGGCAGCCAATTCATCTTGCATATAGGAAGGAGAATGGCTGTGTGTTTTTTCTTCCTTTGTGGAATATAGTTGTATTTATTGATTATTTGAAAAATGTTGAATGCATCGCAATGCAAGGCTTGTCACTGAAATGCTGTAAATGTCAACAAGTGTTGCTATCATAATGTAATGTCAGAATTAACTTAAAATAGCTCTATTACATGCAAATGAAATGTTTCTTTGGGAAATGTTCCACTCTGTGTCAGCTTCATTACCTAAACTGCCTTTGATTACGTTAATGTGTAACGTATCTCCCTAATTCAGGTACCTTAAATGAGCGCTATAAAATCATTACCATTTTCAGCAAAGAGAAGATAGATGATAATGTGCTGCAACCTGTACAACGTAGCAGGTAGTTTTCAGTTACTGTTTGCATAGCTGGGTTATTGCCATTTGCTTAAAATAATCTTGCTAGACAGAGGAATAGTCCCGTGGCTGGGAGCATGGTGTGAACTCTAGTTTTCAGTAAGACTAGAGGTTTTTAAAGAAATTTGTCACTAAAATTTTTATCAAAGCTTAGCTAAGAGTTGTTCACTATGTGTAAACTATTCCAAATTCTGCTAAAGCAGATAGCAATATTACTCTTAATTATAATATTGAACAGAGAGGTTGTTCTCATGTATTTCAGTCACTTAAATACTTAATCTTCCAGCTCTTCTGTGCAGAATATGGCTTCCTGGTGAGACAAATCTCACATGGAACATCAAAAAAAATTTTTTTATGTACTCAGGCAGGAATTCTTTGAATTGATTTTTCATCAGAGATGTTCGCGTGGATCCCAGGCTCAGCCAGTGCAGCTCTGTCTGCTGTGAAATGTTGTGTGAAATCATGTTGATTCATCAGTGTCTCACTGTAGAAGTAGTAAAAACAACAAAAATCAGTGTTTCCTGAATGGTGTTTTGGTTTCCTTGGGTGTGATTTGAATGTTTTGTCTATACTTCTCTGGTCTGTATCAATGCATATGAAAATTAATGTAAGACTTTCCAATTTTGTGGGAAGAATGGATTAGTCAAAACCAAATAAAACTAATCCTTCGCATCTGCAGTTTGTCTTCAAAATGTTTTAAGATTTTGTCCTGTATGACATGAAGCAAGAGGTTTGAGGAAGAAAACTTCAGTTGCCCACCCGCTGCTTTCTGCACAGCTTCAGCTGTGCTCTTCTGACATGTGCCTTTTTGCACTGAGAGCTCTGCATTACATGAATGTATTTAAAGTGAATAAATAATTGCTGTTAATTTTACAGCTAATAGAGTGTGCAGTGTATGAGTCACACCACTGTTGCTTCTGTAGGCTCGTTGCATTGCAGTGGATAAGAAGTTGTGCAGACCTCCTGCAGACCAGATTTTCACATCCCTGTCTCTCACAGCTGGTTTCTCAAGTACTTCAAAGATGTCACTGACTTGTGAGCCAGGAGTCATCCAAAGGAGAGTCAGGATGTCGCATCCATTCACTGACTCCTCATTGCTGCAGGGAAAATCTCCCTCTCAAAGTCTGGGGAGCAGTTCTGTTTGTAGCAAACAGATTTTTTCAGTTAATTAGCTTGTGTTCTTGGCTATTTCTGTAGCTTGGAGCAAACAATCTCAGGCTTGGAATTGTTAGGGTAGCTTCTCTGTCTGTCAGGGGATCTCAGCTCTGCTTGTGGCTAGGTAGGAATTGCTGGGGAGGGAAGAAGACTGCATCCCCTTGTGAGGTGCTGGGCGTAATCCAAAGAGGGCGTAATCTCCAGCTGAAAAGATGGTGTGAATAGGTGAAATTCTGCCCCGTTAGAATCACACTTGGATCAAGTCTGTAGCTGCCATAGTCACAGCCCTACAGGAAGGAACAGAAGGTGAGGTGACAGAAGCAAGTGCCATTTCTAATAGCCTCGGTGCCTACAAGATGTGACAGCCGTACAGTGCAGCACTTTGTTAACGTGCTTTTCCTTTCTGCTTCAGATGAAGATGAGGAGAACAAGCAGAGGGATTTTAAGAGCTTTGTGCTTTGTCATTCTTCCCAACCTGTCACATCCTAATCCACCACAGAACAGCCCTTTGCCCATTATGTTAACAAACAGATGAATGAACTGGAAGCTGGCTCACCTGTTGTTTCATTTTTCCTGCAGCCCTCTCTTTCCCTGGGAACTTGTACAGAAATGCAGTTTGCCAGTAGGTTTATTTTTGTTTTCAGTTAGGGTTAGCTTTTTCCTTATAATACATGATACATGTCAAATAGCAATGTGGTTCTCAAAGTAAAACTGAGCACCTTTAGGAGGAAAGAGCAATATGTCCTTCCTTGCATAGCACAACTGCTGGTCACTTTGCTCTGTCAAAGGTTACTTACTTCAGACAAAACTTGCACTCCCCACATTGCCAAGCTTCTTGCTGTTTCACATTACTGAAGTCATTGGAATTAGCTAGCTAAGATCTTGTTTAACACAGAAGGCTTATATCCTGATTATTATGTAGGAAGAATCTCTTCAACAAAATGTAATTCTATTCCCTTTTCCAAGAGCAGCAGGCCAGGTCTAATCTTTCCTTGTCCTGCACCTCCTGCAGCACGCATTCCTGCACAGGAGCAAATGGCTGTACACAAGCAGAGCACAGGAGAGAAGTTTGCCATCTGAAAAGCATATTTGAATAATGAGTGCCTCTCTTGTTTTTTATCAGTTGTCTCAAACCCAGTAAACAGCAGTCTTTCTAAATAAGTTTGCCCTTGGGCTCAGAGTAAGGATGATGAATTGCATAAAGGATATCTTTTCAGTTTTAAGTATTTGAAGATAAGCTGCTGAAGGTATTAATAAATTAAAGAGTAGATTTCTGAAAACAAACCAGCAAAAAATAGACAATCTTCCTTAACAACAAATAACTCTGGGACAGAAGATCAGCTTGCTGTTCGTCGCAATGCTGTGTTTTAGTTCACTGATTGCAGATCCTTGCATTGAGCTTGTCATCTGGGAGCCTCCAGCAGAGCTGTAACCACCCTCGTCTGCTGCTTGAGCTCCCACATAT